>NC_140073.1:111461990-112929490 GCF_964194135.1 Talpa europaea
TACTAGAAAAAACAATTTCAAGTACATTCTGTCATGAATAATAATTTCCATATACAAATGTTAGCAAATGTCTATGAAAAAAACTATCCAACTGCTAGTGACCAAAATGATGATGATGATGTTGATGATGATATTGCCATAAAATATCAAATTAGAGAAGGAAAAAAAAAAAAGTGAAGATTCCCAAAGAGTTAAAATGTAGAGACTTTTAAAATATTCATTCTGCAAATTTATATGAAGAGATTACTGCAAGGGGACCCATCCTTCTCCTGATAAGGAGTTAAAACCATGATGAATTTCCCAATTTCATGAGTGACAGATGGAAAGAGCAACTGTCATTAGTTGTATTTTTCTCTCTGTAGTGAGACTACAACAAAGGGACAAAGCAAGCAAAAATTAGTTTTAAGACTAAAAGGATGATGCTTGAGATACACTGGTAGGTTGTGAGCCATTAGATTCTTTGGCAGAAAGATCTTTAATATTAGCACCAAATTTCCAAAAGATAATGTCTCATTTACCTTTGGTCTTATAATCTGACCTTTTTAGCCAGTAGTCTTAAAACTCCATATACCATCATTTGATTTTCCTAGGTTACTTAACAATGTTTGTATTTTTCCTCCCATATACTAATTTTATTCACAAAATTCTATTCATTTCTCTTTCAAATCTACCTGCTCTTTTTTGGTAATATTTTACTCTTGCTTAATGAGGTTAGCCCCTTTCAATATTTTCAAAAGATTAATTTAAAAGTTCCTCTCAAACTGCTCCAATTACTTCTAGTTTCTTGGAGAGAGCCCCTGAGCACATGCTGTATAGTTTGTGTGTTTTGGCAGCAGCAATTATATCCCAAGGGAGCCTTTGGTACCTTGGTTTGTTTAGATATATCTATGGGGTCAATTTGTAGAAAGAACATTTGAAGGGTCTTGGGCACTGGATCATTTTAAGGTTTTGTGTTTCTACACTAAGTTATTGGTAATGCAAGTTAAGCACCCCTACCACTTCCAGTAAATGCAAAGGAAATGTTTGCTTTGAATCCCATGCAATGTCAAAGAAGTTTCAGATTCACAGTAAAAAGAATTAACTAGTTAAGACAGCCTGCCTATGGTCAATAATTTCTTACTTTATAAGATATAATTATGCCTCTTAGTCTAATAAGCCTCAACACCTGGAAAAACATCTGTAGTAAGTTAGCAGAGTCTAGATTCAAATTATAAGAAGTGATTCCAGCAGAGAGGACTTTGTTAAATATGAATTCGTATCTAGTGAAAGGGATATTACCACAAATTATACCCTATAAGGACCTCACAGAGCCACTGTCTGAAAAAAACCAAGTCATTTTGTAGTCACTGCAATAAAATGACATTTATATACATACATGTGTGTCTAAATAAATTTAGAGAATTTTATTTATTTCTCTAAATACATTTTAGAGAAATGGACATTCCATTTACAGCAAATAAAAATAGGTTTCTGGCTTCTGTTTCAAGCATTAATAGGATTTCTGATTATAGTGGTAACTGAAAGGTTATGAGAAAATTGAAATGACAGGTGTTACGTATGACAAGCAGACAACCTTCAAAGCAAACCGGAACACTGGAATACACATATCTCAATACTTTGGATTTATCATGACTCTGGAATTTCTTCAATGTGCTTAGTATACTTTAAAAAAGATAATACATGAATTAGTCTACATGTGATGAACATGTAACAATGATAATGGAAATATTTTCTTTGCTCAGGAAAAAAGCCATTAAAATTACTCTGTAATGAATAAACAGCAGAAACTATCAGGGTGAATCTTAACTATTCTAATAGTTTGAGTAAATCACAGTAATCCCATTCTCCAGTTAGTAACTGGTTTGAAGGGGTAAATGAATCAGTTCTGGTCAATGGGGGCAATACAGCAAATGTGCTATTGGTCTCAGGAAAAGATTCCAAAAGTTTTCTTTGCTACTTAGGAAAAGACAGTCTGGCTGGGCATGATGTTGGGATCTTATCCCTGAAACTAAAGCAGGCATTTTGTGACCAAAAGAATAGAAGTAGAGGAAAGTAAGAAAAATTCTTGTTTCTGATATCACAGGAACATTGAATTAACCAAAGATGGAGACAAACTACCTTATCATTCTGTACTGGAATTCTCTTTGTTATATGTAGCTGAAAGCATTCTGATACTGATAATGACCACACTTGGCAGCTCCTCTTAACTAGTCCAGCTTCAATTTATTCTGTAAGAC
This sequence comes from Talpa europaea, assembly GCF_964194135.1. Classification (NCBI taxonomy): domain Eukaryota; kingdom Metazoa; phylum Chordata; class Mammalia; order Eulipotyphla; family Talpidae; genus Talpa; species Talpa europaea. The sequence goes on from NC_140073.1 coordinate 111,464,228, forward strand.
ACCAGCAACCTCAGTGCTTTCCCTGAGCTCCCACAAGGGTAGGGCAGATGCTATTCTACATTCCACTATAAATTGCCTGTCTTCTAGTTTGTCTACTCTCACTATAATAAAAACTTCTTGAAGTCAGGGACTTGTCTTCGTTCCTTGATACATCCACAGAACTCTATGAGCACAGCACCTGGTGCACAAACATTTTCTGAATGGATAATAAGATGGCAACAGTTCTAGCTACTAACTAGCTGATTGACTATAGGTGCTAATTTAAGGTCTCTATAAGTGTTTATTTACTCATCTACACACCAGGCTAGGTCAGTAGTTTTCAACCCGTTCTGGCTCTCCTAAAGAGCTCCCAAGGAGCTAGGAGGAGAAAGGGTAGAGAGGGTAAAAGATGACATCCTCTCCACTCTCTCATTTCAATCAGACCATCATTATTCTTATTCAATATTCTTTTTTTTTTTTTTGTGGGACCCTCGCTGGCGGCCGGGGAACGAACCGACGCTACAGAGGCTGCGGGCAGCCTCGCAGCCCAGCGCTCAACCGCTGCGCCACCAGGGGAGGCCCTTATTCAATATTCTTATGCACTATTCTTATTAGCTAGAGTGATTAATGATACCAAACTGAACAATACCATAATAACCCAGAGGAAACAAATTTAATTCAGGATAGACTATACAAACAAAAAGTCATATTACAGTGGGTTTAATTTTATTCCCAAATTAAATCTGTGACTTAAACAATAATTCAAGTCTAAAATATCAAACTACTAACGACCTGAAGGTTCACTGTGAATGTGTCAAAATGAATATCTCAAACTTCAAATATTTCCTAATCTCAGGTTTCTTACTCCAGGCTCCCATACCAGGCTACTGTTATGATTTGTGTTCACACCAAATCATAGAGGTGGGATTTGCAATCCTTATAATACTTTCTACTATGTCTCTGCCCTTCCTTTGGAATTCTATGCTAGCCGTAAACATTAAAAAGCAGAAAAATTCTGTACTCAGAGCTGTCATGAGGTATAAAACTAGTATTTGTAGCTTGAGACTATGAAACACCATTAGCTGCAAGAAAACTTATCAACTTTGTTATGATGCTACAGGTGAGATGAAATCATTTCTGGCTATGGAGTGGGATAAATTCTCTTTCCCTTCCACTTCTGTGCAAAGAGGAAGACACTAGGTTGATGCAATCTATAGACTAAACACATTTATAGGGAGAGACAGAAATTTTGATTTAACTTATCACAGATAATAAAATGTACATGATATCAGAGATAAGACTGCCATAGGCAGACTATTTATGAAGATAAAGAAAGTCAGAAGTTTATCTTTGACATCTTGGGAGAGATGAAGAAGATATTTTGAATAAGAATGAGTGTGTATATGTGGGGACAAGGGGCATGGAGGAGGAATCCAAACATGCGACAAAGAAACACTACCATAAAGATGAAGAAAACTTCAGTACAAAGTTTTTTTGACATTGGCCTAAATTTGTAAAGCGACTGTAAATTATAAAATTAAATGGAGATAAACTAACGAAGTATATTTGTAAATGAAAATGAGAAAGCATCATTGACAGAAATTAAAGACTGAAGTAAGAGGAAAGACATGTATGTTCATGGATTAGAGAACTTTATATTGTTAAGATGGCAATATTCACCAAATTGATCTACAGATTCAATGTAATCTCTATCAAAATTGCAGCTGTCTTTTGTGCAGAAATTGAGAAGTCCATCCTAAAATGAATGTGAAAAAATGCAAGAACACAAATAGCCAAAACAATCTTGAAAAAGAATATAATTAAAGGATTCACCTTCCCTATTTCAAAACTTATTACAAAACTATAGTAATCAAAACTATGTGGTCCTGGCATAAACTTAGAGGTATAGATAAATGGAGAGAACTGAGAGTTGGGGAAAAAACTCATACATCTATGATCAATGATTTAAAAAATTTAAATCAAAGTAAAAAATGCATAACATAAAATTTACTATCCTATTATTAAAAGCATAGTTCAGTAGTGTTAACTATAGGCACACTGTTGTAAAAGATCTCCAGAACGTTCTCATCTTGCAAAATACGAAATTTTATATCCATTGAATAATACCTTCCTGTTTCTCCTGGAACCCCAGCACCTGGCAACCATCATTTTACTTTCATGTTCTATGAGTTTGACAAATTTAGATAAATCTTTTAAGTAGATTCATGTAGTTTTTGTCTTTTTATGGCTGGCTTCTTTAACTTAGCATAATATTCTCAAAGCTCATCCATATTGTTTCTATAACACAATTTCCTTTTAAGACTGAATAATATTCAGCTATAGCTATATGCCATATTTTGCTTATTCGTTCAGCTACTCATAGGCATTTGAGTTGCTTCCACCTCTTGACTATAGTGAATAATGCTGCAATGAACATGAGAAACCTCTTTGAGATCTTCCTTTCAGTTCTTTTGGATATATACTCATAAGTGGGATTGCTGGATTATATGGTAATTCTGTCAATTTTTTGAGGCATCGCCACATGTTTTTAATGTGGTTTACGTCACTTACATTCCAACAGTGCATTCTTATCAATACTTTTTATTTTTTATCTTGTATTGTTTTGAATATATAATCTTTTAAAATTAAGGTAAAAATGGCTCACAACACTGTCTATGATTTAGAGATAGGATCATACTCTTTAGGTGTATGTTACCACACCGCACTCATCACCAAGGCACCCATAGTCCTCCACTACAGTGCCACCCCCATTTTCTTTCCTCCCTCCCCCATCTTGTAGTCTCAATTCCACAGTCAGATCTCTTTTTTTTTTTTAAAGATTATTTATTTATTTATTTATAAAAGAACAGGGGTACAGGCCAGATGTGCGGGAGGGTGACAGGATTCATAAGAGACAAAGCGGGAAACAGAAGAAGGCAGACTGATGAAATACACTGCTGAGGGGAGCAGCAGGCGAGACAGGAGAGGTTTGCTGCACCATGTGGGACCCTCGCTGGCCGGCTGGGATCGAACCGGCGCTGCAGAGGCTGCAGACAGCCTCACAGCGCTGCACTCAACCACCTGTGCCACCAGCGGAGGCCCTCCACAGTCAGATTTCTATTGTTTGTTAATGGTTTTTGTTTCATTTCTCTATATTCCACATATAAACCAGAAAGAGAAAGCCAAATACCAAATGGTGTCACTTTTTTTTTTCTCATTCAAGCATTTGTGCCTTTATTTATTTTTTTTTAAATAATAAATTTTATTTTTATATTCCCCATACAATTGCAACGCCCCCATTCTGACCCCACCGGCCCCCCACCCCTCAAAAAGTGTCTCTGGTTCATAGTTTTTTGTTGATTTTGATTTTCACTTTCTCATAGTTATTCATTTTCCTGGTCCCTTATTTAAGTTTTCTAGATTCCTGCTATGAGTGAGACCATCCAGTAGTTTTCTTTTTCTTTTTGGTTTATTTCGCTGAGCATGATCCCGTCCAGCGCCATCCATGTTGCTACAAATTGCATGTGTTTATCTTTTTTGAATGCTGAGTAATGGTCCATGGTGTATATGTACCAAGTCTTCTTGATCCAGTCATCTATTTTTGGGCATTTGGGCTGTTTCCAAAGCTTAGCTATTGTAAATAGTGCTGCTATAAACATAGGGGTGCAGGTGTTCTTTGGAATTAATGTTTCTGTGTCCTGTGGGTAAATACCTAGGAGTGGAATTGCTGGATCATATGGAAGCTCTATGTTTAGTAGGTCCAGAAATCTCCACACAGCTCTCCATAGTGGTTGGACCAGTTTGCACTCCCACCAACAGTGCAGAAGAGTTCCTTTTTCTCCACACCCTCGCCAACATTTGTTGTTGCTAGTTTTTTTAATATGTGCCATTCTCACTGGTGTAAGATGGTATCTCATGGTAGTTTTGATTTGCATTTCCCTGATTGCAAGTGATGTTGAATATTTTTTCATATGCCTGTTGGCCATTCGCATTTCCTCTTCAGAGAAGTTTCTTTTTAGCTCTTCTGCCCATTTTTTGACTGGATTATTTTCTTTGTTGTTGTTGAGTCTCATCAGCTCTTTGCAGATTTTTGTGATCAGTCCTTTATCATTAGTGTTGTGTGCAAAAATGTTCTCCCAGTTGGTGGGGTTTCTCTTTGTTTTTGTTATTGTCTCTTTTGCTGTGCAGAAGCTCTTTAATTTGATGTAGTTCCAGCTGTTTATCTTTGCCTTCACTATCACTGCTTTGGGTGATGTGTCTGTAAGGATGTCTTTGATGTGCAAATCACGTAGTGTTTCGCCTATATTTCCTTCTATGTATTTTATGGTTTCAGGTCTTATGTCTAGTTCTTTTATCCATTTTGAGTTGATTTTTGTGTATGGTGTGAGGTAGTGGTCAAGCTTCATTCTTTTGCATGTAGGGTGTCACTTTGTTTTGTTTTTAATAGTGACCATCTTAATGGATATAAGATGACTGATAGCTCATTGTGGTCTTGATTTCCATTTCTCAAATGATTAGTGATGTTGGGCATATTTTTATATGCTTTGTTGATCACTGGTATATCTATCTTCTTTGGACAAATGTTTATTCAAGTCCTTTGCCCATTTTAAAAATTGTGATATTTGGTTTTTGTTGACATGTTTATAGTTAACTATAAACTGATTTCTGATAAGAGAACCAAAACAATTTAATGGGAAAAGAACATTTAAGAAATGGCACTTACAGGGGTTAAAGTCTCAGCGCCATCAAGCTATTGCCAGCCACTGCAGTATAAGTTTGATCCCTGACCAGGGAGCTAAACCACATGGCGCAGCAGACCTCTACTGTTGCACCTGCTGCTCCCCTCAGCAGTCTATTTCAGTAGATCTGCCTGTTCTGCTCCTCACTCTGTCTCTGGTGAATCCGCTCATCCTCTGCACCTCTGGCCTATACCTCAGTACTTGTATGCATAAATAAAAATCTAACAAAATATGTATAAGATCTGTATGCTGAGGGGCCTCCCTGGTGGTGCAAGGGGTTAAGACGCAACCTATGAAGCTATCTGCAGCCACTGCAACACAAGTTCGATCCCCAGCCAGAGAGCTACCCACATGGTGCAGCAGACGTCTCCTGTCTCGCCCGCTGCTCCCCTCAGCAGTGTTTTTCAGTCAATCTGCCTCTTCTGTTCCCCACTCTGTCTCTGGTGAATCCTCTCACCCCCCACACCTCTGACCTACATTCCAGCTCTTATATGCATAAATAAATAAATCTTTAAAAAAAATCTGTATGCTGAAAAAAATAGAATGCTGATGAAAGAAATTAAAGATTCAACATAGCAGAGTCTTCATATCTTCCTGATATAATCTGCAGACTTAAAGACATTTATTCTAAAATTTACATGGAAAGGGAAATTACCAAAAATAGCTACAACAATTTTGAAAAAAGTAATAGGGTAGAAGGAATCACTGTATTTGTGTTAAGAATTACACATAACTAGAGTAACAAGTTAACATAGCACTGGCATTAAGAAAAGGACCTATAGATAAATGGAACGGAATAAAGAACCCAGAGGTGGACCACACAAAAAAAGCTCAATTAATGTTTGATGGAGGTAAAAACTCCATCTAATGGAAAGACAGTCTTTTCAATAAATGGGGTAGGAGCAAAACTGAATATTAATAGTAAATATGTGATTCTTGACTTAAACTTCATCTCTTTCACAAAAACTAATTAAAACCACAACAGAATGGGGAGATCCTATACTTCTAATACCCAAAAAATGATGTAAACCAATGTTACCGCAAAAAAAAAGGAAAAAGATCATGCATTGAAATGTAAAAGAAAAAACTACAATCTAAAAAAAAAAAAAGTGGTGCCTAGACAACTATTCACATACAAAATTTAAAAAATGGACTAATAATCTTAATGTAAAAGTTAAAACCATAAAACTCTCAGGAGGAAAACAGGTGGAAAATATCATAATCTTGGATTAGGCAATGGCTTCTTAGATATGATATCTAAAGTACAAAAAATTAAAGAAAAATAAACTGAAATTTAAAAGTTTATGCACCAATGACACTATCAAGATAGTGAAATGAAAAACCATAATGAGAAAAAATATTTGGAAATCATATATCTGATAAGTGTCTAGAAGCAAGAATATTTATTTAAAAATCTTACAAATCAATAATTAAAAAAAGACAGAAATCCAATTTTAAAATGGACAAAGGATTTGAATAGACATGTTTCTTATGAAGATAGCATATGAAAAGATGCGCAACATCACTAATCATTAGAGAAATGCAAATTAAAACCACAATCAAATACCATTTCATATTCACAGGTTGGTTAAAATGGAAATGATGTATTCTTACAATAGTTACTGTATAGTTAATATACCCACAAACAATGGCATATTATTTGGTCATTAAAAAAATGAAGTACTGATACATGCTACAACATGGATGACCCTTGAAAACATGCTAAGTAGAAGAACCCACATACAAAGGATCACATACTGCAAGATTCAGTTTAGATGAAAAATGTTCAATAGACCAATCCAAGAGACAGAAAGTAGATCAGTGATTGCCAAAGGCTAAGTGGAGGAGGCAATGGGAAATGATTATTAATGGGCGCAGGGTTTCTTTTTATGGTGACAAAAATGTTCTGGAAGTAGTGATGATGTGAATACACTGAACCCCACTGAAATGCAGATTTTAAAAGGAAGAATTCTGCATATAATTACCTTGAAAATTAAAAAAAAAAAACAGAATTTAAAGATAAAAACCAAAAATGCTAATATTTGGCACATTATGACCCTATAATATCTGATCTTCCTGCAAAGACTGTAGGGATTAAAAGAAAAAACAGAGATTTTGGGTTAGATAAATATCAATTCAAATTCCAGCTTAATCACATAGTAGCTCTAAGATCCTAGGAAGGCTATTTAAGTTTCCTGAACCTCACCTATAACACAAATAATAATACCTATCATCACAGACTGATGTTAGGATTAAAGTGCCTACAATGTAGGGGGCCTTTAAACATTAGCCCCCAATCTTAGCTTTCTCCTATCTGTGAGTGGAGTCATTCTTACAATAGTTACTGTAGAGTTAAAAACATGGTTAGATAGCCTGCAAGTAAAGAATGGGGGCTCTTTTGGAAAAGCAGAACTGTATTTTTGCGAAGTCTTGCATAACCAAATCTTTCATAGATAGGGAGATAAAGGGAAGGGAAAAGAACCAAGTACAATGACTGCAAAAATATATAAGTAACTATGTGCTAAACATCATCTTGGGGATGCAACTTTGAGAAAGTAGTAAGGGAGGGAAAACAAAGCAGAATTACAAAAGAGCATATTAAGTGTTAAGAAAGTGAAAGTAATTGTGCCACAGGCATAACAATAAAGAAAGCTTTTGGTCTCACTGAAACAAGGGATTTTAGGAAAGGAAACCAATATATTTAATGGTCTTTTCAGTTATATAATCACAAATTTCAGATTAATTTAATTACATCAGAAAAGTTGAAGAGGAAAATATAAAAATGGCTCTATATGTCAGAAGCCATTTGCACAGATCTCCTTTTCTAAGTTCATCCTTCTTTTGAAGTTGTTCTTAATTCAGCCTCTGGAGGGTGCTTCTAATATTCTAACAGAGGTGGCCATTCTCTCATGAAGTCTATCTTACCCTCAATCTATTTACTATGTGGAGTATAGGTATATGTGAATTTCATAAAGGGGCAGCCACAGAAGCATACAAACCAAGGAAAGAGCCGCTGTAAAAAAAGGGAAAGTCACTATTTCTTTATCTTTGGAGAAAAGGAATTTGGGTTTGGCACTGGGGGAAATAAGAAGCACTAAAAAGGAGAAGAGTTCTTATGCAAACTGCAATAGATGCAAAAAGTACATGAAATTATTCTTATTAGTATATATTTTCTTTTTTCTTTTTTTTTTTAATAGAGGCATGTTTTTCATTTATTTATTTATTTTGTTTGTTTATACATGCACTGGGTAAAGTCAGAAGCGCGGGAGGGTGAGAGAATTCACCAGAGCCAGAGCGGGGAGCAGAGCAGGCAGAAGGACCGAAGTACACTGCTGAGGGGAGCAGCGGGCGGCAGGAGAGGTCTGCGCGCCATGTGGGACCCTCCTCTGGTGGCCGGGGAGCAGCCGGGGATCGAACCGGCGCTGCAGCCGCGGGCAGCTTCGCAACCCAGCGCTCAACCGCTGCGCCACCTGGGAGGCCCTATTAGTATATATTTTCAATGGTACTAAATGAAACCATGTTAGATGAGAAATGACTTTTCCCTGTGGGTAGTCTGCAAACTGACAAAACTTTTAGCTGTTTCTGTAAACTTATTCTCTTTATAGAAATGTTTATTTTAACATAATTTGGTTTACATAGTCTTATACAAAGTGCCAATTGGCTTTACGGAATATTTTTATTTTATTTTATTTTTTTAAAGATTTATTTATACAAGCACTTGGTACAGTCAGAAGCACAGGAGAGTGAGAGAATTCACCAGAGCCAGAGCGAAGAGCAGAACAGGCAGACTGACGAAGTACACTGCCGAGGGGAGCAGCGGGCGGCAGGAGAGGTCTGTGCGCCATGTGGGACCCTCGCCGGGAGCCGGGGATCGAACCGGCGCTGCAGAGGCTGTGGGCAACTTCGCAACCTGGCGCTCAACCGCTGCGCCACTGGGGAGGCCCTTTATGGAATATTTTTATATAAGAAGCAAGAATAATTGGGAAAAGTGGGAGTAGAATCACTCTACTCCAAAATTTGTAGTTGTCTCAATAGCTTGTCCAAGCAAGCAATAATAACCCAGAGTCCATTATTTTACTAAAAAGACAGTGTATGCAAAATGAATTTGGTAACTAAAACATAATAGTTAATTTATTTTAATGAAAGGAATTCCATAATTAAGCAACTCCCACAGGAATCCCTTTGCAAAGTAAGGCAATTTAGAATAGCACCTGTGCCAGAAAAGATACTAGCCATCACATGAAACCTTTCTAAAGTCTTGGTTTTCTCACCTATAAGTGAAAATAATAACAACTACTTCAGAGGGTTGTTGTGAAAATTAAATGAGAATGTACATGTAAAATGTTCAGTATGATATGTGGCACAAGGTTAAGTGCTCAACGTATATCAGCTATTATTACTTACAAAGAATGTCTTTTTTTGAATACCTTAATGTTGAGACCTAATTTCTAAGTAGTTTTGTTGTATTTATCAGTGATCTGGTTATCATTCAGATTTATCTGAGAAGGTAGGCCTAATAAGCACTAAGCACTTCAAAATTTACTTAAAGGCATAACTCCTCTTTATTTTCCTTCTTGAACTATCCTGTCAACTGTATAGAAAAAATGGCAAGTTTTGCTACTCATTAAAATCATTGATGAGTGATATTCTTGCAGTTTTTAAGAAGAAGCAAAAAGTTAGTTAGGATTACAAATATCATAAGTACAACTAAGGTAAATAAGTAGGAAGCATATCTGACTTTGCCAGAATTTCTAAATCAACATTACTCAAGCAGTCAGTCTAGGAACCACTTGGCTCTGGGTTTAAAGAACAGTTTCTGACTCTCTGTTCTCTGGCCATATTGACAGAGACAAAATTTATGAAACATTTATTCCTTTGCTCACAATCTTGGTTGAAAGGTTTCTCTCCATAATACATAGCCTGATATACTTTTTTACTATTTTAAAGAAATTCATTCAAAAGGAAATTGTCAAAAGTTACTTTATTAATGACATTGTAATTAAATATACATTCTTGAATGGTTTATCTTACTTTAGTTTGTACTCTTAGAATACATAAAAATTATAAATGAGAAACCAAATGTTATTGTAATTTTTTTCCAAGAGGAGAATATACCTTTTATAAGGCATCCTACCTTTACATTGTGATTGAAATTAATTAAAATAAGATACTACTTTTTGCCTATTAACTCATCCAGTATTGGCTGGGATTAAGGAAAAGGTACTTTCTTGAATGTCTACAAAGAATGCTCACTGTACTTTATTCACAATTAAAAAAGAAGAGGTAAAATAACTTCAGTAGAAAACACTGGGGGACTTGGATAAATAAGAGTACATTGATGTAATAACATAACACATAGTAATAGAAACAGTATAGCAAGATATGTAGAAAACATTCACAGCACATTAAAATTATCCACTCACACAAGAAGGATTTATTAAACATTTTACTATATGCCAGAACCTGTACTAGCAAAATAAGAAGTTGGTAGGAAAAAATATGTAAAATACTGTCCTTGCCTTCACAGAGCTAATCAAGTTATCATGTAGATCCTTCTAGGTATTTGATATGTATATTTATATATGTTAGAGGAAAAAAAGGAGCCATTAATGATTTTTAAAAAAATTACTTTTACTGACATAATTAATAAAATTTACAGATCTTAAATGTTCAGTTTAAGTTTTCAAAATTTTATAAACACATGTAACCACCCCCCCAAAAGATTATAAAATGTTTTCATGTTTACAGAAAGTTCCCTTATTCCACTTCCTAGTCCACATTTGGTGGTGTTTTTTCTTTTATTTTAGCCATTTTAGTGAGTATAAAATCCTATCTCTTTGTGGTTTTAAAGATGCTGAGTGCCTTTTCACATTTATTCATGTATCTTCTTTTATGAAATATATATGTAAGTCTTTTGCCCATTTTAAGTTGGGTCATTGGTCTGCATACTTCTGATTTGAAGAAATTTAATTAATTAATTAATTTCTTAATTGTGTAGAAGAACTGAGGTGTAGGCCAGAGGTACAGGGGGTGAGAGGATTCACTAGAGACAGAGTAGGGAGCAGAACAGGATTTACTGAAATACACTGCTGAGGGGAGCAGCGGGTGAGACAGGAGAGGTCTGCTATGCCATGTCGGTTAGCTCCCTGGCCAAGGTTTGAACTCAGGCCATAGTAGAGAGAACACTGAGACTTAACCCCTAGGCCACCAGGGAGGCCCTGATTTGTAGAAATTTCCAAAATATATTCTAGATATATTCAGATATATGTCAGATATATGTGTAAGGAATACATTTTTCCTGTCTTTGGTTAGTTTACTTATTTTCTTAATGATCTGTTTTGATGAATAACACAAAAGAGCATTTTAAAATTTATTTTATTATTTTTACTGTAACACTGGATTACATCATTGTTTATATATTGGAAATGTAGTAATCGCCCCCCCCCCCAATCAGGTATTGTTATCACCCCACACCCACCAAGACATCCATTGTCCTCTATCATAGTCCATTACACTCCCTTCCCACCTTGCTCTTGCCCCTCATTCTTCCACTGCCCCCTTGGCCTCAGTTCTACAGTTGGCAACAATGTTTTATAAAATTAAGATAAAAAATACTTTTATTTAGATAACACATTGGTTTACAAAATTGTATATAATACAGAGGTATAGATTTATGTATCTTCAGAGAGTATGCTGCCACGCTGCACACACCATCAAGGTAACCCAAAGTCCTTGATCCATATACAACAATGTATTTTTGATAAAGAAGTCATTCACTGTAATTAACTCCAATTTTGTCTTTTATAGTGTCTTATCCAAGACATCTTTGCCTCTCCCAAGGTGCAAATTTATGTTTCACTGAAGAAAATGGCAGAAAAAGTTTGTTTAAAGCAAATCAAATGTCCTACAATGAGAAGACACTACAGCATCAAGAATGATAGGCTAAAAGGCTGTTACCAAACTCAGAAGTGAAATGATAAGGTTTTAGTCTTGGTTGATAAGCAGTGTGATTAAAGAGGAAGAAATTGGTAAGGAACAATTTTAGAAATAAAACATGGAATTTAATGATTAACTGAATATGGTGTATGAAAGAAGATACGTTAAAATGATTAGAAGAAATTAAGCCTATATGATTCTGAGAGTGGTTGTACTTATAACAAAAATACAAATAAGGGATTTAGTTTCACATTTATTAAACTTAATAAATAAAATAGCCAAATGGAGATTTTCTGTTGACAGAAATAATGAAATGTGAAAAGGGCTAAAGTGAGAAAATAAAATTATCAATTTGTGAATCACTAAGCAGAGAGCAGTGCTTCTCAAAGTAATTTCATTTAATAGCATCAATGAGGAACTTGTTGAAGATGACAATTCTCATCCCATCCCATCTTTGTTGAATCAGAAACTCTGGAGGTGGGGCTAACAATCTGTGTTTTAATAAACCCTCCACATGATTTTGATGCATGCCAAAGTCTAAGAATGACTAGCATAGAGTTTAGAGTTGAAGACACAGTACAGAAGACAGTGAAAAAAGATAAGAGTCCCTCAATAAGTAATCCATGGGGAAGAGCTACTATAGGAAGAGAGAAAAATCAGTGAAGAGATTAGAAGTGAAAGGCTAATGTACCTGTCACCTAGATGCCAAACAGAAGAAAGATTCTAAGCACAGTTTATTATGAGAGGAATAGAGATAAGTACATAGAATGGAACATTTATCTATTACAGATCTCTGACATACCCTCCTTCTCCATGGGGAACATTGTTTTGAAAAATATATATATTATTCAGGATATATTTCCCATGCTAATTTTCCTTTAAGAGAAATCTTCAAATAAAGTCATATATATTTTAAAAAACTCTACTATACAGCCACATCTGTTTTATAGGGAAAGGAGAAACTGACAGTATCTTACACATGTGACTTCATTTAATATTTATATAAGCCTTTCAAGTAGGAAGTAGAGAATGGATGTAATGTGAAAGGTAAGTGAAGTCAAAACAAACTGTTCTCAAGTCTAGATAAATAACAACAGCATGCTTATATGTTGATGGTAAACATCCACTAGGGAAGGAAAAATTGATAATATAGGAGAGAGGAACGACTGTGGGGCATGGGGACGCCAAACCACATGCACACTGAAATGCTATCTTTGGCTAAGCACACAGATCAAGGGATCAGCAAATCACTGCATATTTTTGTATGACCCACAAACTGAGAATGGTTTTTACTTTTTACAAAGAGTTCTCAAAAAAGATAGTATTTTGTGAAAGTAAAATTATATGAAATTCAAATTTCAGTGTCCATAAATGAAATTTTATTGACATATGCCATGTTCATTTGTTTACACACTGTCTATGGCTGCCTTCACAGTAGCAAAGGTGCAAGAGAGGTGCAAAGGTGCAAAGGTGCAACTGTGTAGTCCTGAAAGCCAAAAATATTTACTATCTGACCCATTACAAAAAAAAATCCACTGACTTGTAGCATAAACAGTCCGTCCATCTGTATTGAAGCCTTAGATACACCTAACCAGAACAAAATGACTTAAAATGATCTAGATATTTGTTAATGAAGACTAAATAAAAGTGTTGAAACATAAAAGATATTTCAACTGATTTCATTCAGCTAGCCATTCAATCAATCAACAGTATTTAGTGAGTCAAGTGCCAAGCACTTTAGAAATAAATCGAACAAGACAGGCATGGTCTTTATTCTCATGGAATTAAATTCCAATAGAATTATATAGTCTGTAATAAGTGCTCTGAATAAATACACCCAATGCTGGGAACAAAAGGAAATCCTGGGGATTACACCAGACATGGTAGTCAAGGAAGATGCTTTTGAGGTGTCAACCATGGTGTAGGAAAATGAAATGTTCCTGGACTTCCACAGACATGGAGACATGAGAGAATGAAGAAATTTATACCACATGCATGGAACACTTTCCCTGATGAATTTGCCAATGATTTTTTTTTTTTTTTAACTACAACAAACTCTCCGGTGTAATTATATAATGGGTTCAAATGGTTTGGGAACAAAATACAAATTAAAAAAAAAACACAGTATAATTACTTAATTACCCGAGAGATAGGAATGGTTCCAGAAAGTCATTTCTGCTTATCAGGTATATACAGTAATGGTCTTTTTTTTTTTTTTTTTCATGAGGGGAAACAATCATACAATGTAAAGCTTACAGGATACTGGCAAATGCAAACATGTCAAAGAAAGTATAAATGGTAGGCATTTCTTAATTGCTTAAAACAAAATTAAGCTTTTCCTATTTTACTTGATGAATACATCACAACAAATAAAAATTAAAATGATCATAAAAGTGTAAACAATACCAGAAACCATGGAATGTTTTTCAGTTGTAATTCATACATAGCTAATGCAGCATAACCTACCAGATGAAGCTTGACAAATGATAAGCTATGAACTTTGGGAAAGTGTTATTTGGATCTAAATTCTAATTTTTCTACTTGGTATATACCAACATGGCCATTAAAAAAACACCATGTCTATTTTGTGTATTGGCTATAGATTTGTTCTTTGTTGAAATAATTCTTTCATTACCTTGCCTTCAGGTACAACTAACAACTTTCTACTTAGAATTTAAGCAGGCTGAAGGAGCACAAAAGGAAATGTTCAGTAGTTTCTTAGATATTTATGAAAGTATGCAATTCTAGTTTACTTATTCTGATGAAAAATGATAAAACATTATTTTCAACCACTTGAAAAGTCAGACACAGGTCTATCGAAATGTAAGGTACATTCAATGTAATGATTCATAGTGTCTCTAACAGAAAGATTCAGCAGTTCTCAATCGAGACCTTTATTCCCTCTCTGAATAAATGATGCCTGAAATTTTTATTCTTGTTCTAATGGAATTTCAATGGCCTTCACTGCAAATCTACTGGAAATTTTTGCATATTAAGTGGAAAAAATTAAATGATGTTAACCACATTTTAATGTGATTAAGGCTGACAGGGTCATTATTTCTGCTAATCACTCAGTTTAAAAAGCTCAAACAAAACTTTATAACAGACAAGGTTTTTAATTTTCTGTATATCTTGCTGAAATTTTTTTTTTAAACTGTAAAAGAAAAAGAACGGGTAAAAAATCATACTACAGTCCTTGACAAAAACCAATAAAGTAGTTCCTACAATTTGCAGATGGGTTTCATTATACTTAATCTGGTGATGTAAAAGCAAAAATGCAAAACAATCTTACACTGCACATGCTCCTCTGGTTTCTTTCCTTTTAAACATGAAGAGAGTAAGAAATGTGCTTTGTAGAATTTTGAGTTCTGTGTTTCTTATTTGCTGCTAAATGGAAACAAATATAGTTTTTTCTTTAGATCTCATAGCAAACTAAAAGCAGAATTAATTCATAATACTGCCTGAAACAATTCTTCAGTGTTCTATTTTTTAGATTAATTTATGCCATGCAGCTATGAATATTTCAAATATATCAGCATAAACTAAAAGTCTTCACTGATAAAAATTTCCAGAGTGACAGGAATTGCTATCAGAAAGGAATTCTGATGATTAGCAGTACTTATAATTCTTCTTTTCTGTTTTCTAATAAGAAATTTACTTTGCTTATTGGTCATTCTAAACTAGACACAGTATTTTAGATACTTAATGTTTCAGATTGAGATCTTAAGATCTCAGACATACTTGATATAGTTTTTGTGTTCCACTTGCAAAGAATTGTTTTTAAAAGTACATTATAATATCTTAAGGCAAAAATGAAAAGGAACCTAGTCAAAAAGACTCAGACTATGTATTTCAATATTTTTCAAAAAGAATAACAGCTAAGCTAGGTATACAACCAATACAAACTGTATAAAAATGAGTCAAATATCTTACTACTCTTTGTTGGCCAGCACCTGCTTAGCCAATACTGGTTGCTGAAAATCATCTTTATCTTTCAGCTACTAAGATGGTAATTTCTAAAAACAACTTGAGAACTATAATTCATCTTGACATGTGAAGGTAATATTACTATTTCTAATTCAATAGTTATAGTTTTTACAGAAACAAAATTAATTACCTTTTAGAAAAATATGACAAGCAAATGATTTTTGAAAAGAAACACACACCTGAAGTTCAGGCAGTCTGATTTATATTGATTCACCCCAATCTAGTAAACTTAAATCAAATTCAACGATCAAAAACAAAACATTTCATACATAAAAAAGATTAAATATTTTTTTCATTGTAGTTTTCTAAAGCTGTATGAAACTATGATCATTGTAAATAACAGTCAAACTGACAATTATAAAACTTAAGCTACAGGTGCAGTACCTTTATCCAAATAAAAGGATCATCCTTTTCATGGCAAATTACTCAGTTGCATGCAAATAGATAAATGAATTTACCTCACTGATCACAATCTAAGCAGCAAACAAAAGCAGAGCACCTGGCCCTAAACAAGTCCTTTGAAATACAATTTAATACTAAAGTTTGAGAAATTGCTGTTCCACTTCCATATTGAAAAATCACAACCAAATTCAAATTATTTTCAGCAACAAGCTCAGCCTTTTGTGAAGAGAAAGAGATTAGGATCTGTAGCAGAATATATAAATACCAGGAAGTTCAATATTTATGCTGTATTGTAGCCATAATCTTTGATGTTCCTAGAAAAGAATAAATATTGTTGAACTTTCAAAAAAAATTTTAGTGTGATGCTATGCACTGGTGCATCAACTAATAACCCTCCAGGATTTCTGTGCTCATCTAAAAAGAGTCCCTGCTGAATGTTCTAATGCATCTTATTGTGAATCTTCAGCAAATAAAACTTCATGTATGAGCTCATGATGTGCTTTGCTGCCAGAAAGTCACAGACTCTGTGGGAAGCTCTTTATCTTCCCAGCAGTCAGTTCTCTGAGAACATCAGTGCAGCTACTGTAGTTACCTGTAGATTACTTGTATTTTCTCACATCTGTGTCCAGCAATCTAAACCATGATGATAAAGGGTCATTAGGTTTTGAGTGAGGAAGGGGATGGACTAGACAATTTGCTCTGATAAGCTCCTTGTTGGGAGCTCCAGTTTAGAATGTGAAATGTCGGATATGTACAGTTTTACACTAAAAGGAAAAAAAGAATTTTACTTTTCTGCACTAACAATTAAAAATTATGCAGTTTAATGTCTCACTATAGCCTACTGATTCACATTTTGCTGGGGGATTTATAATTAAAAGTATTTAAGAGAAATAATTTTCTGCTTGTAAAATGGACGTCTACGCTCTATTAGCCACAAAGAATTCAGGTACAATTACTAAGATAACTGCTGTTTGGAGCACAGCAAAGCAATTTCCCGCAGTGGGACTTACAGTTCAATTTACCAGTTGGGCAAATATTTTGTGCTCTGTAGTGGCCTAGAGAGTTAAAAGCTATAGGTAACATTCGAGCAGTGTTATACCTGGAGAAAAGTTTTTTCAATCCAAATGGATAGTTTAGGTTTCAAAGTAAAGAGAGTATCCTAAAAACATTTCCCAAAACTAATAATATTTAAAACCTAACGAAATACAATTGTCACAAAAACCCTAATTGACCTCTTGTTCCCCCCGTAACAGGGCTTATAATTTAAAACACTATTTTATTTTCATATTTGTGTTAGATCCTAAATCATTCTGATACCTAATCACCTTTTTCTAGTAATCAGTTGATAGAGGATGTTATATTCTTGATTATAGAATGGGAATTACTAATTACTTAATTACAAATAGCTTAGAATAATTGTGTCAGGTTACAGAAATATAAAAAAGAAAATTTTTTGGGGAGGGCATTCTTTAGATATTAAGGAGCATACCACACAGATAAGATGTCCAAAAAAAGTGTTTTGGTTTCCTGTAAGCAGAGGAGCTTTAAAAATGCTTGCTAACTACATACATAATTTACCTCTTTTTTAGGTATGCTTATTTTAGCACAATATTATGTCTTTTGAAACTACCTACCCATCTTCCTCCAAAAGGAAATTTTAGGAGATAATAAATGACTGGAACAAATAAAACACTGCCCTGCCTCAAAGAACTGAATTAAAATTACAAAAGCATGTGAATAAAAGCATACAATACTTTAAAATAAAACATCAAGAAGTGATTTATACATTTTTGGAAATAGTTTTAAATTGGTATTCATTTAGATCATTTGAAGATTTTCCATTGTTGCTACAGATGAAAATAAAAAATGTTTATTGAAAGTTGTTTGCTAGCACTAAATACAAACAAGCAATATTTTCTAACAGATTAAAGATAAACTAAGCATTTAAAATCTCCTGTTCTTCCTTTCAAATACATGAATCCTTTTATGAAAGATGAGAAGATGGAAGCTATGTCACCATTACAAATGTAGAGACATTTCTAAAAATAAAAATTATCATAAAATATAACATTTGGTAACTAACATTAACATCCTAAAAGAATATGAGAACACAAATTCTTAATAATTATTCATACACTAAGCCACTGTAAACCTAAATCATTTCTGAAGACCCAAATGTGTCAAGAACTTTGACAATTATGACTG
Source organism: Talpa europaea (assembly GCF_964194135.1). Classification (NCBI taxonomy): domain Eukaryota; kingdom Metazoa; phylum Chordata; class Mammalia; order Eulipotyphla; family Talpidae; genus Talpa; species Talpa europaea. The sequence continues at coordinate 111,482,476 of NC_140073.1, forward strand.
CAGCCAGGAAACTGTAGCAGCGCAGAATTTCTTATGAATTTCTCCAGTTACTTTTTATAAATGCTGTCTTGGATGACAGCTTAATGTGTACCACATGCAATATTTATTCTTCTTCGGTGTCAGACTGTCTAGCCATCCAAGGGAATACAAAGAATGTCACTTATTAGGATAAAAGCACAAGGAAGGTAATCAAGGACATATGTAACATCAGCCAATCATGCCCTATTTCAACATCCTATTCCATTCATAACAGTTCAACAATTATTTGCTTACTGATAACTTGCTTTCAGGCTGTTTGTGTTCACCATAATGGTGGTTTGCATTTATTTTGCTCTTTAGAATTGGACACTTGCTGTGTTATACATGTTTGTCAAAACTTTATATCTTCTGTCAGAAATGGCTAAGCATATATCAAATAATTTCTATTTGTCAGAAACTACTAATAAAACAGTCAATAGCCCTTGGTCCCTTGATGTCAGTAGGGCCTGAAATAATTAAAAAACAACAAATGTGCAATTTTTAAATTTCATAGGGAAAAAAAATTCTGTAAGTGATTCATAGTAAGAAAGTTATTATTAGCTAAGTTGTACTTACATATCTTCCCCTGCATGGCTAACAAAGCTTAACAAGCATTGCTTTCTTTTATTTCAGTTTTTCAAGGTTGTGAAGCTGACAGAATTTCCTAATTTCATTTGGTGGTTTTAAAACCATGCATCCAAGGGCCTCCCCTGGTGGCGCAGCGGTTGAGCGCTGGGTTGCGAGGCTGCCCGCAGCCTCTGCAGCGCCAGTTTGATCCCCGGCCACCGGCAAGGGTCCCACAAAAAAAAAATAAAATACAATAAAACCATGTATCCAAAATACATATAAATAACAACATGTCACATTAAAACATACAGTTCATTTAATAATAAACTAAAAATAATGTTGCACCACACATTTAATCGAAAAAGGTGTAATTATAGAAACATAATTACTTGATCATACTTAACCAGAAAACTTTAACTAGACGTGGCCTTAACAATGTATTGTAGTAACATTTGAAAACCTTTTAAGAAGTACCAATTTCAAGAGCTCTAGATAACTGTTTACCTACAAATATAAGAAACACATGGATGATATAAAACTACATTCTCTCTCCTAGTCTTTTTTTAACTTTTTTCTCTTCTGTCTTTATATTAGATTTGACCTGAATTAATGTTTTACAACGGGGGGCAATATTCCATGCAATATTCTCTATACAATATCAAAATAAGACTCAGAAAAAAACACTTTCAAATAATAATAAAAACATTATTACAGATTCTTCTTTTCCAGCCTACATCTAAGAACTGTGTTGTAAACTACTGACTTTCTTAATTACATACTGTGTTAAACATAGTTGCTGACTTTAAAAGTAAGCATATATGACTAGGAAAATCCATTTAGATAGGGTTTGAAAGATACAGGAATTTTCTTGATTGATGAAAGAGAAAAAGCAAGATTTTCTAAGTGCTGTTTAATTTAAAAGTCTCAAGCATTCAAAAGAAAGTAAAATTTCTCAAAAGATACAGCTTAGGGCATAGCTCTAAACAAATTTATAACTGGATCCCATTTTTTTTTTCTTGGTGGGGGTAAAGTAAGAGGAAACAAAAAGACAGTGATAAAAAAGGGAAAATGCAAGTAACCTTATTCTTATAAATTTCAGAAGACAGAATATTATAATAAGATAAAAAGCAAAAATTGCACATTTAGGAAAAACAGAAGACATGGGAAATTACTCTTTTATTTCTTGAGACATAATAGGTGAAATAAACATTTTAAAGAGTTCTTTTAAGCTGAGCTCATGAAAGTATAAAACATTTTATTGTATTTATAGTGTGTTTATCATGTAACAGAAAGTACAAAAAAGAGTTGTCTGCTGACTGTATCCTAGTGAAAATTATACAGAAACCCATACCTGCTGAAGAGCAAACATAATTGCAGTATTTTATATAAGCAAGATTCAAGTTAGTTAAGAAAATTTATTGCATAATTACAACTGCCAGACACTAATTAGCTATAGATCTATCATCTATATGCTTTTTTCATTGAGTTATGAGAATTGTTTCAAAACAAATAGATTTCTACCACAGAATTACTTTATTTAATATAGGCAAAATATTTTATTTATCATTATTCTATGAGAAAATTATTATTCTATTTGACAGGTGAAGAAACTTGGGGTAAAAGGAAACAAACCAAACTATCTTGACTCCTACATATATAAAACCTGCATTTATGTTTGCTCTCCAGCAGGCAAGGGTTTCTGTGTAATTTTCACTAGGATATGACTAACACTGAGAACTCTTTGTGCACTTTTTGTTGTATCAAAAGCATGTTATAAATACAATATAATGCTTTATACTTTCTCTCATGAGTTCAAGTTTAAAATGTCTGTAAAATGTTTGTCAAAACTTAACCTTATCTCTGTGAGCCTTAGGTTCCCTTCAATAAAGATGCATAGTTATTTGCCTGTCAGGGTTGTTATGAGGATTAAACCAAATGAGAGAACATAGGCAAATACCATCCCACCCCTAACGGCCAAATCCAGCATACAACAGATGCTCAACAAATGGTACTCATTATTTAGCCCAAGATTTGGATGTACGTGTACATACATACACATATACATGTGTATATATAATGTTCTTTAATATTGCTTTCCACTATTACAGTATTTAAACGAAATACTATACAAATTATGTTTGTAAACATAATTTCAGCCAGTAAAAGAGAGATGTACACACAGGTACAAGGTCTCAAAAACAAATCCAAGTTACTGGAAATGCAAGGAAAGAGAACAAATCACCATATGGTTAAAAACAAACATACAAATGAAACAACAAAGTGATGTGAAAAAAGCATATTTTTAAAAGAGACTGATAATATGTATTTTCTATGTAAAACTATATAAACTACTTTAACTGTTGTCCCCACAAAAGGCTATTAAATTGGCACATGTTAAGAAAAGTTTTTAGAGATAAGTTCATAAAAGTATATAGTTGAAGATATAATTTTCATATTTCCTTCAGTTAGCATTCTCTAACTGACAGTGAATTTTTAGTTTCAAAATTTTCAGTGTAAAACTCTTTTAACAATCATAAAACTTTATCTAAATGAAATATATAGGGACAGGAAATATGGCCAGTATATGACATATTTTTCAGGCCTTGTCTAAGTTTCCAGCATCACCAGTGCCCCCAATGCTGAGTCATACTATAGCACAGTAGTAAAGAACATGAGCTCTGGAGAGAAAGTGTTTAGGTTTGAATCTTGGCCCCACTGACTGGCCATGTAACTATGACTAAGTTCCTCAATCTCTGTACACTTGTTTTGTCTTCCTTCAAATAATAATGGTAGCCTCTTCATAATGTTGTTGGATGTCTTAAATATAAGTGGCATATAGTTAAGTGTTCAGGAAGTGTTGACTGATGCCAATTACTACAACAACTACTACGGGGAATACAACACCACGACCACTTAAAGCATATGAATTATCTGCTGTTGTATTTAATGATATTATCTCATTTTTCTGTTTATTTACATATCAACTCCCTCACCCCAGGAATGAAGAATTATTCTTAACAAACTGTATGGCAAGCTAGAAGAAAAAAAGGCAAACTCAGAAAAACTGACTTTGGGTTATAGCTATGTTTTCTGGAGTTTATTCTGTAGCACTGTTTTACACTGGGCAACTAGGTGCAATTTTCTATTTGGTTTCAGTTAACAGCCTCTGTATTTTATGTTCCCCCCCCAATTTTTATATATGGCATATGTTTAAAAATGGACGCCAAAGTGGGTGCTAAAATATCCTGTTGTTGCCTCAACAATTTTATATAATTAATAAAATTACAAGGCAAAGAAGGCAAAAATAGCAGAAGCTAAAGCCTATTATCCTCAGAAAAGCATAGCTGCATATTGAAAATCATTTCCTTTTATTAACTAGACCCCCAAATAAGTTGGTGGGTGCTATTTCCAAATAATTTGGAAATGCTGTTGAGATAAAATATGCAGCAGAATATTAGTTAATTAAAGCAATATTTTCAAACATTTCTGAAGACATATACCTTGTATTGTAATGTGTGGAACAGCACAAGTATTCAAGTCAAATGAATCTATTTATATTATTTGCCGGCTACAAGAACCTGGGCATATTCAGCAATCTTTCCCCTTACATAAAATGAGCACAATAATATATTCATAGATAGTCATAAAATTTTCATATGAGATTCAGTTATACTTCTTTTAGTATCGCATCGATTTCTAAGCTCAAAAGTGTGCCCACCACATAGCTAAATCATTCAAATTATGGTATGTTATATATTTCTAAGCATTCTTCATTTTCTTACAGTATACTCCCTTACTTCATAAAGTCTTTCCCTGATCATCTTAATTAAAATAGCACCACCCCCTGAGCCTACTTTATTTTTACTCCTCATTCCAGTCATATCCTGTCATATTAAATATTTGTTGGTTGCCTATTATCGCATGAGACTATAAGCCTTATGGGAGGCAAATACCTTTTCTGTTCACCAATCTAGAAAAGTATATGACACACTGAAAGACTCCTGATTTTTTGCTTAGAAAGGAAAAAGTAGCCTCTCAAGTACCCAGTCTTCAAAAAGGAACATCAATTTGAAATTATATTTATAATGATAGTTTTTATAAGTTAATTTCTCTTCTTGATAAAGCATTAAAAAGATTGACTGGGGCCTCCCGGGTGGCACAGCAGTTGAGCGCTGGGTTGCGAAGCTGCCAGCAGCCTCTGCAGCGCTGGTTCGATCCCCGGCTCCCGGCGAGGGTCCCACATGGCGCACAGATCTCTCCTGCCACCTGCTGCTCCCCTCAGCAGTGTATTTTATCAGTCTGCCTGTTCTGCTCTACGCTCTGGCTCTAGTGAATTCTCTCACCCTCCTGCGCTTCTGACTACCCAGTGCTTGTATAAATAAATAAATCTTTAAAAAAAAAAAAAAAGATTGACTGGATACCAATGTGCAGGCCCAAATTTACAAGCAGGGGCATACTCAAAGTTTGTAAGTCTGTTATTTTAGAAGATATATTTAAGCAGAATTTAAAAATTAGTGATAAAAATGACTACAGATACCAAATATGTCTCACCCAAGTAGCACCATTTCTACTACATTGTTAATTAAGCAGGCTTTGAAGATGTCTCATAATCTAATGTTCTTGATGGGAAAATGCATTGTAGGTTGATTTAAAATAGACAAACACAAAAGTCTTAGTTATTTATTAGTCTCAAAAATAGATATGCTAATTCTACAAATAAGTTTTATTTACTTTATTCTCTTTCGAGCCAGAGTAATAGTTGTTCTGAGGTAATATGGTAACATGTTGAGATGCAGAAAAGACTTATTTTCAAAGGGTAGAAATATGGGAAAGGAAATTAGAGTAGGGGAAAAGAGTAGAGTTGATCTCCAACCCAATGCAGAAAAGTTGCTCATAAATCAGGTATTTGCATTCAAAGGAATACTCTTCTGTATTTCCACAGACAGAAATTTCCACAGTGAGAAAAAATATCTACCGTGACAATATAAGGTCTGAGAAGATACTAGATATTTGCATGGGCCTCTTTTTTCTGTGAATTTGCTATGCTCCAATCTTTTAAAATCATAAAATTCTAATACTAGAATGGAACCTTAGAGCTGATCTCCTTCAATTCTTTACTATCCTCCACTGCCTCACCTCCAAAACACACATACATTCTCTCTCTCTCTCTCTCTCTCTCTCTCTCAAAATAGAAAAACTGAGATACAGAAGATTACAATGGAAATGTTCTAAAAAAAATTCTATAAATCATAAACACCTATGTAAAAATTATGCTATTGTAACAATGAGTTATTCTAATGGAAGTCAAGGAGTGACAATAAAATCCACAATGTAACAAAGATGAAGTCACAGGCCCCATCTGAGAAATATGGGGGTGGGGTCATATGGAAGATGGTAGTTATATCATGGGAATCTCACTGCTCCTGCAACTTAGAAATGGTTTTCAGTTCTTTATTTTTGTTTTGGAAGACAACTACTTCAATGCATGGATTTACAGATGATATATTTTATTCGTTTATTCATATAATGGAAAGAAAAAACAGAGAGATGTTGCCAGAAGATGCATCTAGAAGACTAAAGAAGTCCCCTTTTTATGTCAACATTGTGGTAAACTATCATCTACTATATGAAAAGCTAAGTAATTAGCCTGAGGTCAAAGTACTAACTAATTAGCAGCAAATAAGGGCTAGTAAACTAGTATTTCAAAAGTAGAATTATTAATACACAAAAATTGCTGATAACATAAATTTTTTCTAATTTGCAAAAAGATTGTATGTTTACATTTTCTTAGAATTCATTTTCTTTACCAGACCAACATTATTAATGGTACCCAGTACTTTGGTTTAGCCTTCAAAAGAATATTTAACTCATGTTGCTGAATTACATCATCCAATCCAAAGGCTGATCTTGAGAGTGGGGAACACAGGAGAAAGCATAGAAGAACAGGGAAAATATTTCTAACTCCTTTTCTCTCTTGCAGAAGCAGGGGATATGAGGCAAAATACTGAAATTGCCCAATATGACACCCCTTCTTTTCTCTTCCAGGAAAAACTGTTATTCAGATCCTGCATATTTCATGAAGATTCATTCCATTCTAAACTTTCACAAAGCCCTTTCCTCTATCTCCTACTCCTAACAATTCTAAGATTTTTGGGCTTCAAAATTTTCTACCTCCACTAGCTATTGGTCAAAACACCCATTTTATGAATACAATTAATCTCAACTCATAATTCTAGAACCAAAATCTGACTTAGAGTTCCTAAAATCTCGGGGGCACAGACAAAATTTTTAAAAGATTTATTTATTTATTAATGCCTAGAAGAACTGGGGTGTAGGCCACAGATGCAAAGGGTGAGAGGATTCACCAGAGACAGAGTGGGGAGCAGAGCAGGCAGATCTACTGAAACACACTGCTAAGAGGGGCAGCGGGCAAGACAGGAGAGGGCTGCTGAGCCATCTGTGAGTTAGCTCCTTGGCTGGGGATCAAACTCAGGCTGCAGCGGTAATAGCCCTGAGACTTAACCTCTGGGGCACAGATTTTTAATAATATTAATAGTCCTTGCCTGGGGGGAGAGAGGCAGGAAAATTCTTTGCATACATAAATCATTTGTCATTTGAAGAACACTATAGAGCTATAAACCAAACTGCCTTTCATTTCCTAGGTTACATATGGGTGTATACATATATAGGAAATGTATGCTTTAATTTCATGAGAAAATCCTAGAGAATATGTTTTTGGTTGATAGAGCTTTAGTGTCTCAAAGCTAGGAAAAAAATGGTAAACCTTCCCAGGTATATGGGGTGAGGTTCTTTAGCTGCCTTAAAAAAGATGAAAGTTCTGACATATCTGATAAATTACATCACTTATATATGAGTAAGTAAACATATGGTGCTAATGAATGCAACAATTGACTTTCCCCAAAGTATCATTTTCTGAAATTCTGTGACCCTGCAAAATGAAATTATAGTATTGGGCAAATAAACAAATAGGATAGGGGAAACCCTTATTATGCATAATATGGTGGGTCAGTAGCACTATGTTCACATAAAAAGATGTGCTTTTTTTCTATAATTATTTTTGTCATAATATGGAGTAAGTGTGATCTGGTTTTATTATGACTAAGTGCTTTAGGGCACCAATACCTCTTTTTTTTTTTTTTTAAAAGAGGCATGCTTTATTTATTTGTTTGCTGGTTTTGTTTGTTTGTTTTTGTTTATACATGCACTGGGTACAGTCAGAAGTGCGGGAGGGTGAGAGAATTCACCAGAGCCAGAGCGGGGAGCAGAGCAGGCAGAAGGACCGAAGTACACTGCTGAGGGGAGCAGCGGGCGGCAGGAGAGGTCTGCACGCCATGTGGGACCCTCCTCCGGTGGCCGGGGAGCAGCCGGGGATCGAACCAGCGCAGCAGAGGCCGCGCGCAGTTTCGCAACCCAGCGCTCAACCGCTGCGCCACCGGGGAGGCCCACCAATACCTCTTTATAAGACTATGAAACTGCTGAAAGAGTAACCAAAAACAATTTAATAACAATGAGAAATAAATTTGGAAATATTACTATATGTACATATATATTCAAACACAAAAGAAGATTTCAAGTAAAAAGACTCCTGAATGAGCAAATGTCTTTTCCCTCCTACTTCTTGCAGCTTCCCATCTCTTTCAATAAAAGGGATTGTTTTCCTTTTTTAGTATATCCCTTTTAACTCTCAAGATTCTGATCAGAGAAAGTAAATAATTGATTCCACAAATTCCATTCACCTGAAATTATTTAAAATCCTAATTCATAGTGCATATATACTGTTTCAACATTTTATTATAATATAAATTAAAACACAACCGAAAATTATAAAGTAGCCAAAATAAACTGTAAAATGGAGAAGGGAATCTTAAGAAAAAAAAATATATATTTTTAAAGATTTTCAGTTATTTATGCATACAAGAGCTGGGCACAGGCCAGAGATGGGGGGGGTGGTTGTTGAGAGGATTCACCAGAGACAGAGTAGGGAACAGAACAGGCAGATCGACTGAAATACACTGCTGAGGGGAGCAGCAGGCGAGTCAGAAGAGGTCTGCTGTGCCATGTGGGTTGCTCTCTGGCCAGCCGGGGATCGAACTCATGTTGCAGAGGCTGTGGATTGCTGCATAGTGCAGTGTTTAACCTCCTGCACCACCAGGGAGGCCCAAGAAAATATTTTCTTTTTAGATTCATTTTTAATGTCAGTAAAGTTAATATTTTATATAGGAGTTCACTGATTTAACCAATTCCATTATCTAAAAAAAGACAACCAATGTTTAGACTTCAAAAATACTTTGACCTGCCCCATCACCCTTTCATAGCTGTCAAAGGAGCAAATAAGCACTATCCCTCATAATGGAACTACTACTAAAAAAGTATTTAATTTATGAAAAGCATGACAAATTATAGCTTGTAAAATTTAATTCAGTTAAAATACGCCCCGTACGTTAAAATAAATTTATTATTGTTATGTTGTGATTTCAAGTAGGTAGGAGCACACTCAGAATAAGTAAGATATTCTCATAGCCTTCATAATGTTAGCTACTTCAAAATGAAGCTGACACAATATCTCTCCAAAACTAAATGAAAAATAGAAATTATACCCTCAAAGAAACATTGGATAGATATTTCAAGGTTTTAACTTTGCCAGACTAGTAGATAATAGAGTAAAACATTTAAAAAATCTTACACAGGTGAATGTTCCTAAAAACTTAATGTAAATCAAACCTGATTCAAATCTACTTGAAAAACTTCCTCATTTTATTTGCTTCATTTTGTCATTTTCATTTTATTTGTTTCAAGTAAATCAATGCATAGCAATGTGATTTTTCCAATGTAGTATGTCTGTGTAAATTTTTAGCTTCAATGAAAGATCTTATCAGAAATTGTTATTTATTACAACAGTTATACAAACCATTTTATATTTATAGATAAGCACAGACATAAAATTTTATGTCAAAAATGAACACATTTCCCCTTTTATTTATATTGCTAAAATATAAAATATAGAATGGCCCATATTTAAAAGATCAGAAACAACAAGTGCTGGTGAGGATGTGGAGAAAAGGAAATGCTCCTTCAAAGCTGGTGGAAAGCTGTGCGTTTCAAAACATTAAAACTGAACCTGCCATTCAACCCAGCAATTCCACTCCTGGGCATTACCCAAAACATTCAAAAACACTAGTTCAAAGGAAACTTGTACCCCCATGCTTACTGCAGTTGCTATTTACTATAGCTAAATTATGGGAACAACCTAAGTGCTATAGAACAGATGAGTAGATCAAGAAAATGTGTTATATACACAATGTAATATTACTTAGTGGTCAAAAAAAGATAAACATGCCATTTTTCAGCAACATGGATGGAGTCTGAAGGGACAATGCTAGCTGAAATAAGTCAAAAGGCGAAAGATAAAGACTAGATGGTCTCATTAATATGTGGAATATAAAGTAACTAAATTAATAGTCAGATAAAGACAAGCTTAAAACCTAAGGCTTCACAGCTGACCACAGAACTGAAGTACCAAGTGGGCGTAGGGAGAGGGGAAAAGGTAAGGACAAAGAGCATAATGCTCTATGGTGTTGAAATATGGGTGACTTAGTAGTGGGTGCACTGCAGTGATAATACCTGATGGGGGTACCCCAATATTACCTCAATTAAAAAGAAAGAAAATGTTCATGTTCAATAATGTTCCAATGTTCAATAATATTTTAAAGATATTTTCAATGTCCTTGTTACCAAATGATTTTGGGTTGAGTAGAGAAATAAAGAATTTGAGGAAAATACATAATGTAGAAGATTATATAATTTTAATGACAGGTATTACTTGCTCTCTTACTAGTCTCAAAGATTTATTTTTTTGTATACTCAACTGCAATATTGTTCATTTTGTCCTGGGCAATTGTGTCAATGTTAATTCTATTAAAACCAACTGGTTTGTGCTACTAAGTATTTCACCTAGTCAGTTTTATTTTTGATATATGGTTGTTTCATAAAGATTAGAAGAAAGTGATTTATGAAATTAATGGATCCTGTGATGACAAAATAAGAATATATTAATATTACTTCTAATATTTGAAAACCTGTTTGAGTTATACTGGTTTGAAATGACACTGATGCAGTCACAATGTATTTTGTAGCTTATAATCAAATATTCCCTACTTTAAGATGATAATGGCCAAGGAAAACAAATACTAGCAGAAAGGAGGTTAGACAAAAAAAGAACACACACAGAATTTGTCAATGTTTAACTGTAATAATAAAAATTATATTTTGTTAAAAAATATTGTGCCTATAATTCATTTATATATAACAAGAATCAAGAAGATAATGGATTTATCCCACCTTTTCCCCCTTAACCAGGTAAAAAATATATAGTATCCCCAAACTATTTTTAACTGCTGTGTATGAATTATGTGGAAAACTAACAAAAACACAAAGATGGGGGGTTGTGGCTGAATCAAGGCATAAGAAGAATAAAATCTTTTTCTATTTAAAATTCAGAGCTACTTGACCTACTGCCCTTCATTATACACAGCTTAAAAGACTTTGCAAATATTTGCCAACCTATCTTGAATCAATTTCATCACTCAGATTAATTGACTTATTATATAATGTTAGCCAAAAAAGAATGTTTAGTGACCACAAGCCCACCCAGGCATATGCAAATATACATTACACACACACACACACACACACACACACAGCCTACAAAGTCTGAATTTTTAAAATATTATATTTTCCAGCTGAATATGAATGTGATAAAATGAGCAATAAAATAAAATAATAAAATATTCTTTGTCAATGGTTTTAAGATGGGGCAAAAGAACACCAAAATGAAACATAATTGGACACCATTAGACAAGTTAGCTATCTAAACTAGTTTGTCCTACTTATTTGATAATTGGATGGCATATACTATTAACAGAACAGCAAAGATGCTTAGACTGAAATTTAAACCCCTAATTAAGCACTGGTTTGACAGTTCTAATGTCCTTTTTCTTCTTGACACCATGACTCAGAAGCCAATCTCAAATGAAAATTAACACTGCATATAGTATAATCTTATAACTGACCATGTTTAAAAAATGAAATCCTCAAGTTTTCAAAAATCATTGGCACCTACCCAAAACAACTTCTGTATAGTTTAACTCAAAGAATGGCAATTTGTAATAATACAAAAAGATTTCTGTGGATTCTCCTGACATCTTGATTACTGTCATCTGATCATAACACAAATGTAACTAACCAGGCTGCCATGTCAGCTTCTCTTCAGGGGCTAGGTCTTAATCAATGAAATGACTAATTCAACACTTTAAAAATCCAGTGAGTAGGTGCTTGGAGCCATTCCAGTTTTTACAAAGGTCAATATACCTAACTCAATAAAATACTTATCTTTCAAAATGCTTCCTTCTTTTCTAGGATTGAAAAATAAAATGTTACCATTTAAGTTTAAAGTGAACTTTAACTAGTAATTAAAATGTTCATACTTCTGAATTGGTGACCCATGAAAGCACAGTTTTAGTCATCGTCTTACAAGCAAAATCACATATCACAAACCCTTCCTCCTCTTTTCCAACCATTTAAAATAGTTTTCTAGTCTAAAAGACTCATGACTATATTTATTATTCTTTCTGCATCAGTCATTATTTGCTACAGTAGCATTACATATCAGCCTTTAAACAGACCTTTTTCTTTTGCTAAAGGCGCAACCAAGGCAAATGGAACTTAGATATAAACATTACCAAGAAAACAAGATGCCAACAAAATTTAAAAGACTTTAGTAGTTAAAATGTATTTTAACCATTCACATGTGCTTGTAGTGTTACAAATGATGAAAACCTAGTGTTCATATTCTTCATAACAGAAATTTATTCTTCACTTTAATATAAAGGCTATGTTGCATAAACAGAGGATTTAAAGCTGTAGCAGAGTGGCTGAATGAAAGGAAAATGGCAATCTTTCCGGCTCCAGTAGATGCCATTCCCTATCACACAATGTTTCCCAGTCATAAATACATGACAAATACTTCCTCAATCATTTTTTACGAGCAGGGATGCACAGGGGGTAGTCAATGGCTAGCTTGAGGGAAAATAGGAACAGCAGGCGGCAGAAACTGTACAGAAAATGGCTATGTGGTAAATTCTCTTCTGGAACATCACTCAGTTACCCAGTCTTTGATCTTTCAGCTACAATTACACTAACTTACACAAGATCTGATGCCCCCTCCCCCTCAAGCACCCACACAAACCAGACCATTAGTTATACATAAAATCTAAAATTTGGTTTTATAAATGGGATCATAACTCTACATTTTTTATACATTAAAATTTGCTATTTAGACCAGAGTTTACTTTCAATTCGCTATAACCATATCATCATCACAACTGGTCTCACAAAAAACATGGGGTGTCTGGCGACAGCTAAATCACAGACTGGCGTCTCCCAAGCAGACTGTCTACCATTAGGGTCTGGGAAATGGTATTTACTATACAATTAGAGTCAGGGAGTTCTACCTGTAATCATCCATATACAGGTGTGAGAAGCCCCTTTGGGCAAGGAAACTGACTCATCCCTTTTCATGTAAACTTTGATGTCTGTATTGTTTCACAGAGCCTCAGGAAACCTTACCATTCATACTACAATGAGTAGATTTATTAACTCAGACCATGTAATACATTTTAAAATTCCTTCCCAAAGGTAACAATTTTTAGCACATTAATCATAAAATTTATAAGAATCTGAAACAAGACAGAACTGATTATTTTAAAGCTAATTATCTACTGAAGGACACTTACCAGTCAGAACTAAATTTTCATGTTAACTTTATGCTTTCTAGAATATTAACAAAAAAGAAGTAAAATTCAGCTTCCTATGAGAACACAAAATGTCTTATAGTAATATCAACGGGCATTTTTAGTTGCAGTAATTTCACAGAATTTATTCTAATGATTTATTGGAGTTAACCATCTGACATTAATTATTGTTTTGGCTTCCAGTCTATGAATGTTTATTTTTCAGTTTAAAGCTTCTCACTCTTTGATATCATATGGAAATGAGAAGTTTTAATGGAAAATTGAAACCATGTGCATCTAAGTACTTAATGAAGTACAGGGAGAAACCGACTATATTTTAGGAGAATTCAGATATTTCACTTTGGATAGTTATGATTTGTTTGTATGACTTAATACTATAAAATACTGAGGGTCCAGTGAGGCAAATCAAGGTGAATAATATGCCAAATGTCTACATGCCAATACATATATATGAACATATGAAACTTTTAAAAGAAATCTTGTATACTTTGATTAATGTCAAAAAATGACAATAATACATGGACACATAGCTTTCACCTTGTACACTTTAAAAGTATTTCAAAAAGATGCCTGGTCTTATCCCAAACTCCCCTGCCCTCCTCCTCCAGTTTAATTTAAAAAAAAAAATTAAAATGTCCAATCTGAATTTTTTTATGCCCTTTTGTTTAAATTGAGGTAAAAATAGTTTACAATACTGTATGTGATTCAGAAATATAGGCTCATACCTCTTTATCACACCACATGCACCAAGGTCTAGCTATACTTCCAAGTGGATATTTTAAAGTTACATATATGTAATATCAACAAAGCTAGAAATTCCTAGTTTTAAGTTTTATTGCTCCAGCTGTATTTATTCTCATTTTGCAAAAAAAATAATGCCTATAAAATTTAAATTTGATAGGTAAATATGCATAATTCACTATTAATTTTGTTTGGGTTTTTTCTTATGTTATTTCAGTGTAAATCAATCAGGAGACTCTTCTTGGAATTTAAATACAGGGAAAAGCTTTCTTAGACATTTTAAACTTTTTAATAATGAGGAGAGATATAATTATAATCAAAAGTACAGTAAAAACGTATGTATATATGTATGTTTGTATTGTATGTGTATAGCTATGTCTGTGTATATCTGGAGAGGAAAAACTTACCATTTGTTTTTCTTTCTAATGTAGTCTTTTTCAGAGAGATTAACCAAGTAGACCATTGGTTTTGAAGTCAGAAATAAGTGTTTATTTAACACTTCAATCTAAAGTGGGAGATAAAGAATTCTTTTTTAAAAGTTGAGTATTGTATAAAACAGAATAATTTGAAAGCAAACTTTTTTAAACAAAGCAGTCATTTTCATAATTCTTGCTTTCAAAGATTAGTTGTTATGAAATATCAGGAGCAGGGAAAAGTAAAAATAAGCCTGGGAATAAGCAATTATTAAAAGAAATAAAGTTTAATTAGATAGTGGTAAGTGTAAAATGAAGATAACTCTAAATTTGTTCTCTTAAGAAACAAAGGCAAAAGCAATAATAGATGGCATATTTGTAACTTACCTCTTTGTCATTCCAGTCATGATAGAAGCGAACAGGTTTCTTTTGATCAATAACCCAGGATTTGACTTTGCACATTATGTCCTAAATAAGAGTGAGGAAAAAGTAAATACAAGATGAATACTGAGCATTTAGATATTAAATATTAAACTTAAAAGTTTTCAAATTCTCAAAATAAAAATAATTTTAAAATAAAGTCAAAGTTTTAATGAAATGAGAACTAAGTCACAGAGATTTTCAATTATCTCATTAGAAAACCAAGTACCAATGAAACATTGCTATGACATTAAATTTTAATATATAAAAGGTGGAATACTATCAACACTTGCAATGGTCTTAGAAATTTCAAGATAATTCAAATACACCAAAGACTACAACATTTAATGTTTCAACAATCCCTGGTGATGCTACTTACAAGACAAAAATGCTATTAGGAAAGGGGGAGGGGAGGGATACTAGAGGCACTTTTTCCTTAAAAAGAAAAATAAAATACATGAAGCTGAACCTATTATTGATGATCTATCCTCCAAAATATTAAATCAACTGACCAAAACCCTTTTTATTCTGAATTAATTTTTTGCCAACACCTTCTCCCTGCCCACTTCTCCCATCCTCACTCCAATACGCCTCTCTCCCCACCAACCCCCCCCCCCAACCTGCCAAAGCCTCCATTACACAATGGCAAGAGCCCTGCACTGGTGACCTCCAACCAGCTGCATTCACTTTCAGAACATCTCTCTCAGCTGGAAATCTAAAGGCCTTTTAGTTAGCAAGCTAGTGTGCATTCAGAAGGAGTAACTGCAGGAAGAGCCCAATGTGCTTTGTTTCTCTGGCCTTTCTTCACAGAAAGATTAATCATCTGTGAAATGGAAACGGCAAACAGCAAGTGACACAAACTGAACCCTTCAAGCCTTTCCTCATCAGTTTTGTGGTTCTGAATCTAAAAGCTGTGTGTGGCAAGGTTCTCCTTACAGGCAGGTGTTAATAAAAGACTCTTGGGTCTGAAAGGTCAAACTTAGCTCTTCCAGAAGAAGTACATTTGTGAGTCATCTCTTTTTTTTGTTTTTGGGGGTTTTTTTGGGGGGAGGGGATAATTTATGGATATGTTTTAGATATGTATTTCTAAAACTTTATAATACACAATTACTAACAATTCCTTAGATGTTTATCGGTGTATTTTTCTTTACCATAAATCAGTTATTCTATAAATATTCAATTGTATAAATTATCTCAGTATTTAGTATATCTCCCTTCCAAATCTTGCTGTTACCAAGAGGAAAAATAAGGAAAAAGCCCTATATCCTTAGATCCTGATTTGAAACCCTCCAGGAAAAGGACTTCCCACAGATTTTAACAAGGATGGGGCAAGTAGAAAACTTTTAATGAAATCTAACATGTTCTGCTTAAGAATAATCACTTTTACTCTTCTAGAACTGAATTTCACTCATAAATGTTTAAAAGTGGCTAATGTAACACCATTTCCTACAAGGAGAAGATCAAAGTGCTATATTACAAATGCATTATGATTAAAAAAGCCCTGTGCAGCCTTGCTATTAACTGTTCTTTAAACCCTAAAAGGCTTCCCATAGATCTCACTTGGCACTGCATATACAACCTTTGACAAGTAATGTAGACCATTTTTATTCATTGCCTAAAATTGTAGGCAATTATGTGCGTCACACTGGCCACCTGCAAATACTGAATGCCTGCTCCAGTTGTCAGTGCAAAAAACTAATGTCGGAGGGGATTAATCTAGGGGGAGAGAGTCCTCTTTAATGGTTCCAGCAGGTGAAATGGCCCAGCTGGTTACTATGATGAGTGGCCAGAACAGCTTATGTAGAGACAGGCAACAAGATTATACAAAAGAAGAAGAAAACAGTGGTACCATCTTATATTTGGTCCCATTAGTTTTTTCAATTGAAGAAAACAGATAAAAAGAAGCCAAACCAAAAATAAGGAAATTAAAATGTAATTATATAAAAAGTGTAAAATAGTTTCTTTTCCTACAAAACCAAAGGGCCTTAATAAATGCTGATCTCTAGTGAAGGAATTTCAGCAAATCTCTTTCATTTTAAATTAAATTAACTAGACTGTCACTTTAGAACATAGAAATCTTATCATGAAAGCTTTTTTACATCTCCTTCATACACAGCAAATTACATTACAAATTAGAAGCACTCAAAAGAGAATTAACTATAAAATTCTCAAACAATATATTCATTAAAGCCACATTCAAATCTTTTAAGAAAAATCTGTAAATTATATCAAATTTTTGAATAATTGAAAGTAAAAATATTTTAAAACATTTTATTTTGTACCCTCTTGATTATCCCCATGAAAGATTGAACAGCCAAGAAAAGGCAGATTACTGAAAGATGCCAACCTTACTTAAGACAAATGAAAAATAGATTGTTCACAGGTAAGATTTTCATATATAAATGACCATTATATGCTATCACTGCAATACACTATTTTTCTTACATAAAGTAAAATTTTTATTTTAGGAAAAAAAAATGTATGTTCCTTATCTGAAAAACTTCTTGTCAGAAGAAAGAAACATGTGGACTAACTTGCATATAATACTTAATGGACTGAAATTTTTTCTTAACATATAAACACATAATGATAATAAAAAGTGGCATCTGGTCAACTGAAAAACAACTTAATGCATACTTAACCTACTTTAAATAAACCAGAATACAATAAAAACAAATAACACTTTAATGCTTGGTGCAGCAGAAGTTACTTTAAGATGCATTTCATTGGTATGTAGGAAAAGAGCTGTTTCTGATAACTTTAACAAACTCCTTATTTGCAGAATAAACTCTGTACATGATGAAGATTATACAAAAATTCCTGGTCCTCTAAACTTTAGTTACATTGCAATGATGTGAGTATACTAATTCAACCTTTACTTCATTGATAAAATGAAATGATGATTCTATCTATCCCCTGGGGTAACTGTGAAGATGAAAAAAGATAATGCATATATGGTGTTTAGCATAGCTCTTGGCAAAGAGTAAATTCTCAATAAATGTGAATTTTTGCCATTATTACTGTTGAAATATTAAATGCCAGTGATATATAAAATGGCAATATATTCTCTTGGGTACTCCTGTAATGCATATATACCTATTTTCCAATTTGAATAATTATTCATTATCCTGTTTCTTCAAATTTCTAAAGGTTACCAGTAATGCTAATTTTCTCAGTGAAACCTCAATTCAGGAGTCTAGTTTTAACATTATCAAAAACTAGTTTCTGCTAAACAATTACCTTTTAACTGCAAAGAAACAATTCAAACTTTGATACCTCTGTCTTCATTTTGACTCTTCTTACTGATAACTTCACATTTAACTTTAGAAATAGTCTGTTTACTTATGTATGACTGTTATTGTTAATAGCATTTATAATATATTTGGGCTCAGGAAGGATATATGCCTTGCTTAAATTCTCACAGCTAGTGAGTGGCAGAGTGAAGATTCAAATTCATATCTAAGTAACTTGAAAATTTATGTTCTGTCCATCCTGGTTTATTTGTTTTTCTCTTTTTTAAGATTTATTTATTTATGCATACAAGAACTGGGGCACAGGCCAGAGGTTCGGGGCAGGGGTGGGGGGGTGTGGTTTTATGTGAGAGGATTCACCAGAGACAAAGAGGGGAACAGAACAGGCAGAATGACTGAAATACACTGCTGAGGGGAGCAGTGGGCAAGTCAGGAGAGGTCGGCTGCACCATGTGGGTCTTCACCTCCCTGGCGGGGATGGAACTCATGCTCCAGTGGCTGTGAATTGCTTCATAGTGCTGTGTCTTAACCCCTTGAGCCACCAGGAAGGCCTCTTACTTGTCTTTCTTACTGCCTTTCTAATTGCTCCTTGTTTAGCCTAGGCATTCCTATGATTGTTATTCAAAGTTCACATTTTCATTCCAAGGTCATCAAGGAAACTCAATATTATTATTTGGAATAATATCTGATTTTCAATCCATGCATCACAAAAATATTTCCCTTTCCACACTATAACGTAACCCAGCGATTTATGAGACTTTCCTAGACTACTTACTAGACTTATCTATTTTGGTATTCTTTAGCTCTCATAGCAAGATTTATTAATCTATGACCCATAAATAAATTTCAAGGGCTCCCTAACACCCTGAAGTTGCATATTTATGTGTCTTTGAGGGATGATGGCACATACTTTATAAATGCTTCTTTAAAGGAATTCATAGTCCCAAAATCCAAGAACCACAGTTGTGAGTGATTCTGTGGCAATATTCAAATTCCCCCAACAACAGCCATAGACTTTCAGACCAGGGATCCAGAGACACTGACTTAAAACTTTATTCAGCCAGATCATGCACTTGAAGTTCATTTCTATTAATCAACATTGTGCTGATAAAAATTCCAACCACAATGTTTATCTAATAAAATCCCACTTAAAATATTAATAAGGATGTTGGAGAACATTACAAATTGAATAGCAATTACTATTCTTAAAGAATCGCTTGCTTGAGGGGCCACCCTGGTGGCCCAAAGGGTTAAGACACAACCTATGAAATTATCCACAGCCACTGCAGCACAAGTTCGATCCCCGGCCAGGGAGGAGACCCACATGGCGCAGCACACCTCTCCTGTCTCGCCCGCTTCTCCCTTCAGCAGTGTATTTAAGTTGGTCCACCTGTTCTGCTCCTCACTCTGTGACTGGTGAATCCTCTCACCCACCACACCTCTGGATACTCTGGCCTGTACCCCAGTTCTTGTATGCATAAATAAACTAAAAAAAATGGCTTGCTTGAGAGTAAAAACAAAAGTTTAGATAGATTAAACATGTTCATACCATATGTGACTTGACTTACTATATACTAAAATAAACCACAAAGCTATACTAATTAAAACAGTGTGATACTAGCATAAGGACAGAGGTATAGATTATAAACAACTTAAAATCCATTAACTGGAGAGTTGTTAATATGCGCCATTCATATAACAGGGAAAACTAGTGGCAGAGTCACAATATGATTCCATTTGTGGTTTTCACCTATATGTAACACATAAATAAATGCTCTTAAATAATGAAACTGGATAAATACCATACCAAATTGTTAGCAATAGAAATATCTCCAGACGGTTGGACTTTTCCATTATACCTTCTTTTAATGCTGCATCATTTATTTTTAACCAATAAATATCTTTATAAAAGGAAAATATATTCACTAGGTGAAAGGGAAGGAAGGAATTCATCTCTTCTCTGACCACTATCTGTAATCCTAAAATTTGATGGCTAAATGGATAGACTTGGCAGTTTATCAAGGTGACTCACTCTTATTTTGTAATAATTATAGCTTCCAAGCCTGATATTTCCCTTTAGCCAATCTCACCATAATACCTGATGCTAACATGCAGAAAAGCTGACCCATGCTGGGTTGGGTACTTTAACACATACCAACAATGCAGCCAAAAATGCACTTAGACACAAAGAATGGGGGCAAGACCTTGAGCTCAAAATAATCTGGCTAGAAGTCTACTGATAAAGCTTCCTCAATTCCAATGCAGTGTATCCTCACTGAATATCCCAAATCAAGGAAAGTTTTTCTTATAGTATATTCTAATTTGAAATTCAGGATATCCCTGAATCATCAACAATATTAAACATTGTTACTCTACTAGATGAATGTTGCTGTTTATGGAGGCCAGAGTACTGATTGCTTGACTACCATCTTTCTATATACATCAGTGATTGAAACTCCCAGAAAAGAATCAGGCAACAAATGAGAAAACTAAAACAACTGGTAGCAATGCTTTATATAGTGGGGTGAATGTGTGTGTGTGTGTGTGTGTGTGTGTGTGTGTGTAAGTAGGGGTTATCCTCCAAGAATTAATAGATTAATTCTAGAAAGAACAGCATATATGTTGGCGGTTGTGGGTTTTCTGTTATATGACTCACTGAAGGACATGAAATAGATAGCTAAAGAATGACAACTGGAATAGTTCATTCATTCTTGAGGTACAGTTCGCAATAGGAGATCTGACCATTATTTAAGAAGGCAATTGTTCCTATGAGGCCTGTAAATAAGTTTGAATGGATTTCACCATGTTCAAGAAAGACAAAAGGGGAAAACCCCACAAATTTCATTTTAATAAAAAGGCAACTGAATAGGGAGAGTTATAAAGGAAAAAAAATAATCACGAATTATTTGGCATACCTGGCATTATGTAAAACAAACAAATAGAACATCTATAAAACAGGAACCTGAAGTTGTAAGGAGAAAACAGAATGAGATCAGAAAAAATGTATGAAATGTCAAGAGAGTTGATGAGTTTAAGAAAGACTTTTTTCTTTTAAGATTTTATTTATTTTATGTAGAAGAACTAGGATGTAAGCCAGAGGTGGAGGGTGAGAGGATTCACCAGAGACAGAGCGGGGAGCATAACAGGTGGACCGACTGAAATACACTGCTGAGGGGAGCAGCGGGTGAGACAGAAGAGGTCTGCTGCGCCATGCGGTAGCTCCAAAGCCAGGGATCAAACTCAGGCTGCAGTAGCTTTCCATAGCTTGATAGTGCTGAAACTTTAACCCCTGAGGCACCAGGGAGGACCTTATTCTATCAATTTCTAAAAGATTTAATATTAACATTTTTCTATCATGACGGTAGACTTGGCCCTTTTTTTTCAACCTCTTAGTTCCATCAACTTTGGCTTTATGTATTTTAAGGTTATATTAATAAGCACATGTGAACTTAAAATGATCTTTTTTGGTAAATTGAACATTTAGTGTTATGAAATACTCTTTTTAAGAGGATAGAGAAAACATGGTAACTGAAGGATGAGGAGTGTGGCATTCATAAAAAAAGATTTTTAAAAAAGATTTAAGAAGTCATCTTTAAATAGCTGATAAAAACAATCTAGTTTAAGAGAGATAAGGTTCTATCAAGAAAACAGGATTACCGGTGATTGAAATACCATTTTGTGAATACACTGAAAACCACTGAATCATACACGTTAAAAAGTTTATAGGTATGTGTGTGTTACTTATGGTTATCTTACTTATTTACTTATTTATCTCAATAGTCACTTAAAAAAAACTTAAAAAGTCATTTAAAAGAAACAAAAAAAAAAAGAAGATGACTAACAGCGTAAGGTTTCTGAAAAATTAGGAAGTAGATAAGAGGAGTGAATACGTAGGTTTTATGAGTGGCTAGTGGAAAACTAAGAGAATTTAAATGTCTGATGGCTTTTATTTTAATCTTTGAAGTAGGAGGCAGTCATTTGCTAAGAGTAGGGATGGATGAAAGTAGGAAGTGGGTATAAATCAGAGGTCTGAGGAGGTAGGGAAGCAGTTGCAGCAGAGAATAGTTCTATATACTCAAGATAGATTTAGCTGAGGGCCCACTTTAAGGTGGTGCTAATATATTTATGGAGATACTAAATGTCCCACTTTTAGTTTCTCCACTGTGTGTGTTTGGCTACAGGAAAAGAGAAAGTAGGCAGGTGGGAACACCCAGTAAAGTATTCCTTCAACCTATGTTCTATAACATCAGTTCTATGAGCTCATTCCCTCAGGGTATACTTAAACTGATGATTCTAAAGTAGTCTGTCCTACTTTAGAATTAGGGTCTAATCCTTACGACCCTTGCCCTGAACCTTGTACATTCTTTTATGTTATTCCAGAAGTGTTACACATCTTTATACTTCCTAACTGTTGTCCTGGAATAAATAACAGTGAACACAGAGGACCTGTATGTACTAGGTCTCCTACACAGCACACAAAACACGAAATTCAAAATGGTGCTTATTTAGTTCTCTCTGAAAGGAACCTGATTTAATCCACAGCTTCTGCTAAGCAGTCCTACCCAGAACACCGCCTCCTGGTCAACTGGTGGGCACTTAACCTATGAAACAGACTCATGCAAAAAACCAACAAAACAAACAGCCCTTCTAAGGCCAAGTAGACACTTGCTAGCAGGAAATGGAATTAGGAAATACGAAGATAAAAGAACTGAAGAATTAAGCTGAATGGACCACTGAAATAATACAAGTTAGCATGAACCACATGACATGATAAATAAGGTAATTATAAATAAGTATAAATTATGGAGAATCAGTTATTAAAAACATATACATACAATTGCAGATAAACTCTAGTGGCAGCAGGAAAAAAAGCAGAATTTTAGTAAAGCAGAATGGAGAACGTCTGAATGATGTGAGTGGTAGAGTACCAACTAACCACAAGATACACAGTCTTCCGCTGAATTAATGGGTACTGTCCTGGGATGGTTTATATGTCAACTTCAAGGTCTGGCTATTCACATTTTCCGTTCTTAAATATGTTTGGATTTCCATTTCCCTTAGTCCTTGTATTTTAAAAATATAAATCCATTTCTTGAAACAGCCTAAGGAGCATCTCTCTTTTTCCATTGCTGTTTTTTTTTTTTTAATTTGAATCTCTGTTCTTTTCTTTACACTTGAAAGAACCCAATATAAAAATACAATAAAACTTCTGAGATTAATTGACTCAAAAGATTTCATGGGCCTACCTGGTGGTGCAAGGGGTTAAGCTGCAGCACTATGAAGCTATCAGTAGCCACTGCAGCCTGAGTCTGACCTCTGGCCAGGGAGCTAACCCACACGGCGCAGCAGACCTCTCCTGTCTTGCCTGCTGCTCCCCTCAGCAGTGTATTTCAGTCAGTCCACCTGTTCTGCTCCCTACTATGTGTCTGGTGAATCCTCTCACCCCCACACCTCTGGCCTATAACACAGCTCTTGTATGCATGGATAAATAAATCTTTTTTAAAAAAATTCATTTCTAGGAGTTCTTACAATAATGACTACAAGCTGAGGAAATAAAATATACAGCATTAAGATGACTACTAGATTAATACTGATCAATTATGCTTACACTCTCATTCTTCTCATCCCAGTTCAAGAAAAACAGACACTTTATCCAGTCCTGTCCACTTATACCTAAGAGCATCATCATCAAAAAACTCATTATTGCTTAGAACAATCATGTCTCCTAGACCCATGAACTAGTCCTGCCTACCATAGTTTGACTCCCAAGTTGATAATTACCCACATCAAAGTAAACAACTTGCCATTGTTATTTTGAAAATGTTATAAATGTCCTCTTTTAGCTTTGAGGTATGCATGCTATGTAGATTCAAATAATACACTGCAATAATTTCCAATCACATTCCTAGTTCATGCATTATTAAATGGGCTGATATATGTAATATATTTTAACTTTGGGGTTCATTTCCATGATTTTTTTTATAAAGGCAATAAAATCAAAGCAGAAAAGCATTCATAATTCTATCTCCCTAAGCCTCTATAGTCATTTAACATTGCCTTCCAGACTGTTTTCAAGAGATTTCTTCAAAAATGTTATATTATCACAATGTAATTGTACAACAATGTCACAGTATTATTCACAGCAGTGGCCAAAATGTAGAAACTACCCACATAACCACAATACGTAGTATATACTTATAATTCAGTCTTAAAAAGGAATGAAATTCTCATTCATGCTAAAATATGGATAAACCTTGAATACGTTATACTAAATAAAATAAGCCAGACAAAAAAGACAAAAGTTATATGATTCTACTTATATTACATACCTAGAATAGGGAAATTCATAGGACAGAAAGTAGAACAGTGATTAGAGGGGCTAAGAAGAGGAGTTATTATTTATAGGATACGGAGTTTCAGTTTAGGGAAGTAAAAAAAAATTCTAGAAATGGAGAGTGGTGTTGATTGCACAACTATGAATGTACTTAATGACATCAAATTGTACACTTAAAATGATTAAAGTGCTAAATTTCATGTTACAGTTTATCACAATGAAAGCTATTTAAAGAGTAGCAAACTTCTGCTTTAGGCTAATCTTCAAGGATACTATGAAATGGAATTGGAGGAGCAGCAAATGAGCAGAGTTGTAATAAGTAAATAAGCTCATGTGAAACCAAAATGTTTAGATCATTGTTGAGAGTTGAGAAAATATAAGTCAGACAAAGCTTAATCACAAAGAAATTTGTGAGCCATAGAATTTATGTTGGCAGTATCTTACAGGAAGATACTGGGGTATTTTAATCAAGGGAATAACATTAATCTACATTTTATATCTGTGGAAAACAAGAAGGAAGGTAAAGAAATCAGTCAAACTGCAAAAATAAACTAAGTAAATAAGGCGCAAATAAAAGATATGAGAAGGAAGGAAGAGATATAGGGAATACTCAGGAGATGATGATCAATAGGAAGGGATGTAGAAGGTAAAGGAAAAAGGTTAAGTCCAAGATATTTGTTTTCAATTCCAACAATCTGGTTCCATTAACTGAGTCAGAGATGATAAGGACAGAGAGAACATGGGGGAAAAGGTGAAGGAATGCAATTTAGCCTCACTAAATTCTTTTAGAATCTTGTTTAAGAAATTATCTTAAACAGAATAATTCTTGCTGTGTAAGGTAAGTCGTACAAGAATAAGTCATATAAGGGCCTTCCTGGTGGCGCAAGGGGTTAAGATGCAACCTATGCAGCTATCCGCAGCTTCTGCAGCACGAGTTCTATCCCCAGCCAGGGAGCTACCCACATGATGAAGCAGACCTCTCCTGACTCGCCCGCTGCTCCCCTCAGCAGTGTATTTCAGTAGATCTGCCTGTTCTGCTCCCTACTCTGTCTCTGGTGAATCCTCTCACCCACCACTCCTCTGGCCTGCATGCCAGTCCTTGTATGCATAAATAAATAAAACTAAATTAAAAAAAACAAAACACTGATCTATGATTTATTCTGAAGCAGCAGGATCAAATATGAGGAAAGAAAATGATGGAATAATCACAGTTTTTGGAAATGAGAAAGTCAGATTATAATGCTTTCCAATGAACCAGGAAAAGATGGGTGAAAAAAGGGAAAATGAATGGGGAGGTGTTTAGATTTTCCTGTAAATGAAGTTCTGTAAATGCTTTCAAATCTTTTATAGAAATTTTAGGAAAATGCTTAGAAATGAAAAGAAAATGTTACAAGAGTAATACCAGTCAACATTCTAGTTTTAAGAAGAAAGTCAGGAATAGAAACCCAAGAATTTCAGAAGAACTTGATGGCCCTCTGTCCCATTTACAAAGGCATGATTGATAAATTCATTTTTAAATAGTATTTCTAGGGGCCTCCCTGGTGGCGCAGCAGTTGAGCACTGGGTTGCGAAGCTGCCTGCAGCCTCAGCAACACCGGTTCGATCCCCAGCTGCCAGGTGAGGATCCCACATGGCGCACAGACCTCTCCTGCCGCCCGCTACTCCCCTCAGCAATGTATTTCGTTGGTCTGCCTGTTCTGTTCCCTGCTCTGACTCTGGTGAATTCTCTCACCCTCCTGCGCTACTGACTGTACCCAGTGCTTGTATAAATAAATAAATAAATCTTTTTTAAAAAAATAGTATTTCTAAAAGACTAAGAGGTTATTGCATAATAATTTATTCTAATTAGTAACCAAGCTGTTTGGGGCAAATGAACTGCAATATCTTTATCACAGTTTTCCCCATTTCAAGAAAGAATTATTTATCATACCCATACTTTTAATCCCGCCTCTGTCCTATAGTTTGTACAAGGTCTTCAGGAAAATCTCTCTTTTCTCCATTCCATTCAAATGGGAAACAACTGAAATAACTATCACTCAGAAGTGAAATGACGTGGGCTGTCTTAGTCTCACGAGGAAATCCGCTGCACAACACTATTCTAAGACCAGGCACTTTCAACTATTAACTTACTAACAACATTTGGGGGCTGATTTTGCAAATGATTTCTTCTGTGGTAGTACAGAGGTCCTAAAATGCTTCAACATTGCTTTTGAAACAATTATTAAAATGTTACTAATTATAATTTTTTTTAGAAAAATGTGGTAGAAAACACACTTAAATGTTAAAGACAAAGATGTGTGTTTTCATTTGAAAAGGTCCAATCATCGACTACCTTAAAGGCGCCCTCGTGCGGCCAAGCCCCGCAAGCCCAATTCTTGCAGAGGCACGCGCTCACGCACAGATGGCTCAGAGCCAACCACATCGACACCCGCTAGACTGTCCTGTGACCCACGCTAACGCCCCACGCGCTCTTAAGACTCCACTGGAGGCCGCAGCCCACTCACGTATTCGGGCTTGAGCTTCTTGTCGCCCCCGCGCACCGCCACCTTCTCCAGCTTGTCGATGACGGGCCCCACCAGCTCCTCGTCCTTGAGCTGCAGCTCCTCGTGTATGATCTCCATGTCCCGCACAGGGTCCACGCTGCCCTCTACGTGCGTGATGTCGTCGTCCTCGAACGCGCCTGAGTAAGTCAGAGGGAAGCAATTCAATAAATAACACAGAACATCATAGAGTGACCAAAGTTCCTACGAGGCTAACAAATTAACAGTAGCTGAGTGACTCTGAACTCCTGCAAGCAGTTGGGGTATTTCCCCTATTTAGTCATATTCAGGGTACTAAAAACAAAACAGTAGCTCCAGAGCTTCAACATGTCAAAACGGATTAAAACAAAATCACGGTCTTCACAGAAAGGGAATGATGCCCCAGAACTACTGGTGCTTTGAAGTTGGTTACACCGAGATGCTGAATTCCAGGGACCGACTCTGAAGTTGGAAACTGCACTATTAAGGTTTCCAAGGGAAACAGATTTGGGGGGGAGAGGGCACGCGTGTGAGTGTGCGCGCGCGTGTGTGTGTGAGAGTGTGTGATCATCTGGCAGCCCTCTTCCCTGCTTCAATCTGCTTTATCGCTGTGGTGCTGACGGTGATTAGATAATGAACCACTCAGACACACAATTTACACAGCAGCTAATTTCATCGGCCTGATTCGAGGGTATGGTTTTTAGGGGCTATCAAAGAAGCAGAGGAAGGTGCATTTGTCATATATGAGTGACAACCATTCACACTATCCGAACAAAATGGTTCTGGCCCTTATTAGAAACACATGCTATTATCACATAGTTAAAGTGCAGTTGAAGCCATAATTTCAAATTGCCAACTGGAAACACAAGGGTAAAACAACCAGATATTACTGAAGCATGTGTGCTGACTTTATGCCCTTTTGAAGACATAATGTGGCAACATAATTCAACTGGGATTTACTCAAATTACCAGATAAAGAACTGCACCACAAAAATGAACAAATACTAAGCAATATTATAAATAGAAAGCAATGATATACACAAAATAAACATTTATAAGCAAATTAATTTAATTAAAATTACCAACTAGATTATACTCCCAAAATGAGATGCTTTCAAACATAATGTATCAATTATTTTAGACAGAGGTATCACAGCAATCATGAAAGACAGTTTGATTGAATTTGATAAGAGAAAGTGACTAAAGCTCATACTTCTATACCAAAGACCAAGATATTCTCATTATAGGTTACAAAGAGTTTTAAAATATAATTTCCCAGAATTAAAAATAATTAAACTGTTTTGTATCTTCATTTATTCAGTAAATTAAAACATAAGCATATTATTATAATTAAAACATAAGTATTTAAAGTAACAAGTATTCTTACCACTCAACTGATAAAATATTATATGATGCCAAATACGTATGTACAAAATTAACAAGAAATGAGGTACATTATATTGTACTAAAAACACACCAGACAGACAGCAGCTTAGGTAAAAATTTACTAATGTTTGAAAAGCATGAAAGAAGCCTCCCTGGACACATGGTAATATTTACTTCTTGTGTTTGAGACATCTTACACAAATGCCACAATAAAATGGGAAAATAAAAACAAAGGTTAGCTTCCTGGCCGTCAAGATGCAAAGGAAAATTGGTTAGTTTGGTCATAGAAACAACTCAACTTTTTATGGCATTCACAATGAAAAATATCCTATATAGCCGTTACATAGAGACAATGATTAACTATAGTGATGTCCTCAATAACAATCCTGCCATAAGTGGATCAGGAGTTTTAAATGGCAATCTCTTCATTATAACCATCAATTTTAACTGAATAGATAATAGAGAAACAGTAATTGCAATTTTTCTGGAAGCAAAGACAATAAAAAAATTCTGATGTTTGAACTCAAAACCAAATAGAAAAACCTAGAAAATCACTTGTCTATTTTATAATCTTCAAATTATTCTCTAGATCGCACCTTGCCTGCAGTGTGCCAAAGGTTAGGCAAAGAACGGAATTATCACTGGATCATCACTAGCTCATTTCCCCTACTATAAAGTAAAAACCTCAAACTACAGATCCTATGTATTCTAGATTGCTTTTTGTTTCTATGCCTCAAAGCTAATATTATTATTATATTCATCTGGATGTGAGTTGGTAACTTACTATGAGAAGTTAAATCATTTCTGATAATAAATTGTGCCAAAAATTAAGTGATGGAAACTTTAAAGTTATTATTTAAAATTGAATAGACATACCGGAAACTTATATAATGCTATATTATTCAAATATTTTACTGAAATATTAAATAAAATGTTAGGAATAACAAGTTACAGTATTAAATAAAGATGAATTAAAAGAGCTGTAAAATATAAGCTTACAGAAAATTTGGTATTGCCATTGGGCAATTTCCTATTTCTTGCAACTGAAAAATGTGACACTACTTTCCCAAAGACATACTTCTGAGTCAACAGACTTCACCATACACTTACAGCATTTTTTCACATCTTACCACTTTTACTACAAGATTAGTGTTTAAGAATAATGACTCTAAAGTTAGACAGGCTTACAGGTCATAAAATCTCAGAGAAATTACTGAACCTCTATGGATCTCATTTTCAGATCTTTAAAATGAAGTTGTTTCTACCTCTCGGAGGAAGAATGTGATTCAATGTGCTAATACATGAAAAGGTTCAGCTGAGAGCCCAATTGTATCATACTCATTCAATAATTGGGGCACATACTATTTTTTATGATGTAGGAATCAGTAATTTAGAAGAAATTCCATTGTAATATACTCGAACATTAATATTGAGTAATAGTAACCTCAGAACAGGTAAAAACAAACTGTGACTTCATAGTTTTTTCCCCACTAATTCTTATTATAGTTCACTAGCACACTTTTACTCTAGTCCACGGCTAATTTATTTCAGATTAATGAAACAATTATTACCATAAATGTTACAATTATTATCATAATTCTCCCTTTGTGGGAAACACTGTATTGGTAAAGAAGATGACTTCAGTATCTTGAAAATACTGTATCATAATAAATTTCTTGATGAGAAACTTATTCTTTTAGTCCTTCTGATAACATCAAAGATAAAGCCTCAGTTTGTTATACTGGTCTTTAATGTCTAACGTTTTAAAATGTATAATTTTATCAAGAGAGTAGCTCTTAGCTCATAGCAGCTAAAGGTTAAAATATTTAATAAATATGCAATTTTCTTTGTGTTTATTTTAATTATCTTTAATTTTGGCAAATGATACTAATTTTCCACATAAAATAGTGACAAAGTTTCCTGTTTAATTTAGTCAAAACTGTGAGATCACTTTTTTTTTTTTTGTAAAATGGAGCAATGTCTGAATATGTGGTCATGTTGAGGGGGGGTATTATCTGATTTTTAAAAACTTTTTTGGCACTATTCTGTATAACACAAGGTAATGTGATAGGGCAAGTGTGTGTTGGGGTGGGGATACACTGCTATGTAATACTATATAGGCTAGGGTGGTCAAGGAGGCCTCTCTGAGGAGAGGACATTGGAGTTGAGAACAGAAGGATCAGAAAGAGGCAGTAATGTAAAAATCTGAGGGAAAAGGGTTCTAAGAAGCACAGAAATCCTAAACTGGGAACAAGCTTAAAATATTTCAGAAACAGAAATAAGGTGACTGCGGATTAACCACAGCTGTGGATGGTAAATAGTTTAAATTGGAGAATTAAAGCAGTTCACCTTTGTTTATAAGTTATAGGTGTTTGTATTTTATTCAAGTTATAATGGGAAGCCAATGATTGGAGAGTTTTTAAAAAAGAGGAGGTAGTATGATATGATATTTATGATTTAAAGAAGTGACTTTGGCTACTTTAAAAAAAAATTTTAAGGGTGGAGACAAGAGTGATGACAGAGTGAGTTAGAAGTTAGTTGTAGGGGCCTCCCTGGTGGCACAACGGGTTAAGCAGCAACCTATGAAGCTGTTCTGCAGCATGAGTTCGATCCCTGGCTGACCAGGGAGCAACCCACATGGCGCAGCAGACCTCTCCTGACTCGCCCACTGCTCCCCTCAGCAGTATATTTCAGTCAATCAGCCTGTTCTGTTCCCCACTCTGTCTCTGGTGAATTCTCTCACCCCCCCACCCCGACACCTCTAGCCTGTACACCAACTCTTGTATGCATAAATAAATAAACCTTAAAAAAAAAAAAAAGAAGGTAGTTGTAGTTCTGCAGATGAGAGATGATCAGATGAGCAGGAATATGAAATAAAATCAGAGCCATAGAGAAGATGACAAGTGTTTGTACTGACTATATTTTAGAGATGGACTAGATGTAGAATAGAAGGTCATGACTACAGATATTAAATTGGTAGTCATCAGATGTGTTTTAAAGTTATCGATCTGGGGCCTCCCTGGTGGCGCAGGCGATTGTGCGCAGTGCTGTGAAGCTGTCTGCAGCCTCTGCAGTGTGGGTTTGATACCAGATGGCCAGGGAGATAGCCACATGGCACAGTAGACCTCTCCAGACTCACCTGCTGCTCCCATCAGCAGTGTATTTTAGTCAGTCTACCTGTTCTGTTTCCCACTCTGTCTCTGGTGAATCCTCTCACCCTCCCGCACATCTGGCCAGTATCCCGGTTCTTTTATAAATAAATAAATCTTTAAAAATAAAATAAAGTTAGGCCAATCTCCCTAATGAACACTGATGCAAAAATCCTCAATAAAATTTTAGCTATCAGAATCCAACAATGTATCCATAAGATAATTCACCACGACCAAGTTGGATTCATTCCAGGGGCACAAGGATGGTTTAACATCCGAAAATCAATCAACGTTATCCAACACATCAACAAAAAGAAATATAAAAACCATATGATAATATCAATAGATGCTGAGAAAGCTTTCGACAAAGTGCAACACCCATTCATGATAAAAGCCCTTGAAATTCTTGGGATACAAGGAACATACCTCAACATCATAAAGGCCATCTATGACAAGCCAACAGCCAGTATCATTCTCAATGGTGAAAAGCTGAAAGCAATTCCATTAAGATCTGGAACAAGACAAGGATGTCCACTCTCACCACTGCTTTTCAATATAATACTGGAAGTCCTAGCCAGAGCAATAAGACAAGAGAAAGACATCCAAGGAATCCAAATAGGAAAAGAAGAAGTCAAACTATCACTATTTGCAGATGATATGATAATATACATAGAGAACCCCAAAATCTCCACAGAAAAACTAATTCAACTCATCAATCAATTCAGTAAAGTGGCAGGATACAAAATCAACACGCAAAAGTCAGTAGCCTTCCTATACACAAACAATAAATCTGAAGAAGAAGAAATCAAAAAAACCACCCCTTTTATTATCGAAACAAAAAAAAATCAAATATTTGGGAATAAATCTAACAAAAGAGGTAAAGGACCTATACAAAGAAAACTATAAAACACTGTTAAAAGAAAAAGAAGAAGACACAAAGAAATGGAAAGACATCCCCTGCTCATGGATTGGAAGAATAAACATTATTAAAATGGCCATCCTACCAAAAAGCAATATACAGATTCAATGCTATTCCAATCAAAATCTCAATGGCATTCTTCAAAGAAATAGAACAATTATTGATGAAATTCATATGGAATCACCAAAAACCCCAAATAGCCAAAGCTCTACTGAAAAAAAAAGAAGGAAATGGAGGCATCACACTTCCAGACTTCAAACTATACTACAAAGCCATAATCATCAAAACTGCATGGTATTGGAACAAGAACAGATATACAGACCAATGGAATTGAATAGAAAATCCAGAAATAAACCCACAGATTTATGGTCAACTAATCTTTGACAAAGGAGCAAAGACTATGCATTGGAGCAAAGAAAGTTTGTTCAATAAATGGTGCTGGGAAAACTGGGTCGCTACATGCAAAAGAATGAAGCTTGACCACTACCTCACACCATACACAAAAATCAACTCAAAATGGATTAAAGAACTAGAGACCTGAAACCATAAAATACATAGAAGGAAATATAGGCGAAACACTACGTGATTTGCACATCAAAGACATCTTTACAGACACATCACCCAAAGCAGTGATAGTGAAGACAAAGATAAACAGCTGGGACTACATCAAATTAAAGAGCTTCTGCACAGCAAAAGAGACAATAACAAAAACAAAGAGAAACCCCACCAACTGGGAGAACATTTTTGCACCCAACACTAATGATAAAGGACTGATCACAAAAATCTGCAAAGAGCTGATGAGACTCAGCAACAACAAAGAAAATAATCCAGTCAAAAAATGGGCAGAAGAGCTAAAAAGAAACTTCTCTGAAGAGGAAATGCAAATGGCCAACAGACATATGAAAAAATGTTCAACATCACTTGTAATCAGGGAAATGCAAATCAAAACTACCATGAGATACCATCTCACACCAGTGAGAATGGCACATATTAAAAAAACTAGCAACAACAAATGTTGGCGAGGGTGTGGAGAAAAAGGAACTCTTCTGCACTGTTGGTGGGAGTGCAAACTGGTCCAACCACTATGGAGAGCTGTGTGGAGATTTCTGGACCTACTAAACATAGAGCTTCCATATGATCCAGCAATTCCACTCCTAGGTATTTACCCAAAGGACACAGAAACATCAATTCCAAAGAGCACCTGCACCCCTATGTTTATAGCAGCACTGTTTACAATAGCTAAGCTTTGGAAACAGCCCAAATGCCCAAAAATAGATGACTGGATCAAGAAGATGTGGTACATATATACCATGGAATATTACTCAACATTCAAAAAAGATAAACACATGCAATTTGCAGCAACATGGATGGCGCTGGAAGGGATCATGCTCAGCAAAATAAGCCAAAAAGAAAAAGAAAAATACCGGATGGTCTCATTCATAGCAGGAATCTAGAAAACTTAAATAAGGGACCAGGAAAATGAATATAAGAAAGTGAAAATCAAAATCAACAAACAACTATGAACCAGAGACACTTTTTGGGGGGTGGGGGGCGTGAGGGGAAGGATTGGGGTCAGAATGGGGCGTTTGCAATTGTATGGGGGAATATAAAAATAAAATTTAATATTAAAAAAATAAATAAATAAAGTTATGGATCTGCGAGACATGTAGAAAGAGCACTCCAACACTCAAATGTCTGCAGGGAAGGAAGATTTGGAAATAGAGACTAGGAGGGATGAAAAAAGTCAGGGAAAAACTAGGTGTATTCTCTCATGGTGGGAAGGGAAAAGAAATGTTTCAAGAAGGAAGGAATATTCAACTGTATCAGATGTTTTTAAAGGGAAAAGAAAAATAAGCACAAAAGCTGATCCCTGATTTTGACAAATAGTGGTTCTCTAAAAAATACTTTAATAGCTATATTCCTTTTCATTACTATTTCTTCCATATATAAGGATACTGACTCAAGGATATAAACATGGACCTTATCCTCTTATTTCTTACAGCTTGAGCTATAAAGAGCTAGATTTTAGCATTTCTAAATTCATTCAGGTTTTGAAAAATTCCTTTCTATATACTCTAAGTGGACTAATTAAGTAAGGTAAACACCATGATATTTTTCCCTTTGAGAGAGATCCTATCAGTAAAGAAAGCAGAAAAAACAGCTACTTCCAAAATTTCACATCCCAATTAAGCTGACATAAATAAACACTTAAGCAAAAATTAAGCAACTGAGTTGGTCACTCAACGGGTAACATACATATCAACAAGAACAAAAAGAACAAAAGTAACATCAGATTTCTCCAACGTAACTATGCCAAAAGGCAGGGGAACAATGTCTTCAGAGTTTTAAGGAAAGCAGTGGTAATACAAGAATTTTATAGCCAATGTACCTGTTTTTGTTAGGAACAGAGATTTAAAGTATGATCAGACTCTACTTAAGATACCCAATAGGGCCTCCCTGGTGACAAAGTGGCTGGTGGCATGAGTTCGATCCCTGGGCAGGGAGCAGATCTCTCCTGTCTCACCCACTCCTCCCCTCAGCAGTGTATTTCAATAGCTCTGCCTCTGCTCTCCACTCTGCCTGTGGTGAATCCTCTTACTGCTCCCCTGCACCTCTGGCCTACACCCCAGTTCTTGTATGCATAAATAAATATTTAAAAAAAATACCCTAACATATAAATAAGATTCAACTACAGGACTTATGTTAATGAAATAAAACATGGATTATAAGCTATGAAAAGTTAAGAAAAATTAACAAAATTTTTGAGATAGGGTGAAGGGAAATAAAAATGTAAGCTGTTCATTTTCTCATCTTCCACAGTAAGGAATCAACACATACTACATAACGATGAAACATATAATTTTAAGAAAAATTTCCCCAACCTTTTAGTGTTTTCATGATCCTTTTTCTTAACTCTAGCAGTATAATTTGAGAATGTATGTTTTGTGAAAAAAAAATCTGAAGGTCAGTAATTTTTACTTTAGTTATTTCTTTCAAACTCGATAAAATGGAGTAGTCGATTGAAAAGAGCACAAAAACTAATGATCACATTTAGATAAAATTGTTTCTCTTAGTAATACTAACCAAATATAATGAAAATAATTCCTGCATAATGAGTTATAGAGCAATTTTTAAATTTTCTTCACTTTTTATTTTTGTACACTAGTTCTTTTTGTGCGGTTGTACTGCATATTATGCAGTTTTACCTTGCTTAAACTTTTATAATGAGCAAACAATGCTTATATAAAACAAGCAGTTTTTTTAAAGATTTATTTATTTATACATACAAGAACTGGGGTGTAAGCCAGAGGTGCGAGGGGGGGTGGTTGAGAGAAGATTCACTAGAGAGAGTGGGAAGCAGAACAGGCAGATCTATAGAAATACACTGCTGAGGGGAGTAGTGGGCGAGGCAGGAGAGGTCTGCCGCACCATTGGGTTAGCTCCCTAGCCTTGGGTTAGCTCCCTGGCCAGGGATCAGATTTGTGCTACAATGGCTAGCAATAGCTTGACAGCGCTGTTTTTAATCCTTTTAAAAAACAAGTACTTTTTAAAAGTGACTCTTTTTAAAATACAAGAAACAAATTTAACTTGCAAAAAAATGCACATTTTGATTAAAATTTTGGTTGTGCTGTGAGTAGCCACAAGAAAACCATTACCAATAAGATTATTTCATATTTCTTCATTGAAATCTGTATGTGTGTGTGCATAAATAATATGGGTGAATGAAAACAATACTAGTTATAATAAACCCTCATTATTAAATATTTTGTTATAGGAGAAATTTAACCATAAACTGGATCAGATTGAATTCCATCATAAACACAGTATTTACCAAGATATTCTACAGTGTTTTCTTTCACAACAAATCACTTTTTTCAAATCTTTTTGACATTTCTCACATTTCCAGTGTTTTCTTCTCTTTCTATTATCCCCAGCAGATGACCCAAGCTGTCGTCCTTACTTCACAGGGAAAATGATATCATCTTTGGAATACCAAACTCCCTTTTTGTTTTTACACACTCTCTCCTTTTTTCCAGTAAAATATGTCAACTTCTATGTATGCCTAATCTCTCCACAATCTCAGCTCTGGATCTTAATCCTCCCCTAAAGACGTTTCCTCCATATGAGCACTTGCATTTCCCGACATCTTATATTATGCCTTTCTCTCCTATATTATTGTCATCTCTATTTCTTTTTTGTTTTGCCATTAAGTTTTCATTTTCCCATGTTTTTCATTTTTACTTATTTCTCTTATTGTGGTAACACTGGTCTACAACACTGCATATGATTCAGAGGTATACAATCATACATGCCCAGATACATGCTAGCACACCACAGCCACCACCCACAGTCCCCCACCACAGCTGACTGGGCTTCCTCCCATCTTTGCTCTATCCTTCCTCTCTATTCTCTGGTAGCCTCAAATGTACAGTGAGATTTCTAGAGTTTGCATTTGGTTTGTTTTTATCAGACTCTTTGTTTTGTTTCTCCACGTTCCATTTCCACTAATACGTTCCCATCAATACCTAAGTAATCCTAAGATTTTATATTGTATCAATGATGTCAGTCATCCCTGGACATTAATCCCCATTCTAACTAGTGCTTTCTTTCCTCTAAT
Organism: Talpa europaea; assembly: GCF_964194135.1. NCBI lineage: Eukaryota > Metazoa > Chordata > Mammalia > Eulipotyphla > Talpidae > Talpa > Talpa europaea. The sequence goes on from NC_140073.1 coordinate 111,519,641, forward strand.
TCAGAACCAAACTTTCTGAAAGAGTTGTCTATATCTACCCTCTCCACACTTCTTTATTTCCAATTTCTAACTTAACCCCCTGCAGTTTGGAATATGCCTCTACTATGCTATCACAAATCAGCATCCAAAAGGACACCAATAACTTGCCTTCATGATGCTAAATCAAAGTCATTCTTCAGGAATCTGTAATGATATTTCAGTAGCATCTAACTTTAGTGTATCACATACTCTCTTTCATTGTTTCTTTCTAAAGCATTCTCCTATTTTCTTCTGTTTGTTTTTTTTTTTTTTCTGGCCATTGTTTCCTTAGGCCCTCCTTTCTTACTCTATCTGCCCCATAAGTGTTGTCTCTCAGCTCTCTTCTCAGATATCTCCATTACACTCATTAACATAATCTGCAGCTCAGAACTCCCCTAAGGCTCTATTATACTTTAACTAAGATATCTTTTAAGTTATTGTATAAATAATCTCTATTGTAAAAGATATTAAGTGAATAAATGCAAACTGTCAATGCTGATACTAAAGTCATGACTTTTAAAGCCTATATACCTCCTTTACTGAAAGTCAGTCAAAATACATATTTGATTTGGTGAGATACAGTTGACTATCCATATGGTACTGCATATTCTGCACATTTATTTCTTTGTATGATATGGCAGAAACACATTGGCTAGTTTCAGTTACTTTAAATTGATTGAAGACTGATTAATTTACTCATTCATTCAAAGCCTATCTAATTCCATAAATATGTGAATAAAGAGGATAAATACTCTTTTTAGTATGCTAAATATAACTGTGAAGAGCTCCAGAAATACAAATATACTTCAGAAAGTCAGGACTTTTGTGAATTGTTTTGCTATGTTACTACTCAACTTTGGACTGTATTCACTTTTCAAAAGCAAAGCATCGTTAGCTAGACGTAGAAATAGATTGTGTCCAGACTTCACAGCAATATTTTATATGCTACCTGTTAAGGAAGCTTGATATTTCAAATAGCATGTGTACAGTTACCTTTGGAATGAGAGGATATTTGGAACTATTTGACATGTCTTTTTCCATTTTACACAGTACAGAGATGAAGTATTCCTTGGTGTATAAGCCAAAGCAAAACTGCCATTCAACACAAATGTCCCAAACCACTGTAATCCTTGATAAATATGTTTCCCACTTAAAGAAAGTTGCTTGTATATCTAACAATATGCTAAGTGTTGTGAGAATTAAAAACAAAAACCAGAATAATAGATTTTAATTAATTTTAATGACTAGATAATCTGGTTGGGAAAACAAATCTAATTTAATAAGAAGGGAGAACAGTATTCACTAGCAAAGACTGTAATAATAATTAAGGTGTTTACCTGCACCCCTATGTTTATAGCAGCACTATTTACAATAGCTAAGCTTTGGAAACAGCCCAAATGCCCAAAAATAGATGACTGGATCAAGAAGATGTGGTACATATATACCATGGAATATTACTCAGCATTCAAAAAAGATAAACACATGCAATTTGCAGCAACATGGATGGAGCTGGAAGGGATCATGCTCAGCGAAATAAGCCAAAAAGAAAAAGAAAAATACCGGATGGTCTCACTCATAGCAGGAATCTAGAAAACTTAAATAAGGGATCAGGAAAATGAATAACTATAAGAAAGTGAAAATCAAAATCAACAAAAAACTATGAACCAGAGACACTTTTTGGGGGGTGGAGGCCGGGAGGGGAGGGATTGGGGTCAGAATGGGGCATGTGCAGTTGTATGGGGGAATATAAAAATAAAATTTATTATTAAAAAAAATAAATAAATAAAAAATAAAAATGTGAAGATGGAAAAAAAATAATTAAGGTGTTTAAATATTAAAAAAAATTAGTATAAGCAAAGAGGATGAAGTAATAATGAAAGATATGACAAGTAATAAGAAAAACCATTAGAGGGCCTCCCTGGTGGCGCAAGGGGTTAAGGCGCAACCTATGAAGCTATCTGCAGCCACTGTAGCACAAGTTCGATCACTGCCCAGGGAGGTACACACATGGTGCAGCAGACCTCTCCTGACTCACCTGCTGCTCCCCTCAGCAGTGTATTTCAGTCATTCTGCCTATTCTGTTCCCCACTCTGGTGAATCCTCTCACCGCTCCCCCCCACACCTCCGGCCTGTACCTCAGTTCTTGTATGCATAAATAAATAAATCTTTTTTAAAAAACACAGAAATTCTTAATTAAAAAAAAGAAAAACATTAAAGAAGACAAATGTTGATATAAATAAGACTTACTAAAGAGCTGAGCATATTGAGAAATTGTATTTAAGAGTAAGAGAAAGTAAAAATTTATTTTTTCAAGTAGAGGTGAAGGACAGGGAAGTTCCAATAGCAGGGTAAATTTGGATCTCATCTGCAGGTTAATTAGGAGCAAACATTGTTTTTTACATTCATAATAAATACAGAGCAACATTTTCAAAAGACTAAACAGAAGTTGGCAACTAGTTAAAAGAAAACTGCTGTATTCCAAATATGGTGATGAAGAAGTATACTAAGATACTGATGGGTGAGAAGATGGTAGGACAAATAGTGAGAATTAACTAAATAAAAAAAAATTGCCAACTATAAATAAACAATGGGAGAGAGAAAACATGACAAGATTTCAAGCGAAATGATCTTTCTTCACATCCAAGGTAATATCAGTATACGTTAGAGTCAATGCCCAAATCTAGTCTGAAACAACAGGTATTACATAAGCAAAGAACAAGCTCTAGGGGAAAAAAAAAGAGATAAAATTATTATGCAAATTTACAGAATCTTTAAATCACAGTACCAAAACATCCAATATGCTGTGTTTTACACTCTTTCCAGTTTGTCCTGTGTAGTAAATAATAAATGCTTTGAGACTTTATATTCTAACCCAGAGTCCCACCACAATCACTAAAAGGTTAGGAGCCATATTCCTAAAACAGTACAAGATAAGTTATTAAAATGCATTGTTAAAAATCAAACCAAGGATATCATTGCTCAGAAAAAAATCTTTCTTTTCAAATTTCTAATCCATTCTTCAAAGTCCTATCTTGTGTCAGAACTCTGATTCCTAACTTCCTTATAATTCTATAGCACATTACCTTATTTTTAATTATTTTAGAATTTGGTATTACATTTACACTCCTCCATTATAGTACATTAATATTTGAAGAGAAGGGAGAGGGTTAAATTTGCATTGGCAATTCACTTAACATCTCTAACTTTATTCTGAAACACTGGGTAATGCCAGCCCCCACTTACCTTCCATAAATGACAAAACCAAATTCCTTTTTGTATGGGTAGAAGAGTAGTTTAAAGGGGGAGTTAGTTATCTTTTTACTGTTTGTTTTAAATGTTCTGATTTAGAAGTATAGTTTAAGCCTTGTTTTAAAGATGCATTGTAAAATTCTAGTATTAATCAGATAAAGTTCCTTCTAATCTTGACAATAAAAGGGATTTCTGAACAAAAACAATCTAATTCATAGCTGGACCTCACTTGCAATATTTGTCTCTATATTAAATAAGATATGTAGCCTTCACTACTTCCCTCAAATTAGAAAACAGGAGAAGGGGGTCTCAATTTATTATATTTACTTAAAAAAAGAAAACATTGGTTTCTTAAAGATATCAGGGAATAAGATGAATTTTGGAAAACAGAAAAAAAGAAATCATTCTGCTAACAAAAACCTGCTAAAAGGGATATAGGTTTAATTCTCTAAGCCTTCAGAGTTTAAAGCAAATGAAAAGGGGTATATATATCAATCAAATTTTAATTACTTTAAGTGGGTATATTTATAAATCTCTAGAGAAATAAAATATTTTGTAAACATATAAAAATGGAAATAATTGGTCTAGTAATGTAAACTGATAATTATCTGGCACAGTATCATAAAATGAAATAGCATAACTAGACTTGGTGGATTGTACTTATGTACAATAATGGATCAATCAAAAATATTCTTCAAAGTCTTTAATCTGAACTTTCCAGGGTGAAACCTATCATTTGAGATAAAGTGAAGGTTCTAAAATAACCCGGTCTATGCTACAACTAAATGTTTAATGCTGGAATAGAAAACATAACTATGGGTAGGCAAAAGAATTTGCTTTTGCTATGCTTTTCTTCCCTCTCTTTTCATCTCTCATTAAAGGAAAAAAATTCAAAACTAAATTTGGCCAACAGGAAGAAAATATTTAAGAAGTGATCAAGGTTTTCAAAAAGTTCAGTAAAATAAAATGTATATGGGGTGACTTTGAGGGACCAAGCTAAACTTAAAGAAATTATAAGTGACTCATGCAGGAGTTTAAACAAAGAAGAAAAAAAAAAGATATAGATATAAACATTAAAATTGGAACTTACATTAATATAGCAGTGAGCAAAAAAAGCCTTTTGGTTAGGAATGATACCACTTGATCAGTAGCATAACATTACAATATTACATAACAGTTCTTTTAAATGTACAGAGACCAGAAAATTCTACCTAAAAATTCCTGGCATTGCATTTGTGTTGTAAACAAATAGACAACTTCACTATTAAGGAATTATTAAAGTCACTTAATAGTTATGAATTATAACCCAAAGTCAACATCTGTACTTAATTATACTCAATTGCTGAAGGGTTTTATATATTTGGTTGCTGCAACATATCAACTTGTTCCAAAGAAGTAGTAAGAAGAAAAGAAGTGCCTTGATGAGAACTTACATTCAGCTGTCAGTAAGATTTCACTTCCTATTCTATATAATAGATACTTCAAATATATAAAAGCCAATTTAATAATATTTTAATTAATATTTATTGAGATTCTGCTGTACTTCCAATGTTTAGCTAGCTGCTTTTGCTGTATTTAACCTTCCCAATAACCATCTCACTAATTGCCTTACTTCTAAAACACCATATAGCCTTCTGCCCCCAGAAAAAGCCTCCTATAAACCTGGCCTTGCCTCACTCTCAATCTGCACAAATCCTCAGCTCAAGTCGAACTCTTATTTGATTCATTAAGCCCTGAAAGTTCTTCATATTCAAAATGACACTGTATTTTTGCGTATACACACACCCATCTCATGGTACAAATTGCAAATCACATTTATCTATTACAAATCATATCAATCCCAAAAATGCAGAGCTTAATTTCCCCTCATGTACAAGGCAATTATGGTAAGGTCCAGGCCTAAGAGCTCTCTACAATACCTGAGTCACAACAGGAGTTGTAAGGACTTGTTTGGAATAAATTACAGTAAAACTGATGGTTTAAATATTACCTTAAAAATGGCTCCTGGGAAAATTCATCTTTCTATCTTTTTAAAGGCTAATATAAGGAGGCAAAAATGCAAGAATAGAAATTAACAAAAGCTAGAATTTTATCTGTATTACCAGCACTGTAAGCAATGAATAAAGAATCATGTGAACTCTGCCATTCAAGAAACTAAATGGCAAACCAGAGCTTTGATTTGTCTAACATTGGTTCCTGCTAAATATCCTGCATTTAATCAAACTGAATCACTCCCAACATTTTCATTTTACATTTTCAATACCATTTCTCATCCTTCTGCATGGGATATTCTTCCCTCCACCCCCTCCCTCCCACCCGACCCCCTACTCCCTCCATCCCCCTCACCCACCTTCCTGCCACTTCTGCCTTTCAAAAAAAGTTGCATATCTTTCAGGGCCTTAATTAAATAAATGTAACTGAAGAGACAGGTCCACAATGATGCCTTCACTAACCATACCCTATATGTGAACAATTAACAATAATCTGTCCAGTTTATTCATATGACCTATTGTATGTATCTCTAGTATTAAAATATATGTTTCTATCTCTTAGGTATCTAACTGATTGGGATTCTGTCTTTAATGTATTTTTGGTTTCCTACAGTACCTTGATGAGGACTGATACAATTATGTATAAAGTAAAGTTAAGAATAAAGGAATCAATGAATATGTGAATGTCTCAAGCACTTATTAGCACAATGAACAACTAATGAACAACTATAGCGGGGAACAACAGATTCTACGTGAAGTTAGACATACTGCATAATAGCAAAGGATTAATTTGTGGCACATAATAAAATATTTAGTAAGCATTTCAAAGAAATCAGTTTTAACCATGTAAGTCACATAAATTAACATAGTAAATAAAGCATAAAACAGCAAATTGCAATAATAGACATAGTAGTTTCTTGTGTTTCATCACTTCACCTCTGAATTGCTTGACTATTAGTAACAGGATATTCACTTAATTATTTTTTGAGGCTTTCTTGGGCATGTTACACTGGACTACATATTATGGTACAATTTTTAAAATTTATAAATCAAGAAGACATACCTCTATACTCTAATTAAGGCCAATAAATGTAGCATTAAAAGAAAAAGAAGAAGGGATTGATCAGCATGAATAAGGATCAAGGAAGGCAGACTTGAATACAGATGAGGACTTTCAGGGACAGATACTAGCAAAGGAAAAGAGGGCTTTCAGGGAAAGATAGCAAAGGAAAGCAAGAGAATCAAAAGAAAATTCTAGTCAGGATGGAAGTATAAATAAAGCAGAGGTGATTAAGGGCACAGACTAGAATTAGAATATTTATATTCAAATCTGGATTTCTGACTGTTTATTAGTTATGTGATTAATTTCTGCATCTCAGTTTCCTTGTCTGTAAAATATAATGACACCTACCTCATAAGATTGTTCTGATGACTGAAAGAGATAAAATACAGAAATATTTTAGGATGGTACCTGGCACATAGTAAGCACTCAAAATATGTCAGCTATACTTCTAAATTAAAAGTTAAAGACAAACAATAAACCAGTGGTTTCAGCCATGGTACTACTAACATTTTGGACCAGATAGTCTTTGTTGGGGTGGGGGGGAAGGGGGGCTGACCTGTGCATTGTAGAATGTCAATATATACCAGTGACATATGTAAGTGCACACAGGCATATAGGCATACACTCTAGCTATGAAGGTCAAAAAGGTCTCGAGGCATTGCCAACTCACAGTTGAGAACCACTGGTGTACACTAAAAGAAAAAGGTTTTGCTATGTAGTAACCAAAAGATGCTTCTATAGATTTAAATGGGAAGCTGTCAGTCAGGAGTTAACTGAGTTAAGAAGGTAAATATAATCTGAGATTATAAAATTCCTTTGTAGATTTTCCGCAGTCTTATGATCTTGCTCCTGTTTTTGCTTACTTAGTCACACATTCTTTAAATGATTCTATCAGTTATATACAAAATTTAATAGTTCAGAGAGAAACTGAGGGTCACAAAGCAGTTGACTGTTGGGTACTACATGAAAAGGGTCAAATCTAGAAAAAATTTAAACACACTTTTACAAAGATTTGTCTAGTGGGTAGAATGATAAATTGAGGGAAAAAATGACCTATGGCCAGTTATAACATTAAAGGTGTATAATAGCTAAAGATACACATTTTAAAAAACTTATTTAAACAAATATTTACTGAATATTAATCATAAAAAGAATGGTGCCAGTTCAAAGGCAAATTTCAGAGATGAGAAAAAACTAAATAAGGTTAATTTCTCCTTCCACAAAGTTTATAATCTAATAAATTAGGAGGCAGACCAGCACAAGAAAAATCCTAAAATGAAGGAGACCATGGAGGAGTCAATATTCACTATAAATTGGCAGAAGACAACCTAAAGATTTCAAACTCAGATGCTACTATTATGTAGATACCTTTTAAAATTAAGTATAAGATTCATGTACATGTTTTGATGGAAGTGTAAATTATTTTTAAAATCCCATACCTAAGTATATTGATGTGGTGGTAAGAGACAATATTATCTCTGCTAGAATTTGAAAATGGTGTTTAAATGCTTGAAAACTGTAAACATGTGACAGGTGTTAATCAGTGAAGTAAATGTTTAGCTATTAATTTTTAAAATAACTATTCCATACCTTTATCCATAGCATTAATGGATTATGACTTTTCTCTAGTTTTTCTGACATATATTAAGGGATAGGAGGAGGCTTGATGGAAAAGGGAAGACTCACCAAAAACACAAGGTGTTAGATTGGGGAAATGATGGTTTGACAAATCCCCATACAAAACAGGGATCATATTCTTGGGTCCAAATTAAAGGTACTGTGAAGGTAGATGTCTTATAACCATGCCTTATAACATGCCTTATGAAACAATTACTCTCTTAAATACAACGATGCACAGTTCTAAAATGAGAACAGAAACAAGGAATGAAGAAGGCTAAGGCCTAGAGAGATCAAGGACAGGTAAGTAACCACATCTTTGGGAGCAGACTGTGTAAAGTAGGTCACTACAATCCCAACAGACTTCCAATCCAATCGACCCTAACTGGCTCAAAAAAAAAAAAAAAAAAAAGGGTACAAATACTTGAGCGAGTCCTAGAATTCTACTGCTATCCTAAAGTTCTAAAGATGTAGTCACTATAATCAATAGTTAAACCAGAGCAAACAATCACCACCAGGTGGTGCCAAATCAAAGCCAGTACTAGAATGAATTTGGCTGGGCCTATACCTTGCCACCTCCTCAGCGCCCTTCATTTAGCTAAGCAGGTTGACCCCATTCATTTTATGCATCTAGCAGTAACCTCATATTTTATGTAAAGGAACTTTTGGATCTGTGTAGCACATTAGAGCAGAGGCAGAGTAGTTACTTATACCATAGTCTTTCAAGAGGTGGAGTAGGGAAAGATGACATTGTGGGTTTTTTTTTTTTTTTAAGGAGATTGGTTACAGAGGGAAAAAATTAAGGTTTTTTAAATGCTATAATTCATTAATATAAACTCAACAGTCTTAAAAGTAATCAGGAGATGGTAAATAATAATGCAACATACAAAAAGTTCTAACTAATCAAGAGTTAAAGGCTTTCTTTTCCCACATGACTCTACTAATGAACCATGATCTTCAGCAAGAGTAAAAGGCTACAGTATCACTGTTTTCCTCAGGAGATTGTTAAATGATCTTATAGTCTTTTGTCTTTAGGACATAAAACATGGGAACTATAATAACAAAGTAGAGAAATCTCCCTGCCCCTTTTCCAATGTAAAAAAATACATGGAAATTCTTCTAAATTTCTGTAAGAATCACCCCTAAAATTCCAGAAGAGAGTTCACAGGAAACTTATTTCCCCCTCTATCTCCATCCTATCTTCACCACCGCCAGATTTTATCACTGCTATATGTTCTACCTGTCAAGATCTGATGACTGTATGTTATGTATTCATCTGAACAGAACCACTACACTTAGTTACAGGCTATCATCAACCAATTCATTCTCTTGCTAAAATCAAGTCATCCAATTACTCCTTGACTAATCAAGGCTGTTTTGGCTTTTTCTTTTTTCAAAAGGTACTCAACAGCATAAACAGTTCACTTACAAGAAATGGAAAGGGGCTAATCAGCAGAATTATTGTTTTGCTGCTACAATTTGCAGTATTTAAATTTAGTTGCTGATTGGACTGAAAGTTTTATGATATAGCATATGAAACTAGTTTAATACAACTGTGAAGCTGTGTAGCTGCATTGTCTTGGCATGGCTGTCTTGGTCTACTTTATATAATAAACAACTGACAATTTTCTTTAAAAATAAAGATATTTTAAAAATAAGTTGCAATACACTTTCCCACATATATAGGTTTCATAAGAAAATAAGTTATGAGTTCCTGAGCACTATTTTTTTTAAGTTAGCAACTGTGTGTACAAATACAGGTATGCAGGTTACATGTGTATAAAAACCACAATTGCTTGGATCTTTAATCCACATATATTCTGGTGTCTAAGCAACAAAACCTAGATACCATTTAATTATTTAATTATTTTTTAAGAAAATAAGGATTAGAAAAAATAAGTACATATTTTAAATAAAAACATATAAAGGGGTCCTACATTTCTAAAATGAGAAATATTTCAATTATAAGAATAATTATAGGGGCCTCCCTGGTGGTGCAAAGGGTTAAGACTCAACCTATGAAATGATCTCCAGCCAGGGAGCTGACCCACATGGCACAGCAGACCTCTCCTGACTTGCCCACTGCTCCTCTCAGCAGTGTATTTCAGTCATTCTGCCTGTTCTGTTCCCCACTCTGTCTCTGGTGAATCTCCTCCCCTCCCCCATACCTCTGGCCTGTACCCCAATTCTTGTATGTATAAATAAATAAATCTTCTAAAAAAATAAGAATAATTATAGGTGCACACAAACTGTAAACTGAAATTAATGTCAGTGTTGCTACTCCTATCTATATAGAATCTTTGAGCTAATATTTAACAGAACTAGACTAAAATTTAAACCCTAAACTAAAACCATGCATTTTATTTATTCACTGAAAAATATGATTAAGTGTCAAAACTTTCACCGAAAGTTTGAGAGATGAGATCTAGTCTTTAAACTCAGATTTACCTTGTTAAATACGGAGATATATCAACAATAAGGATAAATTTTATTTTTCAGGAGGAAGGCATGCTTTTTTATTAAAACAGTTTGAGGACTTTTTTAAAAAACCTTAAAACATAACCAAATTCTTTATATATTAAAATAATGCTGTGCTCTAACCACCAGTAAAAACTTACATATAGAAAAGGAAAGGTAACATACACACACATAGGATTAAAACAATTTCTGAATATTTTATGTATGTGCACATACATTACATAAGTAACACTGTATCTTGCATGCTAAGATCTATGTAAAAATGAAATTCTGTAGAGAATTCTAAAGTCATAATTCCATCAAATGTCTAAAAGGACCATTTGACAGTATTTCAGAAAAGTCCTAACTTCAAATACATTACAGGACACATAAATGACAGTAAATTACAAACAAACCTTAATTTCAAAAAAAGCTATAATTTTAATTGTTTTTTAAAAATTGATCTTGTTTATGCTAAAATACAAGGAAGCAAATAAATTAAAAACTCGAATATATTAACAACAGAACTAAAATTCTTTAAAGATGATATTTCTCAGAGTAGGCACACCTGCCAATATATTAAAAATAAGTAAAATCAACCACAAAAGTGATAAATCAAATGCCATGGTAGACCTGACTTCTCGAGACAGCATTTTCAGCCGTCTTTTGTGGCTTTGTTTGGCGCCATAGTCCTTTAAGTTTTGTCTTCATAAAGCCCTAACTAGTTGTAATCATTTGCAGCCTAATTGTGGACATTTATCTGCTTTTCTTATGCATAGAACATAGCTATTAAAGCTGAATGGTGATGGTGTGAAGTATAGGTTAAATTGGGTGAAATTAAAGCAAATTACTCCGGGATGTGGAAATCTGAAAATAGAAACCACCAATGATTTGCAACCCTCTTGATGATCAGCTTCACAGAACCCTAAACGACAAGAAAACTTACATATTTTAAAGTTAACTAGGTTTTTTTAAAATAATATGTATAAATGTATTTTTAACTACGTGCACTTCTTAGTAATGGTGGTAAGATTATTTGTTTAACTCAGCTGCAATGTTAAAAAAGATCCCAGGTTTCTATTTTAAATAATGTAGTTCATTTCTTAAATAAGATATCCTTTCTGTCATATACATTTTTACCTATAAGAATTCATCCAACCATATCAACAGTACACACAACATTTTGCCAGCCAAGTTTTAACAATGAAAGGAAGTATTAATAATACTAGAGATAACACTGAAGTCACAGTGATAAAAGCAAACTTAAATTACAAACAAATGTACATCTATATTTATTTTTATAGATGTCACATATAAGTTTGCATGTGAGACTAACATACAGAAAAAAAATATACAGGCTAGTAATAAGTATAAAATAAAATACAAGAATTTTTATTTTCATTTATCTAAAGTCTTACTGCTTGATCCAAAGATTTGAATAAAGACAACAAAAACACATTCATTTGCACCCTCCATATTTTCTTAGGCAAGTAAGCAAAGTAACTATGAAAAATTAACCACAATTCAAATCAGCTTATTTTAAAACTAGAAAAAATGTCTAGCACAGAAACTGGCATCCTTCTTTTATTGACTGCTATATATGTAACATATTTAGGTGTCTGGAGAGAAGTGAAATTACATGATATGGCTCATACCTTCAGGAAGCTTATACTTGAGTTGGAGAAATAACAAGCATATGAAACTATATCATGGCTGCATGAAATGATACCTACATAAAAAAGAAGTCCTGATCACAAAGGCAGAAAAGAAAGAGCAAAAAGAGGTGTGGGGACATAAGCTCATTGAAGATAAAGACTTTAGCAGGTAAAACTTAGCTAGAGGTAGAGCAAGACAAGGGTGACATGCAGAAGAACACAAAGAGCAAATTTCAGCAAAATTTAGAACACACACAAAAAAACCCCTAGTGCTTGACAAAGAAAAGCCACAAGTAGTAGGCAGAAAATGGAATGAATGGCATGAATGTTTTACAAGAGGTAGTAACATAATCAAATGCAATGACTCACAAGCATCTATCTAGTTTAACTTCTCAGTAGCTAAAGCACAATTGAAAAGTGATATACCAAGTAAGTGAAATATTCTGGAATATTACCAATATCCCTACACCCTAGGTTTTCCCTTTGTCTTGTACCAAGTACTGAAGGAATTTTCATACTTAGTAACTATATCCTATCTTTGTGCGTTAGAGTTGGTATAGAAAAAAACATTCACTGTAATATTCAGCTACTGGTAGATTGTTACTTATGTATTTTTTAAAACCAGAATAATAACATAAACTTCTAAATAACATTGAAATGCCAATAGAATTTAAGTGGAAATTTAACAAGCTGCACGCAATTTTTTGTATTATGAAAAATAAGGATTTTTTTTTCCCTCCATGGATGGGACTCAAATTTTTAGATTTTTAATCACTATGAAACATAACAATAATGCGTTGAGAACCACTACTCTTCAAGAATGAAACTGGAGGACTGGAAGACTAAAACAGTGATTTTCAAAAATTTCTTAGGTTGCAGTAATCCCCATTACTAGGGTACTACCTAGAATTCTACATATTAAACAAAAATGTGCCTGACACAGATGGTTCCAGGGTCAAAGTAACCAGAAAAAGAAAGTCCCTACAAGAATTTATTACTAAGGTCATTATAATGCATTAGAGCTTGAACTGAGATGTAGTGGTGGAAATTAAATAAAACATAAAAAGAAAAATACTTTCAGCAAAGACAAACATAAACTGATGACAATTACAGCAATAATATAAAGTAAATCATTATTATTCCTTAACAAAAAGTAAGTATAAGTGCCTACTTAGAAAGTAGATCAAAAATTCCAATCTAGATACCAGAAGACATTTAACCTAAAAGAAAAAAGAAAGGTTTTCATTTGGAGAACAGAATTCCTTTATTTAAAACAAAAAAATTAAAAATAATCAAAAAGAAAAAGAACTTTTCAAACATGGCATTTGACAAAGTCCACTCTGACAATAACTGGCTGTGAAGCCCTCCTCAGAACAACCGTTGTCCATGGTGTGAGCTTTCACAACCATCACCAGCAGCTAACCCAGCACACCTCCCCATGGTCTAGCTAGCTAGTTGCACCTCTAGCACCAGCAACCCCTCACAGCAGAGCTGCTAACACTGTGTACTGCTGCAGATCCACTGAATACTAACACTGCAGAGAGCCTAGAGAGTGCACATACAAAAGCAACAATAGTCATCCATGTGCCAAGGCCTGACCCACAACACCACAAACACACCTTAGTCCAGGGTCAAGGTCAACCCAAGGAACATGTCACTATCTGATGTGGCTGACAACCCTACCCACAGTGCTACATCAACATTACAAAGAAGAGGGTACAGCCAACAAAGAAAACACTTGGAGTGAATAACTTAAAGCCATGGTGGGGGACAGTACAAATGGATTCAAACCCCACAGAACTCAAATAGGTAGAAGTGTTGTCTAAAACACAGAAGTAAACAGAGTACCAGGCAAAAGGGAAAACAGAAGAACATGAATGAAAAGGCAAAACTCAAATGAAAATGCAAAAAAAAAAAAAAAGAAACTAAGGGAAAATATCATAAAGAAGCAGAGATAATAACTATAATAAAGTAAAAATCAAAATCAAAGGGCAACCATAGACCAGAGACATTCTGTAGGGAGAAGGAGGAAGAAGGATCAGGACAGGGTGGCGAACAGAGATAAGCACTACTTCAGGAAGAATTCGAAGTATTGCTAATAAAGATGCACACTAATCTCAGGAGAAGAACAGATGAACTAGAAAACTTAAAAGAAAATACAAACAGAAGCCAATGATCTGAAGAATACAAAAATAAAACTAAAAAATGCACAGAGATGCCTAACACAGCTGACTACATAATGTCAGAGGAGAAAGTAAGGGAGCTGAAAAACAGAACAATAGAATTCACCCAGACAAAGCAGCAAAATGAAAAAAGAATTCTAAAAAATGAAGATACCCTAAGAGACCTCTGGGGCAACATCAAGGGGAATAATATTCTCAGAAGAATAGAGACAGAAAGGATGTGTGTGAATGTGTGTGTGTGTATAAATTTATATTCATAGTGAAAGTAGAGGACTACTTATAAAGCAGACTGAAAATTGAAAGATGAAAATAGTAAAACTAACTAAAAATTCAACAATTTAATCAAGGGACTTCTATAATGTAAGGATGTAAAATGTGACATGAAAAATACAAAATAAGAAGGGAGTAAAGTAGCACAGTTGGATATGTGTTCAAACATAAGTAGCTATCAACTCAATACAGATAAAAAAAATATAAAACCTTTTATCTCCTTATAACCACAAAGCAGAAACATAAAAATAAAAAAAGAACATAAACACAAAATTAAAGAAAAACATCAAACCACATGGTAAGAGAAAAAAACGAACAAGAAGAACTATGAAAACAATCAACATAAACTAGCAAAATGACAATGAATACATACATACCAACTACCACCTCAAATGTAAATGGACCAAATTCTCCAATCAATAGGCAGAGTGGCTGAATGGATTTTTTAAGAAAGGCCTAACCTAATTATATGCTGACCATAAGAGACTTAAAGTAAAAGGGATGGAAAGAAATATTCCACACAAATGGCACTGAAAACAAGTACTACTATAGTCATCAAATAAAAAAGACATTGAAGCAATGATTAAATAAAACAAGATGGACATTATATAATGATAAAGGGATCGATCCATCAAAAAGATATAACAATAATTAACATATGTATCCAACATAGGAGAACCAAAATGTAAAAATTAAAAAATGGAAATTGACAGTAATACAGTAAGAGTAGTGGTATTTAACACCCCACTCATATCAATGGATAAATCCTCTAGACAGAAAACTAGTAAGAAAACATCAGCCTTAAAGAATACATTAGACTGATAGAAATGATAGCTATATAAGCAACATCCCATCCAATAACAGAAGAATATACACTCTTCTCAAGTGCCCATGAAACATTCTCAAGGACAGACCACAATAGAAATCTCAAATTTAAGTTCATAAATTTGCCTCCTGTGGTGTAGAAAGATATAACAAAGCCTCTGAGAAGTTGTTTCCTAGGCATACTCAAACAACGATCACTGAGTCAATTAAGACTACACAGACACAACAGGGGATTAGGAAGCTCTGAGGGGAAATCTCAATCTCCCAAACAAGATTACTTAAATGGGATTCTTGTCCCAAAGAGGAAAGTTGTTTTTATTGCTATAATTACAGAGTACAACAGTGATCCTTTATTATATTGTCATTTATTTCCATCAACATAATTTTAAATGTCTGTAAAATCCCATTCTGTAATAATAGAATCTACTACAAAATATCTGTTAGCAATAACCATCAGTATATTTAAAATAATGTGATACAAATAGGTACCAAAATATACTTTTTGTTGATTTATCAACCCACGACTTCAACTTATGCACTCCAAATTATCCTGCTGAAAGATACTTGAACTTTCTTTATAGGAAAAATATTGCAAAGTTTTCTTCATTCTCCCATTGTAAATAGTTAAGAATTCACTAAAAATGTCTTCTTTTAAATTGCTGTCATAATAATTGTTAAGCAAGACAGAGATTTATTGATATTAAAAGGTATCAACAAACATTTATAGATCTTGAGAAAATTTTTTTAAAGGAAAAGGAAACAACACAGGAATTCTTAAGTTATACTCAAAAAATATTTTTACTATTAGAAATCAGTAAATCTAAATTAGCAATACAAGAAAACTCAGAAAAGTTAGAGATACAACAAAATTCAGAAAAAAAGAAACATCTCACAATTTAATGAACAGAAAACAGAGACAAGCTATAAATAAGAAAATAACAGTGACTGAGGATATTAAAACCTTAACAGACAAAATCGCTCCAGAGAAAGTTAAAGACGCAAAATAGGCCAAATGGAGAATCAAATCACTGACCTTGGAAAACAATAATGCACAAAGAAAATGGGGAGGGAGCAAGAAGGAAGAGATAAATATTTTGAGGAATATTTGATTCCATTAGGAAAGGCAAAATACGAATAATGGATATCACAGAAGAGGAGATGAAAGGAACAGAGAGCTTATTCAAAGAAATAATAGTGGGAATCCCCTCTCCCCCAAAATCTGGGGAAGGAACTAAATGAATAAGTCCATGATGCTAAAACAAAAACTGGTTATCTAAGTGTAATGAGAACTACACCAAGATACAAAATAGTGAAACTACCAAGAGTTCCAGACAAGTAAAGAATACTGAACGTAGCTAAGAAAAAAAGCAGGTAGTTATAAATGTAATTCCATTATTGGACTTCTCAGAAGAAACCTTACAAACAGGCAGAGAATGGAATGATGTGTTCAAAACACTCGAAGATTAAAAACTGCCAATCTGGGGCCTCCCCGGTGGTGCAGCAGTTGAGCGCTGGGTTGCGAAGCTGCCCACAGCCTCTGCAGTGCCGGTTCGCTCCCCAGCTGCTCCCGGCCATCGGAGGGGAGGGTCCCACATGGAGCGCAGACCTCCCCTGCCGCCCGCTGCTCCCCTCAGCAGTGTACTCCGGTCCTTCTACCTGCTCTTCTCTCCGCTCTGGCTCTGGTGAATTCTCTCACTCTCCTGCACTTCTGACTGTACCCAGTGCTTGTATAAATAAATAAATAAATCTTTTAAAAATAAATAAATAAATGAAAACTGCTAGTCAAGGTCCAGCCACTATGGAAAACTGTGTGGAAGACCCTCAAAACACTAAAAATGGACATACCTTATGATACAGTGATTTCACTATTAGGAATCTACCCACAGGACACAAAGACACTAATTCCAAAGAAAACCCACACACCTATGTTTACTGAACACAATAGCTAAGATATGGAAACAACCTAAATGCCCAAAACAGATGAATGGGTCAAGAAGATGTGGCATATAAACACAATGTAATACATGATCAAAAAAATAAATTATGCTATCTGCAGTAATGTGGATGGAGCTGGAAGGGATTATGCTAAATGAAATAAGTCAGAAGGAAAAAGAAAAATATTGGTTTCACTTATAGATGGAGCATAGGAAAACCAAATAAAGAATCCAGAAAAAGACAAAACTTGCAAGCTAACAGCAGACCTTAGGCAAAAAGCAAGGGAGGGGGTGAGAGAGGACTCAAAAGAGGAGAGGGAAGTGCACAAGGGACTGTGGTGTTGGTTCATGGGTGCTAAACACCTGAAAAGAGAACAATGATATAGAAAATAAAATTATAAAAAGAAAAAAGAAAATAAATAAAAACTGCTAGCAAGATTATATCCCACAAGACTCTCTTTCATATAGAAGGGAGAAGTAAAGACCTTTCCAGACAAAGAGAAACTGAAGGCGGTTGTCAACACTGTACTGCCCCTCAAGAAAAGTTGAAAGTAGCTCTAATCTAACTTGAAGAAAAGAAGATCCACAAAAAACTGAATAAGAACCAGAAAACAAAATACAAAATGACAGTAGCAAATCCTTATATACCAATATCATCATAAATGTAAACGGACTGAATTCCCCAATCAAAATGTACAAACTGACCAGCTGGATAGAAATAAAACTCACCTTTCTGTTGACTCCAGAAGACCTATCTGAGCTCCAAAGATCAACACAGGATTAAAGCAGATGACTGGAGGGACCTTTCTGGTGGCGCAAGGGGTTAAGCACTGCAATATGAAGCATTCCACAGCCTCTGCAGCACAAGTTCGATCCCCAGCCAGGGAGTAACCCACATGGCGCAGCAGACCTCTCCTGTCTTGCCCGCTGCTTCCCTCAGCAGTGTATTTCAGTCAATCTGCCTGTACTGTTCCCCACTGTCTTTGGTGGATCCTCTCACCGCCCTCCCCGCCCCGCATCTCTGGCCTATACCCCAGCTCATGTATGCATAAATAAATAAATCTTTAAAAAAAAAAAAAAGCAGATGACTGGAAAACCATCCTACAAGCAAATGGGACTCTAACAAAGGTAGAGTAATACATTTATCATATAAAATAGACTTCCAGCTTAAAAAAAAAAAGGTAACAAGAGGCAGCAATGGTCTTTATATAATGATTAAGGGATCAATACATTAGGAAGACTTAACACTCATCAGTACATATGTACCAAATGAAGGAACATCTAAATATATAAGGCAACTATTAAAAAATCTAAAAACAGACATTGGTAGCAACACAACAGCAGCAGGGGCCTTCAAAACCCCACTGTCACCAGTGAGCAGATCAACAAGAAAACAATCATCTTAAACAAGGAACTAGATCATAGGTACTTAATAGACATGTACCTAAAAAAGCTGAACACAGAATTCTTCTCAAGTGCACATGTAACAATCTTGAGAGAGACCACAGGCGGAGTCACAAAACAAGTTTCAATGAATTCATGGAACAGAAATCATATCAAGTATCTTCTCTGATGAGAGTAGTATCAAACAAGAAAGCATCCACAAAATAAAGGGGGGGGGATCTCTAATACATGAAGAATGAACAACATACTACTGAATTACAGTTGGACTAATGAGGAAATCAAAGGTTAAACTTAAAAACACCTGGAAACAAATGAAAATGAAGACACACTCTACCACAACCCATGGGATGGCGGAAAAATAAGTCCTAAAAGGAAATTATATAGCAATGCAGATCACAAGTAAACAATCTAAATTTACACCTTAAAAAAAAACTAGAAAAAGAATAAAACTGAAAACCTCTAGCTAGACTCACTAAGAAAAAACTGAAAAAGTGACAGAAGTTAACACAAACACCTCAGAAATACAGAAGATCATAAGAGACTATTATGAACATCTTTATGCCAATAAATTGGATAACCTAGAAGAAATGGACAAATTCTTAGAAGTGTACAACCTTCCAAAACTACGAATACATGTGCAGAGTTGTTAACCTATTTGCCTAAATTATACAGTGTTGTGAACCAACATTACCTCAATAAAAATGCAATTTTTTAAAACAGAAGAAAAATCATTTTACCTTCACATTAAAAAAATCAGCCGATATTATTCACTATGTTAATACAATAAAAAAGAAAAACAATATGACCATTTCAACTGATGAAAGCATTGCCATTTGTAAAACTCAAAACCCATTCATGAGAAGCTCTCAGCAAACTAGGAATAGAAGAGAAAATCTTCTACCTGATTCAACCTGACATGTACAAATTACCTGTAATTTATAATAGTAGAAAAAATATTAAGTACTTAGGAACAAAGTCCAAAAATAGACCTATATCTTGACCCCCAAATGTGGTGAGCTGATTTCTAACAAGGTGCCAAGATAATTCAATAAAAGAAAACACAATTTTTCCAATAAATGATTCTGGAACAACTAGTTTTCTGTATGGAAGAAAATTAACTTTAACCCCTTACCTCGTGTGTTATCCAAAATTAATGAGAAATGGATACAGACCTAAGTTAAATGTAAGAACTAATGTTATTAAACTTTAACAAAATAAAATCTTTGTGATACTGAATTCGGTTTTTTTGTTTTGTTTTGTTTTGTTTTGTTTTTACAGGATACAAAAGCCATTGAGCCCCTGGAGGAAAAAATGACAAAATGAACATAATGAAAAACTTTTATTCTTTAAAAGAGACACGCAAGAAAACAAAAAAGCAGAAGAAGCAGACCCTAGCTGCTCTGTATGATTCTCTCATGCTCAAGTGGGGTAACATGGCAGGTAAGGAGGGGGCATCCTCCAGAAGCCACCTGAATGGAAACCTGGATCCAGATGACAGGAAGAAGGGAGCTGCCTCTACAGCTGAGGAAACAGCCAAAAAATATAGACAGAAAAGGAATAATAAAGAGGCTGCCAGAGAAGGGCAACAAGCCCCTGGTAAACAATCAGGAGGCTCAACTGATGAAGTAGCAAGACAACTACAAAGATAACCAAGGGAGGGCCTCGCTGGTGGTTCAAGGGGTTAAGCACTGCACTATGAAGTGGTGCGCAGCCTCTGCAGCACGAATTGGATCCCAGGCCGGCCAGGGTGCAACCCACATGGTTCAGCAGACCTCTCCTGACTCGCCAGCTGTTCCCCTCAGCAGTGTATTTCAGTCAGTCTGCCTGTTCTGTTTCCCACTCTGTCTCTGGTGAATCCTCTCACCATCCCGCATCTCTGGCCTGTACCTCAGCTCTCATATGCATAAATTAAAAAATCTTAAAAAAAAAAAAGATATGCTAATCTTAATTTAAAAAAAAAAAGATAACCATTGGAAGTGAAAAAGATTACAATAACAATAGAGGTGAGTGGGGGAGGAAGGCAGCAGAGAAGGAAATGAAGAAGAGAGGACCAAAAGTTCAGACCCTGCATCAGTTCCAATATGTGACCTGAATCCTAATGGTGTATTTCCTAGGGGACAACAATTCGAGTACCCACCCACACAAGATGGGCAAACAACTGCTTGGAGAAATTTAAGTTAAGAAAAGAAAGCTTTAGGGCCTCCCCGGTGGTGCAGCGGTAGAGCGCTGGGTTGCGAAGCTGCCCGCGGCCTCTGCGGCGCCGGTTCGATCCCCGGCTGCTCCCCGGCCACCGGAGGAGGGTCCCACATGGCGCGCAGACCTCTCCTGCCGCCCGCTGCTCCCCTCAGCAGTGTACTTCGGTCCTTCTGCCTGCTGTGCTCCCCGCTCTGGCTCTGGTGAATTCTCTCACCCTCCCGCACTTCTGACTGTACCCAGTGCATGTATAAACAAAAAACAAACAAACAAGCAAACAAATAAATAAAGAAAAACATGCCTCTAAAAAAAAAAAAAAAAGAAAAGAAAGCTTTAGATCAAGCTAGTGAAAAGATTTGGAATGATTTTCAAGAAGCTGCAGAAGCGCATTGACAAGTTAGAAAATATGTTATGAGCTGGATCAAGCCCAGAATGACAATGATAGAAATCTGTGAAAGTGGGAAGACTATTCATAAAAGCTAATAAAAGAGAATGAATTAAATGGAGGCCTGACATTTCCTACAGGGTGTTGTCTCAATAACTGTCCTGAATGCTGGTGACACAGTAGTATTACAGTATGATAACATCTGTAATACGCACTTTGGAGCACATACAAAATGGCAGGATTAACTGTGCTTTCACTGTTGCTTTTAAAGATTTACTTATTTATGCATACAAGAATTGGGGTACAGGCCAGAGGTGTGGAGGGTGAGAGGATTCACCAGAGACAGAACGGGGAACAGAACAGACATACTGAAATAGATTGCTGAGGGGAGCAGTGAGTGAGACAGGAGAGGTCTGCTGCACCATTCAATCCCTGGCCGGGGATTGAACTTGTGCTTGCAGTGGTTGGGAATAGCTTCATAGTGCTGGTCTTAACCCCTTGCACCACCACTGTGTGAGTGAGGGAGGCCCCTCACTCACTGTTGCTTTTAATCCCAAATATGACATATTATTAAAAGCTATAAAAGATGCCAATAACACCAGAATAAAGTTTGCTAGAATTGATGCCTGTCCATGTGATATTGGTAAGGACCTTCAAAAAACTATGGAGTCCTATGAAGTTAAAATAGATGGGAAGATATATCAAATGAAATTAATTTGTAATCTAACTTAATTGGGCTATATAAGATAAATGCTAGGGAAATAGTGCCCATTGTGAAAGGAGGAGACGCAACATGACTATAGGAAGGGGGAAGTACATGCTGTTGAAACCTTTGGTAGCACAGGTAAAGGTTCATGATGGCATGAAATGTTTACATTATGTGAAAAATTCTGATGTTGGCTATGTATCAATAGGATTTCCAAGAGCAAAACATTTGTTAAATGCCATCAATGAAAACTTTAGCATCCTTGTCTTCTACCCCAGATCACTGAGTTGCTTGAAACAAAAGTAAATGCTTGATGGTTCTAAAGAATCTGAGTTATTTTGGTATTGCAGATCCATATCTACCATTGTGTGACATGGTTGCTACATTCAGCATGTATAGAAGTTGTCAGCAGAGATGACTATTAAACAGTCCAAAGCCTCCACAATATACCAGAATGAATTTGCAACACATTTCCTGTTCTGTGGACCCATGTAATAATTTTCATCCATGTTTAAAAAGGAAGGAATTTGATCAAAAGCAAACTCCCTAAGGTAATTAACCAAGGAAAAACCTCCCAATGTGAACTGTCCTCACCCCCTTCCTCTAGGAAATTATATAAAGTTTAAATTAGTTACAAATGACTCATACATTTTGTTTTAAACACCTAAGGGATGCCTTTCAGAATTTATACTGCCATATTCTTTTTTTTTTTAGCATTTATTTATTTATTTGTTTTTTTTTTTTTTATACAAGCACTGGGTACAGTCAGAAGCACGGGAGGGTGAGAGAATTCACCAGAGCCAGAGCGGGGAGCAGAGCAGGCAGAAGGACCGAAGTACACTGCTGAGGGGAGCAGCGGGCAGCAGGAGAGGTCTGCGCGCCATGTGGGACCCTCGCCCAGCGACCGTGGAGCAGCCGGGGATCGACTAGCGCTGTAGAGGCTGCGGGTAGCTTCGCAACCCAGCGCTCAACCGCTGCGCCACCAGGGAGGCCCTATACTGCCATATTCTTAACTGAATGCTTTGAATAGCTATATACAATTCTTCACCTATACCCCCTGACATTGCTTTTCAACATTTCTGAAATCCAGTCTCTAAAAATTAAAGGTATTTTTAGATCTAGCCGGGGGTTGGGGGGGAAGCAAGAGGCAAGTGACAGTTGGGAGAAAACGTCACATAACATACATTAGATAAAGGACTTGTATCCAGAATATATAAAGAAATCTTTCAGCTCAAAATAAGACAAACAACCCAACTAAATGCAGGCAAAAGATTTGAACAGATACTTCACTAAAGAAGGTATGTAAATGACATGGATGGCGCTGGAAGGGATCATGCTCAGCGAAATAAGACAGAAAGAAAAAGAAAAATACCGGATGGTCTCAGTCATAGCAGGAATCTAGAAAACTTAAATAAGGGACCAGGAAAAAGAATAACTATAAGAAAGTAAAAATCAAAATTAACAAACAACTATGAACCAGAGACAGTCTATGGGGGGGTGAGGGGCGGGGAGGGGAGTGATTGGGGTCAAAATAAGGGGGTCGCAATTGTATGGGGAATATAAAATAAAAACAAATTTATATACAAAAAAATTAAAGTATATCCCAAGAAACTTTAAAAAAATTAAAAAATAAAATAAAATAAAATAATATGAAACTGTAAAACAAACAAACAAACAAAAAAAAAAAACAAATAAAACCATGGCTCATACCTGAAATGGGTGCAGTTCATTTTACAAAAATTATGTCTTAATAAAGTTGATTAAAAAAAAAAAGAAGGTATGCAAATGGCAAGCATGTGAAAAGATGTTTATCACTGACCATCTGAAAAAGAAAATAAAGTCATAATAAGAAACCATTGGAAGGTCCAAAACTTATATAACTGATAATATCAAGTTACAGAGACACTGTAAAGTATTTGGCACTTCTATATTGCTGGTGAGAAATAAAAATGCTATAGCCACTTTGGAAAATAGTGTATGACAGTATCATATAAAGCTAAATACATACCATACACTTTAGCAATCCCACTTCTAGGTATTTATCCAAAAGAAATAAAAATATATGTCCACACAAAGACTAGTACACAAATATTTGTAGTAGTAAAATGGGAAAGTTGGTATCAGAAAGTTCATCAACCAATAAATGGATAAGCAAACTGATATTCATATATTAAAGGCTACCTAGCAATAAAAAGGAACAAGATAGCAATGCACACAATCAAGATGGATCTTAAAAATACACTAGGTAGAAAAAAAAGTCAAACACAAAAATCTTTCTCTTATATAAAACATATAAAATTTTAAAGATGACAAAGCTATAATGATAGAAATCAGGTTAGTGGTTGCTAACGGATAAAGGTTGGAGAAGAGATAAACTGCAAAGAGAATATGAGTAAACATCTTAGAATGATGAAAGTAATGTATTGATTATGATAGTGGACACATAACTAAAAAAAGAAAATCCATCAAGCTGTACATTAAGTCAGCATGGAGATTGTAGTATATATAATTATACCGCAATACTTGGGGCAAACTACATATTTGGAGAAACTTTACATATAAAATTATCTTTGATAAGGTTTCATATTTGATTACTGAAGCTCTACATTATAGGCTCCTATGATATTAACTAAGATGGGAAAACAGCAGTTTACAATAATTTGATGTCAAATGAAGTTCAGAACAATGGCTTAGGTTTCTAGAACTGAAAATGAAAGGTGATTGAAAAAAATTAAGTTATTGAACACAGTATAAGAATAACTTGAAAAAATATCAATTTAAAATATAAACTGTCACAAATAATAAATAGTGAAAAACAATTTGAAGAGAAACAATTTGCTACAGGGGGTTTCATTACATTCTACAGCTAATAACTTAGTGACTTTCTCAGGCTCTTCTCTATGATTTGGAGGATTCTAAACCCTTCATGTGACCCTGTAGCTATGCAAAGAGGTCCCTGAAATAGAACTTACGATATTAAGAGGTAAACATTTCACATAGTAAGGTCTTAGACCAAGAGATAAAAGGCTTCTTAGGACAAAAGGGGGAAGGTGGGGATGAGTGGGAGAACAGGTTAAAACAGAAAACAAAGCATATTTCTATAAAACTTATTTTCAAAATGAAACAATTCTGTTTTAGATGTCAAACTCATCAATGCAAAATTTTGTTTCCAAAAGAATTCCTCAGTGAAGCAGTTCATTTCTGTGCTGTTTAGTTCATTGTATTTTTACAAGCACCAGACTGAGCAAACCATGATTGAGAGAAGCCATCTTATGCATGTTGCTGTTGTCCCACATCATTCAGAACAAACCTTTTTAGATCGTTAACTACCACAGGAGTGCTGATTACACAGGCACCAGCAATTTCCTAACCAATGACCACCTGAACAATGATGTGTTCAGCTTCTCAGACCCTGCAGCCTTTCAAAGGTGAATCATTTCATAGTTTGGAACTAGATCTCCATAGCAACTTCCCTTTGAGGGTTTTAGAATCACCATCCAGTAATTCTATGATCATCAAGCTCAACCATTCCCAATGGTTCTTTTCACAGCAGATGGAAAAGGAAGCCTTGAAATTTTACAGTCTATTTCAAGCAATTCATCTGGCAGCCTATTAGAATTCAAAATATTTCGACCTTCAATCACAAAGCATGTTATCTGAAGCTGTGGTGATCTCAAGTCAAGACAAGCAGACGTTTTAGTCTAATCATCCATGATGAGAAGAGACTGACAAAAACTCTTAATTCAACCACCATCAAAATGCTTATTTTAACTGCATGAAAGTCTTTCAACAGGCAATGAAAACACACCATGTACCATTTTATCACAACCTTCTGTTCAAAGAAAATATGAATTGAATATTGACATAGATCTCTGAGCTTCTTAGACTGCTTGGAACAAATATGTTTCTTAAAAGTCAGCATAAATCCAATTTAAGAGCACTATTTTTCTCTATTTTCAAAAGCTAGAAACCACAAGAAAATGGCAATGGACTTTCGATAAAGTCAGTCAGTTTAATAAAATCAAGTAGATTCATTTAGTTGAGGAAATTCCTAACATGGTTAATCAGAAAATACCAATTCCTCGAGAAATTAAAATTAACTAAAAGAGAAAAGGCAGGTCTTTAAAAAAAATTTAATTTACAAAAAGTCATTGACTTTTTCCCCAATTCCCTAATGGTTTCAAAATATATTAATTTTCTGTCTTTAAAATGTTGGATTCAATCACCAGAAAAAAATCGAACATTTTAATTTGCTAATAAATGCAGTTAATAAGTTTTATCCAAATCTTTCTATACTTGAACATTTAAATATAATGATTTCATTAAATAATCTTCCGAATTTATTAAACTTGCAAACCAAATATAGATATTTATTTCAGTATTTACTGCAGATGTTTAGTCATGTATCAGAAGCTTAAGCAAAAAATTTTAAATGCCTATTTTCTAATTACCAGTCAAATCAAAACACAGTTCAATATGAAGAACTAATCTTTTTTTTTAAGGTTCTTTATTTTATTTTATTATTTTCTTAAAGATTTATTTTTTATTTATACAATAGCTGGGGTACAGGACAGAAGCGCGGGACCGTGAGAGGATTCAGCAGAAAAGGCAGACAGACCGAAAGCACTGCTGAGGGGAGCAGCGGGCGCGACAGGAGAGGTCTGCTGCACCATGTGGGAATCTCCCTGGCTGGCCGGAAATCGAAGCCATGCTGCAGAGGCTGCGGACAGCTTCAACCCGCTGCACCACCGCAGAGGCCCGAACTAAACTAATCTTAAGAATAAGCTGAACATTGGTAAAATAAGACAATCACAATCTATGATCACTAAGTCAATTCAAAGCAGATTTCTGTAAATAACATAAATATTACCTACCTGTTTTTGCATAACCTCAAATGTAAAATAGAACATAAAAATTCATGTGGTTTTCTAAACAAACACCTAGAGTCTTCATATATGGCCTTTAAATTAATTTTAATTTTATGAATCCACCTCCTTGCAAAGGAACATTATAAACAAACACCAATTCCAAAGCCTCAGTGCTTTGATAAAAGATCTAAATTAATTATTTCAGGAGTAGGAAAAATTTTAATAAACTTACTCTACTTCCTTAAAACAAATACAGAGACATAGTACATATACTGCATATGATCAAAATGTTATTACTTTCTGCATAAATTGTGCCAACTAATTTAAATTATCTTTATACAAGTCTATGAAATCAAATACATACATATTTTATGCTTAATATTTTTAACCTAAGCTTTGTACTTAGGTTAAATATTTGATTTAGGGGCCTCCCTGGTGGCGCAGCGGTTGAGCTCTGGGTTGCGAAGCTGCCCGCAGCCTCCAGCGCCGGTTCGATCCCGGCCACAGGAGGAGGGTCCCACATGGCTCGCAGACCTCTCCTGCCGCCCGCTGCTCCCCTCAGCAGTGTACTTCGGTCCTTCTGCCTGCTCTGCTCCCCGCTCTGGTGAATTTTCTCACCCTCCCGCACTTCTGACTGTACCCAGTGCTTGTATAAATAAAATAAAATAAAATAAAATAAAAATATTTGATTTAAATAATTAGTCACAAAATG
This sequence comes from Talpa europaea, assembly GCF_964194135.1. Taxonomy (NCBI): domain Eukaryota; kingdom Metazoa; phylum Chordata; class Mammalia; order Eulipotyphla; family Talpidae; genus Talpa; species Talpa europaea. Next base: position 111,547,171 of record NC_140073.1, read on the forward strand.
AGAAGACAGCAAAATTATCTTATGTTGTAGAATTAGTTCCCCCAAACATGTATAAACTAGATAAACTCCTGGCTTCTGAGAACTAGTACAAATTTTTAAAAGAAAAATGAAACAGGGCCTCCCCAGTGGCGCAGCGGTTGAGCGCTGGGTTGCGAAGCTGCCTGCGGCCTCTGCGGCGCCGGTTAGATCCCCGGCTGCTCCCCGGCCACCGGAGGAGGGTCCCACATGGCGCGCAGACCTCTCCTGCCGCCCGCTGCTCCCCTCAGCAGTGTACTTCGGTCCTTCTGCCTGCTCTGCCTCCAGCTCTGGCTCTGGTGAATTCTCTCACCCTCCCGCGCTTCTGACTGTACCCAGTGCATGTATAAACAAACAAAACAAACAAACAAACAAATAAATAAATAAATAAAACATGCCTCTATAAAAAAAAAAAATTAAAAAAAAAAAGAAAAATGAAACAATAGAACAATTATTTCAATTACAGCAACCTTAAACTTTCCTACTAAGGTGTGTTTCCTCTTATTTTTAAAAATCTCCACTTTTCTTTTATTAATTTTTAATTTTTTTTTATTTTTTACATCATTGTTCATTTTTAAACAATATTTGCTTCCCCTCACCCCTTCAAGTGCAGTCCCCAGAGTTTCCTTCACCAATGCACCTGTGCACCATCATGTCAGTCCCCTGTGCTCCTCCCTCCCTCCCTCTGATCCCTCTCCCTCCTCCTCCCCTGAAGTATATCTCTGATTTATAATTGTCTGTTTTTGCTTTGTTGTGTTTTGTAGTTAATTTTTTACAGTGATGTCTTATTTTTTTTTCCCTATATTTCTGCTATAAGTGAAACTATCCGATATTCTTTCTTTTCCTTCTGGCTTATTTCATTGAGCATAATTCCTTCTAGCTCCATCCATATTGCTATGAATGGCATGAGTTTATCTTCCTTGATTGCTGAATAATATTCCATTGTGTATATATGCCACATCTTCTTGATCCAGTCATCTATTTTTGGGCATTTGGGTTGTTTCCAGGTTTTACCTATTGTAAATAGTGCTGCAATAAACATAGGGGTGCAGGTATTCTTTTGGATCAATGTTTTTGTGTCCTTTGGGTAGATCCCTAGGAGTGGAATATGGTAGCCAGGTCATATGGTAGCTCCAAAAAATCTCCACTTTTACCAGGAAATACAAAAGAGTAAGGAAGATACCATAACATTATGCCTTACTTGCCTTATTTTGGCTTGGCCTAGTTTATGATCTGAGCTATATAACTTACCTTTAAAACCAAGAATAATAAATTAAAAGGATAATGAGCAGAAAATTATATACACATATCATGCACTTTCTATTTTTATCTGTATATAGTTTATTTCACTCATATCCAGGAGGGTAAAACACAACATCAAGGGGATCAAAACATTAACAAATGAAATTCTCACTAACACTCAAAATTATAAAAATGCAATTTAATAGCTATAGTTTGACAACAATGTGAAATATTGCTGGATACTAGCATGATACTGCAAAGTTTAAATAACACAGAAACTTCTCAAAATAGTTATGTATGAGCATTTTTAATAATCTCTGAGCCCAGTGTATTAAATATTTCAAATTTCATGTGAAGATTGGATATTCAAATATCTATCTTTGTTGACTGTCAAGGCTCTTTATGGACCCCTGTCTTAACTTAGGAATACTTAAAAATTCTTTGCTATCAATAGTTACAGAACCTAGAAATATTTTTGCTCAATTACAGACACTTGTTTTAATTCTCCCAATTTGGCTATGAGCTTTTAAAGACAATTATGAATTTTACAAACCCAGTTCTTAGAGCTTAACATCTGACATTGTAGGTACCTAATAAATGTTTGCTATCAATTATTAGGTAGTAGTGATTGCTACAATTAAATCTCTATGCTCCTAAAACATTCTGGACTGGTACATAACTTGCGAGTCATATAATGAGAACCAGAAACAGAAAAAGATAGTATGCTGAAAAAGCTTAATGAAAGAGAAAATACCTTGATAAATATTTTTTACTTTTATCTTTTCCTTCCCTTCCAAACTTAACAAGAAATCTGCTCCTAACAATAAGCTAACATATAACTACTGACTTTAGCAGCCTAGGGTAACCTTAAGTTTATTTTATAACATATAATCAAGTAACATACTATAATTGAAGCACACTGAAAACAGCAGTTACTAGCTAATTAACAATAGCAAAAACATTTCTCTCAATGAAGGAAAAAAAATTCCTTAATAAAATATAGTGTTATGAATACAATATTTACGTTACACAGAAAACAATTTTAATTGTAACACTAAGACATTTATAAAACAAATGCATCCATTTTTATTCTTATCAATATTATGCCTACATTTTTACTACAAAATGCTGAGAACAGTAAATAAAACTAAACTACTCAGTTTTAATGCCAGCATCAGAAATCCAGCCACATAATCAGAGTACAAAGTTGGTATGAGTGAATATACATGAGCACGTTGCGTGTGTACGTTAGTGCTCTATTCAATCAATATAGCAAAAGTGCAGTTATCATAATACTTGACCCCTGGCTGGGGTAGCAATCTAAAAAGGCCTCTACCAAATGTGTTATACCTCAGATAAGACAGCAGTATGCAGTATAATGGCGAAAATCTCCATCCAAAAGACAGTCTTACTACTTCAATAATACACTGGTTCTCCCACTCTGTGAACACAAAACTAGCCCTGACAATATAAAACATGAAACTGCAAGTACAATAGAATTCTGGCATATATAATTTGATCTGGCAATCTGGAAAAAGATATAAATCTGAATAGTGAAAGTACTTAAGAGGTACAGTAAATGTCAAAACCTTAAGAATAAATACCACTAATATGCTTTGGTTAAAGAGGCAGCTTACCAATAAATAACAAAAGTCTTTAAAATGTGTGTATTTCTAGGAATTTACCCTAAGGAGAAAAATCCAGGCAAACAAACAATGGTATATATGAGGTAGGTACAAGGAGGTCTATAGCATCATTTACTAAATATCATCATTTACTAAAATAAATAAATATTGAAATATTGAAGAGCACCAAAGTGTCTGTTGTCAAGGAACTTTCAGTCTAGTAGGAGAAACAAACAAGTTAACAGAAAACAGGCTGTTAGAGAGAGATGAAAAAGGATCATTTGGCAACAAGGAGATCATTGGTGAGAATTTTAAAGTGATCTTTTGGGGGTAAAGCATCACTGGAGCAGGTTTTAAAAAAAAAAAATAATGGAATGGAAAGTGAAGACAATATATACAGCCTCTTTCCAATTTCCCTGTGAAGGAGAACAGGAAAATGAAGCAGTAACTGGAAGAGGTCATTTCACACTACGTTTGTATGGTCTGGGGACAAATCAAAAGGGAGAAATATAAAACCCAAAAGAAGAGGGCATGACAACAGGATCAAAGTCCTATAAGAAAGCAAGGGAAGTATATTTAAAGTGCAAGTAGAGGGGTTAGCCTTGACAAGGGCAATTCACCTGTTACACTAAGAAAGGTAAGAGTGCATCTTACAGCGGCCTCCCTGGTGGCGCAAGGGGTTAAGCACCACACTATGAAGTAGTCTGCAGCCTCTGCAGCACAAGTTCGATCCCCAACTGGCCAGGAAGCAACCCACATGGCAAGGCAGACCTCTCCTGTCTTGCCCGCTGCTCCCCTCAGCAGTCTGTTTTAGTAAATCTGCCTGTTCTGCAACCCACTCTGCCTCTGGTGAATCCTCTCACACACACCCCGGGCCCCAGCACCTCTGGCTTGTACCCAGCTCTTGTATGCATAAATAAATAAATAAATCTTTAAAAAAAAAAAAATGAGTGCATCATACAATCATACAGGTGAATGTAGGATGACAGAACTCCAAAACACCAGGCCCCACTCTGTTGGGGCAGGTGGAGGGTGGGGGTGGGGAGGGTGAGGGTGGAAAAATGAAAGAACAACCCAATTAAAAAAAACAAACAGGCAATCCACAGAAAAAAACGAAAACCATTATTGATGAAGAGGTGTTCAATCTCACTTAATGAGAAAATCTAAACTCCACCCACATAACAATTCTCTACTAATGATCTGAAAAAACTGTAAGTTCAACACATAAAATGCTGGGCCTCCCCTGGTGGCGCAGCGGCTGAGCGCTGGGCTGTGAAGCTGTCCGCAGCCTCTGCAGCACCAGTTCGATCCCCAGCTCCCAGTGAGGGTCTCACATGGTGCGACAGACCTCTCCTGCCACGCCCACTGCTCCCCTCAGCAATGTATTTCATCAGTCTGCCTGTTCTGTTCCCTGCTCTGACTCTGGTGAATTCTCTCACCCTCTTGCGCTTCTGACTGTACCCAGTGCTTGTATAAATAAATAAATGAATCTTTACCCCCCCCCAAAAAAAAAACCACACACACACACACACATAATGTGCTGACAACATTATCAAAAAATAACTATTCTAATGCACTGCTGGTAGCAGTACAAAAATGGCATAACCCATAGGAAGGAAATCTGGCAGTATCTGCCATAATTACCAGTACATTTTCTCTTTACCCCAGCAATCCCATTTCTAGGAACCTGTCTCCTGTAAACTTCAAATATGTATGACATGACATACGTATTAAATTAACTATGACACTGTAATATATCAGATCAAAAAACTGTAAACAACATAACTATCCAACAATGCCGAAACTTTTGAATAAATAATCTTGAGACATACAATGAAATACAGTGCATATGTTCAGAAAAATGTAAATAATCTGTGTGCACTGATATGGAGCGCTCTCTAGGATATTTTTTTAAAGATTTATTTATTGGGCCTCCCCTGGTGGCGCAGTGGTTGAGTGCTGGGCTGTGAAGCCGCCTGCAGCCTCTGCAGCACCGGTGCGATACCCGGCCATCAGTGAGGGTCCCACATGGTGCGCAGACCTCTCCTGCTGCCCGCTGCTCCCCTCAGCAGTGTATTTCTTCATCAGTCTGCCTGTTCTGCTCTGCTTCCCACTCTGGCTCTGGTGAATTCTCTCACCCTCCTGCATTTCTGACTGTACCCAGTGCTTATATAAACAAATAAATAAATCTTTAAAAAAAATAAAAAATTTATTTATTTATTATTTATTTATTTATAAATAAATAAAGATTTATTTATTTATGCATACAAGAGCTGGGGCGCAGGCCAGAGGTGCGGGGTGTGAGAGGATTCACCAGAAACAGTGGGAAGCAGAACAGGTGGACCGACTTAAATACACTGCTGAGGGGAGCAGCAGATGAGACAGGAGAGGTCTGCTGTGCCATGTGGGTCACCTCTCTGGCCAGGAATCGAACTCGTGCTGAAGTAGCTGCGGATTACTTCATAGTGCTGACACTTAACCCCTTGTGCCACCAGGGAGGCCCCTCTCTAGGATATTTTAAATGCCAAATGCAAGGTGTATCACAGTATATATAGCAGTCTCTGTGTCTAGGAAAGGGGAAAGAAAATTAGTATTTACAAGAAAATTTCCTTCAGTAAGCATCTATGGGTCTGTAATATAAAATCCTGCCATAAATAAGCAGTTTAAGGCATGTAAAACACAAATATTTAACAGTATTTGTGTTTTAACAGTACAGAAGGATAAACAGAAAACAGTATAAATACTGGAATTGTGAGCAAGAGCATGTTAGACAGAGACAAAGAGCAAGAATTCTTATCTTCATTCATCACTTTTACTTGAGTCACATACATAATTACATATTCAAGACAATTACTTTTGGATTTAAATTTGTATAACATTTCTTCTCAATGTTTAGTGTTTGACATTTATTATATCTCATTTAAATCTACTTATGAACCTGTAAACCAGGTATAATAATCTCCATTTCATATAAGGGGGTTACTCTTACTACACAAAACTAGTTATTAAGTAACAAAGCTAGAACAAAAAACCACAAATCTCTTTCCAAACAATTTCGTATTAAATATACGAAATTCTATCTTCAAAGGCAGTAAGTACTGCTTCAAATTACTTATATGAAACTTACCAAGACAATATTAAGCCCAGATTTTGATCTATTACACATTAGTATTTATCAAAGAGCAATGTGGAAACATTTCTATGGTACTACACTCAGCAGTATTCAAAAAATATATATATAATTAACCCTAGGAAAGTTTGTGTACATAATTGCAGATTCCATTTCACAAATTAATTTCGGAAACTTCCCACATTAAAAAACAATTGCTGACCCAATGTCATTCAGGAAACTGATGAGACAGAACAGCTTCAATATGTATTTATAGTAATGCTTTGTACTTTATTTTCAGGTTGTTTCTAGATTTGAAATACAGATTTTTTTCCCCCACCTATCTGAAAGTAGAGCATTCCTAATTAATATGATCTGGTAGGTGATTTGGGGGGCCTAGGCATGCTATTATCTTTAATCTGTATAGTGAAATTTGAGCATTCCCAGACCCAAAAATTCACCCACCAAATCATACCAAATAGGAACATTCTACTTTCAGTTGTACAATGTGTCCTTTTATCTCCATGTCAATTTTTCCCCCTAAATGAAATTTCTTGAAGGAAAATTATCATTAAATTGAAAGGTATCATCATGCAATATTAGAATTCCTCCTCATGCATGTATATGAGTATCTAAATTTTAGATGATGCAAAGAACGATGCAGGAACTCTCTTAAGCATGATACACAAGTACAAACAAATGAAACTGTAGGTGGAAGTACCCTATCAATCTCCGGATGGTATCAAGTACATTTAATGTGGTTGTGATATGACTGAATTTAAATCTACCATCTTGCTGTTTTCTATTTGTTCCAGCTATTCTTTGTTTCTTCATCTTTCTCTACCTTCTGTACCGAGTTGTTTGTGTTTATTTCTTTTCATTGCTCCTCAAAAGATTTATTATATATACACACCCCTATTTCAAAAATTTTGATGGCTATGTAAAGGTTTTAAATATATTTTTTAGTTAATCTGATGTCCCCTTCATATAATAGACCATTTCGTGTGTATTGAGGATATTATAAAGACATAAAAATTTCTACTATTTTTGCTTTAGACAGTCAGTTGTCTTTTAGAGCAAGGGTAGACCAGAGATCAGCACGGGTCATCTGGTTTTGGAAATAAAGTTTATTGGAACACAGCCATGTTCAGTTATTTGCACTACAATAGCAGAGTTGAGTAGATGTTAAAAAATATTTATCTAGTCCTTTAGATAAAAAGTTTGCTAACCTTTCAGAGATATTAAAAATAGTAACTTCTTTCCCTTTTCAGTAGTAGTCTAAGTTTGTGTAGAACATATTCTTTCTGCCTGAATAACTTGTTTTAACATTTATTTATTTGTTTGTTTATTTATTTATTAAGATTTATTTATTTATACAAGCACTAGGTACAGTCAGAAGCATGGGAGGGTGAGAGAATTCACCAGGGCCAAAGCAGGGAGCAGAACAGGCCGAAAGACTGAAGTACACTGCTGAGGGGAGCAGCAGGCGAGACAGGAGAGGTTGTCGTGCCCAATTCTTATTCAACTCCCCTCCATGTAAGCAGTGACTTGTTGATAATAAAATACACATACATGTGCCACAATGTTGTCAACTGGTATATTACAATGAGTTTTCGCTTTACAGTTTTTATCTTGTATAAACACATGAACATCAACATGCACATACACATTCCATTCTTCACACTCTCTCTTCCCCCTCTACACGCTGGTGGTAATTTTAAAACTATAGAAGGCATCCGAGATACAACCTTTGTTTTATTTTAATTCTGCTGTGCTTCAGCCTCCACCTGGATTTCTTTCCTGTTGTAACAGTATTTGTAAGAAAATTAGTACTTGTGGGCCTCCCTGGTGGCGCAAGGGGTTAAGCCGCAAACTATGAGGCCGCCCGCAGCCACAGCGTGAGTTCTATCCCCAGCCTGGGAGCTACCCACATTGCACAGCAGACCTCTCCTGACTTGCCCGCTGCTCCCCTCAGCAGTGTATTTTGGTCAGTCTACTTGTTCTGTTCCCTACTCTGTCTCTGGTGAGTCCTCTCACCACCCCCACACCTCTGGCCTGTACCCCAGTTCTTACATGTATAAATAAATCTTTGGGGGGAAAAAAAGAAAATTAGTATTTACAAGAAAATTTCCTCCAGTAAGCATCTATGGGTCTGTAATATAAAATCCTACCATAAATAAGCAGTTTAAGGCATGTAAAAATAAAAGTTTATATATTTATTGCTATCCCTAATTATTATTATGCTTTAAAAATTCACTATCATGGGCCTCCCCGGTGGCGCAGTGGGTTGAGTGCAGCGCTGTGGAGCTGTCCGCAGCATCTGCACCGCTGGTTCAATTCCTGGCTGGCCAGGGAGAAACCCACATGGCATGGCAGACCTCTTCTGCCTTGTCCGCTGCTCCCGTCAGCAGTGTTTCCAGTCTGTCTGACTGTTTTGCTTCCCACTCTGTCTCTGGTGAATTCTCTCACCCTCCTGCGCCTCTGGCCTGTACCCAGTTCTTGTATGAATAAATCTTTAAAAATAATAAATAAATAAATAAATATGAAAATTCACTATCATTTTCTTGGTGCAGATATCACAGGAACAAATTTTCCAGTTGCATGCATGAAAAGAAATTTTAATGTGCTGTCTTCATATAGTAACTAATCCAAAATAGAAAACTATCCTTGCAACAACTGAAGCCACAGGGACAGATGCACTGATTAGACTTCAACAGCATAACTTATGCTGTCTGGAAGACCTTCTGAGGCAGATGTGCCATCTTATGACTCATCTAATCATTTATTTATATACTAATGTCCACTATATTAAAACACTCACATCAGAGCAACCAAGCAATGAAAAAGTAAATCCAAATTTTGTTCCTGCAATTATAAAGTTTCCATTCAGATTCAGATTGTTTCTGAAAGGACAAAAATGTATTATTTATAAGTGGTTTTCTGCCTTTTAGTCACTGAATTCATGTAGAGTTTCTGTATACCAACTACAGTCAAATATAGTAAGTTATATTACAGAGACATACCACTGGCTACCTAGGAAAATATACTTACTTTATCTTTTACCTATTAGTAAAATAAAAACTGAGCAGTGAAATTTCCTAGAGTTTTTTTACAAAATACAAGGCATATTTGGCTTACAAGAGTAATTTTATTCCATTAATTCTGAAATCTGTTCAATGAAAAAATGATCTGAAGAAAATACTTGTCAATTTAATAATATCAATATATTAGTGCTGTTAAACAAATTATAAGGACTATTTAACAAGATACCCAAGGGAAAAATACCAGATGACTTGGATCCATTGGTAAAGTTCTCTAAGCATCCAGATTGCTATGAAGAGTTAATGTTACCATAAGTATAAAAGAAGTTATCTAATAGTCTAAATATTTATTCTAGTATCAATCTTAAGTCTTAAAGTTATACTTTGTTCATTTCTAACAGAAAAAAATGAAAAAATAACTGCAAAATGCTTTTAACTAGGAATTTGAAAATTAGAACAATAACTATTAAAGTGATCATGAATGTATCATATTAGGAGTATTAAACTTCACTTGAAAATCAAATCATGTAATTGAAGGATTTTCTACACATGCAGGGTTTTCTACATTTTCTCTCAATGTAATATTTATTGAAGGCAAATTTCAAAATTGAGAAAAACCTTTAATAATATAACCACCTTCTTATTTGCTACCAAAATAATGGGGAAATTTTTAAAAACTGTCATGTTAAACAGTAGTCAATAGCTGCATACAATCAGTAAACAAATTTAGTTCAAGGCAAGAACTACATCACCATTTAGTGGTTGCAATTTAGATTATTCTAGCGTGTAATACTTTAATTGTATAAAACAAAGCTGATGTCACAAATACAAAAGAACTTCTTGCAAAGCAAGCACCACAAGTAATTTCTATGCTGCAGCTGATGGCTGACAAATGATGAGTACTTTGTTCAAATGTATATGCTGTGCACATAAGACAACAGGTGGTTTATAAAAGAAAATACTAAAGGGAAGCTCTTTGATTTCTCATAAACAACATTTTTATAATGTTTTGCCAGAATATCTGTTATAAACTTCAAATAGACAAAAGATTTCCTATGAAAGGTAATATAGTATGCTTTAACATAAAATAGCAGTAGAACCACACAAACTAGGATTACTACTAGGCTAAAAATATTTATATGAGACAATGTATGCTATCAATTTGTAGATGCACTGTAATATATTCCACAGCTAAAAAAATATAAAATATTTTCAAATATCTTTTCAAAATCTGTCCTTACTAAGTAATATCTGGGTACTTGTTAATAAATGCTAAGAAAAATCTCTGCATAAAAAACAAGTTGAAAAAAAAATAAAATAACTCCCAGGTTCTAATTAGCTAGTAGTATTAAAGAAACATTTTCCTCAACAGAAAAAAAAAAGTTAAACAGATGGTAATGTCCAAAATGACTAGCACTCCCACTACCACGACCAACTCAACCCAAGAAGCTAAATTTTTAATAAAGCACTGGAACCCATGTTATTTTTGATATTGTTTTTAAAAAAGAGAATAGTGAAAAGTCAGAATGAAAACAAACTTCAAAATTTGAGATAAGAGTACTCACTACCAGGCCTCCCTGGTGGCACAAGGGGTTAAGCACCGCACTATGAAGCAATCCACAGCCTCTGCAGCACAAGTTTGACCCCAGCCGGCCAGAGAGAAACCCACATGGCAAAGCAGACCTCTCCTGTCTCACCCGCTGCTCCCCTCAGCAGTGTATTTCAGTCAGTCTACCTGTTCTGTTCCCCACTCTGTCTCTGGTGAATCCTCTCAACTCCCGCATCTCTGGCCTATATACCTCAGCTCTTATATGCATAATTAAATAAATCTTTAAAAAAAGAAAAAAAAAAGAGTACTCACTACCCTATCCCCCATTCCAATGATGAACTAATCGCAGGGAAAAATTTATTAGGAATAGATTGCAATTAAAGGATTCTTCCCACTCCCCATTTCCAAATATTCCTACATACAAAGAATCCTTATTTGTCTTAAATGATTTTAGTTTTAGTGTGAAGGACAATCGTGGGCAGAGAAGGGTAGATTTAAAACACTAAAAAAGAGGAGAAAAAATAAACACACAAGCATGATCTTACAACTTCCCTTACAGTCACATTAATACAACCAAGGTATATTAAATTATCTCTATGAAATATTGAATTTATCTGAAACTACAAAGGTTTACAAATATTACAAAGGTTTTGACTCCAGAGTTACACTAGCACCCAATTTACTTAATACTCTAGGCAATATTCACTTGTAACATTGTGCCTGAAATACACAATATCTATTACTCAAACTCTTCAAATGACCATGTAGCTGAAAGCTCTTCAAGTCTACAATGAAATTATGTACGCAATGCTTGCAAAGCAAAAACAGTAAATTTGAGTAATAAATTACTTTTGCTTACCTGAAATAATAGAACTTGAAAAAATTAGGTTACATTAACAGTAAATAAAAAAAGTAGGCAGATTCATATATTCATAAGAACTTAGAAAGACTTTTGGGCAATTTTAAAGAATTCAAAGCAGGGGTTCTCAAAATATGGTCAGTGGATGTGGAATATGGATGTGGGATGTCTTCAAGGTCAAAATATTATTTTATACTAATATCAAGATGTTATTTGCATTACCCATTGTGTTGACATTTCCAGTCATAATACAAAATCAATGGTGGGAAAAGCCAAGATCTTGCACTAATCAAGGCAGTAAAAACTTGTACTAGTAGCCTTTGTATTTTCACAGAAAAAAAAATCAATTTCACTTAAAATCTTTAATAAGACAGTAAAATTATTAATTTTCACCCTTAGTACACATTCTTCTTAATATCCTGGACAAGGAGACAGGATAGATAAAAGACTTCTATTACATACTAAAGTACAATGGTTGTAAAGGAAAATTATTTGAATTGCAAGCTGAAATGGCCTTTTTTTTTTGGTAGAACATCATTTCTACAAGAAATCAAGTTGAAAGAACAACTGACATTCAAACCACGGTTATATATTTTTCAGTATCTGGCAGCAGTTTCATTATAAATGATAAAATTTATGCTTTCAAGTGAAAATTAGAATTTGGGAAAACATATCTGCCACATGAGCTTGATAACTTGCCAAAATTTAAAGACTTTTCTTATGAAATCTATGGTGATATTAACAAGTATCTTTTTTGATACTGTAAATGAACTGTCATGATTTGGAAGATCTACAACACTCACTGAGAATTGTAGTTTCCAAATGACTAAACATATGCCTGGGTCATTCAAAGTATAAAAGATAGACTAATAGATTTTAAAGTAACAGAGCACAAAATGCCCACCGCTACAGCTTCAGATTCTACATTCCAATTAACTTTTAAGAAACTTCTATTTGTCGAGTTTGATGTAATATCAAAGAATAATATTCACAATTATCTGAAAAGGTTATTAAAATACTTTTCCTTTCTCTGACTATCTGGTCTGTGTTACCAGACAGCTCAACCAAATCAACATATTATAAAGGACTAAATGTACAAGCCAATATGATAATGCAACATCTCCCACATTGCCAGATACAAAGTGATTTGCAAAATACAAAACAATCGCACTCTTTTCATTAAATATTTTTGCTTTCAAAACTGTAACTATCTTTGGGCCTCACTGGTGGCACAAGGGGTTAAGCACAGCACTGTGAAGATATCCACAGCCTCTGCAACCTGGAGTTCAATCCCCAGCTGGCCAGGGTGGAGCAGACCTCTCCTACCTCGCCCACTGCTCCCCTCAGCAGTGTGTCTCAGTCAGTCTGCCTGTTCTGTTCCCCACTCTGTCTCTGGTGAATCCTCTCACCTCTCCCTGCCCTTTACACCTCTGGCCTGTATCCCAGTTCTTGTATGCATAAATAAATAAATCTCTTTAAAAAATTCTTTAAACAAATATATAACTCTTTCAAAATACATTGTTGACATATACTGAGTTCATTATTTGGTTATTTTAAATACATTAAAAAGTAATTTTTTAGTATTAATTTCTGATATGATAAACACTGATTGATATCGGCCTACATAAACACAAGTTTGGGGAAGACATCAGTAATGTAAAGAACATTAAAAAGTCTTGTAAGGGCCTCCCTGGTGGCGCAGAGGATTGAGCGCAGCACTGTGAAGCTGCCCACATCCTCTGTAGTGCGGGTTTGATTCCCAACTGGCCAGGGAGAATCCCACATGGCATGGCAGACCTCTCCTGTCTCGCCCCTGCTCCCCTCAGCAGTGTATTTCAGTCAGTCTGCCTGTTCTGTTCCCCACTCTGTTTCTGATGAATCCTCTCACCCTCCCACACCTTTGTTCTGTACCCCAGTTCTTGTATAAATAAAATAAATAAATAAATAAAAAAGTCTTGTAAGCAAAAAGTTTGAGAATTGCAGTTTTGGAGGTTATTAATCCCAAACCTTTTAAGATAGTTTTCTACCTATTCAGATGGAAGTAGGTGGCTGAATAGCTGCATTTGTTTTATAAAAATGACTTCCCCTAGGGACTATAAAGAGAGATATCTTAGTGAAAAATACTATAGCAATTAGAAAAAAGAACCAGAGTTCTTTTCACACTGACTATTTTCTGACCTGAGACAGAATATTGCAGATAAACATCCTTCACGTCATACCAGATGGCACAAAGCTATCAATTATGTTCAGGAGCCAACTTGAAGTGGCTCCTTTCACCAGAGATAGAACAACTCTAATGTCAGTAAGAATGGTACCTGCAATGTACTGAGACAGAACCAAGGCTTAAATCTGTCAATTTACCAAAAGTATCTTATTCACCTTTGGAATACACTAACAAATCAACTCATTACTGTGACAACTTTTTCCCAGGAAAAAAGTCACTGTAATCTCATTTTTGAAATCCCACCTATATGCCCAAAACAGAGGAAATTAGGGGGATGAGGCCAAAGTCAGCAAAACAATTAGAAAGTTTGCAAAGCAATTAGTTTTGTTTAGTAAAACTAAACTCCTACAACCTTTAAATTAAAATTTTTAATTCCAGATAATAAAAATTGTTATGTTGGTGTTAGTTAACAATAAACATCCACTTTCTAAAGTAAGCGCCATTTCCCTTACTTTACATAAACTATCTTCAAAGAAACGCACAGACAACATCTATCTTTAAGAAGCAGGGGGTCTCCCTGGCGGCCCAGGGGTTAAGTCTCAGTAGCATCACCACTACTGAGTTCTAGCCACTGCCAGGGATTTCATCCACATAGGGTGCAGCAAACCTATCCTGTCTCACCTGCTGCTGGTCTTAGCAGTGTGTTTCAGTAAATTTCACAACTGCCTCTGGTGAATCCTCTCACCACCCCCGCACCTCTGGCCTATACCCCAGTTCTTCCACACAAAAATAAATTTAAAAATAAATGATTAAGAAAAAAGAACTGAACAAAATTACAGCTTCTCTATCTAAACATGACCTCTCCCTCTGCACTCTATCCCGAGGAGTGCATGTGAGCATCAATGTCACTATCATGCTACTTTAGATTAGAAAATGTGAAAATTTTGTTAAGATAACTAGGTTCTAAGGTAAAGGAAACTAAAAACCTGAAACCATGTTCTAGTCAATTAATTAAAAGTGCACACAACAGCCATAAGGAACAGTAGTTAGAGGAAGGGCCTTAAATCAAAGAGCCCAAACCCAACTCCCAGTTCTGCCATCTGCTAGAGTGAATTTCTTAACCTCTGTTTCTCTACTGTGTAAATGATAATAGTAGTGCCTACTTCATACAAATCTTACAGAAGATAAAATGAGCTAACAGGTAAAAATAAAGCCTTTAGCATGCATAAAACATATTAATCCTCAGCATATAACTTATAAATCCTCAATAAATAAAGCTTCTACCAATAAAGAGCTTTATTACTCCTTTCATATAATGTGAAATAAGGAAGGTGTTGGGTAAAACATCAACTATCAACTATCAGTCCAGTAAAGGATAGCTACCATTCTGGCTTTAGCTAGTATGGGGCAGTTATCAAAAATGATATGGAGGGCCTCCCCGGTGGCGCAGCGGTTGAGCGCTGGGTTGTGAAGCTGCCCGCAGCCTCTGCAGCGCCGTTCAATCCCCAGCTGCTCCCCGGCCACCAGAGGAGGGTCCCACATGGCACCCAGACTTCTCCTGCCACCTGCTGCTCCCCTCATCAGTGTACTTCAGTCCTTCTGCCTGCTCTGCTCCCTGCTCTGGCTCTGGTGAATTCTCTCACCCTCCTGCGCTTCTGACTGTACCCAGTGCTTGGATAGATAGATAGATAGATAGATAGATAGATAGATAGATAGATAGATAGATAGATAGATAGACAGACAGACAGACAGATAGATAGATAGACAGATAGATAGATAAATAAATAAGTAATGATATGGAAACACCATACATAAATGTATACAAATTTTTAGTCATCAGGTGTAAGCATATTACTACCTGAAATAATATTAACTGTTTCTTTGTTCAGATTTCCCAATATTATCCAACAAGTCACTCCATGAAAAAACATAGTGATGCTTATAACATACTCTTTCTATATAAATACATAATACATATACCTTCCATTTGCAAGTAAAATAGACCAGTCTCCTGATACCTCAAATCAAATGAAACAACTTTTAAATTCTCATCTACAGATTACAATGCTAACAGAAAAAAGAGTGGCTAAAAAAACAAAGGGATTATAACAAAGGATTAAAAATTCAAATTTAAATTATAATCTGGTATTAATTTATATGAAATTTAACTCAGATCAAAAATAAAACCCTGCCAAGAACAGTAAGCTAGATACAAATCATTACCCAAATAAACACTAGGGTATTCAGGCCAGTCCATTCTTTCCCAAGAACAGTCTGGCTATAGGCTCTCAGAACAGTACTGCTCATAGGACTTCTGCAGCTATTTTCCTATGAAAAATTATCCAGCTCTACCCCTTTACTCTCCATAAGGCACAAAGTTGATTTTGTAAATTTTTTTACCAATTTATATAGACTTTACCTTGCTCCCAATGTATACTGGCACAATTTACATAGTTGATTAAACAGGGTATGAAATTTTTCCTTTTGAAAATCAACATAGCAACGTCTAGCAAGAGCCACCAAGGGAAGTTATTCCCTGATTCATTAATTTCTCTCCAATAAATATTCTTTTTTCTCCAATAAATATTTCTTTAAGGTAGTAACAAAGTAAAGGCAAAAAGGTACATGAATTCACTCACTGAAAAATTATCTAACAAAAAAAATGAAAACATATCTCAATATTAATGATAAACTGTAGATCATTGACACAATGAAATGTCCAATCATTAAAATTAATATTAAAGCTATTTTAAAATAAGAAAAATGTTTTATGATATAACTAAGTAATAAAATACTATTGGGAAATAAACATAGGATAGCAATTAAAAGTATGGGTTGTGTTAAAATTCCCAATTCTGCCATTCAGTAGTTGTGTGATTTTTAACTAATTAAACTGAGAGACTCAGTTTCCTCATTTCTAAAAGGAGGTAGAGAGAGAACTAACTCAGTCTCTTAGAAGATCAAAAAAAATTACTGAAATGTGCTTGGTCTCTCACTCAATTTCTTTCTATTATTGCAACCACAGTATATAGACAGTATACCTAAATGGTGTTTAGTGACAAAACTGTGGTTCTATATTTTAAATTATTACCTATAGTAAATTTATCCAATGTTGCTTATAGTCTCCTCAACACTTTAATTGAAAGACCTCAAACCTTGGTGTGAATATAACCCTGAACATAACAGTTTCAAATTAAAAAAAAAAAATTAAAATCATTTTAATTAGTTCTTTCCCAAACATGTTAACCCGCAACAACAAATCAGAATTCAGCATATATAATCAAAGATGGAGAAAACAAAAAGTTGGGGAAATGAATGGAGTATGTACAAATCCTCTATTTTCTCACTAGTGCTTCATTAAAATACAAAAAATAAATTTAGTGTGGGGTAAGGGAGAACACTATTTGCAGAAAGCTATATAATCCACTGTTTCAGTTCTATTCATGTGACAACCTGGTATGTGAGAGAAGACTCACATACCTTGTCCCTTTATATTAGGTGCAAGAGACAAAGAATAAAACCACCTTCCCCTAACCCAACTCCCTACCTATGGGAATTTCAAGGTATCACAATGTCTGGTGGTACAATGGAATCTTCTCTAGGTACTGTGACAAGAGTTTACTCAAGTCCAGGCCAGTCAGGCAATGAACCTTCCTCCCTCCCATTTAGGGAGCAAGAACAGGAAAGACAGAGTGGTGGGTGGGAGGATAACACAGATCAGAAAGGAGACATCATTGACCTGGAGAAGCAAATTCCCAGCTCCTGGCCAATTGGGGGAGGAGGGTTCTGATGGGGCACAACCTAACCTCATCAATAGAGAGTTCTAAAGGACCAGATCTGCTACACAACTTGCAGCCCTTAGAGGTAGCCCTATATTTCATAGGCTATCAAGTGGCACTACCAAGCCATAAGCGGAAACTTACGTCAACTGATATAGGAAAGCTCTACATGGTATATAATGGGTGGTACAAGGATATCAATATAAAATCTGCAAAGGGGGGGCCTCCCCTGGTGGCGCAGCATTTGAGCGCTGGGTTGTGAGGCTGCCCACAGCCACTGCAGCGCCAGTTCAATCCCTGGCCAACGGGGAGGGTCCCACAAAATAAACAAACAAATAAATAAATGAAATCTGCAAAAGGGTAAGTTACAGGAAATTGAAAATACACTATAATAAAACACAAGTACTCATCTAAGTTTATTTACATAAGTATAACAATGAATGTGTTGGTTTTCAATGTCAATGCTTCCATTTTTTAACTTAACATAATGACAGTGGTTTGACAACTAAGAAAAAAGCCATTCAAATTTTGATGCTGAAAAATCAAGAGTCTCCAGGATTGTAGAGTCCCTGAGTAACTTCAAATTGTTAGTGATAGAAGGGATCTTAAAATAATCCATATAGTTGGTTATTTTGAACAGAGAGGACAGGAAAAAGACCTCTTTATGTCAGAAAAGACAATCAAGGAAAAGAATGAGAATGCCTCAAGCACCTATAGTAGATATAAGACCACCATGAGTATGCTACTATGGTCAAGCAATTAAATTGTAAATAGCTAGTAGGTTAAATAACTTTATACAACATTACAATGCAAAGTAGAAGGAACTGTTTCCTACTGCAGCAATATTTTCCACAGTAAGCAGAAGTTGGTTATTAGAATACAGAGTATATGTAGATGAGAACCACTGCATAATTACCTAACCCATTTAATTTGTACAGAAGAAACAAAGAAAACATATGTTTTTTGGTCAGATTGTTTACTGCAATCCAGTACTAGATTAATTTAATAAATACTGCTGAAAAAGAAAATTACAGGACCCAAAGAAAAAACTACACTATTAGGATACAATCAAAGACAGCTTTATATTGGCAATTTGTGTCTAGGCAAAAATGTGTGATTCATTTTAAACTTTTAAATGACGTGCTTATGGGGAGTGGGGGAAAGGGGTTCTTGAAAACAGTAATTTATGTTCATGGTAATTAAAAGCGATTTACAAAACATATAAACACCTAACTTAACCTAAGGGATAAGGAGGGGGGCAATTAAATGAAGGCATTTTTACCTTCTCATTTAGCAGTTCAATAAAGTTGTAATGCCCTGAAGGCTACAATTCCATATAAACTAGAAAGACAACTTAAAATCTATTTCTTCCATCACTACTACCTTCATCTCTTTTTGGCAAACATAGGCAACAAACTAAAGGAATTCTCTGGAATCTTATTGTTAAAGTTCTAGCTAAGTAATTAGGCATATGAAATTCAAACAGATACAGAGGGACAGTAATGTAAAACAGGATGAAGACACAGAATGAAGACACATCTGTCATTAATAACACAGGAGAGAGGATAAGGGCTTGTATTTTTTTCTTAGACAAAAATTCTAACCATCTGCACAGAAATTATGCATATAGATTAATTTTAGTTCTGTGTAAAAACTTGTCTGCCCACTTTAAAAGGGGAGAAAGTCAACAATCCCGGCTGGCCAGCGAGAATCCCACAAGGCGAAACAGACCTCTCCTGTCAAGCCTGCTGCCCCCCTTAGCAGTATGTTGTTCTGTTCCCTGCAGTCTCTGGTGAATCCTCTCACCCCCCACAACTCTGGCCTGTACCCCAGTTCTTGTACACATAAATAAATAAATCTTAAAAAAAAAAAGCCCTACAGTCCCTTGAAGTCATCATTTTAAAAAAAGCATTTAAGACATATAAACCAAGGAAATTTCATGTTTGCTTCAGCAGCACATATACATAAACCAAGGAAATTTCAAAACTGAATACAGTGTCAAAGTTTTATTGTGGTCATCTATATCAATGTACCATGTAATGGGGACAAAGCAGTACACAATATATAAGACAAAATTTTAAAAGCATAAAATCGATTATACATTCCCTCTTCTCATACACACACACACACACACACAAACACACACTCTTATCTATTTCCTTAGCTAGGTTGTTATCTCAAGATTTTGGCAGATTAGGAAAATGTAATGTCTAGTAACAACTAATATATGGACACTACAGAAAAACTATGGTAACACTGGTAAAAATTTTACCATCGACTCCCCTCTCAATTCTAAGTCATTCTGTTTTTTCCTTTCCATTGGCAACTGTTAAAATGTTTTAACCAATGCCCTAGTATACAGTTTTTCTCCAACCTTGTACATTTACATTTCCTGAAATACCTTTTATTACATCCTACTACTTATAAAAATAAGTCTGTATTTTTATTTTTTATCAAGATTTTTTTTATCTTGCTATCCATATAACCTCATCCAACCTGTTTCTAGAATATCTATCCCTTCTTTGATATTCTCTATCATGAATTTTTTATGTACCATTCATTTAGCAGTTATCACCTGCTGTTTTTTATTTCTTAAGTCTACATACTTTCAAATTTCCTTTCTAGGCAGATGAAAGGGCCCAAGGATCTAGGCTGACTAGATTGTCTCATAATATAGAATGGTAAGGTTAGGCTAGTTGCCAAATGAAGGAATAGCAAGAATCAACTCCAAAGGAGTAAAGGATATTAAAACCTTGGTTTGAAGGAAAGAAGAGTAATATAGGATAAAGATACTCAAGAGGAAAAGCCAGAAGAGACTCTGTTGGTAACTGGGAACCAGTGGGATTGGGGGGGGCTAATAAAAAAAAGTAATATTGTTTGTCTACCATCGCCTCCCAGCTAGGCCTGAGTAAGGTCATAAAAGAGGAAAAACCTGGAATTTTTCAATGAAGAAATAAATTGTTGATGTGAATATAAATGATACATTTTAGAGGGCAAGTGGCAAAAGACTGAAGTTCCCATAAACTAGTAATTTCACTTGAAAACTATGCATACTTGTTTGCAAAGACTTCTGTGTAACAACAGTCACTTCAACATTTCTAAGCAAATCAATGACCACTTACAAGGAAATATTAACCTTCAATATACCCATATAATGTAATCTGTGTAGTTACTGAAATATAAGAAAACCTATCAATGGTACTGACAAGGAAAAATGAGCAAATTATATTAAAGGTAAAATTAAATTGTCAGTGTATGACAGGATCACTATACTTGTGGCAGAAATTTATTTATAACAATGTACACCGAGTATAAAAATAAATTTTGGAGGCATTATGCTCCAAAAGTGGACATTCTGGGAATGCAGGAGTTTATTTTCTACATTACTTTTACCTATCATATTTCAATTATTGATAAAGTATGTGCTACACGTCACCTTGGAGGAAGAAAAGAAGCATATAACCTTTCTCACTTTTTCAGCATAAGAAAAGCATTTAGGGTACTATAATGATGCAAGAAAAAAACTTTTAGTTAATAATAAAAAAGTAAAGCACTTACTTCTGATGACTGAGAACAAAATACAAATAGGAAATTTTTGTGAAAACCTTAATTATTTCCTAATTTGTTTACAATACGCATATATCATTTAGAATATTTTAGTATAATGGATTTTTCTCTTTAAGTACAGCATCTGTTTGGCCATTTATAATCAAAAGGTATAGTAAAATACTGTAAAACCAAAAGTGTCTACTCATTAAGGTATGAGGGGTGTGAGTGCAAGCACATATTAATTATCAGTTTTATATGCATTATAGAATGATGCTCATTTTTTTTAAAGCACAAATTTTTTCTTGTTACATTTACATATAATCCATTATAAGGAAACATTTTTTGATATCAAGTCCATGATTACTGATTACATCTCAAACAGTGAGTTGGCATGACTAGCAAGGGTTTCCCTTTGCTTTGACAAACCAACAAAGGATTCATGTTTAGGTGACTCTATACTGTGCATGTTAAAACAACATGGTATATAGACAATAAAATTGCTAAGAATCTATTTTAAAAGCTATGCTTCTTGGGCTTCCCCTGGTGGCGCAGCGGTCGAGCACTGGGCTGCGAAGCTCCCCGCAGCCTCTGCAATGGCGGTTCCAATCCCCAGCCACAAGCGAGGGTCCCACATGGCACACAGACCTCTCCTGCCGCCCGCTGCTCCCCTCAGCAGTGTACTTTGTCCATCTGCCTGTTCTGCTCCCTGCTCTGGCTCTGGTGAATTCTCTCACCCTCCCTCACCTTCTGACTATACCCAGTGCTTGTATAAATAAATAAATAAATCTTTTTTTTTTTTTAAATAAAAAAATAAATAATAAAAAAAATAAAAGCTATGCTTCTTTCCCTACCATTCTTCCTCTTGGGGAGACGAGCTGGGGGGAACAGTCAGATGAAATGAAATGTTGAATTCTCAAAGATGTTCCCTCAATCTTTTCATCTTTCAAAGTCCAGCTTAGGTTAATTTGACCAACTCCTGGTTCTACCTGGATAGTCAGAGACAGGGCACAGGCAGGATTCCATGGTAGATAGTGGATAATATCCCTAGATAATATTCTTCCACCAAGAATACATAAGCTGAGGCTGCAATAATTTCATACAAAGAAATTACTTTGATACTAGGAAAAAGAGGTATAAAGGAAGTCTTACCTTCTCCCAAAGTTTCCCCCTTCCCCTCAATACACACACACACACACACACACACTCTCTCACTCACTCACTACACCACACCACACCAAGAATGTACAGCTTAGAAATGCCAAGTACCACTTTAGGACTGAAAAGACCATACAAATATAATGTTATGGGAGCAATCAAGAAAGTAATTTAACCGTAGAACGCACTAATTTAGTTATCTGAGAGTAACCTCCTCAACTAAATATCCTGGCAGAACCATCCTGATTAGCCCAGTTTAAAAATCAAATCAAACATTTAAGAAACAGATCACTGACAACTCCTGAATTACAACATTCTAAATCAAAAACGTCTTCTCACTGTTTTAATACAGAACTCCCAAGAATTTTATTTAGATCATATGTGCATATCTTAAATTCGTATTTAAAATAGAAAATTCCTGGGCTTCCCCGGTGGCGCAGCAGTTGAGTGCTGGGTTGCGAAGCTGCCCGCGGCCTCTGCCGCGCCGGTTCGATCCCCGGCTGCTCCCCAGCCACCGGAGAAGGGTCCCGCATGGTGCGCAGACCTCTCCTGCCGCCTGCTGCTCCCCTCAGCAGTGTACTTCGGTCCTTCTGCCTGCTCTGCTCCCTGCTCTGGCTCTGGTGAATTCTCTCACCCTCCCGCGTTTCTGACTGTACCCAGTGCATGTATAAACAAAACAAATAAATAAAATAAATAAATAAACATGCCTCTATTTAAAAAAAAAAAATAAAATAAAATAGAAAATTCCTGTTTTAAAAATCAAAATAATATATATTCCAAAATAAAAACATTAGTCACCCATCTCTCCCTCCACCCTAGTTCCATTCCCCAAAAAATCTATCAACAATTTGATGTATCATCTTCAAATCTTTTCCTACGAGTATAAAGTAGAGTTGAATTGTCTAATACTGTAGCCACAATCCACATGTGACTATTATTTTAAAGATTTATTTATTTATGCATACAAGAACTGGGGTACAGGCCAGAGGTTTGGGGGGGAGGTGAGAGGATTCACCAGAGACAGAGTGGGGAATAAAACAGGTAGACTAACTGAAACACACCGCTGAGGGGAGCAGCAGGAGAGACAGGAGAGGTCTATTGCACTGTGTGGGTAGCTCCCTCACTGGGGATCGAACTCGTGCTGTGGTGGCTGCTGATAGCTTCATAGGTTGCGTCCCAACCCCTGTGCCACCAGGGAGACCCCACATGTGACTATTAAATACTTGAAAGATGGCTACTCTGAATGGAGATGTACTCCACCTGCAAATTACAAGCCAAATTTTAAGAACATGGTAGCAAAAATGGTAAAATATCAATAATTTTTCATATAAACTATATATTAGATAACTGATAAATATATTATTAAAATTAATTTCACTGCCTCATTTTTAATGTGGCTACCAGAAATTTTAAATTACATCTGTAGTCTGTATTACATTCCTATTGATAAGTGCTGGTGCAAAGGCTAGCAGTGTAGGTTTTAAGTCTGACTTGCTTCACTGAGTACTCCTCCTCAATATACTATGTACCAACTATGTAACCCTGGGGAAATTTCCTAACCTCTTTTTTCTAACATACAAGGTCTTATTTCTAAGTACCTATTGAGAAAATTTTAACAAGTTTGATCTATAAATAGCTTGACAGTAAGTGCTGTGATGATGTCAAAGGTGCTGTTCTTCAAATAACACACAAACAACTTAGCTTCTTGTTGAAATATCACTTCAAAACTTCTGACAGCTTTAAAAAACTAAGGATTCACTGAAATTAACAGCCTCGCGTTGAAAACCTTAAAAATCTAACAATAAGAAGTCATATCACTTCTAAATCTTGGTAAAAACAAGTCACATTGGCCACTAAACATGAGGAAAAAAATTTTCTAAACAAAATACCTGTTATCAGAAGTTACTACATGTATGAATTTTAAAAGAATTTGCTTCCCATAATACAGCTGCTATTACTTCCCTATTCTGTACTGAATCTCTGCAAGCAGTTTCATTCAAAAAGAACTGTTTATAAGAGAATTTTATAGTTTGCGGTAACCAACAATTAAAGAAAAACCAAAATCCAAAAATGTAATTACACACTTAATAATATATTATTGAATATCTTGATAGTTTATTTTCACTGCTACACTAGAAGTTTCATAAAAGCCCAGAATCTATTAGATTCTGCTACCTAACCATATATTTCCAGTACCCAGACAGAATACAATCTATATTTAATTAATGAATAATAAACAAATAAACTGAATTTATGGTGACTAAAATATTTGAAGAAAATATATCTTTTAAAGAGTAGCAATATAAAAAGTAAAATCCTATCTCATACTCAAATTTAATAATCAGATTGCCAAAGAAAAATAATTGTAATCTGAAATTTAAGAATTCTCAATTCAAAGTAATCATTTTATCTTTTTAATCTCGACACATCTTCTTTACTAACAAATTCAACAAAGGTTTCTTAAAATTCTGGTCATAGATGTATCATTCTGTATTCAGTGCACTACACAATAATATATATCATAGTTCATAAATTCCTAAGATGCATATTTTCATTTTAATATCTCTGAAATCAAACTCTTGAAAAATATGGTATCTAGGGCCTCCTGGTGGCACAGGGGTTAAGTCTCAGCGCTATCAAGCTATCAACAGCTACTGCAGCACAAGTTCCATCCCAGGACAGGGAGCAAACCCACATGGCTCAGCAGACCTCTCCTGACTCACCCACTGCTCCCCTCAGCAGTGTATTTCAGTAGATGTGCCTGTTCTGCTCTCCACTCTGTCTCCGGTGAATCCACTCACCCTCCACACCTCTGTCCTAGACCCCAGTCCTTGTATGCATAAATAAATAAAATAAATCTTTAAGGAAAAAAAGTATGGTATCTAGTCTAAGTGGATTATTTTCTAAAATCTTTAGCCTGAGAGAAATACAATAACATATGCATGGTCCTAACCAGATTTTTTTTCCCCCTTCAGTTTAGAAAAAAAATTATCAGATGAGTATTATATGAGAGACAACAAAACCAAAGACTTTATTACTGCCATTTATTAATGGTTTCAGGCCATTGTCAAGATCTTACTATCACCTTAAAATGCTCTAAATTTTAACTCTTAAACCTAACCCTAACTGAAAATTTGTCAACTACCCCATTCTAAACCACACATTCACTCTCTTTTACCAAAATATGTGCTCTTGAATCTCATCAGGAAATCATATCTATGATTGCATTTCTCATTTCTCTTCCTTATTTTTACTACCACTCTTTTAAGCTCTATTTAACCATCTTCTCAAATCCAAACATTCAGTTTTCTTGCCCCCATCCATGCTTGCCCTATCAATCCTACTTCTTAAGAGACATCTTCTTTCTGGATGTCCCAAGTACACAAATTCAAAACACTGCCAAACTGAACCCAGCTCTCTCTCTAAAGATTAGCTGTTCCTTCTATATATAATGTCTTAGTGAATGGCATCAAGATTCATTCAACTGACACAGTCCAGAAACCAAGAAATCACACTTGATGCTACCCCGTCTTTTGACACCTTCATCTCAATCAACAACAAAAAAACCCATCAGCAAAATATAGTGGTTCTCACCAATGTACAGGCTTTTCAATAACACTATTCTACATAACTCTATCTCCCCCTGATAACTTTATTTTTGCCTACACCAAAATCCCTTCCAGAAGGTCTCTCCATACTTTCACCCAAAGTAATCTAGATCAGAACTTCTCAAACTATCTGTGGTAGAGTTCTGTAAAATACAGTAAAGATGAATTATTAGGCAAATTAATTTTTTTTTTTAAAGATTTATTTATTTGTACAAGCACTGGGTACAGTCAGAAGCGCGGGAGAGTGAGAGAATTCACCAGAGCCAGAGCAGAGAACAGAACAGGCAGACTGACGAAGATGTACACTGCTGAGGGGAGCAGCGGGAGGCAGGAGAGGTCTGCGCGCCATGTGGGACCCTCGCCTGGTGGCTGGGGATTGAACCTGCGCTGCAGAGGCTGCGGGCAGCTTCACAACCCAGCGCTCAACCGCTGCGCCACTGGGAAGGCCCACAAATTAATTTTTAAAAGACACAAAAATTAGTACAATTTTTATTAGATGCAAATGAAAAAAATTACTTCATTAAAATGCTATAAATTTTCCTAAATGCTCATTTCCATTGCTATAGTTATTTTGTCAAGGATCGCTGACAAAAAGCACTAAACCTGACCACAACTGGCCCCTACCGCTAACTTGTGTTCACTTCACTGGCATTAATTTGTTCACTATTAATACCATTATCATAAAGTACAGTCTTGAACTGAGTCTTAACCTAAACCTTTCTATTTGGCAGAGAATTACTATATTCTTGACTCACTTCTGTAGTTAAAAGAACACAAACTAACACAATTGTATCTGTTTTTTCTCTTTGCTTTACATCCCTTTCTCTATTAAGGATAGCTGACGTGTAATTTCTCCTTACTCATTTCCTCCTTAATAAATATTCCCAGATGGGGGCCTCCCTGGTTGCTCAGGGGTTAAAGCCTCAGTACTATCAAGCTATCTCAGCTATTGCCAGCCACTGAGGCCTGAGTTCAATTCCTGCCCAGGGAGCTAACCCACATGATGCAGGAGACCTCTCCTGTCTCGCCCACTGTTCCCCTCAGCAGTGCATTACAGTAAATGTGCTTGTTCTGCTACCCATGGTTCTCTGAATCCTCTCACCCCCTCCCCACCTCTATCCTAGACCCCAGTTTTTATATGAATAAAATAAATCTTTAAATATAAAAATATAAATAAAGAAATAACCCAAGATGCCTCCAAAACAATGGAATCCCCTCTTTTATCAATTCTGCCTTCTCAAAACATGGAAAAGCAAGAAAGCAGAAAAGTTCCACAAAATAAAAAAATTTCAAAATGCCTCTGCAATCAAAATTATTCCACATAGAAACATTAATGGATCTAATCCAAAATGGGATAAAATTCAATTAAAATATAAAAATCAACACAGAGTATACTTGCTCTGGAATAAAATTTCACATGTACTGGGGCCTCCCTGGTGGTGCAAGGGATTGGAACGTAATCTATGAAGCTCGCCATAACAACTGCAGCACAAATTCAATCCCCAGCCAGGGAGCTACTCAGATGGCACAGCAGACATTTTCTGACTCACCCGCTGCTCCCTTCAGCAGTGTATTTCAGTCGATCTGCCTGTTCTGTTCCCCACTCTGTCTCTGATGAATCCTCTCACCCCGCACAACTCTGGCCTATACCCCAGTTCTTGTATGTATAAATAAATAAATCTATAAAAAAAAAAAATTTCACATGTACAAATAATACTAAATAACAATAAAGTCACAACAGGAGAATCCACATTTCATCTTGTGAAGCAAGCAAATCTTCTATTAGTCATTTCTAATTTAATTTGAGGAATAATTTAAAAAAAAGTCGTTATAACATAATCAATTTAAAAAAATGTACTTACGAGTTAGATGAAAGATTCCATCACAGGCACTAATATGAGATAAAAAGGCATTTCCCAAGCCTTGCCCACTATGAGCGCCTTTGACAAGGCCTGCAATATCCACTACATTTAGAAAGGCAGGAATTTTGCTGGGGAAAAAATAAACAAACACAGTTTTATTATGAAATGGTACTAAGAACCTATTTATTAATCAACTGGATTTCCCAGTTGATAATAAATTCTTTCTAGAACATATTTAGAAGACTTTTAGTAGTGTTTTGTTAAATTAATACCAAAAAGAAAATTAAATAAATAATCTTTTAATACACTAGGACTTTGTTACCTAGAAAAATTAAGGGAAAAAATTAAATAGATTAGATGTTTTTATTGTGTCTCTAAAGAGTAAAACCCATATTTATTTCACTATACTGTTCCATTGGCAAATCACACACACAAAAGCTGTTAAGAATATTCAAAGAGTAAGCCAAACAAGGCAGGGTAATCATCATAGAACGAGCCATCTTAACTTCGTGTCAGGCATGAACTAAGTACTTTAGAGGTAGTATCACTTCAATGTTTAAGACAAGATATAATATTGTATATAATAATATAATATAATATAAGATATAATCTTGTATCCTTTGTCAATTTTATTACTCATTTTGCAGGGTGCTGATTTTATTACATGATAAAACAAAACAATGGGGAAAGGATTGCTTCTTCAATAAATGGTGTTAGGGAAACCAAATAGTCATAACCGAAAGAATGAAACTGGACCATTATCTTGTACCATACACAAAAATTAATTCATAATGGATTAAAGGCTTGAATGGAAGACCTGAAATCATAAAACTAGAAGAAAACATTATAGCAGTAAACTCCTAGAAGAAAACATTGTGGCTATAAACTCCTTGACATCAAATTTGGCAATGATTTTTTTCATTTGACACCAAAAACAAAGGCAACAAAAGCAAAAATTTAAAAAAAGGTGAGACAAAACTAAAATATTTCTGCACAATAAAGAAAAATATCAAAAAAATGAAAATACAACCTGCTGAATGGGAGAAAATATTTGCAAACCATTTATTTGATAAGGGGGTGAATATATATATATTTTATATATATATATATATATATATATATATATATATAAAAGAACTCATACAACTATAGCAAAAACCAAATAATCCAATGTTTAAAATGGGCAGAGAATCTGAACAGACATTTCTCCAAAAATGACATACAGATAGCCAACTGGTATTAGGAAAGCTATTCAACATCACTATTCATTACTTCGACAGGGAAATAGAAAGCAAAGCCACATGGGATATCACCTCACACCTGTTCGAATGGCTATTACAAAAAAAAAAAAAGCTAAAAGTAGAGAAATAATAAGTATCAATAAAGATGCAGAGAAACCTTGTGCAGTGGTGGTAGGAATGTAAATTAGTACAACACTATGGAAAACAGTATGGAGAGTCCTCAAAAAAATGCAAAATAGAACTACCATATGATTCAGCAGTTCTACTTCTGGGAATTTAATCAGGAGAAAATGAGCACTACATCAAAAAGACATATGCACCCCTATGTTCATGGCAGTAGTCTTTACAATAGCCAAGATATAAACAACATAAGTGTTCAGTCACACACACACACACACACACACACACACAGAGAGAGAGAGAGAGAGAGAGAGACAGAGAGAGAATGTTTGATTATTCAGCCATAAAAAAGAATAAAATCTTGCCTCTCTTTGCAACAATGAAGGTGAACCTTGAGGGCATTATGCTAAATGGAATAAGACAGACAGAAAAATACGGTATGATCTCACTTAAATGTGAACATCCTGAAGACAAAATTTTTTAATTTTTTTTAAAAACCCTCATAGATTGGTGGGTGCCAAAGGTGGCAGTGGTGAAATGGGAGAAATGGGTTAAAAGGTACAAATTTGCAATTGTAAACTAAAACTTGGAATATAATATTCTGCTAGCAACTACAGTTAAATCTTGCATTGCATCTCTGAAACTTGCTAAGAGAATAAATCTTAAAAGTTCTCACCACAAGAAAAATATTCTGTACCTCTCTATGGTGACAGATAACTAGACTTATTGTGGTGATCCTGTTACAACATATAGAAATAGCAAATCATCATACTGTACATGTACATTGTACACTGAAACTAGTATGTTATGTCAATTTACCTTAATTAAAAATAAACACTTGATCTTTTAAAAATATACACAAAAGACATCCCTCTTCTCTGCTTGAGAAATGAGTCCTTTTAAAATAACCGTTCTACAAAAAATTATTTAACAAATAAAAATTACTTGATAATTGCTATCAGCCAGTCCACAGAAAACATACATAAAATGTGGTTAGGTTTTGGCATAACCAGCATCCTTTGCTCCTTCTCTTGATAACTATATTGATTTTCATTTAGGTAGCCATACCTACCCAGTGGAGCCCAGTTTTGGAGAAGCTAGTTCTACCACTACGTCTGGAAAGAAGGCATATAACTTAGGCACAGACTAAGCAGTTTATTTTTATTTATTGTTTAAATGTGCTCACCTTTTGTTTGTTTTTTTGCTTAAAAGAACTGGGGTGTGGAGGGGAGAGAGTAAGAGGATGCACCAGAGACAGAGTGGGGAGCAGAACAGGCAGATTTACTGAAATACACTGCTGAGGGGAGCAGCACGTGATACAGGAGAGGTCTGCTGTACACTGTGTAGGTTAGCTCCCCGGCCAGGGATTGAACTCAGGTAATTGTGGTGATAGGGTGATACCACTGAGACTTAACCCCTAGGCCACCAGGGAGGCCCAGACTAAGCAGTTTACTCTCATCTCCTAGGCAAAATTAATGATTCTAGAACCTGCATCTTGCCATATATGCCTAAAAAGCCTTAAGGAGAGGTCTGCTGGAGGGGTTGGGAGATTCTTGTACCAGTCTTCATAGAAGCAAACCTGTCTTCCTTTACTCTGAACAGGGATGAAAAGTATATAGTTCTAAGATTTGAGAGATACCATATAACCTCAAGGGGAAGGCAATTTCTCAACAAGCTGATAAAGGAAAGCTGAGGAGAAAAAAATGAGGTCCTGGGCCTTCCTACTGTGCAAGGGGTTAAGACGCAGCCTATGAAGCTATCTGCCACCACAGAAGCACGAGTTCAAGCCCCTGCCAGGGAGCTACCCACATGGTGCAGCGGACCTCTCCTGCCTTGCCCGCTGCTCCCCTCAGCAGTGTATTTCAGTCAATCTGCCTGTTCTGCTCCCCACTCTGTCTCTGGTGATCCTCTCACCCCCCACACCTCTGGCCTATGCCCCAGTTCCTGCATGCATAAATAAATAAATCTTTTTAAAAAAAAATGAGGTCCTTGTGACCCTTCTGAGTTGTTGAAATCAACATTAAGCACCACACTATCTGTTACTAAATCAATACGTCAATTTTTAAAGTCATATCTTAAATGAAACCTAACATCCTAAATGATATAATTTCTAACAACTAAAACCAACCATATGATAAATATGATGTATATCAGCATAGATATGAGTGGAAGGGCACTGAATTTAAAGTGAGAAGCCTTCGGTTCTAGTCAGGTTAACATTAACTACCTGTGTGATCTTGGACAAATCATTTCACTTTTCTGGGCTTCAATTTCATTTTATGAGGAAATTAGACACTGAGATTCTATTTTCTGATGAAAATGAGTTTCTTATTTCTGGCTCTAGGACAGGATAAAACTTCAAACTAATATAATATTTCAAAAAATAAAAACTTGAACCCTAAATCAAGGATTTTAATGCATGATACCAAAGACTTGTACAACAATTTGAGCAAAATACTATTTAAGAGCACATGAAACTTTGAGCCCAAAATAAGTTAAAAATCTTTTTAAAATCACTATATTATAGGGCCTCCCCTGGTGGCGCAGTGGTTGAGTGCTGGGTTGCGAGGCTGCCCGCAGCCTCTGCAGCGCCAGTTCAATCCCTGGCCACCAGCGAGGGTCCCACAAAAAAAATAAAAAAATTTAAAAAATCACTGTATTATAATGAACACAGAAAAAACATAGTTTTCAACAGAAACAAACTGAATGAGTAGGACTTTCTTTTCACAAAAAAAAAAAAAAATTGAGAGCTTGCAAATAACAGAAAAGTTTGGAGTAGGAAAAAAACTGAATTATTGTCAATTTTTTATTTGCCTGATCAGAAGAGGTCAAATTTAAGATATAGAAAAAAACAAAGCTGGGTTTCCATTCAATCTTTACTTCCATAAAAGCATTTAATCAATGTTCTCTAGTAAAGTAAAAGCAAGGGAATTTTTTGAAAAATACCCTTACCACCTAAAACTTCAACAAACTTGAAATCCAACAGCTTTGTTACTGTTCTCTTCATGTCTCTGAAAAATTTCAGCATGACCACACAGTCCAGTAGTGGAAAGGGCCCACACAAGGAGAAAGTGAGAGTGGGGAGAGAAAGCACACAGCAGTGATCAGGCCAGCATCTGGGCAGCACAGCAGTCCAGCAGTAGCCAGGGCCTATGTCAGTAAATTATGCAAAGTGGGCAGGATAACTGGAACTGGGTTCCTCCATATTAAATAAGAAAGGGACAATATAGAGAAAACAAAAAAGACCTGTCAGTATGATAATGAAATTGGAAGTGAACTGGTCTTTAGCATAGATATATAAATTTAATAAATAAATATATGTAGAGGTATATATATAAATACATGTACATCAATACACACATATTTTCTAGCTCTGTCCATTGAGAGTGCATAGGAACAATGACACACCATTAGCAATGAGCACAACCACAGTCAGACATTTTGTTTCAAAATTACACCTTCTTTTAAAAGGAACCAGAACTCTAAGAAATGACTAACTCCAAGGCTAAAGCAGGGAAAATTAAAAAATGACCATGGACCACCCTGTTGCACCAGAAAAGCATAGAAATGCTCAAAAAATGACTGGTACATACCAAATAAAAAATGCAGGAATCAGCTTGAAACTAAATAATACTAATACTAATAAAGCTAAAGAATTAAGTTATAATTCTATGAGTAAAACCATGAGTTCATACTTACATAAATATATAAATGAACAAATAAATAAGTGGGACTAAGTGAAAGTTCTACCCAAAGTAGAATGGCAACTAGTAAAGTTTCAAATAATGAGGATTTAGAAATCATCATCTTAGAAAACTGATTCAGGAAAGATGCAAAATCTGTTGCATGTAGTTTTGATATTTACTACACTTTCAAAATGATATTTATACACTTTCAAAAATATATATATACATATTTATCAATTACTTATTGATTAGTAAGGACAACATAAAACCTTTAACTTCACAGGCAGAGATACCCAGCAAAGACCCAATTATCTAAGTGATCAAAAACGGGACAATCAAGTAGGAAATCATGCACTGCAAAGAATACAGCATCACTTCTATGTTATGCCCAAAATGAATAAATTATGAGAAGGATCAGATTAAATTCAAATTGAAAAACAAAATAAGCCACAAAATAAAATAGCTTATAGTCTTCCAAAATGACAAAGCCATGAAAGACAAGGAAAGATTCAAATTGGTGGTGACAAAAGAGATAAAAATCACCAAATAAACACATGATCTTAGTTTTGATCTTAGATCTTTTGTAAAGCATATTGTTGGGACAATTGGAAAAATCTAAATAGAATGTGTGATATAGATAGTAATACTGGGTAAATGTCAATGTCCTAATTTTGATGCTTCACTGTGTTATGTAGAAGACTGTATTTAGCAAACACAAACAGAAGAATTTAAATGTTATATAGCATCATGTCTACAACCCTGACTCAAAGAATCAGACTGAAAGATTCTGGGCAAATGATATATAAGCATTCTACATGTAATTTTACAGCTTTTACATATATTTAAAATCATTTAAAAATAAAGATTTTTAAAAAGGACACAAATTCAGCCTGAGGAAGCCAAATATAGAGATATAATTTGAGCTATATTCAATGCCTGTGACAGATTAAAACCAAATGAGTAACACAGATACAAATAAATACATGATTGAGTAAATGAAGATGAGAGTTCTTCCTAAAGAGTGCCAAGGAATAAATGAAAAAGAAATGATGGAATGACACAATCACCCCATGAGACCGCATTCAGAGTAATAATTTGTCAGAAAGGAAATGGTTGCTAAAATCTTGTGGACAGTTCTATATAGAACTTATAGCAGATGCTGATAGATTGAATGTAGGGAGGATGAGAAAAGAGAGGAATAAAGGATAAATCTTGGACTTTGACTTAAGCACCTTATGAATTAATAGTGCTATTTATTGAATCACAAAAGTCTTGAAGAACAAATTTGGTACAAGACAGGATGAAATCAAGAGGTCCATTTTGGACATGTCAAATCTGAGGCATCTATTTAGTCATCCAAGTGTCAATGTCATTGGGCAGTTAGATGTAAGGCTGGAATTTAGCCGTTTCAGGAATAGATACAGAAACTCAGGATTTACCTACACATTCAAAATAGTGAAAAACTAAACACAAAATACTTCTCAATAATAGAGAAATGGTAAATAAACTACAGTAGTGTCATGTAATACTAAATATAATTATTACATTAAAAATTATGACATATCTGTATTTTTTAGTCTAGAAAAATATTAATAATTCCCCAAGTAAAAAAGTATCCTATTTCTGTTAAGTATGCATGCACAAAGTACAGTAGGATATCCTCCACAGTATTTAGATCTAATATGTAAAGGTAAAAGAAATATAGGTGATTTTTTTCAGTCCTCTCTGTATACACTTCCATATCATCTAAACTTCCAACGATGAATTTGTATTATCTTATTTTCTCCCTAATAATAAACAGCTATACTTAGTTTTTCTAAAGCTAAAACATGCCTGTTCTAAAAACTTCTAAAATATGAAGGAATGTTAGAAATGAAGTAAAAATATCACCTAAAAATCCCATTACCCAGAAATAATAATCAATTACTTAGTAATCTTCATTTCATACATCTTTCTAAGAATATATACATACATGCATAATTTTACATGAATGGGATCATATATACAGACTGATTACTTCTCTACTTCATACTCCCCAGAAAAAAATGCAATGTTAGCAATCAAATACATCCTTTCTCACCCTTCTTCATGCCCTACATTATTTTTATAATCACCCAAGACAATAATGCCACATTAATTTTGAAAAATTAAAAATCCTTCCACATGTTTTTAAATATATCACTTGTATATAGACTGAATAATACACACAATGACACGGATTTTCTTACCTTGCTGGTTTGTGGTACTGACAAAGAAAATCAAATCTTTCATCTGGCACAGGTACTCTGCTCTCATTAGGATCAATAGTGCAGAATGGGAAGTTTTCTGCTGAAGCCTGACTATTGGTTAATACATTGAAGAAGGTAGACTTCCTAAAATGAATAAAAACAATTCAATCAATTCTTAGGTTAACACTGAAGAAAAGTTATCTTGCTCTAATTTCAATGTTCAAATAAGATACATAAGGATTATAAAATCAATCTGAGAAGGGACAGAAACAGATGGAAGAATACTAACAGAAATGACTAAAATTTACAATCCATGGGTTAGTATAACTACATATATTCCCTAAGTCTATCAGGTGAGAGGGCCTAAAAGTAGTAATATCCCAACAACAATGATCATATTTAGTGCCCAGATCTTAGTTTCCAAATACCATTCTCCAGTGAAAGAAACCAAGGCTCCCTGGAAACAAGGCTGAGACAGGAAAAATACATCTTATAGTGTTATACATCTCATAGCTAGAAACATCTAGTAGTGTCAGAGAGTAAGGAAGTGCTTAAAAAAAGAAAAGGGGCCTCCCTGGTGGTATAGGGGTTAAGTCTCAGCGCTATCATGCTATCACTACAGCCTGAGTTCGATCCCAAGTACATAGCACAGCAGACCTCTCATGTCTCTCCAGCTGCTCCCATCAGCAGTGTATTTCAGTAGATCCACCTGTTTTGCTCCCCACTTAGTCTCTGGTGAATCCTCTTGCCCCCCCATCTATGGCCCACACCCCAGTTCTCCTATGCATAAATAAATAAATCTTTTAAAAAGAAAGATAAAAGACATGGGCATAGCAAAATACCACAGGAGACAACTTAAAAGATCTCCGGATGGCTAAAGTCGGAACAATTTGAGAAACAAAATATTGATAATAAAGGGTTATATTCCAATGAATTAGATAAATCTCAGTGAGCCCAACTTGAACTACGTGAATGAATAACTAACTAAATGCAGAGAAAGACAGCTCTTTCTTCTAAAATTCCAAAAGGAATAAAGGAAGTAGAAATCACTATTTAAGAACCACACTAAATTAACTGCTGCAGGCAAAACAAACAATAAAGAATTACAAAATCTAGCCTACGAAACTTTAAAGAAGTTAAACAGGATATTTGACTAGCCTAAAATATCTTTCCTCCATAATATTAACTAGTCATTGTGGTGGTTTTAAGAAATGTCCACAAATTCTTTGGTACTCCTTTCTCCAGAAGATGGAGCTTAATACCTCTTCCCTGGAGTATAGACTGAATTTGGTGACTTGCTTCTAGTGAACAGAGTATGGGAAAGGGAAAAGGATAATTTTATAGTGGAAAAACCTGGTAGATACCATCTTAACCAAGTGATCAAGGTTACTATCACCATTAGTAAAAGTTTTGTTGATACCATATACCTCTCAATATGATGCAATGAGAAAGGTATTGCATACGTTTGAGAAAGGTATATCTCCATGGTATTCTTCCAAAAAGTTTTACAGTATGACTCCTGATAACAAAACATATTACAAAGATACAGTAATCAAAAACAGTTTAGAACTGGCAACGATAGACACAAAAATCAATGTAATAGAATAGAGGTCATAGAAATAAACCTTCCTAATAAGGTCAAATAATCTTCAACAAGGTTTCCAAGACCACACAATGGGAAAAAGACAGTCTCTTCAACAAATGTTTTTGGGAAAACTAGATAGCCACATGCAAAAGAATAGTGCTGAATTCCTACTTTACACCACATACAAAAATTAGCTCAAAATGCATTAAAGACTTAATGTAGGGCCTGAAACTAGAAAACTCCTAATGAGATCACAACATTGGATTTGGCAATGATTTGTCATATATGACAACAAAAACATCAGAAACAGTAGCAAAAAAGAAAAACGAGATTATGCCAAACCTAAAAACTTTGGCCCATCAAAGGAAATAATCAACAGAATGAAATGGCAACCTAAAGAATGGATAAAAATAATTGTAAATTATATCTAATAAAAGGTTAATATTCAGAACATATATTACGAAAAAACGGTAACTCAACAAAAGTATCCTGATTTAAAAACAGGCAAAGGACCTGAATAGATATTTCTCCAAAGAAGATAAACAAATGTCTGATAAGCATGTGAAAAAAAAATGCACAATATCTATCACTAATCATCAGAAAAATGCAACTCATAACCTGAGTCATCAACTCCCATGAGTATGACCACTATCATAACAAACCAGAAATTAACAGTGTTTACCACTTGGATGTTGGAGATCACTTGGAGAAATTGAAATTCTGGTACATTGTGATGGGAATATAAAATGGTGCACTGCTATGAAGAACAGTATGGAGGTCTCTCAAAAAATTTAAACTAGAATTACCATATAATCCAGCAAACTCACTTCTGTGTATTTATCCAAAAAAATTAAAAGCAGGAATAATGAAGAGGCACTTGCACACCCATATTTATTGCAGCATTATTCACAACAGCCAAGAGGTAGGAGTAGCCCCAAATATCTATCAACAGATGGAACAGATAAAGAAAATGGGGTATATATACATACAATGAAATTTTATTCAACCTTTAGAAAGAAATCCTTTCACATACTACAACATGGATTAATTTTGAGAACATTATGCTGACTGAGATAAGCCTATGACAGAAGGATAAATACTGTATGATTCCACTTATTTGAGACATCTAGAGTAGTCAAAATTATGAAAGGAGAAAACAGAATGGTACTTGCCAGGGACTGGGAGGAGCTGAAAATGAGTTTTGTTCTATAGGTGTTCCAGAATTGCAAGAAAAAGTACTAGAGATCTGTTAACACTATTGAACCATACACTTAAGAATTGCTAGTAGGTAAATTTTATGTTATGTGCATCTTACCACAACTTTCTTTTGAAAGTTCACAACATGAGAAAACATCAAACTCAAATTGAGAAACATAACCCAAAATATCTCATCAGTATTCTTCAAAAGAAAAT
Organism: Talpa europaea; assembly: GCF_964194135.1. NCBI lineage: Eukaryota > Metazoa > Chordata > Mammalia > Eulipotyphla > Talpidae > Talpa > Talpa europaea. The sequence continues at coordinate 111,585,001 of NC_140073.1, forward strand.
TAAAATTTTCATGACTTTTAATAGGTATAAATGAAATTGAAATGAAAACACAGTGGATGTGATTAACTACAATTTACATAGAGCAGAAGAAAAGATCAGTGAACATAAAGGCAGTGCAACAGAAACTATCCAAAGGAAGTATAACATAAAAAGAAAAAATAACCAGTATTTCAGTGGAATACTAAGACACTAACACACATTTGAAAAAATACTGGTCAAATATTTCACAAATTTAATGAAAATCATAAACTCAAAAATCTAAAATCCCAACAGCCACTCCATGTACAGAGAAACCAAAATAAGATAGGATTCTCATAAGAAAGTTAAGAGAAAACAGAAGGGGCCTCCCAGGTGGCGCAGCGGTTGAGCGCTGGGTTGCGAAGCTGCCCGCGGCCTCTGCGGCGCCAGTTCGATCCCCGGCTGCTCCCCGGCCACGGAGGAGGGTCCCACATGGCGTGCAGACCGCTCCTGCCGCCCGCTGCTCCCCTCAGCAGTGTACTTCGGTCCTTCTGCCTGCTCTGCTCCCCGCTCTGGCTCTGGTGAATTCTCTCACCCTCCCGCGCTTCTGACTGTATCCAGTGCATGTATAAACAAAACAAACAAACAAACCAGCAAACAAATAAATAAAGCATGCCTCTATTAAAAAAAAAAAAAAAAAAGAGAGAAAACAGAAGATACCCTCAAAATGCTAAAAAAAAAAAAAAAACTGCCCTTAAAAATATACCCAGTAAAAGTCTATCAAAACTGAAAGTATAATAAGCACATGAAAATATGTTCAATATCATTAAGGCATCAAGGAAGTACAATTCAAAACAACGAGATACCACTTCACATCTTTGCTATAATCAAAGGACAGCAGCAAGTATCAGTAAGAAAGTAGAGAGAACTGGAACCACAAACACTGTTGGTGGTATTGTAAAATAGTACCATCAAAATACCACCATTTTGGAAAACAATTTGGCAGTTCCTCAAATAAATATGAGAGTTACCATATGATGCACAAATTCCACTCCTAAGTATATGCCCAAGAGAGATAAGAACATATGTCTACACAAAAATTTGTGTATTCCAAGACTGGGACAGAGAAAATACAAATAAGAAGGGAGCATATTATGGTGTCAGAAAGTATAAAGCACTCAAAAATTACAAGAAACATCAAAAAAGGGCCTCCCTGGTGGCACAAGGGGTTAAGTACAGCACTATAAAGCTATCCCCAGCCTCTGCAACACGTGTTCGATCCCCAGACAGTTTTTGTATGCATAAATAAATAAATCTTTAAAAAATAAATCTTTTTTTAAAGATTTATTCATTTTTATTTATATAAGAACTGGGGTACAGGCCAGATGTGCGGGAGGGTGAGAGGATTCACCAGAGACAGAGCAAGGAACGGAACAGGCAGACTGATGAAATACACTGCTGAGGAGAGCAGTGGGCGAGACAGGAGAGGTCTGCTGCACCATGTGGGACCCTCGCCCGCTGGGATAGAACCCATGCTGCAGAGGCTGCTGACAGTTTCACAGCGCTCAACCAGGGGAGGCCCTAAATAAATAAATCTTAAAAAAAAAAAAGAAACATCAGAAAAATGGATAAACAGGAAGGCTCCTGGTGGCCATATATGGGTAATTTGAGCAACAAAACAAGTAAGAATAGTAATAGAATTATGACCAGCAACAAAAAAAGAATCCTAATAGAAATAAGTTATAAACAAATATATAAATAAATGGGGGGGAGAGTTCACCTTTACAACAGAATTCTATACTCTAGAATTTCCATTGTTCCTTCTGTGAATTGTTCCTTCTATATATAACCTTGGAAACTAAGGATCCAAAATAATTAAATGCAATATATAATCATGGATTAGACCTGAACCACAAAAAGAACAATAGTGGGACAACTGATAAATCAGTATTAATTTCCTGATTTTGTTAACTGTACTTACGAAAGATGTTAGTACTTGGGAAATGTAGCAGAACTTAAACAAGATTTTTCTCATTTTGCTTTGCAAGTGTGAAACTATCTTAAATGTGAAATTAAGCAGACTGGGAAGAGGTAGTTCTAATACATGTCTAATACATAAGAATCCATATCCACGGACCTCCTTGGTGGCACAGGCGGTTGAGCGCCTCACTGTGAAGCTGTCCACAGCCTCAGGGGTTCGATCCCGACCGGCCAGCTAGGGTCCCACATGGCACGGGAGACCTTTCCTGTCGCGCCCGCTGCTCCCCTCAGCAGTGTATTTCTGCCGTCTGCCTGTTCTGCTCCCTGCTCTGCCTCTGGTGAATCCTCTCACCCTCCTGCACATTTGGCCTGTACCCCAGTTCTTGTATAAATAAATAAATCTTTAAAAAAAAAAAGAATCCATATCCAGAATAAAAAACACCTCATCATTAATGAGAGAGAAAAAAAAGACCCTTTACAAAAGAGATCCAGTAAACATATGGAAAGGTGCTCAAAGTCACTAGCTCTCAGAATCATACAAAATGATAAGATACCACTACACATAAGTATGGCCAAAATAGAAAAACTGATAATACCAAGTGCTAATGAGGATGTAGAGCAATTGAAACTCTATTACAAATGCTTGCACTATAAATTAAAATAACCACTTTGAAGATTCATGTATCTACTAAAGCTACTTAACTCCTAGGAGTATGGGTAAGAGGTGGAGGCTGGGTATCCAGTCACCCAAGGGAAATGAGTTTTTAGGTCTACCCACCAAAAGACAGGTATATGAATGTTCAAAGCAGCTCTATTTATAACAGAAGAAAAAAAGAAACAAATGCCCATCAACAGCAAAATGGGTAATTTGTACATTCTCTCAGATATAATGTTGACTTAAAAGACATAAAAAGTAATAATGTATGATTCCATCTGCATCTAACAAACTAATCTATGATGACAGAAGCTGAAATGTGGTTATCCTAGTAAGGAGAGCACTCTCTGGACAGAGTACAAGGGAGTCTTCTATGGCTCTAGATCTTGATACGGGCATTGGTTATATGGGTGGTGTGCCTATGTAAAAATCTTAATACATACATTTAAAGTTTACACATTTTACTATATATTAACTTATATATATACTATATATTACTATATATTAACTTATAGCACAAATTAAGAAAAAAAAAAACTGAGACAAAAAAGTGGAAAGAAAGAATCACTACAGGATAATGCCCTGATAGAAAATCCCATTAAGAAGCCTCTGAACTAATTCCAGTAAGAAATGAATAGAAATGATGTGAAGAAAAGAGATCAGTGGGCTATTTAGTCTTAGCGTATGCCCTCTTGGAAAAAATACAACTGAAAGAGGGAAAAGGATGCAAAGGTAAATGTCCAAGTCTCCAACTTAAATATCTGGATGAAAAGTAGTAACAGGAAATATTAGGTTCAATTAGATATATGAATCTGGAACTCAGGTACAACCTGAGTACAGTGTATAAACTGAGAAAAGAGGAGCCAATAAATGGTTAAAATCAAAAAAGAGCTGAGACTGCACGGGGAGAAAGCATTAAAGACAAGACAGGCAAGGACAGAAAACTAGTATAAGGGAGCAAACATAGAAGTGTAGCAAGCCTGAAAGACTGAAGGAATAGTAAGTAAAGTGAAGAGTCAGTAAGAAAGGGAGGCATTATTAAAAGTATCTAATAGCATTAATAAGTCAAGGTTAAAAGGGCCTCTCCAGGGCCTCCCCGGTGGCGCAGCGGTTGAGCGCTGGGTTGCGAAACTGCGCGCGGCCTCTGCGGCGCCGGTTCGATCCCCGGCTGCTCCCTGGCCACCGGAGGAGGGTCCCACATGGCGCGCAGACCCCTCCTGCCGCCCGCTGCTCCCCTCAGCAGTGTACTTTGTCATTCTGCCTTGTTCTGTTCCCCGCTCTGGCTCTGGTGAATTCCTTCACCCTCCCATGCTTCTGAGCACTGTACCCAGTGCTTGTATGTATAAGTAAATAAATAAATCTTTAAAAAATAAATAAATAAATAAGTCAAGGTTAAAAAATGAGTATCAGTTTTAGCAATCAGATCACTATTGCCTTTTGCTATCACAAGGCATCACTATTGCTTAGCTTCTATGAAGAGCAAATGTTTTGAAAAGGCCTTTAATAACCTAAGGGGGAAAAAGTTAAAATACACAATTTGCATCATTCTATACCTTTACTTCCACATTAATTTCAAACTCATTCATACATATACATGTAATTTATACATGTAATTCATACATGTAAAAAAAAACCATTAACAGTCATAAGCAGGAGACAGTAATGTTAAGAAGTATAACTATAAGGGGCCTCCCCGGTGGCGCAGCGGTTGAGCGCTGGGTTGCGAAGCTGCCCGCAGCCTCTGCAGCGCCGGTTAGATCACCGGCTGCTCCCTGGCCACCGGAGGAGGGTCCCACATGGCGCGCAGACCTCTCCTGCCGCCCGCTGCTCCCCTCAGCAATGTACTTCGGTCCTTCTGCCTGCTCTGCTCCCCGCTCTGGTGAATTCTCTCACCCTCCCGCGCTTCTGACTGTGCCCAGTACTTGTGTGAACAGAAGGCAAACAAACAAATAAATAAGACATGCCTCTATAGAAAAAAAAAAAAAATAAAATAAAATGAAGCCTTGTCATGAATGTTAAAAAAAAAAAAAAAAAAAGAAGTATAACTATAAGGCCTCCCCGGCGGCGCAGCGGTTGAGCGCTGGGTTGCGAAGCTGCCCGCAGCCTCTGCAGCGCCGGTTCGATCCCCGGGATCCCCGGCTGCTCCCCGGCCACCAGAGGAGGGTCCCACATGGTGCGCAGACCTCTCCTGCTGCCCGCTGCTCTCCTCAGCAGTGTACTTGGGTCCTTCTGCCTGCTCTGCTCCCTGCTCTGACTCTGATGAGTTCTCTCACCCTCCCGCGCTTCTGACTGTACTCAGTGCTTGTATGTATAAATCAATCAATCAATCAATAAATCTTTAAAAAAAAAAAGAAGTATAACTATAAAGGGAAATATAATTTATCCCAGAGATAGAATAAGCATAATGGTTTACTGTTAATTGCATATAGTATTTATATACAATAATTATTACATATAAAAATACATATGTGAAATCTTTTATTTATTTTTTTTGTGGAACCCTCGCCGGAAGCCAGGGAATGAACTGGCGCTGCAGAGACTGCGGGCAGCCTTGCAGCCCAGCGCTCAACCGCTGTGCCACCAGGGGAGGCCCTATACATGAAATCTTTTAATAGTATAATATTGGAAAAATCTGGTCAGCACGAAAAGCAAGCACATGCATAAAAATAAGCCAACTCTCTACTGAGCCCCCAATATAAACTCAAAAATGTTGTTTAAAAATCTTGCTAATTATTCTACTCAGAAGACATTGGAATTTCTGACTTTCAAGTTAAAAATGTGTCAGCTCTTTAGGAAGAGAATGCTCTGATCACCTGTTTCCATAGTCTACAGAATGATCTTTCTCTGGTTTCTTTAAGCAATCAAGAAGGGAGTCTCTCAATTAAGAAGAGGCTAAGAATCAGCCAGGAAGACTTCTCCAGGGAACATATGGGCATCACATAAACTTTATCAGCAAAATTGTTGACAACAATGTATTAGGGATTGCTACACATTCTTTGCCACTCTTCCCATCAAGAGGTTCAGTCTACTTCCCTTCCGTCCTTTCTCTTTGGGCTGATATCTTGATTTGCTTCAACGAAAAGAATCAGGAGAAGTGTGTGGTTGTCACTGCCACAAACTTACTCTCTTGGTGACCCACCCAGCATACTTCATTCCAAAGAGAATGGAGACCATTTGGAAAGAAAGAGGCCAGGTAAAGGAGGACAGATTTCTAGCCAACTCTGATAAAGCCCCATCTTGGATTTTCTAGTTTAAACTAGGTACCAGCTAAATGGAGTCACAAACAGGATCCCAAGTGACACTAGCAAATTGGGAAAAGACATATGAGAACAACAAAAATACATTACTGGAAATATCAACTAAGCAAAACAAACATCCCCCAGGGCAGCTTCTGAGTGTTGGAACAGAGTATACAGCTGTCCTCCAACATCCATTTTCTCCTTCCTTAGGAGTAACAGAATTTTTAACTGAATGTGGCTGTAAAAATAAAATTATATGCCCTAGCCTTCCTTGAAATAAATTCTTGTGACTAAATCTGGACAAAGGGATATTAACAGAAGTGTGGTGCAGCAGCTTATAGAAAAAAATCCCTGAGAGGCTAGCAGCCAAGTCATTTGGCCCTTTGATTGTTCAGATAACCAGCTGCCTAGAATTTACATCTTGGACCATGATGAAGACCACACTATTGGCACTGCCAAAGTGTTAGGTGAAAAGAGCTGCAGTTCTTAAGGACTTCATAATATGCCAATGCATGACTGCAGAGTTCAGTATTATATTAAAACAAAAAAAAACATGTGTTAGTCAAAGTTATCTGGGGTTTTCTGACTCTCCCAACTTAACCTAATCCTATTACGTGTAGCCACAAGAGATGGCCCATGACACAGTAAAGAAGTATGGAATATCAAAATTCAGTTTCCCAAGCAAAGGCAATGCAATGGAGTAAAGACAATCTTTTTAACAAATGGTGCTGGAACATTAAGGTGCCAGAAAAAAAAAAAAAAAGACTCTAGATATAAACCTTATACGTATCACAAAAATTAACTCAAATGGATCACAGAGCTACCTGTAAATCACAAAGTACAAAACTCCTGGAAGATAGGAGAAAACCTAGATGACCCTGGGTATGATAATGACTTTTTAGATACAACAACAAAGACATGGTCCTTGAATGAAATACGTATGTTGGACTTCATTAAAATTAAAAACTTCTGCTCTGCAAAAGACAATGCTAAGAGAATGAGAAGACAATCTACAAACTGGGAGAAAATATCTGCAGAAGACATAGTTGATAAAGAACCGTTATCCAAAGTATGCCAAAACTCTTAAAACTCAACCATAAGAAAACAAATGTGATTGAAAAATGGACCAAGGGCCTCCCTGGTGACACAAGGGGTTAGTACCAGCACTATGAAGCTATCTGCAGCCACTGCAACACAAATTCAATCCCAGCCAGGGAGCTAACCCACATGGTGCAGCAATCTCTCCCTGTCTCACCTGCTGCTCCCCTCAGCAGTGTATTTCAGTACATCTGCCTATTCTACTCCCCACTCTGTCTCTGGTGAATCCTTTCGCACACCATCGCCCCCAACCCCAGGCCTCTGGCCTACACCCCACCTCTTGTATGCATAAATAAATAAAATAAATCTTAAAAAAAAAAAAAAAAAGAACCAAAACTTAAAACAGTCACCTCAGCAAAGATACACAGATAATAAATAAGCATATGAGAAGATGCCTCACAACATGTCATCAGAGAAATGTAAAGTAAAACAAGAATGGGATATCACTACACACTTATCTGAATGGCCAAAATTCAGGAGCCTCCCTGGTAGTGCATAAATAAATAAAATAAAATTTAAAAACCCAAATAGTACATTTAAACTAGACAATAAAATGTTTTTAGGTCATTTTCACATACACTGATTTTATTGTACTTTATAGCTAAAAGATTATATGTCCTTTTTATTTTTTTTAATATTTATTTATACAAGAACTGGGGTACAGTCAGAGGCACGGGAGGGTGAGAGAATTCACCAGAGACAGAGCAGGGAGCAGAACAGGCAGACGGATGGAAAACACTGCTGAGGGGAGCAGCAGGAGAGGTCTGCCGCACCATCTGGATTTCTCCCTGGCCGGTCGGGAATCGAACCCACTCTGCAGAGGCTGCAGACAGCTTCACAGTGCTGCGCTCAACCCACTGCGCCACTGGGGAGGCCCGATATGGTCCTTTTTAAAGTAGTCCCATTTAAAGTCAAGCTGCATTGACTGCAGTGATTCTAAAATAAGAGAATCATGTTAATAACTAAAAACTATGTCTTGCTTACTAGTGTGCAATAAAGCTCACAACATACATAATGATCTTATCTTGCTTTCAAGTTTATTGACAGCACCCTACAGTACTTTGCTTAATTATTTGTTTTGCTTATATTTCCACTCTCTATTTAGTCTTACTTTACAAGCAGCCTATATCACAGCAGGAAACCCTTCAAAATGCAAACCTCTCCAGCTTCAGGAAAGATTGAAATTAGGACAGCCACACTTGTTCATGTTTCACATTACAAGAATTTAAGAACTGCCTTACTTAGTCATACCATGCTCCATCCAGTAAGCCAATTCTGACAGAGGCTCCAAGGAACCCATGAAAGAACATGGTTGTTCTACCCACCACCTATCCAAAATACCTTCACGGTCATCTTAATAAATCCATATTGGCTGTTACCAATTAGTACATACAACCACTTTTGAGACATTTTATAATGTAAGCTTAATAAGAAGCACTAAAATAGAAGGAAAAATAATAAAAAAAAAACAGATTTTATAATAAACTCTACACAATCACTGATCACTGTGTTATTTGCAAATAAATGATTCACTTTAATCTTAAACATAACAAAACTCAAATTTTTGCTCTTAGAACTTAGAGATTTAGCTTTATAAATCTTCTTTTTATACCAGGCGACTTCCAACATTAAATTCAAAATTGTCAACTTCTTCTCCAGTAAAAATTCAGCCATCTGACTCAATCGCTAAAGAATTTTACCAAATCTATAAAAGGGCTCTAAAAGCTATTTCCTAAAGTATCATATTGCAGTTAGTCAATGTAGGTAGGTATTGAACATATAGCCAGCCATCACCAAAATCAATTTTAAACTATTCCAGTTTCACTTAAATTCAAACTGTGTCTCCCAATAGTGTTTCAAGCAGACATAGCTGTTAAAGCAACTTGATGTTTTAACTCTGTGATTCTTTCTAGTTTAGCAAAACAAACACTATAGGTAACATGTTTCAACACAGTATCTGTGTGGAAAATCAAAAATAAATTAAAATCTAGTTTTTGCAACACATTATCATTCCAACTTCCTAGGTTCTTTTCTTGATTTTAAATGTAAATTACTTTATAAATTCTCATCCTACAAGACCAAAATATTTACAAGAAGAAAAGTACAAAAGCTCAACAGTCACCTACCCAACATTTGGCAATCCAACAATGCCAATTTTCAGTGAGGTTCCAAATCTTCCAATGATGGGGGGTGGTTTAATTCCATCACCTCCCTTTTTGGGGGGCATCTGAAATGTCAAAACAAACACACATTAACAAAATGTTTTACTATACTCATCAGCCAAACATACATTTCATCACATAAATTATATAACTGAATAGATTAAGAATAAAACATTCTGTATATATCAACCCAAAACTGATATAGAAAAACCCACTATAAAAGTAAAAACAAGAGGGCCTCCCCTGGTGGCGCAGCGGTTGAGCCCTGGGTTGCGAGGCTGCCTGCAGCCTCTGTAGCGCCAGTTCGATCCCAGGCCACCAGCGAGGGTCCCACCAAAACAAAAAAAAAGTAAAAACAAAAAAGTTCTGTAAATAGTTCTGATAGTTATCAAAACAATCATATGTGGTTCCAGGAATCAAAAATCAACCTAAAATTTAGTTGCTAATCATCTATTCAGACTACTCACAAAACACTACTTCTTAACCTGACATGGTTATACAAATGAGAACAGGGTAAGAATCAAGAATATAGAGCCACCAGCAACCAAGTCACCTCCTACCAAACCATTCCTCTTCTCTGGAATCTGTTCTTTCCCACTTGCCCCACAAGCACCATTTTCCCCATGAATGAACACACGCAAGTGGCTGGGTCCTCATGTAGCAACCTCCCGTATCTACACCTGGTTATTTCTGATCACAAATTAATCCACTAACCCTTTTATCTACAAATCTAAACTTTCTCTGTCCCTGACAATCTGATTCCAAGTTCCTCCATGCAAAATTAATCCCAATTTGCTACTGGAAAGTGAGCTCGGGAGGACTACTAACCTCACGTTTAGGAACTAGGAATCAAAATTCTTGCTAGCTTCTTACTCCCGCTGAACCTCGTGGGGACACGCGGACGCACAGCTCATGAAGTGATACTCATTCAAGTCCCTACTCCGTGGCACTTGGGGGTCAGGATTTCCCTTCTCAGGGCTCACCTGTTCCTGGCCAAATGCCTGGCTCCGTAACACAGCTGCGTGAGCAGAGCCTCTCTCCAAGTCCTTGGGCTTCCAAGCCAGGGGTGGCCAGTGGCCCAGCCAAAGCGGGCCCCCACCCAACATCTTCCCCCACTGACCGGGCCACTGGCCGTCCAGATCCCAACGAGAAGGATCTCCCCAGGGCGTGCCAGGGTGCAGCGTGGGCCGCTCCCGGGGCGCGCGGCCTAGTTCGAGAGCACCTCATTCATCCACACACCCCACACCGCTGCCCTCGCCCCACACGGCCCGCCGGCCCTGGCCTGACCGCGGTCTCCGACCAATGAGCCGGGGGGGCCGAAGACACGGCGGGGAGGGCGCGAGCGGGACTCCTGAGGACCTCACCGTGCTCGGGGTGGGCGATGACACCCGGTACCAGCAGCAGCAGCAGCAGCAGCAGCAGCAGACGGGTCCGGCCGGCAACGAGAGGCGGGGAGGAAGGAGGAGAGAGCGCAGGCCCGGCCCTCCACCGAGCAGCACGCACTACGGCGGCGGCGGAACGGGCGGGCCGGCGCCGGGCTGCACCTGCGCGCAGGCTGCGCGCCCCGCCCCGCCCCGTGCGCCCTCTCGCCCCGCCCATTGGCCCGCCCGGCCGGAGGAGGCGGGAGCAGGGGGGGCGGAGCCACGCGGCGCCGGCGCCGGGGGGGCGGGCGCTCTGGCAGGAGCCGGGTCCCCTCCCCCTCGCTCGCCGGCCTGCGCCTTCTAGTCGTTGAGCACGTGGGTTCCGGGCGGCTGATCGCGGCTTCTCTCCGTGAGCGCTCCGCGGGTCAGCCGCGCACCATCACTTGCTGGCCTGCAGCCCGCTGCTCTCTTCACACACTGAATCTCGAAGCACCCACGTCCTGGCTGTCAGCCTGGTCGTCTGCTGGCTGGCCGACGGCGGGCCAGGCCTGCGGACCGCGGACGCCGCCCACCGAAGATTCGTGGGCACCAGCTCCAGCCCGCCTTCCTTTCCCCATAGCTTTCTTCAGTCAGCCCAGTGAGGAGCTGTTAAACTTCTTAAAGGAAAAAAGGGCTAAGGGAACCTTATAACCTAAGGATTCCTTCGTCGCCTTATCGTTTTTTACTTCTTCGCTGGGCGTTTTCCTGCCTCTGAGTCCCAGAATGCGTTTAATGAAAGCAGTTCCCCTGGCCCCTACCCTTTTCTTCTGCGTGGTTAAGAACCAGAACCTAAGTAAATAATCCAGTCAAAAAATGGGCAGAAGAGCTAAAAAGGAACTTCTCCAAAGAGGAAATGTGAATGGCGAACAGGCATATGAAAAAATGTTCAGCATCACTTGCAATCAGGGAAATGCAAATCAAAAAATAAAAAAACTAGCAACAACAAATGTTGGTGAGGATATGGAGAAAAGGGAACTCTCCTGCACTGCTGGTGGGAGTGCAAAATGGTCCAACCACTATGGGGAGCTGTGTGGAGATTCCTCAACTTACTAAAGATAGAGCTTCCATATGATCCAGTAATTCCACTCCTAGGTATTTACCCAAGGGACACAGAATCATTAATTCAGAAGGACACCTGAACCCCTATGTTTATAGCAGCACTATTTACAATAGCTAAGCTTTGGAAACAATCCAAATGCCCAAAAATAGATGACCGGATCAAGAAGATGTGGTACATATACACAATGGAATATTACTCAGCATTCAAAAAAGATAAACACAGGCAATTTGCAGCAACATGGATGGCGCTGGAAGGGATCAGGCTCAGCGAAATAAGCCAGAAAGAAAAAGAAAAATGCCAGATGGTCTCACTCATAGCAGGAATGTAGAAAATCTAAATAAGGGACCAGGAAAAAGACTAATTATAATAAAGAAAAAATCAAAACCAACAAGCAACTATTAACCAGAAACACACTGAAGGGGGGGAAGGGAGCAGAGATTAGGGTCAAAATAAGGCGAGTGGGAATTGTATGGGGACTACAACCAAAATGAAAATGCATACATTGTGCAAAAATGAAAAATGATGTAAAAAAGATACAAAATAATAAAAATTAAAAAACCAGAACCTTTGGAATTTAGGAAACGTAGATTCCAATCTGGATTCTACTGTTTATTAGCTGTGTGAACCTGAACATAGTAACTTCCCAGGGATTCAGTTTTCTCCTGGATAAAATAAGACTATTGAGACCCACCTTTAGTGGTTATGTTGAGGATAAAATGAGCTTTGTGTAAAGCATGTAGCCACAGTATACAGCAAATATATATGGTAATAGAGAATATTAGAGCTTCATTCCATCTCACCTACTTCTGACAAGACCATGACTTCCATCTGTAAAAGGAATTATTTCACTTAGGTCTTTGCCTTCAGTCTGCTTCAAGATTTGTTGCAATGGATGTCATGTTTGTCCAAAAATTATACTAGGGCCTCCCTGATGGCGCAGGTCATGGAGCACCTCACTGTGAAGCTGTCTGCAGCCTCTGCTGCCAGGGTCCATCCTGGCCAGCCCGGGAGAAACCCACATGGCCCAGCAGACTCTCCTGTCTTGCCTGCTGCTCCCCTCAGCAGTGTATTTGGTCAGTCTGCCTGTTCTGTTCCCTGCTCTGTCTCTGGTGAGTCCTCTCACCCTCCCGTGCATCTGGCCTGTACCCCAGTTCTTGTATAAATAAATAAATCTTAAAAAAAAAAAAAGAAAAATTAACATACAAGAAAATTCTTTCAAGGAAGCATTGCTAATAGACGAGAGGATATGAGTTGGTTGCTATCCCAGTTTTACAGATGAGGGAACAATATCTGAAAAGTTTTGTGATTTGCTTTAAGTCACACTATTAGTAAGTGGCAGAAACCAGAATTCAAACCCCAGTCTAACTGCTCCCCTTCAGCCAAACTTCTTTCTAATAGGGACTCCTTGCAAGCATCAACTGAGCCATTATTTATAATAAAATTGCCTTAAGATTTTCCTTGGTGCTATGACAGTGACCTAATTTATATTTACTTTATCTGTAAATTTGGAGATTCTAAATGATATACGCTATTTAATTTGATTTTGATTATGTAATTTTTTTCTTAATATCATTCATGAATATACACTATATTCTCTAAATCTAACTCCCTTGTCAAAAAAAAAAAACACAAAAACATGCATTTATAAAACAGGTGCCTGGGTGCACAGTCACTATGAAACAGGAAAACTGCAATAGCCAGAATTTTTACTTATAAATGCTTATGAATAGCCCTAACGAAATAATTCTTAGGTCGTTTATTACTGTTTTAGAAGTGAAGTTCTGTAGTTTTCACACTGCTGCTTGTGGAAACAGAGAAACCATTACTTAAAAGGCTCAAGAATCCTAGAAAGCCCACTCTGTCCAACGACCAGCCACTCCAATACTAATTGAAAATGTTCCCCAGTTGTGGAGTACTAGAATCTTCTTCAGCTTATCACTGTCTTTTGGCCAAATCTAGCTACTTCTTCATTCTCAGTATCTCCCAGATCTACCCATTTCCTTCAATTCACACTATCAAGTCCTTCAGTCAATTACCTATTACTCTATTTGCAGCTCCATCTTTCTCACTTGAACTTTTGACCATCTCTAAAGTGCCTTGACAAGGCAGGTCACATGAATCTCTGCCAGCTAGACAGTTTCAGGAGGGGCCAATTGCAGCTAATAGCTCTTCCCCAGTAACAGGGCTACATTTCCAACTTACTGGAAGAAGCATGACTCATGTGCAGCCACAAGAGGCCAGTTCATACTCACCAGGAAAGGAATCTGATTGCTCCACTTTAAGTATAGTTCTACCAAATGGCCAGACAGCCTTGGCCATGTAGGTAGGGGTCACATAGTAGTAACATCTCTGTCAGTAACCCTGTGCCAATGAAACTTGCAGGTATCAGAAAAAAACATACAGGCATCTACAACCCTATATATTAATGAAGACTCAGTGAGCAAACACAATATTAAGAGATAACACTAATGCAAAGCCTAATAAAATGACTTCGAATATAGGAAAGTTTATCCTTGAGTCTTTATGCAGCAAATACCTGTTTATCACTTGTTGGACCCAGTGATTTAGTAAAGCCAAGAGGAAAGAATCACGAGAAATCTGGAATGGAAATTGAACAACAGATTTCTGTCCGAGTGGAAATCAGGAGAGACCATGGGGTCAGCTCAACCTAAGAGTACTACTAAGAAAAATGGGGTGAAAAAAAAAAAGCTAGAGCCCGTATTTTCACTGTGCTATCATTAGCCTTTCCAATTTTTTCTTTCCTTCCCAAGTAGCCGATGACTAGGAATCAAGTGAGTTGACAAAGTTCATAAACAGCGATTTATCCTCCAATGCAAAGTAAATCTTGGAAATCCAGAGATTTACTATCCAGCACACAAAGATAAGGGACAGGAAGAGTATGCAGAGGATCAGAAGGAAAGGAGAACAATAATAGGCTTAGTGACATGTTCACCATGGGCCTGAGGACTTGACTGTATCTGTTTGCCAGCCTCATCCGCATCTATTAACAGGCATAACAGATAATAAAATAATAGTAACAACTACACTAAAAGAGAAAATTAGTCATGATAATGTCTTTACAGGGAAAGGGAACAACTGTAAAAAAAAAAAATAAGTATCATGGAGGGTGGAAAAATTGGGGAGATGTTACTCAAAGGGTACAAACTTGTAGACAGAAGATAAATTTTATGAATCTGATGCACAGTTATTATTATTGTTGCTCATAATGATGTTATAAGGATGCTTATAGCTGCAAGCAAAATTTCGATTCAATGAAAATTTATTCTAACAAAAAGACCAGAGAGAGAAACTTGAGGATTGATTGGTTTAGTAGATCAACACTATTTTTAAGGATCTTGGTTCCTTCCATATCAAGGATCTTCTTAAAGCTTCTTCTTGTTTCATTTCAAGCTAACAGCAAGAAAATTATGTAGTTCTAGGCAACACATCCAGAAATGACAATGTTGAGACAATACTAGGGGAAGGTGGGGGAACCTCATTGCTTCCACTAGCTCTGTCTTAGGAAAAAGGAAATATATCTAAGAAATCCTACAGTAGACTTCTTCCACTAGGAGAAAAATGGGTCTCATGCCTGTATCTGAACTTAACACTGGCAGGAAAAATGGGATTTTTTTTTTTTAAGATTTTTTAAAGAAAGTTCTTTTTTTTTTAAGATTTATTTAAGCATACAAGAGCTGGGATACAGGCCAGAATTGTGTGGGGGTGAACGGATTCACCAGAGACAGAGCAGGGAACAGAACAGGCAGATTGACTGAAATACATTGCTGAGGGGAGCAGTGGGTGAGTCAGGATAAGTCTGCTGTGCCATGTGGGTAGCTCCCTGTCAGACCAGGGATCCAAGTTGTGCTGCAGTAGATGCAGATAGCTTCATATGTTGCATCTTAACCCCTTGTGCCACCAGGGAGGCCCTGTACCCCAGTTCTTGTATGCATAAATAAATAAATCTTAAAAAAAAAAAACTTGACCAAAAGGGAATGTCTAGCAAGGATTTGTTTAATCATGAATATTTCAGTTCAGTAAATATGACTATTAACAGTATTAGGACATGCATTCAATGTATCTATAGGTTTGGCTATTCCAAGATAAGCCTGGAAACATTAAGGATTCAGTGTTTATGACATGACCAGAGTTATCTATATTGAGACAATGATTTAATGTTTTGTTAGGGAATAATTTATTCAGGGAAATCCTGGATGAGTTACTATAAAATAATTGGTGAACTATTAAATGAGCATACAAGTAGGAAAATGATATAGATATAAATGGTGATATAGCCATACAAAGAAAAGACTTGTTTTAAGTTTTTTTAGACTATAAAACTTTATAGGGACACCTTGTTTTAAAGTGCTTCACTTACAGTTACTGCACTCTTTACAAATTGAATTCTGTGGGAATCTGTATCCATCAAATCTGCCAGCACCATTTTTCTAGCAGCATACATTTGCTTTGGGTCTTATGTCACACTTAATGAAGGGTGTAAGTTGGTTTTTTTTTTTTTTTAGACATGAAAAAAATTTTAGACCTACACACTTTACAGCATAGTGTAAGCATAATTATATGCACTGGGAAATTAAAAAAAATCATGTGATTTGCTTTATTGTGATGTTCCTTTTATTCTGGTGGTCTGGGGTTGAATCCACAACATCCCAAGGCCTGTCTATATATATTCTTAGAAATATGTATTCTCAGGATAAAAAGAAAGGCAAATTTTAAATTTCATTTAGTTTTTAATGATTATTAAATACTGGTGTCATTTTGAAACTGTTTTGTGGATATTACAGGGCAAATGCCTATATTATGTGCTAGTATCCAAAACTCTTTGTAGAAGATAAAACACAAATAGAAAGGCAAAGCATGAAAGTCCTATAATTTATTTCCTGAAAATGCTTAGAAGCCATGACAATCTAGTAGCAATAAACAGGCCTAACACCCAGGTAATACCATTTTAAGATAACTAATTTCAGGTCTAGGATAGAAAATGTGTAAAATGAGCCTGGGACTTCCACCAGAAGTTCCTGAGCTGCCGCTTTCCTATCACTGCTCCTGACTGACTCCACTAACACCAAGTCCTTGATAAGAGTTTTGTACAGGAGAATGCAGGACCTGGGAACAAGCCATACCACTCCTTTCAGACATTACTCCTTTTGACTTTTCTCCCTCCCAGCTGTACTTCCAGAGTCTTCTATTTTCTAAGAGCAACAGTTACCTCAGTAAAAATAATTTAATTAAAAATAACTTTTTTAGGGCCTCCCCTGGTGGTGCAGCAGTTGAGCGCTAGGCTGCCCCGCAGCCTCTGCAGTGCCGATTTATTCCCCGGACGCCGGCAAGGGTCCCACAAAAATAAATAAATAAATAAATAAATAAATAAATAAATAAATAAATAAATAAATAACTTTTTAAAAAAAATTAAATGAGCCTGGGATGTCTTCGACCTGAAAGCAGGGAAGTTACCAGAGTCAGTTGGGGTCATGTCAAAATAATATAAAAGTCAGTTTTCTCAGGAGCTTCCTCTGGCCAAATAGGGAACAATTTAAACATCCAAAATAAAACTTACTACAAAATTGATTGAAATACAAATGTTTAAAAATCATGAGTCATAATGATATGAAAAAGAAAGAAAACTAATTCATTTAATTAAATACACAAAAGTGATTGATCATCATTAGTAATAACTAGGATGCTGTACTGGTTTGCTAGGGCTGACTGCCTAACAAAATACTACAGACTGGGTGACTTAAACAATAGAACTTTATTTTTCCACAATTCTGGAGGCTAGAAATTCAAGATCAAGGTAGCAACAGGATTGATTTCTAATACGGTGGCTCTCTTTGGCTTGCACCACTTCTCATCTTCACACAGTCGTACCTTTGTATGTAACTGTGTATAAATGTCCTCTTATAAGGACACTAATCATATTGAATTAGGGACCA
This sequence comes from Talpa europaea, assembly GCF_964194135.1. Taxonomy (NCBI): domain Eukaryota; kingdom Metazoa; phylum Chordata; class Mammalia; order Eulipotyphla; family Talpidae; genus Talpa; species Talpa europaea. The sequence continues at coordinate 111,602,504 of NC_140073.1, forward strand.
TCCTAGTGACTTCATTTTAAATTAATCACTTCTTTAAGGACTTTATCTCTAATCACAGATATTAGGACTTCAACATACAAATTTGAGGGGTCTGGTATGAGGGAAGGGTGGAGTGGAGAGACATGATTTAGTAACAGCGGTCACCAAGCACTTACTGTGGACATTAGAAATTAAAGGAAAAGCAAAAAGGAATTTATCCTGCCTGTGTTGCACAAGCTATATTTTTGAATCTCTAAATAGCCCCAGTTTAGAAGGAAAATCTAATTAATAAATGTAAAAGATAAAATTAGAAAACCTCTATTTTGTGGCTTAGTGCTCATTAATGGATAAGAGAAAGGTTGGTAATTCAATTTACAATGTAAAGATTAAGCTGTTGCCATTCAAATCCACCAATTTAACATCACTAAAAATATGACAAGACATTACAGTCCTCCTGATGTGACTCAGTATAACTTATATTGCTTCACCTAGGAGATACTTTTGCTCAAGAAAATTAAAACTGAATCTAATTGAACCTTCAACCTTAACTTCAGCTTACAGAAAATACAGGGACAGAAAGGCAAGTTAAATTATACTACTAGAAAGCAATTATCCAAATCCAGAATATAAGACATTCTAAAGGCTAACTGACCTGATTTTGTCAACAAGTCAATGGCATAAAAACATGATAAAGGGAGAGATCACTGATTTAGATTAAAAGAGACTTAAGAGTCACAGCAGCAAAATGGAGTGTGTTGCTTTTGTCCAAATCTTGATGTGAACAAACCATTTAAAAAAGTGTTTTTGAGGGCCTCCCCGGTGGCGCAGCGGTTGAGCGCTGGGTTACGAGGCTGCCCGCAGCCTCTGCAGCGCCTGTTCAATCCCCGGCTGCTCCCCGGCTACCAGAGGAGGGTCCCACATGGCGTGCAGACCTCTCCTGCTGCCCGCTGCTCCCCTCAGCAGTGTACTTCAGTCTGCCTGCTCTGCTCCCTGCTCTGGCTCTGGTGAATTCTCTCACCCTCCCACGCTTCTGACTGTACCCAGTGCTTGTATAAATAAATAAAAATAAATCTTAAAAAAAAAGCAAACATTGTACAAAAATGAACAATGATGTAAAATATATATAAATAAATAATAAAAAATTAAAAAAAAAAATAAAAAAATAAAAAAGTGTTTTTGAGATCATCAGAAAAAATTTATATTTGTCAATTAAATGATATAAGAAATATAAAGGACTTGCATGCCAAAATTCTCTCCAATGCTGTCTCCAATATTTCTGTTAAAATATACAATTATAATATAGTCAAGTCTTTACAAGCTGAAAAAATAACCCTAAGAATAACCAGATTATAAAATTATGAAAGTCTAGAGCTAGAAAATAAAGGAACAATTGGCCTAAATCCATTGCTCACATTTATATAAAGCTATACTTCTAAAGAGAATGCTAAGTGACTCCTTTGTATAGAATTGTTAGCTAAATATAACTACCCAATCATTTTGTGACTAAATTGAAATGAGCTATCTTGGGAAAGTATAGAAATGTCACCATGCTTTAACCATGGATTCCAACTTAGACATAGGGCTTTGGAGCAGATATTTCATCTTGTTTGAAGATTTTTTGAATGCTCATGTTCTAATCATGTTATTATTTTAAGTCAAAATCTCAGGGATGTTGTACCTATCAAATGTAACTGTCTTCTGTTGCACTTTATAACTGTGTCACAAATGTTAACTTTAAAGACTGTGTGACATAATGAATAGAATTTGTCAAGTTGTTTGACAGCATTAAACCAGCCAAAGAATTCCATAAGCAACAAGAACACAAGGCTTTTCCATAGAAATTTGTTACCAAAATAAGCAACAAACATATTTTCCTGTTATTTGAAAATCACATGTTAAAGCAATAAATTCAGTTCAGAAAAAGTCAATTTGAGACTATGCTGTAGGAAGATTTTAGCTGGCTATGCTTTTTTAAAAAAAAAGATTTATGTATTTATTTATGCATACAAGAGCTGGGGTATAGGCCAGAGGTGTGGGGGGTGAGAAAATTCACCAGAGACAGAGTGGGGAACAGGACAGGCAAACTGACCCAACACACTGCTGAGGGGAGCAGCGGGTGAGTCAGGAGAAGAGAGGTCTGTCTCACTATGTGCGTTTCTCCCTGGCAGGCTGGGGATGGAATTCGTGCTGCAGAGGCTGTGAATTGCTTCATAGTGCGGTGCTCAACCCCTTGCGCCACCAGGGAGGTCCCCTTGGCTATACTTTTTAACATTATATATAAAATAAGAATTTGTAGCCACTTAATAAAAATAAGTTTTCTAGTATTGGTCTTTAAAAATCACAGATCATGTTTGTATTAAACAAGAAATTTTTGATTAATTATAATAATATTGATGAGTGTTGTGATATACCAAAAAGAACACAGGCATTATTACCACTTACTAGTTATGTAATTTTTTATAAAGATTTTCAAAATTTATTTGTGCATACAAGAACTGGGGTATAGGCAGAGGTGCAGGGGAAGAGAGGATCCACCAGAGACAGAGTTCAGAGCAGAACAAGCAGATCTACTGAAATACACTCTGAGGGGAGCAGTGGGCAAGACAGGAGAGGTCTGCTGTGCCATGTGGGTTAGCTCCCTGGTAGGGTATCGAACTCATGCTACAGTGGCTGGTGATAGCTTGATAGTGCTGAGACTTAACCCTTGCGCCACCAGGGAGGCCCTAGTCATGTAATTTTTATCAATTTGTTGCCTTGGCCTCAGTTTTCTGGTCCTATCACCACCATCTTCACAAAGGTTTTGTGAGGGTTAAGAAAAACGGTGTATACAGAGGCAAGTAGGCTACCTGGCACAAGATGAAAGCATTTTAGAGATATTATTAGTTTCCTTCCCTTATATTCTTCAATACAATCAAAACCTAGTGACTTCACACAATGATTTAGCATTTCTCATGCTTGTATGAGTTGTCTAGCTAGTTATGCTTCAAGTGGTATAAGCTAGGCATTAGGATTGCTAGCTCTTAAAATGATCTCATACATGTGGCTGGCATTTGATATTAGTCAGCTGGGGTTACTGGTTAGGGTACCTCAGTTTTTCACTAGCTGATCTCTTGTAGTTTGGGCATCACACCTCTTTGAACCCAGCATGGTGGTTAAGTTCAAAGAAGGAGCATTTCAGAAGCCATGGGATGTGGGTGCTGCCATTTCTCTTAGAGTGTCTAGATCCAGAAAACCTAGAATGTCACCTTGCTTTCATTCTGTTGGTTAAAGTCAATGTGGAATCAAAGAAAGGAAAATAAATTCATCTCTTGATGTGAAGTGTGGCAAACATACATAAGTAGAACTACTTTGGGGAACAATAGCTACTACAGCACAACCTCTGACCACAATGACTCACATCCCTCCCACTTGCAAAATACACTCTCTTCTTCTCAAAATCTCTGGAAGTTTCATATTCTTGTGGTTTAGGACCTGGTCGGCTAAATAAGATCTAGGAGCATTTAAAGCTGTTTAGGTATGTCCCAGATGCAACACCTTGCTTGCAAGGACTTGTGAACTAAAAAGACAAGTGATCTCCCCCATGAGCATTCATCAATACAATGTAAGCTAAGGTTAGGATAACCACAGTGGATGCCTCCATTCAGTAAGGGGTGCAGCTAGGAAGCATATAATGATCACCAGACCAAAATAATTCTGAAATTCAGCAAAACACATATTGTCATTTCCTCCAACTCTGAGATCTGAGAATGTTCCTTGATTGAAACCCAGTTCTGCTTGCTGAGAGTAGTTCTCTTAGATTCTCTAGGCCCTTGACTCTGATTCTGCCCTTTCATTCTTTTCCATAAGAAATGTCCCATATTTTCAACTGAGTGGCTTTCTTTGCTTGCTTCTTTCCCAAAGAACATAGAGAACTGAAGGGCTTCTTTCATTTTTAGTTTTGCACTACCCCTTCAGTTCATGGTCATATAATTCCTTTTTTAATTTTTTTAAAGATTTATTTTATTTATTTATGTATACAGGAGTTGGGGTATAGGCCACAGGTGCAGGGGAGGGGACAGAGGATTCACCAGAGACAAAGTGGGGAACAGAACAGGCGGATCTACTGAAATACACTGTTGAAGGGAGCAGAGGGTGAGACTGGAGGGGTCTGCTGCATCATATATGGGTTAGTTCCCTGGCAGGGACCAAACTCGCTCTTAAGTGGCTGCTGATAGCTTCGTAGTGCTGAGACTTAACTCCTTTGCCACCATGGAGGCCCTAAATCCTTTTTAAGAAAAAAAAAATATGACATCCACTCTATCGAATCGCAATCCAGTTTACTAGATAAAAACCATACTCACATATCTCTGAGACACACTTCCTCTATCTCGGATTTAGAGTCAGCTGCTATGTGACAATGCCCTTAGGTTTCTCAGAAACCCTTTTGTCTAGCAAAGAAAATCCTGGAGGCATGCACTTATAGTTCTTAGAAGTCATAACATAACATCTGGCTGGCAGCATCTTGGATTTGAGCTCTGCTAGCAAAGTGTTTGGACTTTGCATAGTAAGAATTGCCTTTTCTCCAGAATCCAATAACAATTTCATCACTGTCCTTCCACTTCAAGTTAGTTTTCTCAAGGCCCTTTTGGCCTCTGCCTTCCAGCTGGTCCCAAGCCAAACCACATGTATTTGGGTTTTTGTTAAAATGGCACCACACTTCCAGATCCCAATTTCTGTCTTAGTTATCTTTTGTCATATAAAAACATCCCATAATATAGTGACTTAAAATAACAGTAGCTTTACAAAGAATAATCAAGGCAAAGACACAGAATAGTTGAGGCACTTAATAATACAAGCTCCCACAAAGGTGATGACTGGTTCCTGTGTCCTGCAGGAAGTTATAAATACAACTAACAAAAGTCAATCTCAAAAGAAATGGGGGTGAGCTGGGTCAGTGTTTGTCTGGGTCAGTGAAACAAAATGGTCAGTTCAGGAGACACACACACACAAAAAATAAAATAACAGTAGCTTTATTACTCATGAATCTATGGCTTGTCAAGGGTTAGCTGGGTACTCCTTCCAGTCTTAGGCAAGGATAGCTCACACACTGCCAGTATTAGCCATAAACCCCATTTCAGGTCATCAGGTAATGTTAGAACAGACATTAGAAGATTACAAAGTTCCCTCTTCCTTTTTCTGCCCTCTGCTGCCTTTTTTTTTTTTTTTTTTTGAATTAGCTATGAATGCATTTAACTGGTTTGGTATAGAAATTTTTACTTCTAGGTCAAAATGATGATATCTTCTTTCACCCAATTACCTGTTTTGCTTCATTCGTAAAATATTATTTTAACCAACGACCATTTGGCTGGCTCTCCAAAGCAGTATAAGAGAGTGTGCTAAGTAGCATAGTACTTCTTACTGATTGATTCATGACTGGCTCTTTGATTTACAGACTATGCGGACTTAGGTTCACCATTAAGGGTTGACCTATGCAAAGACACTGTTCAAACATGGACATAAATAAGAAATGTTTAATATATATCGAAATCTTAAATTCAAACAAAAAAAAAAGAAAATATGACTAAATGATTAAAGGGTAAGTTTGACCTCTAAGATAACTTTAGAGTTTAGGGGTGATACACAAGTATAACAAGGCAAAACAAACTAACCATGGAGACATTAAAGTGTAGAAAATGCTTTACTTGTATACAGCATGTCCTATGTGTCACCTAGACCTTAGTTTCATCTCCAGTAGTGATTCACATTATTTTTTTATGGCAATATAATTCCCATGCCATAAAATTTACCTTTTTAAGATGCACAACTCCGTGTTTTTTACTATATTCCCAAGGTAGTATCATCATCACTATCTAATTATAAAACATTTTTATCACCCCAAAAAGATACTCTGTGCCATTAGCAGCCATTTCACATGCCACCATCCCCTAGCCCCTGAACACAACCACTCTGCTTTCTGTCTATTCTAGATCTTTTAAACAGAATAATAAAACATGACTTTTTGTGTTAGTCTTCTGTCACTTAGCATAATGTTTTCAAGGTTCATCTATGCTGTAGCAGTACTTCACTTCTTTTTATTAACAAATCATTTAATTATATGGATTTACCACATTTCATTCATTCATGAGCTAATGGACAATTGAATTGTTTTCACTTCTTGGCTATTATGAATAAAGCTTGAATATTTGTATACAGTTTTATTCACTTTAAAAATATCTATGGAAGGGCCTCCCTGGTGGCGCAGCGTTTGAGCGCTGGGTTGCGAAGCTGCCTGCAGCCTCTGCAGCGCCAGTTCGATCCCCGGCTGCTCCCCGGCCACCGGAGGAGGGTCCCACATGGCGCGCAGACCTCTCCTGCCGCCCGCTGCTCCCCTCAGCGGTGTACTTCGGTCCTTCTGCCTGCTCTGCTCCCTGCTCTGGCTCTGGTGAATTCTCTCACCCTCCCGTGCTTCCAACTGTACCCAGTGCTTGTATAAATAAATAAATAAATAAATCTTTTTTAAAAAAATAAATAAATAAATAAAAAAAAATATCTATGGAATATCCTAAATAATGTTAAAACTAGGGGTTTTTTTTGTATTATAGACAGCATTTAGAAAAGAAAGTGATCTAAAAGAAAGCTGATTTCTGGAGGGAGAAATTACGGCAATAATGAGTAATTAGATATGTGTAGAATGTGAAGTTAGAAATTACAGGTCCACTTTACTGATCAAACTCATAATCCTTGGAGAATGACAAGAACATGAAAGAGAATTCAAGCTGTTTTTTAGGGGTAGGGGGGATTTATATAACAAAACTTAAATAAAAGTCCCCCTGTTTCAAGGTTTATAGGAAGTATAAACCAAATAAAATCGCCTTATTATGAAGATTTAGGCAAAGAATTCTTTCTAGCTAGTTAACATCACAAGAGGTAGAGTGCTTACCTCTCTGTCCTGTTTCTTGTTTTAAGGGTGTTTTTGTTTTTACATATAATTAATAGTACCCAGATGTACTTGCTATTCAGAGCTCTATCTTTTTACTTTCATCTTCCTGGGGGAACAGAGGTTTCCAATATTTCCCCAAGCCCAAAGTTTAAAAAATACGAAACAATAGAGCCATGTTGACAGCACTTTAAGGAAATTTTCCTTTTAGGTCTAATATCAAACTGTCCTGTGTAATCTCAGCACATATCTCCACTCATTCACACTGACTTCAAGACTTCATCACTACCTGAAACTGCTCTTCCTTTGAAATCTTTCATCAGAAACCTCACTTTTTCACTACCACTCCCTATGCTCCTACATTTCATTTGTCTTCCCTGACTTTAAACCTTTCTTTGACCTTATTTCTACCTTTGGTTTCAGGTTGTTGGACTTCTAGCCCCCTCCTGGTTCCTTTTCCTTCACCACACTCCTGGATCCCCAAACATCAGCCACTCTCTCTAGTGCCCTGAATTCTAGTACCTAGGACTTTGACTTCATCAACCCTGCCAGTTGTTCAGACCTTTACTATTGTCAAATCCAAGACATTATCCATTATTCCATCTGCAGAAGCAAAAACCAAAATAGGGCATTCTTAAGTTCCCTTCTATCTGTGAACTTACCTGAATCTCTCCTTATCCTTACGCCTTTCTTTGGCGCAGCAGACCTCTCCTGTCTCACCCTCTGCTCCCCTCAGTAGTGCATTTCAGTGGATCTGCCTGTTCTGCTTCCCACTCTCTCTGGTGAATCCTCTCACCGCCCCCCAGCACCTCTGGCTTACACCCCAGTTCTTGTAAGCATAAATAAATAAATCTTTTTTAAAAATAAATATAGGGCCTTTAAAGAGGTGATCAAAGTAAAATGAGATCAGATTGGTCGACCCTAATCCAGTATGACTGGTGTCCTTATTTAAAAAAAGATTAGGATAAAGAGGGAGGGCCATGTGAAGGCACAAAAAAATGATAACCCACAAGCCAAGAAGAGAGACTTTCAGAAGCGACCTTGCTGATACCTTGGACTCCTAGCCATCTGTGAGGAAAGAAATTCCTGTTGTTTAAGCAAGCGGATCTATTGTACTTTGTTACTGCAGCCCAAGCAAACTAAAAACATTCCCTGTACTCTTCCAAAATCTCCTAAAGTCCTACTATTTAGACCCCGACTGCTTCCTTCAGACTCTGTGAATTAGGATCCTCTCTAAGATCCTTTTCCTATTATGATACAGCCCCTCCTACCTGAGCTCCATTCACGAAGGAGACTTGGCACGACCTAAAACCCCACAATAGTATCACCCTCATCAGTTATCAGTGTTTTATTTGCCTCAGTTGCTTCTTTAACCCTGAAGTGGGGAATGTAATATTTTTATTATTGTGAGACTAGACTCCTGACAGCAAATAACAGAAGTAGTTAGAAATAGTAGTTAGACAAGTTAGACACAGTAGCCTTAGAAATCATCAAAATTCTATATCCATATGAAATGTCCTCAATGTCTTCTAGTAGAGCAACAACTTGATGTGATCTGAAAATATATTGTTTCAGACAGACGTTCATTCAAGAAATTTCTATCAATTTTAAATAGCCTCGCCATGTACAATTAATACCATTTTGATGATTCTTACTTGTAGTATTTATACCTCCTAAGCATGTTTTCAAGCATAGTGGTAAAGTGTTTTTGAGCATGGGGAAATTTTACATGAGGAGACAGGCAGTTTTAGATTATCGATTTTTAAAGACACCCAAATAAAGAGTAGTTCTTTAAGATGTGAAATATGTTGCCACCTTTGCCAAACCAGCTGGAGTTCTTACAGGACTGCAAAGGCATTATGCTTTAGAGCTAGCACTTTCTACAGTAACGATGGAGACAGAATCTGGCTGTATCTATCTGAGGTCAGAGGAGTAGACAGAAAGGAGCAGTGACATATGTCTGTAGCCTCTCTCATTAGAGCCACGAAGAGCATCTTAGGCAGGCAGACAACAAAAAAGGCTACAGGATGATCACCTCTGTCATGATGAAGGCTTTGGGAGAACCATCTCTGTTTGCAGCGCAGTTTGAGGTTGGAGTTATCTCACTAAGGCTTTGCTTAAAACTCCTTTCAGTTATTGTACGACTATCGATTCTAATATTTTAAGGAATACAAGAATTTGGCACACACTCTAGCTATGGAATTTAAGGACAGAAATTGTGTATTGTAGGTGGACAATAATGCCTCCAAAAATCTAGTCTGTAAACGTAAAAAGAGAGAGAAAGCCCTGGAAATGTTGGAGGAAGAGTTACCACAGACAATAGTGCGTGGGGGGTGCCGAGTCTCATTTTCATTGCTGCAAAATGCACTGGGACAATAAAGGAAGACTGTCCCGTTTCTTGGGTGATATCTTCCTCACGTGTGGTTTAAGTCACTGTGTTCAGCTTCTAGCAAAAATTAGTCAAGATCTAATGTGGTTCAGGTTATACTAGCCACTTCCTTGTCTATTTCCAACTGTGCCTTACCCAGCTTCCACCCTATATAAAATACACTAGCATATAAGTATAGAGAAAGACATTTAAGCAATAGGAAGAGCCATGAGCCAAGAAATGGGACTGCCTCCTTTTATTGCTTCAGGGTTTTTATTTTCTACAGTAATGGAAATTAGTGTAGGACAGTGCTCTTTCTTCCTTTGAGGTTATTAGTGTCAATTTTCTCTGTTTCCCACCCGCTCTGGCACTCACTATCAAAGATACCTTGTTTCTGGGCCTCCCTGGTGGCACAAGGGGTTAGAGACGCAACCTATGAGGCTCTCTGAAGCAAGGGTTCGATCCCCGGGCAGGCTGCTAACCACATGGCACAGCAGACCTCTCCTGCTCTCCTGTCTCGCCCGCTGCTCCTTCAGCAGTGTATTTCATTAGATCTGCCTGTTCTGTTCCCCATTCTGTCTCTGGTGAATCCTCTCATCCTCTGTACCCTAGTTATTGTATATATAAATAAATAAATCTTTAAAAAAAAGATACCTTGTTTCAGGTGCTGTGGGTCCCCAATACAACCCTAATTGCCAGAGGTATAGTAGCTACTTTTTTAGGTGTGAGGGGAGAAAAGATAGCTAAGGAAAAGATCCAATCCCTGAGATTACCCTCCTGCCCTTCACGTGACTTTATGTTCTGCACATTTATACCAGGTATTTTATGTTGTGTTTGTGGAAAAGACCCTCGACTCTGAAACTGGATTTCAAGTTTTAGTTTTCTGTACCCCTCTTCCATTGTTCTAACCCCACTAGATGCTGCTCTGCGGTAGATTCCTGGTGGCTAGGAACTGCAGACAATCTCATGGTTGCGCTACTCATTTTATTATGGTGCTGTTCAAATCACATGATATACATGAAAACTGTGAACTCTAAATTATTATGCAAATATCAATAGTCACGTCTTCAAACATTTTAGATACACTAGGAAAAGTGCTTTGCAATTCATTAATTACTTCACTTGTTCATTTATTCATTCAAGTTGTTGACCTTGGAGATACAGAGGTAAATAAATGTATATCACAATAGCTACCATTTCTTCACTTTAATTTTGTCCAAAAAAGACTGTAAATATTTTATCTAAGTTATCTAAATATTTTATCTAATTTAATTCTCACAAAAGCTCTGTGAGGGAGGTATTGTTATCCCTATTTGACACGAGGAACTTGTGGTGCTTATATAGCTCATGATCTCATAGCTTGTACGTGGCAGAACTAGTTCTCAGGCCAGGTCTTTTAAAAAATATTTATTTTAATTGTAGTAAAATATGCATGACATAAAACTTGCCACGTAAGCCATTTTTATGTGTATAATTCAGTGGCATTAATACATCCACACTGATGTGCAACCATCACCACAATTCATCTGCAGGTCTTTTTCACCTTCCCAAATTGAACCTTTGTACCCATTAAGGACGCCTCATTTCCACTTTCCCATGCCCATTCCTTCTGTTTTTATGAATTTAACTATTCTATGTAACTTATGTAAGTAAAATCATATAATACATTTGAGTCTGGCTTATTTCACTTAGGGTGTTTTCAAGGTTTATTCATGTCACAGAATTAATTTCATTTTTTAAAGATTTGTTTATTTATGCATACACAAACTGGGATATAGGCCAGAGTTGTTGGGGGGTGAGAGGATTCAGCAGAGACAGAGTGGGGAGCAGAACAGGAGGATCTACTGAAATACACTGCTGAGGGGAGCAATGGGTGAGATAGGAGAGGTCTGCTGCACCATGTGGGTAGCTCCCTGATTGGCCTGGGTTCGAACTCATGCTGTAGTGGCTGGCAATCGCGCTTGGTAGCGTTGTGTCTTTCACCCATGCGCCACCAGGGAGGACCCTAATTTCATTCTCATCCATGTATCAGAATTTCATTCTTTCTTAAGACTGAGTAATATGCCATTGTATGTATTTGACAAGTCTTCACATAGGTACATATCTATACATTCAAATAGTGAAACATCATAGCATTGTTTATTGGAGAGATTATACTTTTTCCATTAAATGGCCTATTTAGCTTGGTTAAAAATCAGCAGGGCATATACATGTGAGTCTATTTCTGGACTCTATTCTATCTCATTGACTTTTAGGTCTATCTTTATGCCAATATACCTGTGAAATACATATATCTGGTTTCACCCACCGTTGCTGCTCACAGCTCCCAAAACCCTTGGAATTTCCAAAATGATGACAGCACTAAAGGCTCTTTTGTTATGTAAATGAGATGTCTTTAGGATACCACTGAAGAATGGGGACTGGATGCCAGTGGAACTTATGATGAGGGGATTGTAGCTTTCAGTCCCACCCACCCTCACCCCCCACCTCTCCACCTCTGGGGAGGGGAGAGAGACTGTAAAGCAACTGAGTTCAGTTGCTAATTGCCAGGGATTCAATCAATCATGACCATGTAAAGGTTGAGAAAAAGGAAAAAGGAAAATTGGGGTTGGAGAATTTCCAGATTGATGAACATGTGGAGATTTGGGGAGAGTGGCCCTCTTGCCTGATATATCTCTCCCATCTGACCATTCCTGAGTTATATCCTTTCATATTAAGCCAGTGATCTGGCAGTGAATGTTTCTCTGAGCTCTTTGAGCTCCTCTCACGGATTAATTGGATCTGAGGAGGGGTCGTTGGAACCTTCATCTACAGCTGGTAGGTCAGAACTCAGGCAATAACCTAGACTTGCAACTGGCCTCTGAAGGGGTGAGGGTGGAGGTGGCAAGCCATGTGGGACTGCGACCTTAATCTGAGGAATCTGAGACTATCTCCAGGGAGGTAAAATCAGAACTGAATTGAATTGTAGGGCACCCAGCTAGTGTCTGGAAATTCCTTGTTGGTGTTAGGGAAAACACACACACATTGGAATTGGGTCTTAGAAACTTTTAACAGCTCACTGTCTTGGTTACAGAAGCTTTATAAAATCAGAGTCCTCCTGAAATCAGAATAAATTCTTTAACTTTATGTTTTTCAGTTGTTTTGACTATTTTCGTTCCTTTGCATTTCCATATGAATTTTAGTATTTCAGTTTCTATAAAATGGTTTATTGAGTTTTTGACTGGTATTAAATGAATCTATAGATCAATTTAGGGAGAATTACCAATATTGAGTCTTTAACCCCATGACAAAATATAGCTGTCCTTTAATTTCCGGTTTCTTTAATTTCTCTGAGCAATGTTGTGGTTTTAGTGTGCAGGTCTGCATGTCTCTAGTTAGAAAATTATTTCATACAAGAGCGTATTTTTTATGCTATTGTAAATATTTTTCTTAAGAAATTTGATCTTTAAATAACATTAGTTTATCTTTAAGTAGAATTTTTGAGTATACTGGAATATAGCTGGCTGGCAGTTTTGAATACAGAAACTTTTCAATGTCAGGAATTTGTAAAAGTTGCCATTCCCTAAATCCTGTTTCTTATTGACAAAGAATAGAATAAGTAATCCTAGTAGAAAGTCTTCATCCTAATGGCTAAGCACTCCAGTCCTTTATGTTTTCTCCGTCCCAACTGCAAATCAAACTTGTTTCTAACTTTCTAATTAGGAAACTCATGAAAATATATTCTTCAGTTGGGAATGTGGAGCTAAGTTCTATTTTTTTTTTTTTTGGTCAATAAAAATATTTCCAGCTTCCCATCACAATCCTGGAAGGTGCTTAACAAATATTTGTTTTGAAGGAAGGAATAGTTGACATATGGGGTACAGAGGCTCTCTGGGAAGGTGCTCTCAGCAGTGGAAGGAATCAGGATCTTTCATCTATGCTCTGCCTGGGTTTTATAATTTCACTCAATTTACTCACACTTACTACTTTGTGTTTGTTTCAAAGAACTTTTAAAAGGAGACATTCTTGACAGATGTTTAAATGTGGATGGGATGGAGCCAGTAGGGATGGATTGGTTAAAGTTAAGAACAAGAAAAGCAGTAATAGTTTGAGTTCTTTGAGAAATTGGAAGCCAGTAAGATCAGGGTGCAGATGAAGGGGTTGGTCTTACACAGGAAGAAGGCAGATGTGTCTTCGAGTGAAATTGGAGAAATAGTTTATAGTTGTGTTGCCAAGACATTGACGGTGTTTTTGCTTTTTTTGAGAAGAGGTGGGTAGGAACAGAAACATTTAGAAGAGGGAGCCCAGTGAAGAAAGATAGACTTGAAGACATAGTGAACACTACCTTGGAGACCATTGCCTGCTCCGTCTCTAAATGGTCTGGGTGCTGGTATCCTCCACCCAGCCCACTGACTACTACTGGACAGTGTCCACCACTGACTGCATGGTCATTCCCACTGCTAACCTACTCTGCCAATGTGGAAAATTCAAGTTGCCATCTCCATCCTCATCTCTAACTGCAAGGGCTTCCCCTCCAACTGATGCTGGATGGTTATATCCAGACATGGTTTTTTTTTTTTTTTTTTAGGATTTATTTATTTATGCATACAAGAACTGGGGTACAGGCCAGAGATGTGTGGGTGAGAAGATTCACCAGAGACAGAGTGGGGAACAGAACACACAGACTGACCAAAGCACACTGCTGAGGGAAGCAATGGGCAAGTCAGGAGAGGTCTGTTGCACCATGTGGGTTGTTCCCTGGCCAGAGATGGAACCTGTGCTGCAGAGAGCTTCATAGGCTGTATCTTAACCCCTTGCACCACCAGGGAAGCCCCATATATCCAGACATGTTAAAGGGCTTATGATCACTGCTGTCAGCCTTGACTTTTTTGGTTCCATATTTGCCCCAAATATGTATAAGTATACATATTTAAATAAGTATACATATATAAATAAGTATACAAAAGTTGGAGGCGTAGATCAAGTCAAAGTTAAGGTTGTTTGTTTGTTTGGCTGGATTCATATTCCTATTGTCAGGGCTATGTCCAATGATTGGTTTTATCCTGTATGCAAACAAAATCATGACAGAATTCATCAATCCTCTCTATGTTGAGCAAAATGACTTAAAAGTATGACACCTACAACTTGCCAACTTACCTTATGTGATTACAAACACAAGAGTTGAAGGTTATGAAAAAAAGCACCACTTACAAGTTGGTAATATTTACAAGTAACAGATTCTTCATGCCAAAGCTTCATGGAAAATATAGACTATTTTTTAAAAACCCTGTATATTAAGAACATGTTTGCTCCTTGAAACAGATTTTTCTCTCACTCACATCTGTATGCATGGCAGTACCTTGCACAAAGAAATGCTCTCCATGACTAACAAAATCCATCCAGATGAAAGAATTTATCAAGGCCTGAGAATTATATATACACTCAGGTTCTAAATACCATCATAATGATGGAAAAGAGGCATAAAAATGACATGTGACATTTACAGGAATTCAAACTTCATATAAATAAAACTCACTTCTCTTAACATAAAATAGAATCATATTCAGGATTGTTTTCTATTAATGATAAGTATATTTTAGGCTATAAAATTATTCTGGTTTCTTCTCCCCCACACCCTCAACCCTCTAACAACTCCACCCAAAATTTTTCAAAATCCTTCCTAACAACATCAGACCATCAATGAAACAAAAAGCACACTTTTTAAGAAAAAAAAAAAACAAACTCTATATGTATACAATCACTGTGGCTACTTTTATGATTTCAAGTTAAGTTGTAAGAAAAATAAGAAGTATTAGGTATCATTTTTGTTGCTATGATTTTAAGCACAAGCCTATACAATAATTCCATTAAGGGTTTAAATTTTCAGTATTACTTTCCATCATCTTTTGCATTTTGAAATCCAAATGTGAAAACCAGTTTCATCATTTAGTTTCTATCCTACCAGTGATGTTTGGTAACCACTGTTCTTTGGCATATTTATTATTACTGAACTCATCTCTTCTAAGATACATATTTTTCATGTTTGAATATATCATCAAAATGTATCTTATAATTTACGATATCTAAAAATTAAATTAACTCATGATCAAAATGAGGTTGAGGTTTTTGCCTGTAGAATTACCCTAAATATAACTCCAAAATTCCTTGGGGAGTGCTGTATGCATCCAGCATGTCTACCAAAGCAAAGAAGACAATTGTTTAAATGTCTTAGTCTGAGGAGCTGTTAATTCCCCAAAATATATTCTTATTAGATTACGCTATCTTTTTCTCTTTCCCAAAATTCCAATAGTCTTTAGGTAGTAATTTTTAAATAATAATGTAATACCTCTTAAAGAAGGAACACATACCCAGATGATCTTATTTTAAAGATGTACATTTTCTGAAGGGAAGGGGCAAAGACTTCAAACATTATTTCTCAAATAGTGTGTCCTGGCCAGCTGCTTCAGAATTTCTGAGTTGGGATGTTAATTCAAATCAGATTCATAGACCCCATTTCAGGAAATGAACCATGGAAAATGGCAATTTTTTTCCAAAATTGGTGCAACCTTATTATTTTTCATAATACATGCTTGTTAAATGCATAATAAAAAGAGGATAGAAGTTCCTTCATTATTTTACATCTCATATAAAGCAATATGGATAGTGGCTCCAACAGTGCTTAGCACATAGAGAGTGCACAAGATATCTGTAGTTTGACTAAGCAAATAAATGGCATACACAATCTACAAATTGCATACTTTCTTGAAATTGAGTTGTTTTATGGCTATCACTGTCCCCATAGAATTAGAAAATATCATTTTTAAAAGATTGATTCCTATGTACATTGAAATTGGAGATCTTAGATATATATATATTTTTTTTAAAGATTTATTTATTTATACAAGCACTGGGTACAGTCAGAAGCGCAGGAGGGTGAGAGGACTCACCAGAGACAGAGCGGGGAACAGAACAGCAGACCGATGAACTACACTGCCGAAGGGAGCAGCGGGCGGCAGGAGAGGTCTGCACACCATGTGGGACCTTCGTCCTCAAACCGGCTCTGCAGAGGCTACTGGCAACTTCGCAACTCAGTGCTCAACCGCTGCGCCACCGGGGAGGCCCACGATCTTAGATAGTTTTAGGGAAGCTCATTCTTTTATAAGTCCTACAAAGAGCCTGACATATAAATACCATAAATAGTGGGTGTTTGTAGTGCCTATTGCTACATAATAAATCACCCCCTAAACTTGGCAGCTTGAACAACACGTATTTATTATTTCACAGTTTCTGCGGGTCAGGAATTGAGATTTAGCTGAGTCGAGCTGGCTCAGGGTCTCTCACAAGCTTGCATTCAGGACTAAACCCAGGCTTGAGCCATGGGAAGGCTCACTGGGCGCAGAGGAATGGCCCACCGGCTGATTCTTTACAGAAAACCTGGGTGACTCCTGTTGTTCGCAGGCTCATTTCTTCAAACATTGGGTCTCTCCATAGTACTGTTTGAGCGCTCTCTTGAGATGACCTCATGAGATAGCCACTGCTTCCCCCAGGGTGAGTGATTCAAGAGAGAGCAAGAAGGAAGCCTCATGCATTTTATGATCTGGTCTCCAAAGTCAGGCATGCCCCATCATTTTCATTATATTTTATTTGTCACTAAGTCCACCCCACTGTCAAGGAGAGGGGAATAAATTACCAGCTCTTGAAGGGAAGAGTACCAAAGAATATTTTACAGTTACCACAGCGCTCCTTAGTTTAAGTTCTCCAAAAATGCTCATAATTTCCCATCCATCTTTTGGGGGGAAACTGGTGAAGAACTCAACCTTATGGAGGCTATTTTGTGCCAAACATGACTTGTTTTTTTCCAATTATGCATGGGAAGCGAACTATACTCTTCCTTCCCCTGCAAACAGTCTTTTGCTCAGCCAGTACTTAAAATAGCAGAACCACCTACAATCATAAATGTAGAGCTATAGGAAGAGAGAAAAAATGAAGTGGGTGTTATTTTCTCTCTCTCTGGTACCACATAGCAATGGAAATACCAGATGGAATTGCCACAGTTATGTTGCTACTCAGCCTCTGGACCTGTCCACCTGGAGGTCTGCTTGCCATAAAACCAACAAGGATCAACAAAAATATGATAAACCAATAAGGAATCTAATAACAAATCATTTTCTAAAAATTTGGACTGTAACATTCCTTGAAGTAGCCATGGTATTAACACATTTAAACTATTTTTAAAAATTGATTTATAGGGGTGCATGTGAGATACATCTGCTAACTCTAGGAGCCTTTCAAAGTTATATAGTTTCCAAAAGCATCTGGTTTACAACCAACAAGTACTTTAAGCAGGGGAAGCACTGGGCTGATTCCAGGGTTGCTAGAGCTGACAATTTGCAGGGAAATTGAGTGCAATACGAGATGGAATCAAATTTTGATCTTTCTTCGAATGCTTATTGTCTGCTTTATCAAAGACATTTGATATTGACACAGCGCAGCCTATTGAGTCTCAATAAAATCTATTCTTCACTTTCTTTTACCTCATCTGCAGACTGTTGACATCTTCTTTTATTCCAACACTGATGTTTTTCTTTTACATTGGAGATTTTAGCAATGATGTTGTAATTGCTTATCACACAGCTGGCCCTGTTAAGATGTTCTTGTGACTGTCCCTTCATTTTCCTGATGGTCCTGTGATCCAATCTACAATCCATTAAAACAAAAACATTCATGTGCCATTTTATGCTGTGGCTCTTTTGGAGTTCCATTTCAGCTTCATTAATATTGATGCTGTCTGTCTCCTTGCTTATTTCGGAAGATTCTTTGAAATTAATCTTCAGAATTCACTGTGATCTGTTGCTGTTTTGTACATCAGCCCCAGTACAGTTTGTCTCCTCTTAATTTTGTTTTTCTTTATTTTTACATGTCTGCTGTGACTGTTCTCCTACTTGTACCACGGGTATGTGTCAGGTTCTTTATGGAGTCCCAGTTTTGCCTCTGCCTTTCACTGTGATTTTCCATCATTAGGGACCTCTTGAATAAAAATGTAGCCCTTGTTTCTGACAGAGTCCATGTTCCTTTTCTTTTCTTTCTGTGTGATTTTCCATCATTATGGTTCTTAAATTTCTTGAATAATGATATATACTGTGAACAAATGGACAGAGCAGTAATGGCTTCATCAATGTTTTCTAAAATGTATCTGCGGCTTTTTGAGCACACAGGGCCACAGCAGAATCTACTATGTTGGTGAAAGAATTTTTAAAATAGATTTGTGATCTGTTGGTAACAATGCTATAGTGTGTTAATAATTCACATTCATGTTTATAGCATCTGCTTGTTTTAGAATGCCAGTTCCTGGCAGCCAGATTAGAGAAATGCCTTCAGACTGAATGTCTTTAAGGAATATAGGTACATTGCTACATTTGCTCTTTTTTCTATAGCATTTTTCAAAAGCTATCATTATTTCCTTGACCAGAAACGCTAAGTTGGAAATTGCAATAGTTTCAAAAATGAGGTAGATGATGGCAAACTTCAGTAATTAGAGATATTTTGTCTACTGGGATGAATAATTTCATTGACCACTTCTGAATAAAATGCCTCTGTACCTCTAGTTACAAACAGGCAAGTGAAAAATGTAGGTGAAAGAAGATTCAAATTTAACAACTATAATTGACTAAATCCAGTCAATAAATGCCAAAAAATAAAAGGGTAAATGTGAAGATATTGGCTGCCTAATCAATGCTATAAAAACATACAGGATGAGGGCCTCGCTGGTGGACGCAAGGAATTAAGTCTCAGCACTATGAAGTGATCTGCAGCCACTGCAGCTAAACCACAACATGGCACAGGAGACCTCTCCTGTCTCTCCAGCTGCTCCCCTCAGCAGTATTTCAGTCAGTCTGCCTGTTTTGTTCCCACTCTGTCTCTGGTGAATCCTTTCACTCCCTGCACCTCTGGCCTGTACCCCAGTTCTTGTATGCATAAATAAATAAATCTTTAAAAAAAGTAAAAGTGGAGGGAAAAAGTAATGCTACAATAAGACATAAAATATACTGTTCACTATTGGTTAATAACGATGCTTGCTTCATGCTCAGAATACCAATTGTCAGCTGAGGAATTCAAAGTCAGCACAAGGCTTTTGTTCTTAGAAAATGCCCTATAAGGAATTATCAAAACCAATAGACAGTTGGTGCGTCAGAGAGTTTTTAAAATCTGTGATGGCCAAATGATTTCAAAGTAAAAAGAGACTTGGTATTTTCCCTTAGATGAAAACCAGTGGAACTTGGACCTGAACCTAGAAATCAGAAATTCTGAGTTGTTAGTTTATTGTTAATAAACTAAAATTATTATTATAATTATATCAGTTTCTTCAATACTTCCCACATTTTTAAACAGAAGCAAAAATGCCTAAAATTATAATAGATATCCACATGAAGCTGAAGCCCTATCATACATCATATACAAAAATTAATTCAAAATGGATCAAAGTCCTAAATGTAAGAGCTAAAACTATAAAACCTTTAGAAGAAAACCTAGGGGTAAATTTTCATGACCTTGGATTACACAATGGTTTCTTAGATATAATGCATGAAGCACAAATAACCAAAGGAAGAATAGATAAATTAAACTTTATCAAAATTTAAAACTGGTGTGCTTCAAGCCTTCCTGGTGGCACAAGAGGTTAAGATTCAAACTATGAAGCTGTCCGCAGCCACTGCAGCATGAGTTCAATTCCCTGGCCGGCCAGGGAGCAACCCACATGGCGTTGCCTCAGCCGTTGCTCCCTTCAGCAGTGCACTTCGGTCGGTCTGCTCGTTCTGTTCCCCGCTTTGTCTCTGGTGAATCCTCTCACCCCCTGCACCTCTGGCCTGTACTCCAGTTCTTGTATGCATAAATAAATCTTTAAAAAAAACCCAAAAAACTGGTGTGCTTCAAAGTACACTATTAAGAAAATAAAAAATCCACAGAATAGGAGAAAATATTTGAAAATCATGGATCTGATAAGGCTTTATTATCCAGAGTATATCAAAAACCCTTTAAAAAATCCAATTTAAAATGGGTGAAGTGGGTCTCCCCGGTGGCGCAGCAATTGAGCGCTGGGTTGCAAGGCTGCCCGCAGCCTCTGCAGCGCCAGTTCTATCCCTGGCTGCCAGGCAAGGGTCCCACATGGCTCACAGACCTCTCCGGCTGCGCCCACTGCTCCCCTTAGCAGTGTATTTCATCCGTATGCCTGTTCTGCTCCCCGCTCTGTCTCTGGTGAATTCTCTCACCCTCCCATGCTTCTGACTGTACCCAGTGCTCGTATAAATAAATCTTTAAAAAAAAAAAAGAAATCTATAAAAAAAATAAAATAAAATGGGTGAAGTATTTGAATAAACATTTTTCCAAAAAGATATACAAAAGGTGGGCCTCCCCGGTGGCGCAGCGGTTGAGCGCTGGGTTGCGAAGCTGCCCACAGCTTCTGCAGGGCCGGTTCCATCCCCGGCTGCTCCCCGGCCACCAGAGGAGGGTCCCGCATGGCACACAGATCTCTCCTGCCGCCCTCTACTCCCCTCAGCAGTGTATTTTGGTCCTTCTGCCTGCTCTGCTCCCTGCTCTGGCTCTGGTGAATTCTCTCACCCTCCCGCACTTCTGACTGTACCCAGTGCTTGTAAAAATAAATAAATAAATCTTAAAAAAAATATATACAAAAGGCCAAAAAGTACATTAATAATGCTTAATATCTTTAATCATTAAAGAGTAATGAAATACCACTTTAAACCTAGTAAAATGGTTAAATGGAAAAGATGGACAATAACAAGAAGTAGCAAGGATGTGGAGAAATACATTGATGGTGAGAATATAAAATCATGCAACCACTTTGGAAAATGATCTAACACTTCCTCAAAGTTAAACATATTACCTGGCAATTCTACTCCTAGGTATATACCTAAGAGAACAGAAAATGCCTTTTCAATCAAAACTTGTACATGAATTTTCATAGAAGCACTATTGAAAAAATGGGAACAACCCAAGTATCTATCACATGATAAATAGACAAGTAAATGTGGTATATCCATACAATGGAGTATTAATCAGTCATAAAACAGAATGAATTACTAAAACATGTAAGAACCTTGAAAACATCATACTAAATAAAGGAAGCCAGACACAAAAGACCACAGATTGTGTGGTTCCATTTCCACGTGAAATACCCAGAATAAGCACATCCATATACACAAAAAGTAGATTAGTGGTTTTCAGAAACTGGGGCCATGAAGGAATGGAAAGTTACTGCTAATGAGTACAGTTTTGGTCTTTTGGGGTTTTTTGAGTGATAAAAATATTCTGCAATTTTATGGTGGTGATATCACATCACCTTGTGAATATACTAAAACCCACTGAATTGTACATTTTAGAAGGGTGAATTTTGTGATTTTTCTTTTTTGAATTCTTAAGAAGAAAGAAATTCCTGGAAAGTATCTTTCTCAAGTAGTGTATTATAAAGACAGAAATATTCTATTAACATTAATAACATAGGATTTTAACTTGTGTTGAACATAGGATTTTAACTTCTGTTAATCCTGGAACAATTTGATAGAGTTGACATGGAGTATAAATCAATATTTGAAAACAATATTTGCATTGTTCCATAATAATAACATTAGATGAGGGGGATTGAATCTGCAAACATCTCAATGTTGAATATAACTTTTCATCAGAATATATTAATATTTAGACCTTAATCTCTTTCTAACAGGACCCATCATTTGGTTCATCTTTGAACCTACTTTTCAAGTATGATAGTCAATAAATATTTGTGTTCAATAAAAGTAAGTGTTGATACAGTCCTTGACTCATCTACACAATATTGAGCTCCATCATCACTCAAAAAAAGAAATCCTGGGAAAAATAGTCTCTAATTCTGAACCTAGAGTGTAATGATGCTACAGTAGCTTGAGTATTGACATCTACTTCAATTAAACTAAAAATAAATCACTACTTTCTGATCAGATATGAAGAATGATCTTACCTGAAGTTATCATACTTGTGAATCATTTTTGAGAATTATTGGATATAAATTATATCATAAATCAGACATAAGTAATCAGAAAATAACAAATGCTCTCAGTTCATAGTCCTCCTTTGAAGTCTCCAGGAATGCTCTCCATTCAATGTTACATTCCTCTCTGCTTCCAATAGACCAGGACTTCAAATTAATGGAACAATTTCTGGTGAGCAGCTGAATTCTAGGGTTACCATCTGGGCTTGTGACTCTCGGCACGAGGTGACAGATTCCTGATGGAGGTATATTCAATGATCCTCACAGTCTTTGCCCCATTATGACACCCTCCTTCCATACTGTGTTCCACCGCTGAATCAAAAGATTAAATGTGGTTTTAAGTTGTACTATTAACCTTATCATCCTTTTTATGGGTCACTCTCTGGCCAACATTGCAGCTTATGGGTCACTTTCTGGAAAAAACAGATTTGTCCCTTGAGAGAGCTATGTATGGAGAGAATCTGAACACTGTAATGATTTATATGATGCTGGTCCTTTCATCTATCACAAAATAGGCTGCAGAAGGCCAGCAGCAAATTGCCATCCTGTGCAGCACTTCAAAGGGGACAGGATAGTTGGGCACAACTTCCAGAAATTTAACCAAATTAATTTGTAGTATTCACCCATCATCAAATGGATCTTCTGGAATCACATGCCTTCTGGATACAATCTTCGTGACAGCAGAAATAGGGAATGTGTGGGGAGTAATATATTTTCATTATTCTTTAAAGAAAAAGCCTGCTGGGTTAGGAAGGGCTGTGGAACAGCTGTTTTCTCCCCAGTTTTGCACATAAAAGAATCCTATATGTAAAACACCTGTAGAACATGGATTATCTAATATGTTTATTCTAAGCCCACTGCCCAGTGTATTGCTTTTTCAATCATGAGCCTCAGCAAGCACTTATAGCAAGTGAAAACCTACTGTTTGTAGACCTGGCATCTGAATATCTCTGATCATATTTGGTAGCCCTAAAAATTGTTCCTCATTTTTCTTTGATGTCATCCATGGGAGAGTGAATTAACTCTCTCCAACAAATAAAATGAAGCCAGTTAGGAAACAGGTTCAGGTTGTTGTATCTTGTTCTTCATAGAAATTTTCAGGGCACAAGAAAGATTTTTTAAACTGCTGAAGATTTTAAAAACTATGTGTTGTAGTATCTGTACCAAGTAAGAATACTCTCTCCCTGCAATTGTCTTAACCCTAAAACTAAAGCATCTAATGAAAAAAGGTACCTCAGTCTTCCCCCAAAGAGGCAGGCCCCAGTTCATTTTATTCCTTCCACTGCACAAGTGAGAAAAAAGTGCCCAAAAAGAAGCAGAATATCTGAGTGTTTTGAGCAGAGGTCCAGGTCAGTTCATGAAAGCAAGGAGAAAAAATTGTAAGCCGTCAAGCACAGTGGTCCCATCCATCAGTAATTCTAGTGGAATAACTTCCTGAAGTCTGACAAGAATACAGATCCCTCCCTGGAGATACAGACATGCTTTCCTTTCCCTTTACACAGTTTACAGAACACTAGTTCCTCTTCTAAGAACTAGCTTTCAGCCCCAGATTGGCTTTGGCTGACACAGCCCTTTCTTTCAGGCCTTACTGCTGCCCAGTCAGTATCAGATACTTGGTGAAACTGCTCCCTCTCCTAGCCTGAGCAAGAACTGGGCAGACACCAGTACCAGAACGGACTGACTCTTATGTGCAGGTTCTTATCACAGGAGAAGCCCAACACCTCACCCAGTGTCATCAATGACTTTCCTCTTGAGTTCTCGTGAGTTATGCCTTGTCCTAATCCCTAGGAGAAAGAATGAATAGACTTCCTTCTCTGGTTTTAAAATTCCTTGAAGATGTGTTTGGAGATACAAGGAATGGAGATATCTTTGTGTACTTACGTGAAAACAAACTTTAATTTTTTTCATCTGCTAAAAGTATTATTAAAGTGTGTCAGCTTTTGGTAAACTGTTTAAGTAAAAAAAAAATAATAAAAAAATTAAAATTCCTTGAAGGAATCTCATTCACTTTAATAAAAATAGGGCTTTACCCAGAGCCCCTTTCTTGGTTCCTTTTGGGATTTCTGAAGTCCTTTTGCTGGCGCATTGTGAAGACTTCTAAGGAACATTTGTTTCTTGAGCAATTCCATTCATCTTAGTTCTCATAACGTATGTTCCATCTTATGTCAACATCCTGCCAGGTAAGCAGAAGAATTTCTGACTCTTCAAATTCAAAGTTTATGCCTCTCTATTGGATCACCCACTGAGTTGCTGGTTTTTATCTTTTGGAAACCTCAAACTCTCCATTCGTGTGCCTGGCAAAGATGAAAGGCAAGTTCTAAGTTCAGTGAATAAACTTACCTCTACCTACTCTTAGCAGGTCTGGTCATTATCCAAAATCTCTTTGACAATTCATCTCATCCAAAAATGGCAATTTTCTGGGCCTCCCTGGTGGCACAAGGGGTTAAGTCTCAGCACTATCAAGCTATCACCAGCCACTGCAGATCCACAGCCAGGGTGCTAACCCACATGGCACAGCAGACCTCACCCACTGCTCCCCTCAGCAGTGTATTTCAGTCAATCCTCCTATTCTGCTCCCACTCTGTCTCTGGTGAATCCTCTCACCCCTTGCACCTCTGGCCTATACCCCAGCTCTTGTATACATAAATAAATAAAATAAATCTTTAAAAAAAACCAAAAATGACAATTTTCTCTGTAAAAGCAGGGAATTGGGGGGGGTGGGTGTTGATTCTCTTATATATACTAAGAAAATTAAGCAGTAATGTCAGGGAGACCATCATATCATAATAGAAACTGAAAAATAGGATTTCATCAAGCTACAAACCGTAATTAAAGTCCTTGAAATTGTAGTGGAGTTCAGTCTCTTTCAAAAATTTTAAAATCACACATCATACCAAAATTCTTGAATCATAAATAAAAGTGTGCAAAATCTATACACTAACAGAACTCTTTAGAAACAGTTCCCTGTCCAGGATATGTGTGTGGCATGAGGATAACCAGCTAACTTCTATATCATGAGCCAAAGCAGAGATGTTGGGATGATCATAGCCAGAAGAATTACTGGAAGGATATACACTGATGTTCTGCTTCAAACAATGTGGCATCTCAGTGGAATACTGGAGAAAATAAATGACAGTACTCAGGACTTTTCCTGAGTAGCGAAGACATTTTAAAGGACAGAATTATAAACAATAATAGGCACTGTGAGTGGTGGTGGCTGCCATACACTTCTTTTTTTTTTTTTTTTATCAAGAACCATCATCCACTTTTTTTTAATAAATTTTTTTATATTCCCCATGCAATTGCAACCCCCTTATTTTGACCCCAATCCCTCCCCTCCCCGCCCCCCTCCCCCCATAGAGTGTCTCTGGTTCATAGTTTTTTGTTGATTTTGATTTTCACTTTCTTATAGTTATTCATTTTCCTGGTCCCTTATTTAAGGTTTCTAGATTCCTGCTATGAGTGAGACCATCCGGTATTTTTCTTTTTCTTTCTGGCTTATTTCCCTGAGCATGATCCCTTCCAGCGCCATCCATGTTGCTGCAAATTGCATGTGTTTATCTTTTTTGAATGCTGAGTAATATTCCATGGTGTATATGGACCACATCTTCTTGATCCAGTCATCTATTTTTAGGCATTTGGGCTGTTTCCATAGCTTAGCTATTGTAAACAGTGCTGCTATGAACATAGGGGTGCAGGTGCTCTTTGGAATTGATGTTTCTGTGTCCTTTGGGTAAATACCTAGGAGTGAAATTGCTGGATCATATGGAAGCTCTATGTTTAGTAGGTCCAGAAATCTCCACACAGCTCTCCATAGTGGTTGGACCAGTTTGCACTCCCACCAGCAGTGCAGGAGAGTTCCTTTTTCTCCACATCCTCACCAATATTTGTTGTTGCTAGTTTTTTTAATATGTGCCATTCTCACTGGTGTAAGATGGTATTGCCATACACTTTTAAAAGAACATGAGTCATGGGAAGAAATGCTTTGGAGCACTGCTCTTATAAAGATTAGTCACTATTTTTGGCATAACTTGTTAGTGATTGGTCCTGCTAAGGGGACTTTTCTCCACCTTTCCACCTAAAAACAAAGCAAAGCACAATAGGACTGAATAGCAATGATTTGTAGAAGTCTCATAATTTTTAAATTGTAAGTGCAGTTAAAAAATGTGTAAGGATATTACATAAACCATCAGGTTGGTCTTTGAATGATCAGAAAATAATAACATGTTGAATTATTTCTTCATCAAGTACATCCCATTTAATAACTGTGGAAGATTTTATTATTGTTCTTAATTGCTCAGCAAACTTCGTATGAGGCATTTATACATCCTACACATTTCCGTGTGACTTGCAGTCCCTTCCTCTAGGAAGTGCATATTTCCCCATGTTTTAGATTCAGCCATGTAATTTGCTTCAGCCAGTGAAATCTGAGGCATAATCCATCTGTACCATCTACTCAGAAACTTAAGAGCCATTTCGTGGTTTGGCTATTATATTCTTTTCCCTCTGCCACAATAAGTGGCAACTGAAATAAAGTCAACCTGGTTTCCGAAATAAGCACACACTAAGCAGAGACATGGCTGATATGTTCCATGAGTGAGAAATAAACCTTTGTTTTTGTAAGATATTAAGATTTGTATGTATTTTTTATTGCAACATACACTAGCATGAGCTTATTTCTACAGTAAACATGCAAATTAGCACAACAGCCATTCATTGACAGTATGTCAACTATGCAACATAAATATTCCTAATGAAATGCTAAAATCCAAATAGCTTCCATTAAAACACCCCTTTCTTTTACCCTCCAGAAAACCATCCCTGCCCATTTTCGACCTTGAACTATTTCATTATTTGGGAGGTTGATAGCAGGTTTTAAAATACAATATTTCTGTTTCTCTACGTTCATTAAAAATATTTTCATTGAGGGGCCTCCCTGGTGGTGCAAGGTGTTAAGACGCAGCTCTATGAAGTTATCCACGGCCACTGCAGCATGAGTTCAAAACTCAGCCAACAGTGTATTTCAGTCAATCCACCTGTTTCTCTCCCCACTCTGTCTCTGGTGAATCCTCTCCCCACTCCACACATACACACCTCTGGCCTGTACCACAGATCTTGTATGCATAAATAAATAAATCTTTAAAAAAATATATTTTCATTGAACTCAGATTACAACTATCATCAGTCTAACAATTTTTCAAATAAAGACTACATGTCTTCTTTAAGGGAATCCTCACTTTTGGATAAAACATTACCAATTTCCAGTATGGGATAAGAAATTAATTAGTCTTAGACCTCCCCGGTGGCGCAGCGGTTGAGCGCTGGGTTGTGAAGCTGCCGGCAGCCTCTGCATCGCCGGTTAGATCCCCGGCTGCTCCCCGGCCACTGGAGGAGGGTCCCACATGGCGCGCAGACCTCTCCTGCCGCCCGCTGCTCCCCTCAGCAGTGTACTTCGGTCCTTCTGCCTGTTCCGCTCCCTGCTCTGGCTCTGGTGAATTCTCTCACCCTCCCGCGCTTCTGACTGTACCCAGTGCTTGTATAAATAAATAAATAAATAAATAAATAAATCTTTTAAAAAAAAAAGAAATTAATTAGTCTTTATGAGTAGAATAAACAATCCAGTTAATTTCCAATACTCTCAACAGTAACAAAAGCAAAACGATGGCACAAAAGCAATGGGAACCAGGCATTTTATAAGTTTTTATAACTAATGAAACTTCAGATTTAGTTCCTCTTCATAATTAGCTCCTCTCTCAGTTGTATTTTATCCTGAGAATCCAATTTTTACAATTTCTAGACTTGACATCTTTAAAGCCAAATACTATGACTTCTATTTTTGAAAGAGAAATTATTTTAATTTCTGTTTCTATACATTTTCAAAATGATTGGTCAAATCAGTGAAATGTTAGACAAAACAATTGTTTCATGTGACATTAACACAAAATAAGTCCCAATGACTGGTGCACGAGGCCATATTCCTTATTTTCAGCCTTGGTTTTAGATTTAGAAATATCTTTGCTTACCATTTTTTTCCTGGGTTCTCATATTAGGGGACAAACTAAGACTTTGAGAAATGTACCCAGACCTTGTGTAGAAGGTAGTTAGCTGCCCATTAACTCCCCAAGGCACAGTAGCACCACTAAGCCAGATTGGGCTTTGCTATCTGAGTATTCTAACAGCCATGTCCTCGTGGTTTAGGAAGGCCAGCTTCCAAAAAGGGAACAATTCTGAATGCTTGTTCCCAATATCAACCTATGCCAACGCCAGGCCTACCTGCCATCCTAATGGCTTGGGGCCCAGTGGAGAGGATGGTCAAAGGAAGATTCAATCAAACAGTGACCTACATCACAGCTAAGATAATGCCTATATAATCTATACTGTCATTTCTTTTCTTCCCTTTGAGAAATAAAATATCAATCTTATACTTGCCAACTTGAGGACTTGACAACCCTCTATGCCATATGGTTTTCTAGTACTTCTGCTAGGTTTAACATTTTGTTAAACACAGATAGAGCTCCTGGACAATCCCTTCGCACCTTTTACCTCCCATCCAAGTATACCAGTGCTTTATCCTATTGTTTTCTTGCATTTTGCTTCTACATATTTGTAACCCCACACTAGCTCCTTGTTCAAATAGTCAATTAACTTTTTAAAAGATCCAAATAATGGGCCTCCCCAGTGGCACAGTGGTTGAGCGCTGGGTTGCGAAGCTGCCCGCGGTCTCTGTGGTGCCGGTTCGATCCCTGGCTGCTCCCTGGCCACCAGAGGAGGGTCCCACATGGTGCGCAGACCTCTCCTGCCGCCCGCTGCTCCCCTCAGCAGTGTACTTCAGTCCTTCTGCCTGTTCTGTTCCCCGCTCTGGCTCTGGTGAATTCTCTCACCCTCCCGTGCTTCTGACTGTACCCAGTGCATGTATAAACAAATAAATAAATAAATAAATAAATAAATAAAAAGATCCAAATAATAAGAAAACATATTAAGAGTGGGCAGAGAAACTGAATAGACTTTCTCCCCAAAGAAGACATAAAATGACCAACAGATATATACAAAGGTGCTTACCATTACCAATTATCAGGGAAATCAAACCCATAATGAGATATCACCTCACACCTGATAGAATGGCTATTATCAAAAAGGCAAGAGAACAAAAACTGGTGGGATTGTGGGGGAAAAGGAAACTGTGCACTGTTGTAGGAATGTAAGTTGGTACAACCACAAAGGAAAACCATATGTGGATTCCTCAAAAAATAAAAAATTGAAGTGCCATATGATGCAGCGATTCCACTTCTGGGTACACATCCAAAGGAAATGAGATAACTATGTTGAATAGATATCTGCATGCCCAAGTTCACTGCAGCATTACTTACAATAGGCAAGACTTGGAAACAACCTAAGGTTCCATTTAATTGATGAGTAGATAAAGAAAATGTGATATAGGGCCTCCCCAGTGGCGCAGCGGTTGAGCACTGGGTTGCGAAGCTGCCCGCGGCCTCTGCAGCGCCGGTTCAATCCCCGGCTGCTCCCCGGCCACCGGAGGAGGGTCCCACATGGCGTGCAGACCTCTCCTGCCGCCCGCTGCTCCCCTCAGCAGTGTACTTCGGTCCTTCTGCCTACTCTGCTCCCCGCTCTGGCTCTGGTGAATTTTCACCCTCCCGCGCTTCTGACTGTACCCAGTGCTTGTATAAACAAAACAAACAAACAAACAAATAAATAAATAAAAAACATGCCTTAAAAAAAAAAAGAAAATGTGATATATATGGAAAGAGAGAGAGATTATAGATTTACAGTGTCTATATATACAAGAAATAGATGTACTCTATATATACAATTAAATGTATACAATTTGTATGTATATATAGATACAAAACACACACCCACAAACACTGGAATATTATTCAGTTATAAAAATGAATATACTCTTGCCATTTCCAATAACATGAATCAACCTTGAAAGCATTAAGCTCAGTGAAATAAATCAGAGAGACAAAGTACTGTATAATCTCTTATGTGGAATCTAAAAAAAGCACCTTAATTCACAGAAACAGAGATAGATGGTAGTCAGAGGAGGGCAATGAGAGGTATGGGAAAGGCGTGAAGATGGTCAAAATGTACAAACTTCCAGCTATAAAATAAGTAGGTTATGAGGGAGTAATAAGCATGGTGACTATGCTTAACAATATTATTATATATTTGAAAGTTGCTAAGAGAGTAGACCTTAAAAGTCATCACAAGGAAAAATGTTGTAACATTGGCGGTGATAGATATTTGCTAAACTTATGTGGTAATCATTTCAGACATATGCATGACTGTGTTAAATCGTCACATACATTATTCTTATGCAATATTTTATGTCAATTGCATCTCAATAAAAATGGAGACAATCTGATACATTTACCTACATCTCTACCATTTCCAGTGCTCTTTATTTCTTTTGGTAAGTCCATATTTCCAACTGATATTTTCCTTCTGCCTAAAAAATATCCAATATGTCACTAATCCTATCCAGTGTAGCCTATCCTATCCAGTTTTATCTCTCATTGTTTTTAGCTCTAGAAGATTGACTTGTGTCTTTTTCATATCTCCCATGTTCTCCCTTCTTAACATGTTCAACCTTTGGGCCTCCCTGGTGGCGCAAGGGGTTAAGACACAACCTATGAAGCTATCCACAGCCACAGCAGCACAAGTTGGATCCCCGGCCAGGGAGCTTCCTACATGGTCCCAGCAGACCTCTCCTGTCTCGCCCACAGCTCCCCTCAGCAGTGTATTTCAGTCAACCTGCCTGTTCTGTTCCCCACTCTGTTTCTGGTGAATCCTCTCACCCTCTGCACCTCTGACCTGTACCCTGGTTTTTGTATGCATAAATAAATAAATCCTTAAAAAAAAAGTTTGATCCTTTCAGGTCTGCTGTTAAGTTTTGTTAGGACCAGAACAGCTTCTCATTTAGGTTAATCTTGCCCCACTACTGAAGCATGAGTACTCCACTCGGTGCCTTGCAGATTGTGAGGGCTCACAGTCTGGTTGATGGGAATTGGCGCAGTTCCTGGCCTGTGTGAGCTCCTTATGCCACCTGGTTCTTCTGATCTAGAATAATTTCCTTACACACATATGCTAATAAATTTCAGTCTAATACTTGAGAGAGAACCTCTGGTCATTCTGGGGATTCTTCTTCCCTCCCTGCGTCCCTCCCTTACCTTCTTCAGTTCTTTCTTTATCCTCTGCCCTCCCCTCTTCTGCTCTGCCCTCCCCATCTGGGTGTTCCCTTCCCTTCCCTCTCTCAGAATCTTTCTCCTCTCTGGTTCTTTGTTCTGCAAGCTCCAGCAGCTTTGGCCTCTCCCAGCTCCACCTCCTCAACTTGAAGTTCATTGAACTCTCTTGGTCCCACACCTCCTCCCTGCACTGCAACCTGGAAACTCTCTACACCACTAAGCTGGGGTCACTTGTGTTTTCCAGCTCTCAGAGACCACTATTCTTCATGATCATCGCCTTGTTTTATGTATTTTTTTCTGATTTGTTTTACTTATTTCAAGCAGAATGTTAAATCTGGTCTCTGTTACTCCATCTTGACTGGAAACAAGTACGTTTTTAATTTACCTGGAATTTATATGGGTGTTAAACTTTCTGAGTCATTGAATTTCTGAGAATAACTGAACTTTACTCTTATTATTTGAAAAGGTTGAATTGAAATAAAATTCTATTCTTAAAATAAGTTTCACTCCAACCTTTGAAGGCATTTTTCCTTTGTTTTTAAGCATTCGCTATTGCAGATAGGAAGTCTGGTGTGTGATTCTCATTCTTTTCTAAGTAACTTTTTTTCTTTCTGCAGGATTTCAGAATTATCTCTTTATTGTATTCTGAAATTTCAAAGGGATGCATTTAGGCTTGGATTTTTTTAAAGTAGTATCTGTGGAATTATGAGTTTGACAAACTAATTTTAAATGGATAACTCCTATAAAATAAATACATGATTATTAAGATAAAAAAATCCATTCCACTTAAAATCATCTTGATTTTCACTAGTATTATGTCTGCCATCCTTTGGGAACCTTTGAATTAAAGCATTGTGTAAAGAAAAATAACAATAGGTTCTCAAAGGAAATTCTAGATGGATGAAAATTATGGGTATCTTCTCAATGGACATTATCTAGTTGATTTTTTGGGGTTATTTGACTATATAGGGATCTATGGTTTTCATGAACTTTAGACAATGTTACATATAAGGCTGTAAAATTGTAGAAAACAAACAGTAATGCCAATGAGTTTTGACTGTATGTGTAACTGTAAATTGTGCCTGGTGAAAATTTTGGCTATCATCCTGCAGAAGAGATGATTCCAAATATTACCTTTTATTTCCTGAAATTATTGATTAGTTTTTCATCTATTGGCAAATTCATTTCAGCGTTCCTGATTCCCCCCTATATTTGTTTATTCTTTGGATTCTCTTTTGAAAGGGTTTTAACCATTTACTCTTTCCTTCATTAACTAAAGACTTAAAAACAACTTTTCACATTTTTTTATATTGGTATGAAAGCTATGATTTTGCATTATTTTTAAATTATCTTTTATTAATACCATACATGACTTTTTATAATGTGCATTATTACTGTTTTATTATGTTTGAAGGGTTTTAGAGAATACTTCATACTGGACTTTGGAATAGAGTGCAATTTTGCTGAGTATCAGATCCTCT
Source organism: Talpa europaea (assembly GCF_964194135.1). Classification (NCBI taxonomy): domain Eukaryota; kingdom Metazoa; phylum Chordata; class Mammalia; order Eulipotyphla; family Talpidae; genus Talpa; species Talpa europaea. The sequence continues at coordinate 111,635,469 of NC_140073.1, forward strand.
ATGACAAATCTGACTGACTACCTGCTTCTGTCATAAAGTTTTGATAGAGGGTTGGGCTACAAAAGCAGGGTTGAGGGTTGCAACAGAAATCATATGATCCACCAATATAAAATATTTACTATATGACCTTTTATACAAAAAGTTTGTTGACTCCTGCTTTATGATATGACACTGACCTGCTGCAGATATTATCTGCAAATGAAAATTCTATTTCTTATTTAAATCGAAGTTTTTAGGTTTTTCTGTATCTCCAAATTCGATGTACATTGCCACTTACAAAGATGCACGAAACTTCTGCATTTGAACAGACTGAATAACATAGTGATTACTATTTCCCCATTGACCTTGAAGTCCCAGTGGGCTGGGTTTGAATCCCCTAGTTCACGTAAAGCCAAGGCTTTAATCAGGGTTTTTTGTTTTTTTTTTTTTAAAGATTTATTTTTTTTATTTCTTATTTATTTTTTATACAAGCACTGGGTACAGTCAGAAGCGCGGGAGGGTGAGAGAATTCACCAGAGCCAGAGCAGGGAGCAGAAGGACCGAAGTACACTGCTGAGGGGAGCAGCGGGCGGCAGGAGAGGTCTGCGCTCCATGTGGGACCCTCCAGCTGGGGATTGAACCGGCACTGCAGAGGCTGCGGGCAGCTTCGCAACCCAGCGCTCTACCGCTGCACCACCGGGGAGGCCCCTAATCAGGGTTTTTAACCTTTAACTTTCTTAAGCTACAGTTCCCTCATTCAAGAATAAGAGCTTATCTCATATGGTGGTTGTAAGGATTTAATGAGTTGTTATACGTAAAGAACTTACCCAAAAGTAGAAATGCATATTGTTATTGGGAATGCTTTTATGGGAGGGCACAGAGAGGTAATCTATGCCTATTTTTGTAACCTCCTAGATAGAGTCATACCTATTGCCAGACAGCCAATTATAAGCTTTACTATCCCAGGGAAGTTCTCTTCTCCCAACTGAGGAGGTAAAAAAGCACTTTGAAAGCTTTATTTGGGTCTTTGGAAACCTCACTAAGTTATCCCTTGCAAAGTCTTGCCCTTGTAGTAGACTGATAGCAAAAATGGCCCCAATTCTTCTCTTACCAGTGTCCATACCTCTTACGATGTGACTTTGCAGTGTCTCCCATTTAGAGGTAGAACTCTCCTTTGAATCTCCACTGGCCTGGTTACTTGTTTAATCAGCAGGATGCAGTAGAAGCGAATGTGTCAGTTCTGAGCTGAGGTCTCAGTAAGCCTTACATGATGCTTACTCTTTTGGAATCCTATCTTCACCATGATAGCAAGATTGATGAGCTTGCTGGGAGATGAGAGTATGAACATGACTCATCTCATTTATGGCCATCCTAACTCAATCAGCTCCCAGCCGACCTGCCTGTTGATCCCCGACTCAAGTGAATCCAGCTGAGGTCAACAAAGCCCAGCTCAGAACAAGAACTAACTAAGTGGGTCTCCCTGGTGGCACAAGGGGTTATGCACAGCACTGTGAAGCGATCCGCAGCCTCTGCAGCACCAGTTCCATCCCTGGCCAGCCAGGGAGCTACCCACATGGTGCAGCAGACCTCTCCGGTCTCACCTGCTGCTCCCCTCAGCAGTGTTTTTCAGTCAATCTGCCTGTTCTGTTCCCCACTCTGTCTCTGGTGGATCCTCTCACCCCCGGGTCTGGCCTGTACCCCCGTTCTCATATGCATAAATAAATAAATCTTTAAAAAAAAAAAGAACTAACCAACCCATAGACTTGTAAGCAAAAATACATATTTGTAGGGTAAAGAAAATATCAGGCTTTTCTGCCCTCCCGCCATCAGGATAGATGATGGATCCTTGTCCTGAATGCATGCCTGATGGTGGGCACCTGGAATAGGGTGTGGGCATAGGTAGATGGGATTCAGCTGAGCTAAGACTGTGCTTTTTAAGGGCGGCGTCACAGGGACGTCAGCAGCAGCAGTAGCAGCCAAAGCAGAAGCCGAAAGAGAAGCCGAGAAGCAGCAGAACGAACGCCAGAGAGCCCAGATAGAGTGAAGCCAGCACCCCTGCCTGCCATATGCCTGGTGAACCCCAATAAAAGACCTGCAAAAACCCACTAAGGACTCTGACTCCTCCTTTACCCGGTCTGCATGGGATCAGAAAACCTGTACTGTGGCCAGTCCTGCCCTTACAATATTGTATGTCAAAATAAATAAATATCCCATAATCTATCATTGTAATCTTGGCTACTGGATGACTACTAGCTACTCTTACCTGCTTGGGGAGTGTTAAGGATACATATCCCACACAAAGTAAAGTGTTCTGAAAATGAGAAACTAACTCAGCCCTGTTGTGTCAAGACATTGCTGAAATGATTAATTCAAATGCATACCCAAGTAGAGAATTTACCATGAGAGATTTGTACTGAAATCATAGCTCTTACAAATGATTATGTAACAGTATTTTGAAAACTTTTGAAGAAAAGATTATAAGTAGCTATTGTTTCATCTATAGGATCAATTGTTTATAGGGACATTAGAACCAAAATGTTTGCATGACAAAAGTATTTTTAGTCCCCAGTGGTTAACCTTCTGTTTGGAAATAGCAGTTAATAGAACAAAATCTGAGCTGTGCTAGACAATGCACTGTTCCTTAGGACTGTAACAAGAAATGATGTGGTTATATTATGGCACATTTTCTCCCAAGGTAACCAGTAAGGGAATTAACATTTTCTCTGGGTCTCTGGTGTTTCCCTTAGGATTTTGAAGATGATGATACCACATCCTGTATCATCATGATGATACCACATCCTGTGTCATTTTAAGCCAGGCATTTAGTTGCTTTGGGCCTCAGTTTCCTCATATGTAATGTGAGATTATTGGTTGATTTCTCAGGTCTCCTTTACCCAGTTCAATTTCAGATACATTTTTTTTTTCTGGACACTTTTTGCTCTCACTCATCAAACATTTATCTCCTATATATTATGTGTCAGGCATTTTACTAGTCACTGGAGATCCAGCAGTGAATAATGAGACATGGCCTCTACCCTCACATTAATAATGATAACAAAAATGACAGGAAGCATATCATTAACAATAACTGATACCATACTATATTATAGGTTCCAAAACACTTTCAGAGACATTTTTACATTTGACCTTCACTGCAGCACTATTAACTGGTTAGAACAAGTATTATTATCTACATTTTATGTATGAAGAAACTGAAACTCAAAAATATTAGAACTTGGTCAAGGCTACAGGGAAATAATATCACTTAGGGTTTAGAAATCTTGATCCTAATTATTTACAAAATTATTTTATTATGCAGCTTGTTTTGTTTTTGTTCTTCTTCCTTCTGTGGATTAGAATGATAAAATAATAGCTAAAGCTTAAGAATCTTGACTGGCCTCCCTGGTGGTGCTGGGGTTAAAGTCATTGCTAACAAGCTATCAGCAGCCACTAAAGCAGGAGTTCAATTCCCACAGGTGGTGTGCTAACCCACATGGGGCAGCAGACTTCTCCTGTATTGCCCACTACTCCCCTCTGCAGTGTATTTCAGTAGAGCCACCTGTTCTGCTCCCCACTCTGTCTCTGGTGAATCCTCTCTCTCTCACACACACACACCCCCTGCAGCTCTGTCCTACATCCCAATTCTTGTATGCATAAATAAAAATAAAGCTTTAAATAAAAAAAGAATCTTCACCTATGAGGATGCCTACCTAAGTAAAGTAGGTGAAACATCAGACAGAAGAGGTCAGATCTCTGATGATCATGGGGCCACCATCTCTGTTTAGAAGTAAAATTCTATTTTCTAAACTTCAAGCAACTTCTATTTATCTTGGTTGCTGGTTGTTTTTACACATGTAACCAAATGAATCTTAACTTATACAGATTTCTGTGGATGTTTTTCCCCTTTCCCTCAGTTATGGTGGCTATACAAACAGAAAAATGGGTTAGCTCTGAACTAATGCCTCTGCATCCAATATAACTATTAACTGAGATGTATTTCATTCAACTTATTATGTTTAAATGACTAATGGGGGGGTGGGAAAGGGTGGAGAGCAATGTATAGAGGGGGCCCAACTGACCAGGTTGAAGAACTGTGGGTGGCTTGGTGGGAGTGGCTAGTGACCCACCTCTTAAAAGGTGTGATCCTAGGGACCTCCCAGGTGGCACAAAGGGTTAAGCACCGCACTATGAAGCAATCCGCAGCCTCTGCAGCAGCAGTTCAATCCCCACCGGCCAGGGAGCTACCCACATGGAGCAAGAGACCTCTCCTATTCACCCGCTGCTCCCCTCAGCAGTGTATTTCAGTCAGTCTGCCTGTTCTGTTCCCCACTCTCTCTCTGGTGAATCCTCTCACCCCTGCAGCTCTGGCCTGTACCCCAGCTCTTGTATGCATAAATAAATAAATCTTTTTTTTTTAAAAAAAAGGTATAATCCTATACCTCTGAATCACATATATTATCTCACAATATTATCTCAATAAAATAAGATAAAATAAAATTAGGAGAACAAAATAAATAAATTAAATGACAAATAGCTTCCTAAACCCCTTTTCCTTAAGCCTATCCTTTCTATATCATTCTTTCTGCTTTCTTAAGTGATAGACTACTCAAATATACCAAATTTTTTAGTTCTTAAAAGATGTGTTTTGCAGGGCCTCCCTGGTGGCACAAAGGGGTTAAAAAGCAACCTCTGAGGCTATACGCAGCCTCTGCAGCACGAGTTCAATCCACTGGCCAAGGAGCTACCCACATGGCACAGCAGACCTCTCTTGACTCACCCACTGCTCCCCTCAGCAGTGTACTTTGGTCAATCTGCCTGTTTTGTTCCCCACTCTGTCTCTGGGTGAATCCTCTCGCCCCCACACACACACCTTTATTTATGCATAAATAAATAAACCTTAAATTAAAAAAAAAAAGATGTGTTTTGCCATGAAGTTTGAAGAAAGGACTTGGAGAAGTGTGGAAAAGGACTGAACTGTTGAATGAGTAACAAGCCCTGGATACTAAAATCAAACCCAGCCTCGTGACCTGTCTCAGATCTCTAAAAATGCTTCAGAGCTAGTCTGGGTGAACTACAGTGAGCTGTCACGATTGATGTAGTTATTATCAGAAGATCACAGTATATGTACAGAAGTTCAAATATTGTCAACAGTTCTGCATTTAAAAGGTTTCTTATGTAATTTTACAGCTGCTAAATCAACCCCTGATGACACAGTGAAATAGGACCAGGATATTAAAGCATTTAAACATGGGTTTTTAATTTGTTAACCAAACATTAGGACATTTCCTCAGTCTCTTTTTATATTGAAATAAAAAGACCTTCAGCAACAAAGGACAGTATTAAGGTTTCTTTCAAAGATGCAAGCTGATTTCTAAGGTTCCAAACCTTTGGATTATGTAAGCAAATAAAAGCTAAAGAAAAAGAATGTACAACTGAGAGATTAAGCATTATTTTTTCTTTTGTCAATAATCTTCTATTAAAAAAAGTTTAATTAGATATAAATGATCAAATTATCAGAACACTACCCTCATTGCAATTTTTTGAGCCAAAAGGGAATAACTGTAGATATGGAAATTCTGAATTTTCAGTTATTCATCTGCTGCTGAGAAGTTTAAGAATTGCAATGCGCTTACTAAGTTGTTTATGTGAAAGCAAAATGTTGAACAAAATACTACAAATCAGGCCTCCCTAGTGGCACAAGGGGTTAAGACGCAACCTATGAAGCTATCCACAGCTACTGCAGCACCAGTTCAATCCCTGGCCAGGGAGATACCCACATGGCTCAGCAGACCTCTCCTGACTCCCGCTACTCCCCTCAGCAGTGTATTTCAGTCGTTCTGCCTGTTCTGTTCCCTACTCTGTCTCTGCTGAATCCTCTCACTCCCCTCACCTCTGGCCTTGTACCCCAGTTCTTGCATGCATAAATAAATAAATATTTTAAAAAATACTACAAATATTACATTTCTATGGAATTACTGGAAAATTATTCCTTATAAAGAAGACATAGAGGGCCTCCCTGATGGCACAAAGGGTGAAGACGCAGCCTGTGAAGCTGTCTGCAGTCTCTGCAGCAGGAGTTCTATCCCCGCCAGCCAGGGAGCAACCCACATGGTGCAGCAGACCTCTCCTGACTCGTCCACTGCTCCCCTCAACAGTGTACTTTGGTCGATCTGCTTGCTCTGTTCCCCACTCTGTCTCTAGTGTATCCTCTCACCCCAGCACCTCTGGCCTGACCCCAGCTCTTGTATGCATAAATAAATAAATCTTAAAAAAAAAAAAGACATAGGTACTGTATTAAATCTTGCTTTACATCTCAGCCTTTGTGGAAAGACTAATTTTCATCTACCACAAACGATGAAAAATAGCTCTCCTGATGAGACTCAACAACAGCAAAGAAAACAATCCTGTCAAAAAATGGGCAGAAGAGCTAAAAAGAAACTTCTCTGAAGAGGAAATTCAGATGGCCAACAGGTATATGAAAAAATGTTCAACATCACTTGTAATCAGGGAAATGCAAATCAAAACTACCATGAGATACCATCTTACACCAGTGAGAATGGCACATATTAAAAAATCTAGCAACAACAAATGTTGGCGAGGATGTGGAGAAAAAGGAACTCTCCTGCACTGCTGGTGGGAGTGCAAACTGGTCCAACCACTATGGAGAGCTGTGTGGAGATTTCTGGACCTACTAAACATAGAGCTTCCATATGATCCAGCAATTCCACTCCTAGGTATTTACCCAAAGGACACAGAAACATCAATTCCAAAGAGCACCTGCACCCCTATGTTTATAGCAGCACTGTTTACAATAGCTAATCTTTGGAAACAACCCAAATGCCTAAAAACAGATGACTGGATCAAGAAGATGTGGTCCATATATACCATGGAATATTACTCAGCATTCAAAAAAGATAAACACATGCAATTTGCAGCAACATGGATGGCGCTGGAAGGGATCATGCTTAGCGAAATAAGCCAGAAAGAAAAAGAAAAATACCGGATGGTCTCACTCAGCAGGAATCTAGATAACTTAAATAAGGGACCAGGAAAATGAATAACTATAAGAAAGTGAAAATCAAAATCAACAAAAAACTATGAACCAGGGGCAGGGAGGGGAGGGATTGGGGTCAAAATAAGGGGGTTGCAGTTGTATGGGAAATATAAAAATAAAATTCATTTAAAAAAAAGAAAAGAAAAATAGCTCTCACCTGAAAACTCTTTGCACTCTGTTAGGAAGGTCTGCAAAAGGGTCTGAATGCTACCTCGTTTTCCCGGTCCCCTCTTTACAATGTGATCTTAATAGTCTTCATATAGTGGTGGAATTCATGTTCATTCTCCTCAAATTCAACAAACATTTGTATCTGTTTCAACCAAGAAAGCACTGCAATGATACTATGTGAATCCAGAGGTTAGATCGCAAAAATGATGTGTGTTCATCTTGTCTTTGTGGGACACTCGAGGGATTCACATGTATGCTGTGAAGAAGTGCAATCTCACCCACTGAGAGAGACCATGCCGATCAGCTACATGTATGTGTCCAGCTGATGATAAGCACCAGCCACCAGACATGTGAAGGAAGACTCCTCTAGATGATTCCAACCCCTGATTGTTGAGTTACCCTCAGCCTTTGAGTGTTTGAGCTTTTGAGCTAAAGCTTCAGATATGGTGGAACCAAGAGACTTCCTACACTGTACCTGAAATCCTGACCCACATATCTGTGTGCGTAATAAAATGACCATGTTGCCACAAAATGTTGGACTGGTTTATTACTCAGCATTAGTAATTAGAGCATATGTATTACCTACAAGTCATATTAATAATGATGATATTTTCAATTTATATAAAAATTCCCCTGATAAACTAACATAAATTTCGTGTATTTTCAAAGTAGTCTTCAAAAGTGTAATAAGGATAATAGCATGGCCTTCATTTTGCCATTAGAGGTCACCAAATCATGAAAAAGTTACAATTCATATAACATCACAAACTTTTTCATTGACTAGAATTCAGACATTTTGTCTTCCAATTCTAGGCTTCCCCCCCCCCAAATCTTGCGCTAAACCAAGTTAGTCCCATTTATTTGTATTCTTTAAATTTGTATCTTTATGATTATCCTATATGCTAAATTATAGGACTCCCAATATCTTCTATGCTTGTCTTTTTCTTTTTTTTTCTTTTTTAAAAAATTTATTTAATTATGCATACAAGAACTAGGATGAAGGCCAGAGGTACAAGGGTTGAAAGGATTCACTAGAGACAGAGTGGGGAGCAGAACAGTTAGCTCTACCGAAATATACTGCTGAGGGGAGCAGTGGGCAAGACAGGTGAGGTCTGCTATACCACATGGGTTAGCTCTGGGGATCGAACTCATGCTGCAGTGGCTGCAGACAGCTTCATAGTGCTGAGACTTAACCCCTTTCACCACCAGGGAGGCCCCCTTTCTGTGCTTTGCTATTTGAATATCCCATTATTTCAAATTTTGCCCTCAACCAAGACCATTGTCTTCTTTGTAAATATGTAGCTTCCCAGAGAATGATAAAGCAAACAATGCAAGGTATTTGCTCTGTATAAAGGATATGTTGTATCTGTAAAAGGATATATAGGAATGTGCTTCTTTGTATGATTCTTTTCTGTAAGCTTGAAATTACTTCAAAATAAAAAAGAATGTTAAAGGAAAAAGGGGATAAGGACTGAAAACAAAAACTGAAGCTACCCACACTTCTCTGATTCTGATAGTGATTGTCTTTTGCTACTGGCACTTAAACACTCCAGAGCAATCCTTCACTCAAGGTAATGACCAAATTAACCAGTTGTATGTCTTTTTTTAAGGTATCTATCATGGACATCTGGTTTTCTGTCTTCCCAATATCCAATTCTTTCTTCTGATAATGAACTTTCCTTTGTAAAATCACTCTTCTCCAGCTTTAGATCTTGTGGAAGAAAGGAGTTCACCCAATTCCCTGACTCTAGGGATAGAAATGTAACCCAGTTATAGCATCTCATGGATGGCCAATGACAAAGCAGTAAATCAGCCATTAAAAAAAAAGAAATTTGCCATTTGCAATAACATGGATGAACCTTGAGGACATTATGCTAAGTGACATATGTCAGAGAAAGACAAATGCTGGATGATCTCATTTATATGTGGAATCTAAAAAAGCTGAAGTGATAGAAATGGAGTAGAGTGGGATTACCTGGTACACGGGTCTGTGAGAAACGGAAAGGTCTTGGTCAAAGAATATAAACTTCCAGTTATAAGATGAATAAATTCTGGAGATATAATGTACAGCATGATAACTATAGTTAACAATACTGTGTTGTGGGCCTCCCCGGTGGTGCAGCGGTTGAGCGCTGGGTTGTGAAGCTGCCCGCAGCCTCTGCAGCGCCGGTTCGATCCCCGGCTGCTCCCAGGTCACCGGAGGAGGGTCCCGCATGGCGCGCAGACCTCTCCTGCCACCCGCTGCTCCCCTCAGCAGTGTACCTCGGTCCTTCTGTCTGCTCTGCTCCCTGCTCTGGCTCTGGTGAATTCTCTCACCCTCCCGTGCTTCTGACTGTACCCAGTGCTTGTATAAATCAATCAATCAATCAATCTTGTATAAATAAATAAATAAATCTTTAAAAAAAAAAAAATACTGTGTTGTATACTTGACCATTGTTAAGAAAGTGTTATCACCACCATCACCACCAATAAAAATGAGATTATGTGAGGTGATGAATGCATTAACTAACCTTATTGTAATCATTTATAATATATATGTATTAAATTATCACTGTGTATATCATTAACTTACATAATGTTGGGCCTCCCTAGTGGCGCAAGTCTCAGCACTATGAAGCTATCCGCAGCCACTGCCACAAGAGTTAGATCCCTAGCCACGCAGCTAACCCACATGGCGCAACAGACCTCTCCTGTCTTGCCCCCTGCTCCCTTCAGCAGTGTATTTCAATAGATCTGCCTGCTGTGTTCCCTACTCTGTTTCTGGTGAATACTCTCATACTCCCCTCTTCCCCACACCTCTGGCCTACACCCCAGTTCTTGTATGCATAAATAAATAAAAATAAAACTTTAAAAAACTTATATAATGTTATATGTCAATTATAGCTTAGTAATGGGGGAATGGGGAGCAAGAGTCCTTTAATGGTTCAATAGTAAAGAAAATGTCCCAACTGATATTGCTGATCCTGCTTTTCTTTTTCTCTGTTGATTTGGAGAGGAATGTGCAAAAGCATTTGTTTTATTCTAGGTAATATACACTAGAAATATTACATTTTTACAAATAAAATTGACATTTTGACTTTATTCCCCTTTAAAAAAATTTTCACCCTGGCTCAAAATGTAATACTCCAAGTCAAAATGTTTTACCTAGGTAGGAAAAAAATTTTTTTTTGGTGGGACCCTCGCTGGCAGCCGTCCAACGAACGGGCGCTGCAGAGGCCGCGGGCAGCCTCGCAGCCCAGCGCTCAACTGCTGCGCCACCAGGGGAGGCCCCCTAGGTAGGGAAATTTAAAATAAAGTTGAAGGGCACTGTCTACAATTGCCAAGTTATGGAGTTAACCTAAGCACCCTTCAACAGATAAATGGATGATGAGATTATGGAATATACACTCAGTGGAATACTACACAGCTTTGAAAAAAGATGAAATAGTGGCTTTGGTGGGCGGGAATGGATGAACCTCAAGGTGATTATGTTAAATGAAATAAGTCAGAAAATGATAGATATCAGATGGTTTCACACATTTTAGAATATAAATAACCAAAAATCATACACAGGTAAAATACAGAATGAACAAATCTTGGACTTAGTGAAAGAATTTAATGGTTACCGGGAGGAATGTGGAGAGGGAAAAAAGGGTGGGAAGACAGGCAAAGCAGTGTTGGTTTGGTGGTGTGTGAGTGAAACATGTGTACACATGAAAGAGGAAAAATGTAACCCTAAAAAAAATTTCAAGTTATAAAAATTGGACAAAGTTGAAAGATTAGAATCTCTGTTGTATTGTAAAGAAGAATTTCCTGTACCAGAATTCTTTTTCTTTTTGGTATTTTGCAAAAGAATGAAATAAACCATCCCCCAGAAGACTCAGATATGTAGGCAGAGGCATCTTGTTAACAGGAGTAGAACTGCCCAGCACTTCTTTTATTCACAATATAGCTCCAAATCTTGAAATCAGCCTTCCTTTTATTCAAGAGAAAGAATTAGGTTATTTGTAATTTTATAAAAATTAGTCTTGAGGTTTTTTTTTTTTTTTTTAAGAAAAGGACTCTAGAGCTATATAATCTATTTTATACTGGGAGCATGATTGTGATAGGAATTTTATTTAGAAGTAAGTGAATATCCTCACAAAATTCAGTGTCTGGTTACTAAATAAACAAACCAAAAAAACCCAGTATAAAGCCTTATTACTTGCTGATTCTTCTCTACTCCATCTCCTTCAAAGGTTAACACATGGTTTATCAAATTTATAAAACTCAGCAAAATGTACACCACCCTCTCTATTCCCTATCTCACTGCCATCTTTGGAAATCCCTACCAGGCCTTCCCAGAAAGATTCCATAGATTATTGGTTCTTCTACTCTTCTCTTTTCCTCTTGCTAAATCTTTAGGAACTGATCTAATGAATTTTAACCATTCCCCTCTTTTCTTTCTTTCTTTTTTTTTTTTTTTAAGAAATGAAGCTTTTAGGTTTGTTTTAGTGTGTCTACTCAGTAGAAGCTCCACTGGCAGGTTGAGGCCTTCTATGGTATCGAGTGATAGATGTTGAATCCCATCCTTACTGGTATTTGCTCCTTGGAGGTGAAAAAAATAAATGTTTTATAAAGCTCAAATTGGCCTTATCAAACAAAACATCTGCTAGATCAGTGAATGACTGGTGACAGCAGGAGAGAGCAGTGCTGGCCTCTCCAATAGAAGTCACTGCAGTTAATAGAAGCTATTATGGGAAAATTCTGGCAAGAAGTTTTCTTTTCCTTCTTTTTCTCCTTCAGACAGCTAAAATTTTTAAAAGAAAAAAATGTATTCAGTTGCTAGGGTAACTGTGGTTTCAAAACTACCCTAACAAAAGCCAGATATCACATATCAAACTACCAAATTGTTAATTTGACTGGTATTTTAAAATAACTACTTAAAAGAGATGTTTTCTCCTTATCTAGCTGTAGAGAAAAGAGGAACAGGGAAAATAAAGGAAGAGGGGAGCAAAAGGAAACTGGTAGATTCATTTAAGAAATGCTTTTGCCTTATTAAATATTTGTTGGAAATAAAAATCCCTCACATGTTATAGATACATTTGTATGCAGGAATTATTTAGTCATATTCAAAACAAAAGGGGGGTAGTAGGTTATCCTGTTTTCAATTTCTCTCCCCACATTTCAAACCCTGCCTGGGTTTTATGTGAATGGTTTTCTGTGGGCACTTGGTAAAGGAATTGGTTACTTGAGGGAGTCACGCATACTCTGAAATCTCTTATGGGTGATTGTGTTTGTCCTGTTTCTTGCTTTTCATCACTTGATTTAAAGAGAATACAATAAAGCCACTAAGTGCTTGGAGACTAACTCAGACATGGCTAGGACTAAAAATCTATCTTCTTTAACCTCTCTGAGCTTGTTCCTTCATTTTAAAAAAGTTATCTGGACAAATGACTTGGTTACCAAAACAAGTAAACCACAATGAAGAAAAGAGAGAAAGGGACCCATAAATTAAAAGAGATTTGAGAGACATGTCAACTACGTGTATAGATGTTGCTTAGATCTGATTTGGAAAAAAAAAAAAAAAGGCAAGTGTAAACACCCATTTACGAGACTCCTGGGAGTCTTGAACACTGATTAGATGTTTTAAAATGTTAAAGCATCATTTCAAACAGGCTCACATATGATGATCATGTGGTGTTTTTGTATTTTTACAGGTCATTATCATACCAAATATGGAAATATTTATAATTAAAATAATATAATGTTTGATATTTGCCTCAAAATAAGGGAGAAGAAAATGTATAGTATTCTACTTTATATTATAGTATTCTACTTTAAAATACATATTTGAGTTTTTTCATAATAAAAGCTATGAGTTAAACTCACCTGATAAGATTATCACATAAATTTAAATATGATACTGTGTGAAAAAGCAAGCACTTGGCAAAGTGCCTGGTATGTAACAAGTGCTCAATATATGTTGATTATTACTATTAGACATGTGCCTCTTTTCTGCCCTATGCATACCTATGAAAGCCAGATCATGAAATGTGTGACTGCGGGAAAAGGCATCTTTACTCCTTCCAAAACAAACAGCACCTGCCTAGCATTATACCCATCCTCATCCAACCTGGTTTTGTACTAGGCCCTATGCTTTCCACACTAAAATTCTGTTTTATAGTAGCTGCTGATTTTTTGCCTTTAGTTCACATTACATTTTAGGTGTGAATGCTATTTCAATGGAAAACAGAAGGCAAGAACATTTTAAAAGTTCAACTGTTAGTAAATACTGAGCACATTGCTAATAATTTCCATCTATAGTTTTATTTAACCTTTATGACAATTCTCTGAAGTAGAAACTACTAGGTTCATTTCAGAGAGGAGGAAACAGAAGTTTCCTTGCCCACCAAGAACCTGGCATGAAGTGGTGGCCCTTATACCCATCTCTGAGAGTCCCAAAGTGCTTGTGCCCATCCAGGAGCCCTGCCCTTCATCATCCTTGCCTTTCTTTGCCTTGTCTTAGATAAAAAATAACCACTACAGCCCAGAAAAGTTAAGTTGCCATTCTCACTCAAAAGACTTGCCATTCTCACTCAAAGTCGACTCATCTGTCGACTGACAACACTAGTTTGCAGCAGGGTATTAAAAGATCTGTATACCTGACAAGGGAGTGGTAGCTTGAAACCGGCAGGGAGGAAGCTCAAGAAAGAATAATAAAAAGAAACAAGGTTTTCAGGACTGCACTGACATTTGTGTTTCATTTTTCTCTTGTTCTAAACGCTGCTATTCAACTTTTTGGGGAGAGGAGAAAGCGGGGCAAGTTGGCTTATACGAGAACCGTTCAATTCCAAGAATTAAAAACAGCCAACTGCTACCCAATACCGTGGGTCTGAATTCAAGCTCCGACTGTAATTTAGTTCGGTCGTGGCCCTGACACCCTAAACTTGCAAATGATGAGTTGATTTTAGAATCCAGCGTATTTAAACCGGGACGATTCCATAGAAGGCTGGATCTTATTACAATTCGAGTTATTGGTTGTTTACATCAAACATTACGAGAGAATGGAGCGGAAAAAGAGGCACCAGGAGAAACAGAAACTCCCAGAGACAAAGTGCCCAAGGAGAGAGAGTTAGTGCCTGAAACTGGAGGGTCAGACTCCTGGGCCCCACTCCAGGGCGTCGGGAGGGGTCGGGTTCTTTCAGCAGCCGCCGGGAAGATTTCCAGCTAACCCTTTCCCTGTCAAGGCCCAGAGAGGCTCACTCCAAGACCACCAGCCGCCGCGTTTCTGCAAGGAGCAGACACCACCCGCCACCAGAGCGGCCCGCCCACTTTCCCAGGCCTGCCCAACCCCTGCTGCGAATCCCCGATCCTCTCCCGGCGCTGGTCTACGGTCCTCTTAATTAGGAAACAATAGCTATTTAAGAAGAAGTGCAAATAACTGCGCTCTGCGCGCCCAAGCGTGGCATTCTCGGGAGTTCCCTTCGGACAAACAACTCAGCAGCCCAGCGCAGCCGCGCCGGAAGAGAGGGAGCCAGGTTGAGGGACCAGGGCATCAGGAGCACCCGGCGACCCGCCTCCTGGGGTCCCCTCTTCAGCCTTCCCGCCTGGCGGGAACCCGAGGAATGGGGAACCACCCTCTTCTCTGCAGCAAATCTAGGGGCGACAGAGAACGGTCCAGAAGCCCCAGGGGAGACGGCACGGAACGGGGTACCTAGCAGTCGGAGTCAGGGCGTTCCGCAGTCCAGGTTCAGGCCCCCGCGCCAGGGGCGCACTCCAGGCAGGGCGCGGCCCAAGTGCGCGGCGTCTCGGCTGGCAACTCCCGCTGTTCCCCGGAGGGAACCGGCCCTCGCCCCCTTGGAGGGTGGAGATGCCTCACGTTCCCTCCTCCCGCTCCCCCGGGTCGGAGAAGAGAGGTGGGATTAGGCAGGGGTGACTATTCCGCGTGCTCTATAATTACGCACACACTGAAATCTTCACCGTTGACTTAAGTTACTTGGCGCGGCGAGGACTGTGGCCCTGCGTGTTGATTAAACGCAGCCTTTATTTACCTAAACAATAAATGTAGAGATTAGCAACGTTCGCTTGATCACAATAATGGGGTTTACAATTAAGGGGCAATGCATCCCAGATGTAACCCAGTCTAAGGAAGGCGGGGGGGGGGGGTTGCTTCTCAATAAGGCGCTGGGTGGGCTGAAGCGGCGGAGGTGGCGAGCCGGGCGCAGAGCAGCAGGCGGAGGGCAGGCCCAGCCGCAGCATGGCCGCGGGTCACCGAGCGGGGGGGAGGGGGGGGGCTGCCGCTCGCTCTGGGGGACGTGAACAACCCCGCTCCTTGGAAGGATCTGAAGCCCAGAGCACGCCTCCCGCGGCGATGTCACCTGCCTCAAGGCTGTACTGTCTGCCGCTGCCCGCTTGAGAAAGAGGATGGAAGCGCCAGCGCGTGCGGGAGTAAGTACGTCTGTGCCACCAAAGTGCCTTCTGCAGGCGGCAGCGGGAGGGGCCCAGCGGGAGGCGCACGTGTCTGATGTGCCGGGAGCCTCTCTCGGCCCCAATGTATGGCCGGCTGGTGGGAGTCCAGCAGAAAGTCAGGCTGGCAGTGTCCGTCTGGCCTCGCGGTGGGGGTGGGTGTGACTTCCAGACGCGAGGTCAGCCGCGCGGGGTTGGGCTCTGGAGTGGCTGAAACTGAGAGAGCATGCAAGTGCCGGCCCGAGACAGGCCTGTTCCCGGCATATCACAGAGGGTGCCTGAGTCTTTGGTGGGAATCATAACTGACTTCTTTCTTAAGCTTTTACTCATCTGTTGGGCCTTGGAAGGTCCTAGGAAGGAGGAATTGAAAGGAACTAACTCAGAAAATTCAGGGGAGTGAGATATGGGGTAATAAAGGACCTAAGAACACCTGGTATAGAAGAGGGTGTGTGTGTGTGTGTGTGTGTGTGTGTGTGTGTGTGTTTAGAACAGATAGCATGTCTCCCCCTGCATGTGCTTTTGCTTTTCCCCTCCTCCCTCTGCACCCCCTTATTAACTTGGAATGCCTCCCATTCCATATTTAGATGCAAACAAAAGAATTTGTCCCAAACACCAAAAAACAAGTCTGGACTGAGTCCTTTCCCGCCAACCATTAAGGTTTGGAAATAAACAGCACTTCCCAGCCCTGGAGAAGACTTGGGTGGTGAGAGGCTGTAGAGGATTGGACAGAGGGAGGGAGAAAGGAGGAGAGGAGAAGTTTGGGAAGGAGAAGAGGAGGGAGGAAGAGGAGGGACCAGCAGGGGCAGAGCTGTAGGTGGGGTTCCCCTGCAGTCTGCCCCCTCCGTGCCCAGGGTCTTCTGGGCCCAGCCTCGCTCGCTTTTCCGACAGCCTGGGGGAGCAGTACGACAAAGGGCATTCTTTGCCTCTGGGACTTGTGAAGTGCGTCTGTCCTCTCCTTGCAGGCTCAGGAAAAGCTGGCAGGAATTGCCGTGAGAAGACCGACGAGTGTCTGCGGCGCAGGAGACAACTGTAAACAGACTTTGGGCCGGGAGAAGGGGCGGGAGGAGGTGGTGGCGGGGCCCAGCTCTGATCGTTTCAGCTCTGTTGTGTTTTCCTCTTGGCCAGATAGATTAACTAAAAAAGTCAGCGCGAGCGAAGAGCTCGGTGCCACGGAGTCCCTCCCAGCCCCACCCCACCCCACCCCACCCCACCCCCCGCGTCATGTGCACGCGGGAAGCGAGGTGGCCGCTCCTCCCCAGTGGCGCCTGAAACTTCAAGAGCTGCTGGTTCAGTGTTCCTTCCGTAATTAGGAGGCCACACCGCTCTCCAACACTCTGTTAAACAAATCTGTAAGTCACCCTCCCCCTCTCTTGGGATTCATCGGGAGGAGGGAGGCAGCTGGGACCGCCCCGGGCGGGGTCCTCCGCTCGAGGAGTGGCATCGCCGTGACCCCCGGCTGCTCCCCACCGCCTTGGTCTTTCTAAGCTCTTCCTTGGAAAGAAGAGAAAGGGGCAAAGAATGTGCATTTCGCCACCCACCGGACGAGTCAGGAGAGCCTGTGTCTTTGCTTGAGAAGTTTTCTAAATAAATCGCTCTGATGGTTCTAAGCTGTGATGAACAGAGGGTGGGACCCAGTCTTTTCCAGAACGGTGGGAGGGTTATAAAGGATGGAGTCGTCGTCCGACCTCCGCCTTTTTTTTTTTTCTTCCCCATATAAATCAACCATATAAATCATTCGCATTGTTTAAGGTACATTGATCAATCTAATGGCTTGTAATTGGGTCCTAATTGCCACTTGCAGACTCCTGTTTGAACAGGGAAGGTTCTTCATTCTAGCCTAAATTCACCTTAATCTTGAGACTAGATGATTACAGACTCAGGAGGAGCCCCAAGCTGACCTGGTCAGTGTAGTCTCAGTACCTCAGGGGAGGGAGGAAAGGGAACTTTCTGGGGTTATTTTCTGTTCTTTTTTTCCTTTACTTTTCAAAGCTCATTTCCAAGTCAGCTATTCACTAATGAGCAGAGCTAGGTCTGTGATTTATTGATTATTGTAGACTAAGGATCTTTTTTGTTCATGTCAGATGAGATACCTTCCTTATTTGCATCCCATGTCTGTATTTACATAAGAATGTCCTTAACCACAAACCTTTACACTTTTAGTCCTACCTTTTTATTTACTAATACTAACAGGACATCATCCAGAATTGTGATAGAAAATAATATGGGGGGAGGGGTGTATTCAAAGGAAGAAAAAGTCAAACTTTCTCCAACATGGGGTTCCAGAGATATGCCTAAATTGTTTTACCTCTTGCAGTGGCAGTGCCTCCTCCAGGCCCTGGAAGGAGAAGGAAAGAGCTGGAAGTCTCCTCAAAGGCTGCCTAGAAAGGGTAAAATTGAAGAACTGGTGCCCTGACTGGGACAAGCTGACTAAAGACCAGACCCCTCACTCCTCTAAACATATGTGGGTTTTAAAACATATACACTACGACATATATGACAATGTGTGTGTGTGTATGTGTGGAGAGAGAGAGAGAGAGAGAGAGAGAGGGCCCATTTGAAAAGATTGCTTTGATGCCTCCCTCCAAGGATAGTTCCATTAGAGTTGGCTAAGAAAACAAAAATGCTTCATTTTGGTAGAAATGCCTAAAAATAAGAAGAAAGACAAAACTGAATGCTACATTTGCTTAGGTCTAAGACCCCTCTATGGTAATTGAGGAGGGAGAGAAGAAGGTAAAACCCCAAGGCAAATATGCCCCCCATAGTTCCCTAGTACTGCAGTAAACAAATCTATGATGCTTGTTGAATAATCTTCCAATAATTGCAGTCATTAAAATCATCACACAGTCTACAGTCACCTTCCTTCCTTTGACACACCAGAGTTTTTCCTTTAATTGTTAATGCATTTTTGGCTCACATAAACAGATCAAGGCAGGCTTTAAATGCATGGCCAGAATATATCTAGCCACAGAAAATTAGTTGTGTAACAAATGTTTGGTGTGTAATTAATAGACTAGGGGTTTTCAATTTCTCCAACAGATCTGACAGATAAGGATTTGCATGTGCTGCCACTTCTAAATAGTAGTAACTCTTCTGAGATAAAGATGAAAGTTCCATGGGCCTACTGATCCTTCCCAGATCTTTTATTTGTAAGGGTTGGCCTCCAGTGGGGACATTATAAAACATTAAATGAAAGCTCAGTGGAAACTGTGGGAGAGTTTCTCACTTATCAATTAATTTTTTCCAACCATTTGATTTCAAGACCGGTGCTTTAATAAATATAAATATGTGTTAACTATAACAGATTCCCCAAGGCTGTATTTCAGTTTGCACCCACAACTGACAAACTCCAACTGTGGATAGGATTCTCCGGACTCAACAGGCGCTATAGTCTGAACCAGCTTCCTTTGCCCCTGTTCCTGCAGGCGATGATGTACACAGGGCAGTTTTTTAAAAACTCAGATTATTACTGTAGCTCCCCAACTCCCACACTGTGCTGACCCGATAATCACTACTGTAGTGTAGATCATGCAAATGAAAAGCATAATTAATTGCGCAAATGATTCAAAGAGGGAGCGCTGTGGCTTACAAATAAATAAATAAAGGCAGGTGGGCGGAGGACAGGTCAGATAAACGCTTTTTATCGGCTCCTCTCTCTTCTCTTTCTCCGCCCCCGGCCATTCCAGTCCTCGTGGCGGAGGCTTTGGCAGCAGCCAGCAACACCCCGGCGAGAACCCTCGGTTCCTCCTCCCCCAAAGCCTCTCCTCCCGCCCACATCCTCGAGTCTCCCCAACTCCACCTCACCCAACCCCCGTGCGGTAGACCCGCTGCTAATCTCTGCGACAGGTCAAAGCCCCGGGGGAGACTAGGCAGCCACTAATATTTCTACTTGTTCAGAAGATAACTGGTCCTCCCTGCTCCCACCCGGCTTCCTGGGCATCAGGGAGAAACATTTTTTCGCGTGGCGGAGGAGCTCCAATCCTTCGGATCAGCGCTAATGATGGAATTGTTTCCCGGCTTTGCCTTCTAAACGCAGCAACTTGAGCAGTTGCTCAGATCAAAGCTCTCGGGAGAGGAAAGATGGGGGAAACAATATTTGTTCAAAGGAAGTGAACTCTTCCCTTTAATTACCCTATTCTTCTTTATTAGGATTCCTATTGAAATTTTTTTTTGCAAAAAAAATTATGTTGATTTAACCATAGTGTATTTACCATGTTAATATATTCCAAGATGAAAACGTCACGGATCAATTGTAAAGGACCCGGATACATAATTTTAAAAAATCAGTTTCAGTGTATATGAGGTTCTCACCCCACTTTCGCTGCTCAGTCAGATTTGTTTATGCAGAATCGACATTTAATAGTGCTAATTGCACTCCAGTTAAATTGCCCTGATTGCAGAAAGGGAAGCAATTTTCGTGCTCTCTGTCTGGGTTTGGAAGAAATTGTTTTATATTCACCTCTTTATAAAGAAGTGGAGATAAGGCACCGGGGCCTTTGCACAAATTGCACTTAGGGGCTGACTGGCAGCATTCAGGCGCTATAATAGAGCATTATTTGGCCGTTTTGAATAATGTAAAGCATTTGCTGAAAGCTATTCTCCTGAAAATTGCTTTAACTTTTAAAAGGGTGATGATTCACTCCAAACCAGGCCTTTGTTACATTGTCATTATTTCCCCAAATGTTTTAACAGTCAGCTCAACACTTTAGCATAACACATTGATCTTTGTTTAAAAACTAGATTTTTTAGGGAATGAAAAAAAAATCTGTCAGACGGAAAAAAAAAAAAAAACAACCAACACCCAGCAACTGGACCTTTTTGGAAAGATTTCCTTAGGGCCCCACGTTAGAGTTGAAGTGGTCCTGGAATCTGCCTGCGTTCATTTGGAAGGTTTCCCTAACTTTTATTGTGATGCGAACGCATGTATCTGGAGGGATGTCGGAGTGCCCTCGTAGAGTCTGACAGCTGGAACTACACTGAAAACGGCAGCAGCAGGGGGAGGGGAGGGGTGAGGAAGAGGAGGAGAAAAAGGAAGGCAGCCTGGGCGCCTGGAGCCCGAGGTGCCAGTGTGAATTGTTAAATGGTTGACTTGAAAATGTCACCAGTGCTAAGTGGCTTTTCGGATTGTCTTATTTATTACTTTGTCAGGTTTCCTTAAGGAGAGGGTGTGTTGGGGGTGGGGAGGAGGTGGAAAGGGGAAACCTCCGCGCTTCTCTTCCCGGGGCTGCACTGAGTCGGAAACGCCTCGCTGCCACTTAACAATCCCTCTATTAGTAAATCGACGCGGAGACTCTCCAGGAAGCCGAGTACCAGCCTCTCCTTCCAGGGGAGAAGTCACCTGTTGGGAAGGACTCCCGGGTCCCTCTGCAGCGCTTTCCGGCTCTTCCAGGCTGCCTGGATTCCCCCCCACAATCTCCACCCTGAATCCCTCCCGGGGTTTTTCACGAGTTCCCCCTCCCACCCTCACCCGCCCCCCCCCAACCATTTCCACCACGGTCCCCCAGGGCACAGCGCAACATTAGAACCGTGCGTGTCTTCTCGCTGACTTCTTTCTTTTCTCTTCCTCTGTCCATTTCCTTGGTGTTTTTGCTACTTTAAACAAACAGGAAGCATTCCAAGTGAAAGTATTTTAACGAAAAGCACAGAAAGCGACCCAAATATCCCTCCCCACCCACGGGGTGCGCCAGGATGCTCGCAGGCTCAGTCTTAGGGCCGAAAGAAGAGCCACTTTTGGACCAAGAGATTTTGCAAAAGAAGAGAGAAAACACGGGGGGCACAGTTCCTCCTCATTTGCTCCCCCCTCCGTGACAACTAGTCTTTGACACCGAACATTTGGGGTTCTCTGATAAAAATTCCTTTTAAAAAAGCAGAATGTGGGTCTATGTGGTTCGTGAAAACCAATATCCAGGTCTGTCAGAGGGCACTGATATTCCTGATTCAAAAGCAATCCCTAGCTGCCCTGAAGAAGAAAGAGAAAGCGAGACCCAGTAAGAAGAAAAACCCAGTAAGAAGAAAAACCCATGGTTCAGCGGTTGCTGAGGGACTGCAGGATGCGCAGTGGTCTGACACCTTTCATCACACTGACAAAACCGAGAGAGGACTTTAGGATGCTACCTGAACGTGAAGGTACCCACGTGTGACCTCGTCTCCCACACTCGCGGAAGGGGTCCCCAAGAGGACACTTGAGCACTTCCACGAAAGCAGGGCTGTAGGAGGGAGCCCACGTCTTGATGGGCGCCCTCGCACTGCAGAGAAGCCTCTAGGCCCAGGCGGTCTGGAGTGGAAGTGGGTTGGAATTGGGGCAAGAAACCTTGGCTCCTGGCTGAAACGTGACATGCAAATCTTCACTGGGTTAAACAAACAGCCGAGCAAGCTGCAGCTTCAGCGGGGGTGGCGGTGGGGGCGGACGCGCCTCGCGCCGGTCTCTGTTTCCAAAGTTGTTACAATGTGAAAATAAGCGGCTTCGTGCAGCGTGTTGTATGGGCTGATGCCTCCCACCCCCATACCAGCCCCCAGCGAAATCCGGCAGATAATCAGCACATCCCACTGTTTAGTCATATTTGACAACTGGGTTAACCTGGTATCTAGGCGCTGGCGAAACGGTACAAAGGGTGCCCTCAATTACCACCAGAAGCTTCTAGTGTGAGTGGCACTTGTATTACCCCCCGGGTCAGAGGCCAGAGCGACAATTAGGAAGTCACTTAGATCGTTTGGAGAAATGGCGGAATGCAGCAGGCTGCAGGCCCTCCCAGCAAGTCCGTGGGTGTAGACCTGGACGGAGAGGCCTATTTCCATCCTCCCAGAGGAGCTGTCCCTCCGCACCCTCTCCTCAATTTGACTCAGAGTAAGTAAAACTGCATCCAGTGGGGGAAAACGAGCCAGGTAGAAGACAAAAACGACAAATGACCAAATCGCCAGAGGAGTGCTGGATTCCAACTCAAGTTGTGCTCCTCAGGCGCGAGCCTGGACGCACCAAGTGTGCCTTGACATTTCCATCTCCACTCGGGCCCGGCTGGTGCAGCCTCGCCTCGGCGGGCGCCCCCTCCCCTCCAGCCTGCTTTCCCACAAGTAGGGCGAGATGTAGGACTGTTCCCCCTAACTTGCATCCTCTCGGGGTGGCCGGGGGGTCTTGTGGCTCGGTCTCCACGGTACTTAAACCGAGCTTGGTGCGGGTGTGTAAATTTTTAATTGCACTGTAATTTCCTCAGTCCCTCGCCCGCGACCTCCCCCACCCCTAGCTAGCGGCTTTGACTGGCACGCGCCGGGAGCGGGCTCGGGGCCCTCAGCGCGTCTGATTGGCTGCGGGGCAGCTCCCGTCTGCTCTGCCTGAGCCCTCATTGGGCGGGAGGCGCAGCCAGCGGCACTTCAAAGCGGGTGCTCCTAGCACTTAGGCTGAGTTTAGTCGCCGGGAGCCCGGAGTCCGCTCGGCGCGAGCGCGGGGACGCGGGAGCCTCGCGGAACCCGAGCTGTTTCCCCTCCGCAGCCCGCCAGGCTCATCCCCGCTCCCGGCCCCGCCGCGCAGCCCAGGGACCTGCTATGGCCACGTCTATACTCGGGGTAAGTCGGAAGTGCGGCGGCGCATTTGCTTCTTTTAACTGGAGTCATTTTTCGTTATGGCTTCTCCTGGTCTGCGGCTCCCGAGAAACTGTTGCTGCTGGACTGCAGCTTCTTTTCGCACTTTCCACATTTCCAGCCCGGATTTGCCCCCCAAGAGATGGGAACTAGGAGATGCCTTTGTAAGAAAATGATTTGCTGAGCAAGTCCCTTTTTTATTTGGTTTTTAAAGAAAGCCTAGAGGTTTCTTTTCTTCTTCCCCTCCTGATGTATGCCCCATCCCCCCCTTGCTTCGGGGATTGTTGCAATTACGCGACAGTGGTGTTTCCAGAAAACATCCTGAATCGTTTTGCAGCCCATGTAGTCACGTTAACATTTACACTTCTGCGGCTCCCCAGTTCGCCTGTGACTTTGAAATCCGTCTCTGGGTCGCTCCTCCTCACATTGTTGTTTTCGTAATCGGGTTTTCGTGTGTGCAAACATTAAAAGCAACGTTTTCTGTTAAAAGAGAAGAGTCAAGTCGCAGCCACCCCGGGGAGGAGTGCCCCAACTTTCCTGCCGCCCCTGGGGCGCTGTTTCGGCCGCCCCCGGCTCACCCTGTGCGGGTTGCCGCTGTGTTTACCTCCGTGCTTCCCCCCGAAGGGCGATTTGGGGGCTTCCGAGAGGGGAGCGGGTCTACCGCGAGGGGCAGGCAGGAAACCCGACTCGGGCTCGGGGCAGGGGTGGCAGCGACCGAGGTGGGGAGAACCGAGACATCTTGGATTGCAGCCCCGCTGCGGAGCAACTTTGCAGCTCCTGGACCCTTGTCCTTGCGACCGTCCGCGTCCCGCGCGGGGCGCGGCACCTCTGCGGCGAGAGCGCGGGGTGGAGGCGCGGGCCGGGGGCGCGGCGCTCCCCCCTCATCCCCTCCCCACGGGACCCGCCGCGGGGGGACGGGGCGGCTCACGGGTGCACTTTGTGTCTTCCCCCACTTCCTCTCGCCCTCCTTGCTCCCTCCCCTCCCCCTCTCCAGGAAGAGCCGCGCTTCGGAACGACCCCGTTGGCCATGCTGGCGGCGACCTGCAACAAGATTGGCAACACGAGCCCGCTGACCACGCTGCCGGAGTCCAGCGCCTTCGCCAAGGGCGGCTTCCACCCCTGGAAGCGCTCCTCGTCCAGCTGCAACCTCGGCTCCAGCCTCTCCGGCTTCGCGGTGGCCACCGGCGGCCGCGGCTCGGGCGGCTTGGCGGGCGGCTCGGGCGCCGCCAACAGCGCCTTCTGCCTGGCCTCCACGTCCCCCACGTCGTCCGCCTTCAGCAGCGACTACGGCGGCCTCTTTTCCAACTCGGCGGCGGCCGCGGCGGCAGCGGCCGGGGTGTCCCCGCAGGAGGCGGGCGGCCAGTCGGCCTTCATCTCCAAGGTGCACACGACGGCGGCCGACGGCCTGTACCCGCGCGTGGGCATGGCGCACCCCTACGAGTCGTGGTACAAGTCGGGCTTCCACTCGACCCTGGCGGCGGGCGAGGTGACCAACGGCGCGGCGTCGTCTTGGTGGGACGTGCACAGCAGCCCGGGCTCGTGGCTGGAGGTGCAGAACCCCGCTGGGGGGCTCCAGAGCTCGCTGCACTCGGGCGCCCCCCAGGCCTCGCTGCACTCGCAGCTCGGCACCTACAACCCCGACTTCAGCTCGCTCACGCACTCGGCCTTCAGCTCCACCGGCCTCGGCTCCTCGGCCGCGGCCGCCTCGCACTTGCTCTCCACCAGCCAGCACCTGCTGGCCCAGGACGGCTTCAAGCCGGTGCTGCCCTCGTACTCGGACTCCAGCGCGGCCGTGGCGGCCGCCGCCGCCAGCGCCATGATCTCCGGCGCCGCGGCGGCCGCCGGGGGGAGCTCAGCGCGCTCCGCCCGCCGCTACTCCGGCCGCGCCACCTGCGACTGCCCCAACTGCCAGGAGGCCGAGCGGCTGGGCCCGGCCGGGGCCAGCCTGCGGCGCAAGGGCCTGCACAGCTGCCACATCCCGGGCTGCGGCAAGGTGTACGGCAAGACCTCGCACCTGAAGGCGCACCTGCGCTGGCACACGGGCGAGCGGCCCTTCGTGTGCAACTGGCTCTTCTGCGGCAAGCGCTTCACGCGCTCGGACGAGCTGCAGCGGCACCTGCGGACTCACACGGGCGAGAAGCGCTTCGCCTGTCCTGTGTGCAACAAGCGCTTCATGCGCAGCGACCACCTGAGCAAACACATTAAGACGCACAACGGGGGCGGCGGGGGTAAAAAGGGCAGCGACAGTGACACGGACGCCAGCAACCTGGAGACGCCCCGCTCCGAGTCCCCCGACCTCATCCTGCACGACTCGGGCGTCAGTGCGGCCCGGGCAGCCGCAGCCGCGGCGGCAGCAGCGGCCTCGGCGGGAGGCAAGGAAGCCGCGTCTGGCCCCAACGACTCTTAGGAGGCCGGGCGAGAGGCGCCGACGAGTAGAGACACCGAGAGCGAGCGAGGTTCGGAGGGCGAGCGGGCGGGCGACCGACGGGCGGGGGCTCCAGGGACGCCCCCCGGCCGGCGCGAGGTGGAACCGCGCCCGGCTCCCGGGCAGCTGCTCGCCCGCCCCGCCGGGAGCGCCCCTCTGCTGTCCGAGCCCAGACGAAAATCATCGCGTGGCCCAGGAACAAAAGCGAACCATCCTCCGACACAAATAACAACTAAAAAACTGCGCGCACACACACGCATACACACACACCGGAGCCTACGACCATAAGCACGCTTTTGCGCGCGCGCGCGCGAACACACATCCGCACACACACACATACACACACACACATCACTTGCACAAACTTCTCGAGCGAAGAGCAATACACAGAAACGTCCCCTTCTCCCCCCATTTCCCACCCCTCTCTGCTACCCTTCCCGTTCCTTTTCTCAAAAAAAAAAACAAGCCACCACCCTTGCAAAGGACTGTCAGAACATTTGCAAACAAACGGGACCTATAAAAACAGACCCTTTGTGTGGATTATATTATATATAAAATGCTCCAAGTCCTGCTTGATATCTACTTACAATGAGACTTTTTCCTAAAAAAGGAAGCATCAAAAAGGCTGAAGGTGAGAAATTAAACTGGAAGTCTAGTGAAAGTTTCTCTGTATTTCATAACATCTGTATAAATAGGGTTCAAAAGATTGTGTTCTCTTTTATTTTCTTGTAAATGTTCATTCGAATAGAGTTTTTTGGTGAATTCCTGAAATTCAGGGAGTTTTTTTAATTTTCTGATGCACTTTGTGAAAGTCAGTATATATGTAAAAGATATTTAAAATGTTGAGTTATCATTTCACTCACAAACACGTAAGTTAAGGTCATCTAAAGAAATTAAATGCGTTTATCTGTATGAAGAAAATCTTGACATCATATTTTCATTTTGGTATTATTAAAGGACTCTGAACAATACACTTCTTTTTTTTTTTTTTAATCTTGTTGCCCCCCTCGATAGCCTTTATTTGGGTCGATTTTTTTTTTGTTGGGAAAAAAAAATCCCTTAATGTTAGTTTTAGTCGTGTAAGGTTATGTGAGTTACAAAAGCCATAATACCTATACATTTTTGAGAAGTTTAAATTATTTATTTGTATATAAACAGCGTAAATTAAATTGGGTTCTAAGAATGTCTAGTTGTATTACTTAATGGGAATGCTCTCAAAGGTGACATTTTAAAACTCTGGAGCGCCTGGGGGTGGGGTGGGGGGGAAGGTCCTTGACAGCTTTAACTAGGGAGGTGTCTGCACCTCCCGGAGGGGTCAGACAAAACTCCAGTGGGTTTGTTTTTAAAAAGTGATTTTAAAACAATCTGTGAAAGGTAAAAGCTTTTTAAAGGAAGTCTTAGCTTCCCAAGGCCCTCTACGAGGCAACTCAGGGGAATAAATCGCTAGAGTCAATACTCCGGAAAAGACATTTCATGCCTAAATGAAAATCTTGTTAAATGTTATTAATTTTGACTTAGAGCACACAGCAGCCCCCTGTGCCTTGTATTCCCTTATTAGGGATTCATGTCTTATCAAATATCTAATTAATCTCCTAGACATCATTTGTTCTGGCCAACTTTATCTCAGCTGGTCCACGGGGAAAACTCCAAATATTCTCCGTGACAAAGCTCCCTTGAAGATCTTTTTAATTGTCTAAATTAACTGCACCAAATTTGCATGTCAAACGGTAAAGGGCAACCTGAGATAAAATGTAAACGTTTTAAAAGCCCCCAAACTAAGCACTTGATTTGATAACTAGGCTTTTTAATGTTATGGAAGACAACTGCTCCTTTCCTTTTCAAAGACGGCTGATCTATGCAAATAGTGAATTGGAAATGCCTAGGTCCCCGCGCCGTCAAATGGCCCTCGCAGGTTATTTGAATATCAGTGGCGCTGCTTCTGAAAAGGTTCAAGGATGCTCTCTGACTTCTTTGTGATTACTCAGTGCGGCGTCTTATTCTGAAGAAAAAAAACTCAGGAATAATTAAAGGCTGGGATCAGGCCTGGGAACACATTTGGGACAGGAATCTCATTTAGACAGTCTCTTTCAAAATAAGGCACAGTTAAATTGACCAGAAGGCAATTATTGAAATGAAAATTATTTTCACTCTCTTTGTCTTCTGACCACCAACTTAACAGCCCAGTTTAAAAGAGAGGGAGAAGGAAGGAAGAGACGAAAAGAAAATTGGTAAATGAGATAATTTCGCAATTCGAAAAAAATGTTAATTTAGAAAATAAAGTACATAATTGACAGAATAAAAATATTTCTAAAAGGCTCCCCACACAATAGAAAATACAGGCAAAGTCAACCCCAATGGAAAAAAAGATTTTTTTTGATTACTGTCCGTCTTGGGAACTTGAATGGAGGTTTTGATTTTTTAGGGAAGAAAAAAAAAAATGCTGTGACGAACGCACAAAATGTTTTCTCGCAAACTCTGCGCTTGAAAAGCCAAAAGCAAAGAAGCCATAAAACATACAGCGGAGGTCTCCGGAGGGCGTTTGCCGCAGGAGGCCCGGTGGCTTCTTCCCTCTCCTCTGTTCGGTCTCCTCAACCTCGACTGCCCGGCTCTTCTTCCCCGAGTTTTTCTTTACTTTGGCTATTTTCTCTCCCAGCTGAAACACTTTATAACCCGGCCCAGCCCCTCCCCCGCGCGCCTTCTGCTGCAGGTCGGGGCTCGGGCGCAGCGGGCCGGTGCGCGTATCCCGGCCCCGGGTCCAGGCGCCGCAGGCCGAGACGGTGCCTGGCGGGTTTGGGGGTTGCGGCCCGGTGATGTGGAGGTGAGGGTGTGGTGGGGTTTCCGGAGGAATGAGGGCGCCGGGGCGTCTGTTCCAGGCAGCTTTGTTTCTTGTGGATAATAAAGGCAGATCAAAGGGCCGGGCCGCTCAGGTCCCGCTCGCCGCGCGCGCCCCTCCGCAGCCGAGTGATCAAGGCCTGCGCGCGGCCGTGCCCCGCGGGTCAGCAGACGTCCATCACCCGGCTCCCGCGGCCGGGGCGCGGGCGTGCAGCCGCCCGAGCAGAGCTCGCGGAGCCTGAACCCGGGGGCCAAACCCACAGAAAAACAGATCCCAGCCCTCCTGGCCAACTCCCGCAGCCCTCGCGGCCCCCGGGGCACCGTGGCTCCAGCGGGTGGCACCCCGCAGGGTCGTTGCAAATTGTGGAGGGCGTGCTTGGGAGGGGAGGGAGAGCCTGGAGCCCCGGACCAGCTTCGTCTCCGCCTGAGGTGGCGCCGCGGCCCCCCAGGGCCACCTCGGGGCTCCCGCGACCTGGGCGCAAGGCGGGGGCCAGGGTGCACGGTGCAGACCAGAGCTGCGGCTGCAGGCCCGTGCTGGGCTTGGGGACCGAGGCCTGGGGTGTGGGGTACAGACCCGGGCCCCGAGTGCCACTCAGGCCGGGATGAGGGGAAAAGCGATTTCGTTTCAGCGGGTTTCTTCCTGCGTCTCCGGGTCTGCAGCTTCCAGCCCCGCGAGGGAACCCAGACCAAGTTTGCCTCGGCCTTGAGCCCACTCGCTTGCCCCAGCCTACGCCCTCCCCCGGCGATTTCCTTTTCTGCCTACTTTCCGCACCCCCTTGGAATGAATTTAATCCTACCCGATGGAGAAAAAAGGAAAAAATGAAACGAGATTTTTCCCTCCCAAGGTGGGAAAGCAACATTACTTTGAAGAGATTAATCGCGCACCTGAGCGGCGTGTCTGGACATTCCGTCCAATCGCTCTAAGTCGTGTAAGACTGCATTTCTTTTTATTCAGATGGAAACTTTATTTATTTTAACTCTAATCTTATTTGCATCTATTATCTGTATTCACCACGGCTCTCTGCCACTACAAAAATGCAGATGAAGTAAATCTCACATAAATCCCGCCCATTTGTGTAATTGGTATACTAAGTGTTTATTTTAAGTGAGAATAATTTAGCTACAAATTTTCTTAAGGAATAACATTCTTAACACATTAAAAAAAACTGAAAACTCTGATTTGCTTTTATGTTTGACAGTCGCTCTTGATTCCCCTAAGAGGAGTGTGGCGAGAGCGGCTCGCTGGCGCCATCTAGAGCACCGGGCGGGGACGGCCGCTCCGTGCGCCCTGCTCCGCGCCCGCCGCGCGGGGAGACCGCAGCCGCCACGAGCCACAACCGTGCGAATCCAGCAAAGAAAAAACGAGTTTTTATATTACTGGGGGGACGGGCCCCGCTATTAGGGGACACTGCTTATCCATGGCCGGCACTACTGCTCCCAGCGAAGGGAGTCGTTTTTGGAATGCGCTCAAGGAGACTCCCACCAAAACAAAACAACGCCCGGCTTGACCCTAGACTTAGAGTGGTCGCGTCTACCACCCCTTTCAGGGCAACTTCAGGGTCTTCCAGTTCCGAGTTGAGCACGTTGGGCGCTGTCAGCGGCGACGTGGGTCCCGGGATGCGAACCCCGCAATGGGCGCAGCCTCCGCGCTCTTAGCCTGAAGACTCCGCATTCCCGACTCCCGGGCGGCGAGGCCCGCGTGGACCACCCGGGACCGATCGGAACCAAACTGGGTAAAACAGGCAACTTGACCGTCCTCCGGCCCCAGGCCCCTCCTGCAGAGAAGGGGCGCGAGGCATCCGGGGCTCCAGCCGGACCCGGGGGTGCCTGCTGCGCTCCTCGAGGCGGCCTCCTGCCCAAGGCGGGCGCTGGAAGGTTTGGGGCAGTCTAGGGGCACCGAGGGGCGCGCAGGAGCCTCGGAAGCCCTCGCCCCAGCTCTCGGGAAAGGTCCGCACTCTTTCCCCGCTCAGGCCGACCCCCTTTGTCACCACCTTTCGCCTTTTGAAACCCGAGTTTAAAATCGGATAACAGCTGGGGGCGTTGACCAATTTTCTCTCCTCCTGGGGCTTCGCCCTCCCCCCGCCGCCCCTTTCCCCTCCCCTTCCTAGTCCACTACCTCCCACCCCCACCTCAGTCCTCAGGCGTCGTGCGGTGTCGTCTTCCACTCCTTTCTTGAAAGCACCACCACCCCCCGCGCGGTTATTGTATTTCAGTCTTAAAAGCGAACACCTCCAAATGCGGCTCGCGTGGCAGCGGAGGCACCGTGGCCCGCAGCTCCGGAAACCCGCCGAGGCGCCCCGGCTCCGGCTCCCCAGGCTTGGGGCCCAGGAAACGCCGCGCGTTTCCCGGAATTCGCAGCCACCTTTGCAGCGGGTAACTCGGCTGGGTTTGTATTTGCTGTTTTAATACAAACCCCGCCACACTGCCTATTTCAAAGATGTGCTAATTACTACTTGGATAGCAGGGCGCAAAGTCCTTGTCCATTTTCCAGTACAAAGTAGGTTGCTAGAAAATTTGAAATTGCCTTTCAGCCTAAAGCTGCCTTACCTGAATGTCATAATTACAGTAATTATGTACATCCAAATTACATGCTAATTAAATTAGAATCAAATCGTTCTAAATCGAAATCAAATGAGGTAGTGAAGAATTAATCAATGACAACATAAATAGAGAGCTTCCTTCAGAGATATTTATTGTAACGATCCAAGGAGGAATTTGATCTGAAAAAGTCACCTGTTTATTTACTTTCAAATTAGTAATCAGTTATTATCCCTTCTCCATAATTTTAACCGTTCAGTGTTATTCTCACCCCCCCCTCTTTCCAGACGCTGGAGTTTATAGAAATATGTATGAGGTAAATATATACAGACAAGCCTACCTTATATGCTATTGATATAAATATATACAGTGTGTTTGCAACTCCAGTTAAGGGGGAATGTTTCTGAATGTCCGTGGGGACACATTCCTCCAGGGCCTGTTCAGTGACCGGGGAAAGAAAATCACTGAAGTTTTCAAATTGTTCCAAGAAGACCCTTCCACTCTATTCTTTTGAAAATTCACACCAGGAATTTTGCACTGTTTTGCAAACATATAACCTTTTCTGGGAGACTAAAATTTTTAAAAAGGCACAGTGAGAGGGTGTATCCCCAAGTCCGTTTTCTGGTCTGCAGACTGCGGGTAAGAGCTCTTTTCATTTTACCCCGCGAGCGAGAATTAATCAATTCCCTAAAACTCCCTTCTTCACCTGTGGAGGCCGAGCCATGAGAAAATCTGCTCTTTCTTCACTACCGACCGAGAGTCCGCCCTCCGACCTGCGCAGGCAAAACGCTGCCGAGGCCGGCGAGCTTAGGCGGGAACTGGCAGGCGAGGCGTGCAGCTGCCCCGGCGCCAGGTCCCCAGGGTGCAGCTACTGCAGCCTGGCGGAGTGGCCCGGGAATTTCTTCTGGAGGGTTAAGGCCACTTGTGTGGAGCGTGAGGGGGCTGGTACTTGACCCCCTTCTCGTTATGTTTGTGGGTGGGGAGTCCAGAGGTTCGAGATGGGCAGGAGGCACATCTCCTTAGGAGGGTGACGCACCCCCCCACCCAATTCTCAACCTTTCCATTTGGCTTGAGGTGTGTTCGGAAGGTTTCCAGTTGCGTCTAAATGAAAAGTGCCGGAGTACACAGAGTGATGTCGCCTCTAGGAAGGAGAAGGGGCAACCCCAACTCCGGAACCCCATCACCCTCGTCCCGTGCCACTCTCTACTCCACCTGCGGGTGTGGCTTCCTTGGGGTTTAGGGCAAAGTGAGCACCCAGCCCTGCACCTCCACTTTTGCCCTCCTCCTTGGGAGGGCAGAACCCAAGGGGTGGGATTTTCCGTGGGCAAAAAGCGGCTCTCAGGCAGTTTGGGCCAGAGTGTGCCTTTCTTTCCATTTACGAGCGACTCCTTCCTTGCATTTCACCCCGCGCCTTACCTTATTACTATGGCTACATTCTGAGAGTGAAGTCAAGTGTGGCGTGAGGGGAGGAGAAAGGGGGAAGGTGATGAGTATCTGCTTCCTTTCCTGTCAGCAGGAAGCGGGTTTTAGGAACCTCAGCCGGAGAGCTCTCAGCAGCAACCTCATTTCCCAAGCCCTAGACTTCCCTCGTTCTTATTTGTTCCTCACAACTTTTTAACAAGAATTTCTCCTTTTTGATCCCAAGCCCTGCAGCTATTGCATGTTTTCATCTCTTCAAGAAGTGGTAACTACCAAGGCTTTCTGAAAAGAAAGCATTAAGATTTCTTGATATCCTTCAGCTACTGAAGCTAAAACGCAGCCTTCTCCCTGATCTGAGCACAGGGCGTGAAGGAAGCGCCGCACTGACAGGCCTCCGTCGGCGTTTGGCCCGTGGTCATCAGGTAAGGGGGACAGTGAAATGGCGCAGGGGGATTCTGAAGTCTTGGAGCTTCAGTGCTAACAGATATTAAGCGTTCTGTGATAAAACTGGCAAATGCCGAGATCCCAGCAGTGTGGACTGATCTGATTCATTATGAAGCAAAGGGATCTCAGCGAAGAGCAACAAGAAAGCTCTCTCCAAGCCTTTCAGATAAAAAGCTTTCTTCAGATTAAAACCATGTGATTCAAAACAAGATCTCCATTTCACATCGCAAGGTAAACAGACCTGCTGCTCCGCTGCAGCAACCTCTGCCTATTTTGGCACATTTATTAACTGAAATTGTGACTAACTTACAACTAGATATTTAGATAAACAAGTCCTAACCTCCTAACCTGATCTTTCCTAGCCATTTTTAAATCGACAGCACCTCCTACAGGAATTAATTTGCTAGTGTTAAATTATGTTAAATGTTAAGGCAAGGAAAAAAGGGGGTGGAAAGTGCTCCCCCAAAAGTCTCTCACTGTAGTTTCAGGCCCATGAACAAATAGGAAATGTCACTAGGTGTGCCCAGATTTCTTTCACAGAATTCCTCTATGAAGACTGGCAAGAATGGCAAATACCATCAAACTTTTCCTATGGTTTTTCAAAAACTGCCACTGCTGAGCACTTTTATCTGGGCTCTTGAATCATAGATTCATTAAACTTGGAGGATTCTTCTTTGATTTTTAGTAGAGGACCCTCCAAATATACTAGCCATTCTCTTTGGTTTCTACCTTTTATTTCAAAAGCAAAAGTAGAATCATGGGCCTCCCCCGTGGCGCAGCGGTTGAGCGCTGGGTTGCGAAGCTGCCCGCGGCCTTTGCTGTGCTGGTTCGATCCCCGGCTGCTCCCCGGCCACCGGAGGAGGGTCCCACATGGCGCGCAGACCTCTCCTGCCGCCCGCTGCTCCCCTCAGCAGTGTACTTCGGTCCTCCTGCCTGCTCTGCTCCCCACTCTGGCTCTGGTGAATTCTCTCACCCTCCCGCGTTTCTGACTGTACCCAGTGCTTGTATAAACAAACAAACAAACAAAACATGCCTCTATTAAAAAAACAAATAAATAAAAAATAAAATAGATGAAATTGTGTCTTTTTTTTAAAAAAAAAGTAGAATCAGATGTCTAACAGTTCTATGTAAAAAATCACTTTCCTTTGACCCATGTCATGTAAGTATACAGAACAAGGTGAACCTTTTTGAAGCTTGTTTGTTGTCATGACCATGACTGTATGTGCAAAAGCCTTCCTTTTTTTGTTAAACTTGAAAAACTGGAATACTAGCCCTTTAGGGCTGTCTAACATCATTCGGTGCCCGAAGCAGAACAGCCAATCAACATCTTCCATGGAATTTTTCTTATCAGTGGATGGGTAAGAACAGCAACACCATTGGTAGCACTGAAGCTTTTCAATCATACAGTTCTTATGGCCACTTATTAAGTGGGCCACAATTTTATGAAAGTCAAATGAAAATGTATTTAATTTTTAATTACAGGACGCATTTCAACATTTCTCTTCATGAACATTACACTGCTTCAGAAATCCTTTACAGCATAAGTATTGCATAGGTTTTGCCATTATAAAAATTATAAAGTCTAAAAAGGCATAAGATAGAAAATAATCAGTGCAACACTGATGAACTCAAGGTGTAAATTAGCAGTCTATCAATTTCAAATGCATGCTTCCTTTTTTTAAATGAAGGGATCTTTGAGGTGCACTGCAACTTATTAAAGAATACTGTAGAAGAAATTTAAGTTCTCCCTCTTCCTCCCCACTCTTAAAAAAAAAATCTAAATAATCAAAGGGTTGCTTAGCCTTTTGTTAGCTTCTTCTAAATCAGAGGACATTAGTGTGGGTACATATATATGAGATAAAGACATATCAGACTACATAATGTGGTTTTACTTATCTGCTCCTTCATATGTACCTTCTTATTAAAGAAGTTGATTGTATGTCTCAATCCATCTAATTAATATTTGTATTATATTACATAATAGATGTTTTTAAAATGTGGAATCCTGATAACACACTCATCTCCATTATGTTTAAAGTATTTTTCAAATTGCACTTTACTTATAGTTTGAACTAAGTAATTTTTTCTGTAGTTTTCCTTTACCATAGCCTTTGAAATACAAGGTTAAACTTGTAGCTAAATTTAAATATGCCCATGAAATATATCCTGATAGTTTACAATGGCTCGTTTGTGGCATCATATAAATATTTAACCTTTAGAATTAAAATCTTTAATTGTTGTGTACCATCAGAAGAAAGGCTATCTGTGGCAGGCAGAATAATGGTTCCCCAGGGGCTCCCCTGGAGGCACAAGCGGTGGAGCACTGCAAGCTGCAGCACCGGTTCAATCCTGGCTGGCCAGCGAGGGTCCCACATGGCGAGGCAGACCTCTCCTGTCGTGCCCACTGCTCCCCTCAGCAGTGTATTTCGTCAGTCTGCCTGTGCTGTTCCAAGCTCTGTCTCTGGTGAATCCTCTCACCCTCCCGCGCATCTGGCATGTACTCTGGTTCTAGTATAAATAAATAATCTTAAAAAAAAATAAATAATGGTCCCTCAAAGATGTACATGTCTTATTCCCTGGAATCTGGAATGTGGTATTACATGACAAGGGGAAATTAAGTTTGCAGATAAATAAAGATTACTAACTAGCTGATTTTGAAATGTGGAGATTATCCTGGATTTTCCAGGTGGGTCTGATATTATCACAGGGGCTCTTAAAAGGGGAAGAGAGATGCAGAATGCCCAAGCGTCAGGGTGACTAGGTATAAGAACACTTGAGTAACCTTTGTTTTTGAAGATCAAAAAAAGGGCCAGGAGTCAAGGAATGTAGGAACTCCTGAGAAGCTGGAAGAGGCAAGCAGATTTTCCCCTAGAGCTTACAAGGGGAAATCAATCTTGTAACACTGATTTTAGCCCAATGAAACCCATTTCAGACTTCTAATCTCCAGAACTGTTAATATATTTGTGTTGTTTGAAGCTTGAGGTAATTTTTTTAAAGTAATTTGTTTTATCAGCATAGAAAACTAATAGATCACCCAAAAGTAAATAGGTTACCCTGTAGAACAGAACGCCTGAAGGGAGTTTAAAAGTCTTAAAAGATATACAGATGACTCTGTTATTTTAATTCACACCAAGGAGTTTCAAAGTGATTACTCTTTGCTTCAAGTAAAGCCAAATCTTAAAATACATTTGAATTAAGATCATAAAAATTAAGTAATATTCAAACTACTGTTAATTCTTTAATGATGTTTCTTTTTTCAGAACAAAGAAAATGTCAAGAGCCATATAGGGTTTTTATCTAGTATAGGGCACAAGAAACATTTATAGGCAGAAAGTATTTTACAGCCCCAAAACAGATTTCTTAGAAATATTTGCAAAGGTTATTCTTATGGTATTGATGTAGTTTTGTATAGTTTATAGAGATGAAAAATTAAAGGACAGTTTTTATATTAGAAAGACAATAGTACATAATTTAGCCCTTGCTAAAGGTATTCAATAAGAAAGTGGAGATCTTTTTATTCCCAGGCCATTGTCATACATGGTCTCTCTTGATTCTCTCTCTCTACTTCTGCTTCATTCTTTGTGTGTCACTCTAGTATGCTTATCTCCCGAGTTCTCTCTGTGCATTTTTTCTCCTCTGTATCTATCTGTGCCATGGCTTCTGGTGTCATTTCTTCTACTCTTCTCTTCACTGGGACTTCGCTGTGGCCTTTTTCTTATTTCTCTTTGCTTGTAACTACTGTGACTTCTGCTACGGCTTCTCCTCCTCTCATCTCTGCTCTGGCTCCTGCTGCTCTTCTCATTTCTTTCAGATCCTCTCTTTTCTGGGCTATGGTTATGGCTTCTGGCCTTTCTGTCAGAATCAGAATGGTTCCATTTGCTGTTCTCCCCAGAATTCTCTTGTTTTATAAACTTAGGCTTTTCCTTGTTACTGTAACTGCCAGGAAGTTCTTCATAAAGTTTTCTCTTCCTAGACTTGTCCTTCTTTTCAGAATCACTGTTGTTATTCCTTGAACATTTATTTTTCTTTCTTTTCTTCCCTTGTATTTTTTTTTCTTTGTAGTCACTCTCACTGCTGCTTTCCGAAGTATCACTGGAGGAGGAAGAGGAGGAGGAGGAAGAGGAAGAGGAAGAGGAGGAGGAAGAAGAGGATTTGCTTTTATGTTTTTTGTGCTTACTTCTGTTCTTCTGAAGCTTTTTCTTTTTACTATCTTTTTTC
Source organism: Talpa europaea (assembly GCF_964194135.1). Taxonomy (NCBI): domain Eukaryota; kingdom Metazoa; phylum Chordata; class Mammalia; order Eulipotyphla; family Talpidae; genus Talpa; species Talpa europaea. The sequence continues at coordinate 111,672,542 of NC_140073.1, forward strand.
TTTTTCTTTTTTTTCTTCTCAAGTCGATCCAATTTCCTGTTATTTGAAGAAATTAGTAACAGATTATGTAAAAATAGTCCTTTCACCAATAAGCATTAAATTTGAATAAACAATATATTTTCAAAGAATAGCTTTTAAAAGTGATATTCAAATATAAATACATTATTTACTTTTTTATTTTTTATTTTTTTATAAATCTTTTTTTTTTTTTTTTATAGAGGCATGCTTTATTTATTTGTTTGCTGGTTTGTTTGTTTTGTTTATACATGCACTGGGTACAGTCAGAAGTGCGGGAGGGTGAGAGAATTCACCAGAGCCAGAGCGGGGAGCAGAGCAGGCAGAAGGACCGAAGTACACTGCTGAGGGGAGCAGCGGGCGGCAGGAGAGGTCTGCGCGCCATGTGGGACCCTCCTCCGGTGGCCGGGGAGCAGCCGGGGATCGAACCGGCACCGCAGAGGCCGCGGGCAGCTTCGCAACCCAGCGCTCAACCGCTGCGCCACCGGGGAGGCCCCATTATTTACTTTTTTAAATGATAGATCCTTTTCTTCCTTTTACATTTTAAATTACTTCAGTTGTATACATTAATTTTTAAAAAAATTTTTATTTATTTTTGCACAGAAGAACTGGGGTGTAGGCCAGAGGTACAGGGGGGTAGGGGGTGAGAGGATTCACCAGAGACAGAGTGGGGAGCAGAACAGGCAGATTCACTGAAGTACACTGTTACGGAGAGCAACAGGTGATACAGGCGAGGTCTGCTGAGCCATGTGGGTTACCTCCCTGGCCAGGAATCAAACTCAGGCTGCAGCTGGTGACAGCACTGAGCCTTAACCCAGGGAGGCCTTATTTCAGTCATACACATCAAATTTAAATAAAAAATGCATTAAATCTGTATTTCCTCAACAGTAATGATTATTAAGAAAAAACACTTTTTTATTTTATTTTATTTTTTTAAAGATTTATTTATTTATTTATTTTATTTACTTATTTATACAAGCACTGGGTACAGTCAGAAGCACGGGAGGGTGAGTGAATTCACCAGAGCCAGAGCGGGGAGCAGAACAGGCAGAAGGACCGAAGTACACTATTGAGGGGAGGAGCGGGCGGCAGGAGAGGTCTGCACGCCATGTGGGACCCTCCTCCGGTGGCCTGGGAGCAGCTGGGGATTGAACCGGCGCTGCAGAGGCTGCGGGCAGCTTCACAACCCAGCGCTCAACCGCTGCGCCACCGGGGAGGCCCAAGAAAAAACACTTTTGATGAGTCAGAATTTAAAACCGTAAGACATTAATGGTCATCCTACCCCAAAGAAAAGTTTATTACGTAAGACCACTGCAAACTCAAATATATAAGCTATAATCATATGCAAAATTAATTTTATGTATGTACTCTTTTAAAGTATGGAAATACAAATCCATGTAACTTTATCAAAATTCAGGAGCATATTCTCCAGAGACTTTGAATAAGCATACACTATATTTTTTGATACTCTTTTTGGTTATATAAAATAATCACATGCTAGTTTTCAACAATTACCTAAATATATAAAGAATTAGGAGAATTCTATTAAGGTAGTCTGAATTTATTAAGAGTACTTCACATTTTCAGAAGAATAACTTGTTTATATGGGTATGTCCCAGTTAATAAGACAAAAAAATGGTCCTGAAAAAAACTGGATCCTGTTCAGTCATCATTTGCAAAACGCCACACACTGAAAACAGCATGAGCTCCCTCTATTGGATTTAGCAGATATTTCATGGATTCTATAATCCAGAGAGTCTAACAAGATTTATATTTATCTTAAATTTAAGCATTTTTTCAGCATTCCTCATAAAATCTCACAAAATGTATAAAAAATTAAAAATGGCCTGCGATATTTTCTAAGAACAAACTGTGTGCAAAGATATACCCAATCTATTATGAAAAGCAAAATCTACATATAAATCTACATTAAATGTTCTGGAAGTACAATAATTTTGTGGCATAATCTGAGTATATAATTTTAACTCATTTTCATATTACTGAACAAAAGGCAAAACTGTGTTACTGCAGGTGAAGAATAAATCAATAAATGTGATACATTGTTTTAGAACCTTCATAAGTTCTTAAGATCAAGTTGCATATAATTCTAAGATGAAATATAAGAAATAATGTAGTTAACTCCATTAAATATATATATCTTTAATTACCTGAGAAGTTTCTGTTTCTGTTTGGTTGTTAGTGACTTTAAAAATTCAACTTCTGGATCTTCTTCACCCTCACTTGCAACATATTCCTGAGTCAACAAAGATATCATTATATCGCTAGACTACCAAGGACAAGTTAATTATCAATCCAGAAAGAAAACATTTACAAATAAGAGATTTTGTATTGGGCACATATTGTAGATGAGTATATACTGTGAATTGGCAAGATGGGGAATTCAAATTTTTTTTGTAGTCTACCTGCCAACAAGGATAAGAATGCACTTAAGAGTTTGCTGGCATCAAAATTAATGTTATCTCAATAAGAAAATCTATTAGGAAGAGGACAATTAAGAAACACAGATAAAACATTTATAGCATGACTTCTACTCTCTAAGTTTGATTTAAAGATTTATGGTTTAAATATTTTATTTTTTGTTGAATGAAATATTAAACATAATAAGATAATGACCCTTATGGTAAGGCCAAAGCATCCACTATTTTAGCCTTTGTAGTTTCAACAGTACATTTCAAACATGATAATTAGTTTATATCAAATATATCAAACAGTACAAAATATTATAGAGGTTATATAATTTCTAGCAAAGTTTGAAAACCAATGTGCCTCTTTTCAGTGCAGCACAAGTTTACATTAGTGGGAGTCTCAGTTTTAATCTTGGCTCTGTCTGAGATTAACCTTAGAGAAACATAACCTTAGAGAAATTACTAAACTTCTCTGGGCTCTAGTTCCTCATCAACTAAAGTACATGGTTTGCATTAGGATATCCACAGCCCTTCAAATGCAATCAATCACCTTCTGGATGTATTTACATTTTAATAAACTAAGTTTTGAATATCTTCTATAATTTTTATACCCTCTCCCCATACATTCTATTTAATGTCACTTCAGGGGTAAGTTGGAAGGAAAGAAAAAATAACAACCTTATCACCAGTTTGGTTACATTTTATCCACACATAAGTCCGGAGGAACAGTTCATTTATTAAAATATAGGTTTTAAAAACAACTTCTTATTTAGGTTAAAATAATAAAAAAGCAAAACTAAAATACATTTTAGGCATTTTCCTTGCTCTATCTTACTTTCCTATGGATATATGCATATTTGAAAACATTAAGTAGCAATTCACAGGCAATCACATTTAGATTTATAGACATTTTCAGCTTACTGATAAAAAGATCATTACCTGTGATGGATCATTTACGGTCAAGTTTCTCCCCAGTACATTTCGTTTCAGTGCAAACCCACTGTTTCTCATCTCCGCTATTAGCTCCGAGGGGTGCATAGATGGCCCTGTTCACAAAAATCACAGTTTGAATGTATCATTTATATCTCTCTACCTTTTTTGGACTCCACAGTAGGAATGCAGTTGAAGCTTTGTTAAGTAAAATCACAGCTAAATCAACTCAATAATCTTCTGCTGAGCAAATAATCAGATATGATTTTCTAAAACAGCAGTCTGGAGATTCAGAATAGAAAATAATTGCATTTTTCTTTACGTGCTAGGGGATTCTCTTATGTAACTTTGTGATATTGAAAAAGATACATTTAGGTGTTATCTACTTGGCAGTTTTTAGTATAAAATCAAAGCAAAATGATAAAAAACAAACTTTCAATAGTTACTCTAATTCTAAATTTAAAAGCATTACTTTTAGAGTTATGCAGTTTATTCACCTGGCTTCCAATTCAAATTCCTCACCCTTATTTATTAAATATCAGTATCAACTATATTGCCACTTGGTTGCTAATTATCAACAACACACGCACATTTCCATACACACGTGTACTATAGTTAACAATAAAGAACTTTAGTTTATCTCTCATATATATGGATTTTGAAATTTCTAGTTATTAGTTTGGGGTTGGTGACAAGCGGTTTTAAGCTGGCTACAGGAGGTATGTATGTGGTAATTTTTTTTAAGGGTTTATTTATACATACAAGAACTAGGGTACAGGCCAGAGGTGCGGGTGTGTGTGTGTGTGTGTGTGTGAGAGTGTGTGTATGTGTGTGTGTGAGAGAGTGAGAGAGCGAGAGAGCGAGAGAGAGAGAGAGAGAGAGACAGAATTCACCAGAGACAGAGTGGGGAACAGAACAGGCAGACGTACTAAATTACACTGCTGAGGGGAGCTGAGGGTGAGTCAGGAGAGGTCTGCTGCGCCATGTGGGTTGCTCCCTGGCCCGGGATCAAACTCATGCTGCAGTGGCTGCGGATAGCTTCATAGGTTGTGTCTTAACCCCTTGAGCCACCAGGGAGGCCCTGTGATAAATTTTTTGCAAACTTCTTTCGCCACATTTGCAAAGTCCCAAAGCTTTGCAAAACAAGCTTCTTTTTGATCATATAATATGTACTGAAGGTGAATGACACGTTTAAGAGATAAAATTAAAAAAATTTAAACGTTTGCCTCTTCCCTCAAACATTATTATATTTACATAAGATAGGAGCAATTCTTCCCTCTTTCGTCTACTCCGGTTTCATTTTGTTTTCCCTGCATAAAGCAAATAATGACAATATATTATAAAGTTTCTGGCCTAAATCAGCTACACTTGTTTAAGTGAAATACACTGAATGATGTGTCTGGAACACAAGGAAGAATGACGCAGTTCCTAATGACAAGGACTTCACAATGTAGAGTGGTGAATAGAGAAACATTCAGGAACTGATTCTCTAGTTTGTGATTAAATACTTTATGTATTAAGTTTTTTCACTGCTTTATTGGCCTTTTATTTTATATATATACATATATATATGGTCTTTATATATAGGTAGGTTGAATGTGTGTGTGTGTATATATATATACACACATTCGACCCACATGTTACCATAAAAACATAAGCAATTGAGTTTCAATCTGTTTACCAGTCAAAGAGTATCTCTGATAAAAAGTTTGGTCACAAAAGTTAAGTGTAAGGGCCTCTCCGGTGGCACAGCGGTTGAGCGCTGGGTTGTGAAGCTGCCCGCAGCCTCTGCAGTGCCAGTTAGATCCCCGGCTGCTCCCCGGCCACTGGAGGAGGGTCCCACATGGCGCGCAGACCTCTCCTGCCGCCCGCTGCTCCCCTCAGCAGTGTACTTCGGTCCTTCTGCCTGCTCTGCTCCCCTCTCTGGCTCTGGTGAATTCACTCACCCTCCCGTGCTTCTGACTGTACCCAGTGCTTGTATAAATAAATAAATAAATCATTTTTAAAAAAAGTAGTTTCTCCCTCTTTTAAAAAAAAAAAGTTAAGTGTAAGTCTCTTATTAGACTATAGGCTTTATTTACCATTCTATTCCTATTACTGTGAACTATTGAAAGCTGGCTCTAGGTATTAGGAAGATAATAAGAAAAATTATTATTACAGGGGAGTTATTAATGATGTGATGCTTTACTGAGAAAAAAATCTTATTTAATTTAAAGCAAAACAATATAAAGCAGCATCTTCATTTCATTTGACATTGATATTTATTTTATAGTAAAGGATGTTGTTTTTCTTTTACACAAGATATTTCATTCCTATGAATTACTTTAATGATTTTTTAATTGTTATAATTTGGTTGATAATATTGATAATAAGATCTTAGATAAAAACTGAATTTTAAATATTAATACTGGCTGCCTCAAAATGGCATAAAAGTGTTTAAAAAATTAGCTTTAAATTAATTATAGAATTCTCATTTTGATGGCTTCTCAAATTTTACACGGAGGAACATAATTTTATAAAATAGGAGATGTCTCTTCTGGAGGGTCAAAACTAATTTCCTTGTCAACAACTTTTTTGTATGTCAAATGAATTCAGAAAGCAAGCACACTAAGAGTTAGGATAAAAAGCACTCCAGTATAGAAAGGGCCAAAGTGCTTGCCCATTAGAAGAGGTTAGTAATTTCATCAAAAGATGGGTGATTTTAATAAAATGTTTTAGAAAACATGTTTACATTTTTAATACAGTACTTTCAACTACTTCAAGGAAATGATCTCTTTCCCCAGACTGACAGAATAACAGATTATGAAACAAACATTATTAGTCTTCTAGCAATTTTTTTTTTGTCCTCTAGCATTATATATTCTCCAAAACCGCAAATGAGGTATGTGTAGTACATATATTTAACATACACTTCTACTATGTAAGACTGAATATAGTGCCTAGTTAAGTATCTGACAACAGTACTCAATGGTAATAATGATATTTTTTATCAGTAGCTATAAAACTTTTATGATTATTTTATAATATATTTTTCATTATTAAAAAAATACTCAGTGAATGGAAACAACAAAAGTTGGAGAGGATGTAGAGAAAAAGTAATACTCCTCCATTGTTGTACGAGTGCATTTTGGTGCCTCTATGGAAAAAAAGTATGGAGATACCTTTAAAAAATAAAAATGCAAAGCCCATATGACCTACCAATACTTCTACTAGGTATTTACCTGAAGAATATGAAAACTCTAATATGAAGAGACTTACACACTCCAATGTTCAGGGTAGCACTTTCCTCAACTGCCAAGTCATGGAACCAATCTAAGTGCCCATCAACAGAAAACTGGATAAAAAAATTGTGGAATATATACCCAATAGAAAACTACTCAGCTATTTACAAACATTTTAACCCTCCGGGATAAAATGGATCAACTTGAGGTAATTATGCTAAGTAATCCAATGTCTAAAGCAAGTCAGAAAATGAAAGACAGACATTGGATTGTGTCACTCATCTGTGGAGTACAAATAACCAAAAAACCACCCTGGCAAAGCCCAGAAAAAGCAATTCTTAGGCTCTGTGAAAAATATACTGGTTGCCAGGGGGAAGGACGAGAGAATAGAGACACTAGCTCAGGATTTTGGTGAAGGGTGAGTGAAGTAACCCCAAAGTTATACAGACATGTAACTAACCAATTGGCACATTAAAAAAAAAACATTTTCAAGTAGCATTTTTCAAAATCCAGCCTTATTCACACACTTTTTGTAATTCACCATTTTATCACCAAAATCTCTGGGTTTGGATGATGTGACAAGTCAGGTTTAACTAAGATATATTTAGCAAGATATCTTTACACTTTCATGTTATTTTGACATTGGCTATGTAGAATTAAATTGACATGAGTTCTCTCTGAGAACTCAGTTTAATTGATATAATAGATTACACATATATGTTGAAAAATGGATTTTTACAAACATGTTCAAATGCAAAATGACTAATGTATGGTACCTTAATACTTTGTTTTTTTTTTTAAAGATTTATTTTTTTATTTATACAATAGCTGGGGTACAGGTCAGAGTGCAGGAGGGTGAGAGGATTCACCAGAGACAGAGTGGGGAGCAGAACGGGCAGACAGACTGAAAGCACTGCTGAGGGGAGCAGCAAGTGAGTCAGGAGAGGTCTGCTGCGCCATGTGGGTTGCTCCTTGGCCAGCTGGGAATTGAATTCGTGCTGCAGTGGCTGAGGATAGCTTCACAGGTTGCGTCTTAACCCTTGCGCCATCAGGGAGGCCCTGGTTCATATATCTCTTAAGTCTCTTTTAATCTAAAAATATTTACCCACCTTTTCCATAAGTCTTCCCTTATTACCAACTATTTGTTGAAAGAAACTGGGATGTATGTCCTATGGAATTTCCCAGATTTTGGATAATGATGTCATTTAATATATCCATCAATATATTATGACCCCAGTGCTCACTTCGGCAGCACATATATAATATATTATGACCCCTGAAAACAAACACATTCTGGCTAATGGACTAGATTAAGGAAAAAAGGCTGAGAGGGCCTCCCTGGTGGTGCAAGGGATTAGGACACAACCTATGGAGTTATCTGCAGTCACTGCAGCACAAGTTAGATCTCCAGCCAGGGAGTTACCCACATGGCGCAGCAGACCTCTCCTGTCTCGCCCACTGCTCCCCTCAGCAGTGTATTTCAGTCAATCCACCTGTTCTGTTTCCCATTCTGTCTCTGGTGAGAGGGGAGACACACCTCTGGTCTGTAACCCAGTTCTTGTATGCATAAATAAATCTTAAAAAAAAAAGAAAAAGAAAAAAGGCTGAGACTTCAACCTGGTATTGATGCTGTTTTCACCATGTATTTACTGTAGTCATAGTAGCAGTAGTATGGCCTTAAATGAGTTTGTTTAAAAATAAACCCTCAAGCATTATCACAAATAAAATGATTCTTATTCCCATGAAAGTATCATCTTCTGCTCTCTTTCATAAAGTTAAATTGACTCTATCTAGTGAATAAGCCACTCCCTGTCACTAAATGTAAAAAGAATGTTTAGAGACACTAGTTACAGTGTGCAATCGAGGAGATCGACTGGGAATTATCAAGAATTATCTCATGCTTATATTTGATTCCTAATATTACCTAACCTTTTTACTTTTAAGAAAGCTATCTTAAAAAAAGATTTAACAAGGGGACACAGTGGGAACATGCAGCACAAGTCTCAGGGAAAAAGTGAACAAAGCTATTAATAAAGTGTGTGGGTGATTTTTATTTATATAGATGGGAATGTTTTATGTATGATTTTCTAAAGGTTATGCAAGAACCAACTGTACTGAATTGTAATAAAACTGCTCCATACTGGGAATTTTCCTGACGCACTGCCAGTTCATCTTAGTGGAGGCTGGAAACAATAGTGTTTCTTATTGCCCTTATCCCAAGTTCATACTAAAGACAGCTATTTTTATCGCTCTTAAAAAAATACAATGTAAAGGAAAAATTAAACATTTAATTTTAGTCTATGTGTCTGGAAAATATACAAAAGCAAGGAAAGACGAAACTGCTCTTACTGTATGCCAGTAAAAAACACTTTATTAAAAACAACTTTGCCTAAGGGCCTCCCCGGTGGCGCAGCGGTTGAGCGCTGGGTTGCGAAGCTGCCCGCAGCCTCTGCAGCGCCGGTTCAATCCCGGGCTGCTCCCCTGCCACTGGAGGAGGGTCCCGGCCACCGGAGGAAGGTCCCACATGGCGTGCAGACCTCTCCTGCCGCCCGCTGCTCCCCTCAGCAGTGTACTTCGGTCCTTCTGCCTGCTCTGCTCCCTGCTCTGGCTCTGGTGAATTCTCTCACCCTCCCGCGCTTCTGACTGTACCCAGTGCTTGTATGAATAAATAAATAAATCTTTAAAAAAAAAAAAAAAACAACTTTGCCTCACAGAATCAATACATTTAAAGACATATGACTTATGTCTTTAAACCTACATTTTCAACTTAATTTATATGCAAATATTTTAGTAATAATCTATGTGCCAATACAATAATAAAGTAAATTCACAGTCCTAGCAGACAAAGAAAAATCACTTATGGTATGATAAAAATGAACTATTAGAAGTTCATATGTTTATTTATTTTGCATAGATGACCTGGGGTACAGGCTAGACATACAGGGGTGTGTGTGTGAGAGGATTCACCAGAGACAGAGTGGGGAGTGGAACAGGTATATCCACTGAAATACACTGCTAAGGGGAGCAGCAGGCGAGACAGGAGAAGTCTACTGCGCAGCATGTGGGTTAGCTCCCTGGCTGGGGATTGACCTCAGGCAATAGCAGTGATAGTGCTGAGTCTTAACCCCTTGGCAACCAAGGATGCCCCAGAAGTGAGTGTATTTTAAATAAATATGAGAATATGAATACTCATGAAAGGTTATGAATCCATCCATGAACTTCAAAAATATGTTGAGTCAAAGAAATTGAACAGAGAATAATTCATTTTTATAATTCCATTTATATGAAATTCAAGAACAGATAAAACTAATATATGGGACTGCAAATTAGAATAGTGGTAGTGGCAGAGGAGGTTGACTGGAAAGAGGACAGGGTATTGTCTAGGGGGATGGCAATGCGTAATGCTCTGTCTTGTCAGGCACAGGTACAAGGGTACCCGCATTTGTCAAACTCAAATTCTACACTTAAGACCAGTGTGTTTACTTAAAAAGTAAGTAAATGGCCAGTCTTATTTTGGGGAAAATAAGTTCATGTGAAGGAACAGCAAAATATATATTGTAAATTTGTGTTATAAAATATATTCACAGCAGGACCTCCCCGGTGGTGCAGTGAGTTGAGTGCAGTGCTGTGGGGCTGGCTGCAGTCTCTGCAGCACAGGTTCGATTCCCGGCCGGGCCAGGGAGATACCCACATGGCGTGTTGGACCTCTCCTGTTCTCGCCTGCTTCTCCCTTCAGCAGTGTTTTCGGTCCATCTGCCTGTTCTGTTCCCTGCTCTGTCTCTGGTGGGTCCTCTCACCCTCCCACGCCTCTGGCCTGTGCCCCAATTCTTGTATAAATAATTAAATCTGTAAAACATATATATGTGTATATATATATATATATTTAGAGCAGATGATAAACAGTGATGTTTAGGGTAGTCGGCCAAGCTTTTCTGTTTAGTCACTCACTAAGCTATTATTTTACTAAGCATGTACACTGTGCAAAGCATTGAGGATACAAAGACAAACAAGAAACAGTCCCTATTTCAGAAAAGGTTTTACTTTCCAGGAACAAACCAGAAACTGAGTTTGATTTTCAAACCTTCACAGGGTTTAGGAAAGGCAAAAAAAAAAAAGGCATTCTAAGTGAGTGGAGCACAAAGGGTCATATTAACTTCATTATGTTTGACTTGGGTAGAAGAATGAGTATTTACTTGGTGAGGTAAATTTCATTCATTCTCCTTTTCCTAAGGTAATCACTTGCTAATTTTCTTTACTTGAAACTGGCAGACCTTGATGTTAATGGGAAGAGTCAAATAAAAGAGAGTTATGACTATGATATGAGCATCATAATACTCCTTTGAGATTATGGCCAGTCTAGATATCACTAGCCCCACACATGACTTTAACTAAGCAGTCATTTTCTGACAGAATAGTCAATTTTAATTAATTTGTTAATGTCAACTTCAAGGCACAGCCATTCTAACAAATTTAATCACTGTCTTACAATAGTGCTTACAGTTTGAAATGATTTAGTCATTAGTAATCACTTCACAAATTTTACTGAATAATTGCTTTAGTTTGTCATTATTCCTTTTCAGCTAATCAGTTTCCATTTAAATGTATATGTACATGTGTGTATGTATGTTCCTGACTGATTTACTACACATAAAGGAGAGAAATGGTGCCTAACTTTAATTCCCTTATTCCCCTTATTTTGAGGTGAGCCCCTTATTTATTTAATAGATTTAATAACTATTTGAGTTCAGCTTTAATGAGAGTCTGGTAGCATAAATACTTTTTCAATGGAATTATGTTTGAGGATTAAAAGTGTGTCTAACATCAGTTGTAGTAGCTATGTAAGATTTTAGTAGCTATATATTCTGGTAGGATTCAACTTCTTTAATGAGTTGCCTAAGGAAATTCCCTAATAGATATGGGGCATTTGCAGAGAGCAACTAAGTTTTTCATCTTTCTTTCTATAGGAAGTCCCTAAAGCATAATCCTAGGTGTCTTTCTAGCAAAGCTTATGATCAGGCAATTATTTTGTTAAATTTCCCAAACATATTCCCAAGTGACAAAAATTCCTTCAACATGTAAGGTTGGTAAAGAGTGCCCACCTGGTGCCCTAGGGGTCAAGTCTCAGCGCTGTCACCTCTACAGCCTGAGTTTGATCCCCAGCCAGGGAGCTAACCCACATATGGTGCAGCAGACTTCTCTCTTGTCTGCTGCTCCCCTTAGCAGTGCACTTCAGTAGATCTACCTGAATCTACTGAAGATTACTGCTTCCCACTCTGTCTCTGGTGACTCCTTTGATTGGTAAGGAGATAGAGGAGCTACATGTGGGCGTACTACTGCAAAAAAATTCTCAGTGCTACAGCTTAGTGCAACATTCTTTTTTTTTTTTTTTTAAAGATTTATTTATTTATTTATACAAGCACTGGTTTCAGTTAGAAGTGCAGGAGAGTGAGAGAATTCACCAGAGTCAGAGCGGGGAGCAGAACAGACAGACTGACGAAATTCACTGCTGAGGGGAGCAGCGGGCGGCAGAGGAAGTCTGCGCACCATGTGGTGTGGCCGGGGATCGAACTGGCGCTGCAGAGGCTGCAGGCAGCTTCGCAACCCAGCACTTAACCGCTGCGCCACCGGAGAGGCCCCTAGTGTAACATTCTTCATGAAAAATCAAGAGTTAGGGGAAATTAAGCAAGGAAAAGAGCACTGATATGTAAACAAATCTTTGTAGTAAGTATAAAATAATAATGATTACCTTGGTTTAAACTACTTCATATTGTTTTAAACGGTAAAAACTAATGTAAAATAACTGATAGATGTGCTTATGTCATTAAGCACTTATTTTAGTCATCTGTGGTGTGACTGGGCCTCAGACTTAAGTGCTACAAGGAAATTTTGTATATGTCTAGTATAGTCAGTGACACCACTTTTAATTTGAAGTTTACTTTTATTTAAAATGTGAAATTTGGGGCCTGCCTGGTGGTGCAGGAGTTAAAATCTCAGTGCTAACAAGCTATTGCCAGCTACTGTGGCATGAGTTTGATCCCCAGCCAGGGAGCTAACCCACACAGCACAGCAGACCTCTTCTGTTTTGCCCACTGCTTCCCTCAGCAGTGTATTTCAGTAGATTTACCTTTTCCATTCCCCACTCTGTCTCTGGTGAATCCTCTCATGCCTCAGCCCCACCCCACCTCTGGCCTATACCACAGTTCTTGTATGTATAAATAAATTAATCATTTAAAAAATAAGATAACGTGAAATTTGCCATATTATCATAGTTCCCAGTAGTTAAAAAATTAAAACTAATTTTTTTTAAAAGAAGTAACTTTAAATACAAGCATACTTTGTTTCATTGCTTTGCAGATTTAAAAAAATATATTTGTTTATTTTTAACTGAGGTGATATGGGATACTCCTATCAGGTACTACCACCATAGTGCACCACCACCAATTCACCCATATTGACCGCCACTGACTATTGTGTTTCCTTTCCTCTTTATTCTTTTTTTAAAAAACAAATCTAGGGTTGGTGGCACCCCTACCATTTTTTCATGTAACGTGTTCACTTCAGATCTCTGTAACATTTAGCTAAGGTTAACCATGGACCTTTTTTTTGTTAAAGATTTTATTTATTTGTTTATACAAGAACTGGGGTACAGGCCAGATGCACGGGATGGTGAGAGGATTCATCAGAGACAGAGCGGGGAACAGAACAGGCAGAATGACAAAATACACTGTTGAGGGGAGCAGAGGGTGCAACAGGAGAGGTCTGCAGCGCCATGTGGGACCCTCGCCGGTCAGCCGGGAACGAACCAGAGCTGCAGAGGCTGTGGACAGCTTCACAGCACAGTGCTCAACCACCTGCGCCACCAAGGTAGGCCCAACCATGGACATTTTTAAAAGATATAATACTATTGCAAAACTATACTAGAGGAAATTTTAGCCTCTGACATACAACTACAGCAAACAGTAAACATAACCTAATTCCTAGTCAGATAAGCATAGCATTCACACTAAGGCTCTCATTACTAGGTTCCATTTACCTGATATGTCTGGCCTTCAATCAATGAATAACAAGTATACTAACAGACAAAAACCACAGTCTGGAGGGGAAAAAAATAAGCATCAGAATCAGATTCGGGTGTCAGTACACTGACAGCACCAAATGCTGGTGAGGATGTGGAGCAACAGGAACTCTCTTATTTCACTGCAGGTTGGAATGCAAAATGAAACAGTTACTTTTAAAGACAGTTTGGCATTGTCTTATAAAACTAAACATACTCTTACCACATGGCCTAGCAGCCATCCTTCTTGGAATTTACCCAAAGGAGTAGAAACTTATGTCCACACAAACAGCTGCAAATGGATGTTTAGAGCAGCTTCATTCATGATTAACAAAATTTGATAGCAATCAAGATGTCCTTCAGTAGCTGAATGCGTATCAGTAAACCATGGTACATCGAAACAATGGAATTTTATTCAACACTAGAAAGAAATGAGCTATTAAGCCATGAAGAGATATAGAAGAACCTTAAATACATATTATTAAAGAAGTCAATCTTAAAAGGCTACACACTATAAGATTCCAACTATATGATCTTGAAAAGGGAAAACTATGGAGACAATAAAATGATGAGTGCTTGTAAGGGGTTAGACAGGATGGGGGAATAAACAGATGGCGCACAGAGATTTTCAGGACAGTAAGACTACTCTGTACTATACTATAATTGTAGACTTATGTCATTATATAGTTGTTTAAACCCACAAAACGTATACAACAGCAAGAGTGAGACCTATGAAAAACCATGGACTTTGGGTGATAATGATGTCTTAATGTAAGTTCATCAATTGTAATGAAATTTTTTTGGAGGATACTGTTTGAATTCTCTTGATAATGAGGGAGGGTTATGCATGCATAGGGAAAAGGGACATATGTGGGCCTCCCTGGTGGCACAGGGGTTAAGTCTCAGCACTATGAACCTATCCACAGTCACTGGAGCTAACCCACATAGGGCACAGCAGACCTCTCCTGTCTTGCCGCTGCTCCCCTCAGCAATGTATTTCAGTCAATCCAGCTGTTCTGTTCCCTACTCTGTCTCTGGTGAATCCTCTGTATCTGGTGAATCACCCCCCACACCTCTGGCCTATACCCCAGTTCTAGTATGTATAAATAAATATATCTGTAAAAAAAGAGGGGGCATAAGGGAAATCTCTATCTTCCCTTTAATTTTGTTGTGAACCTAACACTTCTATAAAAAATAAAGTCTAGCAAGATAAAACACACACAAAAAATTTCAGTAGTAGACCTATAATATACAAAACTGTAATATCTATTAAGAAAGCCAAAATACCAAAACCAAAACCCCCACTTTGTTGAAAACCAATACTGTGGATTAAAAAAAAAAAGATGTTTGATTTCAATATATATATAAAATATGAGTAACAAGCTGAGAGGCAATAAGAATAAAGAATAGATAAAACGTAGGTGGGCTGGCTAGTTAGTTATACTACAATATAAACATTATATAAAAAATTCAGTCATCACTGAAGCTTGCAAGTTTCAGGAGGATATAAAGTAGTGTGGATGAAAACTTACATAGTTAAGATGATCTTATCAGTAGAAAAGATATTTTAAACCAGCTTAGCCCAAAGAAGCATTTTGATTGCCTAATTTAACTTTGTAAAGGAGAAGTAAATCTTATAGCTGGTCTCTGTAAACCTCACAGCTGGAACATTGTAACTGCACCTTGCAGTTTCCAGTGATCAAAGTAAGTTACTTTATATACTAAACTAAGAATTTCATAATAGAAATAATGTAACACCAGGGGGTACGGTTATCATGAAATAATTACACTCCTGGGAGATTACAGGCACAAGGCTGTACCCCAGGGGTGTGATTATCCCATGATAACCACATCCACTGAAATTGCCTTATTGCAAAAATAATCTCTATTCACTGGTGAGACATTATTCAATAGGTGATTTTTTTTAAATGAAAAGATTTTTTTTTTAGCTTGAATCAGCAAGTGGATTAGGAAATTGGCCAGTTTATTTTTCACTGCATTCAAATTCAGAACACAACATCACTATTATTTTTGCTTTTCTATTTGATATGGTAGAATTCTGATTTTGTTTTTGAGAAATCTTTAAGGGTTTCTATTAATATTAGGTAAGTGGTACTGCTAAATTCAAGTCAAACTTTAAAGGCATTAACTGAGCAATATAATTCAAAATAATTCAATGCATAATTTTTAATTTTTCTAAAAAAAGGCTTATTTAAAAATTTATAAATGTAATTTACCTTCACTGTTGCATAGACAGATTGGCAAAAAGATGAAACTAAAAATCTCAAGTAATCCCACTACCCAGATACAACCACTATTAATGTTTTGGTCTATCTTCTTTTAGCATTTTTTCTGAAAATATCTGTCTACATGTCTCCCCAAAATTCAGTTGTTCTTATACAACTGAAGGTGGTGGTTCTCAATCTTGATAGTGTATCATAAAAAGACCAGTAAATTTCATCAATTTATGTGGCAGCATAGATGATGAAAGTTACTGATCTATTTTTTTTAAATCATAATCTTCTTGGAGTACACTGCTTTGAGATATTCTTAGATAAATAAGGTATAGGATTTAAGAAATTAATTTGTTCTCACACACATTTTGTTCTCACACACATTTTGTCAGTTTGAAAGGAAAAAATGGAAGTTGAAATTTCCCCAATGTCTACTTCCATAAAGCCTGAGTCAAAAATGAATTCAGTCTGCTAGTTATTTCTCATCATGAACATAACCTTTAAACATAAAACATCACAATAACTCCTTACTTTCATTAGCTGCACTGATTATTTTGAAAATAAATTTAATATAGAAGTACAAAGGAAAATCTTTTGAAGGTTATCAGGTGAAAATTAATGTTTGAAAACCTAAAATTTAAGTTTTCTCCCCCAATTTTAATTGCACATTTTTTTTTTTTTAAGATTTATTTATTTACTTCTACAAGCACTGGGTACAGTCAGAAGCGCAGGAGGGTGAGAGAATTCACGAGAGTCAGAGCGGAGAGCAGAGCAGGCAGACTGACGAAGTACACTGCTGAGAGGGACAGCAGGCGGCAGGAGAGGTCTGCGCGCCATGTGGGACCCTCACCCGGTGGCTGGAGATCGAACCGGCGCTGCAGAGGCAGCGGGCAGCCTCGTAACCCAGTGCTCAATCGCTGCGCCACCAGGGAGGCCCTAATCACACATTTTAATATAAAAGTTAAAGAAATTACCCATAATTTCCTGAAATTAACATATTAACTTTTAATTTTTCCTTCTGGTCCTAATCAATATGCATGTAATTTTATATTATTAGAGTAAAAATGTAGATTCAATTGGTATTCTTTAGTTTACTTAGTATTTATTTTGTCATACAAAAAGTATTATTTAGTTTATAATGGATAGAAATTAGCAATTAGGTTGAAATAAACATTTCTCTTTTGAAAATCTCTCAGCGCACTGTCATCTTTCCTTTTCCTTTATACTACCTTCCTTCCCAAACACAACATACCAAGTGCGCATACACACACACTCACACATTCACACACCCCACACATACTTCTATGGCATCATTTTTGCCTACAATTGTTTTCCCAAATTTTCCAATCATGATCATTGAGAGGTGCGATTCTCAGACTCTCTTCAGGATTCTGATTCGACAATAGGAGCTTGGAAACCAATATCTTTAACAAAATACTTAAGTGTTCCCTTACATTCACTACATTTGAGAAACCAGCTGCAGCATCAACAGCCAACCTTTGCTTTGGAGAGAAATTCAACGCTGGTGCTACTCATTCAACGTCACCCAAGATAAATCTGTGCTTCTTTTTCTTCTGTTGTTTCTGTTAAGTCAACTTTTCTTTCCAACTGTGTTAAATCTTCAACCAAATTTGTGGTTCTCTCTGTGTGGAAGGCTGTTCTTCCTGCCTAAGATACAAAATGCTCTTCTCCCAGGTCTTGCATGGCTGCATCCTTTCTACCATTTTGGTCTCAGCTTAGTATCAGTTCCAATAAGCACTATTTCTTACCACTTATTCTAAAATTACTTCCCATTTAGTTCTTATCCCAGCATCCAATTTAATTTTCATCACACAACTTATAAATACCTACTATTTTTTATTATTTTGTTTTCCCAATATAATGGAATGAAGGACCTATTCTGATACTGTGATCCCAGAGCCTAGAAAAATGCATGGCACAGGTTAGTGATCCATAAATGACTGCTGAATAAATGAGGGTTTTTTTTTATATTTTTACCAACCCCTTACCAATGGACAGTTAGAGTTGTTTGTATAAACTATTGAGTATCTACTTTATCACTTAAAAATTTCTGGAAGTTGAATTTTTAGGTAAAAGGATACATATTTTAAAGGATTTTGATATATATTACAAAATGACTTCAGAAACGCTGCTCTGAGTGGACTGAAAGGTTCATTTTACCACACTTGCTCCACACTGGGTATACAGTTCTTTTAAATCTTTACCAAATTTGATAGATGAAAAGATAACAAATTATTTTAGCTTTTACTTCTTTTGGTTATTATGTCCTTGCAGGTATAACGGCTACTTGAATTTCTTCTTTTGCAAACCACCTATATTTATGTCCTCTGTTTCTTTTTTACTTAGCTAGAAAGTCATTAATTTGCAGACTTCTCAAGTTTGGTTACACATATACTAAAATGTGACAAGAGGGAAAAACTCAAGCCTTTTTAACTCACTCATTTTGAAAAAGTTCATTTAATTGATGAACACTACTACAGTAATATCCCACCATAAGGGGGTCCAAAACTCTGATTGTATAAAATGAATGACTGTATTATTGCATGGTTAATGAAAATAAATGGAGGGCTGTATAAGAGCCAAAAACCAGCTTCTTTATATCAAATTCACTTCATAGTCTTAAAAACAGGTTAACTTAATAAATAGCACAAGTTCTTTTGGTTGTTATCAGACTTTCTAACTCAAGATAAAGCAGGTCTATTGATTACTAAATAAAGAACTAAGTCTCGAGTCTGTCCTACTCATTCTCTCAGAGGCAGAGCTGAGGAACAAACATAACGATCACCACTGATGTCCCTACCCAATACAGGAAGCATGCAATTATCATGGCACCACAAGGCTGGAATGAAGGAAAAGATGAGAAGGATACAAACCCTTACAGAAAACAGAATATATTTTTCAGATATAACTGATCCCATAGCAATTTCAATTGCTATGAAAAGAAGCAATTGCACTGAGGCTTTTAGTCCAGTCTACTTTTATAACTCAGGAGGATATTAGTATGAGAATAACCATTTTTTGTTTTTTACCTTTTACCTTTAAATTTGAGTCCAAGCCCTGAGCTTGCAAACAGAATTTTACTCTACTACACTAAATTCTAAACATGTGATCAGAGTTCACTCTTGATCATATTTTTGAGAACATGACTTAGTCCAAAAAATCCAAATTAAACCAACCCAAAACAATAACTATAGAAATTAAAGACACGTTATTTTATCTTTGTCCTTACTATAAATTTTAAAACACCTTATGTCTAGTTCTTACCTGAGCCATCAGTGGGAACTGAACTTGCATTGATTCCAGAAAGACCAAACAAAGGACATTCTCGATCTGTGTTAACATGACCCCATTTGTGACATTTAATGCATCTCACATTTCGAACCTGAGAAACAATGAACAATATTTTGGTTATGAAAATACTAAGAATCAGGGCCTCCCAGGTGGCGCAGCGGTTGAGTGCTGGGTTGCGAAGCTGCCCGCGGCCTCTGCAGCGCTGGTTCAATCCCCGGCTGCTCCCCAGCCACTGGAGGAGGGTCCCACATGGCTCGCAGAACTCTCCTGCCGCCCGCTGCTCCCCTCAGCAGTGTACTTCGGTCCGTCTGCCTGCTCTGCTCCCCGCTCTGGCTCTGGTGAATTCTCTCACCCTCCCACGCTTCTGACTGTACCCGGTGCTTGTATAAATAAATAAATAAATCATAAAAAAAAATACTAAGAATCAAAAAATATTAATAAATAAAATAAAATACTAAGAATCTAATGTTTAACTCCCTACTCCTTGGAAGAGTTGAAGTTACATTATTCCTGTTTTTAAAAGTTCTCTAGGGAAAAGAGATTTCATAACTATGTATTTGGAATTTAATACATATAGGAAAATCTTTTACTATAAATTTAGCCTAAAAACTAAGTTGGATCCTATTTCTTTTAGATTCTTCTTATTTTGGTGGCAACAAATAAAACAATGTCATCCAAAAACAAATGGCAAAATACCAAAAAAGAAGTATGTCAAGGTTTAATCTTTTTTTTTAATTTTTTTAAAAAGATTTATTTATTCATTTATACAAGCACTGGGTATAGTCAGAAGCGTGGGAGGGTGAGAGAATTCACCAGAGCCAGAGCGGGGAGCAGAGCAGGCAGAAGGACTGAAGTACACTGCTGAGGGGAGCAGCGGGCGGCAGGAGAGGTCTGCGTGCCATGTGGGACCCTCCTCCGGTGGCCAGGGAGCAGCCGGGGATCGAACCAGCGCTGCAGAGGCTGTGGGCAGCTTTGCAACCCAGCGCTCAACCCCTAGTTTTTAAAAGTTAACCTTTAATGTTTCCATTTCTTAAATTTTCCTGTAAAAGGTCAGATGATAAATATTTTATGCTTTGTAGCTAAGATGCCTTTGTTGAACCACTCAATTCTGTCTATGTAGCAGGAAAGCAGGCACAGACAATATGTAAATGAATAAGCAAAGCAGTCTTCCAAAAAATGTCATTTATAACAAAGACCAGGCCCTGCTGTGACAGTCTGTCCCAGTTCTCAGCAACTAGTTTTATATTTTTTCTTCACATTGACCTAATTTCCCAAATTCCTTGAAAACTGCAGAGACCATTATCATTAAAACCCACCCTAAAAAACTTTGATTCCTAGCTTTAAAAAGTCACCTGTTTCCTCCCTTAGTTCTTCTACTGTCTGATACAAATAGAAGCCATGAGCCTTTTTTAAGTATAAAAAACCTTCTGGACAACAATATAAAGATATGTTTACTAAATAAATATTATCTTTAAAGGTAAAATATGTGTCACTTGCCTGAATACCAAAGGGCTGATCTCTGATGTTCATATCATCTTTGGCATATCTATGAGGTAGAGAAAATGTATAAATACAAGAATAATTAAAAAAATTAACAGTTAATCTGAAAAATAGATTTATTTAAGTACATTATGAAATGTATAATGTCAATAAACATCTAGATCTATAAAGTCTATTTAGTATTTACAAACACATTATTAAGTATCCAATCTGATGATCTGTGGTTAAAAAGATGAAAAAAAAAAAACCCAAATATGAGACTATGATTAATCAAATTCATTACATAAAACAAATCATTCAAAAAATCTCTTCATATTAGCTGCCTTCTCTAGTGAATGAAAAAAGATGTAAGATAAATTTAATGATATGTATTTTATCTTATAAGAAAACTGGTTCTTACTTTTCTCGTGGGGCTCCTTTCTGCCATTCAAATTTATATTCTGTTTCACCTTCTGTTTCTTCTTTCTAAAGACATTCATTTAAAAGTCTTTCAGTTTTTTGATAGAATTAAAATCTATTGCAAATAAATTCAAACAGAAAATAATACTTTACCTCTTTGTTTTCTTGATTGTATATCAAAAACATGGGGAAAAAAGGTACGCTAAGTTAAAAACTTTAACATAAAAGTTTTCTATGATATACTTACAAATATAATATGCTATATATTATATTTAACTGTAACTTGTAAGAATTTATTCGTTTGACTTTTCATAAGATAAAATTCAAAGCACTTAAAGAAGAAATATAATACTGAATATGAAATAGTATTTAGTAAGCATGTCAATTTTTAGACGTTTACATTTTTCAGATAGTAAATATATTTTCTATTCATAAATAATTTTAGTAAGAAAGACAAAAACATATTACAAAAGGATAAATATACTTCTGTTGATACTGAGATATTTTTTTCCTCCCAAAGGACAAGCCATGAAACATTATTAAATAATTTTCAGTAGTTATTTTACTATATTGATTACAGAACTTTTCATTACCTTAACAGAACAGTAATTTTAAACAATGAAGAGCAACTTAAAAGAAAAGTCTGTCACAATAGTTCTTAATATTTAGTTGTAAACATATCAAAGATTTCTTAAAAAATGAGGCAAGTACCTTTTTTAGCTCCTGGTGGGGCCTCATACATGAAATTAAGGCCATTCTTTACACGTTCATCTCCCATAAGCAATCTAAATGAAATAAGACAAAGTCAACAATTTTATGTAGGAGGAAAAAAATCTGCAGAATAACTCTCCCTCCCAAAAAAACCTAGAGAGAATTGAGCTAAAACATTTTTGGAGGAGATAAAATTCTCAAGCTTTACTGACATCTGAACTATATGAATGGAAATTTAAAACAATGCTGCCTTTTCAGTACTGGTTGTAAGTTCTGAGACTTTCTCATTACCTGAGGAGAGATCCAGGCCTTCCCAACAGAAAAAAGAGGAAATGCCATCTATGGTCATTCTCACATGCTTTTCTTAAACTTTGAAATGCTATGGAAATAGTGAAGCTTTGAAATATTATATGCCTGCACAAATTTGGAATTAAGTTAACTAGTGCCAACATTTTTTCTTAATTGTGAAGGATCAAACAGTTTTGGAAAAACGAGTCTCTCTCTGACTTTAGGAAGTCAAACCCAATTAAAGCTGGTAAAAGTCAAAGTCAATGAGAGAATCAAATTCTTCAATGAAGCTAATGAAGAGAGAAGAGTTTAAAGGTACTCTATAAGAGATTGATTACTATATGGAATCAATGTCTGCTGCACCTCAAAAACTCTTGTTCTAACAATGGAAGTTCCCTGTTTGAGGCTTAAGAGATATATGCCGCACCTTTTAGAAAAAAGTTCTACAACAAATTGAATGACTGGTTGAGTTGAGTTTTAATTAATAAGATCAAAGTAAACTATTGATTATAAAGAAGAAGGCTATGGAATGAATAGAATTTCCTGTTATATTTGGAAAAGTTAGTAACAAAGGATATACTACATGATCATAATTCCTCTCCTCTTATTTCCATTAGAGTTAATAAAGAACTGGGGGAATAAAGGAAAGAGCAAAAAGATGAAGGTATCTATAGCTATACAATGGAATGTTATTCAGCAATAAAAAGGAATGAATAACTGATACATGGTACAACATGGACAAACTTCAAAAACATTATATTAAATGAAAGAAGCCTGTTACAAAAGACCACATGTTGTTTGATCCCATTTATATTGCATGTCCAGAAGAGGCAAATCTATAGACATAAAGTAAGTTAGTAGTCACACAGGGTTGAGAAGCAGAAGGGGGAAATGGGAAGTGGTTGCTCATGGGTACAGTATTTCTTTTTTGATGATGAAAATGTTCTCAAATTAGACTATGATGATGGCTCCAAAACTCTGTAAATACATTCAAAATGTACATCATACACTTTAAACAACCATGCAAAATATAATTTATATTATGTTAATACCACTTACAACATTAAAATCAAGCACATAAAAAGCTCACTATCACTATTTTAGGGAAATATAAATCAAAACCATGAGATGCCAGTTTACATTCATTAGGATGACAATTCTAAAAAAGAAAAAGGAAAATAACAAACATTAGTGAAAACGTGGAGAAAATGCAAGTCTGGCACATTATTGGTAGGAATGTAAAATGATACAGGAACTAGGGAAAACAGCTTGGTGGTTTACAAAAGCTAAACATAGAATAACCATATGATTCAACAATTCTATTCCTACATGTATGTTCAAAGGAACTGAAGGCAAGGTCTTGAATAGGTATTTCTTTAAAATATATATATATATATTTTTATTTATGCATATAAGAGCCGGGGTATAGGCCAGGAGTGTGTGTAGGGGTGAGAGAGGGTGAGAGGAATCACCAGAGACAGAGTGGGGAGCAGAACAGGCAGACTGACTGAAATACACTGTTGAGGGGAGCATCGAGACAGGAGAGGCCTGCTGCATCATGTGGGTTAGCTCTCTGGCCGGGGATCAAACTTATGCCGTAGTGGCTGCGGAGAGCTTCATAGTGCTGACTTAACCCCTTGAGCCACCAGAGATGTCCTGATGTAGGTATTTCTAAGCCAGTTTTTATAGCAGCATTATTCACTAATAGCCAGAAGGTAGAAGCAGCCCGTGTTCATTAACAAATGAATGATCAATATAGGTGAGTCTTGAACTCTAATGGTAGTATACATAGGTTTTTTTGACATTCTATTTGAGTGAATATTAAAAAAGTATGTAAGAAGTCTCAGCAGTTCAAATGTAGATTTTTACTGTTCTTCTAAGCTTCGCTGAATTTGCTCACAAACTATATATGGAGTCACATCAATTACAAGTAAGGTTGGAAAAAGTGGTCATCTACAGGTAAAATGAGTAAGAATAGTTCATGGGTGAAGAAAATTTTATCATTGGGGCATCCAATTAAAACAAAGCTCAGTGATCAAAAAAAGATAAACTCAGGCCTCCCTGGTGGCACAGCAGTTGAGCGATGGGCTGTGAAGCTGCCCACAGCCTCTACAGCCCCGGTTTGATCCATGGCTGCCAGTGAGGGTCCCACATAGCGTGCAGATCTCTCCTGCTGCGCCCGCTGCTCCCCTCAGCAGTGTACTTCGTCCGTCTGCCTGTTCTGCTCCCGCTCTGGCTCTGGTGAATTCTCTTACCTCCTGTGCTTCTCACTATACCCAGAGCTTGTGTAAATGGCATGAGTTTATCTCATGCCATTTGCAGCAACTTGGATGGCACTTGAAAGGATTATGCTAAGTGAAGTCAGAAGAAGAATGATAAATAGCAAATGGTTTCACTTCTTTGTGGAATACAGATAAACCAAGCAAAGGGTCAGGAAAAAGACAAAACTTGTAAGCTGACCTTAGATCTGAGGTAAACAGCAGGGGAGGAAGAGGGATCAAAGCAGGTAATGAAGAGCACAAGGGATTGTGATGGATCATAGGTGCTACTGTGGTGGAAGAATCATACAGACTACATTAGAGGGGAGAAATCAAATACCATCCAAAAATTAACAAAGATCAATGTAAGGGGGGGAAAAATGCTTATTTAATTCAGTTAGGGATCATTCTAATGAAGCTGGTTATTCTAAAGCACCAGCATAGAATTTCTTACCTATTATCATATGATTCCTGTTCTTTAAGATACTGTTGCATTAATTCTTCTTGTTTTTTCTTATCATATGATATTTTCTGTTCTGCCATCCATACCTAAATTAGTAATGGAAAAAAATTTTAAATAGTTGGATTTAAATTAAATAGGAAATTTGTTTTTCTTTCATGATAAAATACAAGATGATACTGTACACAGTTTAAACATACTCAATTTTGATCACCATGACACCACAAAATAATAGCTGAAAAATCTGATTTGTGCCTTGTTACAAATGCTAAATGCAACCATTCAAATTGCTTAACTATTAGACACATATGCTGAAAGTGTTTATTAGTGGAAATACCAATTCTAGAGTTATGACTGATATCAAACTGCCCTATTTGGATTCTAGTATCAAAAAAACATGCTAAGCTTTCAGGCAAAAAAAAAAAAATCAAGGTTGAGAACCACCGTGAGCATCTGTGGTACAGCAACTTTCTTTAGTCACTCTCTGGGCGACCTCAGAGAACCACCATCTCTCTACACATAATATGTGTAGTATAGAAAGTTTTTTAGCATAGGACACAACCAGAAGAGTTAAAAAATGCTCAAGAGTTAAAAAATGACACCCCAAGGGAAGAGAAAATGAAGGACAAGGGGGAGAAAAAAAAAGAAAATGAAAGGCAGATGTAGAAAAAAGGGAAAAAGACATGAGAGGAAGCAGAGATAGGGTAGAGGTGCATCAGATGTCCTAGACTTGCTCAGGGACACCAACACCACAGGCATAATGTGTCTGTATGTTAAAGTCTCAAAATTCTAACCCTATATGAATAAAAAGTCCACATAACTTATGCAAAGATATTAATTATGTTATATCCAGGCTTAAAAGGTATCAAAGCCTTTATTCACATCTTAAAAAAAAAGGACAAAGTGTTTGGCAACCATTCAACATAAAACCGCAAGTCAAAACTTTCTCTCCAAATGTGCTAAGTTTTAAGAAGGTAAATTCGAGGACAAATACTTAAAAATTACTAACTGTGGGTAGAGGGAGACAAGTGTGGGAGAAGGATGTGGGACAAAACTGCCATTATTCAATTTTTGGAGCAAAACAGGGGTAGTTACTAGTATTTTAGTAACACTGAGACAGGAAGGTTCTATAAGGACACAATTTGAGACAGTGACAAGAAAAATCATTATGGAGATAAAGGCAAAAGCTGACATGAAAGGAGAACGCTTTAGAGACAGAACATACCAGAAATGTTTTTCAGTATTAGTTTCTGAAAGCTTCTTCCACTGACTTAAAAACCTATACTTGGGATAGGCAGTAAAAGGCACATGTTTGGAGTTTTCAGTGTAGTTCAAAAGGCAAAGAGTGCAACAGATAAATATAATGTATTGTTGCTTGGTGGAATAACATTAACAACAACATTGTAATGAATAACATTATTTCTACAAGAATACATGCCATCAATTTAAATCTTTTGATTTTATGAAGTTATTTTACAAATTTCAAAAACTCAATAGTTTAAATACATATTAAGTACTTATCATGGATTGGAATAAGAAGTAACAAACACATTCTTGCCTTTAAAATGCTTAGAAATCTGCTAATAGAAAACCATATTGACTTTTCTATATGTTAAAATTATTTTATAATAAAGATGCAAACTGTGCACATAAATAATAACAGTGAGGTTTGGTTTTTGGAGAACAGAAACATGTAGAAGGTAAAGAAATAGAATAAGACAAGGATTAACTTTAGGGGACAGGGAGGAAGGATATAATAAAGGAATAGAAGTTTTGGTTTTTTGAAGTCATTTAATTTTTAATTATGTAACTATACTCACAGGGCAAGATACTACTGGCAGTGGGAACTCAGGAAAAGATCCAAAGGTGTAAAATAGAAAGTAAGTATTTTGATATTACTAGAGTATTAAAATATGAGGAAGAAGAACAGCAGGAGGGGATGATAAAGTAAAAATAAACTGGATCCAGATTACTTGGACTTAATTCTATAGTATTTTAATAAGGCGCTGGAAGAAATCAGAGTCGTGCTTTAAAGAAACTATTTGGAAACAAGCCATATATTCATCAACTGGTGAAGGATAAATAAAACATACTGCAATGGAATTATTAAACAACAAAAAGGGATGATATACTGATGATTCTAAAATACAGATAAACTTTGAAGACATTATGCTAAGCAAAAAAAGCTAGTCACAAAAGACCAGAGGATTTCATTTATATGAAATGTGCAGAATGGGCAAATTTACAAAAACAGCAGATTAATGGAGCAATGATTAAAGACAAATGGGGAGTGACTGCAAACAGACAGGAGTTTTGTTATGGGGGGAGGGAGGAATACACTTTGTGGTGATGACTACACAAATCTGCAATTATACTAAAAAACAAGAATTGTACACTTTGAGTGGGTAATTGTATAGTATACGAATTATATCTCAATCAAGGTGTTAAATACAAAATATTATCTGATGGACATGTAGAGAATGAATTTGAAGAGAGGACAAGACTAAAGGCAGAAAAAGCCTTGCAGGTAAGAGTAACAGTCTAGGTTAAAGATGAAGGTAGAAGTTAATTAAGACCAGTTAATTAATTTCTGACTTGGGTATCTGGATGAAGGATTGTATCACTACCCGTATTTCCTACTAACATAAGCTAGAAAGCAGATTTAGGATGAAAGATAAGTTTCATTTCAGATTTGTTGTGTTGGAGATGCCTGCAGGACATCAAGAATAAGTTGTCTAGCATACAGTTATTTTGAGGTGCCTTGAGCTGGGGGAGAGATCTCGAATTGTAGATTTGATAGTCATAAATAAATAGAGGACGTAGTTAAACCCATGAAATCAATGTGACTGCACCGGAAAGCACATACAGTAAGCAAGATGTAAGCCAAAGATGAAAATGCTAGGGAGTACCTCTATTTAGGAGCAGGGTATGAATAAGTATGTGTGTAAGGGCAATTAACAGTTTATTGATCACTTCCTCTTTGAATGGACACAGTGCTAAGTGGTATTTTGTTTTAAATTCTTTACCTACACCATCTTCTACAGTCTTCGTAACAATTTCACAAGTCAAGGCAAACCGACACTGATCATTCCTAATTTATAGGAGACTGAGGAGCAGGAATATTAACATTTTGTACAAGACCTCAGGGCTAAAAGTGTGCAATAACTAGACTCCAGGTCTGAATCCAAAGGTCATATTCTTCCCACTTTATTCTGCTTTCCACTGCTACACCATTCAGCACTTTTCTGTAACAGCACCTAGCAGACACATAATTGTTTACTGAAAACTTCATCAAGGCCATTAAACAGGTACTATATGATGGGATGGGATTAAAAAAGAGGACGAAAGGGGTCAATTTCTCTTTTAAGATGTTAAATAAATAGGAGGTCGTTTTTGCAATGATAGTAGAGTTCTGAAGCGGTAATTTTGGGCCTCAGGAAAGAAAAAAAAATCAGTATCTGCTGAGAGAAATAATGAGGTTTTCACACGTTATAGATTTACATGGTACCGCACATAGAGGCGAAGGGAGCCGCCCATTTTTTGGATGAGGTAGAATAAACCTCGAAGGCCATCTTTATCAGCGACTGTCTCGGGGCGAAGAAAGGGCAAGAGCCCCCGAGTTTTAGGCCTGGAAAAAGAGGCGACTGTCCCTAGCATCCTAGAGAAACCGCCGCTCTCACCTCAAGAAGCCCTGAGAACCCAGGAGCTAGGGCCGGGACCCGCCCGAGCTCCCCTTACTTACTCACTTTTTTGATATTGGATTTGGAGGCGGGATGAAAGTCCTTCTTGCACATGAAATTGGCGAAGGATTTCCCCATTTTGGAGCCTAAGCTGGGAAAGTCAGGGGCTAGGTCTGGGAGCAACGTAAATAAACCCTACCGCCTAACCGGAACTGCGCTTCCGCGGGGCGGGAACTTCCGGGGTCAAAGGTGGCGGCTTCCGGACGCCAGCGCCATGTTTGGCGCGCCTCCTTCGTCAACACTTTTCACTTGACTACCTCCGTGGCCAGGTGAGGGGTGTTCCCCGCGGTGGAAGGGGCGTAGTTGAGGCAGGAATTGAAAAGACTGCGGCGGCGCCGGCTGCGCTCGGAGCGCCGCTGCTGGGGGTGCTGAGCGCGGAGCCGCCACGGCGCTTCTGCGAAAGAAGCTGGAAATTCGAGACCTTTATTCTCAGTGAACGCTATTTTTTTTTCAAGATTTATTTATTTATGCGTACAAGAGCTGGGGTACAAGCCAGAATTGTGGAGGGTGAGAGGATTCGCAGAGACAGAGCAGGCAGATCCACTGAAATACACTGCTGAGGGGAGCAGCAGGCGAGTCAGGAGAGGTCTGCTGCGCCATGTGGGTTGTTCCCTGGCTGGCTGGGGATCGAACCCGTGCTGCAGAGGCTGTGGACTGCTTCATAGTGCGGTGTTTAACCCCTTGCGCCACCAAGGAGACACTATTTTCTGTTAACTCTAACACGAGTTACATAAGTATTTCTGCCCCAATTTTCCACCTGTGTTATGAAAATAGTAATTCTTGCCCAAACTGTAGTATGTTTGTGAGGATGAAACGAAGTTGTGTTTCTGAAAGCGTTTTAGTATGAACCAAAGCGTATAAAATAGAATCACTCTGTGTATGGCGAAGACTATGGATGGCGCCTGGCCCAGTTAAAAAACGCTTCACACACATAGAAGTGAGTAACGGCTCTCGAGACCGCCCCTCCTCATGGGCTAGGGAGTCTTCCCAACTAGGCCACGTGTTTCCTGAGCTTCCGCTCGGACCCCACTTAGCCTCATCATTTAGTGCCACTTGCTAGGTCTGGAGGCTCCAGAGATTTGAATGGAAGTGGCTGCAGCTTCTGTAGGGACCCACCGACCAAGTCCTCTCGCGGGTGTGTGTGTGCGCGTGTGATGTCAAGAATGTGCCTTTTGTAAGAGATTTACTCTGATGACAAATAATAAATTTTCAATTTAGTTACTGTGCCAGGCACTGCACAGTGCATTAGATATTGACTTACTAAAATCTCATAATAACCCCATGAGATACATACCGATGAGGCAGGGAACGTAGCTTGCCAAGATTATGAGTGATGGAACAAACCCTGGATTCGGGACACAGGGAAAAACAGATGCCATTTTGACCTCTCTTTCCATCACTGAGAAAAAGAGAAAAACTTTCAGGAGCTTCACACTGCAGTTCTTTCTTATTTTCTTTTTAACGGAACATTTATTAGATTTAAAATTTGTTTTTTTAGATTATTGGTACTTATTTAGCCTGTGTAAAGACATTCCAAGGTATGGGCTTTATAAAATAAAGAAGAAAATTATATAAAACAGTGACTTCTGGCAGCAAAAGGAAAAGTTTGAAACACTGTAGTGCTCTACTAAAATTGAATCTTAAAATTTAAAGTTTTCCAACTTACAAATGAAGATGTAATTTGATACTAAATTTACCATAAGGATTTACAAGTTATATACGGAAATTTCCGTAGGACGCTTCCTCCTGGAAATCAGTAATTTGGAATTTTGACATTTTTGCATTTGTCTGATTCAGTGACTATTTCAAATTTTAGACATACTGATATTATAATTTTTGTGTATTATTCTCTAGCTCAAAGGACACTGAGTACATAGTATAGGGACTTTCCTGTAAGATAAATTTCAGAGATGAGAATACAAAGATTTATTCCCAACACTTAAAGATCTCACTGTCTAGTAAAGGATTAATATGTGTATATGAATATAGTAGAATATGATCTTTAGTAAGAAATGTAAAGGAATCCCCAGATATGGAAATAGTGAAAGATGATTCAGGGAAGACTTCAGCAGAAAAATACAATAGCAGGTAAATATGACCTATAGACTAGAAAAAGATACTTATAATTGCCATTTTCTTACTCATACTTCTAGTAGACTCACTCCCAAGTAATGATTTTTATACTACAGCACTGTATGTAGAGTTTAAAACTTTAATGAACATACTTTATTAGCAATGGCAATCATATTTCTTGGTCAGCAATTAAAACTTGGTTTTGTATGTACTTAAAAATGTTTTTCTATTTTGAATCTTCGGTGTGATTTTTAGCTTTAAAAAAATGGAACCTCGTTCTTGTGACACTTTCGTGGCACTGCCTCCAGCCACAGTTGGTAATAGGATTATTTTTGGGAAAAATTCCGATAGACTCTTCGATGAAGTACAAGAAATAGTTTATTTTCCTGCTGCAGTTCACAACAACCCTAGAGAACATCTTAAGGTAGGTGAAATACAAGTGTTGCTAGCAGTGTTTTTTTAATATCATAAAGTTATTTTTATCATTAGCTATTTGGCAGAAGCTATAGAAGGTAGAAATTCAATAATTTAAATTTGAAAATTAATTTGAGTCAAAATTGAACTTCTAGTCTTTTATCAATAATTTGGAGGAAGCTGAAATAACAGTAATGATTGTTAAATTATTTGATTATTTGAATTCTTGAGATATATGTGTATGTTAAATAGGACAAAGGATTTAAAATCTGGTGACAAGACTAGGACTTTCTTCTAGGAGTTCAGAGTCTAGTTAAGGGAATATTATGTGTATTCAACTAACCCCATTATAAAGTAGGATGGCTTCAATGCTAAATTTAAATAGAGCAGCAAGCTGTGACAGCAGTGGAGAAGGAACAATTCAGACTTAGGATCAAGGAAGACTTCATTAGAAATTGGGATTTCAGCTAAAGTCTGATGGACAAAAGGAATTCTGATTAATGCAGGATAGGAAAAGTCATTCCAGACTCTGGGAATAACACTTTTATCAAAAAAGATTTATCAGGCAAAGTGATCACGAGCATGCATTTTATGCAAGTATTTGGTAGTATTCATATTAAAGGAGCCTTTAAAATTTTCACTTAAAAATCCTTTTAAGATGGACTTTAATGTATAAGTTTATTATGCTTTTATTGGTATTACATATTTTTTGATATTTAATAGCAAATATTAGATGTATTATGTTTCAAGATTTCACACCTAGAAACCGTTTCTCTTCTGAGCATCCATTGCCACCTTGCTTTCACTTTTCACTGCCCTTCAATTTTGTATTTTGTTGTATATTAGTTGATGTACATGTCTTAGTTTCTTGAAAGCAATTTCTGTATCTGATTCATTTGTGTAACTAACATATCTCTTAGTGGAGTGCTTTGTAGTAGGAGATGCTCAGCAAATGTTGAATAAATGCTTCAGAATGAATAAATTCTGAATCTGGTTTCATTATTGAAAATTTCAATTTATACTTCATTAATCTCTTTCATAATGGTCATATCTTCTCATTGATTTTTAAGATTCTGGACTTTGATAACTTTTCCTTTTTTAGTTTTATTGTTGTTGCTATGACTTTCTTACAGTGTACTTACATAGAAATTGATCAAGTTCCTGAAACATATGCTGTTGTTCTTAGTCGCCCAGCTTGGTTGTGGGGGGCAGAAATGGGAGCCAATGAACATGGAGTTTGCATTGGGAATGAAGCTGTGTGGGGAAGAGAAGAAGTTTGTGATGAAGAGGCACTGCTGGGCATGGACCTTGTCAGGTCATTTTACATTATATTTTTGAACTATAGAACTTGTCTAAATTTTGAATTTTGATGTAACACTTTTATGTTTTATTTTCCCTTTTTTTTCATTTTTGGACTTTGATACTTTGTGTAAAACTAGAAGCATGCATTTTTTAAGACTCAAGTTTTATTAATTGGGAAAAGGGAAAGTAGTTCAAAATTATTCATTGGAGGTCCTGTTGTACTTTATCACACCATAACCAACTCGCACGGTAACCTCATAGGGTATATATATTTTTATACTCACTTAACACATTAGATATCTGAGTTTCAGAAATAAAATAACATGTTAATAATTTACCAAGTTGGAATATAAACATGGATTTATTTGATTCCAAAAACAAACTTACTTCAGAAGAGTTAAGCAATTGGGATACAATTTATTTGTTAACTTGAAGTTTGTTTGTATTTTTCCCCTTGAATATAATCATAAAATCTCGTGTACATGAAATTATTTAAGAAAAATAATGAAAATTTATTTTAACTTGAGAACGTAAACATTTGTATTTTAGACTTGGTCTTGAAAGAGCTGATACAGCAGAAAAAGCCCTCGATGTCATTGTTGACTTACTAGAAAAATATGGCCAGGGTGGAAATTGTGCAGAGGGTACATTGCTATTTAGCTATCACAACAGTTTCCTGATAGCTGATAGGCATGAAGCCTGGATTCTGGAGACTGCAGGAAAGTACTGGGTGGCAGAAAAAGTACAAGGTATGGGCAATTTTTCACATTTTAATATGTTTTATAATGAATAAAATACCTCCTTAATTGTAGACATTGCATTTAATGTTTTCTCAAGATTTATAATCCAGTGCAATGAAGGGAAAATGAAAACAGTTCAAAGAACATACAGTGAAAGAGCTCTATAAAGAGCTGTCTTGGGGAAAAAAAAAAGTGGCATCTATTTGATACATATGAACATGAATAAACTATTTTCTGTGCAGCAACTTTTGACTTTGATGGTACTTTTTTCACATTTTCATAAATTCTTACTGCTTATTCCTCTTTTAACTTTGGGCAGAACTCTTAAATTTTATCATGTATAGGTATGGAATTGCAGAAAGGGGAGTAGGGTTGGGAAGTAGGAAGGGGATATGGTCTGTGGGCTAGTGGTTAGAAAGAATATATTGATGCAGGGCCTCCCCGGTGGCGCAGCGGTTGAGCGCTGGGTTGCGAAGCTGCCCGCGGCCTCTGCGGCGCCGGTTCGATCCCCGGCTGCTCCCAGGCCACTGGAGGAGGGTCCCACATGGCGCGCAGACCTCTCCTGCCGCCCGCTGCTCCCCTCAGCAGTGTACTTCGGTCCTTCTGTCTGCTCTGCTCCCCGCTCTGGCTCTGGTGAATTCTCTCACCCTCCCGCGCTTCTGACTGTACCCAGTGCATGTATAAACAAAACAAAACAAACAAACCAGCAAACAAATAAAGCATGCCTCTATAAAAAAAAAAAAAAAAAGAATATATTGATGCAGTCAAGTTTGATATAAAATTTGATATCATTGAGTAAAAGAAAATAATTTAAATTTTGGAATATTTTGTATTTATTTTTTTCATGGTTGCTTTGCCTCTGTTTTCAAGTGAGGAAATCCACAGATGTGAAGTAATGTACTGGAGGCACTGAGTGAAAGACTTAGAATTTAAATCTTTCCATCCTGACTCTCAGTTCATTGTCCTTTCATTAGGGTACAGCTTTGTGGTCAGTCATGATCATGTTCTTGTGCACTGCTTTGTGAATCTCCTGGAGATAAGATACACATGTGATAATATTAAATCGTGCATGAATGATACACTGTGAACATACAGAGGAAGGAAAAGTTACTGTGAGCTGAAGAATTTTAGAAGGGCTTTTTGAAGATACCCTTGAACTTTGGAGTATTTGTATGTTTTTTGTTTTTGTTTTCAAAATAGGTCACTGCCAGTTCTTAGACATGCTATATTTTGCATGTATGTTTTTTAATACATAAAATTGAATTTAAACTATTTAGACTTTCAATTATTGTGACAACTGACCTAACTATACTATTTTTTATTAAATGTGCCACTTGGAAGAGAGAAACGAATAAAGATATTCAGTTGAAAAAGATAGCTTCATCTAACTATACAAAATGAACACCTTAAAAAAAATAAAGTGCAGGATTACAATGTCATTTCTAAGACCTAAAAAGTCTTTCTGGGTGTAATAATAATACAAAATAATGGTAACAGAATTCTTACTTTAGAAATATAAATATTACCTTATTGTAGAAGCAAATACCTTCATTGGGTTTAATTATCCAGTTGTAGATTAACTATTCAGTTATTTCTTTTTGTATTAATAAATGGACCCAAGATGTAAATAGTAGATGGAAAACCCCTATTCGCTATCTTTGATTCTGTCATTACTTAAGTCTAGTTTTTGTAGTAGGAATATCTCAAGTGTGACTTTATTAAGGTAATTTAATGATTTCTTCCTGGTAGACTGTCATCCTAAATCTTTTAAAACATTAGCAATTTTTATTTAACATGATCTATTTCATTTATTATGAATTCTTTAGAATAGACTTTTATTGTTTCTTCTATTATATTTTAATTGAAAATTTTGTTGATAATTTAGTGCCATAATATTTTTGGAAACTTTATGTTTGTGTTCTACACTTACTCATGTCTATTTTTAAAAGTAATTTATGTAAGACTAATACCTAGAATATATAGAGAACTGTTGAAACTCAACAGTAAAAAAAAAATCCCATTAGAAAAAAGGGGCATAGGAAATGTAGAAACATTTCATTTAAAGGAAAGTCAGTTGTCAAAAAATCACATGAAATGATGTTCAGCATCATTAACTGTTAGGGAAATATAAAACCACCGTGAATTATCAATATACTGTTATCAGAATGGCTAAAATAAAAATGACACCACCAAATGCTAGTAAGAATGTGGAGACTGGATCACTGATACATTGCTAATGAGAATTTACCATCACTCTGGATAACATTTGGCAGTCTTATAGAAAGCTAAACACACAACTGCACAATTGAAATCTTGTTTATCCTGGAGAAGTAAAAACTTAAATTAACACAAAAAAAAAGTATATGAATATTTATAGCAGCTTTTGCCATGATAGCCAAAACCTGGAAACAACCCAAATATCGTTTAACTGATAAATGGTTAAAAAAACTATAATAATCTATACCATGTAATACTATTCAGCAGTAAAAAGGAATGAACTATTGATACATATAATTACCTGAATGAATATTTAGAGAATTATACTGAATGAAAAAGCCAAAAAGATATATACTGTATCATTCCATTCCATTCCAATATTCTTGAAATGACAGTTGTAGAAATAAATAGCAGACTACTGGTTACCTGGGGTTAATGGAGGGGGGAGGGGAGAATTGGATGTGACTCTAAAAGGACAACATAAATGAGCCTTATGGTGATGGAAGTATTCTACATCTCAATATCAGTATTTGCTTGTGATATTATACAAGATGTTACCATTGGGGGAAACTGGGTAAAGAGTACATAGGATCTCTCTATTACTTGTTACAGCTGCATGTGAATCTATAATTATCTCAAAGTTAAAAATGTTTATTTAAAAATTTGTTTATCTTTTTGAATATGTAATAGAGTCACATGGTACAAAATGTAGACATGTATATCTACATTCAAATAATGATTAAGAATCAACTTTTCTTCTGTTTTTCCCTGTTCTTTGAAAACAGAGGGAGTTCGTAATATTTCTAATCAGCTTTCCATAACAACCAAAATTGATCGGGAACATCCAGAAATGAGAAACTATGCTAAGCAGAAAGGTTGGTGGGATGGCAAAAAGGAGTTTGATTTTGCAGCAACTTACTCTTATGTTGACACAGCCAAAATGATGATTTCACCAGGCAGATACTGTGAAGGTAATAAGCTTCTGAATAAACACAAAGGTAATTTTATTATTTAAATAATATCAGAATGAAAGATTATGTGTTTGCTAGATAATTTGTGGGTATGATAACTTTTTTAAGGAATTATTCTTAGTAAGATATAGTTTTATTAAAACCTATTTATTGTGACATAGTAAGGTATTTTTGAAGATGAGTGAAGAGCTGTATAGTTGTGAGAGAGTAATGATTCTTTTTGCAGGTCAGAGTTGCAATCCTTACTAATACTTTCTTTTTTAAAGATTTATTTATTTTATACAAGAACTGGGGTAGTGACATAGTAAGGTATTTTTGAAGATGAGTGAAGAGCTGTATAGTTGTGAGAGAGTAATGATTCTTTTTGCAGGTCAGAGTTGCAATCCTTACTAATACTTTCTTTTTTAAAGATTTATTT
Organism: Talpa europaea; assembly: GCF_964194135.1. Taxonomy (NCBI): domain Eukaryota; kingdom Metazoa; phylum Chordata; class Mammalia; order Eulipotyphla; family Talpidae; genus Talpa; species Talpa europaea. The sequence goes on from NC_140073.1 coordinate 111,709,225, forward strand.
ATTTTATACAAGAACTGGGGTACAGGGCAGAAGCGCGGGAGGGTGAGAGAATTCACCAGAGCCAGAGCGGGGAGCAGAACAGGCAGACGGAGCTAAGACACTGCTGAGGGGAGCAGCCAGCAAGGCAGGAGAGGTCTGCTGTGCCATGTGGGGTTCTCCCTGACTGGCCGGGAATTGAACTGGCCCTGCAGAGGCTGCAGACAGCTTCGCAGCACGGCGCTCAACCTCTGCACCACCCGGGAGGCCCACTAATATTTTTTTTTGAAGATTTATTTTTATTTATGCATACAAGAGCTATAGGCCAGAGGTAGGGGGTAGGGGTGAGAGGATTCATGAGAGACAGTGGGGAGCAGAACAGGCAGATTTACTGAAATACACTGCTGAGGGGAGCAGCAGGTGAGGCAGGAGAGGTCTGCTGCACCATACATAGGTTAGCTTCCTGGCTGGGGATTGAACTCAGGCCTTAGTGGTAATAGTGCTTAGAAAACCCTTAGGCCACCAGGAAGGCCCCTGAAGATGAGTTTAACAAAGTGCATTGTTGTGTACTTTTTTGTGGCAATAAATTTAAAACTGAGGACATAAAATTAGTAATTATTCTTTAAATAGAGCACTACCACATATATAAAGTGGAGAGGAAAATGTAAAGGATCCTGAGGTTTAGAATAATTAGAAAAAAGGAAGAAAAACAGATATAAAAATTATAAATTAATTATCCATTGAATAATAATTCTGTTACATTTAACAGCAAAATAGCTAAATCCTAGATTTGAAATGCATACTGATCATAGTTATAGGTGCATCTGACATGAAACATTTTTCCTCAAGTGTGAAGTACAGTTCATCCAGCTTTCTGTGCTTTGCCAAAAGAATAAATGTATTTCTAATACTTTCATAGAAAATTGTCTACTAGTATATTATGATTAATTTTTTCCTATGATTTTTCTAGATGAAAGAACCTACCTCTCTCCTTTCCAACTATCCCTACCTGATAGCTATTAACTGTGCTGCATGTATATCCAAATTGTATCTATATTCACTCATGTATTTTAAATAACTAGTTTAAATTGCGATGAAATTGCACCCTGTGTTTTGCATTCATTTTAGTGAACCCTGCCACTGCAGTCTCAGTACTTATTCAATGCTTGCTAGTGGATTACTTACAGATGTCCTACTCAAGTGATCATGTAAATCCTTCTTTCATTTTGAGAATTACAGGTTTTGAATACAGAAAACATTTTTATAATACATGTATTATCACAGTGTTATGGTTCTGACATTGTTTTCATTAAAACTTACCATTTATAGGAATTTAGATTTGAATCATTTTACAATTCTCACTAGGCATTGAAGCTATATACCCAATAGATAGGAGTGGGCTATATGCTTTTGCTTTATTGTTTAGTTTTCTTATTAAGTGTTGTTTTTAGGTAAATCTTTTTTTTTCTTTCTGCATTTTATCAACATTAACAGAAAGATTGCTCCTGTAACAAGTTATCTATAATTTTTCTTGAATTTGAAGTTATAGCAATATTATAGAGAAACTGAAAATTTGCTATTAACATATTGGTAGCTTGCATGATTAACAGAGCGTAAGAACATTAGATTGTTTTATATGAATGCCAATTTTATTTTAAATTGAAATGCCACAAAACTACAATTTTGGTACAGTCTTGCTGTAAACTGTTTTTCTTTTAGTTATTCTCATGTATCATGAGAATGGGGGAAATTCTTGCTTTACAAGTTCTCTTTATCTTCGTGAGTTACCTAATTTTTTACTCCTCCACTGTCATTGTGGTAGGGCTTTGGAAGAGGAGGAATCTAATACTTGTTATTAACTGTGTTAAATTACAATTTTGGGGGGGGAACTGATTTTAATGTAATATGTCAACATCTCCATATAAAGTTTCTGAAGATATCTGATGGCAAGAATTATATGGTTTTTTAAAAAAAACCGTATGTTACAGTGTGTGTCCATTGTGTTCATTACCATTATAAAGAAATTAATACTACTTCAGGGAAAAAAGAGACTGATGTATGTAATAAATGGAAAGCATATTACAGTAGTCAGCCCTTACCTGAGATTTTGCTTTTAGCAATTTCAGTTATCTGTGATCCACTGGAGTCTGAAAATATTAGGTACAATAAGTTATTTTAAGAAAGGGAGGAGGGGAGAGAGACAAAGATTGAGAACACATTCATATAACTTTTATTACAGTATATTGTTTTAATTGTTTTATGTCATTGTTAATCCCTTACTGTGCCTGTTTATAAATTAAACTTTATCATAGGTATGTAAGAATAGGAAAATACTCTGTGTGTGTGTGTGTGTGTGTATTGTATATAGAGAGAGAGGTTTTGGTACTTCTCTGAAAGTATAACTGGTTCTTTAAATTTTCTGGTGGAATTTCTTTCCAAATAATGGGATTCTGTGGCATTCTGATGCTATCTGTGCCCATAAACATATTGTGCTTGTTAAAGAGAAAACAAATTTTTTTGTTTTTCTCAAAAAACTCCTTAAAAACCAAGTTTACAAATAAATGCAGAAAACAGAATATAATGTCATCTATTTTCTTTACATGTAAACTCTGAAAGTAGTGCTGTAGAATTATGCATCTATAAACTAATAATGTTCTTTGTTTCCTTTATTCCCACCCAGATTATAATTCATATTTAAATGTAAGAGTATTAATTTCAAGCACAGAAATTATTACAGGAAGAAATAATTGTCATTTTGCAAGGAATAGCTATATAATATTGAAAACGAAGCACAGTATTTTCTTGAATGTGTGGTTCTCGGAATAGATAATAGTTATTAATAGTGTCAATTATTGCTAACTAAATACATCTTAAAATTTTTGTAATGGCAGTGAGATTGAATATACTTTCGCATTATTGATTTCTTCTTTGGGAGTTTTATACAGATTCTGCTTGTTTTAATGGTTTTTTGAGACTGCATATTTTGTATTAAAAAAAATCTTCCTATAACAATGGAATGAGTTTAATTACACTTATGATAAATTTCTAATTTATGCCTAGATCAATATCATATTCTATATAATCAATAGAGAAAGGAGTTCATATTTACAGGATACCAATATGATGGTTTTTAAAATTGTTTTCCTAGGAAGTATAACTTTTGAAACAATGATGGAAATTCTCCGTGATAAACCTAGTGGGATTAATATGGAGGGAGAGTTCCTTACTACTGCAAGCATGGTTTCTGTGTTGCCTCAAGATCCCTGCCTTCCTTGTGTTCACTTCTTTACAGGGACGCCTGATCCTGAAAGGTAAAGTCACAAAATATAATAAATGGCAAGGGACTGGGATTAGGGTAGAATCATTAGTCTGCTGATTTTTGTCAGGCTAAATTTTTGTTACACAATTATGACAATTACTTGTAGATACAACTTCTGTATCTTAGAGATACAAAAACATAGCTTGCTATGTTCAGATGCACTAGGCCCAAGTGTCCATGGGAATATAAAGCTAAAGAAACCATGGCTGCCTACCTCAGAAGGAGATCTCAGTGTACCAGGGAGAGCAGGCATGAGTATAACTAGTATGATAGGAACAAATTGATATATAACAAATTAATAGAAATTCCTAACTGGAGGGAATCATAGTTGATTTCAAATAATACCAAGTATTTTTTATATCCCCATCAGCTAATTTAATAAAGACTTTTTCTTTTAGATCTGTTTTTAAGCCTTTCATATTTGTGCCAAATATTTCACAACTATTGGATACCAGTTCACCAATATTTGAACTTGATGAACCAGTTAAAAAGAAGCCACATTGTAAGAATAAGCCTGACAGAAGACACCCACTCTACCAAATACATCAACAGGCATTGGAAGTAATAGATAACAATGAGGTAGGATTATAGTATAGTGTTTGTTATATGATTAATCATTATAATTTAAAATGTGATTAAATTCATACTTTGAATGTTGAAATTTCAGCTTTCTCTCTCCTTCATGTAAAAATGGATTTTAAAGTTTAGATGCTCAGACTAATGTAGAACTATATTATTTTTGGCCTTTCATTAAGAATAATGGTTAATAATGTACAGTGAATGTTTTGGAGAAATTTAGTATATTAAACATAATAACAATAACAAGCATTTATTGAGAACTATTCTGTACCAAGCATGGAATATTTATTTAATCTTACATGGAATATTTTATCTTCGCAGTCACTTTATGAGGTAAATACTATTATTATCCTCATTTTTGATAAAGAATCCAATGCTTAGAGAGTTTAAGTATCTATCCTGCACCAAAAATTACTAAAGGGCATTTAACCTGTTCTCTCACATAATGTTTTTAATCATATAGTCTCAGATTTATTTTAATTAAAAATGACCAATACTTAGTATTTTTAAATGTAAGCATTTTAGAAAATCAGCATGCACCAAATCTCATCTCCAAAAACCAGCAGGTGTATTTTTATGGTACATATCTAATAGATGGATAGACAAATACTTCTGTAGTATTCATACCTCTCAAGTCTTCTCTCTCTTTGCTCTTCACCCCAGATATAAAAAAAAAAAAAAATAGAAGGAAATAGAAAGGCTACATAAAGACTTTTCACAGAACCATCAATTGATAGCTATAATGAAGAAAACAGTAGGCTATTTAATATATTTTCTCACCTGTTTCTACCAACTCCTGATTTAAAAATAAACAAAATAAAAACATCTTTATTGAGGTATAATTCACATGCAGTATGACCTGTCTCAAGTTTGCCAACCAAGGAGTTTTGAATCTCCTCACTTTTATTGCCTGTAATTTTACTTCATCAAGACATAAACATTTTGGGCCTCCCTGGTGGCACAAGGGGTTAAGAGACAACCTGTGAAGCTGTCCACAGTCACTGCAGCACAAGTTCGTTCCCTGGCCAGCCAGGGAGCAACCCACAGGGGCAGCAGACCTCTCCTGACTCGCCCGCTGCTCCCCTCAGCAGTGTACTTTAGTCAGTCTGCCTGTTCTGCTCCCCACTCTGTCTCGGGTGATTCTCTTACCCCACCCCCACACCTCTGGCCTATACCCCAGTTCTTGTATGCATAAATAAATAAATCTTTTTTTAAAAAAAAGACACATTTTCATTATTTTTATGTTAATGTTCCTACACATATATACTACATATGTCTGTAGTGTGTTTGCATAGTTGTCTTGCTTCCCCTTGCTGTCCATCTTGCTTATTCATAAAGAATAATAGCTCTGTCCAAACCTCCTATTTGCTATGAATTCTTAATATTATTCCTCCTTCATCTGGAGCCATTTTTTTTCACTTTTTTTAAAAAGATTTATTTATGCATACAAGAGCTGGGGTACAGGCCAGAGATGCGGGGATGAGAGGATTCACCAGAGACAAAGTGGGGAACAGAATAGGCAGACTGACTGAAATCACTGCTGAGGGGAGCAGCGGGCGACAGGAGAGGTCTACTGCGCCATGTGGGTTGCTCCCTGGCCAGCTGGGGATCGAGCTCGTGCTGCAGAGGCTGCGGATTGCCTCATAGTGTGGTGCTTAACCTCTTGTGCCCTGAGGAGGCCCCCTCCTGATTTGTTTAATTTAGCATAACCCTCTCCAATTCCATCTATGTTGTCACAAATGGCAAGACTCGTCTTTTTTTATAGCTATATAGTATTTCATTGTGTGTATATACCACTTAGTCCACTCTTTTGTCCTTGGGCACTTAGTTACTTCCTTAAACAACACTATTGTAAAGAGCTGCAGTGAACGCAGGAGTGCACATATCTCTTTCAGTTAGTGCTTTTTTCATTTTCAGTAGATGTGGAATTGCTGTATCATATGGCAGATCTATTTTTAATATTTTGAGAAATCTCCACAAACTGTTTTTCATAGGGGTTGGACCAATCTACATTCCCACCAACAGTGTATGAAGTTTCCTTTTTCTCTCCATCATCACGAACAATTGTCGTCTCTGGTCTTTTTGATATAGGCCATTCTCAGGTGTGAGATGGTATCTGATTGTGGTTTTGAGTTGTATTTCCCTAATAAGTGATGTTGACTTTTTTTTCATGTACCTGTAGGCCATCTGTATGTCTTCTTTGAAGAAGTACTTATTTAGCTCTTCTGCCCTTTTTTTGGATTGATTTTTTTTTTTGGTCACTGAGTTGAGTAAGTTCTTTGTAGATCTTGGCTTCTAGCCCCTTATCAGATGATTTACAAATACTTTCTCCCATTCAGTAGTGTCTTTGTTTTAACAATAGTTTCTTTGCTGTGCAGAAGTTTTTTTAGTTTGATGTAGTCCCATTTGTTTGTTTTGCTTTTGTTTCCCTTATTTAAGTCCCCAAAGACATCCCTTGTACCAGTGTCATGGAATGCTCTAATAGTGTTTTAGCCCGTGTATTTTTATGGTTTCAGGTTTTACTTCTAAGTCTTTAATCCATTTTGTATTAACTTTTGTATCTCATATGAGATCGTGGTCTAGTGCCCTTCGTTTGCATGTGGCTGTCCAGTTTTCCCCATACCATTTGTTGAGGAGGCTTTCCTTTCTCCAATGTATATTCTTGGCTCTTTTATCATAGACTAACTGTATAAGTATGGGTTTCTTTCTGGGCTCTCAGTTTTATTCCATTGGTCTCTGTGTGTGTTTTTACAATGCTATACTGTTTTGATTACTATAGCTTTGCAGTATAGTTTGAACTCTGGGTGCAGGATTTTTTTTTTTATCTCTGTAGCTGTAACTTAGTGATTTGAACTCCTACCTTTCAAGCAGGTGGTGCTATGGCTTTTATATGATTTTTAGATGTTTGGCCTTTTTGGGCTTCCATGTGTCTGGAGAACTGATCTTGCAGCTGTCAAGTCAGGGGTGGTGAAGGACAATGATTTTTCCCAAAGAATATTCATTCTTTTTTATCTAAAGATCAAGAGGAAGGGAACAGAATCTGAAATAGAAATCAGAGTGAACACATCTTGTCTTTAGAGGGAATTGGAATTTGGTTACATTTGTGTGTATGTATGTGTTTATTTTTATTTTTTTAATTGTTCAGGAAAAAGCCAAAACAATGCTGGACAACATAAAGAAACTGGAGAAAGAACTATTTGAAGAGATGGAATCAATCCTTCACAACAAGCATGTTGATGTGGATAAAATTGTTAATCTCTTTCCTAAGTCTGTAAAAGATGAAATTAGAGTTTATAAGTCTAATTAGTTCTTAATGATCATATAAGTGGCCAGCAATTTCCCCAAAGTCAGAATCTGTCACTTTGGTAAATAACATACTTAGTTTGAACAGATCTGATTATTCTTTAATGGCATTCAACTGATAATCTTCAATACTACTACTGCTTGTTGAAATATTGAGAAAGAAAATGACATTGTAATGGACACATATATAATGGAATAGCCATTTTCTACAGGTAACAACAGGGTTTTGTTTCTTTAGCCATAATACCTGTTTTTGAAAATTTTAATAATTATTCAATTCTGCATTAAGTATGAAACATCAAAATAATGTAAGAGTTCATGTTTATTATAATTATGTAGTATCTTCAAATAAGCTTCTAAATTACAAGACTGAAAACTTATCTTTAGTAATGGAAAATAGTCACAAGTGGTAAGTGTTTTGTGGTTTAGGCAAATAATAACCTGCTTTACCAAAATTTTCTAGATTTATACATTGTTTTATTACAATGTATTATTCTGTGAATGCACTTTTATTAGCACAGACATGCTCTTTATCCGACTTAGCCGACCTGTGAGCTTTTAACTAAACTAAAATTATCTGACATATTATGCCATTGTCCTTAATTTAATTCAAAGGCTCACTTATGTTAGGTTTTTTTTTTTTTTTTTTTTTTGAAGCGCTTATCTGGGAGATTAGGAAATGGGATTAAAATCTCACCTTTTTTATATGAGGGAACTAAGTATAAGCTGCTCATTGATTTATCCAGGGATACATACATGAATCTTAATTCTCTCTGGAGCCAGCATCATTTCACTGTCTTCTTTGACACCATTCTAGACTGGACTAATACCATCTCGCACTAGACCACTGCAGTTAAGTGTTGTTCTGCACCCTTTTTTCTTTATCTCCATTGTTAGTCACTATAGCCAGAGTGATTAAAAATTTATACCTGACAATGAATTTCCCTCCTAAATTAAAAAAAAAAAAACCCATTTAATTTCTTAAAGCAGTTTCAGGTTTAAAGCACAATTTAGCAGAAAGCAGAGTTGAGCAGAGTTCCCATATATACTCACTGCATCCACACACACATAGCCTCTTCTGCTATCAACAGCCCATACCAGAGTTACATTTGTTACAATTGATGAACCTACGTTGACATATGATAACCCAAAGTCCAGAGAATATAAGGTTCTAGATTACATATTCTGTGTGTCTGGATAAAGTATAATGACATGTATACACAATCATAATATAAAGAATAATTTCATTGTCCTAAAAGTCCTCTTTTTACCCTTCTTTCCCCTTAACTCCTGGCAACCACTGTGTTTTTTTGTTTTTTTTTTTTTTTCCCCACTATCTCCATAGATTTGTCCTTTCCAGAGTATCATAGAGTTGGAATCTTATAATATGTAGCCTTTTTATACTGGCTTTTTAATTTCCTAGTAATACGCACTTAAGGTCCTTCTGTGTCTTTTCACTGCTTGATAGGTCATTTCTTTTTAGTGCTAGTAGTGTTCTGTTGTCTGGATGTACCACAGTTTATTGATCCATTCACCTATTGAAGGACATCTTAGTTGCTTCCAAGGTTTGACAATTATGGATAAAGTACTTTAAACATCTGTGTGCAGGTTGTTGTGTTGTTTTCAGCTTTTTTGGAAAAATGCCCAGAAACACAATTGCTGTACAGTATGGTAAGACTATGTTTGGTTTTGGGGCCTCCCTTGTGGCGCAAGGGGTTAAGACGCAACCTATGAAGCTATCCGCAGCCACTGCAAAACGAGTTCCATCCCCAGTGAGCTACCCACATGGTGCAGCAGACCTCTCCTGACTCACCTGCTACTCCCCTCAGCAGTGTATTTCAGTCAGCCTGCCTGTTCTGTTCCCCACTCTGTCTCTGGCCTGTACCCCAGCTCTTGTATGCATAAATAAAATCTTAAAAAAAAAAGTATGTTTAATTTTGTAAGAAACTGCCAAATTGTGTCCCAGAGTAGCTGTACCATTTTGTAGTCCCACTAGCAATGAATAAAAGTTTTGTTGCTCCACATCCTTCCCAGCATTTGGTCTTGTCATAATTCTGGATGATGACCATTCTAATAGGGAGATAACGATTTCCAGTTCCTTGACATATGATGTGGACATTTTTTCATATACTTCCTTGGGTGTTCATAGCTTCAGCACATTTTTTAAATCTGGTTATTTTCTTATTGTTGAGTCTAAAACTCCCAGAAAATTTAAGGCTCTCTTAAATTTCATTTGTGTCTTAAGTATAAAAAAATACAGTAGCTGAAATTAAACTTCTTTGGGTTATCCCATAAATAATGTGATTTACCATTATGTAATAAATTAAGGGAATAATCTAATAAACTGAGAAAGTTTGATCATTGATGAAAATCAATTTATATATTAATCCTCAACCAAAAATTTTGCGAAATAATTATGCAGCCTAAAACCTTGGAAATTTACTTCCTACTTAGAAAATCTGCCAAAAACAGGTTCTAAATAATAAATGTTTTCTCTTTGTAATTATTTCAAGCCATTACACTAGTTTCAAAAATTTATCATCCTGTCTTTTCCTGAAAAAGTGGTATTTCTGACCTGTGTTTTCAGCCTTCATTCATCATTTGACTAGCTATATAGTCAAATGGTTTAAAGTTATTTAATATCTTACATGATATTAGTTATGAAGGGGCAAATACTAAAAGGTGTATTCTGCGAAGAAAACATAAAACAATACTTTTATACTTTGCATGCTTTTAGGACCTTAATGATATTAATCATTATTCTTAAAACCTTAAGCATACTTTACACTAAAAATACTGTACTGACCTTGAAACACAAGCCAGGCATGGAATAACTCACTGAGAACAAAGACTCATTGTTTTTAATTACAGTTGTATTATCTTCCTAGCAGTGGCCCCTGCATATTAAGAATTATGAAATGTATGAAAAGGACTCCATTAATTTTGACTCATTAATAAGTGTTTCTAAGTGCATAATAGGGCTAGGTACCATAATTTCAGGAGATTCCTTTAAGAAAACATTTAAATTTTATAGGAAAAAAAACTCATAAAAATTCTTATGTATTACTCAGATTACTCAAAGAAAAGATGTTGGCAATGCAAGTTAAAATAGGTATTTTATTGAGAACCTTGTCAGTGTGGAGTAAAAGTTACAAATATTTTTATATAATAAAATTCGCGTATCCTTCATTCTAAAACATCTTAAAAGCCTTTATTATCTGAAACTGCAGATCATTCTGATCCAGGATTTTCTTTTAGTGTCTTCCAAGGAAAAAGATGCTGCAGATTCCCATCATGCAAATAACGTGTGGTATGACTTATTCACAAACAAAACAAATTTTCCACTTGAGTTTGAGTTGCCTGCATGCGTGTGAATTAATATCTCAATTGCTGTAGCCATAAAAATCTGGTACAGCAGTTATGTTTTATGCTTATCCTTACTCCTGAGAATTCAGAGTTACAAAGTGTTCATTTTAAAAAAATTTAATAGCAAGACAGTTCTCCTGAAAAACATCCCCATTCTCTAATTGTAACTTAAAATTGGTATAAGTTAATTGTATACACTAAAGTGTAATTTGCTTGTTAAGTGAAGTAGGTTTCCATGCAAGTTTTTTTTTTTTGCATTAAAAGGGGAATCACCTAACTATAAATTATTTTCTAAATGGTTTATACATATGAGACACTAAAAATGAGACAAATATTTGAAACATGTTTTAAATAAGTTAAGTCATCACGGACACCTAGTAGTTAAATGAAGTTTCAAAGGTCATATAAATCTCTTTTTAGCTTATTAAAGATAAAATTTATGAGGGCAATATTTAGTAATTTTCAAGTTTATAGATTTTTATACATGAGTATTTTTCTTTTTAATTGCAGGGAATACATTAATAGGGTTATCTTTGCACTATGATACTTTGTACAAACATCAGAAATGATACATCACATGGCAATAATTTTACTGATAAAATTTAAATGTATCTGTTCAAATTATCCGTAGTTCAAAAGTTAAAAATTGGACTTTAGTTGATGGATTTGCAGACAGTAATATTTATGAAGGTTCTTATTCTTCTAATGGCACAGATTAGTACTTTGGATAGAAAAGCAAGAAAAGATGAGTTTTAAAAATAGTGCTTCAAGTTTTTAATGAGTGCTTTTTGTCAAGGAAATGAGAAAAATAGAATAATAAGGCTTCTTATTAGGATCATTAAAATTCTTTAGGAGGTGCCATCAATAAGTGCAAATGCTATCATAATTTAAGATCCATTCCAACCAGCAGGACATCTACCCAAATTTGGCAATTTAAAGTAAAAAGAAATTGGATGTTGGTTTTAAAATTATTGCGAAAAATTGTTGGAAGAAATGTTTCAATATCTTGGCATAATTAATTAAAATTGTGGTTCAGTTTTCTCTTTTTTGCTAAGTCAGTTACATAATATAAAGTCATGTAGTGTTATCATGGGGTGGAAACACATCAAATTTTATAGAAGAGGTGACTGAGGCTCAGAGAGATTGAGATGTAACAGATCTAGGGCTAGAATAAGATTCCCTATGTGTTTCTTTCCTTCATAATTTAGGTCTTAGGAGATGGATATGAATGCTCAATATCTTTATATCTTTCTTGCTGGGGAGAGTTTGCATGAACAACAGGAGGACTCCGTTCAGGACTCTTTTGAAGGAATCTGTAAAACAAGTACTCATCCCGAAATTCATATTCATTGGTGATATGTTGGATGACTCCCCCTTGCATCAGTCTATCTCCATATATGACAGCTTCACCACGGTCGGAGGCAAGGCCAACTTCAATTAGCCAGTTCACCAGATCACAGCCACAGAAGGTCCCAGCAGAAGTCTTTGCACCACACCTGTATGTCAAAGGAATGATTCACCCATATGTTCTGTAAATCTGGTATCAGCACTGCATGACAGAGGATAATCAAGGAAAAAAATAGGAGACAAGGAAAGACAGCATGACAGTTAAAAGTATGGCAGGAATGAAACTGTTCTGAATATAAAGGGCTTGTTGTCACCTCATCTAGAAAGGCCTACAACAGAAAAGATGTGCCAATAATGCTTGTGAAAACAGAAATGCTTAAAAAATAGCAAAAAAAATCTTAGACAATGTAAATCCATTGACAAGCATTTTTACAGTACCATAGCTTTTATGGCTATAGATAGCCAAATATTATATATTTTTAAAGTGATATTGAGTTATATTGTCTCAGGAACATTAAATAATACTTTTTACAAGTTCTTAAGAAGTGACTATTTTTACTAAGCTACTCAAATGATTTATTTTCAGCTTATTAATGTGTCTAAAAGTAGCCTTCTTATCATCAGCAGCCAAAATAATCTTTCTGGTATGTTTTTTAGGAATTTGCTGCAGTTGGAAGCCAGGAAAGAATAAGTAAAATCTGCCTTTTTAAATGTACGCAGATTATGAATCTACTTCTTGATTGTTTAAAATTTGCATTCCTAATGCAAATGTGGGGCACCTAGTGTATGAATAAATAAACACGGGAAAGAAATACAAAAAGAAATTCTGTGTATTTTCACACATGTATGCAATCCTGAATCTGTCCACAAGCATCAGTCAAGCTGTAAAACCTGAAGAGCTTGACAATAGGAAAAATGAGGTGAAATAAAGATGGAACAAGAAATAGATAAGAAAAATATTAAAACATTTAATCACAAATGAATATACATTAGTTTCATACAAAAATTAGATGAGAAGTTAATATACATGACAGCTTTTCTCTAGTATATAAAATCACAATATTTTAACACCAGTATTTCACTTAGTAATAAAATAATTTATGCTTTGCTACTACAAACATCACTTTCAACAAAAACCTGAATATTACAACCTATGTCTGAGTCTTCTTTTTATGTGTTGAGTCATAACGCAACACTTTCTATCCCAGACACTAACAGAATGATTGTTTCCTGATGACTGATCAGGCAGCTAAAATCACAGCTCATGGAGGTGTAAAGAGCGGCAGTGAATGTGACACTACAGGCTGCAGAGCAGTACTACTGCCAGCAGTGTCCACTTAGCCGCCTGGGACCTGGCAGCCCTGCAGATGACAGAAGCTCACCTTCTCATAATCAGCAATCACAGTGGACCCGATGAGCTGACTTGGGGCTCCCTTTTTTTAATTTTAAAAAGCAGTTGTAAATAGTTGAAACAATCCATAGGCGGTACTTTGATAATAATTGTGTTTGTCTTAGAAGGGTGGGAAACTAACTTTTCTTCAAAGTTTACCATTTCCAGGTCCGTTAAATAGATTTTTATCAAACACTGACAGCCAGGTATTTTAAAGAGCAAAATGAAAGTTTAGAGACTTGAAGTTGCACAGTGTCATACAGCTAAGAAGTAACAGATCCAGAAGTTGAGTCTTAATGTCAGTCCCCATGCCAATAGCTATACCAGACTATCTTCTGGTTATGATGAAATATAGTGACAGAATATTTGTAAACAAAGCATCTTGAATGATAATCATAAATTTTCAAATTTTCAGTTATGAAAGTTTTTGGTTCTTTATGGTTTTTTCCCTCTCTTTTAACAACAGCCAAAAAATTCTAGCACTAATACATTTACTTTTTCACTTCGTACTGCATACTCCATACCTTAAGAATTAGCAAAATAATTAAGATGTCACAGACTGAGAATTAGGACTTGAAGTGAAAAGTAAGCAGCAGCAGAATTAATTAAGGGACAGAAATTTTATTTCATTTTCTTGACATTACATTAGTGATATGAAATAATATACTACTAGGAGACATGAACATAAAATCGCCTCTAAATCCAATGTATCTCAAAATTCAGTGAGTTTTTAATGGCCAACATAAAGTAACTTAATATTTTATATTTTTTCCACTCAAAACTAAAGTTTTAAAATTTTATATAAAATCAGAAGTTATATTACATTTGAAAAAATAAATATCAAAATGACATGGCTCTTTTAATGCTGTTTCTTAAACTATAAACTGATCCAAAGCTATTTTAACTTTTACATGTATATGTGTAATTGAAATAGCAATCATTTAGTCACACCACCTTACTTAGCCTATTACAAACCAAAATTAATCATCCAGATATAATAATCTGGAATGTATACCTACCTTCTTTCCTTGACAATATTCTGGATACAGAGGTCACGATGATAGTGGATAAATTGTTGACAAGTCATTTTTATTTCCTCTGGAACAGGAGAATTCCTATTTTCTGCTGTTTCTTTACTGGTCCATAGGAATTCAAGTCTGAAAATGAAAATTTAAGGAGGCCATTTTTAAGGAAAGAAAATCACTGAGAGAGTACCCCCCCCCAACTTAATACTCCATCAACAGGGCTGGGGTGGGTGGTGGCTAGAGGACTTGAACATTTTATAACCTCTCCAGACATACTTGACCCATTTCAATTTCTGCCAAAAAACGTAAACTATTCTATAGTCCACTGTTTTAAAATGCAAAAATATCTTACAAAGATCAAGTACTCCATCATTTTCCAATTTCAGTACTAAAAAATGCTTGGATCTGGAGTAGAGAACACTTCTGTTTCTGCCAGCCCAGACAATTAGCATTGTTGGCTTTTTTTAAACTAAGTACTAGACATTATGAAGCTGATAACTAAGTTCAGTGACTTTCCTATTTCACTTCACTCCCCTCATGAAAGAATTATGACCCAAGCAATATATCTTTTTTATTTATTAATTAATTTTCTTCTATCATTGTTCATTTTTGGACAGTATTTGATTTCTCAGTTGTTATCTCCTTAGTTCTCCCACCACCATAGCATCCGTGATCCATCACCACAGTCCCTTGTGCTCTTCCCTTCCATTTTGATCCCTCACCTTGCCCCTCCCTTGCTATATGCCTCAGATCTATGGTCCAGCAGCTGTAGCTTATGACGATGAAAAAAGAGAAGGAAAAAAGAACAGTTTCTACTTTATGCCTTTTATATAGCTGGTAGGATAAATTCTATTAGTACTTTTAGTTTCTACAAATTTTGATTTTGAAAACAAGTATAAGGATTTGCCTTCAAAAAAAACTTTCCACTAAGCTAAAAAAAAAAAACCAAAACTTTAGAAACCTTGAGTTTTTAATAAATTATCAGTTTGATAGAGAAATCCTGCTGTCAAAGGAGAAAGACAAATACAGATCTTTGGGGGCATGCCCCAACTTCCATTTCTAAATACACGAAATCAAGTTTCATTTAACTTTATGTAGTTAATGGACTACACAAACAGGTGTAGAAGTCAGCATCCATCATTCCTTTTCAAGATGCAAATTACAATGTTGGATTAGTAATAGTCTTCCAATATTTTTTCTGCAATTATTTACAACAAATATGTGAATCAACAGATCACCTTTCTGCGTTGTTTAGTTTAACCTTCCTGTATCTCCTAGCAGCTATTAGAGGTTTAAAAATATCAGTATCTTAATAGGCTGGCTTTGTTATCACCTTTACAGCTATACATTTATTTGAAAACTAAATTTACCTTCTTTTAAAAGGTAGGATGATTAAATGTTTGTCCAATCCAAAGATTCCAAAGGAAATAAATCCCTGTGAAAGAAAAAGAAAGATTTTATGAACTCAAAGATAAATGCTAACACAGGGAAATAACGGAATTCACCTGATTTAGTGCATGGGGAAACAAACCTATCATGATTAGAAAATTTAAATAGAACACACAGGCAGTTTCTCTAAAAATTTAGTGCCTGGAAGCAGGTATGATACTTGGCTGCCTCTTCCCCATCATCTGTCCTACTATGATGGGTGATATAAACCAATGCTGAGCAGCCACATGTATGTGCTAGCTTACTGAAGAAAAGTGAAAACATTTAAGGGCTGCTTATTTTCCCCTTAAAAAGGTGCTTGAGCATTTATTATTTTTTCTGTTAAAATTTCAGAAGTTATAGAATTAACAACGGTTGTAGTATCTGATTATCTGCAGTCATTACAGAAAATTTATGTGAAATAAAACCGGTTAGTGACCAGGAAATGTTTGAAGGATTTCAAGTTGCCACTTGAAGGTGCCATTTCCAAAATGGCACCAAATAGCAGCCACAGATCAGGACAATAAGGAATGCTTGTGGAGACAGGAGTCTGGGAACTGCCATGTGTCAGCCGCACTGGGAGAAGAATGTAAACCAGGTTGGTGGGAGGCAGGATGGTGAATGCAGTGTATTATTCAAAGGTCCTACATTTCTACAACCAGCCAAAAGAATGATTTTACACACCTTCCCAAGAGGAAAGTGGGATGGAAACAGGGATTTGCTTATTTTTTCTCCCACCTTTGAAGCACTTGAACCATAAAGCTGTGGATGTACCAATGCAACAATCCTGGCATTACCTTCTGATATCAAGCTTTCCTGGGATGACTCTGTGTGGAGTGGGCCTTCTGGATGCAAAATGCTAAGTGAGACTATGATTTTTCAACCTACTGTTTTATAGTTCTTGGGCACAAAGTCAGGTCTTAAACAGTATCACAAAGTGAGGTGGGCATAAGGCAGTCGTTGAGATGCTCACATCTGTCTGTAATAACCTGACTGAAGTCACTGGTTTATCTAGACACAGTCAAATTTGCTCCCACAATAATGGCGAAACAAACTGGAAATATTTCCAGAAATCAATGTTAGGGAAAAACTTGCAGGAGTATCTACTGATAAATGTTAATTAATTTATACAGCCAGTTCGTTCAGATCTAAAAGACAAACCCAGTAACTTCAAACACATTTTTTTCAGCTAAATAGTCAATTGGGAACTAATATTCTCTATTTAAAAAGTAAGGGATTGAAGACAACATTAAATTTGAAATTTGCACATAAAAATATTTTCTCAACATGTAAAATGTCATTTATCCTTACATTACCCATTTTAATAGTGACATAAAGGCAACAGTACCTGTCATAGTAGGTCTTTGTGGATTTTAGTTTCTAAGTTTTAAATTGGGAATGATAATAACTTTGCAGATTTTATTGTGATGTTTATGAGAGAATTAATGTAAAATGCTTAACAATGGTTGGGATATAGTAGACTCTCAAAGAATAGTAACTATTATTATCACTTCCCAAATTTATTCAGACACCACATTTTAAAAAAATTTAAGTACCTATTGTTCAACAAAACATCAACATATAAATAAAATGATGTTTATACAGTAAACTGAAGACTCCGGGAAGGTAAGTCATTTTCCCAAAGTGACCGAAACAAAGTTTGAAAGAACTTGGAACATCTTGTCTCTGCTTAAATTATCATTCTTTATCTCAAAACCAAAGCAAAAAAACGATTTGGTATTTCTGATTGAAACACACAGTGTGCATTCTGATGACTTTAACCAATATAATAATTCATCTCTACTAGGAGATAGGCAGCAGCTGTCAGCTGTCATGCACACCAGCAGCTGGCAAACAGACTAAGCCCTTTTGATTTAAAAGAAAACAACATCCACAGGGCCCTCCCCCCCCAATAAACCCATCAAAAAAGACAAAAACCACTCAAAGTTCTCAATAAATACCTGGCCAAAGTTAAATACAGCACAGAAAAACTGTAACTCAACATATAGTCTTCCAGGCTCTTGGTTGAACAGCCACCATAAACAACTGGAAAGATTCTGTAAAGGAAGAAGAAAATAGTACTTTAAAAGGAAGCAAGCTAATCATTTTTCTCTATCCAGAACACAGTACAATAACTTACCTACTTAATAATTAGGGAGAAAAAGATTAAAGGGAAAAACACCGAGAGAATATAGAGGCTTTGTCTTTTGAACAAGAGGTTTCAACCTCTCCTCTTGACAGATGTCATTCAAACAGCATCTATTCTGATCAGACTTGAAGCACGAAGACATGAGCCATAATACAGAAGCTTACATAATACATCAGGACTGCCGACTAGCCTAAGACAGGGCTGATTTTAAAATTAGTTCTACACAATGAAAACAATCACATCACTAAGCAGCAATTCTTGGCAGCATTTCTTACTTTTGGATTTTTGTTCTGAAATAGCAGTTAAAATGTAACAAGAATCCCGATGTGAAAAGGGTAAAAGGGTTTCTTCATAGGCTATATGGTCCATTTCCCATCTCTAGACAAGTTATAATTGAACCATCTCAAAGAATTATATAACAACAACTGACAATTCACTAATGAAGACCTAAAACTAATTTTTAAAAACCTATGTTATCAAAGAAATGCATTCTTCTTAAACAAAGCATATATTTTACTTTAAAACATTTATAATATTCAATGCTAGTGAGAGTATTTTACAAATCTGTACTACTCCTTTGGAAAAAAATTAGTGGAATGCATCCAAGGTCATATAAAAATTCTTCCATCTTTGATCCAGGTTCCCAACTCCAAGACTCTATCATAAAGAAATATACTGTATGGAGATGTTTATTAGAGCACTTTGAAAAACTAAGAACAATCCATAAGGAAGTAATTAAGTAAATTATAGTGTACTGCCTTTATGGTTGATTGAGGAACATTTAAAGTAACAGTTATTAACAACTATGCAGCACATGCATGGAAATGTTTGATAGAATTGAAAAACAGGATGTTGATCTGGATGTATGATCAGAACCTTAAAAATGTACTGAAAAATAGAAGGCAGTTGTTTTATGGATATTTCCCCTCCTTTTTCTATTTTGCAAGTATCTTTTATATGAAGTGGTTATATTGTGTGTATCTATATATGGGGACTATATGTATGGGGGATATCTTCTGAGAGATCATGTAGGCATTTATCCACTGAAGTTAAAGAATAAATTAACAAGGGGCCTCCCTGGTGGTGCAAAGTGTTAAGACATAGCAATATGAAGCTACCCCCAACCACTGCAGCAGGAGTTTGATCCCTGGCCAGGGAGGTGACCCATATGGTGCAGCAGACCTCTCCTGACTCACCCGTTGTTCCCCTCAGCAGTGTAATTCAGTCAATCTGCCTGTTCTGTTTCCCACTCTTTCTCTGGAGAATCCTCTCACCTCCCCCACCTCTGGCCTGTACCCCAGTACTTGTATGTATAAATAAATAAATCTTAAAAAAAAAAAGAATACATTAACAAGTGGCCCTGCATATGTCATGGAGCTATGTGGTTTTACCAAATTCTAGCTTGAGAGCATAGAATGAGTAAGTGATTCCAAGCAGCATAAGCTTTTGGGGTATGCAGGCAACAAAGTAATGTGAATTATTCATTCTTTTCACCCACCTACCCCCAAACATTTAGCTCAAGATTAGGATTCAGATAGTCTATAGTCTAACTGCCAACCCCTAGGAAGTATCAACTAAGTTTCTCCCAGATGCCTGAATGAAAACCTTTGTTAAACATTTAAAGAAATGCCCCCTAAACAAAATCAGAAGAAACATTTACAGCAAACAGGCCAATAATGAGAAGTAAACACAGCAACACATGTCGAGTCAGTTGTTGGTCTCCACTCTGTAGATACTGTTCTTCTTCCTGGGCTAATATACAGCTCTGGGAGTTACAGCGACTCACACAATGATCATCTATAAGACAGTAAGTACAACAATTTGTAATCAGAGCTTTTTATTTGAATGCATTTTAAATTCATAATGACTTCCTAAGCAAACTACCCCATATGCACATTCAGCTCAGAATCAGTATATTATTTTAGATGAAATCCGAGGAAGGCTCCTTCATATTGTTGTAGGATAGTTCTACTTTAAGGTCTTTTTATTGAAAATAAAATGTGATTAGCATACAATAGTTCTACACCATTCAACAATGTAACATATGGTGTGTGTAGCACTCATGTGCATATACATAAATTAATAATTCAAGTTTCACCTATGATAAATCTGTATATTAGACAGGAATACTCTATTTTGGCTAAATGTAAAACAAATTTACAACTACCCTTTTCATCAAAGAATTTAAATTTTGCCTTAGAAAAGATCTTAAGGAACCAAAGAAAAAGTATTATACACTTTGTTCTGTTCACATATGAAAACAAGTCCAAATCACAGGGACAATACTTTTCTGGCCTAAAATAGAGATGTGGGGTCTTTCACAAGAAGCCTTTTTTCCCCTACCTCAACTCCACTTGTAGACATGAAATCAAAAGCTGAGAAAAGCATCTTTACAAAATAGATGTTAAGTCTAACAGTCAGATTTTTAAGTCAGTGATTAAAAATTATAATTTTATAGCTCTTACCCTCAAAGCAACAATAAAAATTTATATTTCCTAAGGCCACCTTTTAGAAAAAGGATGCACACAGAGTTTAATCATGGTCTAGCATAACAGAACTAATGGCAATGGGGGAGGTTTACAATGTTGCTAAGTAAAAATAAAGTAGGCTGTTAAACTGTCTCTGTAGTATGATCCTGTTTCAATAAAAATTATTTGTGTAAATCTTGGCATAGAGAAATTCTAGCAGTATAGATAATAAACCTGGTGTTAAAATATTATGTGCAGGTATTATAAAAGTACATAAAAATAAATTTCTTTTTTTTTTCATTTGCCTTTTTTAAATTTTACATATTACAATATTTATTTTGTCTTTGTGCTGTGCCAGTGTTTTGTTAAAGAGCATTACTATTACATATATTGTGCAGGGGGAAAAAAGTGAGGCAAGCCAAGGAAATTCTGAAGTAAAGAAATTTGCTTAGAAAAGAGACACACAAGTAAAAGCTGAAAGACAGTTCAATGGAATGCCAAAAGGAGTTCCCTATTAGAAAGTCAGTGAAGATCTAACATCTGATAATTTTAGTTTTCTATAGAAATATGAATTCTACTATGTAAAGATTTATTCCTTGCCAACAGATAATTTAGTATAAACCCCACCTGAAAAATAACAAATATTATGACTATTATTGTTATTATTACTACAATGTTTAATGAGCATTTGCTATGTAAAATATTAAAGAACTAGGTATAGCAGCCATAGCAAGACAGCAGCCATTTTGAGGAAAGATGACATTTTGAAGGGCACAGCTATGCCCTAGTTTCGTTTCTGGGCAGAAACCACAACATAAGGAGAAACAAAACCTAGCTGGAACCATGACAGCTATTCAATCAGGGTGGACCCTGCCCCAGGTGTGAAAAGTCCCTGCATCCTGTCAACAAAGTACAAAAACAGCTGGTTGCTCTGGGAGGGGGTCCCTCTCTCAACCTGGTGAGACTGCTGTGTCAGTATCCAGGCAGAGTTGGGCCCTAGCTTAAGCTAGCAATAAAGCCTTTTTGCTTTTGCATCTCTGGCTCCGTGTGGTCTTTGAGAACCCCGGATGGAGTTGAGGTGCCAACTCCTAACAGCTATAATACTGTACAAAGTGCTAAGTGATTTGTACACATCATTACTTATAATTCTCACAACATTTCTTATATAAAAACATAACACCTGACAACAATACAGCTGACATATGCTTCACCAGAAAGAGAACTTTTTGGGGTTTCCCTTTCTAGTTTGATTATAATTAAGCATAATTATTGAAAGTACACTGCAATTTCATATAAATATGCTCAGTTGTTTTTAAAAATTTGCAATTCAGACCACAAATGTGATTCAGTCTCTTAGTCTAACTGCCAAAAGATTATTACTTTTAGTCCTGGCCCTGGAAGATGGAATGAGGGGAAATTTGGTCCCTTTGGACAAATTTCTTGGAATTAATCACTTGAATCTATTGGAAAATAACATGTGTATATATAACATTACCTATTACTGTATTGTAAGAACTTCATTCTTTAAAAAAAGTCATTATTAAAATCGCTTCTCGGCCTTTTGGCTAAGATCAAGTGTAGTAAAAAAAGTCATTATTGGGGGCCTCCCTGGTGGCGCAAGGGGTTAAGATGCAACCTGTGAAGCAATCCACAGCCTCTGCAGCATGAGTTCGATCCCCGGCGAGGGAGCAACCCACATGGCGCAGCAGACCTCTCTTGACTCGCTCGCCGCTCCCCTCAGCAGTGTATTTCAGGCAATCTGCCTATTCTGTTCCCCACTCTGTCTCTGGTGAATCCTCTCATCCCCACACCTCTGGCCTTGTACCCCAGTTCTTACATGAATAAATAAATCTTTTTAAAAATGCATTATTATTATCCTGTTAGTACTTTCCACCATCTTATTTGAGAATATATTTTCTCAAATATGTATCTTCTACAGAAAGTCCACGTAGAGTTCTTTTGAGGCATAAAGATAAATAATCAATCTTCTGTTCCTTGGGCCCATCCTATCAGCCCAGAGGTACTTACTTTTCTCAAAGGAAGGATTCAACGACCCACTGGTGCTTGTGTTTGCTGCTGGCTCTGCGGATGGGCAGCACAGCTCACCATTTCCCATGGAACAGGAGCAGCAGCCTGTAAAACAACACGTCAAAGGAGAGCCCAATCACAACAGAAATGGACAGCTTCAGGAGATGCCAAATAAAACAGAAAACAAAACTTACCAAAAGTTTTATTCAAA
Source organism: Talpa europaea (assembly GCF_964194135.1). NCBI lineage: Eukaryota > Metazoa > Chordata > Mammalia > Eulipotyphla > Talpidae > Talpa > Talpa europaea. Next base: position 111,731,814 of record NC_140073.1, read on the forward strand.
TGTACATACACAGAAGTGAACAAATAAAGAGTAGCAGACATAGGATCAACTCCTTTAGATATTTTTCCTCTTTGTATAAGACAAGGAAAATGTCTTTATATTATCAGTTTCTTTTGTGCTTTGGGAATTGAGAATTTGAACATTTTCCTAAAATACCGCATTTATTTCATCACTCCTCACATTAATGCTTTATTGCTTATTGCAGTTAAATTCAAACTCCTTGGCCTAAATTTGAAAGCTCTCTAGGACTTGGCTCTCTCTCCCTATTCAACCACCCCTGCTATTCAGTTTTTTCAAGACAATTTTTTAGTGTTCTCCACAAACCCCATTCTTAATTGGGTCTCAGCCTAAATAAGTTTGCCATGGAATTCCTATTCTTGTTAATTCATCCAAAGTTTCTCTTTGGTCAAAACTTACTTCTCACTTCTTTTAAGAACATGTTTCTACAAGTTTAGAGAATTCAATAGAAACAATTACATTCTTTTTTCTTTTCAAATAAATACCACTGAAAATCTCTTGTTGGCTTATAGGTAGACTGGTTTACAGAGTTCATGCCGAGAATCTACTGTAGTGCAGTAATTTTTTTCCCTGTATATTCAGAGAATTGCATGCAGTGCATTTTACACACATATAGACATGGTGCTCTTTGACACAGATTATAATAGAATAGTAACTTTGCTAATAAAATTTAGTGTGGGGAAAAAAGAAATAATTCTTAGGCAGAAATTTATTGATAATGTGTTTTAATTTTCAGTAGTGTTCTTAAAAAGAAAAAGATTCCAAACTACAATCTATAATAAGCTATACAAATGTTTTTCTAAAATTAAGATAATGATGCTACCTCAAGGTTAAAATAAAACCACAGATTAGTAGGAAAGAAAATAGAGATCATCTGTGCCCAGCCCTCTTATTTTCAGAAACTTAAAGGTTTAAATCAGCTAAGGAAAAAAAACTGTTAAAAAAACAGACAGAAGGCCAGCTATTGCAATGACATACATGTAGGGAACCCGAAAACATACATACACACACTCGCACACACACAACAATGGCCACCATGAAAAATACTATGGCAGTTTTTTCCTTTAGACATAAAGATTATATAAGTAGCTCATTAGCCTTCTCTTATTAACTGAACCTTTAATCTCATGTTAAAATAGGTTAATTTCCCTTTCAGTTATAATTCTACACTTATGTGCAAATCATGGAGCTCTTGCAGAGGTGGCAGAGGTCAGTGAACTAGTTTGGGTTAATGAGATTGAATGGGGGGTGTAGCCAGGATACCTAGTGTGTCATGTGTTATTACTACTAGCCAAGCAGAAAAGAACAGGATTTAAGGAAGGAAAAGAACCAGCAGATTTAACAACCTTTTCTCTAGGAACATGAGTGAACAGGTATATAAACAATTGCTTTGCCATAGCAGTTCCCAAGATAGCTTCAGAAAACCCTGGTGTATCCTATCTACCTATCCATCCATTTAACAAATATTATTAAACAGATATAGTCAGCCTGGTACCAGGCTAGGTGCAGAGGCTATAAAGAAGGGCAATCAGTCACAGCACTTACAGTCTAGTGGGTTATGTACATCACTTAAAAAGCAATTATAAAAGAGTGAGATAAGAGGAGTAGGAAGTATAAACATTACAGAAGCTTTCCTATGGAAATAAGTGATAGCTGTCTTCTATACTAAATAGCTGTCTTTTATACTAAAACTACAAGCTAGTTTTCTTGCTGGAGATAATGCTGACAAGATTTAAGCAACATCTATGGTATAGAATTTGCTATTTTTAAAAGACAGGTAAAGAGATAGCAGCAGCAAAAGTCTCTGGGCTTAAGACATTTAGTTTAGGGCTCCCCACTCAGGGGATTAAGAAAACTTAGAGCCAGCTGAACATGGGGGTCTAAAAGCCCTGCCTGAAAACAAAACCCAGACTGTTTTATAAAATAAACATAAATGACCACAATTTAAAGTGAGGAGGGTAAGGATACTGGGCATGATCAGAAAGTTTAGACTTAGGGAAAACAGTTTTTAAAATTTTGGTGAAAATATAACATTTTTGAGTTTCCATTTTAAAAAGGAAAATGGTCAAGAGGGTTCAAAAGAATGAAATTTTGATGCTATATTCACAAAGATTTATAAATAGGAATCTAGTAATGAACTTGCAAACCCTTTCTATTATTGATTATGATTCAAGCTCCTCACTGACAAATATTTGTGATATTGCTATCTTTAATAAAAATTAATATTAATATTTAATTAAGGTCATACTTGTTTCTGGGATAGAACTTGTAAAAGGTTCAGGTTCGCTTATTGGCACAGGACTCTCCTCAAAAGCAGTGTTTCCAGGCTCTGCTACTTTGTGGTTCTGAGACTGGTCAAATCCTTCATAGCTTCCTGCCTGGGTGGTACGGTTCATGCACATGAGTGACACGCCAGCTATAACAATGCTGCAGAACAGGGTGACGGCTGTGATGATCATCTGCCAACATTGGGAAAAGACTATTAGGCCACCTTTACAATCCCATCTTGGTAGTAGAGAAGGTGAAGGGCACTTTTTGGTGAAAGATGCAACATCTCTATAGTTAAAAATGCTCTAAAGTAGTTCTTTAAAAAGGGTAGGAGTATGTAAAATATGTAAGTTACCTAGAGAAATTATGGTTTGCTTTTAATATGAGGTTTCAAGATGTTTCTCTCATACAACAAAGTCACAGATTTCCTCTACAAGTAATCTAAATGTTTGCTTACAAACCTTTTCTTTACTTCATCATTCTTGCTTACTTTATTACATCATTCAACGTACTCCAGAAACTAGAGACTTTTCATGGTACTAACACAAAACATAAATAATTATAGCTAATATAAATTGAGTACTAACTATAAACTAGCACTAGTTTAAGTCCTTTATATGTATAATCTTATTTATTTTCACAGCTCAGTAAAATTCAAAATTATAAAACAAAAGGATAAATCAAAATCATATGAAAAGGTTTTTATAAAACATACATCCTTGGGCCCTTCCCTTGGAAAATTGATTTATTAAGTCCTATAAGCCTCCCTCTTGAGACCTTGTTTTTTCTTTTTTTAAAGATTTATTTTATTTATTTAATGCATCCAAGAGCTGGGGTGTAGGCCAGCGGTACAGGGGGCGGGAGTGGGGTTAGAGGATTCACCAGAGACAGAGTGGGAGCAGAACAGGCAGATAGATGTACTGAAATACTCTGCTGAGGGGAGCAGCGGGTGAGAGAGGAGAGGTCTGCTGCACCATGTGGGTTAGCTCCCTGGCTGGAGATCGAACTCATGCTGCAGTGGCTGCAGACTGCTTCATAGTGCTAAGACTTAACCCCTTGCACCACCAAGGAGGCCCTCAATAGCTTTTCAAGCACTCTTTTTCCTAGATACTTTTGGTCTGAAATTTGTATGTGTGCTAAGGATTAAAAGTCAAGAACTTAGCTTTTATTATTATTACTGCAAACTCATTAAATGACTTTAATTACTCTTTCCGCCAATAGAGGAAACATAATTCATAAGTATGTTTGAGACCCAGTAAGTTTCAAACATTTAGAAATTCTCTGCTAAAAAAATCACAGACATGTAAAACATTATCACATTTAAGGGGTAATTTAAGAAAGTAATAAGGATCGCCAGTGTGATATTCAAAAAGTTGGAATAGATTTTCAAAATTAATTTCAATGGAAATATATCAAAACACATTTACAAGCTAAAAAGGGATTCTCAATATATAATCGTCTATAAATTCTTCTTACCTGCTCTTTCCCATAAAAAAAAGCCGAGTCAATGCTCTCTCCATCATGTTTCCCTGTTATCAAAAGAACACCAACAAGGAGAGCAGGAATTCTGTAACAACAGGGGTTTAAAGGGAAAGAAAGATGATTAATAGCAACTTTGTATATGGAAACAAGTAAGGGAACAGAAAACTACCAACTTACCCCCAGCCAGATATTATGATGATTCCAACAGGAATTTGCACCCTCTCTCTCTTTTTCAAAAGAAACAAAGAAATTGCTAGAAGCCCTAAGAACAAGAAATAGAGGTGAAAGATCATTACTGTTGATCAGATCACGACGCTTTAACCAAGTAGTCTATAGCATTTGCCCTAAATTTTTTTTTTTTTTTAAAGATTCATCTATTCATGCATACAAGAACCGGGGCACAGGCCAGAGGTGTGTGACAGCAGAGACAGAGTGGGGAACAGACCAGGCAGACCGACCGAAATACGCTACTGAGGCGGGCAGTGGGCAAGTCAGGAGAGGTCTGCTGCACCATGTGGGCAGCTCCTCGGCCCTAAGTTTTATTCCTTCTAAGTATATGCTGTCTGTCCCCAATATTTTGAAGCAAGTTATCTTGCTCTAAAGTCATTCATGTTTTCCCCTCTATGTTGCTGACTTATTCAGATCTTTTAATTTTATTCTTGATTTTTTTCCCCAAAGCCCAAATCATTTTATTCTTTTGACTGATATGTCTAGAATCTAAGTGTACTTGGATAATAAGTTTAACTGCATACAGAAAAATTCTGAAACTAAAACACCCACATTCTGCTGGTGCCTAGAAGCATAGGAAATTCTTAACCAGGTTATATTTGCAGAAAATGTCCCAAATCAAAATGATGGACCTTAGTAAAAATACAATATAAACTTAATAAAAACCAAAACAAATGTTTTAAAATTTCTGAGATTTCCTTAAACCTTGTATGTAATTATTTATACAAATAACATCTTATTTAATAAATTCTGCATAGCTATATATTTTAGGGTTATTTCATTTCACACATAGGGAAATAGGTTTGCCTAAGTCACACAGCCAGCAGAGGGCAGAGCAGAACTAGAAACCCAGACTCTGACAAAAGGTAAGTCTTCCAACTCTATCAGTGTTTCTAAATTTCAGGATTCCTAAGACACATGTTACCAGACTTGGAAATTCCTACCAGAAATTTTAAGTCTTCTTGGTTTATTTTCAGTGCTAATCATCTGAATGCCTATCTTATAAGCAAAAGTAGTCTCATGATTCCAGGGCTTACATTTGATCTTACATTAAGTCTGAACCAAATGAAAGCCAAATGATATCACAACACATAGTCCAAATGAAGTTTCTATGGTAGTTTGATGACAGAAAACCAATGAGATGATCAGGTCATAAACCCACATGTGGAAGCAAAGGCAAAGCAAACTAAAGAAAGGAAGTGAATTCTACTTTACATTTCAAGCTGTCATTCAGATTAGGCTTTGTCATACCAATTAACATTGCTAATTAAAATTACTGAATTTGTAGTTTTGTTTGAATCTCACCTGTTTCTTTGCTTTAGTTTTAAATATTAGATTTTGGCTGTATATAAGAAAATCACACCTAGGCCTATGATTGTATATATTAGGTAATGCTATGCTAGAATTAACACCAAGATCCTTGAAAACTTTTTTTTTTGGTCCTTGAAAATTTTTTGTCTCTATAGAGAATCACTATGTTACTCAAGTTCAGAAGATAAAGTACTATAACTGCTCCTCCTAAATAAACATGCATACTCTATAAAAGGCTTTCAAATTTCAGGGAAACAAATAATCAATTACAAAAGTATGCCAACTGTGTTACAGTAATCATGGGCACTCTTTAAGTTTCTAATAACATAGGTTGAAAGGAAGAGATGTGAATAGTTACTATATATATATGTAGAAACATATCAACAAACCACCAACTTACCCCCAGTCAGATTCAATGACTATTCCTACAGAAATCTGTATTCATCATTCCTGATTTGTGAACAGACTGATATTTAAACATACCAAGTCTTGCTGTGACTCTCACCTGCCAGGTTGTGAGTACTCATGTTCAAACCAGTTAACTCTTTGGGGCCTTATTTTCCTCACTTTCTAAACGAGGGTCTGAAACTAGACCAGTGTTTTTCCAAAAGTGCAGAGACTATAGGAGGCACAAGGGTGAAAATTTGGGGGCCAGTTTTGTGTTAATTTTAACAAGTGCTTAAAAAATTTAGCTAGTACATGAAACTCACGATTTTTATGATAGGTCTCAATTTACAAAAGTAAAAGAGTGAGTCAATTTTAAGGGGAAAAAAAGGCTAACTAATGTGCAGATATGGCAAAAATCATAAGGTTGGTATGCAAATGAGTAAAATTGAAAATGGCAGAATAGGATGATTTTAAATTACATTTTAAGTCTCAAGTTTTATTATATCATAATAATCTCAAGGTTAAAGGGCACATTCTTCCAGGTCAGAGAATTAATAACGCTTTATACAAATATTGGCATGCATGATTGAAGAGGACTTCAGGGAAACTTGGGGCTCTCTATTGATCTATTTGCTGCTGTCTTATTCTCATTATTTATCCTTAATAAACTTAAGTATCATTAGAGATCAAGCTGGCTCATCTATATCTGAAAGTAAAAAAAGAGTCTCTGGGGTCTTTTACCTTGATGAATCTTACGCTGTGCAAGGTGTACCTGCCTTAAAAAAAAAACACAAACCTCCTGTTTGCACTGAATTTTTCATTCTGTAATGAAATGGCTGCTTTACTTCAAAAGGCTGTTGACTTAGATGGGCACTGCTTTTGATCCTGAATGCATGAAATCAAAGGTCTGTCCCCAGTAACCACTTCCTGACACCTGCCTATTAACAGTGTCTCTAGCTGGCCCTATCATCCTACAGTTTCTTTTCATGTGCCTTTTCACATGTTCACATTTGTGATATGAATACAAACAGCTATATGAAATGTTTTACAAACATACTAATATAAATGCATTGAAACAAATATTATATCTATAAAATAGCAATGTGCTACAACATCTTGAATATCCTTTTCTGGAGCCAGTTGAAATAAGAAAGTCTTTCTTACTTGGTTACTCTTTCATTTCCACCCCCTTTTATTTGCTCACTTTTTTTGTTTTCATATCATCCTTTCCCCCTCTGCATAATGATACAATCCAATTTATGAATGCCTACCTTATATCAGGCATAAATACCCCTATTTCATTTAATTCTCAAAATAACCCTATAAAGTGCAATAATCCATTCTAACAGACAAGGCGACAAAAGTTAAGTAATTGGTATAAGCAAGAGTCAGCATCTTTCATTAAGTTCACTTGGACTGTGAAAGTAAGCCCTGCAACACACCTTATACCTCTCTGCCCATTCTTTTCTCCATCAGTCTGTGTCTGCTTTCTTGGTATTTCCAAAGAGAATCTGTATTGAGACAGCCTAGAGTCAGCGACAGCAAGGAAAAGGACCACGAGACTGGGAACATGCAGAAAGAGAGTACATTAGGAACAACTCAGTCGTGCAGACTGCTGGTATCAGTGGGTGTAACTGCCTGAGTGGAAGCCTTAATCCTACACTATTAAACTTCAAACAAATCACTAGAAGTTGAAAACTTTCATGATCCAACTTACCTGTCCACAGGTAGGTGCTATAGAGGGAGCTGTACAATAGAACAAACACCAGGATTTGTCCAACAAAATTTTTTTCTTTAACAAAATTCCATATCATCATTCCAGCACAGACAATAGACTAAAGGAAAAAAATATGGGAAAAAAGCCTGTCATATTTTATTCACAACAAATATAATTTTCATATTAAATCATTGCTGAGTACTATCAGCAACTGCATACTAGTTATACTAAAACTTCAAGTTTTATGATTAAAAAAACTTTTTATGCAGAACCTTTAACAGCATAAATATTCAACTGGAACAGAAATGACCACATTTTAAATACTAGTCTTGAACTTAGTAGTGGTTTTAGAAAGTGTGAAATTTCCTTCCATTATAATTTGAGACATACAAAGATTTAACTGGAAAAATAAGATCATGGGAGCTCAGTTTTTAATGATTCAACTATTTCTATTAAAATGCATGATTATCATCAGATGTCATTAACTTCAACACTATATAGTTTAATACCTTATATATAGTTTAGCAAATTAGGCAAAATTAATTGTAGCCAAGTTGTAACTGGTAGCATGTGGTGATGTTTCTGTGGGAAAAATCCAGCAAAGTAATTTCCACCTCTGTAGTAGAATAATACATGAGAAAAGCATAGTTCTGAATATATTTGTTGGTTTACTAACCTGCGCAATAAGTAAATTGGTTGTAAGCATATGTGGAAGCTGTTTGTATTTCTTACTCAAAAGAAGGATAGCCAAAGACCAGATCTTAAAAGACAAAAGGTTCAAAAGTTAGTCAGGTTTATTAATCTTTATAATTAGGTATTAAATAACTCATTGATTAACCTCTTAAAAGAAATCTCTTTATCCTGGTTTGGAAAAAAACTTTAAAATTTTATTTACTTTAAACTGTCTAGTTCCCAAAAGAGTGTTTTTTCTGTTTTGTTTTGTTTTAAAGATTTTTACTTATTTATTTACACAAGAACCAGGGTATAGACCAGATTCCTGGGAGGGTGAGAGGATTCACCAGAAACAGAGCGGGGAACAGAACAGGTAGACTGACTGAAATACACTGCTGAGGGGAGCAGCATGTTAGACAGGAGAGGTCTGCCACGCCATGTGGGACCCTCGCCAGCGGGCCGGGATGGAACCGGCTCTGCAGAGGCTGCGGACAGCTTCACAGTGCTGCGCTCAACCACTGACCCACCAGGGGAGGCCCCCCAAAAAAGTGTTAAGGTAAATTACTATCCCTAAAGAAAAGTAAAAAGCATAGAGAAATACTATTGTAAATTAATTGTCTAAAGATGTCATGGTCTGTAAGAAACTAATGCCTTGACCAGGAGTGGGACAGAGGTTCATAGTCAACTCTTCAGGAAAAGAGCTTAAATGGGAGATGCAGTTACAATACACTATTCTAAAGTTTTCCCATTTTGATTTCCTCATACTAACTCATGAGTATCTAAATTCCAGTCATTCTTACTTCAATCAATATACATTGCCCACCTTAAGATTGCTTTGTGTTCCTTATATTTATTATTTTTTTTATTATTATTATTTTTATTATTTTTTTTTTTTTATAGAGGCATGCTTTATTTATTTGTTTGCTGGTTTGTTTGTTTGTTTTGTTTATACATGCACTGGGCACAGTCAGAAGCGCGGGAGGGCGAGAGAATTCACCAGAGCCAGAGCGGGGAGCAGAGCAGGCAGAAGGACCGAAGCACACTGCTGAGGGGAGCAGCGGGCAGCAGGAGAGGTCTGCGCGCCATGCGGGACCCTCCTCCAGTGGCCGGGGAGCAGCCGGGGATCGAACCGGCCGCGGGCAGCTTCGCAACCCAGCGCTCAACCGCTGCGCCACTGGGGAGGCCCCTGTGTTCCTTATATTTAAAAACATTACATTGCTATTCCATTTACACCATGGCCAGCAAACTATCCTGGTTAGTTTTCTGCCTTCCCCCCACCCCCGCAATGTTCATTAAAATGTATAGTCTCTCTCTCCCCAGATTGCCTTCTTATTAGTGGGCACAGATTTTAAGAATATGCAAGTTTAGGGCCTTCCTGGTGGCTCAGGTGGTTGAGCGCCGCAATGTGAAGCTGTCCGCAGCCTTGGCAACGCGGGTTCAATCCTGGCCCGCCAGCGAGAATCCCACATGGCAAAGCAGACCTCTCCTGTTTTGCCTGCTCTCCCCTCAGCAGTGTATTTTGTCAGTTACCCTATTTGTCAGCGCTGTCTCTGGTGAATCCGCTCACCCTCCCGCACATCTGGCCTGTACCCTGATTCTTGTATAAATAAATAAATCTTAAATAAAAAAAATTAAAAAAGGAATATGCAAGTTTAATTTCCTAAAATTACTCTAATTATGCATATATTTGTTGCCAATATACATGTTCATCCCCACCTCTGTTCTTTTAACAGTAAAAAGTTTTTTTTTCAGCCAGAATGTTTGAATTCAAGGGCGACTTGATCTTTAAGATAATCTAGTTGTCAAGTATTTATGTATTTAGTTTGAAGTAGATACATTCAAAAAGTTTCACTAACATTAAATGGGTAGTTGGCCATGATCCCGAAGATCCCTTCCAACCCCAGACTTCTATAGCAAGTGGTATTTGTATAGTGATTTGCCAACTGCAGAATGCTTTCCATACATACCGTCTTACGTTATCTTTAAAACAGTTCAGGAAAATAGGTAAAATGTATCTCTATTTTAAGAGATAATGAATCTCTATAAGAGCAAATGAATCTTAGCAAGATTGAGGTAATAGATAATAGAAGTAGTTTATGATACATATCTTGAAGTCAAATCCAACTCTGACAAAATCTCCTATTTTGTCTGCTATACAATCTAACTCTCAACTGGAAAGACAGAACTCAGAAGCCTGGTGTATTTTATGGGGAGGCTTCAGCTTTCTCTGTTGCATAATAAATCAGATTTTTAAATCCCTAACTTTCTGTTATCAAGCTATTCTCAAATTCATTCCGTAGTTTTCATTCATTTTATACTGCAACACACTTACCAAGGAGACCAGGCTGATAATACTTATATCAAAACTAACATTCTGGATGGCATATGCCAATGGCTTAGGGTCCATAGTGGGGAAGGTCAGTAACCAGGCAGAAACGTACATGATTGGAGCAGACACAAATGTGCTTATTACCATCCCTGAGGTTATCTGCAAAAATGATGTCAAAGTGAATCACACTCTCATTTAGACAATTACCTTAAAATTTAAATAGCCAGAACATATTAAGGCATTCAAAAATAAAAACAAGAGCCAGAAAAAGGAGATTTAGAATCCAGAATATTATCAAATACTCCCCTTTCCTTAGAGTCCTTAAAAGAAAACATAGTTAAGTTTCCTTGGAAGCTCTTCTAAGCTAAGCTCAAGTTATATTAGTATATAATAGAGACATTCACTGCTGATGGTTATCTTCCAGGTTGTAGAAAGTAAATAATATCAGTGATCTAATGAAACCAATGTCCAGTTTCCTTCTATGCTATTTCATAAAATAGAGGGCAATGAAAGCAATTCAAAAAGAGAAAAAGTGAATGTCAATATTTTATAGATTAAGTAACAAAACTGCCCTTCATCAAGCAATTTTAGCTCCTTCATATTATGTTTTAAAAACATTTAGTCTGATGAGGCAGATAACAAGTATAGTTAGTGCTTAGACACTAGCAACTTGGTGTTAAATGTTATTTTAGTTATTTAAAACAATTGATTATATGGTGCTTTGCATTTGGTGATTGATTAAACACATTTTTCTCCTCAAAATTTCAAGTTACCTTTCTGTAAATAACTTTTAGGCTTAATTATAAATACAGCAAAAATATACTTGAAAACAAGAAAGATTAATGAATAAAATCATGGCTAAGTAAAGATCCTAGATTAAATAACTCTATTGTTGAATGATGCCTCCTTACTTATAATGAGGTAGTTTACAGACATCAAATTGTCCAAAAAGAAAGCTGATTCTAAGGGTCAAAAAAAAGACAAAATTTGCAAGCAGATCATATCTGAGGCATCCAGGGAAGAGCCAAGGGAGGGGTCAAAACAGGGGAGGGAAGAGAACAAGGGACTGTGGTGATGGTCACGGGTGCTATGGTGGTGGGAGAACTATGGGGACTACACCTGAGGGGAGAAATCAGATACTGTCCAAAAATTAACAATGATGTAAGAAAATACATAAATAAATTTATGAAAAATAAATAATGTAACTAACAAAAATGCAGATTCCTGTGTTTAAAAAATTAATTTTTCTGCTAACCACACAAACAATCAAACTTAGAAAGCAGTATATACATACAATCTCTACTTCCATGTTGAACTGTGTTGCAAAGATAGCCACTCCTGGTGCTACAGGAAAGACACCATACAAGAATGCATAATTCGATAAACTTGTATGGTTCACTACACTGTCGCCCTTGTCCAAGAGTTCCACCATTTCTCTGCATAGAAGTGGCAGCACCAGGCTGAAGAAACAAGAAATGCATTATTCACTTGATATCAAAGCAGGCTGGTCCTTAAGTAGTAGATTGCTTTAGTAAACTTGGCACTAGGTCATTCTTGTCTACCCAGGAGGTATTATCTATTTGCACACACACATATGTTCTGCATGCCAAATGAGGGTTCTTTGTTGTAAGAATCAAGAATTCAACTCGGAACCATTTAATGTGGAACAATACTCTAGAAATACTTCAAACATAAGGGATTAGGAGAAAAAAGAGGACTGTTTTACAAAAAATTATTTTACAAATAATCTTCTTTTTTGGAAATACTTATTTGTTTTTTTTAAAGATTTATTTATTTATACAAGAACTGGGGTACATTCAGAGGCGTGGGAGGGTGAGAGAATTCACCAGAGACAGAGCGGGGAATAGAACAGACAGACAGACCAAAGACACTGCTGAGGGGAGCAGCGGGTGAGGCAAGAGAAGTCTGCCACACCATGTGGGTTTCTCCCTGGCCAGCCGGAAATTGAACCCACGGTGCAGAGGCTGTGGACAGCTTCACAGTGTGGCGTTAAACCCACTGCACCATGGAGAGGCCTGAAATATTTGTTTGTTTGTTTTTTTTCATTTTATCCAAAGATCTAGCATTGTTTCTGCTGTAAGATAGATGTCTTGGATGACCAATTCAAGAAAGTTCACTTAGTTCAACTTAAATGAAGCCCATATCCTTCACATATTGCCAGAAGCATTGGTGGCACATATTGAGGCGTTTATTTCTGGATTAGACTATGTGGATTTGGACAGGTGCAGCAATCCTGTCCAGATGGCACCAGATGGTGGTGACCCATCTTGCTTTCTCTGAGACACAAGGCAAAAGGAAGCAGCCATACAAACAGTTTTCTTGCAAAAAAAATTGTAAAAAGTTATATCTGCTTTCTTTATTAGATCATTGAAAGTGAAAAGAAAAAAGATCAACTTTTTTCCAAGAAAATTACTTTTTGAAAAAAATTGATCTTTATGTATTTTAATTAGGGGTTTAAACAGTTCAGGTAATAAGAATGTTGCTCAATTAAATTCTAATACCAGTAGAAAAGTTGGTATCTTACAATTAACTCTTCATCTTTGTAAAGACAAAAAGGTTCGGCAAAGAGAACTGGAATAACTGAGGCAGAACACAAAATTCATGAAATTCTGACTGGATGAAGAGTCAAACAAATCCTTCAGGATTCCATAGAAAGAGCTTATTAACAGTAGCTGAGCTAATGGAACTTTCCTTTAAAAAGAACAAAATTGATAGCTTTGTCATAGTAGCACCCACAGAGACCCACCAGGACAGAGTAAAGAACTACTCTTCTATGTATTTTTCAATGTGAAAAAAGATGAAAATATCTAATAAAGATAAAAGACCCAGGAGAAAAGACTTAAAAAATGGGATATTTAAATTTTACTTATAAGTTGAAGTTGATAATATTATTGTAGAACCATATTTATTACTGTGGCAATGCTAATCAGTACTTTATTTCCAAAGAGCATAAGACCACCATAACAATTTTCAGAACTTTCATTTTTATCATTTTGAAAATATAAACACTATTTCATATTGCACTGGTTTCATGAATTTAACTATATATGCCAGAGCTAAATTCAATATAAGTATGCCTCAAGTGCTTTGTGCTAATCTAGCAGTAAAAATATGTCACCTGTACCATAAAGTATAATTCCATGATTAATGAACTAAGTAAGCTGAAGAACTGTAAACAATTGAGTTGGTAAGAACTTTTTATTTGACAGGATAGGATCAGATGGTTGATAAGAATCATTCATAATGACTTACCTATATTTAAAAAGCTCAACCACCCTCAGAATTACAGAATATTTCTCCCAAACTCATGAAAAATGTTTATATATAAAATTATTATTCTCATAACAAGCTACGTTAGGATTTTAATCGATTTAGAAAACTCAGAAATCTTGCAAAATCCCTTTAAAATATGATCAAACCAGAACATTAGGAGATACTAAGTTATATTAAATTCAAGGAAAGCCAATAGTCCTTATCTCCTGACAGTAAAATGGAAAGAACAATCTACCAACATCACAGTTTCTTTTAAATCACAATTACTCAATTAGGAGGTCTATTATTATCTGACTATTTAAAGAAGAAAATAGTTGCAAACATAACCCAATGAACTGGAAGGCTTCCACAAAGTACAGTCCCCAAGATAAATAAGTGAAACTTACAGTTTTGCTGTGATGAGAAGAATCAGGACAACAAATGTTGACTTCTTCAGTTTCTTTATTTTTCCTACCATTGTAAGACCAAGATAAAATAGGGCTGATCCAGAAAAAGAATTTGCAAGTCCATCAAGAAAATTTTCCATATATACGGGCACCTTTTGATCAAGAATAAAATTGAAGGCTATGCCAATGAAAACCATAAATACTATTGGGTTCTGCAACACACGTAGAAGTCCAAGTCCCACGATTTTTACTTTGTTTTGAGAAGCATTTTGAGTGTCTTTCCACTTCTGGATTTCACAGAAGATAAACCCTATAGGGTTTAACATCATAAGAGATACTGGTGCCACCAAATAAATATACTGAAGATATTCTGGATATGTAGTTTGATACAAAGCTTCAACTGCAAAACAAGGATTAAAATGGACTTTTAAGTCACCACCATAGAAATACATTAATATATTATGATATAATGTTTTCAGGGCTGAATTACAACATATTGTAAATTAATGTAAATAGTACAGAATGATGCTCATAGCCTACTTTTAGAAAATGCGCACTTTAGAAATAAAGCTGAAATGGAAGAAAAAACTATATTAATAACGTTTAGCATATAAAATGATAACCAAAGTTAAAATATTTTTAGTAAAACCTTCCTAATTTTTACTATCCAGTAGTAACAGCAACAAGCTGGTTGTTAATTCCCTTGAGAGAGGTTCTCATTGGAGTGGAGACGCAAAAGTCAGAGTACAGAGGGTTGGGGAGTGAGCTGGAAACAATGAATGAACAAATAGGCACTGAAATGATGGGGTCCAAGCTATACAAGAAAAGATGTGAAGATGGGGGACAGCTGATGGAAATTACAGGGGTCAGAGACTAGAGGTCCCTATGAAATCCAAGATTTATGTGTAGTTGGAAGTTTAGGAATTTGGAATACATCAGCTGGTAAACTACTGAATTTAGTATTTCCCAGAAGACTAGATCCAAGATGAGGCCCTGGGAGTTGGCGGCTGAAGCGGTATAGACGTAAACATCACTGGAGATGAGGAGGCCCGGGAACCAGGAGGGCAGAGAATTTGATATGTAGTGCACATGGATGCTAAGGTCGAACAAAAAAAGGGCAAAACTTGGGAATATAGAAGATGAAAGTGAGCCGGATGTTGAAGTCTCCAGTGAATGAGGAGGGATGACTAGACTGAGGCCAGCAGATAACAGAAATGAAGATCAGAGGTCTAGCCAAGCAGCATGAACCTCAAGGTGCAGTTTTTACCAAAAAAGCAGAGAATGATGCCCTAGCAGTGGTACTGGATGGCCAAGGCGGA
Source organism: Talpa europaea (assembly GCF_964194135.1). Classification (NCBI taxonomy): domain Eukaryota; kingdom Metazoa; phylum Chordata; class Mammalia; order Eulipotyphla; family Talpidae; genus Talpa; species Talpa europaea. The sequence goes on from NC_140073.1 coordinate 111,747,225, forward strand.
TGCCAGTCCTGCCTCCCACTGCTCATGTAGTTTGCAGGTGATGAGAAAATGAGCAGTCTCCATTTGAGAGGAATGAAAGGCTGTGAATGCCTTCAGAAAAGACCAGTGAAGATGCTGAGGAAGGGATGGAAAGGTGGAAATAAGAAAAGGAAGGGATTACACTAGAGTCATGTAGATGCAAATTTATCTAACCTGAATTCAAATACACTTTTAGGAAAACAAAAGTGTCATTCTTTCCATAAAGCATGTTCCCAAATGCAAACTAATTACATCACTTGTTCACTGAAGAACACGGCTCTATTAGACTTAGTGATGTGGTCCAATACACACAAAGTATGTGTGCTGTATTTTATGGGTGACTAAAGGGATTTTTCAAGGGTTTGACTATACACGATAACTTCAGAACCTAATCACTGCTTAAGATGAGTTTCCTTGGTGGGTTGGATCAGACTTCTAGCAATTTTTTGGTGAACGTGAGGATTGGTAGCCTGTTCTTATGTGGAGTGTGGCAACTTAGAGTATTGGAGTAAGCAAACTGGTCTCTACACATTTTTTGGCAATGAGTTCTGAAATTATTTAACCTAATACATGTAAAGCCTTATTCATAAATAATTAGAGGTTGAGAAAGATAAAAAAAAGAACAGCCATAATCACAAGGAGAGAAGCAATCATGTGAAAAAATGTAAAAGATTAGGTTTCTCAATTTACATTAAGATAAAGTGACACAGGTAGGAAAATATATTTGTTTACTTACTCAGGATAGGTTAAGTTCAGTTAATGTCATGCACATGTCCCGTTGAGTTATATAACTAGTTATATAAGATTTAGAATTCACCTTGTTCTCATTAGCTAAAACCTACTTTTTATACAATTCCAATCCTTTTTTCTTTCGGCTAAGCATATACAGAGGTCTATAATATTGCCAAAATGAAGCAGCGGTTGAACAAAACATATCTGATTACATAAAATTTCACAAATTCTTTCCACTGATAGCCAAATTCCATACATTAACCCTGTAACTTTTAGTGGTTTCCTTTCATGTTTTATAAGGTTTCATCTTATAAGTAAAAAAAAAAAAAAAGGCAGCATTTTTAAATTGATTTGCCCCTTGTATACAAAACTACATCATTCAGGGAGTATAACTTCACATCTCAATGTGTGCACATAAAAAAGCAGCACGTTTTGGTAACTATTTCTCCATAGCTATGCTTCTGCTGATTAGACATTCTATCTCCAAGGGAAAGCCATCCATATCTGCGCACCACTAGTTTTTAAAATAGAGAGTATATTTTTTGAAAAGCACAAGAATTTTCTCAAGTGGCCAAACTAAAATGCTTCAGGTCTTTCCTTTGACAATGGACAGTGCACAATACCTCTTAAGTTAATGTCTTTCCCCCAGAAATTTACATTCCCAGCATAGTAGCACTTAATCACCATCATATAAAGGACACGAGAATGTTTTAGAAGCTCGATGCATATTTGAGAGATCGTATTTATTACATGTGACAAGTTCTTTCTTTTGCAGAATCTTTCATGTTTTCTACCTGCAATGACTAAGTCAAAAATCTCAAAATTGAAATGAGTTTACGTACCTGAATTTTTTTTGTTTTTTTCTTGACCAGCTCATCTACTTTATTCATTGCTGACAATATTATCTAAATTTTAATTTTTAAAAATTAAGGTTTTCCCACAGCTCTCACTGCTCACAAGAAAAACTGTGAAAGCTTCATTTTGACTCTTACAGGTCAGTCTTCACTACTGGTCTAGTTTATCTACCTCACCTATTTTTTTTTTTTTTAATACTGATTGATTTGTGCATTTTTTTTTTTTAATTTATACAAGCACTGGGTACAGTCAGAAGCGCGGGAGGGTGAGAGAATTCACCAGAGCCAGAGCGGGGAGCAGAGCAGGCAGACTGAAGTACACTACTGAGGGGAGCAGAGGGCGGCAGGAGAGGTCTGCGTGCCATGTGGGACCCTCCTCAGGTGGCCGGGGAGCAGCCGGGGATTGAACAGGTGCTGCTGAAGCTGCGGGCAGCTTCGCAACCCAGCGCTCAACCGCTGCGCCACCGGGGAGGCCCACCTCATCAATTCTTTAATGTAAAGCCTCCTCAGCCACTTTAATGTCATTTGCATAGGACAAACTACAGATTAATAATTACTAGTTCTACAAGCTTATCATCCCCTGTATTCTTGAACTCTCTCCTTTCTTATCTGAGCCTCACCTACTAGTTAAGGTCTGTCTCTGGTACCACTTCTTCCACCAAGTCTTCAGTCCCCTTCTTTGGGTTGCTCTGGTAACTTGGTAACTAGTTTCATGTTATTGCTACCTCAAGAGTTTACTTTTTTTTTTTAAAGATTTATTTATTTATGCATACAAGAACTGGGGTACAGGCCAGAGGTGTGGGGGGTGAGAGGATTCACCAGAGACAGAGTGGGGAACAGAAAAGGCAGAGTTTACTTCTTGGAGGAACTCTTTTATAAGGCCCAGCACAGGGTTGAGCAAATCTGAAGATACTTGCTGAATGGGATTAACTAACACATCAAAGGCTTCAGTCATAGTAAAAATGTATTTTGTAACAGCAATTTATATTTAATTGTTATTCACTAGGCCATTTCTTTTTTAAATCGAAATTTTTTCATATTCTAGATATTTATAAAGCAAGTTACTAAAGGTATTTAAACTTTTAGTATTTAAAGTCAGTGGAACAAGTATGTGAAGACATAAACAAATACTTGTTAAATTACTGTAAGAATAGGGTTCAAATGAAATTTCAGTCCATTTCTGACATTCATTTGCATAATTACTTAATATTACACAATTGTCTGTAAATTGACAGTGCATTTTTTATTATGGGTCTGAAGATGGTTTTACAAATATGAAGGCAGTGACCTAAATCAACAAATTAGATTTATAATCATTATATCAACTATTAAGTTCTAATTAATTAATACTTATAAATAAGGTGGGGGGGAGAATCCCAACGATGAGGAATTATTATATAGCTTTGAAGAACTAAAAGACAAAATTAGCCACCTACTGTGGCTCCTATTTTGATTCCTGCAGGGTTTCAATCCCTAGCAAATAACACAAAGACCCAGACAAGATCATTCTATTATTTAATGGCATATAGTTAAATGCTTCATTTCCTTTGTTTACAGTCCTAGCACTAGAACATAATTATGATTAGTCAGGGTACTTATGCTATCAGCATTGTTTGAAGAATAAATTATAGGACTTAACTATGCCCTATTAGTACCTTTTAATGACAGAGGCAGGGAACCATTCTGCTTTGCTAAAATCAACATTTCACCTTGGTAGATTTTCAGTTTCTTCTCACATTCAAATTTCTTAAAGTACCTTGGAAATAACTGTTTTAAATAGCCATGAGTTCTTTTTTAGTCTGTAATAATTCCCAGTATTATTCTGTCACTTGAATATAGATAAATCATTTTATTATAATTTTAAAGACTGTTATAAGTGTCATACTACAGAAGAAAAGGAAACATAACTGTTCTTTTTCTATATACACAAATTGACCTCCCTTCTCCTGAGTCACCTCTAAGTTGGACCAATGTTGGGGGACAAACGCAACCTTCAAAAGGACATGTCTATGAGCTATGATACTTATTTGTGAACAAGAGAGTGGGACTTCCTAAGAAAGGTCATGTAACAAATGGAAAGAAAGGTCTTCTCTAGGGACAGTCTTCTCTGTTCACCCTGAACAAACCAGGGGCAGATGGGCATGGACAGCAATAATAAATAACTTCGTTGAAGCATATGCACAGCTCTCCAGTTCTCTATCACATCTTTCCATTTGCAGATATTAGAGGGTATTTCTGTCTATACTACTGGCTTCTGGTAAAGTTATTAAATACAACCTAATGTTACAAGAACTCATTGTTTATTTAAAAAGAAAAATTACAACACAAAATCTATAAGCATAATCATCAGGGAAATGTGGCTAGCCTGGCTGCTGGAAATATGATTATTACAGATTCATTGATTTAATGTGGGACATAAGAAAAGCAACAGTGACACATTGCTTATTTACAAATTCTGCCTCAACATGAAAATGGTTAAACTTCTCTAATGGGTCCTGCTATGCAGTTTATGGACTATTTTTAGAATAATGTAAAAACAAAACTTTCATTCCCTCTGAAACTAATGTATAAGGGCTGGTTGGGTCTTCTGAAGATTAAATGAGCATGTTACATAACTGTGTGGCATAAAGACTACCCAGGATTTAGAACCAGAAGATCTAGGTTTGGGTCTCAGTCACCTGTTTGCTGTCTGACCTGGAATAAGACAGTTAAATCTCTGAAATCTCTGTAAGCTGTCTCCTTATTTGGAATTAAGGATAATAATCTTCCCTAGCTCAAATGCGATAAGTCTATTAGAAAGTACTCTTTAAATGATAAAATTACAAATGCTAGTTCCATTTAGTTGTGGGTTTACTGATCTATAAGATCATAAAACTATATACTTGAAATTCCTATCTAAGTTGCGATACACTGATATTTATTAAATATTTAACATTTTTATACTAAACCACATCTAAGGTCCTGATACCATAAATGCCTTGCCAAATTTACATTATTAATATTCTTGAAGAGATGGTCAAACACATTAACTCCGTGCCCTTTTATTTCCAAAGTATTAAAACACTTGGTTTACCCCTAATTTTGAAATTCAATTATTTTAAAGGAACACATGTTTAGTTCTGACTATTTACAGCTGTTATCTAGCATGTAGACTTTCCTCTCTCATAAAACTTTAGTTTTACTCAGTTATTTAATTTTTGGTATATCTCTATTTCTCATAAGTGAGATGAAAGAGGGTCAATGGGAGAAAAATAAAAAGTATAGTCCACTAGAATCCTTTTGGTGCCAGTGGGGAAATGGGAGAAATTTGAAAGTTAACAGTAGACTTCAATTGTCCATTTCAGTATGTTTCATTCAAGTCTCTGCTCAGAATATCATCAGAAAGGTCTTCACTGACCCCACCACCTCACTTCAATTAGTACTTCTCATTCTGATCTCTCTATATAACTTTATTTTTATGGCCCTTGTCTGATATTTTAATTTTATTATTTATCTTTCCATTAAAATGTAAAATCAGTATGATGAGAACTTTGGTCAGAAGTGTGCTCCCGGAAGCTAGTACAGTCACTAGTAATATGAATGTGTGAATGATTAGATTCATAATATCCAGGACCTCATGATACATGATTAAAGTACAACATAAACTTTTCTTAGTGGCAGGGCATTTTATTTTTTATTTTTTTGATTTTTTAAAAAAAAAATTGCAGGGAAGGAGGGGATTTTTATTTTTATTTTTTTAAAGATTTATTTATGTATTTATTTATGCAAGCACTGGATACAGTCAGAAGCGCGGGAGGGTGAGAGAATTCACCAGAGCCAGAGCGGAGAGTAGAACAGGCAGAGTGACGAAGTACACTGCTGAGGGGAGCAGCGGGCGGCAGGAGAGGAGGAGAGGTTGCGTGCCATGTGGGACCCTCCTCCGGTGGCCGGGGAGTGGCCGGGGAGCAGCCGGGGATCGAACCGGCGCTGCAGAGGCTGCGGGCAGCCTCGCAACCCACGCTCAACCGCTGCGAGTGGCAGGGCATTTTAAAAAACATAGTTTCTTTCTTTTCAAGAGAGCTCCGCATCCCAAATTGGTATGTTACTGTTTTGCCAAGAATATACACACAAAGAAACACAAAGCTAGGCAGCTTAAAAGGTTGGAATGGTAAAGAAAGAAAATTTGGAAAGGTAAAAATGCCCACATCATTTTTGTTCTTAAGAAATTAATTTGCATTAAAAATTTTGAATAACTCGCTCAAAAATAAATTTTTAATGTAAAATTATACATATATATTCTAGGTGACAAGAAAAATAAAGGAAGGGGAAAAGTCACTTATAAATTTCCACTTTTTCTGTATAAAAAGAAACATTTTTTTTTACATAATTTAAATCAGAATCTAATCCTTCTGGAAGTCAAACTTCTTTCATATGTGATTACTAAGATAAAAAAGAATACTATAGACAGATGATTCAAAAAATTTACATGGAGGTGACATTTGAAGGATCCTCAAACTCTGAAGTTATGCAATTCAAGATTTCCTAGAGACACAAAATAACTATCACTAACAAATACTAAGTCTTTAATTTTAAAGGCTTACATTTTGTTACTTCTTAAAACACATGAATTTCTTAAAAACTTGAAAAATAAAAAACAACTTACCTATTGGATATCCCAACGCAAAGTCATTACTTTGTGTAGCAAATATAGGGAATAGTCCAGCTTTTCTAAATCGACTGTCAGGACTGGCGACCAATAAGGTCAATACACATACAATGAAAAATACAGAAGCTTTGGCAATTAAAATACTATATAGAAAAGACCAATCTACATTGGAAAAATTAAGCACAACCATGTTTTTAAATAACAAAGCTGGAAGTGCAAATCTGGAGACAAAATTTCCCAATCCTTTGGCTTGTGTTGATGTTATGACATTGGCCCTTCCTGCTATGTAGCCACAAAGGACTATGCCAAAGCATTCTAGTAAGGCTGGAAAAAGCCTTGTTATTGACATAGAAGGTGGGTCACCAGTGGAATTAAATCCATATGTTACTGTTGAGGACAATGTCTTGGTCATATTGGATGCCAAGGTTAAGTTCTCTGCAGGTAAATCAGAAAAAGAATTCATTTTCTTTCACCTTTCAACACCAGTCAGATATCTAAAAAGGAAGGAAGAATGATTCAATGTGACAATAAGACAAACAATAAGAATTCTTGTTGAAAAGTTACATTGGTAAACCTAGACTTACTAAATGGTCAGGTAAACATATATACTTCTTCAGTTACCATCAGAGTGAAATACAATATAAAAAAAGGGGGGGTACAGGTAATTGCCTCTCAAAGGTTGATGATCTCAAAATGTTTCTGTTACTGTCCTGTATTCAGAATGTGACACAGAATAATATTCAGAATGAGACACAATTATTACAGCAGCAGTTATGCTCTATGATGCCCAATGATCCACACTTCAGTCCCCTTAGTGGTTAAGAACATGGAGCCCACAGGCAGTCTCTCTTGAATGGCAACCTGTCTCTAAATCCTCATGAAATTTCAGAAATTCTTAGAGTTACATCAAGGAGTCACACTGGACAGAAGGGTCCTTGTCAGTTGTGGTCATATCTGAGTACAGGACAGGAAGAGAGTGCAGCATGGTATCATTTATCATCTTTGAACCAGTAACATAACTTTTCTGTGCTTCACTTTCCTCATCTACGAAATGGCAATAATAGTATCCACATAGGAACTAGAGATTATTCAAGTAAAGTCCATTATAATCACATCTGGCCAAAGTGATTATTTTTTTTTATTTTTATTTTTTATTTTTACATCATTGTTCATTTTTAAACAATATTTGCTTCCCCCGCCCTCTCAAGTGTATTCCCCATAGTTTCCTTCACCAGTGCAGCCGTGCACCATCACCTCAGTCCCCTGTGCTCCTCTCTCCCCCCTCTAATCCCTCTCCCTTCTCCTCCCCTGCAGTATGTGTTTGATTTATAATTGTCTGTTTTTGCTTTGTTGTGTTTTGTACTATTACTATTTTTTTACACTGATGTCTTATTTGGTTTTCCTATATTCCTGCTATAAGTGAAACCATCCAATATTTTTCTTTTTCCTTCTGGCTTATCTGACTGAGCATAATTCCTTCTAGCCTGATCACAAAGATATACAAAAAACTCCCACGGCTCAACAAAAACAAAATAAGCAATCCAGTCAAGAAATGGGCAGAAGAACTTAAAAGACATTTCTCCAAAAAGGAGACACAAATGGCCAACAGGCATATGAAAATATGTTCAACATCTCTGATAATCAGGGAAATGCAAATTAAATTTTTTTAAAGATTTATTTATTTTTATACAAGAGCTGGGGTACAGGCCAGAGGCGCAGGAGGGTGAGAGGATATACCAGAGACAGAGCAGGGAGCAGAACAGGCAGATGACTGAAATACACTGCTGAGGGGAGCAACGGGCGCGACAGGAGAGGTCTGCTTCATCATGTGGGAATCTCCTTGGCCGGCCGGGAATCGAACCCATGCTGCAGAGACTGTGGACAGCTTCACAGCACTGCGCTCAACCCACTAGGCCACAGGGGAGGCCCCGGAAATGCAAATTAAAACCACATTGAGATACAACCTTACACCAATAAGAATGGCACATATCAAAAAAACAAGCAACAACAAATGCTGATGGGAGTGCAAACTGGTCCAACCACTATGGAAAGCTGTCTGGAGGTTCCTCAGTCTACTAAAAATGGAGCTACCATATGACCCGGCAATTCCACTATTAGGGATCTACCCAAAGGACACAAAAACACTGATTTAAAAGAACACTTATACACCTATGTTTATTGCAGCACTATGTACAATAGGTAAAACCTGGAAACAACCCAAATGCCCAAAAATAGATGACTGGATCAAGAAGATGTGGCATATATACACAATGGAATATTATTCAGCAATCAAAAAAGATAAATTCATGCCATTCACAGCAACAAAGTGCTTGCTTAACAAAAGTTAAATATAACTTTTGGTAGAAAATAAGAATGAAAATAAAAATGATGGTATCCCACCTTATAACAGTCTCACATATTAGCCTTATTGAATGCCCCTTAGTCCCTTCATGCTACAGGGACTCTTACATGCAGTTCACTATAAAAATGTGCTTTTGAGGGCCTCCCCAGTGGAGCAGCTGGTAGAGCGCCACACTGTGAAGCTGTCCACAGCCTCTGCAGCGCTGGTTCAACTCCCGGCCAGCCAGAGAGAGTCCCACATGGTGCAGCAGACCTCTCCTGTGTCGCCAGCTGCTCCCCTCAGCAGTGCCTTCAGTCCGTCTGCCTGTTCTACTTCCCACTCTCTCTCTGGTGAATCCTCTCACCCTCCTGTGCCTCTGACCTGTACCCCAGCTCTTGTATAATTTTTTTTTAAATGTGCTGGGCCTCCCCTGTGGCGCAACGTGTTGAGTGCCACATTGCAAAGCTGTCCGCAGCCTCTGCAGTGCTGGTTCAATTCCCGGCCAGCCAGGGAGAATCCCACATGGCGCAGCAGACCTCTCCTGTAGCACCTGCTGCTCCCCTCAGCAGTATATTTCGGTCGTCTGCCTGTTCTGCTCCCTGCTCTGTCTATGGTGAATCTTCTCACCCTCCCCCGCATCTGGCCTGTACCCCGGTTCTTGTATAAAAATAAATAAATCTTTTTAAAAAAGTGCTTTTGTCTCCTCATCATATGCTACTCTCTACATAATAACACTTATTCACCTTCTACATCATATAGTTCAGGAGTCATTTTATTGTGTGAGGTTTCTCTGACCCCACTTTTAGTGCCACAGAAGTAGGGACTATGCATGATTTTGCTCATTGTTGCGTCCCTAATATGTGTATGTGTGTATACATGTGTGTGTGTATCTTTTTAACATATGACTAAATAACCTGCTCTCAAATAAACCCTTTACCCTTTAGTGGAGCCATGTTCTCTTTTAGGAACTATCTAGTTCATGAACAGAAATCTCTTTTTTTTGAATGATAAAGTATTCTAGTTTCTTTTTTTTTTTTTTTATAGAGGCATGCTTTTATTTATTTGTTTGCTGGTTTGTTTTTTTGTTTATACATGCACTGGGCACAGCCAGAAGCGCGGGAGGGTGAGAGAATTCACCAGAGCCAGAGCGGGGAGCAGAGCAGGCAGAAGGACCGAAGTACACTGCTGAGGGGAGCAGCGGGCGGCAGGAGAGGTCTGCGCGCCATGTGGGACCCTCCTCCGGTGGCCGGGGAGCAGCCGGGGATCGAACCGGCGCCACAGAGGCTGCGGGCAGCTTCGCAACCCAGCGCTCAACCGCTGCGCCACCGGGGAGGCCCAAAGTATTCTAGTTTCTTATTAAAGTTTCTTACTAAAGCAACAGCCCAAGATGACAAAATGGGTACTAACATGTTCTAAAGCTACTTATAAAATATGTTGTGAAATGTTTTATAGATGGTCAGAAAAACATTACACTGCTTATCAGATTCCTTTTTTATTGCCAGGGACACAATGTTCTGCAACTAATCATCTTTTGTTGTTGCTGTATACAAGCTAATCAATTTATTATAAGCAAGTAGTCATCCAAATAGTGGGGCTTCCATACAACTCAAAAAAAAAAAAAAACTAATAACCCAATCAGTAAATGGGGAGAAGAACTAAATAGGCACTTCTCCAAAGAAGATATGCAAATGGCCAACAATCATATGAAAAAAATTTTCGCCATTACTTATCATTAGGGAAATGCCAAAGAAAACTACAATGAAATATCAACTCACACCTGTGAGAATGGCTCATATCAAAAAAAAAAAAAAAAAACCCAGAAACCTCTTACACTGTTGGTGGGGAAGTAGACTGACCCAACCTTTGTGGGAAAAAGTATGGATGTTCCCCAAAACACTAATAATGGATCTATAATATCACCCAGCAATTCCATTCCTAGGCTTCTACCCAAAGAACACAAAAACACTAATTCAAAAGGAACCCTGCACTCCAATGTTTAGTGCAGTACTATTAACAAGTGCCAAGATATGGAAACAACCTAAATGCCTCACAACAGATGAATGGATCAAGAAGATGTGGTATATATACACAATGGAATATTATTCAGCGATCATAAAAGATAAACTAATGCCATTTGTGGCAACATGGATGGAAGTAGAAGGGATTATCTAAGCGAAGTAAGCCGGAAGGAGAAAAACAGTGGATAGTTTCATTTATATGTGTACTACAGAGAAACCACAAAGGATCAGATAAAAACAAACTTTAAGGGGCCTCCCTGGTGGCACAGGGGTTAAGCACCATATTATGAAGCAATTCCCAGCCTCTGCAGCACAAGTTCGATGCCCCGCCTGCCAGGGAGCAACCCACATGGCACAGCAGACCTCTCCTGTCTCGCCCGCTGCTCCCCTCAGCGGTGTGTTTCAGTCAGTCTGCCTGTCCTGTTCCCAGCTCTGTCTCTGGTGAATCCTCTCACCCCACCCCGCCCCTGCATCTCTGGCCTGAACCCCCAGCTATTGTATGCATAAATAAATAAATCTTTAAAAAAAAAAACAACTTTAAAATTGACTCTTGAAAGCTGACCACAGATCTGAGGCATCCAGAAGGGAAAGGGGAGGAAGATGGAGAGGGGAGAAAACAAAGAGGGAGGAGAGCACAAAGGACTGTGGTGGAGGACTATGATTGCTTTGGTGGTGGGAAAACTACGGTGACCACGCACCTGAGGGGAGAAATTCTATACTGTGAAAAATCAAACAAGGATGTAAAATAATATGCCATTAATTAAAAATAAAAATAAAAACAAAAAGCAAATGGTAGAGCTTCTACTGGTCTTTCAATTCCTTCGGTTTTCTAATGACAGACTTTACTGTGATGGCAGCAGTGGGGTTGTAGGTCCAGGTACCACCAGCTACCGTTTTCATGCAGGAACCACAGTGCCAGATCTCCAATGGCTCCACCTTGATTTTGCCACAGAAGGAGCAAGTGTACTTGGCATGTTGGCTGATTTCAATATTCTTTGCCATTTTCCTGAGGGAAGCACCATAACAGGTCTTGTATTTATTGACAATTCCAACCGTCTCAGTGTGGTTAGCCACAAACTCAGTCTGAGCTCAGAAAGCCTATTCTGCTTTTATTAGTGATTTGAAATTAATTAATTAATTGCTAAGTTCTAAGTGATTATTCTGGGTTAACCATCTAAAATGATTTTATGTAAGGTAAAAATTGAAAAAGCTCATGCTTCTTACTATTTACAATAATGAAGTTAAATTCTCAAACACCCACATCACATTAAAAAACACTCAGATGGCATAGCAGAGACTGGCAACAACTGATATGTGGGGGTGTGGATGAGATAATTTTCTCTGTGCTACCCCTAGTATAAACTGAACCATTTTAAAACCTTATATTTAATCTGGATTAAATATTTTTCTACCAGGATTAGGTAGGAGTGGTCAAAATACACAAAACCTACAATATTCGCATACTTGAAGTTTATCAAATAAGCATCAAATTATATCCTGGGAAAGCTACATTGGTATAGGTACCCATAGTTGAAATAAGGAGCCAATGAACAATGAACAAAGGGTAAAATGTTTTGAGCTCTAAGGGGGGCAGGGATAAATATTAAAGTAATAAACTACTCTAATTCCCTGTTATTTTTTTAAAATTCCCTATATTTGCCAGGTACAACTTATACTGTTAATAACTCCTTATTTGCATTACACTTGCAACTCAATGAATTCCAATAATTTTTTTAACCAGCAGTGGTTGTTCAGGTAAAAGAGTCAAACAGATCTTAACCCAGTTTGGGGCCTTACTGCTTATCAACTCTTTCACAAGAGTTAGCCTCCCTGAATCTTAGCTTCCTCAAATGTAAAATGAGAGTAAACTCCCACTTATGATGGGGATAGTGTGAGAATTAGAGATTTCATACACAGCATATTGCTATAGCTTATCACAGAGTAGGTCTTCAAGAAATGGTACCAGTTACCAGTTGCTATTTTGAGTTGTAATTCTGATTATAATAACAATGTAACATTAAAAACAATTCATTGTCCTATGCTAGTTCTTCAAACATACGTGGCATTGAAGATTCACCAACTAAAACAGAGGGTCAAAAGTTTTTGCTTTATACTAAATAGTTAAGAGGAATTCCGTTTAATTAGTTTGATCTCAAATAGCTGTCAGCAGGGAAAGGAAGGCTCTTCATTTTGGTTGAGGTGATGGCTAAGTAGTTGTAAAAATGCCCAGGTTTAAACTTTCAATTAGTTGAAAAATCAAGAGAAAACTTTGAAAGGTAACGTGCCCCTTCCCATGAAGTCTCTTTTAATGTTCCTCAAAATGTTGAAAAAAGCAGTATCTGCTAATTGAGAGGAAATCAAAATAATCAAAAAGGACATAATAAAGTTTCATCTCATCTTAACCTTTTTCCCTCCCAGTGGGAGGAAAATATGCTTTCTAAAGCATTCTTTTATAATGAACAGGAACCAAGCAAGGGAAGTTTAAAAAAAAAATAGTATCCAGTCTTTTCATCTAGTTAAAAACAAGTTTTGTTACAGAACAAACAAGTTGACCTGAGACTGTAAAAGGGACCGCTCACCAGGTCCTGGAGTCGGGAAATGTTACACACAAACCACTTCTGGTCACTGCATAGGTGATTCAGATAACATCATGGACCCACTGAAACTGTAAACAACTATTAAGTGAAAATGGGAAGAAGGTTCTGATTAACTTCAAAGATAAAGCTTTAAACTCAGGGTGTCTGTTTCACAAACACCCAATAGCCTTATCCCAAAGGGAAAGCACAGTACAACGAGGTACAATTAAAGCACTCTTCCACATCATCCACCACCCACCCACTCCCACCTACTAGCAGGGGACCAAATGTCCTCCCTGAAGACCCAAATGTAAAATGAGAGTAAGCTGGGGAGTGCTGAGCACTGCGTCCTTCCCCCGCTGGCAGCGACAGACTTTGTCCCTTCAAGATAAGGGTATGGAGAGTCTCTAAACAAATATGCCGCCCAGAGAGCTGCTGCCACCCAATGCCTGGGCTAGCAGCAGTGGAAGTGGAAAAGCAGCCGGGGGTGTTGCTGGGATTTAAAAAAAAAAAAAAAGTTGGTCGTTCAGCTTCCACAGGGCATAAGAATCACAATCCCATGGAAATTGAGATGCTCCAAAAAAGAGTAAGGGTGAAAATTTGATCACCACTCCGTGTATCTTGGGAGCAGCTCCCAGGATGCGCAGATACTGAGGCCACCCCGGGATAAATGGAAGAACCTGAGAAGTCAGGGTGTACGCACGTGCAATGAGGGACTCCTTAAATTGGGGGGTGGTAATTCTATCACCAGAGGGGAGAAGTCGCCCCTTCCCCCAGCTCAAGCCTTCCCCTGTGGTCCCAAAAGCCGGCGGCGCCTGGCAGAGGAGGACAGGTGCAGGCAGCGGGCTGCGGGCTTGGGCGCCACTGGCTGGCGCTGCCCACCTGTCCAGACCCGAGGGGACGAGGCACTGGGGACCATCAAGGCCGAGCCAAGATCCCGCAGGTCGGCGCCCCTGAGGTGCATCTCACCTGCTACGTCTGCAGCCCCGGGGCCGCGAGGAGAAGGGAATCGGTGCGTGCGGTGGGTCAAGCAGGGAGGAATTCACAGTCATCTCCCACCCCAGCCCTCCTAGCCGGCTCAGTCACGATCGGAGAAAGTGAGGTGCGGGTAAGTCAAGGCCTGGTCAGCTCCTCCCCTGCTCGCCGCGGAGCCCCGCCCCCGCCCCGCCTTCAGGCCCGCCCAGGTCGGGAACCACCCGGCCACCAGGCCCCGGCCCCGCCCACCGGCCCCGCCTCTGGCCTCCAAGCTGCACAGTCCGGGTACCGCCCCCGGTCGGGAGCCTCCGGGCAGGGTCTCGTCTTCATGCCCGCCCACCACCTCGAGCCGGGAAGCCGCACGGCCCCCAGCCCCGCCCTCGGGCTCCGCCCCCGACCCCCGAGGGGCAGACGCACTCGGTGCCCGCCCCCGCCCCGCAGAGTGCGGGCCGCCCACCATCTAGCTGGGGGCGGTGGGACTTCCGGCACTCTGCGCCCGCAAAATGGCCGCCGCCGCCGGGGCTTTCCAGCCTCCTTCTCCTTTCTAAGCTCGAATATAGAGGCTTTCGTCTTTCTGTCTACCCGGGCCTTCTGTCACTCCTTTCTTAGCCTGGTTATTTTTATAGCAGAGTTTAAAAGCAACGACTTAGAGTCAAACCTAGTTCAGAATCCTGCCTTTCCTCAAGCAGTGTGACCTTGACCTTTCTAATCACATTAAAATGTCTGAAACGTCAGCCCGGTGCTTGGAAGTGGTACGCAGAGCCTTAGTGTACTGAGAAGAAACTGGTTGTATTGGTAGAAAACTTCCAAAGCTGCTTGAAATGAGGGATTACAAATGTAGAGCTTCCTTTTGAAATCTGAAGAAACCCTGTGTTTGAATTGGTCTTTAGGAATCAAAAATTATTTCAAATTTAAATATATTTAGAACTAGGCTCTATATGTCTTATCGCCAAACGCATCTGTACTTTGTAAAACCTGTTTTGCTTTTTATCTTTTCTGATGTTAACTGGAATAAAAGTCTCATAGTTTAAAAAAAAAAAAAAGAGTAAGCAGTCAGATTTTACTCTGTGAGAACTGTTCCAAAAATCACAGCTAGAATTTAGTTTATATTGGTTGGAGCAGTAGGTCATTGACATTAAGAATTAATTATTTTTGAAGGGGGCTTCTGGTTCTGAGTTTTTTGACCTAATGCTATCTATGTGCAGAGGAAAGCAATGCTGGGGTTTAATCTCTTATTGTCTAAGAAGTGCGCTGTGGAGATATAAAGGATGGGTACCCATTGTTAAATCTTTATCCAGTTCCTTAGTCGTTAGTGGAGGTTGAAAAGACTGGCTTTACCGGAAGGCAGCATATTTTGCATAACTTTCATAGACTGCAAGTCTATGAATATGGCAAGGAGGGGCTCTCAGAAAGTTCTACAGCAACATCAGTGTCCTCTTGGCAGTTTTGGTGCTGTCAGGGAGGAGGAAAGGGTGATTCTTCCTTTTCCCTTTCTGTTATAGGCTGGCAAATTGTCAAATTATCATCACACAGATTGACGAGAAAAAAAGTTAAAAACTAAATATGTATACCTACTGTATATATGGGAGATAACAGTAAAAACCAAAATGGCTTGTCACCTTTTTAAATAACTTAAGACAAAGGATGGTGGGGGTGGAGGTGAGAGAAGATCAGTTTTGAGACATTTTTAGGAAAGGTACATTAAACAAGGCCATGACTATTATGCAGATTTAAGTTGCTGCCTCCCTTACTGAATTAGAGATATTTGGTTTTTCTGGTATAGAGAGACACCCTTATAAATGGAGATTTTCCTTTATACATATGCATGTCTTTTACTAAAGGGCAACCTCCAACCTGTTTTAGAGCCCCTCCTATGGCATAATCCTAATCCCAAAGAGACATATTATAGGCAAATTTTGCTCCCTTATAGTACAAAGATGTAAAAACATATGACTGAACTTGAAAAATCATGGCAAGTTAAGAGTAGTTTAAAGTATCTGAAAACCAAGCGCTAGAAAAATGAGCAGGAACTGAAACTATAGAAAGGTCACACATTTTGCTCCTATTCCACTCACCTTTGGTTTCTATCTTTCTCACTTTCAACTGCCTTCCTTGTATTAAAAATTTAGAAAATGACAGTTTCCAAAAGAGGTTCTCGTGCTAAGCCCACCAAGATGCAATATCTAACCTAACTGCAGTTTCAGCCTTCCCCAGGAATATAGTCCTAATGGACCAGTAGGGAATTTTCTGGTCAGCACCAATGAGGCAATCTTTTACATTCTCTAGTGGAAAATGAGAAAATCTGCCACAAAACACTTACCCATTCTGTTACAAGGCAGCCCCAATATAAAACTGGCTTGATGGCTTTGGTTTAGAGTGGGGGTGGAGTCCACAAAGCCTGTATGGAATTAGCTCAGGACATCCTTTCCCCCCTAACAATTCCACACAGGTAGATTACCTGGGTCTGAAATAATTCCCTCTCCTCTTACCTAGTCTGTCGATGATAGTAAAGTCTGGTCAACCAGGTTACAGCTGCAGAGTGACAGTTCTTGTTTATAGCTTGAGTATTACAGCAGAGGTATCACAACTCAAGTGTTAAAGTTTGAGTATTACAGCAATAATTAGGGACTTCTGAACTGTAGTCCCCGGGATATAAACTCAAGTAGCACTTGAGCTGAATTCAGCCCAAATTGCTCTAAGTGGAGCATGCTTCTGTAGGCAAAAGAGATAGAGCTAGTTTCGCTTTCAGGGTAAGTTTTTCAGTCAGTGCAGTTGCAATTGGTGGAAAGTTTGTGAAGCAATGCTAGTCTGAATTTCAATCCTGGGCATGGATTGCCAGTGTGGTTTCATTTCTTCTTGACTGTGGACCCATCTGCATGTGCCCCAACATGCCAGGGGCCCCCTGGATGTGCCTGGGATCTAACCCTCAACTACCTCTTGGGTCTGTTTTGTTGTTACTGAGACTTGGAATAACTCCATGTTCATTTTTCTTTTTTACTTTATTTACAATGTTTTCTTTCTGCCCATAAAACCTTTTATTTTGTACAGTTTTTTTGAGCATCTTCCTTCTGTCTAGATTCATGAATCATTTAATAAAGCGAATTAGATGTTTAAAGTTAACTGGTTGTGTGGTCCAGTTTTGGGGGTGCTGGATTTGGGGGTTTTTTGGTCCTTGACTATGGTGGGAGAAGAATTCATTGCCACATCTTTTTTTTTTCTTCCAAGATTCACCCATTTATGCATACAAGAACTGGGGTACAGGCCAGAGAAGCAAGGGTGGGGGTGGGGTGAGAGGATTCATCAGAGACAGAGTAGGGAACTGAACAGGCAGACTGACCGAAATACACTGCAGAGGTAACAGTGGGCGAGGCAGGGGAGGTCTGTTGCGCCATGTGGGTTCCTCCCTGGCTGGCCAGGGATCGAACTCGTGCTGCAGAGGCTGTGGATTGCTTCATAGTGTGGTGCTTAACCCCTTTCGCCACCAAGGAGGCCCCATAGCCACATCTTTAGCAGAAACAAAAGCAAAGTTTATTCAGAGACAGAATGAAATTACTCCAAGAAAGAGGTCTGGGCAGAAATTCCTGGGGAGAATAACCGCAAGGGGAGAGAGAGGAGCTCTTCTCTTAAATGGGGCATAGGAGTTAGTTGCTCACTCTGTCCCTTCCTGGGGTATACTGCACAGGTGCCACCAGTGTTTTGGTTTATTTGTCTAAGTCACTCACCCTTCTCCTGTGTTCCTGGGCTGCAGGTTTTATCAGTCTGGCCCCAGGTTTGGGTGGTGTCAGCCAGCCCTACCCTTCCATTGGGAGGGAAAGAACTCAGAGGCATTGTTTCACTGCCCAGAGAGAGACCTGACAATTCCCAAGAAATCCCCCCTCTAGGTAGCTTCTTGCTGTCCTCTGGCTTTATCTACCTGCCTGTGGGTTGAGGTGGGGGCTGCCTTTTTCCCCTCTCAGTGTTTCTTGCCTCTCCCTGGGCTTTATCATCTCTGGCAAGTGTTTCCTGGGGTCCTGGGTAAGCTGGCAGCTTAATTTTCTCTAGGCATGGCCTTCCCTGCTCTAAATGTCTAACACTTGGATTTTTGTTATTTAACAGTAGTTTCTCTTGAACCTGGGCACTTTAAAAAACAAAACAAAATGGATATATTATATCTAGGCTAAAAAGGATTTCTATTTAGAAAATATGAAGATTCATTCAAATATATACTAATAGACCACTGACTTTTAGGGGAATACTGGAAAATGGGTTTGAAAAGGTAATTGTAGGGCCTCCCTGGTGGCACAAGAGATTAAGACACAGCACTATGAAGCAATCCGCAGCCACTGCAGCACGAGTTCGATTCCTGGCCAGGGAGGTGACCCACATGGCACAGCAGATCTCTCCTGACTCGCCCACTGCTCCTCTCAGCAGTGTATTTCAGTAGATCTGCCTGTTCTGTTCCCCACTCTGTCTCTGGTGAATCCTCTCATCCCCCACACCTCTGGCCTACACCCCAGTTCTTGTATGCATAAATAAATAAAATAAATCTTTAAAAAAAAAGGGGGGGGAGAATTGATGGAACTAGACTACTGGTAGGGCTAAAGAAGATGGAGGTGATAATAAACCTATGTATTTTCTTACCCATGAAGTAAAGAAAAGGAATTGCGCCTAACACGACTTTCCAAATTCTCAAATTCCATTATTTTCTATTAATCTATTGTCTAAAGATGAAAGGAAGAAATGTTTTAAATGAGAAAGCAGTTATAAGAAGACAATGAATTGGTTTTAAGTTAAAATCTAAAACCTTGAGAAATTATCTAGTTCAGTTTCCTGTCCTGAAGAAGTTACTATCATTCCATCTGAGATCCTGGAGATTAAGTGATTGGCCTAAGAATACCCAGCAAGGTGGTTTATAAGAATGGGAATAAAAGTGCTCCACTGTTCTTTGAAATAACTGCTCATGAAGGTATCAGTACCTGTAAGTAGATATTTTTGGTAGTACCTCCAGAGAAAAGAGAATCTCAAGAAAAAGAAAGATCAGAGATGAAACATGGTTTGGAGATATCTTAATGGAGCGGATGAGTTTTCTGAGAAGACCAATCTATGGGGGGAAATTTGAGGAACTAAGTGAATACAAAGATGAAAGACTTGATTAAAAAGTCATCCTTAGATAAGCAATCACTGAGGAATACTCTTAGAAAATCATTGAATTCCACTATTGTATCTGTCAATTGTCCTTCGAGATGCTGACCTATATATAAAATCAACTAAAAAAGGAAGAAAAGGGTCTTCCCTGGTGGCGCAGCAGTTGAGCGCTGGGCTGCGAAGCTGCCCGCAGCCTCTGCAGTGCAGGTTCGATCCCCAGCCACTGGCGAGGGTCCCACATTGTGCGCAGACCTCTCCTGCTGCTCACTGCTCCCCTCAGCAGTGTATTTCGGTCCATCTGCCTGTTCTGTTCCCTGCTCTGGCTCTGGTGAATTCTCTCACCCTCCCATGCTCTGACTGTACCCAGTGCTTGTATAAATAAATAAATAAATCTTAAAAAAAAATTTTTTTTAAAAGGAAAAAAGGTAGAACCTATTCAAAAAGGGAAAACTCTAAATTAATCTTAACTTCCACATAAATAGGACTGTACCTTTATATACAACCATATGTCCATCTCCCCCTATTCTAGCTGATCAATATTGTAAAGGGGATTAAATTGAGAGCCTTACACAAGGATGGAGGTCATGTAGGGTGTATGTTGAGGCAGTATGATATATATATATATATATATATGTAGATTTTTGGTGGATTTTCTTTTTTCAAGAATGTAACTTTTCCTAATTTTGAAAGTAATAATTACAAAATATTCATATAATATAGAAAGGAATGAATAAAGTAAAAATTACAACACCTATAGATAATATCTGTTAATATTTTACCATGTGTCATTTAAATATTCTATGTGTAGATTAAGAAAAATAGGATCATACAATATGTATGATTTTTAGTAATCATTTTTATTTAGTAATTCACAATTAATATTTGTATTCATAAGTATAGACCTATATCATAATTTTTAATACCTATTGAGTACTTCCTCCTGAAAATTTGTGGGTGATATTCCTTGAAAGAGTAAGAATTCTAGTAAAAATATAAGGAAAAAATAAAATAGTATGAGTCTAGAGTGACTTAAAAGTACTCTTTGGATGTCTTATATGATCTCAAATTTCTGTTAAGATATTTATTTTTTATTTTTAAACTCCCCATTCCCACCCTAAAAGGATCAATTTCTCTTTAGAGAAGTGGCTTCACTTTGTCTCAGAGGTTCTGTGACTAACCTAGGCTATCCAGTCAGTACATGCTACCCTTTTGAACAATAACTGAATTAGTGTGGGCATAAGCTCTAGATAGTTTGAGCTTCTCCTTTCTTGGACAAGAGAAACTTGTAGGCTGTAATCTTGGAAACAGCTGGAAGTCAGTCCTAGAATAATGCAGATATCAAGGAAGCACAGCAGAGAGAAGGAAATAAGTAGTTTCTTGATGAAATACTGAGTTGTGGGGACAAGTGTCATGTCAGTGGATTTCTCATTCTTGTGAACCAATCAATTCTCTTTATTGTTTAAACAAGTTTGAGTTGTAGTTTCTATTACTTGAAATCAAATGTACAGAAGAAATTTCTAGAAGAAATACCAACAGTAATTGCTTGCTTGTGAGTGGTAAAAATACATGATTTTTTTTTTTTGTCTGTAAAAAAGCACCCGAAACTTCTATGAAAACATGTATACTGGGCCTCCCCGGTGGCGCAGCGGTTGAGCGCTGGGTTGCGAAGCTGCCCGCGGCCTCTGCGGCGCCGGTTCGATCCCTGGCTGCTCCCCGGCCACCGGAGGAGGGTCCCACATGGCGCGCAGACCTCTCCTGCCGCCCGCTGCTCCCCTCAGCAGTGTGCTTCCGTCCTTCTGCCTGCTCTGCTCTCCCCTCTGGCTCAGGTGAATTCTCTCACCCTCCTGCGCTTCTGACTGTACCCAGTGCATGTATAAACAAACAAACAAAAAAAAACAAATAAATAAAAAAAAACATGCCTCTAAAAAAAAAAGAAAAAAAAAGAAAACATGTATACTGATTCATCGGGAAAAAGTCTGAAATAAGTTATAATATATATTTTTGGCTCTATGGAAATGATGAAAAACACCAAATAGTAAACATTTTCTAAAACAAATTTAAAAGTCACTACTATGTATCAAACCACGTAGGTAAACAAAATCCATTCAACAGAACAATTTAGGACACCTAGAAGGTGCAATTATACAAGGCAAATGCCTTGTTTTTGTTAATCTTTGTATTCCCAGCATTTAGAATAGCACTTTCCTTGACATATGGTAGGTTTTCCATAAATGAATTTTGAATTATTGAATAAAACATAATTTCCTATGGGCTGTCCAAGATGTCAAAACATATTTCTGTTCAAAGGGAACTGTTTGATACAAGCAACTGTGGTAGAGCTCTTTCATAGTGGTTGGGTTTCTTACCCTTTCAGTTTTCACTTGACCCTGTTTAGAGCTTTATTTAAGTAGACTCCCAGTTTGGGAGACTATTCTCCCAACAAATTTGGAGCATGTTCTTATTTTCATTATTTTAAAGATATAATTAAATAACTTAATTGCTGGTCTCACAACATAAAACCCAAATATTATCTTTCAATTTAATATACACAAATTTGTGTATGCTTGTGTTTGTTTGTTGCCCCTCTTTCAACTTGCTATTAAAATATTCTTACAGCGGTGGCGCAGCGGTTGAGCGCTGGGTTGTGAGGCTGCCCGCAGCCTCTGTAGCGCCGGTTCCATCCCCGGCTGCTCCCCGGCCACCGGAGGAGGGTCCCACATGGCGCGCAGACCTCTCCTGCCGCCCGCTGCTCCCCTCAGCAGTGTACTTCGGTCCTTCTGCCTGCTCTGCTCCCCGCTCTGGCTCTGGTGAATTCTCTCACCCTCCCGCTCTTCTGACTGTACCCAGTGCTTGTATAAATAAATAAATCTTTTTAAAAAATATATAAATAAATAAAATATTCTTACAAAAAGCAATGAGGAAAAGTGCAATCTGAGTATCTCACCTTGTTATTATTACCCACAGGTAAGGCTCAAATGTGGTTGTATAGGCAGAGACTTGTCTGGGCCAGCACTTAAGAGGTTAGTAGAAAAACAATGGAACCAGAATTAGATTATGAAACTCAGAGTTAAGTCAGTAACTTAGATAAGACAGAGCATAAAATAGAAGAAGGGTGTAGAAATTGAACAACAGAAGCATGATGACTTTGAAAGCTCTTTTTTTGGCCACTTTTTTTTTAAGGGTGTTCATGAAACTGAAAAACTTTTTTTTTTTTTAAGATTTATTTTATTTATTTATACAAGCACTGGGTACAGTCAGAAGCGCGGGAGGGTGAGAGAATCCACCAGAGCCAGAGCGGGGAGCAGAGCAGGCAGAAGGACCGAAGCACACGGCTGAGGGGAGCAGCGGGCGGCAGGAGAGGTCTGCGCGCCTGAAAAACTT
Organism: Talpa europaea; assembly: GCF_964194135.1. Taxonomy (NCBI): domain Eukaryota; kingdom Metazoa; phylum Chordata; class Mammalia; order Eulipotyphla; family Talpidae; genus Talpa; species Talpa europaea. Next base: position 111,769,889 of record NC_140073.1, read on the forward strand.
TTTTTTAAGGGCGTTCTGTTTTTACTACTAGTTTGGTCACTTAAAAATATGCTCATAAAATTAATAAAGAATTAATAAATAATAATTAATTAGTTAAGAATCTTATAAATGTGGAGTATTTGTAATCTGAATCATCTCTTAGGTGAAAAACGAAAATGAACTGACTGTAAAATAAAAAGAGAAAGTTGAGGGCCTCCCCGGGTGGCGCAGTGGTCGAGCACTGGGCTGCAAAGCTGCCGGCAGCCTCTGCAGCGCGGGTTTGATCCCCTGCCGCCAGTGAGGGTCCCACATGGCGCGCAGACCTCTCCTGCCGCCCGCTGCTCCCCTCAGCAGTGTATTTTGTCAGTCTGCCTGTTCTGTTCCCTGCTCTGGCTCTGGTGAATTCTCTCACCCGCCTGCGTTTCTGACTATACCCAGTGCTTATATAAATAAATAAATAAATAAATAAATAACTCTTAGAAAAAAACAAAAAACAAAAACATCCCTTTGGTTCTTTAAAAAAAAAAAAAAGAGGAAGTGGAGAAAATCTCAGATTTAACTTTGACTTTGGAGTAAGATTTTTACCTATTTCTAGGCACTACAAGAATGGATCTTTTGTGTAAATTACTAGCTCAGAAAATGACTATCACATCCTCAGCACAGACCTCTGAAGTGTTTGTCTAGAAGCTTGTGTATTCCAGGAGCTCCACTACCTTTCCTCCTTGAAAGGGCAGATTCCCCCTCTGTGTTGGTTTCCATAGTAATCCTTAGTGCGGGAAACAGTGACTGGCTCATAGTAAGCACCTGATAAATATTTGTTGACCTACTAACTCTTGAAACCAGATAAGTTGTGAATTGTCTGTATTTAGAGAATCCCTTAAAACAGAAACACCTGCTCTTTCTTATTTTACTATCAACTATCAACAAGAGAAACTTACTGAGAAGTATTAGAACCCAAGTCTCTATGTGGCAGCAGAAGATCCAGATTGTCTCAGCAACTAATTGTATGAGGAATCCCCTGCAGTTCCTGGGTTGGGGGTATAGCCAAGTGTCCCTTTACCCTGCCATTCCCTTAATGCAAGATTGCCAAAGCTGGTGCTGGGTGGGTTTTCATGTCTCTACCGGGTTTGGGTTTTGAAAAATCACATTGGTTTTTGAGACATGCAGTTCAGGTTTAAACCTGGCCATTGCCGTTCAGATGCAGCAGAGCTTACCCATCCAGCTCCAAGGCAGGGCCTACCGCTGCTGCCTTGAGGCTGCAGGACCTCAGTGCAGGCTGGAGCCAGTGGGATTTGGTTTTAAAGCCCACACCTTTTTGTAAATGGACCAATCAGGTTTGAGCTTACACCTGGTGCCAATCAAGACTTGGAAATGGTGGCAGTTTTCAAAACTGACCTCTTTGGTTTGAAAGGTGGATACCCTGAAGGCAATATAAGCTGGGGCAGTAACCAGCTTCATTCATTGATTGGGAGTCTCTTGTTGGGTGTTCATTTATCAAGACCTTCATTCATTGGGAGACCTTTTCTCTGACCTCCCCTTGGAACTGCTTTCTGACTGCTGCTTCTGCCCCAGACTCTGCTTCCACATTGCCTGCTGAACAGAGCTGCTGGCCTAGGCCTAGCATCTCTGAAAGAGTTGTACACTAGTACCTGGTGCTTTAACATTACCCCTGAAAGATCTGTCTGCCATTGGCCTGTACTTGGCATCTCTAAGAGCTGTGCACCACTGGTCTGTGCCTGGTTCCTCGAAAGAACTGCAACACTGGTGCCTGATCCTCCACATTGCCACCTGCTGACAGGCACTAGCCAGTGGCTGTGACCTGATTGGCATTGCTGGCCTGTACCTGGCTACCTCTAAGAGCTGTGCATTGCTTCTGATAGAAATATGACCACTACCTGACCACTGCCCCTGCCTGTAGCATGTCCAATACTACCTCCTGGTGCTGTTGAATCTGGTGCTATACAGCCTGGCCTTTAGCTGTCTGCTGTGTTGCTGCAGTGCTGCCTCAGTAAGGCCACCTGTGACTACCTCCAGCTGCCATTGTGAGTTGGGTCCTGGTCCACCACTTACTGGTGTGCCACCAGCTGCAGGCTCTTGTCAAAGGGAAAATGCCATCTTGCATGAGCAGTTTTTGGCTTGGACTACTGGATGTTGCAGATAGTATCTGTGTAAGACAACTAGCCACTTGTGGACTTAGAGACGCTTTGCTTTCCTCCAATTTTCCCTTTGTTAATAAACCCTGTTATTGTACTCTGAGCCTGAATCAGAGTACAATGTCTTGCCGTTGTAAGCACATGGGTGAGGACCTACAACTGTGAATTCCCCAGCTTCCAAGTTTCATAACAATGGCTGAAACAAAATAAATCATGGGGGGATATCATCATTGGTTGTGACATAGACTAAATATGATAAATTGTATCCCAATAATTAGTGCTACAAATAAATAAATGTCCCCAGAATTCCAACAGTCTATATCAGTTTTCCCTAAACCATATAACGAATTTGAAATAGGAAAGAGAACTTAAGACTTATGAAATACAAGAATATTACCCAGACCTAGCCAGAAAGAGGCCTGGTCACAAGATTTGGAGATGGTTGTTCTTGGAGAATAAAGTTGATGAAAACAATCTCTCAGTGTGCTATTTAGTGGAATCTAGCCTTGTAGAGGCTAAGACCAATAACACAGTTATCAATATCTATAAGTCTGATGTGTTATCAGTTATAATGACCTAACCCTCTCACATGGTTTTATTATACTCAAATATTTTGGAGATAAAATATTTAGAGTAATGTTATAATTTGATAAAATTCCTAGAATGTTCTAAGAAGTTTTAATTCAGATGTTGACTCAGTAACTAGTCAAGAACTTTGAAAAATAAAAAATTCTTTGTCAAACAAGGAACTATTATTAAAAGTTCAGGGCCAATGTTTGCCATAGTGAATATGGTTGTGTGTTTTAGAGGCAAAAAGGAGCTTATCATGAGGGCAATGAAAACAGTTTTTTAAATCTTCAAGCCACAAGCGTGATCCCAGTGAAATTCAAAAGCATCATCTAAATATCTTTTTAACCACTTTAATATCACTCTTTCAACCGTGTGTGTGTCAAAACTTAGAGTATCTGGGGGAAATGGCATTTTTCCTGTTTATCCAAAATCCTTCTAACTTGGGAAAATGGTAAACAGAAAAGAAATATGACCTCTGTTCCAGGGAGTTTAGCCTGTATGAGGAAGTTGGAAAGGAAAAAGCCTTCATGGGAGTAGCTAGACATCTAAAAAAATGTAAAAGGTTAGTGGAAATAATTACAAAGTAACCTGAAGAAGAGAAATTTATCTCCTCAGCTCTTGGAAATAAGAGAAGCTTTGTATCAGTACCACTGAGGCTGGGGACCAATGGGAAGCTGTTGTCAAGGCCACAGCTGTTACAGGGATTATGCCATAGGTAATACTCTACAAAAGGATGGGGGTGGGTGGGGTTAGAATTTAGACATTCCCTCCTATTTGACAAAAGTGGTTTATTGTTTCCTTTTGATGTGCTTTCAAACGCTTTTTTTCTCAACATTTTTTCCCATCTTCTCTTCGTTATTATTATACCCTAGCAATTTGGTGCTAACAGGCTATAATATGCTTCGCATATTATTTGTTCAGTATGATTTGCATGTAAGTTACTGATCAAGGACCTAGGAGAGTCAAGTGAGCCAGCAGATGGAGTAATAGTGGAGTGAGAAATCAGTGGTAAGAACGAAGGTACAGCGTGGCAGAAGACAGAATGCTTAATCACAGTCAGGATCCAAAGGTCTGTCACAGTCATTCTCAATTAGTATGTCAGAGCACAATCACTTGGGGGACTATATGTTTTTAAACTACAATGCTAGGACCCCAACCAGGCTTACTAAATCAATGACTCTGAGATTGGGTCCAAGATTTGTAGTTATTTTTTCCAGCTCTGTGAATGATGCTAATGCAAATTCCTAGTTAAATTACTCATTTAAGGAATAAAGTAGAAATTATAAATCTGTTTTATAGTCAGTTGGGAATATTTGTCTTTGAGGAGGGCAGAAAAATTTTATGGAGTCTTAGTGCCCTATGGGGAGAGATTATTTTCATTATAGGAAGCAAGGCACAGTGAGTCTGGCAACTTCTTTAGGAAATTCATTTCAATAGCTATTTTCCTACAGGACAGTGTACCTCACATGAAATCCATTTCTTTTTGGTTTGTCCTTTGTGGAGAATCAAAGTAAAACAAAACTAAACTAAACTAATCACTGTCATGTTTCTTGTATGTGCCATTATCAAACTTCAGTCAGAAAGTTCATGTTATGGGTGAAACTGGGTGAAGTAATTTTGTGGCACATTCAATAACTAAGCCAATTACACTTGCTGTATTGTGGATTGTGTAGCAAAACTCTAGTGCAGTTATTTCACCATCTCTTAAATCGTCAGTTTTTGAAAAACAATCATAATTCCTCTTATCTTCTTCAGAGATGTTATTTTCTAAAATATGGCTTTTTACTAATCTTTTCCTTTACAGTTTGTGCATTTGGGTCTTATTTAAGAAACTCTTCCACCGAGGTTGCAACATACTCACCTACATTTTCTTCTAAAAGTTAAACACCTTTTAAAGTTGTTACTCTTTGTACCATTTTTCAAATTCTCATATGTTATAAGAGTCCTACTCTAGACCCAAAGTGTAGAAAGTTCCTGTCCAACACGGAGAATACTTTGGCAGCTCCAGCTACAAGTCTAGATCAAATAACCCTCAGTGTGGACTAAAATAATATCAGAATGTACAGAGAGATAAAAATCTATAAGGTGTAGTAAAAGAAGATAGCAAAACAGAATCAGCTGATGGAAATCTAAATTATCTTAAAGTCAATGTGATTTTCCCTAGAGGTACTAAAACTGTAAAGCCTTAAGCTCTGAGAATAGCATGTGTAGACTAATGACAGGTAACCAGGCTTTGGATAGGCTTATCTCATGTTTGTCAAAAGTCTAGCAGAGATATACTTATCATGTTTGTCAAATGTCTCAGGGGGCCTTTAAGATGCCCTTGAGCAAAAGTCATATTAAAACGCCATGCAAACCACTTCCAAGAAAGAAATCTTTTTGATAATATTCTGAGAAAGTGTCTCATATCTGAACCCCGTGCTTGCTCCCCATAGCTACCTACTCCTGTAGGATTGCAGTTCACTCTGGAAGTGGTTGCTAGATTTTGGGTTTAGGATATTATGTATTCTAGTAAATATATATATATATATATAAATATATATATTTATTTAAAAAATATATTTATCATTTATATTTTATTTATATATATTTATATTTATTTATTATACTTTAAAATATATTTAAATATTTATATATTTTATATATAAAATACATACATATTTTATATTTTAAATATATTTTTAATATATTTAAATATATTTAATATATTTAAAAATATATTATATTTTTAAAATATATTTATTATTTAAATATATATATTTAGTATATATTTATATATATATATATAGTAAATATATATATATTTGATCATTCACATGACCAAAATTTATTTCTCATACATATTTGGTCATCATTCACAGTTTCTTTCTCTCAGTTCCCCCCAAAGCTCTGGAATATCTTCAGGGTTGAAGTGTTATTTACTATGTTAAGGCAACTTTTGGAAAGCTGAGAGGCTGGTTACCTGGGAAACCAACATGAATAGAGGGTAGAACTTTCAGTTCCACCCACCCTCCAGAGATTGAGCTCCACTGCCACTGTCCAACGAGATAATCAGTCATGCCTCTGTAATGAAGCCTTCATTAAGTCCAAGAGGACAGGCTTCAGAGGACATCAAATGTGAAGATTTGGGGGAGAATGGTATGCCTAGAGAAGGCAAGGAAGCTTCCTACCTTTTTGTAGGGTAAGGAAAAATGTCAGGCTTTTCTGCCCTCCCGCCATCAGAATCGATGATGGATCCTTGCGGTCCTGAATGCATGCCTGATGGCAGGCACCTGGAGTGGGGTGTGGGCATAGGTAGATAGGATTCACCTGGGCTGAGACTGCTTTTAAAGGCGGTGTCACGGGGACGCCAGTAGGAGCCAAGAACGAACAGAAGCCAAGAGAGCAGCAGAGAAGGCCAGAGAGTCCAGATAGAGTGAAGACTTGCTTGGGGCTGGGAGCCCTGCCAGCCTCCTGGCCCCCCAGCACCCCTGCCTGCAGTGTACCTGGTAATCCCAATAAAAGACCTGCAAAAACCCCTGAGGGCTCCAGGATTCCTCCTTTACCCGGTCTGCTGGATCCTAGAAAACCTGCTCAGTGGTCCAGTTCTGCCCTTACACTTTTCCATATACCTTGCCCTCTGTATCTCTTCCTTCTGGCTGTGAGTTTTAGACTGTAATAAACTGGTGATCTAGTAAGTGGATTTCCCATGTGCCATTCTAGCAAATTACTCAAACCTGAGGAGGGTGTCCTAGGGAACCTCTGATCTACAGCTAGCTGGTCAGAAGTATAGTACTATTCTGGGTATGCTAAGGGCACTGAAATTTGAGGAGGGAGCCCTGGTGACCTCTGGTCTACAGTCAATTGGTCAGAGGCATGGGTTCACCTGGGGTTTTCGGTCAGTGTCTGAAAGGGAAGGTAATGTGGGGAGACTGAGTCCTTAACCTGTGGAATCTGAGGCTATCTCCAGGTAGGTAATGTCAGATTGAGTTGAATTCTCAGACACCAGCAGTTGTTGTGGGGTATCCTCCACACCCCTCCCCTGGAATTGAGCTGCATGACATATAATACCAAGTGCTCCAGCTCTTGCTTTATGAATATCTATTATCTACTCTCCATTGCCTGCTTCTAATGCCAAGTGAGCTGACTCACTTTTGTACCCTCTGCTTTAACTAGTCAGAACCTTAGGGCTTCTGTGCAGGATCCTTAATACCATCTCAAGCTGTTGCATATAAGTTTCCAACCACAACTTTGCAGCTGTTACCCCATGAAGACTATTACTTGCATTAGCAAAGCTGCACCTTTATAATACTCTCCACATACTCAAATGGTCTGACAATCATCATAGTGAAGGAGCATATCTATAGGTATAAAACAATCTGTTTTCAAAGGTGTCATTTTGTGTTGTGCTACTCTGCACAATACACCCTTTGTGGAAGGATCTGCTGTTGCATAGGGCAACACCACACTAATAAAGAAACAGGAGATCCTGGCCTTTTTATTGATAGAAAAATAATACAGCATCAGTTGTGAGGGTAAAGAGGAAAAAAAGGAAAAGGGAAAGGAAGTAACTAGAAAATGTGCTGACATCTATATTGTCAGGGATTGTGAGACTGCTCTTCCAGGCACTTCTCATCTGCTTAATGACTCTTATTGTAATTGAGATCAAGCCTGTAATATAAATGATTTTCAGGCTTTTCTGCCCTTGGCCATTAGGTTTGCCCTACCTGATGGGGCACCTTCATTTTGTTAAATTGTTATGTTATGTTGTTTACTTCTGTGGGCCATGGCAGCAGTATTGAGATATTTGCCCAGAGAAGCAGAGGCAGGAGAGTGGCAGGAGAGAGAAGGGGAGAAAGAACACCAGAGAACCCAGAGTGAAGACTTGCCTAGGGCTTGGACGCCTTCGGCCTCCTGGCCCCCGGCACCCCTGCCTGCCATGTACCTGGTTGCTGCACTACATCTAAAAGCTCAATAAAATACTAAGAAAGCCACTGAGGGCTCCAGGACTCTTCCTTTACCCGTCTTGTCTGCTCAGATCACAGAAATCCTGGAGCTCTGTGTCATCCTGCCACTACAAAGCCCTAGTTCCCCAGCCATGGTTTCAATCTTATCAACAAGGCCGTCCACTGATCAGCTTCTGGGGTCCCTTGTCATACATCAGTCCTTGGACCCCTGGGCGTTCCCTGTCATACCTTGTAATGCATAGCCTTCCTGTCATGGTCCATCTTTGTGCTATGGTTTCTCTCAGTTCCCTCTGCTCAGATGTTTTTCTCCCCTCACGAAAGTCTAGTTCCTTAATTCAAGTTTCAATTATGGGCTGCTTGGCTGCTGCTCATTCTAAACTGAATCCCCACTTCCTGTCTGTCCCTCTGGGCTTTCTTTTTTTTCTAGGTCTTCTTAACCAGTTTCACTATCCTGCCCTGATCCCTGCAAAGAATCTTGTTTACTCGTTTAACCATTTCCCTTTAAATTTAAGCTGCCTGAGCTTATCTAATTTGTTTACCAAGGTATTTCCAGTCCCTAGAATAATACCCAGTGCATAAAAGATATTCAGAAGCTTTTTATAGAACATTCATAGGTTTATTTTCTTTTGTAATAGAAAAAACTTTTATTCACTTTACAAAAATGTATTTACTAAGCACCTACTTTGTGGCATTACCACTTTGGATTTGCACAAAGACGCTGTTTTTTAGAGGTTGTATTAATTTCCTAGGGTTGCCATAACAAAAAACCCCACAAATAAATAACCACAAATGTCTTAAAGCAATTTTATTACCTCACCAGTCAGGAGGCTGGAAGTCTGAATCAAAGCGTTGGCAGGGTTGGTTCCTTCTGGAGGCTCCGAGGGAGAAACCACCCATGCATCTCCCCAGGCTTCTGGTAGTTGCCAGCAATCTTTGACACCCCATGACTTGAAGACACATCATTCTGATCTCTGCCTCCCTCGTGGCATCATCTTTTCCTTTGGGTGTCTTCTGTCTCTTATAAGGGCCTCCTCACTGGATGTGGGGCCCACCCTAATCTCATATGACCTCATCTTGGATACTTCTCTAAGTGACCTTATTAATGTCACATTCTGAGGTTCTGTGTGGATATAAATTTTAGGAAGATGCTATTCAACCTGAATAGAGGGGTTTACAATGCAACTCAGCAATGGGCAGTCTATTCTTGATGTAGGGTAGTGACATGGGTTGTGTTTTCGATGACCAGTAACCGTTCTTCTTTCTCAGAAGCACCCCAATTTCCTGCTGGGAATTACTGCTTCCTCTTTGTAAGCAGTTTTAATGGGGATGTAAATCAATATTCTTCATCCCACTGCAACCGAGAGGCCACATGTAATCCAAGGGAAGACACCTGGACTATTTCATTTTTCCAAATTTATATCTCTTTATATCTTGGCAGCCAAATGAGACCTAGCTTTCACTCATTCTAAATTTCCCATGAGTTTAGCTGGAAATCTGTGAATGCAAAGGAAGCAATAAAAGATCTGGACCCATGGAACCTTTCATTTTGAGTTGAGGCCCAAAAGAACGGGGAGAGAGGGAGTATGTACATCATAGCCTTGGCATCTAGGTAAGATCTGTTAAGCTGTTCTTGCTGTTGGGGTGCCAGGAACTGGCCTCCTTCCTGTCTTGTGTCCAGACCTGGCTCTCCAGCTCCCATTTTTCTGAGTTCCTGGCTTGTACTCTGTTAAAGTCCCCTTTGGCTTAAGTTTGCCAGAGTCTATGCCTATGGTTCCCAGCAGAAGAAACTCAACAGTTAACACTGCAATCCAAGGTTTTTCAGTCCTGGTGCAGCTCTGCATATTTAGCTCTAAGTTCTGACATCTGCGTTTACTACTACAGGAGATATTACCTTCAAAATGTCAATTTTACCCGAAACCTACAAATTAGTGCAATTACAAGTCAGCATATTAGCTTCATTATTAATTTATTTATAACCCATCTTATTTCAAAAGGATTTCATTGTGTTAAATTACTCTACAAAGGTACAGCAAGAAAAAATATATTTAAAATAAGAAATGAAAGTGAGACAAAGGAAGAGCAAGGGTAGAAAAATGAGAAGGAGCCATGAGTGAACATACTCCATAAAATGACACCAGGAAGACCCAGACAATGTGTAAAAGACAGATGCATGAGGTGAGCTATGGTTGTTGCCATGGTTTCGGCAATAATATTTTTTACTTGAAGTGTTACAGGGCAGGGAGAGGGGCAGCCCAATCCCCCTTTCCTGGGGACCACCCTGTTACAGAAGTAGTACTTTTTCAACCTGCATTTCAAAGCATTTTGTATCTCCTTGCAGTAAAGGATCATGAGATAATCAAGCAACTTGCCAAATAGGGAACTGCCTAATTAAGTAACAGAACAGACAACACATTTGCTTGGAGTTATTATGTTATAACTTTAAATATGGTTAAAAATAATCCTGAAGTATTTAGGATTTAAAATTTGGGGAGAGGGTTAAAATTGCTAAAAAAAAACCCAACCCTTTAAAAACTGTATTTTCAATTAATAACTTATTTTACCTTAATGGTAACTTATTTCATTTTATTTAATACCTGGACTTTGAAACACTTGTTTGATAATCTGTTTTTGCAAATTAAAATATTTAAAAAAGAATAGAGGGACTTAATATTTACTCCCCCCCTTTTTGATATCAACTATTACTTTCTTATTATTTTTTTGATGTGGTGTTTTCACATATTATAGAAATGCTGGTTCCCCTCTTGCAGTTTCTATAAAAGAAGTGAAAACCCAGATTTTAAATGCAAACACTGCATAATGATATTGCTCATACATAATAACATAGTAAACACAATCATAAGATACTGATCTTCATTATTATAATGAAGATTTTCCCATTTTAATATTTATTGCATTTTCCCCCTACCAAACCTTTTCCAAAATGAAAAGGCAACTATTGAATACATCACAAGTGCCACCTAGTGCTTTCCTGGAAAATAACATTTTTATCTTTAGAAACCAGAACAAAACAAGTTGTATGGAGAAGATTGTGCTCCAGGCCAGAGCTCATTTAAATAACTCTGCTTCCTGAAAAAGAGTGTTATATGTCAAAAAAAGGCTGTGAAAGTAGAATCTGAAAATGAGTTTTCCTGACTGTAGTCTGATCTCTCAATATGGCTTGATTTTACTTTCTCTATAGATAGAGATGGAGTGGAGTAAAGGGGTGGGAATGGCTAAAGAAAGGGAGAATGAAGGCATTTCACTAAAGTGCAACAATATTTTCAGGACATATTTTCTTCCATCTCCCAAGGGGAGCTGACCTCTTGCTAAAGCTCTAAACCCATTGTCACTATTTTATGCCCCAAGTCACTGCTCTTCTCGATTTTTCTATCTTTAAGGCACTTAAGCATCACCGTCACTACCACCACCCCCAGTCGCTATAGCTGAGTGACTATCATTGCGGGACGCAGTGCAGGTGTCAAGGAAACAACTCTGGCTTTAGTCCCCACCATCAAGGATCTTAGTACCAACTTGGAGAGAGAAGAGGAGAGGAGGAGGGTCAAGAGGAGGAGAAAAAGCATATGTGTAATAGGAGAAGAGCAACATTAGATAAAAGTCATACTGTTTTCCAGTTCAGAGATCAGAAAAACATTGAAACCGTTCCCACCCTTTATCCTCACCTGGTGCCTGAGTCCTGCAGTCCTCTTTTGAAACGCCTCTCTTGACATGTCTATTGTCCATTTATTCCTCCAGCTCATGCCTGGAAAATTGCAACAGGCTTATCCTTTGACTTCCTGCCTCTCCTACATCCAGGCTAACATTACTGAAACGCTACCCTTCATTCTCTTCCTCAAGAACCAGTTATGACTATCTTGTGCTTAGATGATTATGGGTGCTCAAGTCAGGAACCCCAAGATTTTCTTTTCTTTTTTTAAAAGATGTATTTATTGATGTATACAAGAACTGGGGTACAGGCCAGAGGTGTGGGGGGTGAGAGGATTCACCGAAGTCAGAGTGGGAAACAGAATAGGCAGATTGACTGAAATACACTGCTGAGGGGAGCAGCGTGCGAGCCAGGAGAGGTCTATTATACCATGTGGGTAGCTCCCTGGCCGGGGATCAAACTCATGCTGCAATGGCTGTGGACAGCCTCATAGGTTGTGTCTTAACCCCTTGCGCCACCAGGGAGGCCCCCAAGATTTTCAAAGTTGTCTTCTTGATGCCTCGCTCTGACAGGAAGATTCCCTTGAGAACATTGAAGGCCCTGGAGGCTAAAGAGAAGCTCTTTTCCTTCCCTTAATTCATTTTTTGGGGGGACTAGTGTCAGGGGTGGGGGTGGGGATGTCTTGCAGGTGTAGGTGTATCTGTAAACATGTCCTCTCAGAGTCACTCATTTTTATTTTCAGAGTAAAGATGAAGTCAGTCTCTCCTTGATATGTGAAGTCCCCCCTCCTCTCTCCTCAGCTTCCCTGTACCCCTTCCTTCATCCTTTAGTTAGGGATTAAACCCCTTTTCCTGATTGGAAGTGGGAACTGCATAATCACTGTAGCTCCTCCTTGCACACATTATTGATTTTTTCATTCGTGATGAGTCTCATGTTTTGATTACTCAAACTGTCAGAGGGGAACTCCCAGGGGTGGGGGAATTTTCCCCTGTGCCTTGGCAGTGCAAACCTCTGGGCCTAGCTTTGAGGCTCTTTTGTAATTTACATGGACTTTTAACATTTAATTTGATTGGTCACTGTGCCCTACCACTACATTTTTATTTATTTATTTTAAATTTAATGAATTTCAATTTTTTAATGAAGTACCATTGTTGTATACCCTTGTTAATATTTTGACAGTATAGGATTTCTCCAAACTAAATTTTTATCTCTGGAGAGAGCAAGTCTCTTCTTACTTTGAACCAAAGAGCATAGTGTGCTTCCATTTCCTTTTTAAAATTGTGTATGTTTTTTGGTCCCCTCCCCCCCCCCCCCACCGCCCCGGTATTTCTACCTGCATTTTTTTTTTTTTTAAGTCTCTTGTGACATTGCCTTTACAATATTTTCATCTTCTTCCAGCTATTTCATTATGGCAGTTGTTCTATCACTTACTGCCATTCGCCGCCTCACACACTCTTGTCCTGGTACCCTTCCACTTGGGCAGCCAGTTCTTCTCCAGTCTTTCCTGGTTGCTCTCTCAGGCATATTAGAACTTCCCTTTTCTGTCTGGATTTGTTTCACTGTCTTCTCCATTACCAGTCTTCTCCTTTCTTTACTCTTAATTTTGCTGTAGAATATTTTCAAGTAACGTCGCAAGAATGGGCATGTGAGACATAAATGTTCCAAGTCCATGCATGTCTGAAAATGTCTTTATCCCACCTTCCCACTTAATTGTGTTTGTCTGGGTACGGTGTTATAGTTTATAATCATGTTGCCAAAGAACTTGGTAGCTGTTTCCTCATTGTGTTTCAGTACCTTTTGTTTGCAGATGAGAAGCCAATGTCAGCTTGGTGGTTTTTCTTTGGAATGCGAAAGAAAAATTCTTTGTATTTCATTACTATTAAGTCAAATCCTAACAGTCCATTTCTCCATTTTAATGCTGAGCCCCACAAGTTGGAATTCTGCTTTTAATGCTAACTAATGACATTTCAAGGCTTGCTTGTGAAATTTTGCTTTTAATGTAGATCTTCACAATTTTTTAAAATATCTGTTACTGAAGCTATAAATCTTTCTTATTTTAAAACTTGATCAAAGGATCTGATGGAGTTAGGTGCTAAATGTGAATTCTCATAAGCACATCAGTCTTCTTTCCTATGTGATATGAAGTCTTGCACAAATACAACTGCTACCAACTCATTCTGTTCTCTATAATATAAGTCATTGGAATTATTATTTGAACAAAGGAGTCTTATTGATGCTACAAATTTTAATTATACCTGTCATTCTGTCTTGCTTGTTAACATTTGTTAAGATTGTCTTATTTGTGAACCTGGCGATAATGTTGTAGTTGACACTTATGTTGCCAAGTGATATAAACATTATCAGAGTTTCTCTGTCAAATCAGGAGAGGATCCTTGGCTCTCTATTTGCATAGTGGACAAATAAAAGTCTACTCTGTTAGAGTGCTTTAATAACAAAAATTTTGTGTTTTGTTCCATTTACATTTCCACACTGACATCCAGTTTCTTTAGCACCATGAACTACGATGGCAATTTCTCAAACCAAGAGTTGGTTTTATAAGATATTTATCTCTGATACCTGAGTGCTATTTAAAACATGTTGGACTTGGGCCTCCCTGATGGTGCAGGGGTTAAAGACACAGGGCCATCAAGCTACAGCCAGCCACTATAGCACTATGAAGCAGTCTGTAGCTACTACAGCGTGAGCTCGATCCCTGGCCAGGGAAGTGACCCACATGGTGCAGCAGACCTCTCCTGTTCCTCCCACTGCTCCCCTCAGCAGTGTATTTCAGTCAATCTGCCTGTTCTGCTCCCCACTCTACGTTGGGTAAATCCTCTCACCCCCAGCAACTCTGGCCCACACCCCAGTTCTAGAATGCATAATTAAATAAATATTTGAAAAAATAAAATAAAACATGTTGGACTTAATAAACTGCCTTTGCTTTGAAAAATAAAATAATAAATAATTTTAAAAAGTCACCTTTCAGTAGTATTTGCAATATATATCATTTCAATATCTTTTGGGAACGCTGGGATGGGGAAAGAATATTTGATAACAATATAAAAAGGCAAAATAGCAATTTCTTTAATTAAAAAAAAATTACTCCTCCCTCTCAACATACATGAAGATTCAGGAGAACAATATCCCAGAATATTTTCCTAAATATGGTGAAAATCTTCCTACCAATACAAAATCAATTGTTACGTAGAGTGATCAGTTCTAGAACACAGAAAAGCAGGAACAAAATAATATGGAAAGGAACATTTCCTCAGATCCATGTGAAACTCCTGTTATCACTGAAAAGTGATTACAGCAGTAATAAAGAGAAGAGAATAGAGTCAAAATATAGGTCCAAACATAGAGGATCACTTGATTTATCATGAAGGTTGCCAGTGAAGTTAATGGTGGTGAAAAAAAGTTGTTTTCAATAATACAGTACCGGTTCAAAGAATATTTGTATTTAAAAGTTGGATAGTTATCATATTAATCACCAGAAAACTTATACTAATTCATACTCTTAACAACATGGTTTAAGGGTGCTTTGTGGTCTACTCATGTAATTGTTCACTGCTGTTTGAAAAGAAAGGATATTCTGTTTATTGAGCACAAAGTCCTCTTTCTACACGTGTATGGAATGTAATGCATTCATTGTTCAAGCAATAAGTATTTACTGAATGTTTCATACATTCTAGGTATTGCTTTAGGCATTTGACTGAAGGCAAAGTACCTACTTTCTTGGAGCTTACATTCTTGTAGGGAGAAGACAGATAATGAACAGGTAGAAAAATGATGTAATTTCATAGGGTTCTAAGCTGTATGAGAAGAAAATCTAGAATGCTAAGGGTGATAGAAAGAGACTAGGGGTGAGGACTCTAGGTCAGACAGTAAAGTCAAGGAAGGGCTTTTTTTGCAGAGGGGACCAGCACAGTGAGGAGAACAGCACCAAGCAAAGTTTGGGGAGGGAAAGGCGTGTGTCCCAGACTGGAATTCAGGAGCTGTAGAAGCCTAGGACAAGAAACTGCTTGGAGTGGGAGAGTCAGAACGAGGCCAGTGTGGTTTGAGAGTGTAGAAGAGATGCTCAAAGAGGTAGACAGGGGTTAAATAATGCTGACCTTGTTGGACATTGCAAGACATTTAGCATTTGTTTCAGTATGATGGGAAGCCATGGAAGGATCTTCAGTACTTTGAAAGATAACTTTGAAGCTGTGAAGCTGTCTGCAGCCTCTGTAGTGCCGGTTCCATTCCAGCCGGCCGGCGAGGGTCCCACATGGCAGACCTCTCCTGTCTCGCCCGCTGCTCCCCTCAGCAGTGTATTTCAGTCGATCTGCCTGTTCCCCACTCTGTCTCTTGTGAATCCTCACACCCTCCCGCGCATCTGGCCTGTACCATAGTTCTTGTATAAATAAATAAATAAATAATAAATAAATCTTTTAAAAAAAGAGATAATTTTGATTGCGGTGGGAAAATGAATTGGAGGGGAAAGTCTGGAAGCAAAAGACCTTTGGTTCTAGCCAGGGGGATACTAGCTAAGAAGAGGTAGTAGCTGGGGAAATGGCAAAATGTGACCAAAATTGGGACCTATCTGGATGATATAACAGAACTTGCTATAGTTTTGGAAGTCAAGGGTGAGGTAAAACTAAGGAGAAGAGAAGAATCAAGGATTACTGCTAGGTTTGGGGCCCCAACAACGGATTCAGTGGTAGTGCTACAAATGGAGAGAGAGATCACTGGGAAGGGAGAGAGCCAGGGACAATGGGAAGGAAAACTTTGTGGTGTCTAAATGGTGTGACCATCAACATATGAATGAGTCAACCAAATGTGGTGTAACTATAAGATGAAATATTATTCAGCTATAAAAAGGAGTGACATTATGACATGGGTGAAACTTGAGAAGAAGTCAGACACAAAAGACCACATATTATGATTTCATTTATGTGAAAAGGCCAGAAAAGATAAATCTATAGAATCAGAAGGTACATTAGTGATGGCCAGAGACTCAGATTAGGGAGGTGGCAATGGGAATGACTGCTTAATGGAAGTTCCTACTTGGGATAAGAAAAAGTTCTGGAGCTAGACAGAGGAGATGATCACATCACATTGTGAATTTAATAAATGCCACAAAATTATACGCTTTAAAACTGTTACTGTGGTAAATTTTCTGTTATATGTATTTTGCCACAGTCACAAAAATATGAGACAACACAAATTTTAGAATGTCTGTAGGAAAAATCAGGAGTTTAGTTTGGGAAATGTTAACTTTCAGTTGCCTATTAGGTATATTCAAGTGGAACTGGATGACAGAATCTGGAGCTCCAGGAACAGTGCAGGACTGGAGAAATAAGTCTGGGAGTCACAGAGATCACATTTAAAGACAAAGGATGAGTGAGAGCACTTAGAAAGGCAATTTAGAGAGAAAGGAGGAGAGGGGGTGACTGAGTCCTGGTCTTCCTTGATCTTGCGAGGTCAGGAATAAGAGGAGGAACCAGCAAAGCAGAGTGAGCACACAGGATCTCAAGGCAATGGGAAAGTGAGGAGACTGAAACATTTCCTGAGCCCAGGAAGAAAGAGCCTTTTGGAGAGAAAAGATGGTCAAATGTAGTGAAAGCTAGGAGAAAGCTGGGAGACTCTGGATTTTTGTGAGTTGGAGGGCTCTGTCATCTTTGCACAGTTTGTTAATTCCAGGTACTTAAATGCACAATGCAAATATTCTTACTTAAAAAAATTTCTTTTTGTCTATCAATTTTTGAAACAGATGTATTAAAAATTTCCACCACCATTATCAATGGAACAATGTCAGTTTTTTCACGTATTTTTAAGTCTTTTAGTTTTTGAAATTTTAAGTTCTAAATTAATAAAGATTTTGTGTCATGTCATGTTTGGGAATACTGAATTTGTCTCTTTTGGAAATAACCTTTTTTCCTTTTAATGTTTTTCATGTGTCGTTGGTAAATGTCACATAGCTGGATATTTTTTAACCCCACATCAAATCTCTGCTTTTTTTAATGAAAAATTTAGCTGATTCACATTTTTAGGTATATTTCTATTATCTTGGTTCATGTATATGTCTATTATCTTTGTTCATATTTAATATTTAAGTATATTTCTATTATCTCCTTGGTTTATGTTTTCAACTCAGGTTCCTTTTTTTTTTTTTTCTGTGTCTCACTTCTACTTTGTCTTTTTTAAAGATTCAAGTTTTCTTTATTCCATTTGTTTCCTTCAAGGGTTGGCAAAGCTATTCAATTTCAGTTATTTAAATGTGCTAAATTGTATTCAAACTCTCATAGTTATATATGTTTTTAATCAGTATTTAGAATTAATCCATCTTTATGTTTTCCCATTAAACAAAAATTTATACTCTCTGACTTCCTTTTTCTACTGCTACCTCTACAATTGTAAGCAATTTTACCAACTTAGATTTTTTTTGGCTTGCTTTTTTTTTTTTTAGGATTTATTTATTTATACAAGAACCGGGGTACAGGCCAGATGTGCGGGAGGGTGAAAGGATTCACCAGAGACAGAGCGGGGAACAGAACAGGCAGACTGACGAAATACACTGCTGAGGGGAGCAGCAGGCGAGACAACAGAGGTCTGCCGTGCCATGTGGGACCCTCGCCGGTGGGCAGTGATTGAACCCGTGCTGCAGAGGCTACGGACATCTTCACAGTGTGGCACTCAACCGCCTGTGCCACCAGGGGAAGCCCTTTTTTTGGGTTATTTTTGACATTGTTGTTTAGTTCAAATGCACTTTTTAGTATTGTAATTATTCTATAGATAGCATGTGGCAAAACTCCTGAGTCCTTGTATATTCAATGTCTCCCAATTTATCCTCACACCAATTCCAAGTTTACCTCAGTATAGATTTGAGGTTCAGAATGATTTTCCTTTCAGAATTGTGAAATATTAATTTAGTGTCTTTAGCATCAGGATTGGTGATGAGAAGTCTAATGCTAATCTATTTATGTGGGATTTTTCAAAATGATGTTTTTTATCTGTGAGTTTTTTACATTTCATTAGGATTTGTCAGTGGGCCCTTTCAATCAACAATTTTTTCTTTCTTTTATTCAGGGAAATTTTATTTAACTTTTTTTCTTGATAATTCCACCTTACCTTATTTTGTACCTTCTTTCTGAAGCTCCTATTAGAGGGCTTTCAGATCAGCTGAATTAGTTCTCCATGTTGCTTAAGTTCTTTCTTAAATTTTCCATTTACTTTATCTTTTTTTATTTAAAAATTTGGGGGATTTTCCTACCTTTGGTTTTCAGGTCACTGGTTTGACCTTCCATTGTATCACTTCCATTGGTCATGTATTCATTCAACAAACATTTTAGCAGATTCCAACTATGACTTAGACTTTAATTTATGTGCTGAGACTTAGTGGTGAACAAATCCTCTTGCTGGGCTTTTATTTTTCAATAACTCTATTTCTCTGAATCCTCTTGTTGTCCATGGGTAAAATATTCCTAAATATCCCTGAAAATATCAAATGGACTTTTCTTTTTGATGAAAATTTGGATCTTAAATTTGTTGTCACAAGAAAAGCTTTTTTCTAACTGATGCTGACTGATGTTAACTAGACTTATTGTAGTGATCCTTTTACAATATATACAAATATTGAATTAATTTGTTGTACAGGTGAAACAAATATAGTAGTATATGTTTATTTTAGCCCATTTTTTAAAAAAACATAAAAATCATATTTGGATTTTTTTAAGGTCAGTTCTACTTGTTACTATTTGTATAGTTGAGTCTTGTGCTGTTGGTTTTCCTTAATATCTGCTGATCCTGGGTTATCCTTTACTCTTACAAATAAGGAACTAGGTTGATTATTATAAGTAAGTGGTATGGATTTTATCTGCTTTTATGTGGGTTTGCTATCTGATTGACCTCTCCTCTGAATGCAAAAATCTCAGTTCTTTATAGGTGGGAGGGGAATGTCCACAGGAAACATTTACTTAAAGATACAGCAGCAGTGTGGAGTAGACAGGTGGGACATTTTGCATCTGAATTATTGATTAGAAGTAAGAGAAACCATCTCTGGCTTATTTATGCAGTAAAATATTGTATTGGCAGGCTGTTGTGTAGCTTTCAAGATTGATCAGAAGGCTAAATATTGGGCTTGGGAAACCAGCAGGATCCAAAGAGAGTGGGCAGAACCAAAGACACTCTATAGACTCAGCCTGGTTAGGTCACTTCTGCCAACCTGTGTAGGTATTACATCAGATTCAGGCTGCCAGTGCTCTAACTGCCAAACCAGACAGCAGGTTATGTGCAACCCACCAAATAACCAAATGGGGAAGGCAGAAAATGGCCCCAAACATACCATCAGCCTAATCCCAGAAACTTGTGAACATATTCCCTTACATAGCGAAAGGGACTTGCAGATGGGATTAACTTAAACAGTTTGGGAAAGGGAGAGTAGCATGATTATTCAGGTGAGTCCAGTCATATGATTCCTTAAAAGTAGAGAACCTTTGCCAACTGTGGTCAAGGGGCCACGTGACTGTGGAAGAACCATTAGAAAGACATCATGTCGCTACCTGAGATGACAGACAAAGGCAACCAGCTAAGGAATGTGGTGGCTTTTAGTAACTGGAAATGCAAAACCCAAATTCTCCCCCACAGTCACCAGAAGAATGTACCTATCTGACACTTTGATTTTATCTCTGAAGTTCTGACCTACAGAATTGTAAAATAAGGAGAAAGCAAACATTGCACAAAAAATGAACAATGGTGTAAAAAATATATAAATTATATTAATATAAAAGGAATTGTAAAATAATAAATGAGTGTTGTTTTACCACTACACTTGTGGTAAATGGCACCAATGGAGACCCAATATACCACACATCTGCAATATTTCCCTGCCACAGCGCTAAAGCAGGAAAGGTTTCACTGGAGGCAGATTGTACATTTTCTTCCTTGCAGAACTATCTTGTCACTTCCTAGCACTTCCTCATATGCACACATCTCTCATTCCCAACCACACCCCTCTGTGCCCTCTCTAGATCAAACACTACTGGTGTTTTCTTTCTGCCAGTTTAGGAGCAAGGGAAGGTCAAGGTTCTGAATATAGTTCTTACATGAAATATCCTCACAGGCAGTTCAGAATCTTCTGTGTCATTGTAAATGTGCCTCTGAGTTTTGGTTTCTCTCTGAATTTGCTGTTACCTTCCCATTACGTAAATCATTTATTTGGTTAATTTTCTGCAGCCAGTTTAGGGATATGATTTTTCTTTACTTTTTTTAAAAAAAGATTTATTTATTTATGCATACAAGAGCTGGGGTACAGGCCAGAGATGCAGGGGGGTAAGGATTCACCAGAGACAGAATGGGGAACAGAACAGGCAGATTGACTGAAATACACTTCTTCCCCCCCCCACCCAGCGCCCCCCTCAAAATACACTTCTGAGGGGAGCAGCGGGCGAGACAGGAGAGGTCTGCTTTGCCATGTGGCTTTCTCTCTGAGCGGCTGCGGATCGCTTCATAGTGCAGTGCTTAACCCCTTGCGCCACCAGGGAGGCCACTTTCTTTACTTTTTCAACGTTGATTTCATTTAGTATTTTCTGGATATTTCACATTTTTCTGCCCTTTCCTATTTGTCAGTGCTGCATACATTTCTTCAAAAACTACACTTTCCCTGTTGTGAGAAAATCTGGACATTCTCTTTTGACCTCAGATCACTGTGTTGATTCAATCATTGCCTGATATTTAGACTGATAATTCTACACCTCAGACAGAGTCCAAAGGGCTAGAAAATTCCCTGAAAAGTGGACCTTGTGGTCTAGTCTCAGCAGCTGGCTATGGGATAAATGCAGATTCATAGTGGCTTAGTACTTAGGAGATCTAGGAGAAAGCAGATGCAACATAGGGATTGGGAGGATTCAAGGGGTGACAGGGGAGTCCCTTAACAGGAACAGAAGACAGACCTGCCTGCATTCAAACCTCAGTTTTGCTCCTTGCTAACTCTGCAATCAGGCAAGTTTAGCCCCTGTACTTCAGTTTCCTCACTTCAGTTTCTCACTATGAGATTGGTTTGCTGCAAGGATTAAACGAGATAATACTGGTAAAGTGCTTACCACGGGGTTGGCATCTAATAATATTGGGTATTTACAAAGTGCATTTTGACAGTTTAATCTTGTTTAATCCTGATTATTAAGCCTATCACACAGATCAGGAAACTGAGGAATAGAGAATTTAAGTAAGCTGCTTAAGACTGTAGCCATTAAGTGGCAGCACAGGGATTTGTTTTTTTTTTTTTTTTAATAATAAATTTTATTGTTATATTCCCCATACAATTGCAGCCCCCCCATTCTGACCCCAATCCCTCCCCTCCCACCCCTGCCCCCCTAAAAGTGTCTCTGGTTCATAGTTTTTTGTTGATTTTGATTTTCACTTTCTTATAGTTATTCATTTTCCTGGTCCCTTATTTAAGTTTTCTAGATTCCTGCTATGAGTGAGACCATCCGGTATTTTTCTTTTTCTTTTTGGCTTATTTCGCTGAGCATGATCCCTTCCAGCGCCATCCATGTTGCTGCAAATTGCATGTGTTTATCTTTTTTGAATGCTGAGTAATATTCCATGGTATATATGGACCACATCTTCTTGATCCAATCATCTATTTTTGGGCATTTGGGTTGTTTCCAAAGCTTAGCTATTGTAAACAGTGCTGCTATAAACATAGGGGTGCAGGTGTTCTTTGGAATTGATGTATCTGTGTCCTTTGGGTAAATACCTAGGAGTGGAATTGCTGGATCATATGGAAGCTCTATGTTTAGTAGGTCCAGAAATCTCCACACAGCTTTCCACAGTGGTTGGACCAGTTTGCACTCCCACCAACAGTGTAGAAGAGTTCCTTTTTCTCCACACCCTCGCCAACATTTGTTGTTGCTAGTTTTTTTAATATGTGCCATTCTCACTGGTGTAAGATGGTATCTCATGGTAGTTTTGATTTGCATTTCCCTGATGGCAAGTGATGTTGAACATTTTTTCATATGCCTGTTGGCCATTCGCATTTCCTCTTCAGAGAAGTTTCTTTTTAGCTCTTCTGCCCATTTTTTGACTGGATTATTTTCTTTGTTGTTGTTGAGTCTCATCAGCTCTTTGCAGATTTTTGTGATCAGTCCTTTATCATTAGTGTTGGGTGCAAAAATGTTCTCCCAGTTGGTGGGGTTTCTCTTTGTTTTTGTTATTGTCTCTTTTGCTGTGCAGAAGCTCTTTAATTTGATGTAGTCCCAGCTGTTTATCTTTGCCTTCACTATCACTGCTTTGGGTGATGTGTCTGTAAAGATGTCTTTGATGTGCAAATCACGTAGTGTTTCGCCTATATTTCCTTCTATATATTTTATGGTTTCAGGTCTTATGTCTAGTTCTTTAATCCATTTTGAGTTGATTTTTGTGTATGGTGTGAGGTAGTGGTCAAGCTTCATTCTTTTGCATGTAGCTACCCAGTTTTCCCAGCACCATTTATTGAACAAACTTTCTTTGCTCCAATGCATAGTCTTTGCTCCTTTGTCAAAGATTAGTTGACCATAAATCTAGCACAGGGATTTGAACCCGGGCAGGCTGGTGCTGTCATCTCTGCACATTCAAGACCAAGCTAAGATTACCCCATGGTTGAGAGCCCGTGGGCTGAACCCTCTACTCTGACTTTTTGAACTTCCTGTGCAGTCTTGGGGTAGAAAGGTAGATTAATTTTAGGAATTGGGAAGGGATTGAGTCAGCAAGAGGAGGCTAGTGGCCCCAGTAACAGGTGAGTCAGAGCTAGCAGGTCATTATAGGTTATTGTTTAGGATCTGTGTTTGTTGGCTTGTTTGCTTTTATTATGTATTTATTTTGTGGAGGTGACATTTACATAGCAGCAAAGTACACATATTATGTATACAACTCAATGAATTTGCATATATACACCTGTGTAATCATCTTCCAGATCTGCCCCCTCACATCAATACCTGCTCAAAGCTAACTGCTAGATCATCAGAAGTGAGTTTGGTCTGTTTCTGAATTTCACGTAAATTAAACAAATAGCTTGTACTCTCTCATATTTGGTTTCTTTCACTCATCCTGTTTGCTTTTTTACCTTGATAAGGATGAATCTGTGGGCAGATGACCTCAGTCCCTGAACAGATAGTTGAGATCTGAGCGTGACCCTCCAAGGCTCTGTACACAAACACAGCCTTCTGCATCTGGGTAGCCACCTGAGGGGGATGGGAGAGAGGAGGAAAAACCTGCCTGGGCAGGGTGGCCATCTGCTCCAACGCCCTGTGAAAGCTCTTGGGTCTCCCTGAGCCCCAGGGATAAAGGACTGTATACAGGTGCCAAATGAATGTTAGTTCCTTTTCTCTTTCTGGGTTCCCCAACAGTCAGATTTTTAAATGGGACATCTGCTGAAATTTGGCTGAAGGTGGCACGTTCTATGCTCTTTTGCAGCCGTGGTAGAGAGGAAAATTGAATTGTAAGAAATGTCCACACCTCCCTCTAGTCTCTGGGGAACACATCTTTTTAGGGTGAGGGCAGATCTGGTGTCCCTACCATTTTGTTTTAGGATAAGTACAGTTTCTCTTCCTAATGAGACAAGTACTCTCAAAGGCCTGATTTGGGCTATCTCCGGGTCTCCAACAGAAACAAGAACAGGGCACAAACGACTCCATCATTGCTTTATCCTGTCTCGCAGCACTGGGTTCCACCCCCAGTGTAACAGTGAACTACAGGACAAACTAGAAATGGTGTCGATGCCCACCTTATGAGGATGTTGTGATTAGTACATGAAATTAACAATTTGCAATGCTTTATACATGGGGGCCTGAAAAATGTATTTTCTTACATAACACAAGCGGGAATCACCTGGTGACCCAGATGACAGGGTTCTGGGATGGAGAAGTGATGAATTTGCCTGGTGGGTGGGAAGCAGATGGGGCACACAGAGACTTTTCCTCCCATCTCTTGGGTTCCAAGCAGGTAAGTGGCATCAATAGGAAGGTACTAGAAGATATCCCTGTGCTCTCAACAGTAGCATCTAAACCTGACTGAGCATTAGAATTACATGGCAAGGGCCTCTCCGATGGCGCAGCGGTTCAGCGCTGGGTTGCGAAGCTGCCCGCAGCCTCCGCAGCGCCAGTTCGATCCCCGGCTGCAGGGCGAGGGTCCCACATGGCGCGCAGACCTCTCCTGCCACCCGCTGCTCCCCTCAGCAGTGTATTTTGTCACTCTGCCTGTTTTACTTTCTGCTCCGACTCTGGTGAATTCTCATCCTCCTGTGCCTCCGACTGTACCCAGTGCTTGTATAAATAAATAAATAAAACTTAAAAAAAAAAAAAAGAACCACTATCTCTATTAAAAAAAAAAAGAATTACATGGCAAGTTTAATAACAGCCCTATGCCATTCCTTACTTTCTCCTACCCTGGCTGAGACCAATTCAGTATGGCTGAGGGATTGAAAATGTTTATTTAAAAAAAAAAATCCCCAGGCAATTCTTATGACCAGTGAGATTTAGAGACTACTGTTCTGAAATATATTCCTGCCTGAAAATCCAATAGTATTTCCTTATTATCTCAGGACAGGGGAAGGCATGAGTTCCTTTGACTATCCAGAAAGAAAAAAACATAGAAGTGTTAAAATTACATGACCTTTGTCACATGCATTGTGAAGCCTGTGTTTTGATTTTTTTCATAAAATTTTCGTCAAAGTAAAAGAACAACTACCAGCACCTGTCAAGTAATCAATACATTCCCCAATACTCATTTCTAAATACATTAACCAGGCTATGCCTTTAATTGGGAATTTTTATTAGATTCATGTACATTAGAATGATCAGGCATGCTTGCAACTTCTCTTTTTTATTTTATTTTTAAAGATATTTATTTTTGTGTAGAAGACCTGGGGTGCAGGTCAGAGGTGCACGGGAGGGGGATTAGAGTATTCACTAGAGACAGAGTGGGGAGCAGAACAGGTGGATCTACTGAAATACACTGCTGAGGGGAGCAGCTGGCAAGATAGGACAGGTCTGCTGCGCCATGTGTGGATTAGCTCCGTAGCCAGGAATAGAACTCAGGCACTAGCAATGGTAGCTCTGAGACTTAACCCCTAGGCCACCAGGGAGGCCCTTCTTCTCTTTTATATCAGCTCCTTAGTTTCTGTTATTGAAGGGGTTTTAATATCTACCTCTATAGGATGTAACCTCTGAGCATTCTAATAAGACACTTTGAGGACAGGCCCTTAGGACTATGAATTGGTAGCTGAGAATATGTATTAGAAGTTGCTTAATCAGATCGCTTTCCTAACAGCTAGATTAAATACTGACAGAATGGGAGATAGATTTTTGATGGAAGAGAGCTTGAGGGGATTGAACAAACCTAAAATTCTAGTAATGTTTTATTACATATGCTGTAATCGAAACCTTAATTTGGGAATTCATAATTGAATTTGGGAGAACTGAAATTTAGAGAGGGCAAAATGAGAAAGACTCCAGTGAGTCAGAGGAACGAACTCAGTGCAATCCTAGGTAGTGGATGCAGATAGATGGAGATAGACAGGAAAGCAATTGTGGAGGTATAAAGATACCAAAATAAATATGATTTTCTTCTGCTCCTAATGGTCTTTGCTTAGCAGTTTCCATCTTAACTTTCTCCCACCTCTTGTCACTACTTCATCACAGTAGGAATGAGAACCAACCTGATTCTTGAGCTAGTTTCAAAGTGACTCAAGTAGCAGTTTAGGAGATGCTTAGATATAGCCTTAAAAATACCGAGATGAATCAGACCAATTTTGCCTTGTATGGTTGAGATACCCAGTTGGGGGCCATGCTTTTGATCTTTTGAGAACAATCTGGAGCTTGGACAGTATCTCATTGTTAATATTTTTGAGAATGTTTGAATACTGTCTGCCTATGCTATTAGTGGTGGTGTGTGTTTTGAATTAGCTTTTTGGAAGATTTGGATAATGGAGTCATGTTAGAGCAAAACTGGCTTGCTGCTGTTAAGAAGTCTGATTTTTGATTTTGCTATTATGATAGCAAGCAAACGGAGTCTAAAAGGAAGTTTGTTGGTTTTAAGTGTACCAGAGCTATACCTTCTCAAAATGAACAGAGGATTTACTGAAAGTAAATAAATGACTAAAGCTTCAGACACCCACTTGAATTATAATATGTAGAACATGACTTGAATTTGATTTTATTGTACTTATTTGTTTTTAATATTGAAAGTATATTTTTTACCGTGGTAACATTGCTTTACAAGACATATATTATTTTGGGTATAGGTTCATACCTCTTCAGATTTTTGCTTCCACTCCATGCCTACCACCAATACAGTTTTATTTATGTAGAGAAGAATTTTTTTTTAAGCCCTCATAGGTTAGAATTAGCAGTCTGTGACCTAATGACACTTATTTTATTGAGATTGAGTTTTTTTATTTGGAGGTGCTTAGTTTAGAATACTTCATTTTCTCACAACAATGATGCAAATGGTGGGATTCTCACTCCCAGGCTGCTGTTCTGAGTATTCCCTTGGAACTTTCTTGAGGTGGCCCCCTTGAAGAAGCAGGTCACCCACTCCAGGATGCCAGGGTACATGTCAAGGAATGAAATCCCAGCAGAGAAGTTCATTGGCCCAAATGGCTGACTGAGTCAGGCAGAATCGTTCACTTGACCTTTCTTCTATTCTTATTTGTACTCTTTCTTCATGTCTTATTTAAAAAAAAAAAAAGAAACATAGGGCCTCCCTGGTGGTGCAAGGGGTTAAGTCTCAGCACTATGAAGCTATCTATAGCCACTGTAGCATGAATTTGATCCCTGGCCAGGGAGCTACCCACATGGCACAGCAGACCTCTCCTGTCTCACCCGCTGCTCCCCTCAGCAGTGTATTTCAGTAGATCTGCCTGTTCTGTTCCCCACTCTGTCTCTGGTGAATCCTCTTACCTCCTGCACCTCTGGCCTGTTACCCAGTTTTTGTATGCATAAGTAAATAAATCTTAAAAAAAACATAAAAATTACTATCTCAAAATAATTGAAAACAGTGTGAATTGTATAATGAGCCCTTATGTACACATCACCCAGCTTCCCAGTTATTATTCCTAGTCTATCATTTCCCCCATCCCTAATTTTGAGGCATTTGAGGTAAATCTCAGATAGCATATCATTTCTGCTATAAACATTTCAGTATGTCTAAGAGATTGAAGACTTTTAAAAAACATAACCATAATACCTTTATCATTCTTAAAAATATTGACAAAAATTCCTTAATATCAGCAAATAACCAATCAGATTTAAATTTTCCTGATCATTTCTGGCTTTTGTTGATTACCTTCCTGAAGAGTTAACAAGTTTCTCTGTATCCTATACTTCCTATATGCTGAGTGTTATATCTACAGGTTTAATCTGATTTGATTTAATTTTTTGGCAAGAACACTTCATTAGTGACATTGTATAATTCCATAGGAAGGCATGTGATGTTAGCAGGCATTAATTATTATTGCCTAGGAGATTTTCTTTCTTCATTTTTAATCATCCCTCAACCCAATCATCAAGCTACAATGCCCCCTCAACACACCTCACAAATATCCTCTTTCGCATTGTTTTAACGGAAAGGAACTAGGTGCTTGGTGATAAATTCATGTCACAAACATCATGTCCTTGGAAAACAAATAGAAGACCCCTTTAACCTTCAGTATATGCAAATTGAATTCTTCTAAACTGGTGCTATGGTGATATTGTTGGTTGTCTCTTCAACTGCTATCCCTTCCACCCTTTTCATGTGCTGGCAGGGCCCACAACCTACCCGCACCCCCAAACCCTCTCCCCTCTTTGCAAAGCTGACCACTATTCACTTTTCAAAAGCTGACTGGTTTCTGGGAAACTCCTTAGTGAGGATACCCTTATCCTTGTGCCTTATGATGATGTGTGAAGCTGTTAATTTGGAGATGCCGTGGCCATCATCTGACCAGAGGGAGTAAAGTAAGCTTGAAGATTAACACCAGAATGCCCAAGATGATGGGATGGAAATGTGGGAAGAGTCCAGGTCCTCAAAAGTCACGGAGATAGTGAGATAGCCAGCCCTGCCAACAGCAAGCCTTCAGACTTCTCCTTATGTTGTGAATGTAACCACATTTAGATAATCAACATACCAGGTATATTTAATCTCTTGTGTTTCTGTTTACTACTTATG
This sequence comes from Talpa europaea, assembly GCF_964194135.1. Classification (NCBI taxonomy): domain Eukaryota; kingdom Metazoa; phylum Chordata; class Mammalia; order Eulipotyphla; family Talpidae; genus Talpa; species Talpa europaea. Next base: position 111,798,361 of record NC_140073.1, read on the forward strand.
TTCCTGATGTACACACAAAAAGTTATAGACCTTAACCTTGAGTTTCCCATAAAACCAGTCTTTCTTATCCATTCTGAAAAGCTGAAATGATAATAATACAAAACATTGACTCAACATCAAAATTAATTTGTCATGATGTCATATTTTAAATAAAATCAGCTTTCAATAGTTGAAAAAGCACATAACAACGTAAAAGTAGAGATGGATGCCTGAAAATTCTATGTTGGTGGTAGAGTTGGAGTTAAAATATTTTCCAAGGATCATCCTCAAAGCACATAACTAAGAAGTTGACTTTGCATGTTGGCAACAAAGGGAAACTTTTCTCCTATTACATTATGCTGGACATAACATTCTTATTAAGTAGGAGAATTGGAATTTCTGCGTCTTCTCCTTTGCAACACAATAATCCCCAAGTTTCTGATTGAGTGCACATGATTAGCATGTAGAGTGATGAGAATTTAATTAAAAAACACTAGAGGGGAAGGGAGTTGGGGGTAAGAGAAATGAAGGGAACGAATGGAAACTAGACTTCTGGTACTGATCATGATGTGGTGTCTACAGATGTGGGATTATAGTGCTGTACAGCTGACGCTTCTATGGTGTTATGAACCAGTCACTTCAATACAAATGTGTTAATTAAAAAATTAGTATGATGTTTGATAAAGAACTGGAAAAGTAAGGGACATCTGGTGATCTGTCCTGGGCTTGCTTCTGCTTCTGGCATTTTGCATTCCCAGACCCTTTTGTTTAATGGCAAAGCCTTATTGTTTTTTGGTCAGTAGATTGCACCTTTGTCCTTGTAGACAAGGTGATGACAGCAAGTGGTTCCAGGAAACCCTTGGTAACAAACTCTCTTTGTGTGTGTGTGAGGAAGCTCTGGCTTGTAAATGGATGACTTCAGTAGGCTTTCCGCCCACTCCTCTGGATCTCTCCATGTACAGAGAGTCATTGTTAATGATTTTTACTCTGAACAGCTGCTAGCTCTCCTGGCTTTATTCACTGTGAAGATGCTGTCATACATGCCAGATCTCAAAGAATGTGTCCTGTTCTCAGATCATGTGTCTGTCCATCTGCCCTGGAAAATATGATCATGGGGCAAAACCCTTCCAATTTCCTTGTCTACCAGGAGGTTTTACCCACAAGTCTCATTGTTGTAGACACATCTTTTATGTTGTGTCCCTTCTCTTTTACCTGAAAAGCAAAACCTCCATGTGTCTTCAGTGGAAATACCCTCTCATTGGAGATCTGCTTAGAAAGGATTTCAATGTAGTCTACACTAAAATTAGACAAAGTAAGGATCAGATTCTGAGAGTTAAATGTCCATTATCACAATCAAGTTCAAAGCTCTTTAGAATGATGCACAATGTGATGCATTGGAGCAGTTGAACATATCTTTGAAAAGTCACTGAAGGGAGGAGGCAGCTTTAGGGCTCACTTTGAATGTTAGAGAAATGCAAAGAGCAACCTCAAAGCCCAAGGGAGGTGAGCTCATTCACAAGCATTGTGTCGTGCACTTGGCTCTCCTTTTACTCTAATACTGTGGCTCAGAGAACAACCAGAATCTCTGCTATGCACTTAATGTGATGAGCCATATACACCAAAGGTGTCAGGAGGGGTTTGTTGAATTGCATTGACAAGTAACTTGTTTGAACCTACTGCTTGCTGCACCAGGGAAATGAATTTGAAACCGTATTTCAGAGTATTAAAGCCTACCTGAAATATTTTTATTTGAGGGTAGTCTTTCGGTGAATTAGAGCATTGATTTTTCTAAAAATCTGAGTATGTAGCAAGAACTTTAGAAAAAAAATTTAGGGGAGGACAGACAATCCTTGGTTAAAAGGAGATTGGCAGTGACTTGGGACAGCTGAATAAATAACACATTTAACTGGCTCCCTGGGCCTTACCCAAGCCTTTTTTACAACTACCAGGTGTTTTATAGACACATTTTTCTATGAAGTAGTCAAACTGTAAACAGAGTGGATCCTGACTGTTAGTCATGTCTTCAAAAAAGAGAAAGAAGGAAAAAGAAAGAGGAAAGGAGCGGAAGGAAAGAAGATAGAAAAGGAATAAAGGAAGCACCTCCATCATTGTCTTCATGGCAATGTCTTTTGCCTTTGTCTGTGGAAACACAGGACCAGGGGTGTGAGGGCAGATTTTGGGCTGTGAGCTATCACATATTCACTCTACTTTCAATCCATCTGACTGTGGAGGCCATGTAGGCCATCCTCCACACGTGGCTGTAGAGCTGGGCCCCCTGCACCCCAAGGACAATCCCATAATGAGGAATGGTGGATACTCAGTAAACATTTGGGGGTAATAAGGCATCTGGTGTTATTTAGCAATATTGTCAATGGTCTAGCTTCTCCTTGATAGCTAAAAGTTCCTTGGATCAAAGATCAACTCTTGTGCATCCAAGTATCTTTTAATATGCAACCGTATGCACCAAGTAAATATTTGAGTTTGAGTGGAGGAAGGGCCAGGTTCAGAAACACCAAGGAGAGCTTCTGTTGGCGACTGTCTTGCCCATGCCACCAGCATCACCTACTTAACAACCGAATGTTCTCCCATTTTCTTTCAATGTCTCACACATTCATGACAAGAATTGGAAAAGGTTATGAGACATTTAGACCAAACATTTATTTTATAAATGAAAAAGGGTCTAGAGAGAGAACATGACTTACCCAATGTCACAGAGTAAGTTGTCAGCAAAGAAAAATTTTGAATTTCCTTGAAAACAATTTTTTTTCCTGCAGTATTTAAAATTTTTATATAAAAGATCTTCACTTCATGGCTATATATATTCTCAAACAGTTGCTATAATCAGTTATTCCTCAAGAAAGCACTAAAAAAATTAAGCTAGTGATTTCCCATTTGACACATTTCAGGATGTTAAATAAGAAGTTCTGAGTTATCAAGATAAAATATATGACAAGCCAAAGAGAGGAGCCATAAAAGACAGAAATCTTTAAAAGAGGTTATCAAAAATGTGGAAACATAACTGAATATCTGCATTCAAGGTAAAAAGATATGGAAGCTCCGAGGCGCCCCAATAAATAACACTTGTCTTTTCAACCAAGGGTCTGAACAAATTGAGAAATAGATGAAAGCCAAAATGTCACCATTGCTGAAAGAGACAGCACTGGAGGGCAGCACTCAGTGTGGCAGCTATGTGGGGCTGTTCACTGAACCCCAGGTTTGGGCTGACTTTTAAGCAGAACAGGTATGTGTCTGAGGGCAAGGTCAGTGCCAAAAGGAAGAAGACTTTCCAGTGAGTGAAGCGTTGGTAAGTGATTCCATGAAAAGCCCAGGAAGTTGTAGCTAGAGCAGGATTCACCACAAGAGTAAGAGTTCCTCATAATAAAAAGTCAGGGGGTTGAAGGTTGGGAGGGGAGATTTACGAAGAGGTTTTCTCTGGAAGGATAATCTAAAGGCCCTCCCACCCCAAAGTGCTTTCCCACTGAAATAAGTTCATTCAGAAAACTTTCCACAAGTGACCTGCAGCTTAGAGGAAGCTTGTGGAGGGTGCTAGAGACTGGTGTTTGGCTCCTACCTGGAAACTCTAAAAGAAAAGAGAGTTTTAGTAGTGGGAGCAGAGGACAGGTGGCTGGCCTGGGCAGGCCAGTATAGGGTGAGGAAGAGAGAGAGAGCGAAGGAATGGAGGGGAAAGGAGAAAAAGCTTGCCTAAGTTAGCTCTTGTCCAACAGGGCCACCTACAGGGGCTCTTAGGCTTTAGCAGGGAGAAGCTAGAATTTTAATGCTGAACTGAGTTTTAACTGACCAAGGGAACTGCTGTGAGTGGCCTCCAGCAATGGGGGGTGGGGTGGAGTGTCAGAAAAACCATGGGAGCATCCTATACGAGGAAGTGACAGCTTTGAATACGGTAGCTTAGCCCAGCCCAGAGAGAAGTCACCTTATGAGAAAAGCAGTCAATAGAAACTTTCCTCTCTCTTCCCCTTCTCTCCTCTCACCCTACTTTATAACCCGAGAATGAACCACGGTTTGAGACAGGCAGTTGAAAGCAGTAGGTAAGGAAAAGCAGATGGATCTCGCCCCTTCCCTGGCATCTTGACTGCAAAAGGCCCCAGCATGTTAGGGGTACGCTTCAACCTTAAGTCTGAATCTAGAGTTGATTATTACACAAGATTGGATATTCTGACTTTTAAATTGAAACTGTGCTGGAGACCTGAGGTGGCTGTAGGACTTTTTATTACTTATGAGCAATGAAAAGCAAGTCACAAGATTATGGAAGTTTTTAATCCAGGGTCAGGGGAAGAACTTTCTCCCACTAAATAATTTTTTAAGAAGACAGCGGGACTCAAAACCAGAAAGACCCCTTTTTTCTTTACACTGAATGGCTTCACCTTAATTTTGTTGGTGTTGATTTCTCTAGCCCACCTTGTGGGACTGTTTGCAGCCACTCTGTGTTTCCTTGAGCAGGCAACCTACACCGGCATTGGGAACACTTAGATCATCAGAAACTCCAACTAATTTAGGACCAAATCCCACTGATGGCATTTGCTCCATTTTCCCCAAGGAAGCATGGTGCATGCGCAACTATGAACCCCAGAAGGAAAATGGTCGTCTTCCTATGACCGCTCTCCCAGCACACAGCACTATGTTAATCCTGTGGTGAGTAAACTCAACCGTAGATGTTAAAAACCTCTGTCCATTCCTGCTGAAGGGCAGAGACCAGCTGGAGTTCTTCTCCCAAAACCCTTTGTTGTTTGGTCAGAATAGCTTCCTTCTATAAGACATTGTGAATCCCACGTCTGCTTTAAGAACTTTCTTTATTATATGTGAAGTGATTGAAAACTGCCAATCATGAATCTGGCAATCCCTTCTCATGAGCTTAAAGACTGTTCTGATTACGATAATTACATTTTTATGAATATCCTACCTAGAGAGTAACAATTTTACTATGTCAGACTGCACCACACAAAGATGCATCAATTTCATCTGCAATGAAAAATAGAGCCTAATAGCACAGTTATATTTATGTGATAGTCAAACATCAAGATGCAACATAAGTACTTCCACTGAAAGAATCCTGATCATTATTTAACCTTGAGATGATGATTAAGGGTGAAGTCTTGTCAGCTTTCATGAATTTTTCTTTTTTCATGATTTTTGCTGTTTTGATTTGATTTTTAAAACTCCATCATTAACACTTATTAACATTTCGATCCTATCCCCCACGGTAAGTGGACAAGGCAACAAAAAAGACAAGATTAGTAGATACGATTCATGGTCAAGGAGAGAGTATAAGACATAATTGGGGGCCTCCCCGGTGGCGCAGTGGTTGAGCGCTGGGTTGCGAAGCTGCCCGCGGCCTCCGCGCCGCTGGTTCGATCCCCGGCTGCTCCCCGGCCACCGGAGGAGGGTCCCACATGGCGCGCAGACCTCCCCTGCTGCCCGCTGCTCCCCTCAGCAGTGTACTTCGGTCCTTCTGCCTGCTCTGCTCCCTGCTCTGGCTCTGGTGAATTCTCTCACCCTCCCGCGCTTCGGACTGTACCCAGTGCGTGTATAAACAAAACAAACAAACAAATAAATAAACATGCCTCTATTAAAAAAAAAAATTTAAAAAAAATTAAAAAAAAAAAAAAGAGACATAATTGGGCCTCCCCTGGTGGTGCAGCGGTTGAGCGCTGGGCTGCGAGGCTGCCCGCAGCCTCTGCAGCGCTGGTTCATTCCCCGGCCACCCGCGAGGGTCCCACCAAAAAAAAAAAAAGATGTAACTATGTTTCAGGTATAAGACTGCCCTGCTCAAAGCCACACAATAAAACTCATCTCCAATTGTTTTTGTTTTAAGGAGGCAAAATCCCTATGGAAGTTATGCAAAAATAGACACTGACATGAGTAGTAAAAATTACTACCACTATTTTTATGCTGTGTTGGTATCAAGGGGAAAGAAAATGCAAACACAAGTAGCTCTGCTGAAAAAAGAAAAAAAAATTAACATTGCTGCAGGTCCTGGTCAGTCAGAACAAGAAAAACTTTATTGAATCAGAACAAAATGCAAAAAAAAAATTACCAGTATTATATCAAAGAAAACTTAGTAAAAATTAGGTGTATTTCCAGGTCTATTCAGCCCTTTGTAGGAAATTTTTACTCTCACAGTTCCATCAATAGGAATCTGTCGAGGTCCTTTTTCCCTATTTTTTCCAGAAACAATTTCTGTATATATCAAACAATTGAAATATACAATATTACAAGGCAACAATCACCATTGACAATTTACATACATATCAGGTACTGAGAGGTTTTACACACATTTTAGAAAACCATGTTAACATTTCTGTACATGTCAAAATTTTACCATTTTCCCAAGTGACAATACTTCCCTTCTAGTTTTACTTTACTGGGTAAGCCAAATAGGACAAATTTATCTGATTCCTTTCCCAGGAAGAAAGGGAGAAACTTTGTGGAGTGTCTCAGGAGCTCTACTGAGGTTCCACAAAATTTCCTTAGATCAACCAAATGACAGGCTACCAAAATTTTTCTTGAATTTAGATTTCTGGGAAACTTTGCCATAAACATCAGAAAACAACAGTAACAACAATATTCAATCTTTATGAAAGCACCGGCTTAGTTCAGTAATACAATATTGACAATCAAACCATAACCTTTAGTTTTTTTCCTCATAACTGAGACTCTTTTCTTCCCCAGTGTCTATAGGCACCATGTATACCAATTTTTTTCAACCTCTAGAGGCCAAGACAGTTACACACAAGGACATACAGACATACAATATAACAAGGACAGTTTTGTCGAAGTCCAAAAAATTGTGGAATGTTGCTGGCAGAAATCAGTTTCCAGTTGTTATCTTACAAACCTGAGACTTTGGAAATAGGAAGAAAAAGTTCTATTAGTCACAAGAGTTACATGACCTTGTTTATCACTTTAGGGGTTTCGGTGATAAAGCCTTTTTTATTGGAAGCCAATCCTGGGGTATCCTGTACAGCAGCTGAAAGAGCAAAAGCAACAGTTAACTTTTAAGCAAAAGGAGTCATCTCTTGCTAGCCACCAAACAGGCAATCTTTGGGTTTCCTAGAACAGAACATGAAAGAGCAAAATCAAAATATCAGCAATTAACTTTCAATTAAAAGGAGTCATCTCCTTACTTCTGTTAGCCACTGTGGGACAGAAACTGAAAGAGCAGATTCAACATCAACGCACAGATTACACCTCCCCCACATTAGGGAGGGACAGCAACCACATAGGTGTGAAAACCTGGTACAGGTACATGATGCACCATTAAGAGTGCTTTTCACAACAGACCTTCCTCAGTAGGAAGCAGAAACTTTAAATCTTGTCTTACACCAGCAATTAAATCCAGAATTCAAATGGCAAACATGCCCAAAACAAATTGTGTAGACAAAATTCACAGCAGCAAATCCTTTCAGACTCAGACAAAATCTTTTTAATTTTTCTGATCCAGATTTTGCAAAAATTCAAGTTATCCCAAGAATCCATCAAGGCTACTGGCAATTACCAGTTACTGCTTATGGCTACTCTTTCCTTAACACCCAAGCATACATTTGCTAATTTAAACACCACTGCTCCACAGTTGGCTTGCAAAACCCCTCAGGCAGAGGTCAGGAAGTAATCGAAGACAAAGCAACATATCACTGAAGAATCATTATTGCCTTTAGAAATGTTAATGAGACAGCAGAGATCACAAAAATAAAAAAGGTCCAAAGTCCTAGCAACAAGAACCTCTGAGTTTTACAAGAGCCTGCCAAGTGGCCTCAGATGCCATCTTTGACCTGGCCACATGGCCCTAATCTTTTGAGTAAAACTGTTGCACAGAACAATGTCCACAAAAATCAAATCTTTTAGCAAGTCACTACAAACAAATTACACACAGACATGCAGAATCTTCACAAAGCCCAAGCCAGTTTTTCAGCAGCAAATCTACATATGAAACAAACACACTAGAGAAACCAAAAATCACATTTGCGCTTATGGTAGCCAGTGCCATAGGGAAACCCAATTTCCCCATGGGGCTGACTAACCACGGATGGCTCTGTCTTAAATCACATTGGGCACCAAATCTGTTACAGGGCAGGGAGAGGGGCACCCCCGACCCCGCAAATCTGCCTGCTCTAAATAGGTTCTGCCATCCTCCGCATGAGCACAAAACATATGAGACTTTAATGGGAAGGAACTTTAATACAACTAGGAAACAATACAGGAAAGGCAAAGAATACAATTTCTAAATCGAGCACCCAAAGTTACCCCCTGGTGGGTAAAAGTCCATCCAAATGGGATTGGCCCAGAGCAAGGCCCCAAAGCCTGCCACAAGTCTAAAGCATCTTCCAATGAGGACCCACAGAAAAGGATCAGAAACCACCAGGCAAGTCTGGGAGGAAAAGAGCAAAATCAAAATCAAGACAAAAACCGCCATTGTCACCTCCCCATGAGTTTCTCACCCACATCTGTGTCAACCAGTCCACGACCAAAAGGCAAGTGCAATTTTTTCATGTGTCTCTCTGCTCCATGTGCCTCCTCCAGGTCTCCTTCTGGCTCCATCCTGCTTCCTTCCTTCCTCCCTCAGCTTCTCTCTCTGCAGCTTCTCTCTCTGCTCAGTTCCACCCTCCCTTGGGTGGGGCAGGAAACCTGGAACCTCCCCCTTTCCTGGGGACCACCCTGTTACACTTCCAACTGGTTTTCTACTTTAGTCAGCTATATTTCTTCAACCATGATGCAAATAGTGGATAGTATATTTAGGTTTTTTTTTTTTTATTGCAAATCTTTTCTTTTTAATATTAAATTTTATTTTTATATTCCCCCATACAATTGCAAACGCCCCATTCTGACCCCAATCCTTCCCCTCCCGCCCCCCACCCCCCAAAAAAGTGTCTCTGGTTCATAGTTTTTTGTTGATTTTGATTTTCACTTTCTTATATTCATTTTCCTGGTCCCTTATTTAAGTTTTCTAGATTCCTGCTATGAGTGAGACCATCCGGTATTTTTCTTTTTCTTTTTGGCTTATTTCGCTGAGCATGATCCCTTCCAGTGCCATCTATGTTGCTGCAAATTGCATGTGTTTATCTTTTTTGAATGCTGAGTAATATTCCATGGTATATATGTACCACATCTTCTTGATCCAGTCATCTATTTTTGGGCATTTGGGTTGTTTCCAAAGCTTAGCTATTGTAAACAGTGCTGCTATAAACATAGGAGTGCAGGTGCTCTTTGGAATTGATGTTTCTGTGTCCTTTGGGTAAATACCTAGGAGTGGAATTGCTGGATCATATGGAAGCTCTATGTTTAGTAGGTCCAGAAATCTCCACACAGCTCTCCATAGTGGTTGGACCAGTTTGCACTCCCACCAACAGTGCACAAGAGTTCCTTTTTCTCCATATCCTCGCCAACATTTGTTGTTGCTAGTTTTTTTAATATGTGCCATTCTCACTGGTGTGAGATGGTATCTCATGGTAGTTTTGATTTGCATTTCCCTGATGACAAGTGATGTTGAACATTTTTTCATATGTCTGTTGGCCATTTGCATTTCCTCTTCAGAGAAGTTTCTTTTTAGCTCTTCTGCCCATTTTTTGACTGGATTATTTTCTTTGTTGTTGCTGAGTCTCATCAGCTCTTTGCAGATTTTTGTGATCAGTCCTTTATCATTAGTGTTATCAATGTTCTCCCAGTTGGTGGGGTTTCTCTTTGTTTTTGTTATTGTCTCTTTTGCTGTGCAGAAGCTCTTTAATTTGATGTAGTCCCAGCTGTTTATCTTTGCCTTCACTATCACTGCTTTGGGTGATGTGTCTGTAAAGATGTCTTTGATGTGCAAATCCCGTAGTGTTTCGCCTATATTTCCTTCTATGTATTTTATGGTTTCAGGTCTTATGTCTAGTTCTTTAATCCATTTTGAGTTGATTTTTGTGTATGGTGTGAGGTAGTGGTCAAGCTTCATTCTTTTGCATGTAGCGACCCAGTTTTCCCAGCACCATTTATTGAACAAACTTTCTTTGCTCCAATGCATAGTCTTTGTTCCTTTGTCAAAGATTAGTTGACCATAAATCTGTGGGTTTATTTCTGGATTTTCTATTCGATTCCATTGGTCTGTATGTCTGTTCTTGTTCCAATACCATGCAGTTTTGATGATTATGGCTTTGTAGTATAGTTTGAAGTCTGGGAGTGTGATGCCTCCATTTCCTTCTTTTTTTTTCAGTAGAGCTTTGGCTATTCGGGGTTTTTGGTGATTCCATATGAATTTCATCAATAATTGTTCTATTTCTTTGAAGAATGCCATTGAGATTTTGATTGGAATAGCATTGAATCTGTATATTGCTTTTGGTAGGATGGCCATTTTAATAATGTTTATTCTTCCAATCCATGAGCAGGGGATGTCTTTCCATTTCTTTGTGTCTTCTTCTATTTCTTTTAACAGTGTTTTATAGTTTTCTTTGTATAGGTCCTTTACCTCTTTTGTTAGATTTATTCCCAAATATTTGATTTTTTTTGTTTCGATAATAAAAGGGGTGGTTTTTTTGATTTCTTCTTCTTCAGATTTATTGTTTGTGTATAGGAAGGCTACTGACTTTTGCGTGTTGATTTTGTATCCTGCCACTTTACTGAATTGATTGATGAGTTGAATTAGTTTTTCTGTGGAGATTTAGGGGTTCTCTATGTATATTATCATATCATCTGCAAATAGTGATAGTTTGACTTCTTCTTTTCCTATTTGGATTCCTTGGATGTCTTTCTCTTGTCTTATTGCTCTGGCTAGGACTTCCAGTATTATATTGAAAAGCAGTGGTAAGAGTGGACATCCTTGTCTTGTTCCAGATCTTAATGGAATTGCTTTCAGCTTTTCACCATTGAGAATGATACTGGCTGTTGGCTTGTCATAGATGGCCTTTATGATGTTGAGGTATGTTCCTTGTATCCCAAGGATTTCAAGGGCTTTTATCATGAATGGGTGTTGCACTTTGTCGAAAGCTTTCTCAGCATCTATTGATATTATCATATGGTTTTTATATTTCTTTTTGTTGATGTGTTGGATAACGTTGATTGATTTTCGGATGTTAAACCATCCTTGTGCCCCTGGAATGAATCCAACTTTTCGTGGTGAATTATCTTATGGATACATTGTTGGATTCTGATAGCTAAAATTTTATTGAGGATTTTTGCATCAGTGTTCATTAGGGAGATTGGCCTATAGTTTTCCTTTTTTGTGTTGTCCTTATTCGGTTTTGGTATTAGTGTAATATTGGCTTCATAGAACGTGTTTGGTATTGTCCCTTCCTTCTCAATTTTTTGGAAGAGTTTGTGAAGGATAGGCACTAATTCGTCTCTGAATGTTTGGTAGAATTCATTTGTAAATCCATCAGGTCCTGGGCTTTTGTTTTTGGGGAGGTTTTTGATTACCATTTCAATTTCGCTGCTTGTAATTGGTCTGTTTAGGTGTTCTATTTCTTCTTTATCTAGCTTTGGGTGATTGTAGAGTTGTAGGAATTTGTCCATCTCCTCTAGATTGTTGAACTTGTTTCCATATAACTGTTCATAGTAGTTACTGATTATTCTTTTGATTTCTGCTGTGTCCGTTGTGATTTCTCCTCTTTCATTTATGATCCTGTGTATTTGTGCTTTCTCCCTTTTTTCCTTTGTGAGCCTGGCTAGGGGTTTGTCTATTTTATTTATTTTTTCAAAGAACCAGCTCTTGGTTTCATTGATCTTTTGGATTGTTTTTTTAGTTTCAATTCCATTTATTTCTGCTTTGGTTTTTATTATTTCTTTTCTTCTACTGGTTTTGGGGTTTTTTTGTTGTTCTTTTTCTAGATCTTTGAGCTTCGAGATTAGGTTGTTTCTTTGAGTTCTTTCTTGTTTTTTGATGTGAGCTTCTATTGCTATATATTTTCCTCTTATTACTGCTTTTGCTGCATCCCATACATTTAGGATATTGGTGTCCTCCTTGTCATTCAATTCAAAGAATTTTTTAATTTCTTCTTTGATCTCCTCGTTAGTCCAGTGGTCTTCCAGTAGTGTGGCTTTTAATCTCCATGAGGTAGGATAGTTCCTTGCCTTCTTTTTATGATTTATTTCTAGTTTGATGCCTTCGTGGTCAGAAAAGATGGTTGGTATGATTTCAATCTTGGTGTATCTGTTGATGTTTGTCTTGTGCCCCAGTATGTGATCGATCCTGGAGAATGATCCGTGTGCGCTTGAGAAAAATGTGTACTCCGTTTTTTTTGGGTTTAGTGTTCTATAGATGTCTGTTAAGCCCAAATGCTCTAGGTCCTTATTTAGAGCTTTAGTTTCTTTACTTATTTTTTGTCTTGTTGATCTATCCATTGTTGATAGTGGTGTGTTGAAGTCTCCCACTACATATGTGTTTTCTCTGATGTCTGTTTTCAGAGAGGACAACAGTTGTCTGATATATTTTGGTGCTCTTTCGTTTGGTGAGTATATGTTAATGAGTGTTATTTCTTCTTGAAGTATTGTCCCCTTAATCATAATGTAGTGACCATTGGGGTCTCTTTTTATTTTTTTGAGTTTGAAGTCTGTTTTATCTGATATAAGTATAGCTGTTCCTGCTTTCTTTTTTGGCCCATTTGCTTGTAGGATTGTTTTCCATCCTTTGACTTTGAGCCTATTTTTATCTTTTGTAGCTAAATGTGTTTCCTGGAGACAGCAAAAGGTTGGGTTTTGTTTCTTAATCCAGGCTGCAACTCTGTGTCTTTTTATTGAAGAGTTTAGTCCATTTACATTTAGAGTTAGTATTGATATGTTAGCATCTGTATTTGCCATTATGTTTGTCTTTCCTTTGATTTTATTTATTTATTCTTTTAATAACTTTTTTTTTTTTTTTTTGGTCTTCTTTCGTTGTTATTCGTCCCTCTGAGGTTCTGGCTTTAGGATTCCTTGTAGTATTTTTTGGAGTGGGGGTTTAGTCGCAATGAAATTCCGGAGTTTCTCTTTGTCTGGGAAGGTCCATATTCTTTCTTCATGGAGGAAAGAGAGCTTTGCGGGATAGAGTATTCTTGGTTGGCATCCCAAATAACACACTGCTGATCCAAGATGGCACCGTCCCACCAGATGAGGACCTGGAGTGTGTGGCAGCCGGCAAGCAGGAGATCAGGATCCAACTCACCACAGCTGGGTGTGTTCATAGGTGGGGCCACTGTGATGACACCACAGCAGCCCACAGCCACAATCTGAAGGTCAGGATGGACAGCACTGGATGCTGGACCAGACAGAAAGGAGGCAGCAGCACCAGGAGGCGGTGCTTGGCCATCAGGAGCAGTTAACAGCTCTTTGTGAGTTGATGTTCCACACCAACAGCTCTTTGAGACACTAGTCCAGGCCTGAGACACTAGTCCTGGTGCTTCTTTCAAGCAATGTTGGCAGCAAAGCTGGAGGCAGGTACAGCTGCCTTGTGGCTGTGAAGCTCTTCTGCTTCTCTTCCGAGGTTAGCTGCTGGATTCTGCTTTTTTCTTCTATATTTAGGTTTTATGTGACACATATTTTATTGTTTTAATTAAATTATTTTTATTGAGGTAATGATTCTCAACACTATGTATCTCAGGGGCATAGGTTCACACACTCTACAAATGTATGCTATACCATACCCACCACCAACACCCCAATAGTCATCTACCATACTCCACTGCGCCCCCTCCAGCTTTTGTTTCCATATCCCCCACTCCTTCTGATAGTCTCAGTTCTGCAGTAGATTTCAAGGGTTTTTGTCTGTTCCTTTACTTTTTTTTTTAATTTATGTTCCACATGAGTGAAATCATCCAGTATTGTCTTTCCCTGTCTGATAAGTAGTTCATGTAGTTCCATCCATGTTACTGTGAATTGCAAGATTTCATCTCTTTTTATAACTGAGCTGTATTTTATTGTGTGTATATATACACCACATCTTAATCCACTCATCTGTCAGTGGGGAGTCAAGTAGTTTCCATAACTTGGGTATTGAAAATAGTGTTGCAGTATACATAGAGGAGTGCCTATATCTCTTCAAATCAGTGTTTTGTGTCTTTTGGGTAGATAACTAGGAATGGAATTACTGGATCATATGATAGATCTATATCTGATGTTCTGAGAAGTCTCCATACTGTTTTCCCCAGGGGCTGGACCAGTCTATATTCCCAGCAACAGTGGACGAGAATTCCTTTTTCTTTACATCCTTACTTTTGGTCTTTTTGATATGGTTATTCTCACAGGTGTGAGATGGTGTCTCAGTGTGGTTTTGATTTGCATTTCCGTAATGATAAATGATGAGGAACTTTTTTTTCAGGTTCCTATTGGCCATCTGTATGTCTTCTTTGGAGAAGTATCTTAATTACACATACATTTAATGCAAAGAAAACTGTTTCATTATTACAGATAGTGATCAAAGCCAATCAAAACCTGGTCTGAGAATGAAGCATCAAGCATCACCTAGAATCCTGTTAGAAATATAGTTCCCACCCAGACTTGCTGAATCAGAGCTCTAGCAGTGGGACAAAGGACTGTCTTAAGAAGCGCTCCCAGTGCTCTGAGGTTAGAGAATCACTGTTCTAGAATCTTGTAACAGTTTCTATTGGCTACATTGAAACATTGGAAAGCATGGAGGCTGCAATCCCAGCAACTCTATGGGCATTGCCTGTTAACTGCAGGAATGTGATTCCTACATGAACAGCTGTGTTGACTAAGTTCTTGATATCAATGGTTCTTTTATTGTTTTATTTTTATAGAAGAACGGGGTACAGGCCAGATGCGCGGGAGGGTGAGAGGATTCACCAGAGACAGAGCGGGAAACAGAACAGGCTGACTGAGGAAACACACTGCTAAGGGGAGCAGCGGGCGAGACAGGAGAGGTCTGCCGCGCCATGTGAGACCCTCGCAGGCCGGCTGGGATGGAACCACACTGCAGAGGCTGCTTGCGGACAGCTTCACAGTGCGGCGGCGCTCAACCGCCTGCGCCACCAGGGAGGCCCTCAGTGGTTCTTCTTAAGCAGATTTTCTTTTCTCTTTAAATCCCCTGAAGTCACAGTCATAGTTTTCTCTTCCATTACTGATCATATTGTTAGTCTACTATCCTTGATAAAAAGGGTATTTATGATACCCTTCATACTGTCAAAACCTTTCCATTGCCCTGAATCCCTGCTAATCCTTCCCCTTTGTTAATAACCATGTGCTTGAAGTCATCTTGAGTTTCTTAACTTTTTTTAACATCCAACATGATTGTTTTTCTATATTTCTTTATAGTAGTACCTGTGCTATTATCTTTTGATAGCACAATGTCAGTGTTATTTACTAGAACTCACCAGCAATGGTATGGAGAGAGGCCACACATTGCAAGCATATTTAATTCAAGAAAACACAGTTGAACATACACTTAGGACAGACTGGTGCTCACTGGCCAGGACTATATGCTACAGATGTTGCACAGTTTTTCTTTTACTGAAGGAGTAAGATAGTTTTCAGTATTGGGAAATGTGTCACAGAGTTTAGTAATAAACTGCTAGCTAGGTAGGCAGATAAATAAAGATAAAAATAATTTTTAAAAGAAAATATTTGAGACAAATAGCATACTGATGACTCAGCATGCCCAGGGCAGTGCTAAATGAATACGACAAAAGGCAAATGCCATATTATGATTTAGTCTTTACATTATATTGTATATAAGAACATATATATTCATGAATATAGATTATATGTATATATGAATATTCTTTTGAAGGTCCAAAAACAAGAGTGAAACCTTTAGAACAGAGATTCTGAATGTATATCAGAATGACCTTGAAGCTTTTAAAATTATAAATTTCTTAGCAGCCCATGCACTGAAATTGGAGCTCAAGGATGACGTGTAAATTCATGAAGTGTTCCATATTAAAAAAAACAAAAATAATTCCCCCTGTGTTCCTAGAGATTTTTATTTTTATTTGGGTAGTTCTGAGGTAGAGCCCAGGAATCTGTATAGGTTATTCTGGTGCAGGTGGTCCTTAACTTTCATTTTGAGAAGTACTGCAAATCTAACTCAGAAAGATAAGGAAAACATGTGAGTGGGAGGCAGTAAGAGTCAACCAAGTTCACAGGTGTTGTACCATCTTTGAATCCATAGATGCATTTCCTCAAGCTTTTGAATAGCACATGTAATCTACCTAACTCTAAAGTTATTTGTATACTTACCTTACCTCAAACCCCACAAGACTGAGGCTTCCTGAAACATAAGCCTTACAGATTTGCCCCTACTATCTGAAAGAAGAACATACCTACTTGGTATGATTTGGGAGGTAACTTGGAAAGCTCAATTTTTTTCCATATATTTTAATGGTACAGCATTCCCAGACTCTAAAAATAATCTTCTAAACTCTACCAAAAAAGTTACATTTCTATTTGCAGAGAGCAGGGGAAACCTATATTTGGTAATCTAGTCTTTCATATCTTTAGCTGGGCTTGCTCCAGACCTTCTCATTTTTGAGAAAATGCTCAATAATATTTGTTAAAATGAAGACAATAAGGGTAAAAATGCAATTCAAAAAGTGTGACTAGGGGCCTCCCTGGTGGTGCAGGGGGTTGAGCACAGTGCTATGAAGCTGTCTGCAGCCTCTGCAGCTCAGGTTTGATTTCTGGCCTGCCAGAGAGATACCCACATGGTGCAGCAGACTTCTCCTGTCTCACCTGCTGCTCTTCTCAGCAGTATTTTTGGTCTATCTGCCATTTCTGCTCCCAGTTCTGTCTCTGGTGAATCCTCTCACCCTCCCGCACCTCTGGCCTGTACCCCAGTTCTTGTATGCATAAATAAGTCTTTAAAAAAATGCAGATTATTAAAAAAAAATAGAGTATGACTGGAATAGTCAGAGAAGTGTTTACTCTTGGCCCCTTTTACCCACATGTGGCAATCTTCCAGTCACTTCATTTCTTAGTGCCTCAGTCCTGCATTTGTAACATGGAAGATCAGTTTCTTCCTTTTTTTAGTGGGCTTTTGTACGTAAAACGGTAATATATATGAAAATGTTTTGAAACTGTAGTCACTTATTTCATTTTTTAAAAATATGACTGTCTTTTTGCTCTCACCTCATCCCCTGACTCCCACCCCCCAACTCCTGTGAATACCAGGATGATTGTGGCAAATCCAAGGTTTACGTCTGGCTATTCTGGGAAAGCAAATCCTATTATTTGGAACTTAAAAGAACCACATGACTTCTCTGACTTCAAGGGAAATAAAACATAAATCCAATGCTAAAAATTTATAATATAAATGGAATAAATACCCCATGAATAATGGACTGTACAAAAGAAGGGGGGATACACGGAACAAAAGAACCATTTACGTTGTGGTTGGACTATGAGATGGGGATTTCTTATATCTCTGTTTAATGAAATGGTGTCTGAATTTCAGACTCCCCTGAGATCACTTTAAAAGGTTAGCAGGTGTGTGATAAGATGAACTGAAAAGCACATGTAGATAACATCCCTTAAAAAACCTCAAGGTAGGGATTATAACAAAGTTGTAAAGAACCAAAAAAGAGAAAGAAGTTGGATTACTTACAAGCGGTAACTGCTGGTAAATGCTGGTTCAGGACTGGAGCCAGTCCAAGCCTCAATGAGAAAGGTAAATACAAGGGTAGTGTTTTCCATGAAGCCATAGCCATATACTCCACAAAGCCTATGTCTTTTATTCTAAGATTAGGTCTTCTTTTATTTTGGCTTATTAAGAAATCCTTGCTTTCATAAATGTCAGTAGCCTTTGAAAATGGGCAAATGAAGTGTTGACAATGATATTGTGATTCCTCATGCAACCATTTATTCCAATAGCCTTGAGTTTGAATTCTGGATCCATACAAGGCAAGTGGCTTAAGGCAAATTTTCTTTTTTCTTTTTTTTTTTTTTAAAGATTTATTTATTTATTTATTTATACAAGCACTGGGTACAGTCAGAAGCATGGGAGGGTGAGAGAATTCTCCAGAGCCAGAGCGGAGAGCAAAACAGGCAGACTGACAAAGTACAATGCTGAGGGGAGCAGCGGGCGGCAGGAGAGGTCTGCCCATCATGTGGGACCCTCACCCGGTGGCTGGGGATGGAACCGGTGCTGGCAGCTTCACAGCCCAGCGCTCAACCTCTGTGCCACCGGGGAGGCCCTTAAGGCAAATTTCTAATCTACCCAGGTCTTGATTTCTGCATGTGTAAAGTCATAAAGATTAGCAATAGCATATGCAATAATATTTGCAAAGACTTTAGCACAATTTATAGGACACGGTAACTGCTCACTAATTGGTGATGGCTATATGAAAAATAAAGACAAGATGTAATGTTATCTAGATAAGTAAATTAGGTAGGCATAAAATTACTGTTTTCACTACTGTTAGATAGGTTTTTCCATGGTGGCCTTTTTGGGGACCTATTCATGACTTTGCTCCAAGAGTGAGTCTCTAAGGAGCAAATACCATGGGGGGATTTCCTTTTCATGCCCTGTGTCAGTGGTGAGGAACATGCCAGAACTGTTGGTAGAGTGGAGTTGTGCCTACTGGCTGAAGTTCTTATTGGATCTAGTATTTAAATTCCCACGCTTGGTTCTAAGATTAGTGTTTCACATTGATTGCATTATGTGTATCTTTTAATTTCCAATGCTTAATAAACCATACCCAACCAGTGTTTCTTGATGATTTGAATGAGTAATTTAAAAACGAATTCAGGGCGTATAATAACTCCAAAAAGCATGAGGAATTTCCTCTTGCTATTTTCTGCTAATTGTCTCAAGGACTATCTGAATTAGATGGTATTTTGGCAAATGACCTTTAACCCACCAAGAAAGATGGAAAACAGGAAGAAGGTGGGAATTCCTTATGACTAAAACACATTTATGTTAAGTCCATGATGGATATTCCAGGTGTTCTGGCAGCCATCTTCCTGGTCAAGATTGAAGTTACTTTCAGGCTCAATGTCCAACCACATCCGGATTTGTTTCCCAGACACCTTACAGGTAAAATTTTCCTAGATGGGGACCTCCCCGGTGGTGTAGCAGTTGAGCGCTGAGTTGTGAAGCTTCCCATAGCCTCTGCAGCGCCGGTTTGATCCCCGACTGCTCCCCGGCCACCGGAGGAGGGTCCCACATGGCGCGCAGACCTCTCCTGCTGCCTGCTGCTCCCCTCAGCAGTGTACTTCGGTCCTTCTGCCTGCTCTGCTCCCCGCTCTGGCTCTGGTGAATTCTCTCACCCTCCCGCGCTTCTGACTCTACCCAGTGCTTGTATGTATAAATAAATAAATAAATCTTCAAAAAAAAAAGAAAATTTTCCTAGATGGGTCACATTACGAGGCCTTTAAGTGACTCTAATGCAGTGTATAGAGCAATAACTGAATTGTCAGAAATATCCTCACACCATGCTGGGAGGCAAACACTTGTGCTGTCTTTTATTTGTTTGGGATTCTCATGTCATTTTTTTTTTTTTTTTTTTGTGGGACCCTCGCCGGCCGCCTGGGAACGAATCGTTGCTGCAGAGGCTGCAGGCAGTGCTCAACCGCTGTGCCACCAGGGGAGGCCCTCTCATGTCATTCTCACGGGAAGCTGGTGGCTTAAGAAAATGTTTAAGGTATCCACTCTGTTTGAGTTCTGCCTCAGAAGCAATAATGCAAGGTCAAGTTCAGTTTTGTGGGGTTTCATACAAATAGTAATGCCACTTATTGAGTGTTTAGATTAAGTCAGGGTAAGTGTTGAGTGCATTCTCTTATAAAATGCACATATTAATGCTATAAGATAACTACTAACCGCTCTCTAGATAAACTGAGGCCAAGAGAAGCTAGGTGATTTGTGAGTAAGAGATGGAACCAGGTCTTTCTAATCTCTTTACTATTATATTGGATATGGATGTACACACATATACCCAGCAGATCATTTAAAAAATAATCAAGCCTCCTAAATTCCCATTGGACTTTCCTATATTTATCAGTGTCAATGACAGTCTCTGTAATTTCACCTTCCACGGCTTCCACAATCCATCTTTACTTTAGAATAGAAGCATGTATTTCAAGTAAACATATGTCAACTAAAATGCAGGTTCTTAGGAAAAACAAGGAATTAGATAGTAGAAACGATGAATACTTATATACACCCTTCTATTCTTTTTGAGCTTATGTTTCTTTACCCGCGTAAGAAACAAAACAGACACTTGCTTTTGTTATTATATTTACATAGCCAATAATAAGATAAAAATCACGAGTGTACACCCATCATTCTGTTTTTATTTATTGGCTGGCTAATTTACAAAGATGCAGATGTCCAGGGTAGACTCTGCCCCAACATTTAAACTCTCCTGATGACACAGATACCAAAATGTGCATGTTTACATAGTGCAGTGGTATGAAAAACATTTTTGCTTCTTCTTCTTTTTTTTTTTTTTACAGTCCCTGATTACTATAAACAGGGAAAAATTCATTTCATGTCAAAAATGTTCGGGCACTTTAACAATCAATCCATTCCTGGTACTAAAATAACAAAATTGGTATTACAAGTTAAAATATAAAGGCCTACCAGTTTTTACAAATATGCAAACAATCTGCTACTCAGACATAAAAAGTCTATTTCCTTCAAATCACAAAGTAAGGCACCATTGGATTAAAAATTTTCTCAGCTTTTATGAAATAAAATGCATAGTGAAATAAATATGGAACACTGAATTTTAATACTGTAATACATTTCAATATAAAGTGATATGTGAATATTAAACACTCTTGCAAGATATCTTGAATATAATTATCTGGAAATGTCCTGGAAAAAAACACTCGTCAAGCTCTGATTTCAGGGAGGAAAATAGTCACCTTGTGATTTTCCATAGTTGAAGATCTTAGCATAAAACTTATGCAAAGTTTTGGATGCAATTAGGTTGCTAACTTTCAGAGTATAGATTTATTAGTAAAACCTTCACTTAAAAGATACATTCTAAAACATCTCTAGTCTAGAGGAAAAACTTTAATCATGAGTCTGTTTCAAACTTCAAAATGGTAGCTATTAAGTTGGGATATACAAGGAAACTGACCATTCTTACTACTCCTTATAAAATTTAGGTCTATTTTCTTTGGATCAGATGCTGCCATATTTACTTGGAAGACCAACTCCCACCTTTTCTTAAGTGATTCATTTTCATTTACCCAAAGATTTTAATCAACTTATCATATCTAAGAATCAAAGAATACAAAAGAAAATGATACTGCTATGCTACCAAAATATTAGTGATTAAAATTTTTTGGAAAACATTTTGCCACCCTTGTTACACCTTTATATTTCTTGATTTGCTTTGCATAAAGGGCTCTTGTATGAAAAGTAAATGAATAGTAGAGGAAAGGGGGAAGAAATCAAATTCTCTAATACAGAGGCTTTGGCAAGGGAAGATATAAAAATACAATCTATTCAATTCAAATTAATCATTTCATAATTTATCAGCTATCCCATTCATTAGAACTTTAAGTTCTTTTACTTTTACATAAATGAAGCAATTTTATTATATAAATAGGCATGTTTCTTTCAAATTTTTCTTTGGATTGATTTCTTATTAGCATCTCCCAGTAATATATGAACAATACACTGAACCCATGATACAAAGTTTATGTAAATATACCTATGTGTCATGTGCTTTTAAAAAATAAGTAATGGTGATTTTAAACAAAATCAACCATATAAAAACATCTAAATGGTAAAGTTTTTTTCCCAACTCTATAGCTAGATTTGAAAGTCCCAATAAAGTTTTGTAAACAAAATCGTATTAAAAAAAGGCAAGGCCGGCTCTTCCCTATGGTCCTTTAGGGGAACTTTATTTGCATAGATTCAAGGCAAATGATTCTCCCAGATAGATTCAAAGTAAATTCCCTCCAAATTCCAGTAGGAATTGCTTTCTTTCAACCCATAAGCATTAGGTTTAGATTTTTAAAGTTTTGCCCATTTACTCAAAGCTGTTCCTTTCTTCCACATTTCTTATGAGCTACCTTTCCCTGACTTACTCCCCATTTCCCCTACGGTCCCCCCAACACTATCCCAGCATATGAGCCCCTTGCCCTAAGGAGCAAGCTGGGTGGGATGGGATTGGAACTGCTTAAAAATCCAAGTGACCTGCGCACACACCAGCCAGTTGGTTCTGAGCTCTCAGGGTTTCAGTTTCTTTCCAACGGCTTTACTCCACGTGACTACAAACCCTATTAGACCAAGCTCTGACCTTGGTATGGTGAAGCAACATCTGTAGGTAGATATTAAGGGAAGATGGAAAATAAGGGAGCAATATCTAAGGTCAAGCTGTCTGCCAAACAAAGTGTTGGGTCCTAACTTTACTCTTAGTTACCTCTTGAATAGCTAAAGCTCACCTTGCCTTTTATGTTTGCTTGTTTTTAACAAGGTTTTTGCACTAACCCCTGTCTTTTAGTCCTGCGCTATCCAATATGGTAGCAACTGGCCACACAGGGCTATTGAGGACTTGAAATTTGACAAGTACAAACAGAGATCCTCTAGATATAAAATACACACTGGATTTTGAAGAACAAAAAAAATGCAAAATATCTCCTTAATAATTATTACAGTGATCACAGGCTGAAATAATATTTTGGATGAAATGTACTGAAATTAATTTTGCCTATTTTTTTTTCTTTTTAAAATGTGGCTACTAGAAATTTTAAACTCACTTTATATTTCTATGGGACAGCTCTGTGCTAGAGTTCACCTCACTGCCAAAGGTTAGACACCTTATGACCGTGAAAGTTTCATATGAGCTCTTGCTCAGCAATGTGCTTAGGTTGTCTGGGGCTCATGGAAACAGACGAGGGGTCAAGCAGGCAAAAAAGGCATAGGAGAAAATGACTCTCAGGACTTTACTGTAACTTTGCTAGTTACAGTCTATAGCAAATAAGCAGTGGATGTTTGGATTTGGTTTGTCGAAAGCTGGGACCCAATTCATCTCTGCCTACTTGCCACAAAAGCCTATGATCCCTAAGCAGCCGACACCGGCAGGCTGTAGCTAAAGCTAGCAATAGCATTGAGAATACACACAATAGAGGAAGCTAGATTCGCACCCTGCACACACATATTTCCATATCATCTTCCCTTCTTTCCTATTGCCAATGTGAAGGGTACAGAGGATGACAAGGAGAAAGGAACACAACTTTTGGAGAGCAACAACAGAAGGAACCTTGAGCTCAGGTGGACAGCAGGCCAGGATCACCTGGGGATGGGAGGAAGAGGTGGGGCTCCCCTTTCTCTTCGATTGGATCCACCTTGATAAAAAAAAAAACAGACAAAATATACATTTTGGTTAAAAAGCTATGTTCTCACTGCAGAAACTCAAGGGTGTTGCGAACATACCCACACCCTTGCCCTCTGTGACCCAGGCAGTAATGAGCTGATACATGCGGTGAGAAGGGGAAGGTGAAGGCCAGCAGCCAGCAAGGACCTCATAAATGTTACAAGGGAAGGATGGCTACTGAGCACCTACACGCAGTTAAGCAAGTTTAAAACAATGCTTTTCTTTTTATCACAAATATAGTAGGTGTTTATTGCTGGAAAACATGAATGAGCAAAAACAAAACAATACATTTACCACCCAGTGATAACCAATAAGTTTATATGTATACTTTCTATTAGTTTTTACACATAAACAGTTCCCCTTTTTGCTTCCCCAAACAGAATCACGTAGATTGAACATCTTTCAAAGTCATTACTCTTTATAATTACTGATACATTGCATTCTATTATACAGCTATCCTACAGTTTACTAATCCACTCAGTCTCCTTTTGTTGGGCATTTAGGTATCTTGTAATATCTAACAATGCTTTTTTGATAGTAGCCGTCCTAATGGACATGAAGTTGTATTTCACTGTAGTTTTATTTGCATTTCCCTAATTATTTGTGATGTCTAGCATCTTTTCATGTGTTTGTTGGTCATCTATATTTTCTTCAGAGAAATTCCTATTCACATATTGAACTCATTTTGAAAACTGGATTATTTTTGAGCTGGAGGAATTCTTTGTGTATTCTGGATATTAATTCTTTTGTGTGTGTGTATATATACTTGTATATATATATATATATATAAATCCTGTAAAATAACATAAATATATATGATTTGCAAATATTTTGTCCCATTTCATGGGTTGCCTTTTTACTCTGTTGATAGTGTTCTTTTTTTTGTGTGTGTGTGGGACCCTCCCCTGCGCCACCAGGGGAGGCCCTGTTGATAGTGTTCTTTCAAAAACTCTGCATATTTATGTGTTATCAGTGCACCATAACCTGGTCTAAAATCACAATTTAAAAAATTAATTTATCCGACACACCATTTTTGAGGATTTTATAGGTACTAGACATGAAGCCAGGCACTCAGGGTCAAGTAGGGGAACATGCCAATTGATGTGGTCTGCTGTGGCTCCTGCTCTGAGACTCAGGCTGCCTGGCACCGGCAGGCTCCTAACACTGTCATCTTGACAGTGACCCTGGTAATCCACATAGGGATTTTTGATATAGAAAAAGATCTCTGAGCAAGAAGAGAGAGGAGTTAGAGAAAGACACTAGCCATCTATGACCTTCCCTCTTCCTCTTACCATCCCAAACAAGTCTTTTCTTGGACAGGCATCTGTGGAAAAACTCATCTATATGTAAACCAGTCATCTGTCATGGAGCCTTAATGCCACAAGTGGTCAGCAAAACAAAGGCTGTTTTGTGCAAAGCTATGAGTAGGTGGCACTGTCAGGGCTGTCCAGTGTCCAAGCAGGCTATGGCCTGGAGACCAAAGCAGCCACCAGAGCAAAATGAAACCATTCAATACTACATCATTTTGTTAGAGATGATCCTTTATCATTACAAAATATTAAACATGCATAATGCTGGAAATATCTAAAGCAAATTTACAAAAAACATGGTTTTGGGGGGCAAGAAAAATTATTTCACCCATTTATGAAATATTTTTAAATACCTACAACATTCCACGCTCTGTACCACCTGTGGAAAATGCAATAGTGAATAGGTCATAGTTTCAGTCCTCAGAGTATGGGGAGGATGATTCTGTTACTGACTTAAATGTGCAAATAATATTTAAATTGGATTAGGAGTGCTTATGTAAATATACCTATGTGAACAACTCCTTATAGTGAATTCATTTATTGCTCACAAGGGAAGAAAAACAGGCTGTCGTCTTATCAGACAGAAGCCTTTCTTCTCTCTCTCTAACCCCCCCTCCCCAAAGATATTAGACCCACACACTTATTTTTTTTCACCAAATATTTCAACCAAATCTCATATGAAGTTCTAATATAGTTATACCTTTTTATTAGGCATTTCCTAGGAATGCAGCATTCCTAGGAATACTGCAAAATTAACATAAGTTAATTTTTCCAGGAACTAAGCTATTCCTTTCAAACAACAATAGGCCGTTTACTTCTGGCATCTGTTTATGGAAATTTTTCTAAATATTTTCCACTTCTTTGAATTCTTCAGCAGAGGCACAAAGCACAATTTAACCGCTTCTTAATAACACAATAGAAATATCTAGTATTTGTCCTGTGTTGTAATAAATAGCACAACTCTGTCCCTATCTATTCCTTTGACATGAGACTGCTATCTGTCACTTCTCCTTGAAATCAGTAGTACTGCTTGGGGCCAAACTTCAGCTGAAGTTTAACTTCTGCTTCAGCTTAACTTCTCTAAGCTTGGGAACCAATCAACCAAAAAGTATTTAAGAACTGTGTGTTAAGGGAACTGGTAGTCCCCAAGTATGTATAAGGAGCACTGTTAGGGTGTGAGGATAGGACTAGAGACATTAGAAGAGTAATTTGACATGCTCAAAAACTCTCCACAAAGTTCTGGTTTGGGTGTTTGGTGCCAAGGCTAAGGCTATTACAAGCCTGAGGCTCATCAGCAATAGATATGAATCTCATGCTACTTGATTCTTAGTTCTAATATTTCTCTATACAAATAGAGAAATTTGTTTCTCTGTTTCCTCTATACCAGTTCATTTTTTTTCAATAGGGGAAAAAGTGATTCACTTCTTTATGATAATATTACATGTATTAGAAAAAAAACAGACACAATATGAATATCCAATAATGGTAAACTAAATCACTGTGTGCTGACTTGATGGAATCCTGTAAAATAACACTCATGACATAAATTGAGGGAGTGCTTATTAAGCTATATTATATAAACCTTAGCACTAAAAAAACATGCTCCTTAGTTATAACTATGTAAGTTAATAATAATTATATGTATACAATTTGGAAAGAACCTAATCAAATGAAAATATCTGTTGTTATATGGAGAAATTGTAGGTATACCTAAAATTTTCATTTAATTCTTTGCAAAGCTACATTTACAAAACATTTGAAAGGATATTTGCACTCCTATGTTCCCTCCAGCACTAATTATAATAGCCAAATAATAGACACAACCTAAATGCCCAACAGATGACTGGATGAGAAAAATGTGGTATAGATATACAATGGAATACTACTCAGCTATAAAAAAGATGAAGTCTTGCTCTTTGATAACATGAATGGAAGGGGATAATGCTAAATGAAGTAAGTCAGAAGGAGAAAGACAAATACTGGATGGTTTCACTTACATGTGTAATATAGAGAAATAAAACACAGGATCAGATAAAACCAAACCCGTAACAAACCCTAGAAAATTGACTGCAGAATCGAATCTACAAGAGGAGAAGAGCATAATAGACTGTGGTAGAGGGATTGGGTGTCCTGGTGGTCTGAGATGTGGTGACACCCATCTGAGCAGGTGTGATGTCTCTGACTCACATACAGTGTTATAAACCAATGTACATACTAACATGTATATATGTATGTATATTTAAAAGGTCATAAGACATTTTATCAATCTCAAAACTAGTCAGAATAGAAGATGCTGCTATTTGTGCTGTCTTAGGAACGGTCAAGCGGGGTAAGGGTTCCCAAACAAGCAAAATAGTAAAATTTAATCTTCTAGCGAACCACGTGAATGTTGAGCATATAATGACACATTTAAATAATTTCTCATCGGCATTGTAGCGTCTCCACTTTCTGCACTGCATGTGGAAGAGGAGTTTACCATTTTGATGACTAAGTGGTATTCTCAGCCCTACTCCAAGCGAGAGGCATAGATTTCCTAAACAGTCTTCAGTGGTACATAACCCAGATCATTCAAACACAACACAAAAAGCCCTTGCAGAAATACTCACTCCGGCTTTCACTTCTTGCTAATTTACTGGGATAGCTTTTGGTCGTTGGTACATATGGCTCTGGAGGTGGCAAATCAGAAATTGGATGGAAGAAGAATCTGCTTTCCCACTCATCTGAGGGAGAGAGACAAAAAGCATCTTCAGGAACAATCTGTAGTGAAGACTTGTGTGACGAATGGCACAGAAGGAAACAGAATGACACCTGCAGAGATCACTGCGACTTTCAGGCCTGGAAGTTTAGAGGAAAGCTGGAAGCGCTACTGCTGCCACCACAGATACAATATACTCACCTGCAAATCTCAAGACCAATCCAAGCGATGTAAACTGACTAGGACCCAGTCGGTCCTTCTCAGGGTTGGGGCTAAGGTTTGACTCTCCTTCCCCCTACTCAGCTAGGGAGTCCAGGAATGACAATGGCAGAGGAAAGCTGCTTACGATCTACAGGCTGTTGGGCCTCTGATCTAGAGCAAACTGTTTAGAAAGGTGGGTAATAAAAAGACAACTTACAAAAATGGTTCTGTTCAGAATTCTGGACTCTGAAAAATTAGCCACAATGAGACTCAGACAAACAATGAGTCTCAGAGAAAAGTGAGGCCTTGGTTTCTTATGCTCCCTTTTTGGGTAGTGGAAGAGAGATTACTATTTTAAACTAGTAATTATGGTGGGCCCTAAGGTACTTAGATCAGTACAGTGTAGTGTGGGCTACAGGAGAGTCAAAAATAAATGTTAATGCAAACATACAAACACACAAACCACAAACACAAGCAAGTTACCCATCTATTGCTGCCCTAGAGCCTGCAAATGTTTCCAAGTTGCTGGGACCACATCTCACCTTCACATGAAGAATCTTGGAAACCGTTTCTAACTGATGTTGATGGTGGAGGTGGGGGTGGTGCCCCGGCACCAGGCCTGTCGGGAGGAAGGGGAGGTCTGGGCCCACTTCTGGGATTATCTATTCCACTCCTAGATGGCAACTGAGGGGTGGCAGGCAAGGCCCGAGATGTGCTGCCATTTCTGTTTATCGGAGGAGGTGGAGGGAGAGGGCCTAGAACAGAAGAAAAGACAACACTTAGTGTAACGTTACATATCCCATCTTATTATTATTGCAGTTATCATCAATGTGCAATTACTGAAAGCCTGCTGAATACATGCCCTTTAATAAAGCATATGGAAAAATGGGGAGACTTTCTAGATTTAGTTGAGAAATGAGTAGGCACATGTAAATACAGAAATGTATATATGCACACACGTCTATGTAAAATGAGGGCACATTGATAGCTAAATGACTGGCTTTGCATTAGTGCAGTTATCTTAAAAGCAGATGATCTGTTCATACTGTATACTTTAAAAACATTTTATAATCCATTTAAATAGCTGGTGAACTCATTACTATGGTACATCATTAAATAAATGATATTTTTAAAAAATTAGGAAAAAAAGAATGTCATGAAGTTATTTAAGGTCTTCAGAAGGATTAAGTTCTTTAAAAGCACAGTATTATTGCTAATTATACAACTAATGATGCATATGATCTATTTCTAGACAAAAGTGGCACTAGGAAGCCAAATACCAGTCACTCTGAGAATAACAAGAGTTTCTTCTTGGCTCTTCCCCTTTGGGGAGGGAGACCCACCCAGGAGTGACAGCTAATCAATGTGCAAGGCCATTAGTGCAGGATCTGGACCCTGCAAACTGGTTACCTATGGAACCAGACTTCCCATCTCGAAAAGAGGATTGTACAATCACCTTTCTCATAGTGCGGTTGCCAGCAATAGTCAAAAACAAGTAGAACTGTTATATAAGTACCTAAAATCCTTTTTTAAAATGCCGTGGTGTGGTGTAATCAGAAAATTTTCAATTCTTAGAAAATAATTCAAAGTAAATTCATCTCTTTGATAATATAAACCTCCAATGCACAGGCTTTTTGGGTTATGAGTGAACTTAAAATAAAAAAGGAACTTGAACATTCTCTTGCCAAACAAAATGGCCTTTGTAATTATTCCTGATCTTCAGCAGTGTGGTCCACTTGCAAGATGTTGATGTTTTATGTAAACACAACCCGCCCGCTGCTGATATCTCTGCCTGGCGGTGTTGGCTTAGACACAAATGGATGTGGGAGGCATCCCAGCCCTGGGTAGTCTCTCAAGGAGTCTTCAGTGCTTGACCTGGTAGGGTTTATTTAATGCCCCATCTGCTTGTCATTGCTGGAATCCCAGTGAGTAGGAGCAGATTTATTGCAGGATAAAGTATTTCACAGGCTGTGGGCTTAGCTTCACTGGTACTACCACCACGAGAAATCTAGTTTGTGTGTCACTGTATACAAACTAGATTTCCAATATTATGAGGTTTACATATGTAACTTGATTGACTTGATCGCACTCCCTTCTTTAAAGTAAAAGTTCGTGTTCTTATCTCTCTGACCTTCCAGCTCCCTACTCCTCCAAAACTAGACAAGGATAAGAGAGAACAAATTTCTATTTCCAGTTGGCAGCATAATAATAAGATACATGCCAGCACATAAGATACGCACTCTACACACTTGTCTCACTTAATCCTGCCATCAATCCTAAGAACTGTAGGGACAGCGGGCAGAGCCTCAGAGTTGCTGGAAGATTAAAATGTCCAAGACAGGAGACTACTGAGTGGAATGGCCAGAATTTGACTTCAAATATGTCCAATTCTAAAGCCCACCCCCCTAACAATGAAACATCCTGGCGCCCAGCCTGCAGCCTAGACCAATGAAACCAGAACCACTGAGCAATCCATAGTTTTAAAGCTCCCTGGGTGATCCTAGTATGCGGTCAAGTTTGAGGACTAATGGTTTAAAGAGTGGTGTTGATGAGGTTTCCCAAGGATATAGGAACAAAGTCAATTAGTTTCTCCTAAAGAAAAAAATGCTCCATTTCCTGCCATCATATATGGGTGAATGTTAAACCTAAAAAAGTAGAGGTTCTACTTCATCCATCAATAACCACTGTGAAACAAAAAGTGCCTACTATAATTAGGAGAGGGAGAATAAAGTCCAGGGAACCCTCACACTTCATTGCTTATGCTGAAGACCCAAGCGTATCAATCTGTGGTAAGACGGGGCTGTAGGGAATCCTGGAAGGGCTGCAGCAGGTCCTTCAGTGCATGAAATTGCATGCAAATTCTGAGTATGTGCTTATGAGCATTTTTTATGAAGAGAAAGCCTACACCTTTCTCTGATTCTCCAAAGGATCTATGTGCCAGAGATGTTAATAAACAGCAAAATGGAATCTAATATTTGTCTTTCATGAATAGAGAGATGACCTCAAAGCTTGACGGATGAAGAGAAAAGTACAGGAGGAGTTCATTAGCTCCAAAGTAACTGCCCTTCTTGTTGGAATGATAGAGTTCTCCTGCAGAAGGCGGGGATTTATATCCCCAATTTAGACATCTGAAATTCACTTTAGGGAGACAGGGTAGTAGAGTGGAGAGTACCCCTTAGAGATGGAAGATGAAAGCGGAGATCTCTCCTTATTAAGTAACTTGTAATCATTTAACTTTATTGGTTACTCAATCTCCTCACCTCTGCAACATGGATAGAAATACTGGCTTCCTCGGCAGTTTATATGAGGTCAAGATGAAACCATATGTGAAGTATCACTTAAAAGATTAAAAACAGCCTGGAAGTTTACGTAAGCTTTTAAGTAAACAGCTTAAGTTTTTGTTGAACTCTACTAACTTATATCATTATTAATGGTGACATTTGGGCAGGCTGGGTTTCAGGGAGACAACTCACCCCATGTCTTGCCATACCTGATCTGCCTGGTGGGTCCCTCACTGGAGGAGGGGGTCTCTCACTGGGTGGGGGAGGAAGAGGGCCGGACCGTCCTGGCGAAGGTAAGGGAGGTGCAGACGAAGTGAGGGACAAATTCCGCTGTGGGAGTCTTGGGATTTCATCACTGCCACTGGAACCTGGAGGCAGGGGAGGGGGGCCGGGCCTACTAGGTGGTGGTGGTGGAGGCAGGGCCTGCGAGGAGGAGGAAGGCCTCGGGGTGGAAGGCACTGGAGGTTTGCTGTTCTGAGGGGGAGGGGGCGGACCAGCATCTCTGTGGATGGAGGGCCTGCTACCCATTGGGGGAGGTGGGGGAGGGGGTTTGTCTTCCA
Source organism: Talpa europaea (assembly GCF_964194135.1). Taxonomy (NCBI): domain Eukaryota; kingdom Metazoa; phylum Chordata; class Mammalia; order Eulipotyphla; family Talpidae; genus Talpa; species Talpa europaea. Next base: position 111,829,630 of record NC_140073.1, read on the forward strand.
AAGCCCTGCCGGGGGTAGGGGGCAAGGGGGGCCTATTGGAGAAAGGGGTGGAGGAGCCTGAGGCGCTTTGACGTATTGAGCCTCCTCCAAAAGCAGCACCTCTGTTTCCAGGAAAAGGGGGAGGAGTAGGCCCAGGGGTGGGCTGCCTGGGGACCCCAGGCACTGGTGGGGACCCCCGGTTGTGCAGACTTGATTGAATGGGCCTCGGTGTACTAGGTACTGGAGGGGGGATGCTATCAGGCTTTGAGCCCACGTCGGGCCTCGGGGGAGGCATTCGGTTCCTCTGGGGCTCTGGGGGGCCACTTCTGTGGCCTGCAGGAGGCACAGGGAACCTCCCTGGGCCAGTTGGGGGTGTGAAAGGTTTGGCAGAAGTGGATCTTCCTCCTGGTGGCAAAATTGGAGGTCGGCTTCCTCCGGAATCTGAAGAACCAGAAAAAAAAAATCAGTTAGAAAATTAGGAACCCTAAAGGAAATCAGAGAACTCAAGCTACTCCTGGCTCCTGGAAATTCTTTCCTAGAAGCTATAGCATAGGTAACTCGTATTTCTGTAAATTAGGTTTGTGTGATCTTTCCTGGAGGCAGAGGAGAAGCGCATGGCTCTGTTTACCTGCCAGTTCCAGATTCTACAACATGCCATTTTTCAAAAGGGTTCTGGAGAGACCTCCAGAATCTACAGGGTGAAGTTGGGAAGAGTTCTGGAGAGATCCCTATTCATTATGAGAGGACAAGAACAGAATGGTGCTGGTACATGGGATTTCTGATATTTTTCTCCTTGACCCCCTTCACTACATCATACACACCACCCTTGTAACTCTCAGGTTTAAAAAGTAATTTATGCCATCTTAGGTGAAAAAATTAGTTATACCAACATCAGCCTCCATATAGGAGGGCTTACCTAGTCCTTTTGAAATTCTCAAAAGAAGGTAAGTAAATGTAATGGAAGAGCTATGATTGAGTAAAAAAGAACTGAGAGGGAAACAACACTGGCAAAGTTTAAAGCTTGGGCACTGTGGATGTTCTTAATCTGTAAAGAAGTAGGCAACGGTCCTGCCTTTTTTTTCCTATTGGGTAAACTTCTACTTCTCTATTGGCAGGGCAGAACAGATGATTACATAATTAATACTGAACTACTTTGGTTCAACAAAAGGAAGAAAAGGGGGAAGCAAGTCATCGGAACATTCAAACCACCACCCCAGATTCTCTTGGAATCCAGGGTAATTCTCAAAAGTGGTTAGCTGGAAAACTACCATTTCAAGCATCAGCTAATTACCGTACCAAAGATTTATGGAGCATCTGCTGTATGCCAGTCATTTTTCTAGATGCTAGAGACAGAGGAAAAAACAAAATAGAGATGATCCTGCTCACCTATAGTTTACATTCTAGTGGGGGAGACAAATAATAAGTAAGTATATAGATATTTTCAGACTGTTTTAAGTACCAAAAGCAGCACAGTAATGGGAACTCAAGAGGATTTATTTCAACTTTTGTGTTAGAAAAAGCTATATTTTCCTTGACTGTGTGGGGTATTTCTCTGTCACTGGTTGGTGATAAGTTACATCTTCCAAGTTTGGATTAAAGGTGCAATTACTATCTAGTGCACCAATTTGTGCTGACCTTTTTTTTTTTTTTTTTTTTTTTTTTGGTGGGACCCTCGCCGGCGGCCGGGGAACGAACCGGCGCTGCAGAGGCTGCAGGCAGCCTCGCAGCCCAGCGCTCAACCACTGCGCCACCAGGGGAGGCCCTGTGCTGACTTTTTTTCCATTTTTATTCTATGACTTTACTTCCATTTGTGATTTGCCTTAATGTCTTGTTAAAGTACTGTATGCATGCATTTGTCAGGTGCTGGTGGTTTTAAATAAATAAGTTTAGTTGTTAATGTGGATCTGGAAAGATGGGATCTCTCATACTATTGAATCTCTAGGTTTTCATCATCTAATGCTAAAATAGTCAGCTAACCCTGAGGATTCAGTAGCTTGCTTTTCATATGAATGTGAGAATTTCACCCCTACCTAGTGGCATAGGTAGATCATAGATTTAGAAATAAAATTCTTCTAATACAATAAATATTAAACAAATTTCATGGCAAATGTCTTGCGTTTCTGTAGCAGTCAGAACAGAGCCTCACGTGCTCTCAGGTTTTTCACTTAGGCATGGCCAGGCACAAGTTTTTTCTCTGCCATCAGATTCCTAGACTGTAGGACACATTTCTACAGTTCTTGCAGAGACTACTTAGAATCACTGGTCCTGAAATGCCAAATGTCTGTCATGCGAAACATCCTTTTTAGAATTAGTGAAGTTTGTAATTATATCCCATGCAACAGTGTGTTTCCAAAGTGGGTCACGAGTATTTACTCGAGTAGACAGCTGGGTCAGGCTACCTCACAAAGAAAGCCGACTTTGCCAAGTCAGCAGGCAGTTTCCAGGATGGCAAGTTCCATTTGCTCCTTCCTTTTCTTCCCACTCTAGCTCACCCTTTAGAAAAGTACATGAAGTACACGTTACCCCAAGGACGGTGAGCAAATACTTAACAGCTCAATGAAACTGTCTGATCCTGATTTAAAAAAAAAAAAAAAAAAGCTGAGTAGAGGCTCTTTTATAAAACAGTGTTAACATTTCAAACAGTCTGAAATGTTTTAAAGGGCACAGAACCTTAGTGGGGATGCCAAGCACCAAACCACTGTCTTTAGTTACTAAGAGAAGGAACCCTCCAACTTACCACTATCCCTGTTGGCCGTGGATCTCAGCTTGGGCATTCCTGCCTGGAATAGGCCTCCCAAACCGGGTGGTCCACCGCCGCCAAAACTTCCACCACCACCACCACTGCCGCCACCACCACCTCCACCAAATCCACCACCACCAGTACCGGTTCCTTTAGGTTCTACAGAAGGAAAAAAACAATCTTTTTTACACGTATGAAGATACCACGAGAGTACTTAACCAGATCCAGCCCAAGTAAACAGTAACAACAAAACAGGTTGCTGGCTGACTCTGGGATTATGGTGCACAAAATACAGAATTTTAAGGCTTTACCCCACCTCCCTACTCCCCTGTGGGACATGGAGGCATTTCCTTCTACTCCAGGGCTGTCACAGGCCCACTGGTGAAAGACTCGGTAAGAGATGAGGACTTGCCCTCGTGACTCCCACTTGGCTAGCTGCTCTATGAGTTAATATGTTTGTTTTATGTCATAAGTAAGGTTTGGCAGATAAAGGGATCTTCAAAGAAAGAAAATCCCAAAGGAAGGGTAGATGCAATTAAAAGATGAGGGAATAGTAAAAATAAAGAAAATTAAAGTATCTCTTACTTTCTCATCTTGGAAACACATACTGTTTTGGTGTATTTTTCATTTTATATATATATATATTTTTTTTTTCCCCCCTTAAAATCAAGATCAAATGTACCAAATAGCTTTTAGTCCGCTTTTCTCATGCAATGCTTTATAGTTAGCAATTTTCATGTCATTAAATACTCTTTGAAAATAATGAGTTTAGGGCCTCCCCAATGGCGCAGCGGTTGAGCGCTGGGTTGCGAAGCTGCCCGCAGCCTCTGCAGTGCCAGTTCAATCCCGGGCTGCTCCCACGCCACCTGAGGAGGGTCCCACATGGCGCACAGACCTCTCCTGCCGCCCGCTGCTCCCCTCAGCAATGTACTTCGGTCCTTCTGCCTGCTCTGCTCTCTGCTCTGACTCTGGTAAATTCTCTCACCCTCCCGCGCTTCTGACTGTACCCAGTGCTTGCATAAATAAATAAATAAACAAACAAACAAACAAATAAATAAATCTTTAAAAAAAGAAATATATTAAAAAAAGAAAATGAGTTTAAAGGACTGCATTATATTTATTTTTTTTTAAAGATTTATTTATGCATACAAGAACTGAGGTACAGGCTAGAGGTGTATGGGGGGGGGGATGAGAGGATTCACCAGAGACAGAGTGGGGAACAGAACAGGCAGATTAACTGAAATACACTGCTGAGGGGAGCAGTGGGCGAGTCAGGAGAGATCTGCTGCGCCATGTGGGTCACCTCCCTGGCCGGAGATTGAATTCATGTTGCAGTGGCTGTGGGTAGCTTCATATTGCTACGTCTTAACCCCTTGTGCCACCAGGGAGGCCCCGGATGCATTATATTTTAGAGCATGGATGTATTGTAATTTATTTAACCAAACACTTAGCTAATGGTCTTTTAAGGTGATTTTGACTTTTTAATATTATAAAGCCCCAAATTAGGCTTTAACATTAAAAAATTATTTGCTATTTGAGAAAGTACGAAGATTTTGTTTTATTTTGCATTGATTTCCAACAATTGCAAAAGATTTTGTAATGGGCAACCAAACAAAAAGGAAGAAGAAAAAAGGATTATCAAACGTTCTGGCTAGTCTTCTGGATTATTTCCAGCGTCGTTGAGCTACCCTACAACTTTGTACACTGCAGCAAACTGATAATAATGCAGATGATTTTTGTACATAGAAATGCGAATTAGTTATGTTCAGAGACATGCAATAGATTATTAACTTGTTTTGCACCTATTTGTAAATTCATGTTAGTCTTTCTTTGCCTAAATATAGGAGACAACTTGTATTCTTTGACTGACACATAAAACTAGTTCCCTCATTAATTAATGAGTTGAATAAAATCTGACATACATTTATCTTACATTAGTTTAAAGAGAGAGTCATGATTTATTCTTTCTTTAAAAAAAGTCCCAACAATTTATGTATGGCGGTATGTTTGTATTTATAAGATTAAACATTGTTTAAAGTTCCTCCCCTAGAAGCCTGTTGAGTCTTTGATAAGTATTACATGTGCTCTAAAAATTTATCTGGGAGGACTGACATTTTTATGATATTTAGACTTCACTGAAACATGGTATATTTTACCATGTCAATACAAGTATATAATTTTGTACAGGTCACACATGCTTCTTATTAGGGTCACTTCAAACACATTTTTTTGTTTGTTGAAATTGTGAACAGGATGTTTTGCTCCTATAGTTTGCAAATGGTTATTACTTCATTGTATTTTCTAAATTAAAATTTAGAAAAATGGCATCTTGGATTTCTGGTAGATATATGTTCTGTAAATAAAAAAGGCTTTGCCTCTCTTTTCTAATAGTTCTGGGTCTTATTTCTACTTTACATAAGTTAATTACTCTGATGACTTAACTTTCATAATGTAAATTATGAAATGTAAAAAATGAAATTATGAAATGTAATGTAAACTTTTCACAATGTAAATTATTAATGTTCTTACAGGCAATCATAGTTTAATTTTAATTAAAATGTCTCTAATGGTTCAAAGTTACATACTAACTAGAGGTTTTTTTTTATTTTATATATTTTTTACATCATTCTTCATTTTTGTACAATGTATGCATTTTCATCTTGGTTATATTCCCCATACAATTCCCACCCCCCTTATTTTGGCCCTAATCCCTACTCCCCCGCGCCCCGTAGTGTGTCTCTGGTTTATAGTTGCTTGATGATTTTGATTTTTACTTTATTATAATTAGTCTTTTTTCTGGTCCCTTATTTAGGTTTTCTAAATTTCTGCTATGAGTAAGACCATCTGGTATTTTTCTTTTTCTTTCTGGCTTATTTCGCTGAGCATGATTCCTTCCAGCTCCGTCCATGTTGCTGCAAATTGCATGAGTTTATCTTTTTTGATTGCTGAGTAATATTCCATTGTGTATATGTACCACATCTTCTTGATCCAGTCATCTATTTTTGGGCATTTGGGTTGTTTCCATAGCTTAGCTATTGTAAATAGTGCTGCTATAAACACAAAGGTGCAGGTGCCCTTTTGAATTAATGATTCTGTGTCCTTTGGGTAAATATCTAGGAATGCAATTGCTGGATCATATGGAAGCTCCATCTTTAGCTAACTAGAGGTTTGAAATTGTGTTTTTAATATTCTTTCTAAATATTCATGGTCAGCATCTATTTTAGATTTTTAAGTCTTTCTTCTGCTGTGGAATTTTATGAAATGCTACTCAGGATCCACTGAGTTGATTATGTGATTTTCCTTATTTGATACGATGGCTTAATAGACTTTCTAATATTAAAAAATAAGATAAACCCTGGTCTTGGTGAATTATTCTTTTAATATACAACTGAAATATTTTTTGTTTGTTTGTTTGCTTTTGCTTTTGTTTGTTTTGTTTGTTTGCTTTACAATCATAATTGGGTCTAAATCGTGGAACTACTGACATCTTGGGACAGATAATTCTTTGGCCTGGGTAGCTGCCTTCTTCTTTGTAGAATGTTTACAGCATCCCTGGCCTCTATCTACTGAGCATCAATAGGAAGCCCTCCCTCCCCAAGCTGTGAAAACTAAAAATAACACCAGACGGATATCCCCTGGGATATCTACATAGTTTTTGTGTATGTGCTGCCTTTGTCAAGTTTTGATGTTAGGATCACAATAGTCTCAGTAAACCTATCAGGTAGTTTCCCACCTCTTCCTATGTTCGGAATGTCACACAGCATTTTAATGATCTGTTTCTTAAAACTGGAAAGAATTTACTGATAAAATCACTTGACTCTAAAGCCAGAGAAAGTAATTTGATAAAATTTTCAACTTTTTGTGTGTGTGTGCGCTTTGTGGCTTCTTAAGTTTATTCTGGTAAATTTATGCCTTTCTTAGGAACTTAATTTAAGATTTTGAAATGTTTTAGCATATAACTTCATCAGACTATGTAGTATTATTTCACTTTTATAAAATCTGCTTTCCATCTTTTATTTGCTTTCTGCATTCTAATTCTATTCATGTGTGTTTTCTTTTTCTTGGATTAGTTTAATCATAAGTCTGGGTTAGCTCTGTATCTCCTCCAGGTGTGGAGCTTTCTGAGATACTTATGGAAGCTCTGCTGATAAAAGAAATAATGTGGTAACAAACTGGTAAGAATTACTTTACCTTACAAGATAAATCAAATTAGAATAATAATTTCCACAGTGCATGCAAAATTGTTTCTATATAAAATTTATATTTCTACTAGTTTTATTATTACCAATAATATTAATCATGCCCTTGTCATTCAAACATGATTCATTAACAAATGATACATTTTAGAATACCGTGTTCATACAAAAGACACCTTTACATGGTACTGAATATCAGAAAGATTAGCATACTATCAGATATCATCCATTAGTGCTCTTAACCTGGAACACTTGTGCATCTTTAAGATCGAGAAGCTAAAGTAGTTGAGGATCCTACATGGCTCCATGTCGCTTTGTTAGTAATTAAACTGCACCACAGGCTAACTTCAAGAGCATATTATGCATAGCCATGGTCAGCATTTTGACACCAAGTCCACTCAGGTTTCACTTGCAAACACACGGAAAGCCATGGAAGGACTTTGCCTAAATGGGTGGACAATGATATGCACTGGGCTGCATCTGTGTCCACCAAGTAAAGTGCATTCTTAAACATCACTGGGAAGCTGGAAGGGAGAAGAACTAACATTTATCTACATTTCACAAGAAGAGAAGTGGACCTTGAATATAATGAGTTTCCATGAGTAGATTCAGGAATAAATACCAAACTGTCCAGCCACCTTCAGCATCGGTGGGGAACTCACACCCACCTCTCCAGAGCTGTTGGCTCCCTCTCTAATCCCAGAGGTCAGCAGTTGGTAGAGCCCTTCTGGGTGCTTCCCAGGTATCATGACTGGGAGGACTAGTTGGACCAATGCTCCCCCAAGATAAGTGATTGCTGGGCTTCCCCCTAAGAACCTTGTGATACTGATCAAGGGGACTAAAGGATTATACAAAATCATGAGGGTTTTTGTGTACATTTTCACCTAGAAGTAAGACTGTGTCAAATCAAGAGTCAAAGACTTCATAGTTCCTTTTTGAGGTTGCCCAGTAACATTCAAAGGCCTTTGTCTTGGTCTTCCTCTTTTATCCTCCCACATTAATGTTTCTGCTGAGTTATGATTCTACTTCCTTCTCTACTCATTAGGTACTTTTTCCTAGAAACTCCTCCTGAGCATTTCTAATCAACTTGGCTAAAATCCTACATCATTCTATACTTGTCTATACTATTCACTTATCTATAAAGCTCCCTCTGGTGATTCTGGACGGTCACTTTATTTCCTACTGAATCCAAATGGAATCTATGGTCTAGGATGAATTCTGCGGACATCTGGCTGGCTGGAGAAGGGTCTAGGAATATGGGGAGACAGTCTCAAGGCCTGCTTACTATCTACCAGTAGATTCTAGTCATGGATAATTTTCATTCTGGTATAAATGTTTTCTTTTTTTGTGGGACCCTCGCTCGTGGCCGGGGATCGATCTTGTGCTGCAGAGGCTGCGGGCAGCCTCGCAACCCAGTGCTCAACCACTGCGCCACCAGGGAAGGCCCTGATATAAATGTTAATAAGCGGTCCTGAGTTATGGGTCCTTGGTTGTTTATGCCTTGCTACAGAAAGTATCTCAGACTTACATGGATAGATAAGCAAACTTGTGATCTCATTTCCTCTCTCTCCAAGCCCCTAATAATCATAATATGTGCTTGACTTAGAGATTCCAGAGAACAAAACAGTTTTACAAGTAATATATCTTCTGATGCTCACAGCAAATTTGGGAGGGCAGTAGAAGAGGTATCATCAACTCCATCTGACAAATGATGACAAAGAGACTTGAAGATATTAAGTGATGGATGCACCGGCACTCGAACCCACAGCCTCTGATTCCAAGGCTGAGGGCTCTTTCCATATTCCATGCACCTTCTTGATCTTGAGCATCAAGGGGTTAATTTGCAGAAAGTGTTGTGAATCATTCAGAGAATCACTGCTGTGTGTGTCTGGGACAAAGAATTATTATACTGGCTTCCTGCAGTATTAGAGGGAGCCCAAGCCAGAGCTGTGGCCTACAATGAGTGATACAGTCTCTTATTCTGCTAGCCTTGCAGCTGTTGTTAACCAAAAAAAATTTTTTTTTCTTTTTGTTGGAAGGGTAGGGTTGATTGTTAGGCCATAGACCAATTATCTCTGTGGAAAACAGCTTTTTTTGACTTACTGTCCAAAACGGGTGCACTTCTGTCATTGGTGACTGTCTTCTTTAGTTTCTTCCCTTTGCTGATGTCAGAAAGAAGAGCATTTCTTCCAGCCTGTTCTGACTTATTTAAGGTAGGCTTCTCTGTATTGGCCTGGAAGAAAACCATACAAACTTTATTCATCTCTTGAATTAAAATTATGTTCTACAACATGCAGCTGGGATGGTTAGATTACTGGAAGCTTGTTATTAAGGTTGTTGGCAAAAGGCTAATATAAATTCTCCACAAGTTTTAGACCCGATGTCATTCTTTTAAAGATCAGACATTTGTGAGAGGATGCAGTAACAAATTACATTCAATTTTTTTTTTGGTGGGACCCTCGCCGGTGGCCAGGGAAGGAACCGGCGCTGCAGAGGCTGTAGGCAGCCTCGCAGCCCAGCGCTCAACCGCTGTGCCACCAGGGGAGGCCCATGAGCTGCGCCACCAGGGGAGGCCCAATTACATTCATTTTTTAATGAGGGAGAGTCAGAGCCTGACAAAAGTCTGAAAATTGAGACCACAACCTGGTCATAACCAAAAAGGCCAGCACTGGATAGTTAGAAATGAGAAGGGAGGGCCTCTCCTGGTGGCGCAGCGGTTGAGCACTGGGCTGCGAGGCTGCCCGCAGCCCCTGCAGCGCCAGTTCAATCCCCGGCCCACCAGAGAGGGTCCCACATGGCGCGCAAACCTCTGCTGCCGCCCGCTGCTTCCCTCGCCCGTCTGCCTGTTCTGTTCCCTGCTCTGGCTCTGGTGAATTCTCTCACCCTCCCGGGCTTCTGACTGTACCCAGAGCTTGTATAAAAAAAATAAATAAATCTTTTATTAAAAAAAAAAAGAAATGAGAAGGGAATTTTAAGTAAGAGTGGCCTCTGTAGGATCCTATGACGCTTTCTCTAGAAAGTACTCTGAAGAACAGCTTCCTTCTCCTATCTTCTAGAACTAACCTGGTAGATGGGCGAAACCGTCTCTAGTAAAAAGGGCCAGCTGTAAGTATTTATAAAAAACCCACCAACTTTCAAAACAATTATTCCCTCTGCATTGTTGAAGATTTTTTTCCTTTTTAGTATATAGTTCTATCAGCATATGACAAACATATATTGATAAACATTTATAGTCCTGTCGCCATCACAATCAAAATCTAGAGCATGTCTGTTCCCCCAAAGGTGGCCTCATTACCCTTTGGTCTAAGGTATATCTCATGTTTAATCCCTATAATTTAATCACAGGGGTTGCAGTTGGAAAATATTTGGGTATTTTCTTATACAGGTTTTCCCAACACTTTTGTTTTTTGGATCTGGGAATGCTCAAGAAGTTTCCATATTTAAATGGTAATTGCATTTCCAGGCCCTGAAAGTATTATAACCCACCAAATCATATCAATATGAAAGTTCTACTTTTGGATAATGGAGAAAATCTGTATTTCCAGAAGTCCTAGGAAAGAGCCTTATGAAGAAGTTAGGATTTCATTATTTCAGGGTTATTTTAGGGAGTGGGGCACTAAATGCCCAGCATAAGACTGGAAAGCAGCATGTGCCTGTTTCTGCCACACTTGGAAACTGGCTCATTCTGGCCTGTTCCCGGAGACAGCTGGCTTCCCCTCAGCACAGAGGTCCTTCTAGCAGTCCTGACAGTCCTTCTAGGTTGGCCCCAGCCCTTCTTGAAGGATCTGACTTTACAGGAAAACTCAACCCCTTACCTAGTCATTTATTATCTGAGTTAGAGAGAGAGGAAGAGCTAAGGAAAACCCTGAAATAGCAAAATGGAATTTCTATGTATTAAGCTAGCAGGGTCTTGAAATATGAAATAACTAAATTATAAGTTATTGCTTGCTCATGATAAGTTAGCATTTATATAGCTTTTATTATGAGTCAACCACTTTTTTAGCATTTTATGTATATTAATACATTTTGTCTTCATCAACACTGTGAGTCACTATTTCCATTTTGGAGACAAGGAAACCAAGGCACAGGGAAGTGAAATCATTTGTCCCAGTCACCCAGTTAGTTAGAAAGAAGAGGGGATAGGATTCAAACCCTGGCAATCTGACACCGGAACCTTTCAGAAGAATAAATGTAGGCTCTAAAATGCCTCTTCCCCAATACTTCCCTGATGCAAATCTATTAAGAGCTTCACAACAATCCTTCCAGAAATGCTCTCTGCATATATAGCTTTCTTTTGCTAATGGGATCAGCCACTAAACAACATACCTTGGGTGTTTTGGACAAAGATTTACTGTCTTCATTTTAAGTATGAAATAATTCTGGGGGTCAGAAAGGTCAAGCAATGTGTCCACCTTAGATCTGCTAATGAATGGTCTAGGGTGAGCAAGCTTCACAGGCCTCTGGTACTGTCTGAACATTAATATGGACGCCAGACCTCCTTGAATGCTAACTTCTCTCACATGGCAGTCCGAGGCCCTTCGCTGCGTTGTTCCAGTAGACAGTGTCAGACACCCATCCTTTTATCATCATTATGTCCCATTTCTCTAGGATCTTGCTTTTAGTAAGGTAATAATTATTAGAAGTGAGTTGATAGGATAGACCAGAGTTTCCCAAACTTTAGACATTCTGGTATGACTTTTATGACTTTTGTCTTCTTCTGATGCTACCTGTGTTATTATTTACTTAATAGTTTTCATCAAGTCAATTCACTATATTATTCATGATATTATCTTTTCAGTGAATTTTTTTTTTACATGAACTAACTATTAAATCCTGGGTTTGACATCTTACACCAGTGAGAATGGCACATATTAAAAAAACTAGCAACAACAAATGTTGGCGAGGGTGTGGAGAAAAAGGAACTCTCCTGCACTGTCGGTGGGAGTGCAAACTGGTCCAACCACTGTGGAAAGCTGTGTGGAGATTTCTGGACCTACTAAACATAGAGCTTCCATATGATCCAGCAATTCCACTCCTAGGTATTTACCCAAAGGACACAGAAACATCAATTCCAAAGAACACCTGCACCCCTATGTTTATAGCAGCACTGTTTACAATAGCTAAGCTTTGGAAACAACCCAAATGCCCAAAAATAGATGACTGGATCAAGAAGATGTGGTACATATATATACCATGGAATATTACTCAGCATTCAAAAAAGATAAACACATGCAATTTGCTGCAACATGGATGGCGCTGGAAGGGATCATGCTCAGCGAAATAAGCCAAAAAGAAAAAGAAAAATACCGGATGGTCTCACTCATAGCAGGAATCTAGAAAACTTAAATAAGGGACCAGGAAAATGAATAACTATAAGAAAGTGAAAATCAAAATCAACAAAAAACTATGAACCAGAGACACTTTTAGGGGGGCGGGGGCGGGAGGGGAGGGATTGGGGTCAGAATGGGGGGCTGCAATTGTATGGGGAATATAACAATAAAATTTATAAAAAAAAAAAAAATGAAGAAAAAAAAAAAAAGAGAAAAAAAAAAAAACAAATCCTGGGTTTGATGTGCTAGTTATAAATGTTTGATGTGCTAGTTCAGAACACACATTAAAATAAATACATGAACATTAAAATAAAAAAATTAATCTATGTACTGCCCAGCAGTGGTATAAAACTGACACTTTTTGGGAAATAAAAACAAACTAATTCTGCTATGTTAGCCAAGTCAGAACGTCCCAAATTTATCTATTTGAAGGGATCTTTTTTTTTAATTCCAATTTTTTAAAATTCCAATTCATCATGAACTGATACTTTTGTAAAGCAACAGAGAATTACTAGAAAAATGAATTGGTAAAAAAAAAAAAGACACACAAATTGCAATCTTAGAAACAACAGACATAAAACACTAAAATCAAACGGCTGTATTTCTAAGTGCTTACTCTCAATTCTATACTCATCTCCTTGGAGACTCTAAGACACAGCTGGAGGCCTACACTGAGTATCAATTCATGGTCCGTTCTTCCAACTAGCTTGCAATTTCAGGTGGGCTATGTCAAGGTGTCCTCTAGAAGCCTGGGCAAGAGACCTTTCCTCTCTGAGACTCAGTTTCCCCAAATGAAACAGGAGAGTCTCATCACTGAGGCTCCTTGATAACAAGTCTCACAAGCAAGGGAAGGCCTTGTAATGGGGTGTCTAAGAGACTTAATCACCCTGTGGCAGGCTTTCCAGAAGAGAGTGACTAACTTCTGAAGACAGAGCTGCCAAGGCATCAAGATGAGCCCAGTGAAGAAATTTCATTGTAAAGGAGATATTTACATGCACCAATAGATTTAAATGAGGATGTGAGTATGTGTGTGGGAGAGGCGGCACTGGTGGGTTGATAACTGTCAAATCGGAATGGGAAGAAAGAAGAGGCAAAGAAAAAGAAAGAAGTGAAAAGAGAGAAAACGAAATTAAAAAGACAAGAGTGAGCCTGGAAGACACTTTAATGGATGAATTTTCAGGTAGACAGAGTCCTGAGTTTCCAGGAAGTCCTGCCCAGAAGTTAAGGCCTAACAGTTGCATCGATGTGGAGACAGCAGTGTTCCTGGAGCATGGTGTGTGGCAAAGAGCAGGACATTCCCCCTATGGACATGGCAGAGGAAACCCAACTCTCCTTCCTTGAGAATCCTGTGCACAGCATGAGACCTCAGACAACAAAACCCCCACTAGTCAGAGTTACTACAGTCAGGGGCTGGCTCCTCTGGCACCTGGAAAGCTCTCCATATCAAACTTAACATGAATACATTTCAAACAAATAGAGTGTGCCAGGTGTGACTTCATTTGGCTTGGTCCAGGCATCACTAATGGATGGGGCTGGGAGGGACTCACCAGAGCAAACGTGGGCGGGGGCGGGGGCGCTGGAGGGGGAGGGACGGGCATCTTGGACAGTTAAGCTTTCAACAGTCCTGCTGACAGATCTGCAAAAACAAAACAAAAAGAAACAAAACATGGTCATGTGTGAGACTTCTTAGTAATCCCTGTCCCAATCTTTCCTCCTTGCCTTCACGCCAAAATGACAGCTATTTGCTTCAGCCACTGTGACAAGAGTAGAATTACATTGCTATAAGATTACTGTTTGGGAAGGACCAAGTAGAGGTTTCTGAGCCCACGTGCCTGAAGACAGTGTAAGCAAAATCCACCCCTCATGTCACAAAACTCTACCGTCCACCCCGAGCAGAGTGTGCGTGGGGACATGCTACAACCCCCGCCTACCTGAGTAGGTGGAAGGTTTATGGCGACACTGTGAGAAATGTAATCTGGTAAAGTTTGATGTTCAAGTGGCTCCTCCTCCTTACTCATGTCCATGACAAAATGCTTTGGTGGTCCTGTCCCTGTCCCTGTCCCCTGTCCCTGTCCCCCTATCCCCATCCCCCCATTCCTGATACTTGCTTGAGTAAGACCCACTAGGAATACAAAGATGAACCATTTCTGGTCTTGCCCTCCAAGTTCTTACAGTCCTCTAGGGAAGGGGGTGGGGATCTGCGAAGCTGGAGGCAGGGAGATGGGCTGGGGAGTGCAGCTCTATCTCTCTGCTCCTTTGGCATTTCCTTATAGGATCTAAGTAGAGGGGGAGAAGCAGTCAAATGCAGGACTCCTGGGCTGTTTCTTACAAGTGCACTTCATTAGAAAAACTTTCTGCATAGTTGACTGCTCTGGGGTGGAAAGGAAGGCCAGACCCTGAGACTAGTTGGGAGAGCAGGGAAGCTGGAAGAGCAGGGAAGGGCAGAGCAGGGGTTGGCTCAGCCATATTTGCTTGGTCCAGGCATCACTGACAGATCATCAGGGGACACTCACCAGAGCAAAGGTGGGCGGTGGTGGAGGCAGGGCTGAAGAAACCACAGGAGGAAGTACACAGGAGTTATATCAGCCGCGTCCTCACTTCCCTTATCTCCAATCATCACAGTCCCAAACCCAAGCCTCATCAGAAACCCCATGGCCCAGTGGGTGGCAGCACATTACCCACATTCTCACCAGGGAGTAAGCCGTTTCTCCACCCAGTCCTGGCCACTCCCTGTGGTTCCAGATCAGCAGAACCAGGAGCATGTGCAGCTGCTAGAAATGTCAAATTCAGCCCACCTCCCCTCACTGAATTTGTTTCAGTATTTTAACATGATTCACAGATGCCCTGTTGTAGAGTTTGAGCCTTAAGCCAGTGGGCAGCCTGGGACGCCGACCACCTGAATAACATGGTTTTATGGCACACGTGCCCTGAATTTCAAACAGCAGTTATTTTTCTTTTATTATCAATAGTCTCTTAATTGCAGCAAACAATTTCTTAGAAATGAAACTATTAAAAGAATCCATCCATTAAAAGTTAATGTGGAAAATTTATACCTTGAAACAAACACTTTCTATTAAAGTGTGGCTAGCTGGCTTGCTTTCTGCGAGCAGAAACAGGATGCAAAGGCTAAAAGGACATGGCCAGACCTGCCCCAGCTGCTGGAAGACAGGAATTAGGTAAGACAGCTTGGAACAGTTGCGTTCTGGTGAACTTCTAGAAAATGAAAATTAGAAACTTGCTACAGCAGCTTTCAGTTAGTGACAATCAGGATCCAGAGTGCTTTCCTGAAATCATCTCTCTTACAACGTTGCAAACCAGCATGATTCTGTCATTTTACAGAGAAGGACACAGACTCAGAGAAATTAAGTAACTCACTAAATGATGGGCAGCAATTCATTCCAGTCCGGTTCTGTCCATCCCTGCTCTTCCACTGGATTACACTGCCTCACTCCCCTGCCCTTTTAATAGTCTGACAAAAATTTTTAGTCAGGTAAAAGGCTAACTAGTGCTAAGCTCACTGGTAAACTAGACTGGGATCTGTTTTTCTGTAAGATACTGTCTGTGAGGAGGATTCTCTTCAAATGTGTTCGTTAAGTTGGTATTTCCTGTGTGGCACCATGGAGCCACAGGGCCAAGGGCGTGGGGTCAGCAGAGCTGGGGGCCTCTGTTGGGAGATCTCTAAGGTGGTTCTTGGCTGAAGAAGGTCTCAGAGTCGCATGACCTAGTTCTGGGAAGAAGGACAGGGGTCTGAAAAGGAATTCAGGCCCAAATACTGTGAAAGATGCTAGAGCCAAAGCAGCAGTGTTGACAGACCTGGCAAAGGCCGCTGACAGAGGCAGGAGGGTAGCTGGGTCTGCCCAATCATGGGGCCCCAGAGATGGAGGGCTCATGGGTTTGTGGATGACCTGTGCCTCAACACTCCAGTTTATTGTGTGTGATTCCATGTTCACCAATGAAGTCATTGTCCAGCTTCCCAGATGTCAAGGCAGGAGTGGGTTCTTTCTGGTCACCAGGAACCAACCTCTAATGGGTTTGGTTCTCAGGCATCAGTCTCTGCTTGCAGAGATCAAACTGAACTTCTGTTCTGCCCACAGTCTGTGGACTAAGGACCCTTTCTGGGGAGGCAACCCTGCAAGGCCTCTTCAATCTAATTATTTTACAGTTGTCTGTTGTTGCTATTACAGTTCTGTGAACTAACTGACTTAAAAATAAACCCCTGGACGATAGAGGCTCGTCTTGCCCGCCCCATCCCCCTCTCCCTGGCCATGTCAGATAAACAAGGGGGAGAAGTTGTGTAGGGCTGGCGAATGTTCTCACCTCCCTGAGGGTGATCGGTGAGGGCTCTCACCTCTGCTGCTTCCTCTTTCCCACTCTCCTCAGATAAACTATTGCCACACCCACCTCGGCACTGAGAGGGATATAGGAGCATCAGTGGACTTTTTGCTCCTTCCTAGCAGAACTGCTGCTGGGTGTGGTCTGGGCATGTCCAGGCTGGCACCCCCAGACTCCAACCCTTATCACTTGGGTCAAAGACCAATCTCATGACCCCATACCAGGCCCACAACTTATCTGTCTTCTCCTCCAGTCTGGAAGCCATCAGGTTTCCCTAGTATGTGGTACAAAGCAGGGTTCTCATTAAACATGTGTGATGTGAAAGAACCAGCTATCCTACAAACAAGCAGTGTGCTGACTGTTGGAATGACCCCCAGCATCACCCCTCACTTGCAACAACCTGAGGTTAGGACAAAGAATCAGTTTTTACCAGGAGGCTTGCAAGCAGTAAGTAATGGGACTTGCCTTCCTGGCAGTCCCCGACTTCCTCAGTGAAATAAAACCCAAGACCTTGGGACAATGGGGGCTTTCCTCCTCTCACACAGAAAACAGCCCACAACTGAGTCTGACCCGGGCCCTAGAAGGGCCTCTGCACCACACATCCTAGCAGGCCAGGCATTCCTACCCTGAACCCTAACACCTGCAGTGTCTTTGGACAGAAGCCACAGGCTTGGGAATGGGATGGGAAAGACGTACACATTTCCTGCAAGCTTCACCTAAAATCTAGCATGTCCACCAATTATGAATACAAGCCATGAACCAGAGTACTTGAAACTTTTTCACCAATAGTTTTTTACATATTTTTAAAATCATATCACAATTGTTGCAGATCTCTTTTGAAATGATGCCAATGTTTAGATCTGCTGTTATATCTTGGTGTATCTGTTTCAAAATAACTCGTTTCCTTGGTAACCTATGTTTGTTTGTTTTTTAAAGATTTATTTATTTATTTGTTTATACAAGCACTGGGTACAGTCAGAAGCGCAGGAGGGTGAGAATTCACCAGAGCCACAGCAGGGAACAGAACAGGCACTGATGAAATACACTGCTGAGGGGAGCAGCGGGCGGCAGGAGAGGTCTGCGTGCCATGTGGGACCCTCACCGGCGGCTTGGGATTGGTGCTGCAGAGGCTGCAGGCAGCTTCGCAGCCCAGTGCTCAACCGCTGCACCACCGGGGAGGCCCTAACCGATGTAGTTTTATGCATTTAACAACAATCAGAGAAGGAGTCGTTGGATTTTACCAGACACCATGTGACTGATGGAATGAAAAAGGCAAGACTCCCTGTGAGAATATGAGACCCAGGGCAGGCATATTTGACATTGACTCTTCACTGTGCCACCTAATCACCTGAGATTAGCATCTGGCCTCCCTGAGCTTCCTTTCCCATCTCTAAATGGAGCATGGCTGGGAGGATAAGATGGCCTGGTTTATGGTGGGGAGAGTTAGCAATGGATACTAGGGTCTAGGATCTGTCCTCCTGGAGGGTGCTTGTGCTGGAGGAGGAGGGGCTTCGGGGGCACTGAGCAGAGAGGCCCTGGTTTTGCCCAGAGTCCCTCGTGGGTAGAGCTGCACAGAGTGGGAGTTGGGGAGCCTGAAGACTTGACCTTGCTGTTACATTTGGTTCTCTCAGGAGACAGCAGGAAAGGCCATCCTGTCCTGGTCCCCGGAGGGATCCTGGAGCAAGGGAGAGGATAAGGGCAGGGGTTCTCAGAGAGTGGGTGTCATCCCGAGCATGAGAGTCAGCTGGGTGCTGTTTGAGAACACTGTGTCCTGCTTCCCACCCCCGCTGAAGCTCCCTAAAGTTGCAGGGTGACTGACCTCCCCATTTGTGCTCCGCGGCCTCTACCCCACAACCTCCATCCCAGGCACTGAAGTTTTAACAGTATTCACACTTGGGATTTATTTCTTTTAAAGAATAATTTCAGGGCCTCCCTGGTGGCGCAAGGAGTTAATACACAACCTATGAAACAATCCACAGCCACTGCAGCATGAGTTTGATCCCCGACCAGGGAGCTACCCACATGGCGCAGCAGACCTCTCCTGACTCGCCTGCTGCTCCCCTCAGCAGTGTATGTCAGTACATCTGCCTGTTCTGTTCCCCCCTATGTCTCTGGTGAATTCTCTCTCTCCCCACACTTCTGGTCTGTACCCCAGTTCTTGTATGCATAAATAAATAAATCTTTAAAAAAAAGGAACAATTTCCCCATGATGAAATGTATTTCATCATAGGGAGAAAAGCTAGACTTTTTTCAGATGTTCACCTGGTGTGATGAATTTTAAGTGCACAAAGGAAACCAACAGGAAGGAAAAGGCTTTTGTTTAAACACAGTCCTAGGGTTGAATTGCCTCCCTTTCAGATTCAGAGGTTGAAACCATAACCCTCAGTACCTCAGAATGTGGCTGTATTTAGAGACAAGTCATTGTCATTTTAAGAGTTGATTAATTTAAAACAAGCCTTTAGGATGGAGTCCTAACCATGACCAGTGTCTTTACAGGAAGAAGAAGAGATGGCAGGGATTCGAGCACACAGTGAAAATGCCAATTTCATGCCAAGGAGAGAGGCCTTGGGAGAAAGCAACTCTGATGACACCTTGATCTTGGATTTCTAGCCTCAGAACTGTGAGGTAATAAAATTCTGCTGTGTGAGTCACAAAATCTGCAGTATTTTTGTAATGGCAGCCCTAGCAAACTCACGAACACAGTTTGAAAATAAATTCTATTATCCATTATAGAAATGATAAAATATTAACTTCTGAATAAAAAGCCCATCAATTGACTTCTTGAGTCTGTGGCCACACCACCTGGATTGCACCCAATACCTGATTTCTCACCCTAGATATCTGTGGATTGCCATGTAGTAAAGAAATTTAAAAATCAGTCTGGTGAGTGACTGCCAAAATTTTATTTAATAACTGAATGAATCATTCAAAATCATCAACTTTTAGGTAAAAAGCTACTGAGATGAGAGGAAGGATCAATCAATAAACCTTTTATAAATGGATTTGGCTGTGTGGATTGAGAGGACAGAGCAGAATATCTTAGATCTAAGTGATATTAAAAATTCTCTAAAATTAGCTCAACTTTGTTGCTTACACACACATAGACACACACATGCACACGCACACAATATACATCAAAATTTAGAAATTCTGAATTTCCTAGTCCTGAAAGACATGGTCAGCTTCATTGAATTTACTACAATGCTTTTAGGCTGACAGCATGGTTTAACATCAGGTAATATCTCACACTGACGCTAGACCAAGCAGGGCATCTTGTGGCCTGGAACCATTTGCTACATGGGTAGAACTGGAGGGATACCTTGTGAGAAAGAGTGAATGGCTCGCGGGTTCGATTCAGGCCGTCCAGGGAGAATCACACATGGCGCAGAAGACCTCTCCTGTCTCACCCGCTGCTCCCCTCAGCAGTGTATTTTGGTCAGTCTGCCAGTTCTGTTCCCCACTCTGTCTCTGGTGAATCCTCTCACCCCCCAACATCTGGCCTGTACCCCAGTTCTTGTTTGCATAAATAAATAAATCTTAAAAAAAAAAAGAGTGAATGGCTTGATTCCCTCTGTTCCAAAGACATATTCTCCCAATCCATAGCCAACCATAATCTTAACCATAGCCCACAGTTCAGTCCAGACTCACCCTAAGAAAGTTATGATTTCTTGTTCAACATGCTCATCTAAGAAAACAGTATTATTTCTGAACGTAAAATAACCCTCCTCAGTGGGATCAAGAGAATTGGCTAGTTATTATAGAAATAGTCTCTCATATCCAACTTAAACAATTCATTCTCTATCATGATGCCCAAGACCTGCACTACAGAATGACAGGAGAGGAGGGATTTCCAATGTTGCCCAATGCAAACACCTGCTAATCCCCAGAAAGCCGGCTTCTAATCTGGGTGAGGTAAACTGGACAAGTGCTCCTAGTGAAGAGAAACAGCAGATTTATCCAGCGATGTTTTATCGCCATTTAAGACTATTAAAAAATATGAGGCATTATGCTATATAAATTTTGCCAAAAGTTACCCTTAAATACTATAAACACATACCACAAACAGGGGATGTGTAAAGTTTTTTCCCAAAAAGGTTAAATCACCAGAAGAGTATTTTATATTCTCTGTGTGTATGGAGGGCAGGGGATCTGGAATAATAGAAATAATATTGGGTTGTTGGAAAAGCCATGATGCATTTTTGCAAAGAAATCATAGAAAAATACATCATGACTTTTCTGACAAACCAATGAAATCAATATGGAATAGAAATAAAAAAGTCCAAATGCTCTTGCCCTCATTACTTTCTATGCTGTCTTATTTTTATTTATACTAATTTATCTTACTTTACATATAATATTCTAAACTCATTTTTGTAGTACATGTTTATTGTGTGCTTGGCTTCTTCAAGTTAGTTTACTTCCAAAAGTAATATATATTCATTTGAAAACAAAAGAGAGCCCCCAAATTCTTGAAGATGAACTTATATTCAACCACAGAAGGAAGTATTTGATAATAATTAAATTCTGGTTGAAAAGCATTAATACTGGAGATGATGCTTGCTAACATGTTAGTGTATATCCTTCCAGCTTATCAATAAGCACATACACCCTCCCCCTACCTCTTTCACCTCCAGGCCCCAAACATACAACTGTTTAGCCAATAAATAGTAACAGAAGGAAATTTATAATACATGTAACTCAACAGCGTTTTAATATGAAAAGGCTTTTAAATTCATACTGAGTTATTACAACCATAAAGAAATGATTGCAAAGGCATTCACTATAAAGGCAATGAATTTACACCAAATTACACTGTAAAAATAAAATGACTTAGCCAACTTAAATTGCTGCTAAAATCCTGAATTTTAAAAAGCTCATAGTTTTGGGATTCCTACTCATAATTATTCTTGATTCTTTAGAGACTCCTTCATAATGCAAACTTAGCTGGGAGTGTTTAAGATCTGAAAACCATCAGAACCAATTAAGATGAAGTTGGCTTTGTTCTTCAACTTCCTGTAAAAATGCTCAACAGGAAAATTGATGCTCACAGTAAACCACAGCCATCCTGTTTCTCTAGCACAATCTTCTCACAGCTGCAGTTGCCTGTAGTTTCTATTTTATGAAGCCAGTCACAGCACAGGCTCTCTCTGCCCCACCCCCATCCCCAGCATGTCCGTTTGGCCTTTTTGAAACTTGCAATACATTTGCAGCAGGTATTGCTGCAGGTATTACTCTACCTCTCTTCAGGCCCGAGTTTAGAGGGCTACAGGAAAATCAACAAAGAGCAAAAACAGAAAAGGTTGCTCAAGCCAAGAGGAAGGGAAAGCTAGGGAAGAGAAACAGGCTTCCTCTAGGAGCTTAAGCAGTCTAGGCAGTGGCCTCATCTTGTTAGTTACCATTTTATTTCAATCTGGGCAGAAAGGGGAATGCATGCTTGCTATTTATGGAACCCCTTGTTTCTCTAATGCACTTGCTTTTTTCATAGTGGGTCATCCCTGAAGTCATAGCTTAAATGAATTCTGCTTATGGGTAGGTGTCTCAGGGTAAAGGTAAGTGTGTCTACTGTGTGTCCTGCCTATTTTAGAAAAGTTTCTTTTAGACAACAAGTTGATTTACTTTGGGGGCTGGTAATGACAATTTTCGGAGAAGAAATTTTGAAGCATCTATAATGTCCTACCAATTAGGTAGGACCTTGGACACAATTTTACTGTAAGGGTAACTACTAGGAAAATAAAAGTTGCTATGAAGAAAATTCTTTTAATCAGCATTTATATTTAATTTAAAAATTAATGCAAATTCATAGACATCCAAACCCTTTTAAAAGTGAGAAAATGAAAGTAAACTGAGTCACCTGCCTACCTGTTGTTTAGCTGTGGGAAAGGAAAAAGAAATCCTTTATAATTTTATCCACGTAACCAAAAAGTGCTGACTTTCTTTTCCACGACTTCCCATCTTTTCCAAGTTATATCCACAAGGGGTCAAACCTCAAAGCTAAAGTTTTCCTAAATCCTTAGCACCTCACTTAGTTTTACCAGAAGATTAAGATCTGTCCCTGCTCCCCACTAAACACTCTCTCTCTCTCTCTCTCTCATAGAAATGGTGTATATGTCAACACACGATACCACCTGAAAGGGCAGCAGTCTAAAATAAGAAATATTACTGCATTTACTTCTATAAAACACAGAAGACCTAGGAAGGAAAATGTCTTATTTGAGATTATTTTCTTTAAAGATATTTACTGTTTCTGTGACATTTAAAACAAAACATTTGTATAATCTTGGATTCCCAGGACTAGAAAGATAGCATGTTGCTTCCAAACTACACCCATGATAAAAGTCCTTGAAATTACAGAAAACGTACTTCACACATAGCTGTGAGGTGCTCATGTGTTAAGTGAGCGAATTACTTAGCTTCTCAAAGTCCAGTTCCCACAATAAAATGGGAATAATGATATATATTCAATAGGAGTATTCAAGAGTTTAAACAAGACACATGTTCAATAATTTTTCAATTAAAAATTTTTAAATAAATTAAGCAAAAGTGCCTAACATGTCAGAAGTGCTCAATAAATGTTATTATCTTTCCCCTTATTTAACCATGAAAAAAAGAAACCACAAGCTGATTAAACCCTAACCCAATGTGCACACCCACACAAACCCGGTATTACAAATGAGTGGTGAAGGTATGCATCAATGGGTAGTTCTATGTATAAAGTACATTTAAAATTTCTCATAAGAGCATGCTAACTAAGGCATTTCTTATTCTAGTTTTTTTTTTAGTTTTAATTTTCAAGATGAGAGATGCAAAATAGAGAGATTATCTATGACAGTCCAGTGGAAATGCTCTTTCCAACACCAAGTAAGTGTATGACAATTTGGAAAAGCAAGAATGAGTCAAACCTTACAGCAGAGATGTAACACAATTTAAATAGTTAGAAACTCCCAAAGTAAATGACATGTTCATGAACTAATAAGCAGGCTTTGAAAGGGTATAAAACTTGAAAGGTCCAGGAATTAAGTAGCTTACTTCCTCTTATGTTTTAGTAAAAGTTGGGGAACTTGCAGCCTATTGGCCAGATCCGGAATTTGACTTCATCAACAAACAGGGTGAAATTGCTGCTGGACCCCAGAGAAAAATTTTCATCATGGTGAGTTATCTGAATATTGCAGCTCATCCAGAGTGTGTATCATCCTTAGAGGGTGGGACATTAGAATAACTGGAGAGCTGTGAAAAATTAACCATGAGTGAACTTTTCAAAGGGCATTAAAAACCAAGATAAATCATTTAACCTCTTTAGACTATAAAAGTTTTGATTAGATGATGTTCGAGTTCAGAACCAACATAACTTCATGAGTTAGCCAATAATATTTGACCCACAATGTAGCTGAATAGTAAGGGGATGTTTCCACACTAATTGACCTCAAAATGCTTCCCAAGATTCTCATCTTCCTCCCTCTCTCTATCCTGTCTTATTCTTTCTCCTGTCTTTCCACCGTTTCCTACTAAGCTGTTCTACTTTTCTTAAATAGAATTTTATTTTACCACTTCCCCATTTTCTACTGCATGCACTAGTTATGCCACTGAATTTTTAAAAAGACCTTGTACTCGCTGACTATTTTTGTATGTGCCCTCTTAATTTTTTAAAGCTGTTTTTTCAATCTTTCCCCACAGGGAAAAGGGAATATAAGTTGTTTTTTTTCATATGGTCCCAGGGAAAAATGTTTTTTAATAAAAAAATGTTTCCTTCATCCTGCTCTGTAAGTCTCTGGGTACACGGCTTGCAATTTTAAAACTATACTAATTTATGCCCAAACTAATCATGTTAAATATAAATAGTTATAATGAATGCTAGAGAATTTGATTAGAAATAGTACTTGTGTACTGTACTGCTAAGATGTTGACTAGAATAATTATAAAAGACAAATTGTCTTCTCTTCAAAAGACTCTGCTTAGAAATGGTTTTGTTTGGGATTGGAACTTAAGTAACATGTCTGTAGTAAGTGAATGGCAACAGCTTAGTTCCATGGTACTTTGAAGCTTCTACTAGCTCTCTTCACTTCAAAAGCACTCGTTTCTTGCTCGCCAGAGTCGAAATTCAAAGGCAGTATTGTAGACAATGGCACCACACACCAAAAAGACGTGCTCGCTGACATAAAACCCTATTTTAAACGGGAAGAAAAATTCTGTAGATGCAAATTTGTCCAATAGTCAGAAAAATTCTACTGATATCTTACAATTTCAGTTTAAAGCACAAGTCACCAGTCGCCCACAATCACCATAGTGGTGAAACTACATTCTGTGCAATTAGAACAAACCATATACTCTTCTACTGAAAAATTAAGTAAGTTATCGAGACCATTATGGCCCACTAAAAATCACTTTGTTTTTCCTTCTAGCTGATTAAGGAAATACATTTAGTTTGAATATAATTTTTCTTACCGTTAAAGGATACTGTAGGAAGGCATGATCAGGGACACAGAAGTTGGAGATCAAGTGAGATATAAGCCCAGAGAAAAAATCGTTCCCTGAAAAAGACATCATCTTCTAAGGCAAATGTGGGGTTGTTTTTGGACAGCCATTTTGGATAAGCCCTGGCCTCTTGTTAAATGTGACATACTGAGTCACAGGCAGACGTCCTTTTGTGGTTATTCACTTCCTGTCTGATTAATTTGTTGTTTGTTCCTTCCTCCTTTGCTGCAGAAAAAGAAACTAGATCGGTTTTACTTAAGAAGCAACCAAAGGAAAAAAAAACCTATAAATTAATGAAATGAAGTATTTCTCCCACCTACAAGGTATAACTTATCTTTTGGTACAGTGACAACAGGAGATGAGCACCTCCATTCAGCTAATAGTCCAAATTTATTCTAGACACCTCCACAAAAGATTTGTTCATGGAACCTGGGATTCCTTCAGGAAAATTCTATTAATATTTGAAAGTATCATTCTTAATACTGAATGTACTGTTTACTATTAATGAAATGAAAGACTCAAGAACTGAAAGATCTCAATTACACTAATAACTAGGGAAGGTGATTCTTCCTCATCTACAGAACATTCAAGTATGAAGGGAGAAAGGAACCAGTGCAGGTGAAGAGAGCTGACCAGGTACATGAGGGCATATAAATTTTGAAAAGTGGTTTTGGTATTCAATTGAGGAGAAATGATATATAGCTGAAGTCAGGTGAAGATACAGAGCTTGCTATGCAAAATGTTTTGTTTCTGTTCTTAACATTTAATGAAGTAACAATAACTCTCTCGGAAAATATGACAAAAGCAGAGAGAAAATGAGTGCAGAAGGAAAATCAGACTTCTTATTAAAGGACTTCAAGAAGTGCGTGGGCAAGCAACATACATAGAAATATTAAACCAAAACCTTGTTTATATATAAACAATCTGAAAAATCTAATTTTTTGACCCATTCAAAGGTTCAGACATATTTATAACACACACAAGTAACTCTGAGAAAGCAGTATAGCTTAAAGAATGAAAACAGCGGCATATTTCAGAAACTAACTGATTGTAAAATTTGAACTTTGGATCCTGATTCTTCCAGGTTCAGAGGAGAAAGGCATGATGAGACCACAAGTTGTCTAATGGTACCACAAGTTGTCTAATAGGGCTGTGTAGACTGATGGTTCTCGACTTAGGAGACTGTTGGAAAAGTATGGAGCATTTCTAGTTGAGAATGGAGGACACTGGTTGGAATGTGGGGAAGAGGCCTGGAATGTGACATGTTCTGTGTTCTTAGGACAGTCTTACCCAAGTACCAGAAGAGCTCCTACTGAGGGCGCTGGCTTTCAAACATCTAAGGGCTTTCGAATTCCAAATTCTTTGAGCTGTTAGTCTAGTTCCGTCAACAGAGCTGCATGACGCCAGTGGAGCATTGAGAGATGAGTGACTAGTCCCCTACCTGCCTGGAGCCACGTGAAGGCACACACTGTAGTTCTCTTTGCTGACCCAGAGCCTGGAGTCTAGACAGTCCATGCACACTTGGGACCAGATAAAGGTAGAGGCTGGTTGAGATTAACTTCTTTCTCCTCCACTAACTCACAGGAAAACAGAAAACTTGACCAACTACCAAGTAAATGCCTGAGTGAATCTTTGGGGAAGTCTAACTTTAGTTGGGTCTAAACGGAGAACATGGGCAATATGATGACTTCCTCTATGAATTATTCAGAAGTTCTCTAAGTAAGGCAACTCTCTCTTTCTCTCTCTCTCTCTCTCTCTCTCTCTCTCTCTCACACACACACATATAATTCATGGCTATTCCCATTAATCAGGAAAGCTCAGTTAGAGGGTGGAGGCACCCAAGACATGCAGGGGAATATTTATCTAGAGTTTGGTTCTATTTCAATGTAATAAAAATGTGTAAATGCAAGTTTATGTACTATGGGCCATAAATCAGATGTCTCCCCTGAGAACATCTTCCACCCTCCACTTAAAACCTTCTAATGACATCTCATTTCACATAAAAATTCCTACGTTTTTGCTTAGATCCACAAGGACCACAAGATCTGGCCTCTCCCTAACTCTCTGACTTCATCTCAAATAGCAATCCCTGTGCTAATTTATCTTCCAGCCCTTTCTGTTCCTTAAATGGGAATTCTGTGATTTTTTTGGTGATGGCCTGTGACTTTATCAGAGCTAAGAGAACTTATATCCAGGAGGAGGACTTTTCCTGTGGATCTGTGAGGATAAAGGGGCTGGAATTGCTGCACTCATCCTGTCACTACATGTGGTCTGGACCTGAGACCAGCAAAGTGTGGAACTGGAGGTGAAGAAACCAACTATTGACCTTATTGGTTGACCTTGAACCCATCTGTGCTTAAAGCTAGCACTATTTGTGGGCTTTTCATTTACGCTAGCAAAAATAAAGTCTGTTTTATTTAAACTAGTTCTCTTTGGTCAGGTTTTCTATCACTGGCAATACAAATACTCTAAGTGATGTTAGAAATCGCTACTAGAAGTAGCATTGAATGTGGCTAACCCTCAAATGTGCAACTGGCTGATATAAGGTTGAGTGAAGGTGATTGTAGGCTTGCTGGAGGAGGAAGGGGTCTTGGCTATCACGTGGTGACACCATTGCCGATTATGCTGCCACCTACTGAGCCCTTGGCCTAAGACCAGGAGCCTCGTGATGGTGCATTAAAGAGTTTTGAGAAAAAAATTCGTATGTTGGAGTGTGTTGGCAACTTTCTGTGACTTTCAGTAAGATCTACAGTAAAAAGATGAACTTAGGTTGAAACTGACTAAAACACAAAGGGGAAAAATAGAGTTTTGTTAATAGAAGCCATTTAAACTGTGATGGTTGACACTGTGGAAAGCTGTGTGGAGATTTCTGGACCTACTAAACATAGAGCTTCCATATGATACAGCAATTCCACTCCTAGGTATTTACCCAAAGGACACAGAAACATCAATTCCAAAGAACACCTGCACCCCTATGTTTATAGCAGCACTGTTTACAATAGCTAAGCTTTGGAAACAACCCAAATGCCCAAAAATAGATGACTGGATCAAGAAGATGTGGTACATATATACCATGGAATATTACTCAGCATTCAAAAAAGATAAACACATGCAATTTGCAGCAACATGGATGGCGCTGGAAGGGATCATGCTCAGCGAAATAAGCCAGAAAGAAAAAGAAAAATACCGGATGGTCTCACTCATAGCAGGAATCTAGAAAACTTAAATAAGAGACCAGGAAAATGAATAACTATAAGAAAGTGAAAATCAAAATCAACAAAAAACTATGAACCAGAGACACTTTTAGGGGGGCGGGGGCGGGAGGGGAGGGATTGGGGTCAGAATGGGGGGGCTGCAATTGTATGGGGAATATAACAATAAAATTTATAAAAAAAAAATAAAAAAAAATAAAAAATAAAAAAAAAACAAGGAAGTACAGAAAAAATTTCTATAAAGTGCACCCTGTGATTTTCATTAAATGTCATTAATTATTTTAAATAAAAAGATGTTTCCTCAAAAAAAAATAAATAAAAATAAATAAATAAATAAAAATAAACTGTGATGGTTGAGAGTCAAATAAACTGGAGGCTTATGGGTCAGAAATTCTCTCTGCTATGTAATATTAGATAGAGGAGGGTCGGAAGGTAAGAACCATTATCAGGAGATGAGTTTGGAACAAGGAAAAGTCCAATTCCCAACTGTCACTCCAAAGATATTGTTATGTTCTCTCTGAGCAAAAGGTCAGTTATTTATATTGTGATATGCTGGGATCCATCTTAGGAGAAAGAAGTAAGTTATCATTGGCTCCACCACTTCACACCACTATTTCAAATTATCCACAGTCAGGGACCAAGACAGAAGCCACAGACTTTGGGGTGGAGGAGGGTTTACTTGTTGGGAGACAGAAGCACCCAGGCTTGATGCAAAGACCTAAAAGAATCTTGTGTTTTGGTTACAGATCCATGGAGGTCAGGGATTGGAGAAGCTTCCATTTTTTTTTTTTTTTAAAGATTTATTTATTTATTTATACAAGCACTGGGTACAGTCAGAAGCGTGGGAGGGTAAGAGAATCCACCAGAGCCAGAGCAGGGAACAGAACAGGCAGACTGACAAAATACACTGCCGAGGGGAGCAGTGGGCGGCAGGAGAGGTCTGCGCGCCATCTGGGACCCTCGCCAGCGGCCAGAGATGGAATCGGCGCTGCAGAGGCTGCAGGCCGCTTCGCAGCCCAGCGCTCAACCACTGCGCCACCAGGGGAGGCCCAAGCTTCCATGTTTTTAAGGACACTGTATTAGTACAGAAGAAAGCCCAAGATGAGGCAAAAACCAGTTTACAATGGCTCAACCCTAAAATGATCCCTTAGATCCCCGAAGCCAGGAGAACAGGAATCGAATGGTGGTAAAGGCTCAGCACTGCTCTTAGAAATGACCCTGGGGCCTCCCCTGTGGCGCAGCGGTTGAGCGCTGGGTTGCGAAGCTGCCCGCAGCCTCTGCAGCGCCGGTTCCATCCGCAGCCACCAGCAAGGGTCCCACCTGGCGCGCAGACCTCTCCTGCCGCCCGCTGCTCCCCTCAGCAGTGTACTTCGGTCCTTCTGCCTGCTCTGCTCCCCGCTCTGGCTCTGGTGAATTCTCTCACCCTCCCATGCTCCTGACTGTACCCAGTGCTTGTATAAATAAAATAAATAAATAAATAGATAAATAAATAAATAAATAAATCTTTAAAAAAAAAAAAAGACCCTGGAAGACACCAGATGGGGAAGAGGGCTCCAGAGAGCAGAGGCAAATGGTGCCACCAGCTGACCAACACTAATTCCAGGGCCAACACAGGTAGTCTGGAGTCTGGTGAGCAGGTTATAAAGTGTGCTAAGGACATGATGAATACTTCATTCTCTCATTTCCCAAATGGAAATATAATATCTAATGCCTCTACTTTCCTCCCCCCTCACTATTGTCCCTTGAGGGCTAAACTGGAAATTTAGCCACTGGACCGTGATACCCTGTGCTGACTGACAGGACTGTGGAGAGTTTGGATGGGGATGTGAATTACCAGTTTCTTTTTAGGGGCTCAGGAGTGGGTGATTTATTATCGAGGGGGAGCATTTTTGAAATTAAACGAATGGGAATATAGGTGTGTGCATGCTGCATAGGTAAACAGAGCACACATTAGTTACTTCTGGACCGTCCAGCGTCCATTCCCTGCATTAGAGCAATAACCTCTGATTTGGAGAGAGAGTCATTGATCTTCCATTCTTTGCTCTTCTGGTTTTAGTTGGGCTAACTTTGTTCTGACTCCAGCACAGCAAGTGTCCAGTCTTGGCCAGTAAGAGCCTTGCAAATCTGGTTCAGAGACAGTGAGCCAAGGACCAATGTGCACCAAGGAGTTGCACTGAGACTTTTTCTAGGATGTGTAGTGCTGGGACTGGTGGCATTACAGCCATGTTGTCAACGTTCAGAGGCTGACAGTGAAGCTAACAAAGAGCTGAGAGGAGAACCGAGATTGAAGAATGTGCGGAGGTATCTGAATCCTCATTCAAACAAAGGGAAAATGCAGCAACCAGATAGATGGGTATTAATCAGATAGTAATAATTGCTAAATTTTCATTGTAATGTTTGAATTTTTTAAAAAAACATTAAATTTTCAGAGATTCTTAAGTATGTGTGGATGGAGTGATACAATATGAGGGTCTGCTTCACAGTAATGTGAAAAGGGGGGAAGTAGACAATGGGGTACATGAAACATAATTGGCTTGAGATGATCATTCTTGAAGCTGGATGAGAAGTACATGGCAGCTGGTAAAATCTCTGACTCCCTTTAAGCACACATTTTAAATGTTTCCACAATAAGAAGCTTAAAAAATAAAATAAAAATGACTTGTGGCTGATTCCCTCCTTCCTCCACTAGAGGCTGTTAAAGAAGTTTGTTCACTCACAGAGATGCTCAGACCTGGAGTCACAGCAGCTCTGTGACTTGTCAGAATGATTTCTCAGGCTCAGGGATGAACAGGCACTAAGGCAGAGGTCTCCATGTTTAGTCTTATCCTTCATGTAACCTGGGCTGTGATTAGGCTGCCACACTCAACTCCAGATGGGCAGGTGGTAGGGTAGGGCAGAGACGTGCAGGCTTTGCTCCTCCAGAAAAGCCCTGCGAAGCTCTTGCTTCTGACATGCAGTCACACAGGACAGCCATTTAAAAAGACATGCGGGGACCTGCTGACATGTCAAATAACCCTCCTTCTCGGGCAGAGCTATTTGTCAGTGTATGACAGGGTCTCTAACTAAGTTAGAAAATGGTGAGGCGACCAGCTTGGAAAGAGAAAAGGAGACAGACATTCAGGGTGGGAAAAAAGGACTCCAGAACATATTTAGAAAGAACATTCCTGTAATGGGTTCACACATTCATATTCAGCCAGTCTATCCTTCATGCTTCCCAAGGTCCAGAGAACACAATGGAGAACGTTGTCGCTCCACACTGACAATTTGGCAGTTTTATGCTTAGCAAACAACAACGGCAACAACGAATGTGGAGTTGTTTAATTAAGATTAAAATTAATCTTAATTTTCGAGGGGAATACACTTTTTACATATGGAAAGACCTTGTTCCTTTTGAAAAGGCTGTCTTATCTTAGGTAACTCAAATTAAATTACAAAAATTTCCCAGTTGGTCATCAACATCCAATACAAAAGACCCCCAGGGGAAAACCCATGCGAAAATAGAAGTTCTTACAACTCAAGGGGTTAACTCATGGAAAGCCCCATTTTCACATCCTGCCATTACGAACCTATGCATGAATGAACACAGGGAGAAACAACTAGTACGCGGATAGGCTATGCATTCCTTTTTTTTTTTTTTTTAAAAGATTTATTATTTATTTATACAAGCACTGGGTAGTTAGAGGCGTGGGAGGGTGAGAGAATCACCAGAGCCAGAGCGGAGAGTAGAACAGGCAGAGAGATGAAGTACACTGCTGAAGGGAGCAGCGGGCGGCAGGAGAGGTTTGAGCGCCATGTGGGACCCTCCTCCGGTGGCCGGGGAGCAGCCAGGGATCGAACTGGCGCTGCAGAGGCTGCGGGCAGCTTCGCAACCCAGTGCTCAACCGCTGCGCCAACGGGGAGGCCCTATGCATTCCTTTTGGTTGCAAATCATTAGTTATGAAACTCAGGATGGGGTCATCATGATTATTTCTGCAATGGGGACAATAGCCATATTGCTCCTTATTCAGACTTTTCTTTGGCTATATGGTTACTTGGTGTCTCCCACTGGAAGAGAAAACCATACAGAAATGAAAGTTTCTCCCCTGGCATTCAGAAAACAGGGATCTGTATACATCTGCACCACTGGGTCTGACATTACCCCCCCCCGAAGACTGCAGTAAGGGCTCAGTGACCCAAGACTCCCCTTAGGCTCCCCTGATGACACAGAAGCCAGGCCTGGCTGGTACAGGGAGAGCTGCTACCTGGGAGAGACAGACCCAACCACTCCGTGTGTAGACAGCAAATCAGAGCATCTGTGAGTGTCTCAATAATGGGGGGAGGGCATTCCTGGGGACCAGGCATGCCACATGACCTGCAATGGACCAGACTATTCCACTCAGTAAAGAACTGTGCATATAATCTTCAAAGGTCCTGCTGGGCATAGATGTAGCTGAAAAAACTATAGTTATCTGAGTCTAGACCTTACTGCAGTATAAACTCAAAAGTGATTAGTGCACGACTGCATTAGTCCTGAATGGTCCAATAATTCAACTGTCACATAAATGAAATACTACGCTTGGATTTTTACCAACACTTCTGGAAAATCATGTCCTCAAACATTGCTACGTGCTGTGTTTCAACCTCTCTTGCCTCAGTGTGCAGTGATCACCACCAAGTTCCCGGTGATTCTAGGTAAATTATGCATGACATCAGATGATCTCACTGATGAAGTTTCACTGAAGCTTGTGAAACTTAAAAAATACTATTGGGCATGGGTCAGACAAGGCTGAGGGCTGCTGCTTCTGGTGTCTTGTGGATATCCACATGTCCCTGAGCTCCCTTGGAAGCCAAAGGCTGGCAGTTATATTGCTCTGACCAGTTAGCCTGGGCAGTGGATGAAGGGGCTGGGGGTACCACCATGGTCACTCACCTACAATCCTGGGAGGGAATCTTGCACTTTGTTTTCCTGTTTTTGTTCTCCTGTTTCTTAGCAGGCCCAGCTTCTCAGTACTGGGCAGATATTAGTTCTACTCAAATGACCCCAGATTCCCTGCTGATTCTGGTACTCCAAGGACTTTCTGCCTCCCATTTGGCTGCTCTGGATTCTCCAAATGACTGACTAGGAAAACAGACTGTTGGAAGATACACTTCCAGGTTGTCTACAATGGGTGGCTACCCCATCCATCCCTAGGGAAGCTGCGCCCCTCTCCAGCACCACAAGGGCTTTCCTTGCATATTCGCTGGAGAGCTCTGCCTTTCCCCGCCATGACCTGGCTCCACAGTCCACCTCTCAGGTCTCTTCTTCAGCCAAAAGCAAATATAATGCAGATTAATTTTTATGTTTGCTCACCCTATCTGTGTGCCTGACTACAAGGGTGACTAGTGAGCAGGGATTTGGCTAGGGCTTCTACTCAGAGCAATTATTTACAAAGACTTAGTATCTATCCTTCAGTACCAGGTACTATTTCAGGCATTGGGGATGCCATCAAGCAGACACAATTCTTTACCCTCATTGAGCTTACATTCATGAGTTGATGATATGATGGAAAGAAAACTGACTTAGCCTCTTATTTGTGGGGTGCAGGTGTTCCTCTTAGTCCAGTGCATCTTGTTGCAGGCAGAGTAGTCTCACAAAGATCTCTGCCAGAGGTAGAGCTAAATTACTCTCAATAAAATGTGCATGCTGCTGTGTCCTTGGGAGGTAATCAATCATTTTGAGAACCACTTTCACAGAAATGTATTTAAGGGTGTCCTGCCTGGCCAGCCCACAATAGTCTATTTAATTAATAATATGGTTAAACTAAAACTTCAGTTCTGAATTTTCAAAGGAAAGAAGAAGATGGAGGTAAGAGGGCTTCACTAACCTCTGGTGAGGTCCCTCCTCAGATGTGCCCCCTATCCCCAAGCAGGCCCATACCTTCCCCTGACCCCATAAGCACCCTGAGGGCCCCTGTCCCACAGTACTTCTTACCCACAGACATGATTCCCCTTCCCAGGAGAAGAAAAATCTCACTGAGATATAAGGAGAAAATATAGCCCTTGCCTTTTATTTTTAGAGAGGGGGGTTGTTAACCCAAATGATATTAAATTAATGGACTTTTTGTTGTTATAAAAGAAGATATTTTGGACAGAAAGATACTGTAGGGTCACACTGGGTAAACTCCTTAAATTTCTTCCTTCACTTAAAATAAATAACTTTTTTTCTTATTAAAAAGTCATATATGGAAAAGCTTAGAAAACATAAATAATTTTTAAATAACCTAGTTGTACCCAGAGAAAGCCAGTTAACATTTTGAAATTTCCTTCCAGTCATTTTCTTTCCAGTGTATCTAAACTGGAATCACACTGTATCTAGAATCATTTTATATCATTGCTTTTCACATTTATCATTATTAAATAGTCCTCTAACACAGTTTTAATATCTACATATTTCATCATATAGATTTTCTATGACTGATGTGAATGTGTTTCATTGTTACAATTTCATTACATCCAATTTCATTTTTACAAATCCCCTATGATTAATATAATATAATAATGCATATAATACCAGTTAATATTATATACAATACCGGTATTATACTATAATATTTATATTATACTATAATATTTATAATATTTATTATAGTATAATACTGGTATTATATATAACATAATTTGATTATATAATATAATTTGATTATAATATATAATACAATACAATACAATATAATACTGGTATTATATAATACCGGTTAATATTATATAATACCAGTATATTATATTATATATTATATTATATATTAATATAATATAATAATATATATAATACTGGTATCTAAATGTTTACAGTCATGTCAGATTACTTCCTTAGTATAACTATATTAGAGTACAGCTCCTAGCCTAGAAGATAGGAACCAATTTTCCTTGTAAAGATCTTGACACGAACTGTTCTATTGTTTTCTCAAAGTTTTAGTATTCCTACTCCCAGTAATACCAATTTCACTTCCTTTCAACATGTATTACCACTATTCAAAATCCTTGCCAATATGATAGATGAAAAATTACATGTGTAGGCAGTTTTAATTTTCATTTCTTTGATTATAAGTGATGTTGATAATGTTTTATATATTTATTGTTTTCTCCATTAATGTTCTGCTACCTGGGTTTAATTTTAATCACCAGGTTTTAGTCTTTTCCTTATTTCTTCCATTTTGAACCGAAAGATTACCTAAAGGCTCCATGGCAATTCATAAACAAAATAAACTGTTCTAACCATTGGGAGAGTAAGAGGATAGCAGTGACCATTTCTATGTTTTCATAAAGCAAATGTTCACAGATCAAGAACTACCTCTATTCTGATAAACACAAAAGAATTCTCTTAGATTGCAACTGTGGCTAATTTTATGCAGCTTATGGAATTTTCATTCTCCTAAGAAATGTTTCCATTCCATGCTGGGAGGAGAAAGCAGGACTTCTAGGCACATCTTATCACAAAGCAGAAGTAGAAATGTCTTGATTTCTGTCACACACATGCAGACATATGTAAACTTCTAAAGTCTGAGATACGGAAAATAAATACCATGATCCTGAGTCATCTTAGGATAGTCACCATTGCACATAAGACTAGAGTTCCCAGAAGCTAAGGAGTAATTTAAGTTGACCTAACACATATCCAAGCCTTTATTTTTGCCATCTTCACTAGCCGTTATGAAAATATTTTGGAAAAAGTAAAATCTTACATAGTACAAAAATGTTAGGATTGAAACCTTGGTGGAAAAAACCTCTTTTTAAGCCTAAGTCACTGAAGCAACTACAGTTATCGACTTGATTCACCCAAGGACCTAGGCTGAGATGATACCATCTGGTTTCCTTTTAATCAGTCTTTTCCCAGCTGAAGGGCTGTTGCCCATTCCTACAATTGTCTACTGGACTTAGAAGATGGTCATACATCTAAAGGAGAAAGACACAAGCTTTGGGGTGAAGTGCCTGGCACACCGTAAACACTCAATAAGGCCAGTTATCATTACTATTACTAAATGAGCTAAACTTCTCCCAGGTAGCTCTACCTGGTGAAGGAAGGAACACAGCAGGCTCACTACAGAGGGACAATTCAGAACAGTGTGAGAATGAAGAATTTATTCTATTTGTTATTTGAGAAAACCTGGGTACTAGTAATTTCACTCTCCATTTTATATCATTTCTACAAGTTTTCAAATCTCCTCAGGCTGATTTCAAAAAGCTGGCACAGATCCATCAGAGTGCACTGTTCCTATCTTACTCTCTGTATTTTGGTGCAATTTCAAATATCATCAAACTCAATGAGTACAAATTCAAGAATGCCCCAGAACTTTTTAAAAATGCAAAGTTTCCTAAAAGTTAAGGAGACACAGAGATTTGTAAACTGACTTTATGCTCACTGTCCTGTTTTCATTTCACCTGGAGAGGGTGATTTACTTTAACCAATTGCTAGGTTAAAGTTCAGGGAGGAAGCCATCTTCCTCCAGTTCAGAGGAGATCTGGAGAGATCCTCCACTGCAGAGAGCAAGATTTCTCTTCAGCTCACTAAGAACATGTCCAAAAGCCCTTAGGGTAATCTCACCCAACTGGGGAATAGAAACCAGAGCTAATTTTCAAGGTTGCTATATTCTAATGGTTGAGGAGTAAACAGTAATGGTCTGTGAATGTTTTCAGAGATGGCTCAAAATGAACAGAGAAAACAAGCCAGGAAGCAAGATCTGACATCTCTGAGCAAGTGACAAAAGAAGCCACGATTCTTCTGGTTCTGCCCCTGTTCAGGCACCACAAGATGATGGCATCTGACATGGGGACTGCAGTCTAATTGTCAAAGCAAGTTTCAGCAAAACTGAATTCCACACAGAAAAAAAACTGGAAGTATCCAACTCTTCTCTGGCAGGGAATTCATGGAAAACTAATATGAAGATCACTGATCTGAAATTTTATTTTTCCAAAGGTACAAAGGTTTCTGTAAATGGAACTTTCTATTAATCTGAAATGTACTCCTACCTGGTTCAAAAAATACTCTGTGGAGACACATTGCTCTTATTCTTCACTTGTGGTGTCTCCTGAATTCTCTTCAACCTCCAACTGCACCAATGTGGAAATAAGGATTTCTTTTTTGCTTCTCCATCCCTCCTTCCCAATATCTTGAAAATACAGATGAGAGTTTCTCAAAAATGCCAAGAGATACACAAAGATGGAGTATATCTCAAAAATCTTTATAGGCATCAACAACATGTGGAAGTTTAAACAATGGCAAACAATAGCAATACATTGTCTACTCTGAATTTGTTACTCTATTATCTTTGGCTTGGCTATCATCAGTCTTAAAAAAAAAGCATTGGGGGCCTCCCTGGTGGCACAAGGGGTTAAAGTCTCAGCACTATGAAGCTATCCAGCGCCACTGCAGCATGAATTTGATCCCTGGCCAGGGAGCTAATCCACATGGAGCAGACCTCTCCTGTCCTGCCCACTGCTCCCCTCAACAGTGTATTTCAGTCAGTCCACCTGCTCTGCTCCCCACTCTGTCTGTGGTGAAACCGCTCATCACCACACCCCACCACTTCTGGCCTACACCCCAGCTCTTGCATGCATGCATGCATGCATAAATAAATAAATAAATAAATAATCTTTTAAAAAATACAGCTTTTTATACACAAAAACCAACTCAAAATGGATTAAAGAAATAGACATAAAACGAAACCATAAAATACATAGAAGGAAATATAGGCGAAACACTATGGGAGATATGCACATCAAAGACATCTTTACAGACACATCACCCAAAGCAGTGATAGTGAAGGCAAAGATAAACAGCTGGGACTACATCAAATTAAAGAGCTTCTGCACAGCAAAAGAGACAATAACAAAAACCAAAAGAAACCCCACCAACTGGGAGAACATTTTTGCACACAACACTAATGATAAAGGACTGATCACAAAAATCTGCAAAGAGCTGATGAGACTCAACAACAACAAAGAAAATAATCCAGTGAAAAAATGGGCAGAAGAGCTAAAAAGAAACTTCTCTGAAGAGGAAATGCAAATGGCCAACAGGCATATGAAAAAATGTTCACCATCACTCGTAATCAGGGAAATGCAAATCGAAACTACCATGAGATACCATCTAACACCAGTGAGAATGGCACATATTAAAAAAACTAGCAACAACAAATGTTGGCGAGGTTGTGGAGAAAAAGGAACTCTCCTGCACTGTTGGTGGGAGTGCAAACTGGTCCAACCACTATGGAGAGCTGTGTGGAGATTTCTTGACCTACTAAACATAGAGCTTCAATATGATCCAGCAATTCCACTCCTAGGTATTTACCCAAAGGACACAGAAACATCAACTCCAAAGAGCACCTGCACCCCTATGTTTATAGCAGCACTGTTTACAATAGCTAAGCTTTGGAATCAACCCAAATGCCCCAAAATAGATGATTGGATCAAGAAGATGTGGTACATATACACCATGGAATACTACTCAGCATTCAAAAAAGATAAATACATGCAATTTGCAGCAACATGGATGGCGCTGGAAGGGATCATGCTCAGCGAAATAAGCCAGAAAGAAAAAGAAAAATACCGGATGGTCTCACTCATAGCAGGAATCTAGAAAACTTAAATAAGGGACCAGGAAAATGAGTATCTATAAGAAAGTGAAAATCATAATCAACTAACAACTATGAACCAGAGACACTTTATGAGGGGAGGGAGGCGGGGGGGGGGGAGGGATTGGGGTCAAAATAAAGGGGTTGCAATTGTTTGGGGAATATAAAAATAAAAAAATTGTAATTAAAAAAAGTAAATAAATTGCAAAACATATCAAAAAATAGAGCTTTTTAAAAAGCTTAAACATTATTATATAATTTTATACTAAAATGCTCAAAAATAATGTAAAAGACAACACAATACACTACTTAGGAAGGAACTGGTACCCCTATTGCTTTGCTAGGATTTGGGTTTTCACAATGAATAAAATCCATGAAATGACTAGGTCAACTCAGTGGTTATTTTCTTTAAGTGCAACTCCTTTAATTCCACATAAGCAAATATGCTAAAAGAAATATCAAATCAGAACTTGTTTAAAGTCATATCAGTTTTTCTAGATTATAAATCTGGGAATATAATAACCACTGTAAGCTTATTGTGGTTTTATATATTTCAAGTCTCTATTTTTCCTGAGTATACACACAAAAGTACTGAAAGGTTTAGAATTTACTTTAAGATACTATAAAATATTACTTTCTCCATGACAAAAGACAATTATGAATTTACATAAAAAGGAATAATACAAAACAAGTTAGTAGGAGCACTCAGATGTTTGTATATCAACATTCAAAAATATTCAGAAGTTTGCTCATTGTTAAAAATATTTAAAGTAAAATAAAAGGAAAATTAAGAATGGCTTTTCCCAGCCTTGTGGTTTCTAACATTAAGCCAACAGGAGAATTTGGAAGTATCAAAGATTAAGTAGAAATACACATTTAAAAGAGTTCCATGGACTTCTCAGATGAGAGGGAGCAGGCGAAGGGGCATCTAAGGACATTTTAGCCGAAACTTTGAGTCTCATTCAAAGAGGGGAGCCAATGCTTAATCGTAATAGAATGCAGTTTTCTACTGGTGAACTCAGATGGCAGTCCATCTATTTACCAGAATTAGTGGATGAGAAATCATTTCATGAAATCATGCACAAACATCAAATACATTAATAAAGTTTCACTTCCATCCCTCAATCATTGCTCTGTTTGGCTAGGCTGGAGGCCAATAGGAATAGCTCCCTCTACAAAACTGTTCAAAGTAATGACTGGGAGGAAGTGGTGTGCTGATACCATGAAAAAAAAAAAATCCCTCAAACACAAAGATAGTTCAAAAAGCATCTGTATATGGCTCAAAGGAAACACTAGCTCAGCTAATTTCAACTCAAAATAAACCCAAGAGACCCGTTTACCTTGGCCATAGCTACATATACAGCAGGAAAGCTGAAGCTTGGCAATGAGCCAGTGATTTTGTCCCATGCCAAAGGGGATGAAATGGCATGGTTATCCATCTTGGATTCAGGCTGGAATAAAAGCTGTCCCCACCTCACTTGGCTTCAGACACAATATTGCACATACACAAGAGGATTTCACACCTGTCTCTCCTTGAGAGGGCTGAGCCCTGCAGCACTGCTAGAATGGCAAGTCTGATGTCCCTTTCTGAAGTCACAAGTAAATCGGAAGTGAATTCTGAGCCTCTAACACATGGTCTCTCCAATGTTGAGAAATTTCTCTGGGTCTTCTACAGTTTTAGTCCTTAAAGAGTCAAGAAGGGATCACCCTTGAGCTGAAATGCATCTACAATCTTTAAAATGACCAAGAATAAATTCTCAATTTTTGAGCATTTAAAAACACCACACTCTGTATTCTTGGTTGACTCATGGCACGGAAAAGAATTGAAATTAAAAACATTCCTCATATTAAATGAACATATCAGTGACAAAGATGATCATGTTATATTTGGTTTTGGAAACCATTTGAAGTTTTCTGTAAAAGCAGTTACTTTTCTGAGAGAATGGGTGGAGACAGCTACCAAAATTT
This sequence comes from Talpa europaea, assembly GCF_964194135.1. Taxonomy (NCBI): domain Eukaryota; kingdom Metazoa; phylum Chordata; class Mammalia; order Eulipotyphla; family Talpidae; genus Talpa; species Talpa europaea. Next base: position 111,870,445 of record NC_140073.1, read on the forward strand.
AAAAAATATTCTGGTTTTTGTTTTCAAATAACTTTTATTTGAACTCACTAGTATGTCAGCAAAAGTCCATTTTTTTTTTCAATTTTGGTTTTATATTGCTATTTTGATGTCTTTACTGCTAACAGGGTTCATATTTCAGGAAGCTCATAAAGTCCTCTGGTTTTAAACATTTATGGAAATTCATTCATAATTGAAGATGTATTTTTGTTATTTTCATTTTTTTGTGAGAGACAGACAGAAAAGAGTGATTGACCTTTTCTATCAGAAGCTTGTGTCTCTGCTTCTGGGTAGTGAACGTTTTCGTTCAAAATATTTAGGACCCAGATCACATATGGAGACGATTAAAACGTTTTCAATCATGCTTTCCCTTCTCCTTGAAGTGCTGGCATAATGTCAAGCTGGGCACAGGAAGCAGAGATTTTGTCTCAGCTCAGTAGCCAATTCACAGGGGAAGATCCAAGCTCTGCAGTTTTTGCCATTTGTCTTTCTAGGTGGTACACCACTCAGCAATCCTCAGGAGCTCATAAAACCCAACATAACCTTTTGAGCTGCTCTGGAAAAAACACATTGAGTAATAGGAGTTCGAATGCTTTCTGTGTGATGTTTCCAGTGCTATTCTCCTGCCAAAAGACATACCAGATCACAGACGTCTGGAAAAGAGAGATGACCCAGAAGGAGCAATGATCTTACACAGCCTGGGCGCACTGTGCCCCTTTGCTCCTTCGCCCCCAACATTCAACTACCAGTGTCCTGCTGTTTGCATCAGACAAGCACTGGAACAAACCATCATCTTTATCAGTCTTTTTTTTTTTCTTAAGACTAATTTATCTATGCATAGAAGAGCTGGGGTACAAGCCAGAGATAAGGGGGGTGAGAGGATTCACCAGAGACAGAGCGGGGAACAGAACAGGCAGACTGACCGAAGTACACTGCTGAGGAGAGCAGCGGGTGAGTCAGAAGAGGTCTGCCTTGCCATGTGGGTTGCTCCCTGGCCGGCCGGGGATCGAACTCGTGCTGCAGAGGCTGCCGATTGCTTCGTATGGCGGTGCTTAACCCCTCGCGCCACCAGGGAGGCCCCCTCTATCAGTCTTGACTCAAGTGCAAGGGTGGGCCTACCGAAGCAGGGGGCCACCTCCAGGAGTGCAAAGTAGTAGTTCTGATCAGCTTGAGGGCAAAGGCAGCACTGAAAAGATGAGGGGCCCTGGCAGTCACAGTGAGAGAAGGAAGTGTGGTCTGTGGGAACCTGCACTAGGTGATGTCAATGTCCTCCACAGGAACTTTCCCACAGCATTGCTCAGCTACAGACAATAGTTAGAAAGTCCAGTGGTATCTCTTCCTGTAGTTTATACATCATACTATGTTGTCTTGGTTGGCTCACAGCACAGAAAGAATTGAATAAAGATGCCAGAATGTAGACACACTGCAATGTGAACTGATGTAGAGGTAAGAAAGGGCATGACTCAGAAAGGCAGAAGGTTCAAGAAAGGCCTCTGAGGTTTCATTTCATTTCCACTGTTCTCAGTGATATCATTTCCTTTGTGGACTTTATAACTAATGGGTTTACAGACTTTACTGATATGCTAGGTGGGAAAAGCCAGAAGTCACCTTGTCTCTTCAGAAGGGTTAGTATGCTGTTGTTTTTTTACCCATTTTTAAAAATTATACTCTGAGTTTTCTTTACAGATTAATTTAAAATCCCATAATGGTAAGAGTTTCCTTTGACCTACATTCTCCCTCTGAGGCCAACTGCAGCTGGACCCAAGCTAGCCATGGCCAACTGGACAAAGGCAGGACCCTGGTCTCTGAGTGGCCAGCTTGCATTTGGGGAGCGTGGAGCTGTCTGGGCACAAAGAACTCTGCTTAAACCATGCAATTGGTTCCTCTTTATCTCAGAAGTATGAACCTGGAATCGTGGAGAGGGGTGTTCAGTTAGTAGTACCCGAGAAATGAGAAAGGACAAGAAGGAACAGCTGAGCCAGTTACCCAGAGGTTATAAGCAATGAAATGACCCATCTCCTGGGACTGAGAGCATGTCGTGGTTTCAGGCCCCTAAATAGCATTCCAGTCTTCAATAATTCGCATGGTATTATTACTAACAATAATAACAACAGTTGCTTGCATTTACTGTACCCTTACTAAATGCTAACCTATTGCCTGTCATTTAGTTCTCATTTTGTTTTATAAATATGCTTATATCAATATCTTTATGCACAAACTCTTGTTTACAGCTAGGATTATGCTATACAATAAGTTACAGAAACAGAAGTGAACAACTGAAACTCTCTTGACAGGCACAAATGGCCAACGGGGAATGCTTAGCTCTCTCTGGCATGCCCCATTTACTATAACTTTGCCAACACTAAAAATTACATTATTAGAAAATCTTCACCCTAATTTGTTTTCTTCATAGGCCAGAAAAAGAAAATATTTAAACTCTAAGCTCCCAAATAAAATTTTAGAAGGGCCACTTAACATATTACTAAGAGCAAAACAAGCTAGCGATTAGCAATCCCCAACTTCTAGCCCTTTGAAGCCTTAAAATGCTTTAGAATTTTAGGAATGGAAATGACTTTAGAGAACACCGAGTAAACTGTTTCAGTTTACAAGTAAGGTAATCAAAGCTCAAGAGAGGCTAAGTAATTCAGATAAAACACTGGAATTGGTACTAGAACCTAGTTGTCTGGCCTCATGGGTTATTTCTTCAGAATAAGATGGCAATCTACCAGAAATAACAGGAATTGAAATTGAAGCTGAAATTGAAATTTTAAAAATTGAAAAGAAGCAGTTATTCTTCAAAATTCTTATTTTATTTTCATGATACTAAGTAATAAAACTCATATCTAACTATTTATTTTAAAGCTCGCTGCTTAAAATTATAAAAGATTTCTCCCCCTGGGACCATTAAAATAGTCAACATTGATCTATAATCCTCCCTGGCAGCCAGCATTTACTAAGTGTACACTGCTAGGTGCTGGGTAGCAGGGGAGGGGGGCCGGGTAAGAAAGGAGGGATTCCTCTTGGGAAAGGAGGGCAAGAAGACGCAAGCAAATTATCAGGTGACATGCATATGCCTGGAGGTGACGGGGTACAGGAGGTGCTGTGCGGAGCCACGCACAGGGAAGGAAGGCTTTGGGCAGAGCTGGCACAGGAACCGCACCTGTACCTAAAAGCCATCTACTGTGCAGAGGAGGGAGAAAAGCATCCCAGGCTGTTGGAAAGAGGGCCCTCTGGGCGCTGGGCTGCTCGTTAGATACAACTGACATATAGTGGTCTGGGGAGGTGGAGATGAGGCTAGAAAGATATTTCAGGGGCAGACAGTGCTCAGGAATTTGGTCTTTTGCCTGGAAATGTTGGAGCCCTGAGATACATGTTTAAGCAGTGGTGCCATTGTCCAGTTTGTACTTTTTAGCTTGCTCTGATGGTAGTATGGGAAAGGACTGCAGATTGTGAAGGCAGGAGAATTAAATAGGTCCAGTCCAAAGGCCTGGAAGATCTACATTAGGGATGAGGCAGAGAGAATATAAAAGAGATGGATTTGAACAATATTGAAGAGGAAGAAACAACAGGAAAGGGACTGTGGGCATCATTGATGAGATGGGTGTCATTTAATGAGGTGGAGAAGGATGGAGGAGGTCCGGCTTTTGAAGGGGTGAAATTTTACAAATGAGCTTGAGATCTGGTAAGATATCAGGTTTATCCAGAAAGCAAATGGAAATACAAATCTGGAGATCGGAAGCACAGGTCAGCATAACCAACATGTGGCTAGCCCCTACCCCACTCCCCCACCTTTGAGTACTTTCTCTTGTCTGCAGGTAGGTAGGACAGCACTGTCCATTAGAAATATAATGCAAGCTCTCCATATGATCCAGCAATTCCACTCCTAGGTATTTACCCAAAGGACACAGAAACATCAATTCCAAAGAACACCTGCACCCCTATGTTTATAGCAGCACTGTTTACAATAGCTAAGCTTTGGAAACAACCCAAATGCCCAAAAATAGATGACTGGATCAAGAAGATGTGGTACATATATACCATGGAATATTACTCAGCATTCAAAAAAGATAAACACATGCAATTTGCAGCAACATGGATGGCACTGGAAGGGATCATGCTCAGCGAAATAAGCCAAAAAGAAAAAGAAAAATACCAGATGGTCTCACTCATAGCAGGAATCTAGAAAACTTAAATAAGGGACCAGGAAAATGAATATAAGAAAGTGAAAATCAAAATCAACAAAAAACTATGAACCAGAGACACTTTTAGGGGGGCGGGGGCGGGAGGGGAGGGATTGGGGTCAGAATGGGGGGGGGCTGCAATTGTATGGGGAATATAACAATAAAATTTATAAAAAAAAAAAAAAGAAATATATATAATGCAAGCTCTGCATGCTACTTACAGTTTTCCGGGAGACACATTTAAAAAAATAACAGGGGGTAATTAAGAATATATTTTACTTAACCCAAATAACGTTTCAACATGAATCAATATAAAAATACTAATGAGATATTTGACATTCTTCTTTTTATACTAAGTCCTCATGCTCAATGTGTTCTTCACCCTTACAGCCTAGCTCATCTCAGTTTAGACTAGCCACGCTTCAAGTGGCCCTCACACTGGACTGTACAGGACAACACAGTGGCCCACAAGGTGATTTAGACACAAACATGAAATTGCTCTAGGTCTTGGAAATTTGTGGTGTTAAATTGAATGGATTTTAAATTTACAGATGAGAGAACCCTATTGGGCCTCCCCAGTCACTACCACGCTCCAGGAAGTAACGGCAAAGAGGCAATACTATGTGTCCTGGGAAATTTGGGAGGGCGACGGGAGGGACTACTTTTTAGGTAGCCTTTTAGGTTATGAAATGCCCTGTAGCAACCTCATTAATCTGAGATCTCAGCCTTGAACTGATTATCTCTTAATCTGTATATATTTTAATTTTCCCAAGTCAGTGGTTCCTAAATTTCAAACATTTTCAAACCAACTACACATTACCAAAACTATATCCTTTATTTAATATTTTTAGTTAATTCAATGAGCCTTAAAGAAAATCTAAATACATACTTTAGGGTCACCCTAAGTGACTATAACCATGAAATCATGATTATATATTTATATGTATTATATATATAAATTCTCATATATTTTTTCTAGCATACATTATATTAAATAGTAATCATTAAAATATAAAATATTTATCCATATGTCTCCTAAAATCATCTCACAAACCAGCAGAAGTATGATTATCAAATTTGGAAACACTGACCTGGGGGAAGGGAAATTAAAATCCTCATTTTAATTTTCCAGAGGTTATAGAGCTGGTAAGCTTGAAATTTGAGCTTTTAACTATAAATATTAGAAGGCAGAGACAACTATAACACCTAAGCATGAGGCTTCCCTAAGCGGTTTCTGGATAACTGATTAATCTGTAACCACGATTTACCTGCAAAGCCTGATGACTTGAAGAGGTAAGAACTCGTAATTACCAAAGGTGGGGATGCATGGCATAAAAGGCTTAAAGCTTAAACAAATTTGTTACAAACTAATAATGTGCTTTCTTATGGTATTAAAAAGATTTAGTGGACAGTCTAAAATGACTGTAATTTCAAAGTAGTAATGAGGGTAGATAGTATTTGATCATGTCTACAAATTTATTTATTGTACCCAGTTTCAGGAACTTGGGTACAGCTTAGCTGAGTTTCTATACCTCAAGATCTATCCCAAGACTGCAATCAAGGTGTTGGCTGGTGCTAGGTTCTCATCTGAAGGTTCACCTTGGGGGGAGAATCTGCTTCCAAGCTTCTACGTTGTGGGCAGAGTTTAGTTCCTGCTCTTACTTATAGGTCTACCTCAGTTCCTTGCTGTGGCAGGGAGGGGGCGGGGTTCTCTCTGTAAGGCAGCTCATAACATGGTAACTGGGTTCCCTCAGAGTGACTGGAAGAAAGTCAAGACAGAAACCACAGTTCTTTCACAAACAAATCTCTGAAGTGACATCCCATCCTTGCTGCTACATCTGGTTCATTTTAAAGAATCACTAAATTGAGCCCATAGTTAAAGAGAGGGATTATATAAGGTATGAATTCTAGGAGGTGGGCATGTTTGGGGGGCACCTTAAAAGCTGCCTACCACAAAAATACTTGTGACTTCTACTGATGATAACATCACAAGTGCTGCTAATAACGCTGGTAGTTTGTACCTTCAGAATAAAAGGAAATGCAAATTTTCAGTTAGAAGTATGTGAGAATAAAGACAGTATTTTCTCCTTCCAGTTCACAGTCTTCAGGTTAAAACCTTCAGGTAAAGAACTCAGCATGTCTTGCACCATCTACAAATCAGTCTGAAGCTTTCTGGCTGGACGCAGGGCTCATCACATGCCCCTGAAATCCACCAGGTGTGGGCATTTACGGTGTTTGTCAAAGTTTTATGGGGTTTGTTTTTAAGTCACGTGGTAGTGCTTGTCCAGCTCAGAAGCAAACAGACTTGAAAACTGTCTCCACAGCTGCAAAAGGCAAGTGTTTGCCAGTAAGAGGTCAGGATTGGTGGAATTTGGCCTGTGATGAACTGTCATCTCCTCTGGGCAGGTGACCACCAACTGATCTACGGAAGCAAACAAGTCATGCTTGCAAGTAATAACCACTTTTCTAATGACGGAGGATTGTAGTAGAAAGCCAGTAGAGGGGAGATGTCTTCCTGAAAACTCAATCTATAACTTGGGTCTTCTGAAAACATGATTCAAAATTGCATTTCTAGGGACACTCCTTGAACTTTGCCAGGTCAAACATGGATGATCTTTCCAGTCATAACAACTGCGGGCATTTTCCTTCTAGATAGTGAAGAACAGCCTAAGATGCTTTCAGCAGAGCATATCAGAGAACCAGTGAACATGGGAAACAATGAGAGGATTAAATTTCTGGACCACAATCAAAATTTGCCATCACTTGCTCACAGACATGCTCAGTGTTCCATTTCACTGGAGTGGCACTATTCACAATAGTTAACAAACAATCAGGCACAGGCACTATCCAGAATGATGTCTGATGTAGAGCTGGGCTAGTTGCTGAATTATGGGAAACATCTTGGGGACGCTGGGATGCGCTCTGGTGATTGAGGTTGGTGATGATTCACCAGCTGGTTTTGTAGAATCTTAGTATTTTAGTAACCAGCACGCTTGTACGAAAGCAAACAAGACAGCATCAACCGCAGAACTGTCCCTCCCCAGGGTCCCCATGGAAGGTTACTGCTGGGGTCGCTGCCCTGTCACCTGACAGCATTCTGCTTGTCTTATACTGTGGGGATGGAACCCAGCCCATTTTTCTGAACCCTGAGCTGAGGTCAGGGCCTCCAGGTCCTGGGCCACTTCCAGCGATCTCAGAACCCTCTACTCGGGTTTCCTTGGGGCTGGCTGAAGTCTCCCCTACTGGGAGCCTTCTAGGAGCAGCCTGGGACAGCTGTGCCCTGCTGGCACCCACAGATTCCTATGCAACAGAGGGTCAGTGTTTCCTTGTGGGTTCGCTGGTGGGGCATGTTCTCAGCCACAGGCGTCATAGCACCAAGTAACATCACTGCTGTATGAGGTAGAAGCCAAACAAGAGAGTTTTTCATGTACACTTCTCATTTTAGGGATTGGTTTAGCAACTACCTAAACTTCCTGAATGGAGCCCCATGTTTTCAGGATAATCACAAAAGAGATCGTTCTGCGTTGTCTCTTGGTCTGTATTACAGTATTGACAGACTCTGCTTTTACTTTGTCCCATGCTTCTGGGAAGCAGAGTAAAAGAGTCTTTGGATACAAGCAGTCCTGGGTCTGACTTCTGGCTATGAAGTGTGGTGTGGTCACGCTACCCCTCTGAGGAGAGGCTTCCTCTGTTAATGGGGCTCAAGCAGTGCCTGTCTCATAGGCTGGTGAGGGACCCAGTGAGACAGTCAAGTCTGATAATGTTTTTGTAAATTAAGCACAACATTGAACCTAAGAACTATAGTTTCAGTTTGTCGCACAGTATTCCAGTATACCAATTTGGGTATTTTAAATAGATGCTTTGGTTGACTCAAATCGAGTAAAAAGCAGATAAAACAGTGAATGTTCTCAACATGTAAATTCTGGTGATAGCGCTGAGACTCAACACCTAGGCCACCAGGGAGGCCCGCAAAATGTAAATTTTGCACAGACTTAGAAGCAATGTACAAGAACTCAGAGTTCTCCCTATTGGATTGAATCCTACCTCCTTTCCCCCCAAGAAAACAGCATAGATTAATTCATTAGCATCTGTATAAGTAGCTACCATCTATTTCATTTACTAAAAATGAAATTCCAATTGTCAAGATAATACTTAAGTAAACATTAAAAAATAAAAACCACCTCAATATTTTCTTTGATTATCTTGACATGCAAAGAAAAGCATGATTTGCTTAGATGTTGAGCATGTGAAAAAATGAATCTCACCTCTGCCCACTTTGCTTGAAATGTTTTTCTCTTAAAATAAGAATTATGGAATCACTGGGGCTTAATCAGTGAAAGATAAGTCCTGAAACAAAACTCCTGACCATTTTATTCTTGTTTATCCAAGAGAGTATTTTCTTTCTGATTTCAGTTCCAGAAATGTGTAACTCCCAATGCAGAGTCCCATTCCATGTTTTTTGTAGGAGTTGAGCAACTATAAATGCATCCAAGAGTAATATTAAACCATTAAGGAAGATTAATTTCTTCTAGGACTCTACCTCCTACATTCAGACATGTCCATCCAATGCCTACTCCACACCATGTGATATGTGCCTACTAGACATCTCGAACTCAACATACCCTAAACTCAACTCCATATATCTCCCCTCTGCCCACATCTGCTCAGCTTACAGTCGTCCTCAGCTTGGTTTGATGCTTCCTTCCTTTGTTTAGAATGAAATCCCCAGAGTCTTCCTTGTTCCTCTCTTCTGCTTGGCAAGTTAGTCTTGTTGGCTCTCCTTCCAGCTACCTCTGCTCCTTACTATTGCTCCTGCCCTGGTCCAAGACACCCTCACCTCTCACTGGCACACTATGGCCTCCTAACTGCTCTCTGCTGCCCTTCTCTCCTGCAGTAGCCAGAGGGATCCTTTAAATTGTAAAGTTAGGTCACTGTCTCTCCTTTGCTCAGAGGCCTCTCTCTCACTGAGTGAAAGCCAGAGTTGCACAGTGGCCTTCAAGTTTTGCCAGGACCTTGTCTCCTATTCACTCTCCTCCAATCACATTGGCTCCTTGTTATTATTCCCTGCTAATGCCAGGCATGATCCTGCCTCAAGGCCCTGGGCTTCCCCCAGACCCCATCTGCAAGGTGAATTCTCTCTCTTCTTCCAAGTGTTTGCCTCCTTCTCACTGATAATCACCTGAAAGACCTATTTAGATTCATAAACCCAATTCTGCACTCCCGCTCCTCCTTACTCTGCTGTACCTCCTTTTCCATAGTACTTATGATTTTCTAACTTTGTACTATATAGGTTTGTTGTTATTGCCCAACATCTCCCAACTAGAATGTAAGATCGCATGGAGAGTGCTCAATAAATATTTCTGAATTAAGGAAAAATGCTCTCCAAAAGACAAAAGAAAATCCCCCCTCCCCAAATAACTAGTTTTCAAAAAGGGCCTTGGGACTTCCAGTAGCTGGACCCAAATACCGAATCTATATTCTTCTTTTAAAATGTTTTTGGCATTGTGAAGAGGAATCACAAAGAAATAGGGCAGGCACTAGGACAGGCTGCTGTTTGCTCATAAAAGATCCTTATAGTATTCCAGAAAGGGTAGATCACCAACTTCAAGCACAAGGACTTCCTCATTAAGGTCCTAAAACCTCCATTTTTTTATTTAAATATTTTATTTTATATAATTCTTACATCTTTTTTCATCTTTGCACAATGTATGCATTTTCATTTTGGTTATATTCCCCATACACTCGCACCTCCCCCCTTATTTTGATTCTAGTCCTTCCTTTCCCCATCCCTCCCCCCGACCCCCATAGTGTATCTCTGGTTTATAGTTGCTTGTTGATTTTGATTTTTACTTTGTATTGATTAGTCTTTTTCCTGGTCTCTTATTTAGGTTTTCTAAATTCCTGCTATGAGTGAGACCATCCGGTATTTTTCTTTTTCTTTCTGACTTATTTCGCTGAGCATGATCCCTTCTAGCTCCATCCATGTTGCTGCAAACTGCATGTGTTTATCTTTTTTGATTGCTGAGTAATATTCCATTGTGTATATGTACCACATCTTCTTGATCCAGTCATCTATTTTTGGGCATTTGGGTTGCTTCTAAAACCTCCATTTTATCTGCAAGCCGGAGGGATCAGACTCAAAATGACTGATCCACATCACAAATTCATAAAATACTGTTGGGCACACCACAGAATTTACAGATGATGTTATTTCTTTCCAGTGATTATGTCCATTGTTCAAACTATCCCCTTCTGAAATATTCTCGGGGAGTTGTTTTAGTTTCAGAAATGGTTCAGGGATCTTGGAAGAAGGGCTAAGGATGGGTAAGCCTCTGAAGGCTACTTAATCTGGGCCATAGTGAGCTTAATCTTTATTTATACTTCCTAATAGGCAACCCCTCTCAATCCATATTCAAGAGTTCTCCTAGCCAGCCCTGGGCAATTGCTGGGAATTTTTCCTCTCTTGGGGCTGTTGTCTTCTTTGCTCTATGAGGAACATCACCATTCAGTGCATACACTTCCTCCTCTATGACGGACTAGGTGTCTACATACAAGACATACACCCATGTTGCTGTGCTAACTCCTAAGAACTGAGCAGAGGTCACTGAGCTGGAGTATTGGGAGATCGTAAACTCCTCAGCCTCTTGACCAACCCTCACTGGGCTAGGTTTGGTCCCTGTAGATCCAGAGGGGCCCCTATATGCAAATTCCAAGTCCTTGGGGCCCCACAACATTGCAGATGGTGACTGGTGCCTAAATCAGGAGTCTTGCTCTCTGCCTACTACCATCACTATTTAGCTACTTGACCACAGACAAATCTCCCAACTTTCTAAGCCACGCTTTCCAAATCTGAAAATGAGAGGATAAAACCTTTGAAGGTTCTTTCCATTTCTAAAAACCAAGAATTCTATTTTTTACCTACCACATTAAGTTTTAAATAATGACAACAGCATCTGAAAGCCTCTTTCCTAAACCTTCCCAAAGGCCAGATATTCCTGGCACTGAAGTAGAAGAAAAAAATAGTTTTGGAATAACCTAACATTTTTCTTTCGGAGTGAATTATCTTCTGGCCTTTTCAGTTCCCTTTCCCCCACTGCTACTTCCTTATGACTTCATAAAAGAATTTTTTAGAAAAGTAATCTATCCACCCTTTCTGATTCATTGGGATCTCTCTTAAAACATTACTTTTCATAGATAAAAGCTTTCAAACATCTTTATTCTGGAAATTACCCTCCTCAGCCTTGATTTGTGCCTGTTTTGCAGGTAAATGATGTGGGGAAAAGAAAGCAGCATGTTGTCTATGCAGGAGGAGCAAGTTAGAAACTGAAAGAAGAGAGAATGCAAAAGGAGGAGGCAAAGAATGAAGTTGTTTGCTTTGAAAGGGCTTTAGGTGAACCCTGGTGGCAGTTCATCAAGAATGTTCCTTTAGTTAATGACTTTTGGAACTGGGACTTTCCTAAGAAGTCACACTGCTGTGAGAAGGTGGAGATACTACATGTCCCGTTCCCGGCTCTGTGCACAGCCTCCGTGCAGCAGGATGGTGGGCATGTAAGGGTAGGCCCTCTGTGGGCCCCACACCCAGGGGTCAAGGTAATTAATTCTATAAGTCTTTTAATGCTTCAAGGAAGACCAAATCTTCCCACAGCTGGTCTGGGAATCAAAGAAGATGGTCCAAATCACTATTTAACAAATCATTCAGGGTAGCAATTCTTCCAAATGAATCTATCGGTTTAGTAGATGCATAACCTCCTAATGGGAAGTTAGCAGCATATTCCAAATAATCATAGGTTCTAAAATATCCTCCAATGAATTTTAACTGAGTAAACCATATGCCCTAAAGAAGTTTCCACTATAAAAAAAAAGGGAGTGTGTACAAACATGCATCCTGACATAAAAAGACTATTTTTAAGCTGCACTAGGATCACAAATCAGTACAAGGAGTAAACTTAAAACATGATATATTATTAAAGTCCAGGCAAAAACAAAAGCAGAAAGGAAGTCTAATTCATACCAGAAGTACCAAGACAGACACACTGGTAAGTATCCAACTAGTTAGATAGCCTCAGAGCAGTGAGTTCTAGCTAGTGTTGGGGCCAGGATCATACCCTGGGGGCACTGGCATAGGGTAGGCGCCTCACCGGTTTGATCTGCTGCACCATAACAGGGGTTCCTACCTCAAGCACTCATCTTTTCCCAGTTTATTCTTTCAACTGTTCTGGTCATTTCCTGCTGTCTTTTTTAATGGGAGGAGGGCAGGGCAGGGGGGAGATTAAGAGGCCTTTTTTTCTCTTTAAACAGCACCAACTCTGATAAGAAATGGAGGGAAACTGGAATGGTGAAGTGAAAACTCAAATCCAATGTACAGGTGATCTCTAGAGGTGGTGGAATATACATGAGCATTAACTTAGAAGTCAGCACCTGCAGTGAAAGAATCACCACACAGCACTGTGTGGCGACAGCTATAGCATCCTCCTTTTCGTTTCCTTCCAGAAAATGTGTAATTGAAACAACCGTGATGGCCATACCTCCAGAACAGTCCCACTGCCCTTGCTTGTTTTCCGGGGGCAAGTTGTCATTGGCTCTCAGTACCCAGAAACATAATTAAACATCTTGAAGCACTCATGAAGGAAAATGATTATCATGTAATCTGGGGTATATTCAAGTAATCTGTGGGTCAGGAGGGAGGGCAGTATAAGAAGTCATAATTATTGGATGATTCTTGGGAAGTATGGTTATTCTTGCATGGAGTCTGGTGTTGGTCAACAGAATTGAAGCAAGGGTTTTTCCTGAAGTCTATGTAGCCCCGAGAAGTATTAACCATGGAAGAAATGAAAAGCATTACCCAATCTTTGCTCTTCCTTTTCTTATTCTTCCTTTTGCCTTTGTCAGTTCTCAAGAACTGAACTGCTCAAAAACTAAAAATGACCGAGATTTTACATAGCTTTTCAAAGTCAAGAAAGATCATATTGTTGAAAAAAAAATCATGTTGCTGAATCTCATGCTCTTTCCCAAGGGTACAGACCACAGGAGGCAAATGGCTCATAACAGATGATGTGGACATGAGAACCTGCATATGCAATATTTCAAAAACCTATGGCTCCCTCTAACTTTAAGAAAATAAGAAGTAGTCCTACAACATGAACAACAACAAAAAAGTAATCTCATTAAAAAATGGACATTGAGGGCCTCCCAGGTGGCGCAGCGGTTGAGCGCTGGGTTGCAAAGCTGCCCGCAGCCTCTGCAGCGCCGGTTCGATCCCCAGCTGCTCCCCGGCCACCGGAGGAGGGTCCTGCATGGCGCGCAGACCTCTCCTGCTGCCCGCTGCTCCCCTCAGCAGTGTACTTCAGTCCTTCTGCCTGCTCTGCTCCCCGCTCTGGCTCTGGTGAATTCTCTCACCCTCCTGTGCTTCTGACTGTACACAGTGCATGTATAAATAAATAAATCTTTTAAAAAAAATGGACATTGAACTTGAGAAGACATTTCTCCAAAGAGGATATACAAACAGTCAACAAACATGAAAAGATGCTCAACATCATTAATTGCTCGAGAAACGCAAATCAAAACCACGTAAGGTATCACCTCATACCCATTAGGATGGTTGCTTAAAAAACCAAACAGACAAGCATTGGCTAGGATGTGGAGAAATTTGAAGCATTGTTGGTTGGAACATAAAATAGTACAGCTGTTGTGGAAATCAGTATGCCAATTCCTCAAAAAATTAAAAAAGAATTATGATATGATCCAGCAACACCACTTTTGGGTATATATATATCAAAGAAAGTAGGGTTTCAAAGAGACTTTCAAAGCCAAGTTCATAGAGGTAGTTTTCATAATACCAAAAGGTGGAAGCAACCCCAATGTCCACTCACAGATGAGGAATATATATATATATATATATATATATATATATAATGGAATATTATTCAGCCTCAACAAGGAAGGAAATTCTGACATATGCTAGAGCATGGATAAACTTTGAGGATGTTATACCAAGTGAAATAAGGCAGTCATGAGAAGACATATATCATATGACACCACTTATATGACAGAAGAATGTGGTTACTGGGGGTGATGGGAGAGGGATGGGGACAAGTTGTTATTTAATGACTATAGAATTGTTTTGTGAGATGAAAATGGATGATTATGGGTGAAATGTAAATTTTACATTATGTGTACTTCATCACAGTTTAAAAAACCAAACCTATGGCTCCTGGCATTCCCGGTATGATGGCAATGATAACAATAACATCTAACATATGCTCAGGAATTTTTCTCTCAGAAACCCAGAGAGTGGGGCCTCTGGACTTGTCAAAGAGGTAACAAAGGATGAATTCACAAATTCAATGGTAAAGGGTGCACTCAAGAGTTTTAATTTTATGTATCTCATCATTTCATCTTGCTGAAACCCAAACTACCCAAATGTCTGTGGATGTTGACTCTGAGGTGTTATTCTATATTATCTGGGATTCTGGAAAGAGGTGTCCAGGGTCTGGGAAGAGAAGGATTTGCAAAATCATCCCCTTTCTCTTCTAATTTAGAGAATTTGGTCACAAGTCCACATAGTCCCTCCTCATCAACCATTTTATCCCCAAACAAAAGATGACCATTAATTTACTTTTACTTTGACTTCAAGGTGAACTCTGTTCAACATGGCAGCAATTCCTGTCTAAAAATGACGTGGGAAGGGCCTCCCTGGTGGCACAAGGGGTTAAGCACAGCACTGTGAAGCTCTCTGCAGCCTCTGCAGCACAAGTTCGGGGCAACCAAGCCTGGGCAGCCATCGAGCTACCCACATGGTGCAGCAGACCTCTAGTGTCTCACGTGCTGCTCCCCTCAGCAGTGTATTCCAGTAGATCTGCCTGTTCCGCTCCCCACTCTGTCTCTGGTGAATCCTTTCACCCCCTGCACCTCTGGCCTATACCTCAGTTCTTGTATGCATTCATAAATAAATCTTTTAAAAATGATGTGGGAGATTAATGTTCCAGGTGCTCTCCACCATTCAACATGATCTACCACTTTCTTCCATTCCATACCCACTATCAGATTTGGGGATCAGAGGTGTTGCAAAATAATGATAATTTATTTAAATCTTTTGTGGAATCAAAAACAAGGAACACAGTGACGTTGGGAAGCTGGAGAGGAGGGTGAGTCACCGCTAGGGGAGAACAAATGCCCCTAAAAGAAACAGATTTTACAGGGATGCATTTTCGAAAAAGAGGTCGGGGCCATCTGGAAAGTATTGTAACTATAAAAAGCCCCTTTCTACTACCAGCAGCAGATTCGCAGAATACAAAATTCCCTGATCAACAGAGTTCTATGGGCAATTAAAAAAGCAAAACAAAACCAAAAGAGTGTTCCTTGGAGCAAATTCCAGCCACCAAGAAGTTGTCAGCTTCTTTCTGAGCTCCCCGGCACTGTGTGAAGAGACCTGCCTGCTGCAGTTCTCCCGTGAGTCCTCCAGGCAGCCATCTGTGCAAAGACCACCAAACACCAGCAAGGCCCAATCACCCCTCCACCGCCACCCCTATGAAAACATGGGCTGCTCTCTCAGAGCTAGAGCAAGGTTTCGGAAACCACTTGGGCTGAGCTCTCCAGCTTAGAATCCTCCCTTATTCTGTCATTTTCTTGCACAACATGTAGAAAAATGAAAAAGATGTGGCCATCTGAGGACATACTCAACAACGATCTTTCGCTTTCATCACTGTCCTGGTTATTTTGGATGACTGGGCTATAAACAACATGTGGGTCCACTAACCCTTCACCCCCTTGTTTTGCTCTGCAGTTCAGACACTCTGGACTGGAAGGGAGAGATGAAACAAGAAGTCCCCCATGCTGGACTCTTCACTATTCCCCCGGCCTCTGTCCTCACGTTAACATACAGCCACAGCAGAAAACTAGCATGTTTTCAAAAAGGTCCAGAAGAAAGCTCTGCCACCTCCATGGCTTACCTGTTCTAGTGCTTTGTAACTAAGCGTGTAGTAACTTCCTCTAATTCACATTTGAGACATTTTCCTTTTTTGTGCAGGTCTGAAAGCAGCAGGCTGTTGTGCAATGCTCTCTTACCGACTTGACTTTCTTTATCAAACTGCCCCTCACTGACCATACAATGAATAATCTCGGCCCCTTCAGAAGTTTCTAGGCTCTGCTTGCCAACTCCTTAGCCACATCTCTGGCTCTGTTCTGGACTGCAAATGTTCCTTTACAGAGGACGCAAGGATGGGGGGCACAAAGCTCTGGTGCCAAAGAGACCGCATGGCTTCTGCAGACTTTCTTAAACTCTGGGCAGGTGGGAACTTCCTCATCGTACATTCAAATTCCCTCTGCCCCTTTTTCTCTACTGTTTTATGTTAATAAAAAAAAAAAGGAAGGTGGGGGGTGGGGAAGGAAGAGGGTAGAGAAAATAAAAAAGGAAACAGGAATTTATAAAGATAGGAGAAAAAAATTTTAACAGGAAATAGAAGATTAAAGATTCAATTTACCAGACGAAAAGTCCATAAACACAAGGCACTTTGGCTTACAGCCCCCAGCACGGTTCACACAAGTATTTCTGCCTCTCCCACTGCCCTTTGAACACCCGGCGTGTGCCCGCAAACACAAGCTGACGGTGAGCGTGAGGTAAGGCTTTTGCTGAACTCCACGAAGAAAGCTATTTAACGACACCCGAAGGTTTGTTTTTTTAAAGGCAGAGAAGTTCGCAACGGGGAACAGAGGTCCCACAATAATGGCTTGATGTTTGTTCCTCTAACGTGGCCACCGGCAGGGGTTCTCACATAGACAAAGCCGGAGCAATTTCTCCACGCTACGGAAACAGCTGAAGACAGTTTCTGGACAGAGAGCCAGTGAGGTGATTCAGAGCGGCCAGGAAAGATTTTTCAGAGGAAAAAGAAAAGCACTGACCTGTGTTGTTTTAATCCGCTGAAAACGACCAAGTTCTCAAGTTCCCTTGCTATCTTCTAGCCAGTTTCCTGTAAGCGCAGCATGTGATATATACTTCCTCACCGCACCTTCTACGACTCGACTCAGCTCTAAGTGCCCAGGGGCGTGTGATAAGATTGTCTCTCTGCTTGCTGATGGGGAGAATCCTGTATTTAAGGAACTGGTTGTCTCCCCAAGGGGCCCCCCAGCTTGTTTCAGGCATCCCCAGGGCACAGGGGATGAGGAGATGAACTGGGCAGGAGGCAAGAGAGAGTGATGTCTGGACTCTGGAAACTTCTGATTCCACAACAGGGGGAGGAGGGAAAGTGAGAGACTGAAACTCTTGAGTCCCAGGGTGACCCATCCTGAGGTTGGGGAGGCAGCTGAGAAGGGGCGACTGCTCCCTGGAGGATGAGCACCAGGAGAGGTTCTGGGAAGCCGCCCTGGGGTCTGCAGAGGAAGGACTGGCAAGGCTGTCCCCAGGCCTCTGGAGGGCGCCACCCAAAGGAGCACACCAGGGCCCAGATCACATCTCTGGAGCCCGCAGTAAGGGCCACTAACCCTGAAGAGGTGTTTCCTGAGACGGTCTCAAGTTCACATCTATTTAGTCCAGTTGTTCGACGGTGTGCCCTAATTCTTGGCTGAGAACACAAAGCCACCATACTCTCTGCCTCCCAGGACTAAATAACTGGCAGACATTCCCCCTGCTGTTGGCCTCCAGAATACAAGGGGCTTTAGGTTTCCCCTAAAAAGGGCCAACGTCATCTTCCTGTGGGTTGGTGGTGGGCCCCGGGCAGCATGGAACACCTGAATGCGGAAGGGGGAAGGGTCTGAGGCTGGCCTGGCCAGAGGACCAGTGAGAGCGCCCAGAGGTGTCCCTCAGTGCCCCAGACTGGGGAAAGACTGGAGAAGGGCCAGGGAGAAAGCCGGTGCCACTGCGAGCGTGCTTGTTCCTGCGGTCAGTGCCTGCCTCTCTCCATGCCCAAACGTCCTCGCTCTCCAGAGGATACAAACACACAAGAATTTGTGGATGTGGGAAGCAGTATGTGGGAGCAAAGCAACGTCCAGGACCCAGGAGAATAGTGTGCAATTTGTACAACCTGACTCTGCATAGCAACACCAAAGTTGTTTCTTCCTGGCTATCCCGGCATAATTTAAAAAAAAAAATTTTTAAAGGGACTTTTTGTTTTTTAGAAAGGTAACTACAGACAAGCTTGCTGTTCCAAGTCTTGAAAATATTACCCTGTAATTCCCCAATGGAGTTTTCCATGCGAGAGACCATGTAGGGCAACGAGTCCCAAGAGCCAGGACTCTGGTGACAGGGAAACCCGCAGGCCACCACACGAGTGCTTTTCTGGCTTTGAGAACATGCATAACATGCTTTACCATTCTGACAGCTGATGGCTGGTTTTCTGAGCAAATTGTACAGTTAGATTAGCCAGTTGTGTCAAAATGGGTATATGAATGGCATTAGCTTTAAAACAGGAATAATGATAAAACTCTACCATCTTGGAAAAACAAAATATTATATAAATAATAAATAATAATGACTCCACTTGAATGAATCTAAAAGTGTCACATTGTGGGCTGTGCTGCCAGTTCCATTTTTCAGCTAAGCAGTTACATATGTTCCGCCTGTGTGGAATTTTTAAAGGCCTTAACAAAATGCTTTATAGTTTTCCTTTAAAATTCCTAAACTGAGCTGGTTTCCTGGTTTCTTTTTCTTCAGCCATGAAAAAATTTTAATGGACTTTATTTGTCAGAACAGTTGTTAGACTTGCAGAACTATCAAGAAGATAGTATGGAGATTCCCTACATTCTAACATACAACACTATGTTATTCCCGATACATCATTATTGACTAAAGTCCATTGTTTAGATTTCCTTAGTTCTTACCAGGTATGTTTTTTCTGTTCCAGGGTCCCATCCAGGCTACCACATTATAGTTAGTTATCACGGCTCTTTAGGCAATTCTTAATTGTGAGAGTTTCTTAGGTTTTCCTTGTTTTTGATAGTTTTGAGGAGTACTAGTATTTTATAGAATGTCCCAGGATTTGTCTGATGTTTTTCTCATAAGAAGTCTGCAGTGCTGGGTTATTTGGAGGGAGACCACACAGGTAAAGTGTCATTTTAATCACATCCTATCTGGCACACATACGAGCAACATGATTGAATCCTGCAGATGTTGGCCTTGATCACCAGCCTGGGGGAATGCTTGTCAGCTTTCTCATGCATGTTGTACAGAAAGAAACTGGAGAGAGACATGCCCTCTGTGGTTGTACTTCACAATGTAGGTCAAACAGCCCAGCCCGACCCCAGAGTAATTGTTTCTACACTGATGGGATTTTTTGCAGATTATGTCATGCCAAAGACTTTCCTCATTAGCAATCATGCAAAAAGATGACATATATCACATTTCTGAATCCTTGGGGCAACTAAATTGAAGATGAAAGGTGAAGAGAATACTTTTGCTGATGCAATCCATGCTGGTGCATTTGTTAGGCCACTGGATACAATGTAAACACAAGTGGCAAGCCCTCTAAACAGCTATCTTACCTAGTGGAGTCCTCTTTTTCTTTGACATACCACAGGGCCTGATAAAGCAAATAACTAAGTACTTCACTCATCCTTATTGATAGCAACATGGAGAAGGTATGACAAATTCCCTTGCTCATGAAAAGACTGGTTAGGAAAACAAAGACATTCTTGTTATTCGCCCAGGATGAGTTTTAAGAAGTCTGGTAAGTACAAAACTCCAGAGGTAGGAGACAGTACTAAGAATCAAGATACTCTCACATCTTTGTTGCTCCTGTCCTTCAGGTTGAATAAAGAATGGAAGAACACAAGGCACTACAAACAATTCAAGAGTACCAAGGATGTTAGGAGAGATCACGAATGGGCATTATGCAGTTTTGTGGCTCTGAACCAGTATTTGTGTTTTCTCACACATATAACATAAGACCAAGAGAACACTTCATTAACTGCCTATTGGCACAAGCTACCTGTGCAGACACATCCTTCTCTTCCGTACTTATGAGCACAAACAACAGGACAGAAGTGGTAAATAAGCTCATGCCATTCTTAAAAGGAAGGATTCAGCAATCACACTAGCTGGATGCAAAGCCCAGGCCCATTACTTACTAAAGTAGACTACTTTAGTCTTTAGTGCCCGGTTTTCTCTTCCTTCATATGGAGATAATTTTATGCATGCTGAATGTGATGCTGTATTTAAAGAGTTTAACCAGGGCAGTGCACTCATGGTGGCTACTATTACTGTTAGTAGGTGGAAATTTTAGAATTTTGAAAAATTGGTAATTTTTCATTAGAATTTCTCACAAGAAAAGCAGCCAGTCAAGCAATGAACTTTATTTTTGAAGGTGTTCCATATGCAGGAAGTCAAGGATAGTAAGGAATGAAAGGCAGTAGAACCGCAGGTCCTTCAGTCATCCTGGACAGGCACAGTCCAGTCAGGGAGTACAGTAGGAAATCCAGACAGGTAGTGAAAGCCTGGAGCATTCTATGTTTTTAGAGTTGGAAGACTTGGATGTATTTGTATTTGATCAAAAATAAGGAGGCAGGGCCTCCCTGGTGGTGCAAGGGGTTAAGCACCGCTCTATGAAGCAATCCGCAGCCTTTGCAGCACGAGTTCAATCCCCGGCCGGCCAGGGAGCTGCCCACATGGCACGTCAGACCTCTCCTGACTCACCCGCTGCTCCACTCAGCAGTATACTTCAGTCAATCTGCCTGTTCTGTTCCCCTTTGTCTCTTGTGAATCCTCTCACCCCCCGCATCTCTGGCCTGTACCCCAGCTCTTGTATGCATAAATAAATAAATCTTTAAAAAAAAAAGAGCTTATTTTTTTATAAAAATGAGGCAAATGGTATGTTGAATTATTCCTCAATAATTTCTTTTGAAAACGAGGAAAGCTTCCTGGTCAGTGACAAACTATGTGGATGAGAGAGACAAAGAATGGGTTAGCAGCACTACGGGTGCAGGCAGAGGAGCAGGTGGGACCCAGAATTTTAGAGAAGCTGTTTATGTGGCGTGAAGTATAACATTCATAAGACATGCCTTTAGAAAACCCCAGATTAAAGAGACCTGTTATTCTTCAAGGTTTCCTGGTATTGGAATGTGTTTTCTTTGAAAGGTATGGTAAATTCTATTATTTATAAAAAGGTTGGTTTCAAAGCAGAATGTGGGTGACGTGAAGTCTCAGGTTAAATTCAGTTTATAATTAGTTCGCGGGTAGATCTAACTGAGCGACATCAAACCCACCACATGTGTTTATCACATTTTTTGTGGATTATGATATGGATTTTGAAGTAGCTGCAGACAGGCTGAATTATATGATTCTGTAAAAGAGGTAGATTTCCTCTTTTTATTTTTTTGGTAAGTGACTCCACTGAAAAAATTGAAGTAATATTGCATTATAACACTATGTGTTCCAGGTGTGTATCATTAAAAATCAATTTGTTTATATGAGGTCAACTTTCAAAAGATAAACATCTCAAGATTTTATTAATTACAATCATTCTGAATGGATAACACTACATTTTATTTATCAGCATCTATAATTTTCTTTGCTTTCAAGCAACCTCTAATGGATAACACTACATTTTATTTATCAGCATCTATAATTTTCTTTGCTTTCAAGCAACCTCTAGCCATAAAGTTGTTGCTTGAGAGGTATCTAACATAAAACAAGAGTGCTATTTACTGAATTACTGCAGCAACGATATTCTTATGGTGCTGAAAGCAACATAATATCCACCAATTAACTTCTAAGGGCAAATTTATATACAAAAATGACAAACATCTCCAATAACATAAATGCATTTATTGAAATATGTTTCCTGAAAAAATTTGATATAAACTGCATTTAACCTTAGGGGCACTGTGGATCATAAATAACACTGATGGAAACAGAGGTAGAATAGGAGTTAATGGAATATTACAATGAGCTGATTATGGTTTTCATTTTTAATAAATTCTGCTTCCCTGTTGATTGGAAAATTACCACCATGAACTATAATATATCAAAACGTGCTGAGATTTTTAGTAATTATAAGTGTGAAACCTTCCCAAGCAATAAGAAATATGCAGGAAGATTGTGTTGTGACAAATAGTGTGCTACTAAATGTACAGTGAAATGTATAAATTTAGCTTTAAAAAATTCATGTATCTTAATTAAAGACAAAAGTTTAAGGTTATAAAGACAAAGACAAACAAAGCAAAGCAACACCACTACCACCTGGATTGTCATTAATGATAAACTGCTATCCAAATTCTAAAAATAAGTATGGAAACATCCTAAGTGCCCACTACAGAGGACTCCACACAATGGACTACTACTCTGTCACAAGGAAAGATGAAATGTTGCCATTTATAGCAAAATGGAAGTTCAAGGGAATTATGTTTAGACAAGCAATTCAGAATGACAAACACTGGACATTTAAGTAGTAGACAATTCAACAAAGCAAAATACTGATAAAAACTAGCAAACATTAATAAATGAAGTGAGGTTTCTGAAGTTAAGAGGGATGGGGTGGAAGGAAGGACCAAAGGGGTATAAGAGATACTGGTGGGAAAAATAAATATGTATAAAAAAAATCTAGTATCCCTCAAGCTAGCTGTTCAAACTGTGGACAGTCAAGCCTTATACTTCTCTTTTGCACTTAATGGGCATATTTACTTACACAGATCCAACTCTTTATGCTTGAAGGAGAAAGAGAGACAGAAGACAATATCAATGGTGACGGCCACTTCACCAATGATTTTTTTTTTTTTTAAAAGATTCATCCATTCATACAAGAACTGGGATACAGGCCAGATGTCCGGGAGGTGAGAGGACCCACCGGAGACAGAGCGGGGAGCAGAACAGGCAGATAGACCGAAATACACTGCTGAAGGGAGCAGTGGGCAAGCCAGAAGAGGTCCGCTGCACCATGTGGGTTGCTCCCTAGCCAGCCGGGGATCAAACTCATGCTGCAGAGGCTGCGGACAGCTTCAGAGCGCTGAGCTCAACCCGCTATGCCACCAGGGAGGCCCCACCCATGATTCTTCACAATGAGTGCACCCCCAGAGAACCCCAAGGTCAGAGATTGGAATTGGCAGGTCCTTCCTCAAGCCTCACAGCACGCCACACTAGCTTTGATTCCAATTTTTAAAAACACATATTTTGTATATGCCATAAATGGCAGCCAGCTACTTCATCTGGAGGTCAACCAAGGAATAGCTAACAAGTAATTTCCAAATAGATGTAATTTCTACCTTCTTCATGACTGTAAATCCTAACTTCACTTAACTGCACAGGACCAGGTACATCCATATGAAAAAAAGAAATCTGTATCTATATATCAAGTCAGTATTGAAGTAGCATTGGTTTATAACATGATATAGGTTTCAAGTGAACAGCCTTATAAATCAACATCTGCATATACTACAGTACACTTGTCACCAAAAGTCTTTATCTTAACATGGTTCCTCCTGTTCTGACAATGGTGGATCAGAAATTGTGCTACTACAGTGACTTTAGGGCTCAGTCCCCTCTGCCACCATCCCCTTCGGGCAGTCCCAACCTCCTGTCCTCCTTTACCATGTTGATGAAGTAATGACTTGGGGTTCCCTCAGTACTTACAGCAATAAGCACCGTGGAGAGAGGTGGTCTGTCTCTATGGTGCCAGTCTTGGCCTTGGTTCAGGGGTCAGCCTCTTCCTCCCAAGTCCTCCCAGGTAGAGCCCTTGCCCCTTGTTCCATGGCACCTGTAGTTTACTACTCCTGGGAGGGAGGAGAGGTACATGGCACCTGCCTCCCAACAAGAGAAAACAAAGGAAACCCTCTTTCTCAAAATTCACACTCTAGTTTACAAGTTTTACAAATGGTCTACTCTCTGTGCTCACAAAATATAAGAGCTTCAAAATGAAAAAAATGCTGAATCAGACTTTAAATTAACCTGTCTAGTAATTTCTGGATCTTAAGTCTGTAACTGGATATAAAATTTCCTTTGTTCATTCTACAGTCGCCTGTATATTGAGGTATTTCCTGAATCTTCTACCCTTCACTGAATCATAATGCCATCCTGATTGCTCAAAAAGGATGAATTCTCTTTTGTTCTGTGGTTTTCTTTAAAATTCAATGTAAACAGTATACCTCCTGATAATGTTTTATTCACAGAGAGACAGGTATCCAAATAAGACAGAAAGCCTGACACATGGAAAGCACTTGATCCACCTTCAGTCACACCTGTGCTGGCTCATGGTGTCCATGGGGTGTACAGGGAGAACTGCCTAAGCAGGGGCCTCTGTCAGAACCTGTGCACAGCTTTGATGAAAGCAACACCATTTCTGTTCCTGACG
Source organism: Talpa europaea (assembly GCF_964194135.1). Classification (NCBI taxonomy): domain Eukaryota; kingdom Metazoa; phylum Chordata; class Mammalia; order Eulipotyphla; family Talpidae; genus Talpa; species Talpa europaea. The sequence goes on from NC_140073.1 coordinate 111,894,893, forward strand.
TCGGAACGTGACTTTTGATCTACAGGGAACTGGCGTTCTCTCTAGCTTTCCCCATAGCTTTTGCGGGTCCAAAAAGGTGGTGATGGGAAAGCATAAGACTTCTCTACACAGCCTCTTGGGAGGAATCTGTCTGTAATCTGCCACACCCTGATTTTTGAAATTCTGATTGAATTATCTACTCATAAAAAGACTACTGCCCTGGTTCCAAATGGAAGTACTAAGACCATTACAGTTAATTTAACTGCTGCTAAAGCACTAGCTACTTCAGGTCCTAACAGTCTAATCTTCCTGTATATGCTGATTGCTCAGTAAATGCTCTTAATAATACATACTATTAGCCTTCTCCATTAACCTAAAATAATTATACATTCAGTGGTTATGGGTATCAACAGCATTATCTAAAAAAAAAACAAAACTGTAAATGCTTTTTAATGCATTGTTTAGTTGACCATCATCACTATCATTTCTACTTTAGAGGTGGTAACACTGAGTTATTGCTAAATGAAAAACAACAGTTAACATGACCTTCTACAAAAGCTGTAAAATCACAGAAAAGCTCAGTTCGTTACCTTTCACCCCAGACCCCTCATCAATAAATATGCGTTAACTCCTTAATTAATGCTCCCATATTTATCTTTTTAAAAAATATTTATTTATACAAGCACTGGGTACAGTCAGAAGCGCGGGAGGGTGAGAGAATTCACCAGAGCCAGAGCGGGGAACAGAACAGGCAGACCGAAGAAATACACTGCTGAGTGGAGCATCAGGCAGCAGGAGAGGTCTGCGGCGCGCCATGTGGGACACTCGCTGGTGGCCGGGGATCGAACCGGTGCTGGCCGGGGATCGAACCGGTGCTGCAGAGGCTGCGGGCAGCTTCGCAGCCCAGCACTCAACTGCTGTGCCACCAAGGGGAGGCCCTCCCATATTTATCTTGTAGGAGAAAAATGCATCAGTAATATGGAACATTTTAATGGGAACAGGTGGTACAGTGAAAATCTCACCCACACAATGAAGTGTTATACAGTATCTTCCCATGATAGAAGGCCAGGCAACCTTGTTGAGTATCTGCTACTCTGTGTAACAAATGACCCCAAAACTGCAGGAAACAACCATTTCACTGTCCTCAGGGATGCTGTGGTTAGGAATTCAGCAGTGGAGACCATGCTTCTCTGTTCCATGGCATCTGTGTCAAAATATTTGCAGTCTTACAGTGAGTCTTCCATTTCCCATTGTCTGGTGCACCAATATTTTAAGCTTGAACTTTTATTAATAAACAAGTATGTTTGCAGATATCAACCACAAATGGCTGCAATTATATACATGTGAATATATGTATGTGTGTGTATGTGTGTAAATATATATATATATTTAAAGATTGATTTATTTATACAAGAGCTGGGGTATAGGCCAGAGGTGGAAGGGTGAGAGAATTCACCAGAGACAGAGTGGGGAGCAGAACAGGCAGACGGATCGAAAGCACTGCTGAGGGGAGCAGCAGGCAAGACAGGAGAGGTCTGCTGTGCCATGTTGGTATCTCCCTGGCCAGCTGGTAAGCGAACCCACGCTGCAGGGGCTGCGGACAGCTTCACAGTGCTGCACTCAACCCACTGCGCCACCAGGGAGGCCCCAATGAAATTATATTTTAGATAATCAGCTGCTACGCTGTGAGAGGCCATAGTTGCCGAGCAATATAATACCTACATGGATGCTAGGTAAATACTGACTTGTAATAATGACAAGATGAACAACAGGCAGGTGATTTGTTGGTATGTTTGGTCTTTAATTTTATCAAAATTATTCAATTGAGCAAAAAAATATTTCCCCCTATCTTTATTAAGACTATAAAGCAAGCATTGAGCGCTGGGTTGCAAAGCTGCCCGCAGCCTCTGCAGCGCCAGTTCGATCCCCAGCCTCCAGGCGAGGGTCCCACATGACACACAGACCTCTCCTGCCGTCTGCTGCTCCCCTCAGCAGTGTACTTCGTCACTCTGCCTGTTCTACTCTCTGCTCTGGCTCTGGTGAATTCTCTCACCCTCCTGTGCCTCTGACTGTACCCTGTGCTTGTATAAATAAATAAACCTTTAAAAAAAAAAAAGACTATAAAGCAATCAGATGCCCAAGTCAAAAGGAACTAGGAAGTTTGGGGGAAAAAAATGTAACTTCATATTCTAACTTCAGCTTGTGGTGGCAAACTCAAAAGTCTCTTAGAGTTGACAGGTAGAGAAGTAAAGCAAGCAAGTTAAGGGAGATAGTGGGTGTTAGGGTTAAATGGGCTCATATATCCTTGCCTTAGGTATTTGAATTCAATTTTTAAAAAGATATTGGCCAATATATAATTTAGTAGCTAATAAAAATTTATTGAGCATGTACTATATTCTAGACACTGAGCTAAACTTAGATATTTGCATGTGACTTAATGCTCAACAGTCCCTTGGGTTTTATTCATTTTACAAATAAGGAGATTGAGTTTCAGGGAAGTTAATTAACCTGACAAAGGTGATAAAAGATAGGTGGTATTTTTGAACCCAACACTTATTCTCTTAGCCACTGCATGCTATGTTTTGATGAATGTACCCCCCTAAGCCATAGGTGAATGTTGCAGAGAAGGGGACATGCCTTTGCCAACAACATTTTGGTTGTAACTCATCCAGCTACTCTAACTTTGGGAAAGAATTGGAAGTTTACCCAAGGCAGTGAATATGCAGGGACAGTTCCCCTTAACTAGGAATCCTGGGTCTTTACAACTGTAAGAAACTAGCTCTCTGAACCCTTGAACCCCTGACAAAACTTCTCTGGATGCCTGAAACTAGATCTCAAGTCTCATTCCTCCAGCAGCGGGGCAATGTGTCCACCACTGATCACCTGCTAGGATACCATCCACCAGTAAGGAAGGCATTGCTCAGATATTTATCAAGACAGCACAATCTATAGGATCATGGAAGCTGGCATTTCCCTGTTCAGCAAACTCTTGGTAGACCACAACCTGATCTTCACTTTAAAAAAAAAAAAAAAAAAAACAACTATTTAAAAAAATATCCCTTTTCAAAAATCTTCCTTCTATTTCCTCAAAGAGTAATTTCAAATAGAGTTCTCATACATCAAACATATGACAGAGGCAGTTTTTAATCATTTAAATTATTTATCCTTCATTGTTTAATGTTTTAGACCATTCTCCATGCATAATTTATTGTACCATTTATGTTTATTAAAAATTGATCACGGGACAGATATTTCTCTGTCAGATCACTTGGGAACAGACAATTTTTAAAAAACTTGCTTTAAGTGTTAATATGTCCCTTTTCTTAGGGTTCACTTTCTCCCACAGAAGGACTGGAGGTTACCTTAGTGTATTAACTGCTCATTTCCTTTTTTATATATAATAAGAAAGTTTGTCTGAAGGCCCCCTTCCCTGCCCTTTCAGGAAAAAAAGGGCTTATTTTACTTTCCTAAATTTTAGAATGCATATGCAAAAAGGAAGCATGAAAGAACAAGACTCTAGAGTCTTGTATGTCTTCTATGACAGTCTTCTATGACAAAGGCCACAGCCTGTGGTGCCATGTCTCTGTGCTTGCCTTTTCAATTCTATTCCTTCTTTATTTTCAAATGACTTATTTTCTTTGCCTTTTTTATTTTAGTCACTTCTTAAGTTTCTTCTGACAGGCTTGGCTTTCCCCCCCTTCGTCACGTTCAAATTTCTTCCCAAATCCTTTTGCCTTTACACTTCTCAACCCATGACCTGAGCCGCTCTTTGTAACCCCAAACTCTAACTTTCCATCACCAGTGTCTCTAACTCACTTTCCTGGAAGTGAGAGTTTCAAGAAAGTGACATCCCAGGATACTCCTGCCCCAGACCTGGCCATTCTACTTTTCTCCTGGGCGGGAAAGAGGGGAAGCAGAAGGGAACAAAGCATGTCACAGAGAGTAGAAGTTAGGCAGCAGTTAAGAAGCACCTAAAAATCTTACCACATATTAGTCTGAGAAAGGAATGCAGTGGACTAAAAGTCAAGGAACCCAACTTGGTATGTTCCAGTTGGCTCTCTTGGGTGCTTCCAAGTCCACCCCCATGGGATTTTACCCTGCTCTCTTCTAGAGTGGGTGAGACCAATACCAAGTCTAATATCTGAGGGCCACTCTCACCCCTTCCCTTTCTCTTACCACCACAATCAATCAATCTACCAACCAATCATCAAAACTCATAGATTCTACTGTGTAGTATTTCTGGAATTTTTCCTCTGAGCCCCGACACCCCTGACCACACACTACTTTCTCTTGCCTGGGCCTCAAGAGTTTCCTGGGGGTGGGGCAGAAGGTCTCTCCATCCTCAGCATGCTATAGTCAGCATGATTTCTCTGTAAGGCAACTCTGCTTAAAATCCTCTTCCTATCATGACTGAGATCAAGTGTAACCTTAACATGGCTTACCAGGCTTTCAACATGTGATAAGGTCTCTAATAGCTCTCAGGCCTTTCATTTCCTGAATCTTAGAAATGAATCCTCCTCTTTTCCCACGAAGAACATTCTATTCTTAGTCATACAGAACAGCTTTCAGTTCCATCTCCACAGGAAGACACTTCTATCTTTTCTTGAAGGCCAAGCCTGGCTTATGTACCCCTTCTTTTTTTTTTTTAATTTTATTTTTATATTCCCCATACAATTGCAACCCCCTTATTTTGACCCCAATCCCTTCTTTCCCCGCCCCCCACCCCCCATAGAGTGTCTCTGGTTCATAGTTGTTTGTTGATTTTGATTTTTACTTTCTTATAGTTATTCTTTTTCCTGGTCCCTTATTTAAGTTTTCTAGATTCCTGCTATGAGTGAGACCATCCGGTATTTTTCTTTTTCTTTCTGGCTTATTTCGCTGAGCATGATCCCTTCCAGCGCCATCCATGTTGCTGCAAATTGCATGTGCTTATCTTTTTTGAATGCTGAGTAATATTCCATGGTATATATATGTACCACATCTTCTTGATCCAGTCATCTATTTTCGGGCATTTGGGTTGTTTCCATAGCTTAGCTATTGTAAATAGTGCTGCTATAAACATAAAGCACTCCCAGGGCATCTAGCACTTGCCACTCTGTGTGGTGATTTCCTGTGTTTTCCACAACGATAAGCTTGATGAGAGCACAGATCATGTTTTATTTATTCACCCTCTATGCTCACTGCCTGGTACATGACACCTACTCAAAAAGTATTAATTGACTGAAGAATGACTATAGGGTAATTTGTTCCACCGGTGGCCTCCAATGAACCACACTATCCTCATAGTCACACCTTTGTAGTCCTTCTCCTTGAATTAGGCTGCCCTCCATTATTTGGTTTAACAATAACAAAAAAAAAAAAAAAAGCTGCAGAAGTGACACTCTGTTGGCTCTGGGCCTGAGTCTTCAGAAGGCCTAGCAGCTTCTGCTTTTGTGATTCTAGCCACCATGTAAAAGGTCCAGTGACCCTGGTAAAGAGACCATAGGAAAAGACAACATGGAGAGGTCATTTGGAGAGTAAGAGGATCTAAGCCACATAGAGAAAGAAAGCAGCAAGCAGCCCAACACCCCTGATTTCCAGCTATGCCCTGTCCCAGCTAACTTGCAAGAACAGCACATGATGTGGCCGGCTGAGCCCAGCCCAGACTGCAGACTTGAGAGCAAGTCAAATAATTGTTGTTTAAAGTCACTAAGTTGGGCCTCCCCTGTGGCAAAAAGGGTTGAGCGCAGCTCTGTGAAGCTGTCCGCAGCCTCTGCAGCGCGGGTTCGATTCCCGGCCGGCCAGGGAATCTCTCTCTGGTGAATTCTCTTCCTGCGCCTCTTGCCTGTACCCCAGCTCTTGTACAAATAATCTTTAAAATAAATAAATAAATAAAGTCACTAAGTTTTGGGGTGATTTGTTACTTAGCAACATGTAACTGTAATAAACTAAATACATGAAGAAGAGGGAATACAGAATTATTTCATAGAATAAATCTCATGCAAAGACAAGTCAATGCTTCTAACAGGTGGAGCAAAGGAAATAGCAAGAAAACTAAAAATGAAATAAAGGAACACATACCACCAGCTTCCTTTCAAAATATATCATATTTTCCTCTGCCATTTTCTTTGCTTTAAGACATTTTCCAATGAAAATATTTTCCTTTTCCTCAAAAAAAAAAAATAAAATAAAATAGGATTCCTGGTCTGACTAAAGTTTAGGAGCCCAACCAAAATTGCAATGTGAGCATTAGCACATGAATGGAAACTAGCCCTCAGCCAGCCCATCCTGCTGTTCCATTTCCTCTTACTCAACAGCAGTTTAAGTCCACATCTGTAGATGAGGGCTGAATTCAGGCAGGCTGGGACACAGCAAGGTTTCCTGGCTTTTGGAAGCGACATCAAATGTTCAGTTCAAAATGATCAATTTTGACTGACAGATTTAAATCACTAGTAGAAATAAAATAAACAGCTGCCCATGCCCCAGGGATCCCACGCGCACGCGCGCGCACACACATGCACACAGATATTGATTCCCCCTGGAGACATTGACGCATACTGTTACATAATCCCGGATATGGCTAGATTATTTAAAAAAACCCATCTACATCTGCAGAATAAGGTGAAAGACTGCTAAATTTATAGTAGTTTGGCAGAATTTTGGATAGCTATCTGAAAGATCGCTGCTCTTTTAGATAGACAAAAAATCATTATACAAGAACTATTTTGTAAGCAAATGTTTTGTATAAAGCTAAAAAAACCCAAAATATTTTCCAGTAGTTTATTCTTCGACTAATGTTTTGAATTTTTTGGAATGACTCTTGTAGGTAAAGTTATCAATTTAAAAAAAAAGTCTTTTTTAAAACTATCTCCAACTAACCTATCTTTTGTGATGAAGATTAAAGAAGTCAATTCAGCAAAGGTATAGAAGCTTGACAGGTGCATGTGGAAAGGGAAGGGTCAATTTCCAGTGTTTGCAAAGCTTCAAACAGTAAGCAAGAGAAACCGACCCTAAATAAAGGTGTCATGTCAGTTGGTGAGACTGAGACCGAATCCTTCAATCTCTGCTGACAGAGCAAAATCAAGGCTTAAGAAATGGAAAGCAGTTCCTATTCTTTTTTTTTCCTTCCCCAGATAAGGGTGCTCTTTGAATAGATGTTCCTTGGCTGTTCCCTGGAACCCAACAACCCAGATAATGGGAAACTTGTTCTCTAACTTTTCCTTTTGGTGGATAACTTCTGGTGGAGGCATTAGACTGTGCTGTGACTGAAGAGGATGGACAGGGCACACAGACAGTGAAAATGAGTCAAGCACCCCATTTTTACCTTCCAGGGAAGAGGAAAGGCTAGCATAGGAGCGACAGGTGTTTGTTAAGAGAAGGAACCTGAGAAATTACCCTGGTCAAGCCAAACCAATCATCTCAGATAGAAGTACTAATGGATCACAGTGCTTTGGTGGGAGAGGAGGGACTTACTCTCTTTACATGTTAGTGACTAGACTGGGCCTTTTCATACTGATGCATAGTCACAGGTGGCCACAGGGATTGCTGCCCTGTGCCAGTGCAGAGACTGCACTGATACAGTCTGCTCTTTGGGAGGGGCTCACTCCTTTGTGGAATGGCCTGTTGACTGCTGATTTTGGATAACTATGCAGAATCCAAAAGGAACCAGAGATTCCACAATGGGCCCAATCTCTGTATCTCTACCCTCAAGTCTGTGCTCCAGATACTCCCTACAGCAGTCTGATACCTGCTTGGGCCTTACACCTTGTGATAGGATCTTGATTTCTACAGCTGGGTTTATTGTTATGTTAATCCCCTCTATCCCTACCTCCTTTTGTGAGTCAGATGTTAGTCTCCTGATGTCGCCTTTAGGTTTTTTATTCTTTCCTCCATCAACATGATTTTACTTACTAGGAACTGCTAAGTGTTTACTGGATGGGTGGATGAATGATGAAAGCAAGCGAGCAATACCTAGAAAGTATAAAAGGTTCTGTTAGTGGTAGAGGATGGACTGGGATTCAGCAGGCAAGGTTGGAAAACAAGGTGGAGAGGGTCAAAACGGAGCTTCTGGGGCTAGGGAAGTGAAGGTGTTATAGGACAGGGAGAGGGGCAGCCCAAACCCCGCAAACCTGCCTATTCTAAATGGGTTCTGCCATCCGCCGCATCAACACAAAACATATGAGACTTTAATGGGAAGGAACTTTAATAAAACTAGGAAACAATACAGGTAAGGCAGAGTCTAGTTTCTAAATGAAGCACCCAAAGTTACCCGTCCCCTCGTGGGTAAAAGTCCATCCATATGGGATCGGCCCAGAACAAGGCCCCAAAGCCTGCCACAAGTCTAAAGCATCTTCCAGTGGGGACCCACAGAAAAGGGCCAGAAACAACCAGACAAGCCCGGAAGAAAAGGAGCAAAATCAACATCAAGATAAAAGCTGCCATTGTCACCTCCCCATGGGTCTCACCCACATCTGTGTCACCGAGTCCACAACCAAAAGACAAGCGCAGTTTCTTCACGTGTCTCTAGGCTCCATGCGCCTCCTCCAGGTCTCCTGGCTCCATCCTGCTTCCTTCCTCAGTCTCTTCTGCAGCTTCTCCTCTTCCTGCTCAGCTCCACCCTCCCTTGGGTGGGGCAGGGAACCTCCCCCCTTTCCTGGGGACCACCCTGTTGCAAAGGGAGGAGGGAGACGAGCTTCTGATAAAGCCCACATCCACGCAACTGACACAAGGCCTGATGTTTTGTCCCAGCCACAAGTCTGATAAACTTGTGGAGTTTATCAAATGCAACAAGCTAGTGTAGAAGGGAAATGTACAGAATCCCTTAAGTATTTTATCTCCTAGAATTGGGCAAAACATTGTGAGGCACCTTGGAAGAGTGCAGGGTTGTTCAGATCATGTTCTGTAGGAGGTTGTGGGTTCCGTGGAGTCCCTCACAGAGTACCACATCAGGCAGTGTAAGACAAAAATCACCAAATTTAGGCCCAAAGTAACTATAGGCCTGAAGAGGTTGGTTACCTCTGTGCCCCGTGGTCAGCAGGAATCCTCAAATTCTGTTGCTAGAGGCCTGGAATCCTTCCCTGACCTCCCTGGAGATATCCACAGACCCACAATATCCATTCATGAGGCATTTCCTTATGGTAGATTTTCTCTCCTACAGTCCTTCCCTTCCTCATACAGTGTGCATGTAACAGAGAGGATGATCTGGGCCTCCCTGATGGCCTCAGGATAAGTCTCAGCACTATCACCACTACACCCTGAGTTCCATCCCCAGCCAGGGAACTAACCCACATGGCACAGCAGACCTCGCCTGTCTTGCCCACTACTCCCCTCAGCAGTGTATTTTAGTAGATCTGCACGTTCTGTTCCCCACTCTGTCTCTGGTGGATCCTCTCACCCCCTGTACCCACTTCTTCTACACACACACACCCAAAAAAACCCCACAAACCCACAAACCCAGTACAGCACAAAGTCTACTGGATATGGACCCTGTCCCCCCACTCGTGAACTGTGTGTCCTCAGGAAGTTGCTTCACCTCCTTGAGTCTGTTCCAGTGTCTGGAAAATGAAGATAATTCCTACCATACTCAGCTATTTTCAGGATCTAACAAGATAAATTATGTGATAACACCTGGAAATTAATTTAACACATACAGGATTTAGGAAAGATAGAAGAGGAAAAAAAGAAAAGAAAGTTCTCATAAGTTAACAGGTCCGATTTTCTGTTTCTTGCGTATATACTGTCAAAATCCATACATGTCTGTCTCAGAAGAAAACCATTATTTAAACACGATAGTTAATGCTTGGCACTATTTCACCCACAACCTAAAAGAAAGCTAGAGATGGGGTCTCATTGGTGCACTAAGCAAGGGGTTAAGATACAACCTGTGAAGCTGTTTGCAGCCTCTGGAGCACAAGTTTGATCCCCGGCTGGCTAGGGAGTTACCCACATGGCGCAGCAGACCTCTCCTGACTCACCGGCTGCTCCCCTCAGCAGTGTACTTTGGTCAATCTGCCTGTTCTTTTCCCCACTCTGTCTCTGGTGAATCCTCTCACCCCTCATACCTCTGGCCTGTACCCCAGCTCTAGTATGCATAAATAAATCAATCTTTAAAAAAAATAAAATAATAACCTACCTTTAGGATTTAGCAAATAGTGCTGATAGAAGAGTTGCTAAAGTGACTGGAAATGGATTAGAAACTCCACGTTCCACATTAACTGCTTCAAAGTGAGGATGCAAACTGTTGATTGTGTGGGGAGGGCTGACAGCACCAGTTTCAGGACTGGCAGGGAATTCCAGATTATCAACCTTGGCTTAGCAGATGAGGAAACCGAGAACTCGGGTGGGAGATGACTCATCGAGGATGACAGTAAGAGCTGTGGGATGTGACCTTTCACCCAGCCCTTTTCCACTGCACCAATTCCTACAACCAATTTTCCCATTAATGATGTATCCGTGTATAGTTAGCTCAACTTTCTCATAATCCACTTGAATGCAGTGTTCACAAAGCATTCCAAGTGGTGGCGTATCTACTGGGGCCTGGCAATGAGCCACATCCTGATCTGCCCAGGACAGTCCCCATTTATGCCTGTTGCCCCAGCATAATCATTAATAGTGTTCCCTTGCCTCTCACAAGTATCTGGAGTTGGAGGGTAAACTACAAAGCACTCTTTGTGCTCTTCTGGGAAGAAAAGAAATATCCAGAGTATAACTGCTCCCTGAAAGTGTGGTGTGGGGGGTTGGAACCAAGAGAGATGTGGTAACTGCCTTCAAATATTTACAGGTCTGTCTTATGTTAATAAAATCCAACCATTCTGAGGCTACCCAGATTAGAACATGGTCCACCATGTGGAAACCACCGGGGTGCATTCTTCAGTAGAAAGAAGTGTGCTCTAAATGGAATCCAAAGCCAGCTTGCTCAGGTTCAAAGCCTGGTTCTGCACTACTAGCTCTGACCTTAAGCAAGTTATCAAACCCTTTGTGCTTCAGTTCCTTAATTAATAAAATAATAATAATAACAATAATAACAGAGCCAGGTACATAGGAGAACTCTATAAACATTTATTCCTACTATTATTACTGACTTATTCAGCAGCTGGAGAATGTTCCCAGAGTGGACGAGAAAGGGACTGTGGGGTTCATCCTGGCAGGCAAAAGCACTGGCTTGACTGATACTGGAGATGCCCCTCTAAGTCACAGAACTTATCCCATGTGCCCGCCGAGTGAGGCAGAGCACGTCAGCAGGAAGCATCTGATGGCCCCTGCTGAGGCCTACTCTCTGGGCTTAGCAGTCTGGAAAAGGACTGTGCGGCAGTGAGAAGGAGCAGTTATTGCCAGGACATTGTGACCACAGGTTAAACTGATTTAAAAGCAAGTGCTATCAGATCATCTTCTCAGAATTCTGGTTGAACCACATTCTAGCTGCAGTGGCTGCTTAACCACTCTGTGCCACCATTTCTTCTACTGTAAAATGGAGACACCCACAGTGTCCACTTATACAGGAGAGAGCATGACATACGTAATAAACCCAGCAAAGAGAAAGTGCCTGAAAAATAATGTTATTGTGATAACAGGACAGGGGCCTGAAGTTTATGGCTGGAGAACACCTAGGCAGAGATGGCAAGGGAGGTCAGGAGGGGTGAGAAGCCCAAAGTCTCAGCTCTGAGTGAACACCACCCTCTCTTTTCTCCTCAGGCTCACTTCTCTGGATCACAGCTCAGGGCAGAGTGGCTTGCCAGGCCTTCGAATCCCCAGGCATGGCTGATCATTTGGCTTTGGGGCTGCAGAGCTGAACTCAGGCAGCTGGAACGGGAAGGCCAAAGTGTGGCAGGCAGAGCTAAGCACACCTGACTGACAAGCAGGTGTGAGTTAGACTCAAGGCCAGGAACTCAGAGCCAGGCAGAGGTAAGCAAGAGTGATTTTATTAGAATGTACATTGGATGATACCATTTCACTGGCTAAATCCTACTACAATTAAAGTCCTCACAAAACACCTGGCCCAGATCACATCTCTAACTATGTCCTGAATTCTTTCTCCACAGCCACTTTCTCCCTCTTTTTTTTCCTACATTCCTCAAGCTCATCCTCACCTCAGGACCTTTGCATTTGACATTCCCTTTGCCTGAGGCTGGCTTTCCCCCATATATTCATGTGTGGTTCCTTGTCTTTCATATTTCAACTCCCATAGGCCTTTCTTGACAGCTGTAACTCAGCAGCGTCCCCATCATTCATCCTGCCGTCAACCTGTCAATCTCTCTTACAGCCCTTATCAACACTAATTCGCCTGTCTAAGTAATTAATCTATGTTATTAATTAAATAGCTAAGCATTAATTTATCGAAGTAGTTATTTGCTTGCTTGTTTATTGTTTCTCCCTTCTAGAACACAAGATCCACAGACAGGGACCATGTATAAGCAAATCTCGATAGCGAGCACTTAGTAAATGCTGGTGAGTGCACAGACCAGGCAAAATTGGATTGCCAGGGAGTGAGTGAGAAGGTTGGGGGTGGACACCTTGAAGGGGTGGGTTCAACTCTGTGGGTGAGTGGGAATGTCTCTGTGTGTGTGTGTGTGTGTGGCTGTGGCTGCATTAGAAACCACAGGCAGGAGAGTGGGGGGAAGGGAAGAAAATGAAGTGGAAGATTCTCCTTCATTCTAGCAGAGCATGGGCTGCATCTTCCCGGCTGTACAGAACCTACCCAGGCCCCAATACTACACCCACTGGAGGCAGGAACAAGCTTGAATTCAATAATTCCTCTCCTGGACTGGGGTTACAGCTTGTTAGCACCTAGCAGACAGGAGGTAGTGGGGCTGAACTCTGTCTGACCAGCACAGAGAAGGGGCTTAAAATATACATTCCTGATCACGGTTTAATAATTAGGTAAAGCTTAGTTTTAGTCCTTATCTATTTTTTATGTCTATAATCTAAGACAAAGTTTAGCGACTTTAAAATAGATTTTAAATGGAATTACAAGCATAACTGTAGTCAAGCAGAGTGAATCTGAGCATCCTGAAATAGGACGGCCAGTCACGTGAGGTTCCGATAATTGTTTCTATCTTCATGTCATGCTTGATTTCTAGCTCTCCACAGCAGCAACCCCAGATGAAGCAAACCAGAGTCATAAACATGCTTTCCCTAGAGAGATTAAGGGGGCTGTTTTGGCCTGAAGGCTCTGGAAACCCAGTGAAGATACAGAAAAGAACATAGTGTGGTACCCTCCCCTCCCCCCCCAATAAGGGTCTTTGGCATTTGTCAGCCTACCATTTTGATTCAGGGAGATTTTTCCAGAGTGTATTTGGAAAGGCTACCTGGGGTCTTTAAGTACATTGATGCAACAGCTTTCACACTTGCTGACAAATGTTTATAGAGTCTTAATTACCCAGATTGCATTTCTAGTAAGAATATCTCTGCTTAACCATTGCAATTTTAAATTTCAGTGTTGGTGGGGATGAGGCAGTAGAGAAGTTAGACACGGACTGAAAGGGGAACCAAAAGCACAAAATGTCCTTTTCAGTAATCACCTTTCCCAGGAATTAAGGTCAGAAGTGAAGAGTGGGTGGGAAGAAATAAGGTCCTTAGGACCGTTTCTGAGGACCAGGGCCCCAGGTGGGGCTTTGTGACCTGGAATTAGGAGTAAATGTCCCTGGTGCATCCAGCCTAAGAGAGTTATTACTCAACCACTACCAAACCCCCAGGAACGTTAGTCAAGGGTTCCCTTGGCAGAGAAGAACCTAATAAAGCATTTTCCCTTTCAGCGCTCTTGGCTGATGTTCCCCAATTCAACTCCCCCATTAATAGTTCTTATTTTGAACAGAACAGAAAGATTACAAGAGATGTGGGAACACAACTCAAAAAGTATAGTCTGTGGAAGTGTGCAACTGTCCAATTTTTCAATTCCGAAATTTTCTAACTTTTCATTTAGTTAAAAAACAGGGACAGCTGACATGAAGCCTTTCGTGACTTTTAAGTGAGGTCAAGCAGAATAAATAGACATAGAAATGAATTATTTCTTCTGAGCTTTTTTGCTTTGTTCTTGGTGTATAAGCATAAGATGGCCCCAACCTTAAGACTTCTGGGGAGAAATGCAGAGTGGTTTTTGGCTTCAGGGAGAAGCAGGGAGCTCAACATTCATTTTGTTTTTATCAGGATTTTATTTTATCTGTGAAATACCCCAAGCCCACTGGCACACCCTTGACATGGCATGGAAAGGCAGACAGCACCGGGATTCCAGATCCAAGCGCATAGGGGCAGAAAAGGACATGCAGGTTCTCTTTTCCACTTACCACCACCAAGCTCCTCTGTTTCGGTTGAGCTCAGCAGCACAAGTGCCATGGATAATCTAGAAATTGCTTCCATATGTGGACACAGGAAAGAATGTACTCATTGGCTGCCTAAGAAGGAAGCTCTGGCAGCCTTCCTTTCCTGCCAGAAAGCACTCCTCAGGCTCAAGGGAGTCACAGGGTGTTTGAGTTGCAGGAGATCACAAGGAACATCTCTAATCTCCCCAGTTTACAAATGAGGAAACTGAGGCTCAAGGTCACACAGACAGTGACAGAATTAGTGCTAGAATCTGTGGCTCCCTGACTGCCTTTCTTATTTGAATGCTCTTTTATATTAGCTTTGATCTTATCCAAGAGATTTCTTTATCTCAAATAAGTAAGCAAACTATTAAAATGGAGTCTGCAAGGTGAGCCTGCCTACCTGTAAAGACCCACATGCTCCCCAAGATCCCAAAACCTAAGTTCATGCCCCTGAGCCAAAGGGCTACCTGCTCTTTTTGGCTGGGTCCCAGGGGATCTGTTGAAGAGTGTCAATAATCCTCAGTTCCCAGCTATCTCTAGATATTTTCTCTGGGCTTGGGCCAAGTAAAACTTGAATGAACGTCTAAAATGGATAGTGACTAAAATGGATAGTGAGGTTAAATCTGCCCACTTTCAGCCGTGTCTCCTTAATATAAACCATTTGGAAGACGTGACCCCATTTGTTGGGCATCATCCTATTTTTCTTAAATCAGATATTGTTTCTCCCTCTCCTTTTTACAAACTCCTGATTCACTGTCCATCCCCCAGTCCTAACCAGAACTGTTTGAAAGAAATATCTGGAGGCTAGCAACAGGATGGCAAGTTGGGGTCTGGACACACAAGTCTAGGTGTGGAAGGTCAGAACCTGGGGCCTGACACTTAGAGGAAATCCCAGCTCAGAGTGGGCAAAGGATTGGCTTTTTTTCTGTACTGGGTCTCCACTGTCCCGAGATCCTCCCCAGCCTCCATGCTGCATTAGTGCTGGGCTGGTCCTGAACCCAAAACAAAGACTCCATTTAGGATCCAACAGTGAGTGGCCTGCAAGCACCTTGCTCTCTACAGAAATCCACGACAACCTGAATCACATCTTGAGCAGTGGCGGGAAGTCAGGGCATATCTTGTGTTCCCTGGGCAGCTTTCCCCACACTCCTTAGAATTCTCACCTCCAAGCTAAGAGCAGGAACAACTTGTCCTAAGGCCCACTTACAAGTCAAACCAGACAAACCAACTTTTTGCAAGGTCTGCTATGTGGAGGACCTGAAACCCAGATGAGGTTGAGCAGTTCTGCTATAGAACCCATACATTTTTTGGTCTTTCTTATTGGTCCTGTCTCATATCATGCTATATTATGAATCAAGTGTATTAAAGCACTCTTCAAATAATATTTTATTAGTACTATCATAGATCATTAGAATTATTACTAGTCTAGATGCAAGTATCAACATGGTCTTTCTATAAACATGTGTTGAATATCATTATACACGAGACATAAAACGAGGGCTACAACACTTAGCATATCAGTACAACATGCTTTATCCTTTTAGGGAACTCAGATGAAGGGGCCTCAGCTCTCTGTGTCATACTGTTTACACTTCCACTTCACCATAAACCATACATCATGCTAATTATCACGTACACGCAGGCCACCATGTGAACCTTTGCACTGTGAACAGGGGTTATGTCTTATTTATGCCAGGACAATGCACTGTAGACACTGGAATGCTTTCTGTATAAGCTGAACTAAAACTTAGCCTCATACTCCCTCCACCAACCACTGCCTTTCCCTCCCCTGGTCTTCTATCACCAATACTCCCTCACCTATTTTTAGTGACTGGAACAAAGAAAAAAAAACTTTTTTCAGGGCCACAAAGCCTATGGCACTGGATCTGCAGAAACCTGCCAGAACTATGATGAGACTGGTTTCTACACGCCGGACACACTTCTGTTTAAAAGTGGACAAATTTAGGGCCTCCCCGGTGGCGCAGCGGTTGAGCGCTGGGTTGCGAAGCTGCCCGCGGCCTTTGCTGTGCTGGTTCGATCCCCGGCTGCTCCCCGGCCACCGGAGGAGGGTCCCACATGGTGCGCAGACCTCTCCTGCCGCCCGCTGCTCCCCTCAGCAGTGTACTTCGGTCCTTCTGCCTGCTCTGCTCCCCGCTCTGGCTCTGGTGAATTCTCTCACCCTCCCGTGCTTCTGACTGTCCCCAGTGCATGTATAAAACAAGCAAACAAACAAACAAATAAATAAATAAAAACATGCCTCTATAAAAAAAAAAAGTGGACAAATTTAACCTCAAGTTGATTGTTATCCATTTGTCAAATTGCAAGTTGCTGCCCATTCTCTAGCCATTCTCAATTTAGTGGGTTGCAGCCAGTGTTTTTTTTTTTTTTAATAGAATACTATAGGAATATATACATTTGGTAAGAATGGGAATTGTTTTATAAAACTTTTGTTTCTATTATCTTATCCATCCATCCAATAGGTCTCAATGAAAAATGAATTTCTTTCCATGGGTCGTGGTCAAAAAAGTTTTCTAAACACTAGTTTAGAAAATGCTTCTTTCTATAGTATGCACTCTGTTCACAGCTAGAATCCCTTTCAAACATTGCCCAGATGCCATCTCCCCCTCAGATCTGTCATTCAAGTGTAGGAATAGGGCTCTACTCTGAGCATGCTTCTTTTCATTGCTTTTAAAACTCAAACACTTGTAGTCTCTAGAATTTAAAATTTCTCTGCCTCTGCTGGTGGCGCAGCGGTTGAGCGCTGGGCTATGAAGCTGCCCGCAGCCTCTGCAGCGCCGGTTCCATCCCCGGCCACCGACGAGGGTCCCACATGTAGTGCAGACCTCTCCTGCCATGCCCGCTGCTCCCCTTAGCAGTGTATTTTGTCAGTCTGCCTGTTCTGCTCCCTGCTCTGGCTCTGGTGAATTCTCTCACCCTCCTGCGCTTCTGACTGTACCCAGTGCTTGCATAAATAAATAAGTAAATCTTAAAAAAAAAAAAAAGAATTTAAAATTTCTCTCTTAAGTATATTTTGACACATTGACGGGACTCACCATCCTGTCTTCCCAGCCCTCAGAAGCTACACAGTGCAAAGTTCTTTGCCTGTGATCTCTGTTCTAGGACTAAGACAGTTCAGTTCTTCTGCCGGCCCTCAGGGCAGGAAAAAGAGGAACTCTTTGGGTTGACTTATGCAACAGGATTATTTACAGTACACGCTGCCACCTAGTTCCTCCAAGTAAGCAGGCCATTACTGGTTTCATGAGAGTTCCTTAGTCTACACTGGGGCTAGAACTGTGAGATCAGGAGGACTTGGGGACCTTTTGCATTTGGGTGCTTGCCCACAGAAGGCCCTTCTGAACTCCTTGATCACTGAGAGGGAAGCTGCTTTCTACACCATCCAGGCTCAAGGAGGGAGCGAAGCTGCATGTGCCTGAGGGGCCTGGCATCACAGGACACAGGCATAGCACACTGGGAGGCAGGACCTGCCACCAAAACTGTCGTTCTGATTACGTCACATCAGGGAGACCACAGACATGTGATTTGGGAACTCCCTGGTTTGAATCCTAGCTCTGCCTCTGCTGTCTTACTTAATTCTAGAAGACTTCTATGTCATATGAGAAAAACAAAAAGTGATCTTGTTGCTCTTTGACCAAGAACAATGCCCTGTGGATTTGAGGCTGGAAGAGCCCCAAGGGGCTAGTGAACAGGGACCCTCCCTGTAAACCTTCAAGAAGTTTTCAGATCAAGTTTTAAAATGGAATTGGTTTTGTTTTACTTTCTGCTTTCCCAAGAGCTTTTTACTTTTGTCTTTTCCTGGGCTCAAAAAGATGATCAGATAAATGGTCAGCAGAGAATTCACCACCAGGCTGACAGAGCTTTGGGGTCTGAAGAGAGGGAATGGATAAGTACCCTTTCTTGGTGGCCAACAGAGAGTGTGTTTTGGGGGACTATGGTCAAGGTCTCTGCAAGAGGTCCCTCAAATTTCTTCTTGGCACTTATATTTTCATTTCTCTCCAAATGCTCTTTCTGTGGGTGGGATTGCCAAGACCAAGATGAATTTTAGCCCCAGGCAGGGATACTTTGCAGCTCCCTTTGGGCCCACTTTGAGGCAGTTTAGCCTGGAAGTGGGGAGCTCAGCTCTGGATGCCCTCCAGTCCCAGATCTGTATCTGATACAGAGCTGACTTCCTCTGCATTCTTGCCTGCTTAGGTGTGAAAGTTACCTGTTGCTGTCCTGGCCAGCTGGGTATCTGTGGAGACCCCCTTCTTCACCCCCCCACCCCAGGGCACTACACCTGCAGTGCTGCCCCTGCCCAGGCTGCCAGTGATGCAGAGCTCCTGGGGCACGCTTCTGCAGACTGTCTAAGCATCTTCCAGGAAGGCTTTTAAATGTTCCTTCCCAGAAGCTTGCAGGTCTCTGACCCCAAGCCCAATACGGCCAGAGCTTGGCTGAGGCCTAGCTGCCTAATAATTGCTACAGCAGCAGGGTTTGGAGATAGATTTTTCTTTATGGAAAGGAAGTGGCCATTTCCCGTTTTTATCTTCCCTCCATGAGCGCTGTTCTAAACTGAGCCAATGTGATCCCCTCAAGGGACTTGAGTCAGAAGCACTGGGGATAGATATCTGCTCCTACGGGGGGACTGTCTCCAAGCCAGAGGCTCAGCACTGCTGAGCTGCTATTTGAACACTGCCTGGATTGTTCCTTACCTGGACTTACTGTGCGTTGTACTAAAGGACCTCACAGCTGCATCACCCACAACTTTAAGGTAATGTTAACCCTGGTCCTGCCCAGTAAAGAGACACACTATTCTGTTTCACTTATAATTTAATAAGAAAATCATGAATGGAATATTTGATGCAACCTCAAGCAAGGGAAAGAGAGTTAAACTGGACCTCAGCTGGCCCGGGGTTCCTCTATCAATTCTGCTACCAACTAGTCATTGGTCTTGGGCCAGTCTCCTAATTCCTGGGGTGGTTCCCTCACCTGTGAAATGGGAGACTGCACACAATGATAGTCAACTTCACTTTACTTCCCAGCTCAAACATTCTGGGATTTTACAAAAAGTTCTACATTTTAAACTTGAGTATTATACTCCTTCCCCACCAGCTGAAAGTAAAGGGGTCTTTATTCTTGAGAACAGAAGGTGGCACTAGTCCGTGACACTAGTCTATCTGGCAGCATTTGTGACACTCTAGGAAGATTTTCTTCCTTATTCCTCACCAAAGTCTTAGGCTGTATTTCTGTGAAGGGTGTCAGATGCTAATGTGGATGATTCAAAGCAAAGTACCCCTGGACCCAAAACACCATACAAAGAGCAGGCCCTTCTGCAGGTTGGACAGTCAGACTTCGTTGTTTCTGGATATCCCTTTTCAGGGTATTGGTGACCCTGACCTAGAAGAACACAGGAAACAGGAACAGAAAGCCCAGGTTACTTCCCTGGAACATTGTATCCACCATCAGATATCTGCTTGAAGAAAGCTGGGGCCATGTAGGGGTCTCGTACTGAAGAGGTAGGGGGACATCACAGTTTAGAGTGGGCTCTGAAACCACATGGCCTGGACTGGATCCTGACTTTGAAGTTAGCTATGTGAACTTGGGCAAACTGATTAACTTCTGATGAACTTCAACTATGAAATGAAGATAACAGTACCTGCATTAAATGAATTCAGAGTTATTTATGGGGCCTTTAGAACATTACCTGGTACACAGTGAGCAATATCTATGTTGCATGCTATTATTGTTGTTATTATTATTATTATTATTACTTCTTGTCCAAAGTAGTCATTGGAAATCTGGAGAGGGATAATTCATCCCCAGCATCTGAGAGTCAGCACAAGAAGAGCAGGCATCCTCTTATTTCTGTTTCCTAATGAGTCCTTTCTAAAGGCTGACCACAGCTTAGTCTAGCTCACCAAAGTCCCTGCACTTCCAGGGTTCCCCCTCAGACCACCCACCTGTGCCCTATCAACAAAGGATTTCTTACCCCTGTGGAGGAAGGTGAGTATCCTGATCCCTTCCCTCACTGCCTCCTGCCTCCCTATTTCACTGCTGAGGCCTCTCCCTGAGCCTCAAAATGCCAGACTCTTCTCCTCCTGACCTCTACACTCTCTTCTTCCATATCCTCTCCCCCTTTGTGTTGCTGAGGCCAGAGCTGATAGGGAATGCAGAGGGTTCACCCTCTCCTGAACATCTGTGTTGGGACTCAGAAGGCATTTTCTCCTTGTCACGACCATATCTATACACAATAGTTGGAATCTCTCGGGTACCGGTCCTAAGGTATAACTTCCCAGGTAAACAAGTTGTTGAACCTCTTTGTAAAGCAGAAAGTCTTCAGGGGCACCATTCACCCGTGTGTTTGTCCAGAATCCTTCCAGCCACAACTGGAGGCACTGTCAAGTTAGCACCAATCTCAAGAAGAGCAGTGCATGGTTTCTTGGATGCTATCCAAGATTGTCTGCATCTGAGCCAAAACAGCAATGTGCTGCTCCTCAGACTAGGAGTACGATACGCAAGACAATCAGCAATAATCACAAACACCAACCAACAGTGATGGCAGAACTCCCAAGGCAAAGCCCACATGGGTATTTTGATCCGCTCCAAGAATCGCCACCATCACAGTGCACGTCCTCCACAACACACACATTCACCGGCATGTGGTGTTTTGTCTGAAGCTATGCAAAAAGCACTTTAGTGAGTAGTGAACTCTGCCTTCTAAGAACCTGCAACAGCTGAGGCACATTAAACTATAGTACTATGTGGATGGTCCCAAAGAAGGCTGGAATTGGTGCTTCCTGGCTATATCTGAAGTGTTCCATTAAAAGGGTAATCCAGTCATGTATGTAAGTGTGTGTGCTTGTGTGCTCGCACACGTGACCTTGTGTGCAGTCGATGGGGAGGACAGATGGTTTCAGCATTGTGCCTGTGTGAACTAATATAGAATAAGGGTGAAGATGATGAATGTGTATGTGCATAGAGTGAGTAGTGTGATTTTCACTGCATGTAAATAAAACAAAATTGCATCTGATTCAAATCCCATCCTAATGAATAACATTCTGGGTAATAACTGACACTGTTTCTTAAACAAGTAATAAGATTCAAGTATAAATTAAAATCTCAATAAGCTTGCTAAAGTATGATTTGATACTTACATATTACACACAATACACATATACAATTTTAGCTAGATGAGTAATGTCTTAGAATATATTTCTCTCGCTTATTTATCAAATGCTCTGTCAAAATCATGCAAGGCAAAATTTCAGACAAAGTACAATGTTAACAAGTGCGTTGTTTAGGTAGTGTCTTATCTGGAGATGTCAGATACTGGAAGACATTCTAGCCTCAATCTTCCTGTTTTTACCAATTGCTCTATTCTATTTTTGTAATGCTTGATTGCTGTCAAGGTTGTATGGCTTAGTGGGTATCAAAGCCATAGTGTTGAATTCCCTGTTTATTGCTCTTTCACTTTGTGGTTCTGCCTTTAACAAAAGATTCAATGCAAAAGGAGATAATTAAATGAGCTAGTTGCAATCCATTCTTAACCCAGAAGTGACTTAATTTTCAAGAGTCTATGATATCTATGAAGATGGACAGACATCCAAAATCTGGGTCTGGGTGAAAGTGAAGGAAGGACAGATGGGACATAGCCCTCAGGCATCAGCATATGGGGGGGCCTCAAGATGTGAGTGCAAATTCCAATATAAAACTATGGTATTAACAAGAGAGGAGGTGGCAGTTCTCTCCAGGCACCATTCTCCCTTGCTATGCTACTCACTGGCTAATGCTGAAAGCAGCTCCCTACCAAAGTTAGCTCCACATCAGAGTCAGCCAAGCACTTGGAAGCCAGCCCAGCCTTAGGAATTTGGCTAGTGGGGCCAGCGGCTTTCTGGCCTTGAAAATGACCTGTAGTTCTTAATGGCAGTGAATTCAGGGTCCCAAGACTGGGGTACACATCTCTATTAAGGGTCGAGAGATTTTCCAATTCTTATCGACCTCCCGTGTTACTGTACATAAGTCTTCACAAGACTAACTGCAAGAACCGAATGAAGAGGGCCACATTTTGTGAACTCACTCAGTTCTGGGGTCCTGGGGGCTTCTGCCAAGGACACAGCACCCGGAGGAATCCCCCTGGCTCTGTTACATCAGGACTTCCCCCAGCATCAGTCTTTCTGGGGAATGTGTGCATCCTCCCTGAAGGCTCCTAGCGTGAGCCTTCTAGTCTGCCATGCACGTTTCCCTGTCTAGTCTATGCTGTTTTCCCGGCCAGGAACCCTTGGCTTGTTTCAGCCCTGGAAATTTGGCAGAACACATAAACTTATCTTTCAGGGGACACTGATCAGGACAATTCTGCCTCATTCAGGAGAGCCAGCCCTCTGACCAGACATGCCTGTATGAAACATTCTAGTCTTCAAAACACTAACATTAAAAATAGAGTAGAACTGTATTATGGCTGATATGAAGGGCTCGCAGAGCTTAATTTTCAGTTCCAACTTCTGCTGCTGAGACACCATCTTACAGCTGTCTGTGTCAGGCTAGTTACAAAGCACTGTTATTATTCTGGGCTACACAATGTTGGCCCGAACTACCCAAATACAAGAAATTTTGCTGATTGATTTAGTTATTCTGTTCATATAAATGAATCCAGTTGTACAGCTGTTTCTGATTAGCCAATGTACTGCTGGAGTTATATACAAATAATTCTATAATGAACTCAGCGAGTACAAGGACAGGAGAGGTGGAATCTGGTCTCACCTCCCAGAAAAACAAACAGGACCACTAAGGGCAGGAGCTTTCAACAACGCTCCAGGTTCAAATTCCTATCTGCTGTGATTCACTTTTCCTCTTGATGTAATTCAGCATAACTTATAACTAATGCTCTCAAAGAACCTTTGTTTCCAGACTTTTAGATTCAAGAGGAAGATTCAGTCAGTTTTGCAAGCTTAAGACTCCTTTAAAATCTCCCATTTTTGCATTTTATAGGTTCCCGTTTCTCCCATTTAAATACTTATTATATTTCCTGAAATAATTTCTTAAATAATTTTTAGAAAGAGAAAACTGGGATTAAAAAATCTATATGGGCAGCAGCCTTTCTGCCCACCTGCGCCTATGCAGGTGCTCCTCTCTGCCTTCCGCTGCCAGCCTGTGCCTATGCTGGTGCTTCACTTCACTGACCCCCCTTTGCAATGGGGCCAAGGCAGTTCTCCTCCCAAGGATGCCCACCTGTGACTATGCGAGTGTCCTTCATTTTTCTCTCCTTTTTAAATAGTAAACCTGCCCTTTTGTACTTTTTTATCAATAGAAATCAAGTATTTTGTTGCATTTCAATATAGAGCAATTACTCTCTGTGAGCTTTGGCACAAGTGTTTCTCCTCCAGTTTTAGAATATAAACCATACGGTTAATAGAAAATTGAGGAAAAGACAGGACATGAATAATTCAAGTGAATAGAATTTCTAAAAAAGGTAAAGATCGTGACAAGTGCTCCTTAAAGAAATCATTTGAAACAAAACAGGAAAAGGGGATTAGAAAGTTTATACTTTTAAAATGATTTTTGCTGGCAAGGATATGGGGAAAGATAGTTTCAAATAGTGTTAGTGAGACTGAGAATTTCTACAGCTTTTGGAAAGTAATACTACTTTGGGGACTCTGGCAGTCAGAAGTAAAGCTTCTGTATGTTAGCATGTTTAAACTCACACAAATGAATATTCAGAGAAAAACTGCTGCAGGAGTGCAAAACAATCTGAAAGGTTAAATAGACTATGGAATATAAAGCAGCCATGATATAAATAAGTTTTTTAATCTTTTAATATCTGTGACGTAGTTTTATTTTTTTAAAAGTTGGTGGATATTGAAAAGGTATCTGTACCTCCACGTTTTGAAGCATTATTCACAACAATATGGAATAATGTATGGAAACAACCAAGTATTGGCCAATGGACGAATAGGATAAATAAGATTGGCATGTAGTATACACAGGGAAATATTATTTAGCCTTAAAAATAAAAGGAAATCCTGCCTTTTGCAGAAACATGGATGGAGCTTGAGGGTATTAGGCTAAGTTGGACAGAAGAAGAAAAACGCAATCTAGAAAAGCCAATCTCATAGAAACAGGAGTATGCAGGTTACCTGGTACTGACAGGAATAGGGTATGGAGGAAAAAATGATGAGACCATGATAAGGGTACAAAAGATACAAAAAAGAATACAAATCTGCAGTTAGAAGATGAGTAAGCGCTAGGGATCTAATGCACAGAAATGAGATTATCGTTAACAACACTAGTATTACATACTTGAAAGTCGCTAAGAGACTAGATGTTCTCACCACAAAAAAGAAATGATAGTGGCATGGCATGATGGAGGTCTAGAGAGTTACAGTGGCAACCATTCTGCAATATATAACAAATCAATATATTGTACACCTTAAACTTATACATTATATATGGTAATTATATCTCAGTTAAAAAACAAAACAACTTATAGCCTAATGGCACATTTCTATTTTTAATACAAAAATATATACTAATATATTTACGTATATAGTTATGTACAGTCGCATAAACAAGGAGTTCAGAGAGCACATCACGAGCTGATAATATTGATTACCTGAAGGGGTTAGAATCTGAGAGTGACAGAAGAATAACCATTAACTTTTTATTTTTTAATTTTTATACTGTTTCTCTCTTTTTTAGATTTATTTTATTTATTTATGCATACAAGAACTGGGGTGTAGGCCAGAGATATGGGGGAGGGGAGCAGGTGAGAGGATTAACCAGAGACAGAGTGGGGAGCAGAGCAGGCAGATCTACCAAAATACACTGCTGAGGGGAACATCAGGTAAGATGGGAGAGGTCTGTTGCGCCACATGGGTCAGCTACCTAGCCAGGGATGGAACTCATGCTGCAGTGGCTGCAGATAGCTTCATAGTGCTGAGACTTAACTCCCTGCGCCACCAGGGAGGCCATCTATCCTGTTTCTCTTATTTATGTCAAGCACATACTTTTGTAATCTGAACTAACTGAAAACTACAATAGTCTTTCAAAAATGATAGACATTTTCAGTAAAAACAAGTGTGAAAAGACTAAATTACAAAGACTGAACACTTGCCTAAGGGTTACCAACCCCACCCCTGCTCCCATCTTGATGATGTGGGGCCACGGCAAAGCAGAGATGATATAAGTGAGAATTTTGTACAGAAAGGAATTTTATGGTCAAAGTAATATCATAGTCCCTTCCTTCAACTAAGTGAAAATTTTTCTTTTTTACTTCTCCCAGTTACTCATCAAAAAGAGCAGATTAGGGGCCTCCCTAGTGGCGCAAGGGGTTGAGTTGTAGCACTATGAAGCTATCAGCAGCCACTGCAGCACAAGTTTGATTCCCGGCCAGGGAGGTAGCCCACATGGCATGGCAGACCTCTCCTGACTCGCCCGCTGCTTCTTTCAGCAGTGTATTTCAGTAGATCCACCTGTTTTGTTCCCCACTCTGTCTCTGGTGAATCTTCTCACCCCTTGCACCTCTGGCCTGTACCCCAGTTCTTGTATGTATAAATAAATAAATCTTTTAAAAAAGAGCAGATTAGATAATGAGGTGCTAACTCTAACATCTTATAAAATTTCACTCAAAGTAGTTTCAATTTTAACAATGAGTTAATATTTGATTTTTTCTCAAACAAAATGTGAGACTTTTTAAAAAGCAGTGCTAAAACTCTAAGGGAAAGAACAGTGTGGAATTTTACTCACAAAACCTGAAATTGTTTAGATTGAAGCTTTGTGTTATTTCTTAAACCATGCAGGGTAAATTCTGGCTCTAACTGTTAAGAATAGGCACGGCTAAAAGTAAATTGCTTTACTTCTTTTTAAACAAGGCTTTAAAAGCCTTTCCACTACTTTGTCTTTTTCTCGGCTCTCAAAAATTGAATCAGAAATTTCAGTACCGTCTGAAAACTTGTTAGTGTTCCTCAGCTTGCCTTCCGGGGCTTGGGGAAAGAAGACTAGCTTAGTCCTCCATTCTTCTCCCTCCCCACCCCCTTCTCTCTCAATCCATCACCATGTCCTTCCTGGAAGTTCCTCCCCCAGCACATACACGTGCTGCTTACGGGATGTGGGCCTCTCCAAGATCAGCCCTTTCTTCCCCTCTTACATCTCAGGCAGATCTGACTGTCTCCATTATTTAAATATCCATCCCCATAACACAAGACGATTGTGGTTAAGACACTGACCTCACTGTTTACATTTTCAGAAAAAATAGCTAGGGTACATGTTTTCTCAAGATCTTTTCCAAGGTCTGAAGGTTCCCTACTTTCAAATTCTATTTGGCTGGGGGAGGGGGAAGAGGACCCTCAGGGTTTCCTGAAATATTATTTAGTAATATGTTCAACACTTTAACATTGCATTACTCTAAGATGTGGTTGGATTTCTCTTGATCCCTTGAAGGAGTAAATTCTTCAGTCAATAGACATAATCTCCTGCATATGGCTGTAGAAAAATGCTTGGGAGGTTTCAGATATGGGCTGGGGGACAAGCAAGTGGTTCAAGGAAATTCAAGCAACTACCCATTGGTCTGAGAATACCAACTCAGTGACTATTATTTATTCTGTCACTGAATTGGTTGGTTGTCAGACTTGATTCAATGGACTGATTGTTTAGGCATCATTAAGAAGAGCTAACAGGTGAACTGATGGTCACTGAATTACAACGCCCCCCACATACACACACCCCTACTGCAGAATGCTATGCAGTTGTTAAAAAGAACTTACTAGCAGTATGTTCAAGAAAAACTAAAAATAAAGCAAACACTATGCATATAACACAGTTTCAAATATGTGAATAAATGGGGGAATGGAGGAAGGAAAATAGGAGCAATGTAATTAAACTGTTACCTATTAAGATGAAGTTTTACATATTACATTTTTTTTTAAATGAGGCATGTTTATTTATTTATTTGTTTGTTTGTTTGTTTGTTTGTTTTGTTTATACATGCACTGGGTACAGTCAGAAGCGCGGGAGGGTGAGAGAATTCACCAGAGCGGGGAGCAGAGCAGGCAGAAGGACTGAAATACACTGCTGAGGGGAGCAGCGGGAGGCAGGAGAGGT
This sequence comes from Talpa europaea, assembly GCF_964194135.1. Classification (NCBI taxonomy): domain Eukaryota; kingdom Metazoa; phylum Chordata; class Mammalia; order Eulipotyphla; family Talpidae; genus Talpa; species Talpa europaea. The sequence continues at coordinate 111,922,234 of NC_140073.1, forward strand.
CTGCGCGCCATGTGGGACCCTCCTCTGGTGGCTGGGGAGCAGCCGGGGATCGAACCGGCGCCACAGAGGCCGTGGGCAGCTTCGCAACCCAGAGCTCAACCGCTGCACCACCGGGGAGGCCCTACATATTACATATTTTTAAAACAACCAAGTACTGCTTATGAAAAAAAATGCAGACATATATAGATATATATTTAAATGAAGTATGTGTTGTCTGTTTAAGTAAAATAGAAAATATACAAAATTAAGCTTTATTTTAAATTATAATTGACTGCACTAGTCCAGGAAACTATTTGGCTTTCAATTTCCAATTTTATTCACTCCATTTCCTTTTTCTTACAGATACCTCTTACCTGAGAGAACTATTTATCCCCCAAGACAAAGGCGTCTGAGACAGTTTAGGGATAGGTATATCACCTCTTAGTTCAAAGAAAAAGATGCAAAATCCACAGATGGGAGAGTACTATAACCCTCATTTATGTGGAACTGAACCAGATACAGGTTTTAGACCAGAAAATATGACTTCTTAGGTTCTATAATAATAATTCCTTCCCCGCAAGAACACACAATTCCACTCTTTTATTATTGGGATTGGTGCTACTGTTCAATTAGGAAGCTATAAAAATAAATAACTTCTAAAGCCAACAATGTCTACGAATGACCAATGTCATGTTATACAGATCAATCACAGATCAATCAGTGAAGACCCACTCTTTTTTTTTTTTAAAGATTTATTTATTTATTTATACAAGAACTGGGGCACAGGCCAGATGCGCAGGAGGGTGAGAAGATTCACCAGAGACAGAGGCAGGGAGCAGAACAGGCAGATTGACTGAAATACACTGCTGAGGGGAGCAGCAGGTGAGGCAGGAGAGGTCTGCCGTGCCATGTGGGACCCTCGACGGCCGGCCAGGATCAAACTGACGCTGCAGAGGCTGTGGACAGCTTCACAGCAAGGCGCTCAATTCCCTGTGCCACCAGGGGAGGCCCGAAGACCCACTCTTAATGAAATTTGTTTCTTCAGAAACCAGACACCCTCCTACAAAACATCAAGAACTATTCACTCACCTCTAATTTTACAATCAGAGTAACAGAAATGAACTGCCATCCAACAAATAATAATGAAAAACCTACTATCCAGGAAACTATTATTTTGAGGAAAAATGAAAATGATTTAAAAAAAAAAAAAAACTTATTGCCTTAAAAGAGTTAACAACCTAGTGAGGGAGAAGAGACACATAAAAGTGACCACAATACAAAATAAAATGGATTCCAAGTGACAAGTGAGGCCCAACCAAAGGTCCAGAATTTGGAAGAGGGAGGAGTCAGCTGATGGCTCCTTTTTGGCACTTTTTAAGAATCACGCTTTTACAATGTGAACCAGGTTTGCCAAAGCTATTAAATCTGAAATTTGTAGGTGAACACTACTGTTTATTTCAGCTGTATTCTTTTATATTAGTGAAGTCTATTACTTTTCTTCTCAACAGTATATGGAGCAAATTTGAAATTTCAACAGGGTTCAACATACAAGCGAAGAAAAGCATGTGGAGAGAAATGGCCATGTAATGGTACACTGGTGGAAATGCAAAAGAATAGTTTAGCTGGGTCCAGTATGTGAAAAGTAGCATAAAACAGGGCTGAAGGTGAAGTAAAGGGTTAAAAGCAGAGGCACTCTATAATAGGGTGGTGCCCAGGAAAAGGGGAGGTTCAGATTCCCTGTGCCACCCAAGGGAGGGTGGAGCTGAGCAGGGAGAGAAGAAGCTACAGAGGAGACTGAGGATGGAAGGAAGCAGGGTAGAGAGCAAGAAGGAGACCTGGAGGGGGCACATGGAGCAGAGAGACACGTGAAGAAACTACACTTGCCTTTTGCTCGTGGACTGGGTGACACAGATGTGGGTGAGAGATCTGTGGGGAGGTGACAAAGGCGGTTTTTGTCTTGCTTTTGATTTTGCTCTTTTCCCTCCAGACTTGTCTGGTTGTTTCTGATCCTTTTCTGTGGGTCCCCACTGGAAGATGTTTTAGACTTGGGGCAGGTTTTGGGGCCTTGCTCTGGGCCAATCCCATTTGGATGGACTTTTACCCACGAGGGGACGGATAACTTTGGGTGCTTGATTTAGAAACTATATTCTTTGTCTTTTCTGTATTGTTCACTAATTGCATTAAAGTTCCTTTCCATTAAAGGTCTTATATGTTTTGTCTTGATGCAGCGGATGACAGAACCTATTTAGGGCAGCAGGCAGGTTTGGGGGTTCTGGGGTGCCCTTCTCTCTGCTCTACAACACTTCCACCCATGGGCTTAGTTGATCAACCATCAGAAAGTGGTTGAACACATAATAGACACTTAACTTGTGAACTAAACAAACAAATGAAAGAAGGCATGAAACTCTCTAGTAGGCACTCCATTCCTGTGACCAAGACAGCTTGGCATGGGGCAGCCACTGGAACCCACTGTCACCCTCATATATACAGGTGAGGCCAGGGTGGCACTGCCATGACATGTTACCACGGTGCTTCCTCGTACCAAAGGGCCAGGAAAGTAGCACATCTTGTCTTCGCGCTTTCCCACCCTTTATCTACCCTGATACCTCAGCAGCATAAGCTGGGCCAGGTTCACAGATTCCATAGGCTCACAGTTGCTGGATTCTAAGATGCTTTTTAGTGAGATTCCTCCTTGGCTTTCAAGAGAATAGATGAGGTGGCTGGTATGAAACACAATTAACTGCAGAGAACCAAGAGATCACTATATGTTGATTTATATAAGAGGCAGTTCTTACCTTTATCCTCTTTTTGTATTTACATATGGGAAAAGGAATATTGACAATGTGCTGTACACACAAACACTGGTGATGATAGCGGTTATAACAAAAGCTGCCCACAAATATCAAGGGGCAGCACTGTCCTGATCATCTGCCAAGTGGTCACACCCAAGACTTCATCTGACCCCTTTAACACCCTGGTAGGAAGAGGTAGCCACTCTCATTTTAAAGGGAAAGAAACAGGTGGAACTAGAAGCCAGATCTGTGGCACTTGTTGGCTCACGCTCTAACTTTTAGGGGAATCTGCATGTGGAGGCAGCCTGCAGCACCAGGGGGTCTTTCACAAACTAGATTCCTGGGCCTCACCAGATTTACAAAATCAAGTCTTTATAAGCTTCTGGTCACGCCCATAGCTGAGAATCAACCAACACTAGTCAAAGCGCCTTTTGCAGAATAGCATTACTCAACCCACTGAAGGCATTCTGGGGACTTTGGAGCACTTACTCCTTGTTATTCAAAAGTATACAATATGCAGAGTTAATTGTTTTGACCTGGCCGTAATCCCTACAGGGTGAGGAACAATTGAAAAAAGTAAAGGGAAGGAATACAATGAGGCCAAGGAGGAAGTATTTATTTGTCACCCGGAGGTGGAAACTGAATAATTCCTCGACCGGAGCAGAGAAGGTGGAAGGCACTGTGCATGTACCCATTAATCTTTCTGGCCTGGCACGCAACAGAAACTTAATAAATATTAGTTAAATAGACAAACGAATGAAGGACTGACTTCCTTCTGCTGAGAACAATTTCACTTACCTCTACATTCCCTGTTTCATCTGTACCTTTAAAATAACAACAACAAAAACACCCCTTAATTTCCACATGCTGCCTTCCTGCTATTTGAAACTTGCCTTATCTCTACCAAAAGGAAAGCGTTTCGGGGGCTGACTCCAGTACCTTCTGAGCTAGGTCTCACCCTCTACCCCTAGCAGTGGGCACACAAAGACCCACAAGATCCTTTAATGTTGAATGAGCCTCTGGCTTGATTGCAACAGATGTGCCTTCTTCACATCTGTGGGACATGGCTATTCACAAAACGTAAGACTATCAAGCCTTCCAGTACTGTGGCAAAATTAAGGGTTGCTGGCATCCAGCAGCATAAAGACCTCTGCATGGAAATCATTAGGAATTTGGTAGGTATAACTGGATGCCAGGTTTCAAGAAGACCTAGCAAGGAGACAGAATACCAAGTAGCAGATGCTGAAAATGAAAGGGTTATATCAACAAATAAAAGGTACTTCTATTTGTGTATTTAGAAAACATATATGTTCTTGAAATTACAACCATATTTAGAAATACCCTGAAATATCAAACAGTAATGCAGTTCCAGTAACAAATACTTCCCACAAAAGGGGGTCTGTCCCTAGCCAGACCACCGGAGGCAGTAAGTTTAAAAGATGGGGCAAACACCTTCTCTTTGCTCTCCCTCCTGTATCACTCTTGTTCTTGTGCTACACACTGCATGGGGGTTAGGGGGAGCTCTTAATGCCTGGTACTGATTTGGTTTCTTTTGTTTTTCCTGTTTCACACTCCATTATCCCACTTGATCCTCACACCCTATAATAGAGGAAGAGCAAAGGTTACTAACCCCCATCTTTTGGATGAGATCAGTGAGGCTTGCCTAAGGGCATCAGAAACTGGCTGAACATGTAACAGACACTTAACTTGTGAAATTAACAAACAAATGAAAGAAGGTGTGAAATTCTCTAGCAGGAATTAGTCTTGTGGTCTCTGTTTCTGAATTTGATCTTACCCTGCTAACAAATCTCCACTCTACCTCATACAAACCAAAAGGAGTGCATTTGCTTCTCAAAGAACCAAAGTTATGACAGAACTTGGGTAAGCCCTACCTAAGAGGGTGATGTTACTAAAACGTGTTAATATCTGCAGATTCTAGTTTACACACTTCCTTCAACAGGTAATGGGCTCCAACAGGTGGCCAGAGATTTGGTCCTCGAGAAACTCAACCTTGTGGGGATGGCAGGCAGGCAATCACGCAGAACAAGAGTGTCCCCAGGGCTGTAAAGAGGCCCTGGCAGTTACATAAACTGAAATCGAAAATTCACTGAGTTAGTTTATCCATTATAGAAAATATCAATGACTTGCTTTTAAGATGCTTTGGGAAACTGGAAAACGCAACCCTACCCAGGGCGGGACTCCATCCAGGGGGCTCCGCAGAGAGTCTGGGATTACCCGCCGCTAGCAACTGGGGTGTAGGGTCTAATGACAATAGGGAACAATAGTGACAGGCAATTTTCAGAGAACGGGACCAAGTTCACCCAGTCACTGCTGACAACTTCAGAGAAAGGGACCAAGTTCACCCAGTCACTGCTGATAACTTGAGAGGCTTCCCGGGGACCTGGGGCCAGAAATATTCCTCCGAATTAAGCAGGACCAGAAGATCTAATCATGCTCTCATAGACACACCCTTTGTTAATCTCAAAGCGTCCAAAGTCTAACCAACCACCCACCAGTTGACGATTTGGGTCACTCCGACTAGGCCAGCTGTTTTCTCTTACGCACGGAACTTTCTTTAACTGTTCTTTCTTTTAAGAAAAATACATTAATAATAAAGGTGGGGGCGGGAAGCGAGACTGCAGGGAAGCTGTCCGGAGAATTCGGGAGGGGAGAGGCGAGGGTCGGGGGGTGGGGGCGCTGACTGGAGCTGGAAGTGCCTTTAAGGTCAAACGCGCACATCGAAGCGCGCGTCTACACCGACCGCGTCTCGAGCCGCAGGGTGGGGGACCCGGCGGGAAGTTATTTGGGAAGCCCAGGGACGGAGTCCGCACGATACCCCCGGCGAGCAAGGCGTGGCGGTTCCAGGGCATGAGCGGACCCCAGGGATACCCCAAAGTCCCCATCCGCCGGAGCGGCGGCCCCAGCGCATCCCCGCGAGATCCCTGGCCGCGCGGGTCACCCGAGGAGCGGGTCCCGAGCCCCCGGAGCGCAGGATCGCGCCCGGCCCGGGGAGCGTCCGCGCTCGGAGCCCGGCGTTCCGCAGCCCCCGTCCCCGCTGGCCGGCGGCCGGGCGGGCAGGGCGCGCGGGCGGCCGGGCCACGAGTCGCGCCCCTCCCGAGGCCGCGCGCCCGCGCCCACCGCCCGCAGCCGGCGCCCCGACGTCCCCGCCGCCCGCGCCGCGCCCACCCGGTGCCGAGCGGCGCCTCCGAGTCCCTCCGTCGAGCCAGACCCTCCCCGGAGCCCCCGGCGGCCTGGGGGTCGCCGCCGGCGCTGCCCCGGGACCCGGGACCCCCGGCGGCGGCGGGGCGGGCTCCTTACCGCGCGAAGGCTCCGGGCGGCGTCCAGGGCCCCGCGGCGCGCCGGGCATTTTTTTCTGGGAAACTTCTCCCTGATCCGAAGGGCTGAGCCGGCCGGGCAGGAAAAGCTCTCAGGACCGGGAGGCTGCGACCATCCGGGAACTTTGCTGAGATGTAAACCCTCCCCCTCGGCTCCGCGTCCCCACCCTGCGGCCCCAACACATGTTAAAGCTGCGCGAGGCCGCTCCGGCCTTCGCCCTCTCCGCGGGGCGAGGAGCGGGGCCCGCTTGGTTCTGAGGCTCCGCGCCCGGCAGCCTCAGGGCCCCACAAAGGACCATGGCGGGAATGGGGTAGGTGAGAGGCCGGGGCGCCTGTGTTCCTCGTCCCCCTCCCCTGTGCCGAGGGGACACGACTGTGGGATCCAGGACAAGCGCGCACGGGCGCTGGAAGGGGTGTCCAACCAAGGACCTCTCCCCCAAAGACTGTCCTGTCAGCTCCCAGCTGCTGGGACTCCCCACCTGCACTCCTAGGGAAAGCCTTTTCCTGTTGCCTTCTCGAATGTTCTCAGGAGAGGCTCCAGTTTTGAGACACCTTGAATTTAAGTCCACTTTTCAAGTGAATTTTACAAGGGAGTGGTACCCACAGAGACCCAGGGTCTCCCCGATCCCCTTTGGGGTGCACTAGTGCTGCTCTTCCCTTGGAAAGATGCCAGTTCTTCCCACTAATCAATTGGGAGCTTTTGAGAGTCCTGTTGCTAGTGAGCGCGGGATTGTTGACCTCAAATACCATAGGACCGACAGCAGATGTTCGGAGAAAGCAGAGGCTGTCCTCCAGTGTCACAGCTGACTCATTTCCAGGCTCTGACCAGCCCTGGAAGCGCTACCTCCAGGCCCCAACGAAAAGTTAGTGTTCACTAAGACGACACAGGTATTGGAATGTGTGCGTTTGAAAGAACAAGTTTTGAGCAATATAAAAAGTCCTTATTCCCATTGAGAAAATACCAAGGCTGGTGTGTGGATGAAAGCAGGAAAGGATCTATGCACTTCAGAACTGATGTCCTGGGTTGAGGAGGTCGTTCATCCTTGACCTCAGGCCGGCTCTACTCACATCACTCCCGGTATGCACATTTGTATCTTGACATTCTCCTTTTTTTTTTTTTTTTTTAAGATTTATTTATTTATGCATACTAGAGCTAGGGCACAGGCCAGAGATGCGGGGAGGGGTGTGTGTGAGAGGATCCACCAGAGACAGAGTGGGGAACTGAACAAGCAGACTGATGAAATACACTGCTCAGGGGAGCAGTGGGCGAGACAGGAGAGGTCTGCCATGTGGGTAGCTCCCTGGCTGCCCTGGGATCGAACTTATGCTGCAGAGGCTGTGGATTGCTTCATAGTATGGTGCTTAACCCCTTGCGCCACCAGAGAGGCCCTTGACATACTCTTAACAGATACAGTAACCCTTCTGGAAAAGGGATTTAGTGACATGGATAAACTTCTGTTGACAAACTTTTATTCTAAATGTACCCATGTTCTCAAGGTTCATTATATATTTGCCTTTCTTGGAAAGCTGTTTCTTTTCTTTTTTTTTTTTTTTTTTAAAGATTTATTTATTTATTTATACAAGCACTGGGTACAGTCAGAAGAACGGGAGGGTGAGAGAATTCACCAGAGCCAGAGCAGGGAACAGAACAGGCAGACAGATGAAATACACTGCTGAGGGGAGCAGTGGGTGCGGCAGGAGAGGTCTGTGTGCCATGTGAGACCCTCGCCAACTGCCGGGGATCGAACTGGCGCTGCAGAGGCTGTGGGCAGCTTCGCAGCCCAGTGCTCAACCACTGTGCCACCGGGGAGGCCCTGGGAAGCTGTTTCTATGATAATATGGATATGTTATGTTTTATATAATATGAAGACATAATTTTATATATCAATATGCTTTTCCAGCATTGAGAACAATCAATAGCAGTGTGTGGCATGGAAGTTAAGCCTAGGAATTGCTTGGTTCCCTTGCAAGCTCTATAAACTGCATTTTTTTTTTCCTGGTTCAAATAGGTGTGACAATAGTTCTTAAATCCCTATGTTATTGTAAGGATTAAATATGCTAAGCCCTCAAAAGATAAAACAGAGTGATAACACACAGGTACAATAGGAATCTTTACTTATCTTTGATTCCCCAAAGTCCAGTAGAACTTGTGGCATCTTGTAAAGAAGAGATTAAATATTTGTGGAGATAAAAAAATCTCTAGAATTTATGTCTTTCAAGAATCCATGTAAATTTGTTACACAGGAAAGAAAATTAGGTAAGTAAAATAAGTTTCCACTCCCACCATTTCATTATTGGATGACAAAAATAAATGGTGTTCTGAATTGTTCACTGTTTTAAGTCACCTGTAAGACCAGAAATCACTTGTCCAGAGTGTCCCTGGCTTTCTCTCCTCAGACTCAACACTTCTCTCAAGGTCAAAACCTCTCAAGGTCATGAGTAACATTTCATCAGTGTTAATTATCTACTTTCAATCAGTTAGCTATGGTTATGTTAGATGTTAATATTTGAGGATCTGAGTGAAGCATGTAAAGATTTATCTATTTCCCTCAAAATAAATCTACTTCATTAAAAAAAAAAACAACTAGGCCCTGTGACTTATTTAATAACTGGAAATTTGTGCTTGCTGACCCCCTTTACTCATCTCACCTACCCGCTACCCCCCAGCTTTGGCAACCACCAATCTGTCCTCTGTATCTCTGAGCTTTTAAAAAGGCATTGGCGGTGGGGGGGGGGGGGCTCCCCTGGTGGCGCAGCGGTTGAGTGCTGGGCTGTGAGGCTGCCCGTGGCCTCTGCAGCGCTGGTTCGATTCCCGGCCACCTGTGAGGGTCCTACATGGCGCACAGACCTCTCCTGCCACGCCCGCTGCTCCCCTCAGCAGTGTATTTCGTCTGTCTGCCTGTTCTGCTCTCGGCTCTGGCTCTGGTAAATTCTCTCACCCTCCCACGCTTCTGACTGTACCCAATGCTTGTATAAATAAATAAGTCTTTAAAAAAATAAAGCATTGGGGGGCTCCCTGGTGGTGCAGTTGAGCCCAGCGCTGGGGTGTCCATGGCCTCCTCAGTGTCGGTTCGATCCCCCCCCCCCCCGGCCTCGGAGCAACCCACATGAAGAGCAGACCTCTCCTGTCTCACCTGCTGCTCCCCTCAGCAATGTATTTCGTCAGTCTGCCTGTTCTGTTCCCTGCTCTGTCTCTGGATGAATCCTCTCACTCTCCCACACATCTGGCCTGTACCCCGGTTCTTGTATAAAAATAAAATAAAAAAGCATTGGATTACACACTTAAGTGAGATCATATAGTATTTGTCTTTCTCCATCTGACTTATTTCACTTAGTATAATGACCTCAAAGTCTACTTATGATGTCACAGATGGCAAGAGTTTATTCCTTTTTAATGGCTGAATAATATTCCATTGTTTAGATATATTATATATGTATACACACACAGATATGTTCCACAACTTCTTTATTCATCCATCGATCCATCGATGGACATTTAAGTTGTTTTCAAATCTTGGCTGTTGTAAATAATACTGACATGACATCAAGAGGTGGGGTGCATATGTATTTTCATATTAGTGTTTTTGTTTTCTTTGGATAAATATCTAGATGTGGAATGGCTGGAACTTACGGCATTTCATTCTAATTTTACTTTTTTTTGAGGAATCTCCATAACTCTTTCCTATGGGTCTCACCAATAGTGTACAAGGGTTCCTTTTTCTCCACATCCCCACAAACACTCATTATTTCTGGTCTCTGATAACAATTGTAACAGGTATGAGATAAGATAGCTCATTGTGGTTTTAATTTGCATTTCCCTTGTGATTAGTGACGGCCGTATAGCTGGTCATATGTTTGTCTTCTTTGGAAATAGGTCAACTCAGATCCTCTACCCATTTTGAGTTGGGTAAGCTGATTTTATATTTGGATGTTAACTTTTATTAAGATATATGATTTCCCAATATTCTCTTCCATTCGGTAGGTTGCCCTTTCATTTTGTTGATGATTTCCTTTGCTGTGCAGAAGTTTAATGTAGTTGATGATTTCCTTTGCTGTGCAGAAGTTTAATGTAGTTTCAGATACTTATTTTTGCTTTTTACTGTTCAGTATGATGTGAGCTGTGCATTTGTCATATGTGACCTTTATTATATTGAGGTAGATGCCCTTCATGCCCACTTTTTTGATGATTTTTATTATCAATGAATATTGAATTTTGTCAGAATGCTTTTTCTGCATCCATGGAGATGAACATATGCTTTTTATCCTTCATTATGCTAATTGGAATGTACCTTGTGAATTAATTTTCAATCTTGAACCATCCTTGCACTCGTGGAAGAAATCTCACTTGATTGTGTTATAGGATCCTGTCAATGGATTGTTGAATTCAGTTTGCTAATATTTTGTTGAGGAATTTTCTATCTGTAGAGGGTTTGCATCTACCTCATTCTCTTTAATGGCTAAATAGTCTTTCACTATATGATGAATCATAACTCAACCAAATCCCTTATTAGTGGATATTTGTGTAGCTTCCAGTTATATGCTTTTTTAAACTGCAAAATAAATATTTATGTACTTAAATGCTCATACACCTGTAAGTTGGTACCTTAGACAGAACTGCAGAGTAGAAGGATTTGTATCTTTTGCTAAATACTGCTGTATTGCTCTCTAAAATGTGAGTATCATATGTCACTTAACATTTGTGTCAACAGCAGACCACAGTACAATGGTGTTCCCCATAGGCTAGTCCATGGAGACTTTGTGTGTAGGCTATGTCATCTAGGTTTGCATAATTACACTCTACAACATTCAAATGGTGCAAAATCACCAAATAACACTTTTCTCAGAATGTAACCCCATTGTGTTAGGAGAGGCATGACTGTGGTATGTAAGATGGTACAGAAGAATGGAAATAGCTAATTCTTATAAGCAACTAAGTTCCCTTCATAGATTGTTTCATCAAACAACCACAGTGTAATGGGTGAGCGCATGGTCTATCAGTCAGGCTGTGTGACTACCAGTCTTAATGCTTGATTTCCTATCTGTATGATTAAGGGCATATGGCTAAGCCTGTATTTCTAAAATGAAGATGATAGTGATGGTGCTTTTTTGTATTGGTTATCAGTTCTGTGTAACACATTATTCCAAAACTTAGTGACTTGAAATAACACATATTTATTATCTTATAATTTCGATGGGTTAAGAATCTGGGTGCAGTTTAGCAGAGTCTACAGTCATGGTAGGCTTTACTGAAGGAGGAGCTCCTTTGCAGTCACTCACATGGCTATGCACAGGCCTTGCATCTTCCCTGGCTGGGGACATCAGTTTTTTGGTATTTGCATAGGGCAACCTCCAACATGGCAGCTATTTTTCCTCAGAATGAATGAGCAAGAGGCAGAACCCAATAAGGAAGCTAGTATTTATGAACCCTAATGCCAGCACTCTGCCATATTCTGGTCATTAGAAGCAAGTCACTAAATGCAGCCCACATTTAGGGTAGAATATCATCAGGCAGCGGTCCTTGGGGCCATTTTAGAGTCTGCCTACTACTCTCCTCATAAAAGTGTTGTGGGCTTAAAATAAGTTAATGCACGTAAAAGAAAACGAAAGTGTCTGAGTCTAAGTAAACACACTTAAGAAGTTCTTTGTTATCATTAGTATTCATTGCTCACAGCATTCTATTTTCCTGTTTCAGGCAGGATCACAGCAAGAACCTAAGAATGGTAAAGGTCAATTGTGTGGTGATGGGTGGAAACTACCTTTTGGTAGTGATTGAAATGTATTGTTTACAGATATAGAATTACAGCTCTATGCACCACAAACTTATATAAGGTTATAAATTGTTGTCTCAATAAACATTTATTTAAAAAAAAAACCCCAAAATTACATTAACATCAAAGCTTTGGCTGTTTGAACACTATAGCAGGCAGTTCCTTGAAGAAACAGAAATCTCAAATGACATAGGAAAGCTTAATAAAGACTTATTTAAAAAGTTATTTAGGAAAAAGAACACAGGATGGTGCCTTGCTCCAGGGATGCAGAGTTCACTTTTTATTGTGGCAAATTGATATTTATTTTTAAAAATGCTTTATAAAGATGCTGTTAAAACATGATTGATCTGGTAGACAACCCTTTAAAGGGTGACAACGCAGGGAGCCATTGCTACCCCTCAGCCTAAAGGGGAGGAATATTCACCAGCACCAGGAGAGGGTAGCTTCAGTGGGAGGGGAGCACCGCTGGCAGGAGTCGGGACCTTCAGAAGAATCATGCCAAGTCATGGTGACCCAGTGGGTGAGACTAGAGGAGTAAGTCTCCCTATTCCTTCTGCCAGCGTCATTCATCATGTGAACCCAGGCAGGAGCCAGAGGACAAGGGACTCACCATGCTGTCCATACAGGCCAGTCCCCCAGGACGGGAGCTGGAGAACAGTGACAGTAGACTGGAGGAGTGAATGGAAATATGCAGCATGGGCTGACACAGCTACCCAATAACTGGATGTTTCCTGGGGACATGGCACATAAAAGATTTTCTTTATATAAAAGAGGACCTGAAAGGCAGTTCATCCTGAGTTTCCAGCAGAGGGGTCAGGGAAGGGTTGTGGTGGGGAGCACAATTTCAAAAGAGTTTGATGAAACTGTTGGCTTATGGTACCCCTGTAGGAGCTTCCACATGGGCCAGTGAGGAAGTTTCTGAGATTTAAACTCATAGCTGGCAGGCAGATCCTGAGTGCTTGGGGGAGGTGATGAGGGCTGCAGGTCTTATTTATCTAAGGGAATGGACTTTTTAAAAAAAAGATTTATTTATTTATGCATACAAAAACTGGGGGTACAGGCCAGAGGTGTGGGGGCTGAGAGAATTCACCAGAGACAGAGTGGGAAACAGAAACAGAACAGGTGGATTGACAGAAATACACTGCTAAGGAGAGCAGCAGGCAAGTCAGGAGAGGTCTGCTGTGCCATGTGGGTCACCTCTCTAGCTGAGGATCAAACTTATGCTGTAGTAGCTGTGGATTGCTTCCTAGTGTTGATTCTTAACCCCTTGTGCCATCAGGAAGGCCTCTGGGGAATGGACTTAAACATGAAAGGTGTTTGTTCTCATGGACCTGCAAAAGCCTTGGAGTCTTCCAAGGCCACATTTGGGGCCACATTTCAGAGCTCACTGTCAGAGAGAAAGCAGTGCAGCTGGAGGGCCCAAGAAGTGGGATCTCAACACATGGGATGGACCCCAGGATCCAATCCAGGTGGGCCTTTCCTTTCCCGACCTCTGCATTCACAGGGAGCCGGGGTGGAAGTCGACTTTTCAGAACAGTTGCTTTCCTGCTTTATACTTGCTGAATTGGGGACTCTGGAAGTGGGGAGGGAAGGCAAAATCCACTTTTTTTTGTGGGACCCTTGCCGGTGGCCGGGGAACAAACAGGCGCTGCAGAGACTGCAGCACAGCGCTCAACCGCTGTGCCACCAGGGGAGGCCCCGAATCCACTTATTTATTGGGGCTAATTGATATTTATTTTTAAAATGTTTTATGAATATGCTGTTAAGACGTGATTGATCTGGTAGACAAACCTTTAAAAGGTGACAAGGGCACTGGTTAAAATATCCCAGGAATATTTTGAAAAATGATAGTGTGTTATGGACCCAGGACAGTAATGAACTAACCCTTCTGCAGTAAGGTTTTAGAGAGTACAAAAGCTAAACAGCTACTAAAATATAAAATGTCAAAATAACAATAATAAAATCAATATATAGTGGACTCTATGAGATGGGGGAGACTATGAAAAATTTGTAATTTGAAAAGGTTTGTTTATCTGTGTTGAAGTCATTAAAGATGTTACTGAGCTTAGCACTTTTTAAAACTTCAAATATGCACTCTCTTCTGCAAAAAGGCAAGTGTTCTAAACTTGCTGGGTGTTTTTGTGATGATAAATCGCTGCTAGCAGTGTGCTACCTGTCTGATAGTTTAGAAAAGAATAACTTCTGTTAATTATCATTTTAATTTAAAGTAACAATTTTACAATGAGAGAAAAAAAGTCTTTGAAAATATTTTGAAGACAGGTGTTTAGAAATGGTTCCATCATCCTGTGTTTTGTTTAAAACAATTTTATTATCTATAAAACTCCTTATACCTATGTAAGTCTACCTTGTCTTATTTCTCTTTGCTTTATTGTTGTTCACAGATACTGGGTTTTGCCCACAAATTGAAGGTTTGCATTGAGCAAGTCTTTCTGGTCATTGTTTCGAACAGCCTGTGCTCGCTCGGTGTCTCTGTCATAGTCCCTTATGGTACAGACATTGATTCTTTTAGACATGATGCTGTAACACACTTGATAGACTATAGTATAGTATAAACATCAGTTTTTTTTTTGTTTTAATAATTGCAAAGTTCTTTTTTTTTTAAAGATTTATTTATAAAAGCACTGGGATACAGGCCAGAGGTGCGGGAGGGTGAGAGAATTCACCAGAGCCAGAGCAGGGAGCAGAACAGGCAGAAGGACCGAAGTACACTGCTGAGGGGAGCAGCAGGCGCGACAGGAGAAATCTGCTGTGCCATGTGGGCATCTCCCTGGCTGGCCGGGAATTGAACCGGCTCTGCATAGGCTACAGACAGCTTCACAGCACTGCGCTCAACCCGCTATTCCACTGGGGAGGCCCTAAACATCAATTTTATAAGCACTAGGAAATTTTAAAAATCATGGTACTCACTTCATTGCAATAGCTGTTGTATTGCAGCGGTCTGGGATCAAATCCATAGTATCTCTAAGGTAGTATGCCTGCATATTTAAGAAAGTTGGAGAATTTTGAATTTAATTAAAACTTTTTCGTAGTATTTTAGAAGAGAGGGCTTAAAGGGCATCTGAGCCCTTTGTTAAAGTTATAAAATGCACAAGCTTGTAAGAATAAATTATTTGCTTCAGGAAAGAGTGAACTCTACTCATTGAGTGTTAATAAATACCTTTACATAGTTGGTGAACAGGATTGACAAAATTATTACAGTTTCTAAGCATGCCCATTGCTGCCCTTCCCCATCTGGAGCCACTAACCTTTGTGAGGCCTCTCTGCTATGCAAGATCCATGGTTCAGAAGCAAGTAATGGACCTTGAAGTCCAATTTTACCACAAAGGGTCAAAATGTGGTTTGTTTGTTTCTTTGTTTGTTTTTTTTAAATAAAGCAATAAATAGTGACTGCCAGGGCCTGGTGGGAGGGAGGTCAATGAAATTTTTCTGTATGATCCTAGATCCTGTAACAAGTGGGTTCATGTTATTATATACTTATCAAAACCCATAGAATATACAACAGAAATAGTGAGCCCTACTGTAAACTCTGGGCTTAGTTAATAATAATGTATCAATGTTGGCTCATCAGTGATAATAGGGTACCAAACTACTAAGACAATAGGGAAACTGGGGAGGGGAGATTGTTGAGAGAATATGTGGGAACTCTTTGTACTTTCTGCTCAGTTTTCCTATAAACCTAAAACTGTCTCCCCAAGTAAAATCTGTAATTTAAAAAACAATTTTAAGGGAAACCTATTCATTTATAGTTCTTATAGAAAGAATATTGTCATTGCATTTTTTCAGAACGAACATTTCTTTAGAATCAATAAAAAACACTTTTAAACTATTATCTTTAATTCATCTGCTTTAATTTTGATTTTTATGTATGTTTAATAATATACATAGTGGAATGTTAGAATAATATGTGATTATAATCTATAAGTGAATCAAAATCAGTCTATGGGGGGTTACATACTCAAAAAATGTTATTGTAACTGAGCACATTCAATGCATTTAGATGCCTCTAGGTGAATGCTTTCCTACAGAGAAGGTAGACATCATAAGGTTCAGTGAATCCCTGGAGTAGAAGGGAGTGGAAGGTGGTGGGTGGAAGGTGATGCTGGAATAAGAATTACTGACACTGCCCCCTTGGGGGCAGAGGCAGTGCCATTCAGGCAGCTTGAAGTGGAGGGGTCTGAAGAGCAGCAGTGTGATTAGCGACTGAGGTGCTTGACTTACATGGAGAAGTAAAAGAACTGGAATTCTTGAACTGACCACGTGACAGACAGGCCAGGGAGGTAGGGGTGCAGTATCCAAAGAGCCAGGTCCTCTGGCAGCGAGGAGAAAAATTTGGCTTAAATGGGCTGTAACTAAATGAAGTAAGTAATGTTGGGCCTGGGGAGGCACAGCAAGGCTTTAAAGTGGATTTGGTCAGCAGGCTCAGTTCTGGGAACAG
The DNA here is from genome assembly GCF_964194135.1 of Talpa europaea. Lineage (NCBI taxonomy): Eukaryota > Metazoa > Chordata > Mammalia > Eulipotyphla > Talpidae > Talpa > Talpa europaea. The sequence goes on from NC_140073.1 coordinate 111,938,564, forward strand.
GTTGTTGTGGCAGGTGTGGCCTGACAGCACCTGCAATCCCCAGCTTGGTATCAAGGGTCACAGCAAGATAAGCCTGCAAAGGATGGGAGGCACTTCAGCAGCCATTGGGGCATTTGGGGCCAGTGAGACCTGTTGAGTCAGTGGGGCTAGCCTGGGAAGAAGAAAGGAAGCAGTTTTGTTACTCATCACAGCATCAAAAATAGGAGATAAAATAGCCACTTCCTGGTCTGGTGCACCAATTAAGAGAAAACACCAAATGTAGCCTCTCTTCTGAGTGACTCTGAGAGTGTCCCATCAGGTGCAATGGATATAGAACTTTCTCTGTGCAGTACTACACAAAACACCAACTGTGTAAAGCAGATGAAGGCAGATCTGCCCTTCTGGAAGAACAGTGAGGGCTGCGGGCTGGAACCCAGATGTGTTTCCATGCTCGACCCAGAAGCATGATGTGAGAAACTGTCTGGGGAAGCAAGTCAACTTTGAGGATCTTGCTTTGCATCTTATGCCCCAAAGTATAGAACTGTTTCCATGCATCTGAGTTGTTTCATGTCTCTGTGCTTTTTTTTTTTTTAATAGAGGCATGTTTTATTTATTTATTTGTTTGTTTGTTTTGTTTATACATGCACTGGGTACAGTCAGAAGCGCGGGAGGGTGAGAGAATTCACCAGAGCCAGAGCAGGGAGCAGAGCAGGCAGAAGGAGCAAAGTACACTGCTGAGGGGAGCAGCGGGCGGCAGGAGAGGTCTGCGCGCCATGTGGGACCCTCCTCAGGTGGCCGGGGAGCAGCCGGGGATCAAACCGGCGCCGCAGAGGCCGCCGGCAGCTTTGCAACCCGGCGCTCAACCGCTGCGCCACCGGGGAGGCCCTCTCTGTGCTTTTTCTAATGGTGTTCCTTTTGCTTAGAATGCTTTTCCCTCGGGTTACCTCTGTTCATTTTTCCATCAGATTGTTTGAGGGTTTTGGTGTTGAGTTTTTAATGAGTTCTTTATATATTTTTATATATATAATATTTTTGTATATTATATAATTTATACATAATTTATTAGATATAATAATATAATAATATATGTTATTAAATTATATATTATATATATTTATCACTTGCTGGATTGTGATTTGCAAATATCTTTTCCCATTCAGAAGGGTGTCTTCAATTTGATGGTAGTTTTTTTATGGCATGAAGAAGCTGTTTGGTTTGATGTACTCCCATTTGTTTATTTTTGCTTTTGTTTCCCTTCCCATTGGAGTCAAATCCTCAAAGACATCTCTGAGGCTAATGTTGAGGAATATATTGCCTGTGTTTTCTCCTATGTGTTTTATGGCTTCAGGTCTTACGTGCAAGTCTTTAATCCATTTTGAATTAATTTTTGTGCGTGGTGTGAGATAGTTGACCCAGTTTTCAGAACGTACCTGTGATGTCATGGCCTCTGATAAGCCTTCTGGGCTCCCATTGGGTGCCCTAGATGTGCTGACATCTGAGAAGTTACCTCTGGGGGAGATTCTTTCTATATATGTCACCTCTCCCCCTAGGCTGTAAGCTCCCAAGGGCAGGAATCTTTTGAACCTCTGAGACCTCCATTCCCATTCCCAGCACCTGGCATTATCAATGCTATTGTTTAAATATTATCAGTCATCACTTAGAATGAAAGGATTCTTTCTGGAAAGCAAGTTTGAGATAAGGAAAGAGGAGTGTGCTATAAAAGAGAGAGTGGCACAATACCTGGGAGAAGGGGAAGAGGAACTGAGAAATGAAGAGCTGGTACAGTAAGCAACCTGTCTGTGGAGTTTGCATGGAGTCTCTGTAAGTTCACATCAGATCTTGGGCTCAACGGGCCTGGCCCACTGCCGCTGTGGACTGCATTAATAATATGTGACTCTGGGAAGAGGCTCTCCAGGCTGTAATAGAGGGGCCTCTCCAGGAGCTCTGGAGGCTTCTGATTACTTCCCTGAGACCCTGCAGGCCTCCAGGGATTCTAACCAGGATAGCGGACTTTAAAAAGGGAGACAGCTGCACTCAGGAAGTTAGTACAAGTCCCTGATGTATTGGATAAGGACTCCTTTGGATCTGTCTGCAGGAAGAGATCTCTTACTGGAATAGTTTGCTCGTGGTTAGGGAGGGAGAGATGGTAAAAGCATTGGATTTTGCATTATGAGAACCAGATGGATTCCAGGCCTTGCTTTGAAAGGCTGCACATGCTCCTCCTTTGTATTCTCCACACAAAAAAACTAAGCTAGCAGAACCAATGGGACCCGCTCTGTCACTTGCTGTCTTTGTGACGTGGAGCAAGTTTGCAAAACTCTGTGGACCTCAGTTTCCTCATGTGCAAAATGGGGACATTAATTGTATCCTGCTTCATTTAATGAATGAGATACTCCATGTAATTAATGAGATATTCTGTGTAAGAGACTCCCTTAATACAGGGCTGGTATAGAGTAAGGAAGCACTCAATAAAACTTAACTAAAATCATTACTGCTAGCACAGGGAGCCATTTAGAAAAACTTAGAGTATAAAAACTACCTGTATTGAAATGCTAGCCTATGTTCCCTGGGCTAATGAAAGCAGAGTTTGAGAAGTAGTTTGATGACAAATTGAGGAGGATGGCAGACTAGTGTCTGAAAGACCACTGTCCTGCTTTTGGGCAGACAGCAGGGGTATTTATCCAGAGTTACAAGGAAGTAAAAAAGGCGGGAGCATGGGCAAGGCTCAGTATGTCCATCCTTGTGACATAAGCGTCTGGAGATGTTGGGGAGATTTAGGTTGGTACCAGCTTGCGTTCGCTATCACCTGGTTGTCAGAAATTCCGATGTTATCTTCTTAGCATGTTTTTTTTCCATGGAATGTAAGAAAACAAGGTTGTTAAGCCTAGAGAGTAAATGAAGATAGGAATGCTTATGTCTTCACTGCTGTATCATACCCAGAGGCAAGATAACATGGGAAAGCCTTGCAACTCAAAAGAGTGCCCCATGGGTCAGCAGCACCAGCACAACATGGGGGCTTCTTAGCAATGCAGTCTGGGGCCCAAGGCAGATCTTTGGTGTCTGTGGGTAAACAAGATCCCCAGTGATTCCTGTGCATGCTAAAGTTCAGGAAGTGCTAACGTATAAATGCTGACACATCCATCACATACTGTGTTACATCACTTTGGGCAAGTTCCCTAACCTCACTGTGCTCCGTCATCTGCATCACGGGGTGTGTGTATGGGGGAGGGGTGTACACATCACCCTGCATCACGGGGTGTGTGTGTGGGGGATGGGGCTACACTTAACCTGCACTTGGTAAATGCCATCCAGCATTCGCGCTCTGTTTTCTAGCCCACTGGGACCCTCACAGAGCCTTGCACGGGGGCGCATGCTTCAACTGGAGGCAAAATGCCAGGTTCACACTCACTCCCTCACCTGCTCCTCACCTGGAGTGAGATCTGACTGTTCCAAGTCTGTTTCCTGGCTGTTAAAATGGCAACGATGACTGTGACCTGCTGTGGGGGGTGCTCAAGGCATTAAGCAAGAAGTGAGGCTGCTGGGCAGGCCAAGGCTGGGGTGGGCAGGGGGCTGTTTCTCCATGAAAGTGTGTATTCATTAGGGGAGGCCCTGTTCCCAGAAGCCTCTTGCTGCCCAGCCAACAGGTGCAGGTACTGCCTAGTCTAGAACTGGGGCAGCAGGGAGGCCAGAATCCAAACCCTTAAGACAAAGGAGGGAGAGATGGCAGCTGCGCCAGATGGGGAAAGTGCCTGACTGCTCCCAGGTGACTCTCCTGATACCCCTAAGTTGTGTGAAGGCTGGGCCTCCTCTATCTAGCTCAGCAGAAAGTTTTTGTAGTGAGCTAGATACTGTCCCAGCACTCGGCGACTCATGCTCTAGGTGCACTATGTGGATAATGAAAGAATACCCCAGTTATAAACACCGTGGCAAAGGGCAGGTCCTTCCGGGGCCTGTCTTTCTTGGGCCTGCTAATATCCTTTGGGCTGAAGGAAAGACAACTCTATTTGCCCACTCTCATGGTGGCCCCTGACACCCTGTGCTCAGTTCCCCGCTGTGCCTCTGGTGTGTCCACGGAAAGCATGTCCCTTTAAGGTAGGAACGGACTTCCCAGAGGCCAGCTGGTTTTTCTCTGAGATAAGTGGAACACCTTTCACCTACTGCAGACAAATTTGAAAAGGGGGGTGGGGTCCATTGCTTGGAAAAGAATCTTGCACACTGACAGCAGGCTCAGGTTTGATTGCAAGTCCAGAAGGGATCAGGACTAGTCCAGGGGGTGAGCCCCTCTGGATGTTGGGGACTTCTGTCCATACAGTTTCAGGGCCTCCCTCCTAGGAGGGGGTGTGTGTGTGTGTGTGTGTGTGTGTGTGTGTGTGTGTGTGTGCATGCGCGCACCGGGAAGGGCATTCAGAGGGCCAGAAATCCCAGCCCTGCTTCCTCTGTGACGTTAAACTATTTCTCCTGAAAATCGATTGCCTTGTCTGCAAGGAGAGGATAATAAAACCTCCGTGCCGAGGGTTGTCACGGGAATTAAAATGGAACCTGCATCATCAGTATATGAACGAACACTTGAGAGCATGGAGGGCGCCCTGTACATAATTCACCAGGACTGCTGCCCGGCCAGCCCAGGCCCGGCCCTTGCCTGTGGTCTGCGTGAAGGGACACGTGGTCGGTGCGCCAGCAGTGGTGCTGTCAATATTATCCTTACATCAACTTAAGATAGGATTGCCAGGTTCAGCCAGGAAACATGAGAACATTGCATAGAATGAACTAACTCTAAAAAAAAAAAAAGAAAAAAAAAAGAAAAAAAGATTTTCACTGCTTCATCTTGTTAGGAGCACCTGGCCTCGGGAAGTCAAGTTATAAAAGGTGCTGCCATGAAAGGGGTGATCTCCGGGAAATGAAAGGGATGGCCTTGGTTTTTCTCTCCAGGTATCTTAGGGCTTTTTCGGAGCTGCCTTTAGAGGAGACAGGGAGGAGGAAGCCGATGTGGTGGGGGGGGGCTGCTAGCTGATTAAGAGGTGTGGTGCTCTTGGTCTTACACCTGTCGTTAGCTCAGAGGGTTAAGTTATTTACCTGGAATGTACAGAGGAGACTAGGTGTCTTTTTTTTTTTTTCAGCTCTACTATGATTTAAAAGCATTCTCTTTCCTGCTGGTGTGAGAAAAGATGGTGAGAGAAGGAGGGAGAGGAACCACTTTCACCCCGGTTCCTGAGTCTGAGAATCCCAGGTAGTGTGGCAGGAAGGCGTGGGGTCTGGGGAGAGGAAGGGCGGCTCCAGGAACGCTGCCCCAGGCCTCTCTGCATTAGGCCTTTCAGAGGACACCTGCTCGTTGGTGGCGGGTGCTCTTGGGACTCTGCAGAGCTGGGAATAATTGAAAACCAAGGCTCTTGTATATAAGTGTTGTGTATGTGTGGGTTTTTTTGTTTGTTTGTTTTGTTTTGTTTTTGTTTTATTAGAAGAAGGGCCCTTGGGAGAGCTGGCTTCTCAGTTGACTCTGCTAACCCCTTCACAGAGGGGATCCTACTCTTTGGGATGTGGTGGTGTGCTCAAGGTGATTTAAGGAGTGATTTAAGGAGTCCTTCAGCTCTTTTCGATAGACTTCTTAACCACCATTGCCCACAGCAGTTCAAGTGTGGATTAGCTCCTGATTCCCCCCGCCCCTCCACAAACACCCCCCACATGTGCATCCCCTTATCTAGGTCTGAGAGACGTGGAGAGACTTGCCTTTCTAAGCTGAGTCCTGGAATGGGAGGAGGGGAATTCCAACTTCTGCCCCTTCCAGAAAGCAGATGGCTTGGTTGTGCCGAGATGATTAGGTAGAACAGGATCTTTGAAAGCAGTTCAAAAACAAAAACAAAAGCAAAGTGCAAGACAAAGCTCTTACTCTGTGTTTCTCTTGTGGTCAGGAGAGGAGAGAAATGCCTCTCCCAGCAAATGGCATCCATTCCTTTGTCTGTCTTTCTCTGTGCCCCACCCCATGTAAGTCCAGCCCATAAACTCCCTACTGCCCAAACGCTTGGACCAAGCAGCTGGAGAAAGAGAGGGAGGGTGGGTAGGAGGGCACATACCTGACGCTCCTCTTCACCACCTCCCCTCCTTTGGCTTCAGGAACTTCTTTTCATCTGATCATCCCCCACTTAGGGTTGCCCTGTGCCATGTGAGAACGATCAAGAAATCACACTCCTGGGAACCGGAGCAGGAGTGGAAACCAGAGGTTGCCAAGCCCATGAGAGGGTGATCTAGTGAAATGAAGCTCTTGAATAGAGGGGAAAAGGTGGTGGAAGGTGGATGTCCAGCGTGTGTCCACATGTCCACCCTCCACTTTGCTGATCTGAGTGTGTGATCCAGCACAAGAGTGAGATGTAGTCAATAGAAAAAATTTCTTTACTCTGAGGTGATGACTTTCCTACATTTTGGTGTTAAAATTTCATTTGCTTCTTTCATAAAATGAAAGTCATACTAAATGATGGTTTGAAAGGCTGCTTATAGATAGCAAAATAAGATAGTGGCAACAACCTCATGCCAGTCCCTGAAAAAATTTAAAAGAAATATTTCACTATTGTGTGAAATACTACTCTGAGGCCCCGGATGTAGTGCCTGGGCGGCAGGCCCGGCATGACATTTGCAGTCATGACTTGGCACTCAGAGGGAACATGCCTGCATCCAGTGCCTTTTCATGGCGGACAGGAAGGGGACAGGGCAAACTCCTTCTGACACGTGGATTCTAGGAGAGAGTAAATCTTACCTTCCGTCGGCATCCGTATGATACCCCAGAAAACACCATGTATTTCTCATAAAGTTATGAGAAAATGCCATGTATTTGGGGAGTAACAAAACAATGGCTACATACTCCATTTTATGGAGTTGTGTGTTTGTAAGGGCAGGAAGGACATGGAGCAGGATTTCTATGATCCAGCAGACCAGGTAAAGGAGGAGGCCAGAGAGTCCTCAGTGGCTTTTGCAGGTTTTTGTTGGGATTAACCAGGTATACGGCAGGCAGAGGTGCTTTTATTGGGATTAACCAGGCATATGGCAGGCAGGGGCAGGCAGGCCTCCCAGCCCCCAGCAAGTCTTCACTCTATCTGGGCTCTCTGGTGCTTCTCTCTGCTTCTCTTGTGGTTCTGCTCCGTTTTGCTTCTCTACTTCTGCTGGCATCCTTGGGACGCCACCCTTAAAAAACGCCCAGTCTTAGCCCAGGTGAATCCCATCTACATACGCCCACACCCTACTCCAGGTGCCCGCCATCAGGCATGCATTCAGGACCGCAGGGTTCTGTCATCTATCCTAATGGCGGGAGGGCAGAAAAGCCTGATATTTTTTATTTATCCTACAGTGTTCAAAGCAACTGAAGTACAGTTCTCTGTTAGAACCTGTTCTTAGTTAGCTGTGAAGCTCTTGCTTTCCAATTTGGTTGCATTAAATGAAATTGAACAAATGTGTTTGAATATTAACTGAACAAATGCAGAATGAGGGGATATGGAAAAGTTAAAAGTGGATCAGATAAAAGGTGGCTGCTGCCTTCAATCCAGGAGGACAATTAGACAAAAAAAAAAAAAAAAAAGATCAAGGGTAATAAAGGGAAGATAGTAGGGAAAGGGTTGAAATGGCTCAGTTAGGGTGGGGGTTAGGGGTGCGGGAAGAAGATGGGGTGATTTAGAGAAGACAACAGAGGTCACAATTGACAGGGGACCAAGCAATGCACTATGAGAAGGGCAGATGGACTAGATTATGTGAGCAATTTGGGGACAACTGTCTAATCATCCTGGAATCCCTACTTCCCTGCACCCAGTAGGTGCTCAATAAATATTTGAATAATTAAATAAATACTAACAATAGAGGTACTAGTTGAAATAATTGCTAAGCATTGTGTTTCTCTTGTACTTAAACTTTAAGTTCTTTGTTTAAGCAAGTTGTATATGTATGAAAGAATACTTTCCCGTTTTAATACAGTGGCTGCCGTACTAATATTTCAACACAAGAGGGAGCTGCTGTCTAGATTATGTAAAATAACGTTTCTCTAGGTTTACTCATTTCTTCTGAATCTACTGTATAGCTTATGATGCCTTCTAATTATCCTCCCCAAATAGCCGACGAACCAGAACTATCCCATCACAATACAAAAAAATGATTATTGTATCATATTGGTGATGCAAAATTTCTAAAAGGGACCTCTCCAAGTTACATGACTGGTAGTAAAAAGGGTACAATTTAAAACATTTTGTGAGTGGATACCCTAGTCCAGGCTGGAGAGTTGTTCAGAGTCCTATATAAACTCATAGTTTCCCAGTACTGGAAGCTCTGCTTATAAAAATGCCTCTGGGCCTCATATATGGGTAGCAAGAGGGAGATAACAGCTGTTTTTAAGTACCCAGGGTTTTGAGAGCTGTTGGCTGAGTCCAGGCCTTCAAATTTGGATCTACATTTTGTAAAGTTTGCAGAGAATAGACTATGAAGGAGTTGAAATTCAGGTGTATTCAATAAAAACACCTGATATTTATAGTAATCAGTTTAGGGGGTAATTAGCAAGTAATTAGATGGTTTTAAATTAGATGTTTTAAAGGATTTCTTGCTTTACTAAAGGTTTCTCAACAGAATTTTTCTCATAGCAAAGTTCTTAGTACTGCACATTTAAACAAATATGAATTTCCAAATTCGAATCTTTTTTACACACTGTTTTTCAGAGACACTATTTCTACTAAATGTTTATTGTGAGCCTCTAAATACATCCTCCCTGTATGTTGCAGCCTATAGACAATTTAAATATGGAAGATGGTGTTACTAAGGTAAACACAAGCCAGTGTGCTTTTAGTCACCTGAGAATGAAATGAAATGAAGCATAAGAAGATCTTAAAGTGAAAGAACATTTGCCCAGAGCACCACCAAAGTTTAACATGTTAAGAAATCTGTATTTCAAAAAATATATATATCAAGGGAAAAATAAGAAATCTGTCTTTCATCTTAAAGAAAATCCCTTTTGCCTGCCCAGAATGATTTCATTATTTATGATTCTTTTCAAAACAATATGAGTCACCAGCTTTCTGCTCTCACCGGGGGTCAGACTCTCCCAGGGCAGATAGCTTCCATCTGTGCCACCTTCTACCTCTACTGCTGTTTCAAGATGTTCACTTCCTGAGGGCAAAGACCAGACATTCTGGATTTTTTTTTTTTGAGATTTATTTATTTATTTTATACAAGAACTGGGGTACAGGTCAGAAGCACGGGAGGGTGAGAGAATTCACCAGAGCCGGTGCGGGGAGCAGAGCAGGCAGACGGAGCAAAGGCACTGCTGAGGGGAGCAGCAGGCGAGGCAGGAGAGGTCTGCTGCACCATGTGGGGTTCTCCCTGGCCGGCGGGGAATCAAACCGGTGCTGCAGAGGCTGCCGACATCTTCGCAGCACGGCGCTCAACCGCTGCGCCACTGGGGAGGCCCACATTCTGGATTTTTGTGTCACCTGCAGAGACTAATCCACAGTCAGTGATGGGCCCTTTATTCTAGTTTTGAAAAAAAAAAAAACACAGCCAAGGGTGACTAATACATAAACAAAGGAGGAAGAAATGGGGCTCTTACTGTTTCAGGGTTGTGTGTTTGGCCTGTTCCTGGCAGGCTAAGCAATTAGATCTTAGTGCTCTGGCCAGAGGTGCAGGGGTGGTGGGGAGTTGAGACTCAGGCTCAGACTTCTCATTCCAGCTCTTGCTGCTTTGGCCTTGAGCAGGATTCCTGACCTTTCATTTCCCTTCATCAGTTATGGTGGGGTGCTGATGGTGATGAGAAGACTTACTGTGGATACTTTATTATGTATTTATAAAGTTCTCAAAACAGTGTCTGACACATGGTAAATACAACCTGTGATTATAAAATAGAATGAAATAGTGAGAAGTAGTCTAAGTATATTTTGATTCATTAAAAGCTAAAGAAAGCTTTCTTAAAAAAAAAATAAGAGTAGGCATGATGAATATGTTCTGGAGTTATGGACAGACAGACCTCATTTTATTGATTCACTTCTTTGCACAGATGTTTTCTACAAATGGGTGGTGTGTGGTGGCCTTGCTCAACTGTATCTGTTGGCGCTGTTTTCCAGACAGCCTGTCCTCCCATCTTGTCTTTGTACATTGTGTTTTTAGACATCATGCTCTTGTATTACAGTGTAGTGCACTTAGTAGACTAAGTGATAGTGTAAACATAACTTTTATGTGCATTGGGAAACCAGATCACTTGCGTGACTTGCTTTGTCGGGAACTCTGCTTCATTGAAGCAGTCTGAACTGGAACCCTGCCATCGCCGAGATGAGCCTGCGTGGCCTGTGAATATGCTGAGAACTACTAAACTAGATGCTTTTTTTTTTTTTTTTTTTTTGCATAGAAGAACTGGGGTGTAGGCCAAGGGTGCGGGAAGTGAGAGGATTCACCAGAGACAGAGTGGGGAGCAGCAGGTGAGAAAGGAGAGGTCTGCTGTACTATATGTGGGTTAGCTCCCTGGCTGGGGATCGAACTAAGGCCAAAGGGGGTAGTGCTGAGACTTAACCCCTAGGCCACCGGGGAGGCCCCTTAAACTAAATTCTTTCAAATGGTGAATTTTGAAATAGAATGTAGAAAAATGCAACTCAACATCTGTTTGTAGACATGTATCAGGTCCTCAACAGCTCTGCTGGGTTTGGTGGATTTAATCAAAGAAGTTTAGGACTGCTCTTTACCCTGGAGGCTGTTATGTAAGGACCACTTTCCCCAGGGCTCTGGAGAAATCATTCCTCTGCCTTTTTGTTGTTGTTGTTATTGTTAACTGAGAACCAGAAGGGTTGAGTAACTTGCCCATGTCCCCACAGGAGGTATAGGTAGCAAAGAACTCACCTGACTTCTCCAATTAGGGACAGCTTGTTAAGGATAGACGATTTGCCTCCATAAAGTGATTAGTGATCCCAGGAGATCATTGAGCCCCACATCTGTGACCAAGAAAGCTTTTATGGGGGCCAGGTCTTTGTAAGTGGTCTTTAAGATGGAAGGTTTTAGGTCTGCAGTGGGAGATGTCTTTGGAGGTGTATAAAAAGTGCTTACACACTTTTTTTCCCCCCTAGAATTATGCTTAATCTAGGTTGAAAAGCCTACTGGTGAGCATATTAACAAACGTGGCTGTATAAGAAACTCCCTCTGACACCGCGGAAGCCATGGGCATTTGTTTTGGCCAATTATGCCAAGGCAGGGTGCTAATTAGAGAATGAGGGGAATCTAAATTCAGGTTATATGCCCCTCCATTTGCTTCTTTCTCCATTTCTTCAATAAATATTTTTAGGACCTTCCTGACTAGTACTTGAGAATATAAACACAAGTTAATTACAATCTTTGCAGGGAAGATTTTAAGCTAAGTGAAAAATTTCTGGTGAAAAAAAAATCTACTCTTAGCAGGACCTTCCCCGGCTGATAGAGGAGTGGAAAGGTGCCCTGTAAAGACAGGAACAGGCCCCCGAGCAGGTTTTCTGATCCGGCAGACCGGGTAAAGGAGGAGTCCTGGAGCCCTCAGTGGCTTTTGCAGGTCTTTTATTTAGATTTACCAGGCATATGGCAGGCAGGGGTGCTGGGGGGCCGGGAGGCCGGCAGGCCTCCCAGCCCCCAGCAAATCCTCGCTCTGTCTGGGCTCTCTCGGCTTCTGCTCGTACTTGGCTTGTGCTGGCGTCCCCGTGAACTTATAAACTCAGTCTCTCAGCCCAGGTGTACCCACTTCAGGTGCCCGCCATCAGGCATGCATCCAGGGCCACAGGGTTCCCTCATCTATCCCAATGGCGGGAGGGCAGAAAAGCCAGACACTTTTACCTTACCCTACATGCCCCTAGGGCAGAGAAGAGACCTGGACACCCCCTCCTCAGTCTGCTCGCTGCTGTCTTCTCATTGTAGGCTTCCTTGTTGGGAGGTGGGTTTAAAATGGGTATTTAAAGTTTCATATGGGAGGTTTCCCTGCTCTGTCATTCCAAACTGACTTTCTCAGGGAAAAACGTCGGTAGTTGGTTCAAGGAATAAGCGGGACACTTTTTGGATTTCTCTCAGGAGAAAAGTGGCCCCATTATCTTTCTTTCCTTCTTTTTTTAAATTTATTTTTATTTTCTTACATCATTGTTCGTTTTGTACAGTATTTGATTTCTCCTCTCAGGTGCAGTCCCTGTAGTTCTCCCACTACCATATCACCCGGGAAACCATCACTGTCATTCCCTTGTGCTCTTCCCTTCCCCATCTTGACTCCTCTCCCTCCTCCTCCCCTGCTGTATGCCATAGACCTATGGGCAGCTTGCTAGTTTTGTCTTTTTCCTGGTCCTTTGTTTGATTTCCCTATATTCCCCTATTAGTGAAACCAACCGATTATTTCTTTTTCCTTCTGACTTATTTTGCTTAGCATACTCCCTTCCAGCTCTATCCATGTTGCTGCAAATGGCATCAGGTTATCTTTTTGATTGCTGAGTAGTATTCCATTGTGTATATATGCCACATCTTCTTGAGCCATTCATCTGTTTTGGAAACTGGCCTCATTTTCATCCAGTCTTCTCTCTCAGAGGCCATTTTCAAGGAGAAGAAAGGAGCAATTTGTGATTTAAAATGCAGTAACAGTTATATTGTGGTTTAAAAAAGTACATAAGGTAAAAATCTAGCATTTTAACCATTTTAAGGTATAATAATCACTACTCTCTATTTCAAGAACTTTGTCATCATCCCAGACTGAAACTCTACTCATGAGGCAAGGATTAACGTTTCCCCGCAGCTGCTTGTAACCAGTATTCTATATTTCTATGAATCTGACTACTCCAGGCACTTCATGAAGTAGACTCACATGATATTTGCATTTAGTTTTATTTCACGTAGCATTTTTTTTCAAGGCTCACCTATGTTGAGGCATGTATCAGAATTCCATTCCTTTTTAGGGCTGAGTAATATTCCATTATATGGCTATAACTTGTTTTGTTTATCTGTTGGTGCACAATTGGGTTTTTCTACCTTTTGACTATTGTGAATAATGTGCTAGGAAGGTTAGTATATAAGTATCTATTCAAGAACTTGGTTTCAATTCCTTTGGGCTGATACCTAGGAATGGAATTATTGAATCACATGGTGATTCTATTTATCTCTTTGGGGAACTCACAAACAGTTTTGCAAAATGTAAAACCATTTTGTGTTCTCAACGGCAATGCACAAGGGTTGTGATTTCTTTACATTCTTGCCAACAGCAACTATAGAAGAGTGTGAAATTGTCCTGAACTTGAATTTAAAGAAATCAAGTGCCATTTTTGGCATGTTCTTTCTACTCTCCTCCTTTCCTAGCTCTGCTTTTTAATACAATTTTAATTTGTGGAATAATAATTCTAGATCTATAGAAAAGTTGTTAAAGGCAGTTGTCCTAGTCTATTTGACCACTGGAACAAAATAGCCCAGACTCACATCTGTGGAGGCTGGAAATGCAAGATCAGAGTGCCAGAGTGTTGGGTTTGGTGAAGGCCCTTTTCAGGGTTGCAGAAGGCAGATTCCTTGTGCCATCACCTGTGGAAAGGTTACTCTGGCTCCCAGGAACCTTCTAGCAGGGCATGAATCTCCCTGTGAAAGCTCTGACCTCATGACTAAGTGCCTCCCAAAGGCCCCACCTCCAAAACCTTGGCATTAGGATTTCAGCACATGAGTTTTGGGAGGATACTAACATTCAGACTGTAGTAATAGTGCAGGGAGTTCCCATATGCCCTCCACCCAGCTTTCCTTAACATTGCCATAGCCATGGTACATTTGTCAAAACTAAGAGTTAAAATTGGTAGGCTGCTACTAAATCTATGGTAGATTCTATATGGATTTCCACTTGGGTCCTTTTCCTGTTCCAGTGTCCAGTTCAGACAGGCATTATAGCTGGCAGTTCTGTGTTTTATGGCTGGGGATGCCCCTCCCCCACCTCTCCAGCCTCTGTTACTCTTGTGCGCAGTGGGAACAGCAGCCTCCCTCTCCCACGGCACGTGAGGACCGCTGGAGACAGGAGAGGAAAAGCATTTGGGGGGCTGTAAAGCTTCACATGCACATGAGGATTAGCTTTGAAGGCTGCTGTGTCCCTCCTTCACCAGCTGGCCTCCCCGGGGCCCACATTGGTCTTTGTGCCTCTTGCTGACTCCAGCTGCCCAAGGACATTGGCGCGAGGCTCTCCCCTCAAACTCCTGAGGAGAGGACTTCTGCTCCTGGGACTCCAGGGGTTGATAGTGAGTGACACAGACCTCTGGCGGGCCTACTACTCCCAGTGCCCCCTGTGCATTTGGGAAGCTCCTCCAGGTGCAGCAGCTTCAGGCTTTGCAGGAGGTCCCTGGGCTGTTGAAAGGACCACTTGAAAGCCGGTAGGCCACAGAGGGAGGAGCAACCCACAGGCTGGCTCAGGTGCTTTTCAAATCTCTCCAGGTCAGGGGAGGGGAAGAAGAGAAGGTGGAGGGTGCAGGGGTGAAGTTCCCATTCTGTTTAGGGAGACTGCAGGAGTCTTGCCAGCATGCCCACTCCTGGCTCCCTCTGGGGCTTCCTAGAAAGCTTTTCCTAGCTACCTGCAATCGCATTCCCATGTGGCATCCTGCTTAGTGCTTGTGGTGGGGGCTTAGTAGCCTGCAAAAGTTTGTCTGAGTCCTAACCCCCGGTGCCTGTGAATGAGATGTGATAAAGAAATAGGGTCTTGGCAGATGTAACTAAGCTAAAGATCTTGTGATGAGGCCTGCCTGGATTTTGGGTGGGCCCTAAATCTGTTGGTCTGTCCTTCTGGGAAACAGAAAAGGAGGACACAGAGAGACAGGGAGGAAGGCCGAGTGAAGACAGAAGTGAAAAACCCAAGGGAAGTGGTAGCTGCTAGAAGCTGGGCGGCAGGTGGGGGGGGGTGGGGGGCTGGGTGCCTTTTCCCTCAGAGCCACTGAAGGGAACTGGTCTGGCTTACCTTGATTTTTGGACTTCTGGCCTCATCTTAGTCAGCTCAGACTGCCTACGGGAGACCATAGACTGGGTGACTTAAATAGCAGAAATGGATTTTCTCACAGTTCTGGAGAGTGAGAGTCTGCGGTGAGGGGCCAGCCAGCAGGGTTGGGTTTGGGCGAGGGTCCTATTCCTGGCTTGCAGATTGTTGCCTTTTCTCCACGTCCTCATGTGGCAGAGAGGAAGCAAGAAGAGGGGTGAGAGAGGGAGGGAGGGAAAGATAGAGGAAAGAGACAGAGGGAGAGAGAGAAAGAGAGAGACAGAGAGACAGAGACAGAGAGACAAGAGAGAGGCGCATGCGCGCCAGCAAGCAGATGAAGCGCGGAGTGGGAGCTCTGGTGTCTCTTCTTAAAAGAACACTGCTCCACCCCGGAGGCCCCCTCTCCGGACCTAAGCTGACCTAGTCACTTCCCAAAGGCTTGTTCAAATTCCTTCACGTTGAGGGTCAGGGTTTCAACAGACGCTCTTGGGGGGACACAAAGCAGACCTCCAGTGCTGTGAGAGATCTATGATTTTGTAAGCCACCCAGCTGGGGGCCGTCTGTTACAGGAGGCTTGGAAATAGAGGCGCTGCCCCTGCCTGCTAACTCGAGCCCCCTCTTCACTGAGAGCCCAGCCCAAAGACTGAGGGGGTGCTGGCTGGGGAAGGCTCACACCGGGAGGAAGGGTGCGGCAGTGTCTGTGCGGGCTGGGTTCCAACTCAGTGGCCCTGGGAGGGTGGGCCCTGGTGCAGAGTGGGGCTCTGGGTCATGGTGGGCACCCCAGTCTTCAGCTGTGGCATCAGCGTGGGGACACAGTACTACACTCGTAGAGACTCGGCAGCACCAGCCTTCCTGGATTTCCTGCTAAGGCTTCTCGGGGCAGCCCTGACAGCCTGAGGGGCAGGATGAGCTGTGTGAACAGCCCTGCTCTGGTTGGCCTGCGGTGGCATCCACCGTGGAGAAGCAGCATCGGCAGCAGGCGCTGGGTTGGGTGCAGGGGCCTGGGCCTCCAAGGTGCTGCACAAGCCCCTGCCTGGAGCTCCCAGGGAGTCTCCAATACCTGGCTTGCTCAGGGCCTGACCATACTCCCAACACCCACTGCCCCTCTTGCCTCATCCCCTGAAGAGGAGGGTGAGGATGACAGGAGGTTGCAACTGAAGACTGGAATTATGACGGCCACACCCCACCCCATGTGACCACCAGCCTTGAAGATGGGGAGACTGCCTGTCAGCTCCATGAGGCCCCAGCTGACTTCCACCAACTGGAGCCCTGAGCTCCGGAGCCCCTGGCAGTGGCAGCAGCACCTCATGGGTCCTGATCCCCATGTATGCTGCTGCACTGTGAGGCCCCTCCCCACCCTACCCCCTTCCCTGTGCTCAGAGGATGGGAATTCTCTCTTTTTCCTTCATTGTAAGATATATATAGCATGCTGGGCCTCCCCGGTGGCGCAGCGGTTGAGCGCTGGGTTGCGAAGCTGCCCGCGGCTTCTGCGGCGCCGGTTCGATCCCCGGCTGCTCCCCGGCCACCAGAAGAGGGTCCCACATGGCGCGCAGACCTCTCCTGCCGCCCACTGCTCCCCTCAGCAGTGTACTTCGGTCCTTCTGCCTGCTCTGCTCCCCACTCTGGCTCTGGTGAATTCTCTCACCCTCCCACGCTTCTGACTGTACCCAGTGCATGTGTAAACAGAACAAACAAACAAATAAATAAATAAATAAACATGCCTCTATTTAAAAAAAAAAAAAAAAAAAAAGATATATATAGCATGAAACTTACCTTCATGTTTTACTTTATTTTTAATTATGGTAAAATACATGTCACATAAAATTCATCATCTTAACAACTTTTAATTTTGTTAAAGATTTATTTATACATACAAGAGCTGGGGTGTAGGCCAGAGGTGTGTTTGGGGTGGTTGAGAGGATTTACCAGAGACAGAGTAGGGAGCAGAACAGGTGGATTGACTGAAATACACTGCTGAGGGGAGTAGCGGGCGAGACAGGAGAGGTCTGCTGCACCATGTGGGTAGCTCTCTGGCCAGGGATCTAACTTGTGCTGCAGTAGCTGTGGATAGCTTCACAGTGCTGATGCTTAACCCCTTGAGCCACCAGTGAGGCCCCTTAACCATTTTTAAATGTACAATTCAGTGACGTTAAGTACATTGACCTTGATGTGTTACCATCAGCACCACTCATCTCCAGAACTTTCTCATCTTCCTAAATGGAAACTCTGCACCCCTGAGCAATAACTGACCCCCTCCCACCCCCACCCAATCTGGGCAGCCACTGCTCTACTTTATTATTCCTGAATTTGCCTATTTTGGCTGCCTCATATCAGTGAGATCATACACTAACTTGTCCTTTGGTGCGTGGCTTACTTCACTCAGCATGATGTCTGCATGGTTGATCCCCTTGTAGCCTATGTCAGAACGCTGTTCCTCTTTTGGGCTGAATGCTGTTCCATTGTATGCCTAGATCACATTTTGCTTATCCATTGGTGACACCTGTGTTATTTCTCTTCTTTGAACGCTGTGCATATTGCTACAGCGAACATTGATGTCCAGTGATCTGTTTAAGTCCCTGCTTTTAAACCTTGCAGGTAAATGCCTAGGAGTAGAATTGCTGGATTGTATGATGATTCTATATTTAGCTTTTTTGAAGAGACACCTTTCTATTATATGTAAAGGATTTTCTTGTTGTGTCTGTTTTCCCTTAAGTTTATTGTAATGAAAGAACTGCCGTGGGTATGTGATGGGAAATCCCAGGGAGAAGCAGATTGAAACCCCCTGTCTATAGAGGCTGCTCAGCACTGCAGTCCACACTCTCCCCTGGTGCTGATGTGGGTCCGATGTGTTCTGATGATGCAGAGGTCGTGACTGAACCCAGGGTGGCACATTTTCTAGAGTGAACTAGTGTTCTAGAGTGAACTCCATGTGGCTTAACTTTCTTTTCTACTTATTCAGAATTTTAGAAATGGTGGTAATAGGTGCACACATTTTTTACTTCATTGGTGGAACTCAAATCCATGAATGATTGAGATAAGGAGTGAGAGAGGAAGGCAGGAGTGTAATTGGGAGGCCAGAAAGGTGGTTGACACTTAGACTGAAGCTCTGGAAAACACTGATCGCAGTTCCAGGCTGACCTGGATGGAGTCAGGCGTGACTGGTGAGCAAATGAACTGACCCAGCCTGAAGTGACTTTGAACCCACATGAGGTCTGGGTTCAAATCTCACTTCTGCTTCCTAGATTGGACAATGAACTTAAACTCTCTCACATCCAGTTTTCTCATTTGTAAAATGGGACACTGTGAGCATTATGAGAACGAATAAAGCCACACAAGTGACACAATTCCCAAGGGGCCCAGTCCTTACTTGCTACAGGTTGGAACCTGATTTACCTCAAAACTTGAGCCTCAAACTCAAGTGCTATGGTGGACTGGGAAATCCTTCCTGCACCTCCCAGTTCTAAAAATCTACTTTAAAACATGTAATTTTGATGCACTTTGTCTATGGAGTTATTCTGGAGCTCACTTCTGGCTTCTATTGCTTCCTCTCCGTCCCAATCCCGGTCTTTTGTGGACTGGTAGACAGACCTTTCCTAGTAGGTACCAAACTGGCTTTTAAGCAAAGGCTATGTTCTTTGCTTAAAGAAAAAATTAAAAACCAACATCAAACTTCAGTTTGGAAATGAATGCTTCTTGTAGTGATCCAGTTTTATTTATTACGAAGGAGTCACTCTCTAGGGATAGACAGCAGGGTTGAAAAGAAAAGCAACACGAATACATTGAGGCCATAACCTGACATAAATGTAATTAATAACAAATACACAAAATTAAATGTTTGATGAGTGAACCAAGTAGATGAACCCTCCTGTCTTCACTGCCTTTCTCTGCTCTGCTTGGTCCTGGGGCAGAGGTGAGCCCAGCTCAGCTCTTGGCTCATCCTTGCTGATTTAATTCAATGAGTCGACCTGCAAACACAGCCAGGGTCCCAATGATACAGACAAGCATGAAGACTCCAAGGAGAATATGGTCCATCACCATGGCCACATATTTCCATTCCTCTGCCGCCTGCAGGGGAGGAGAATGTTAGAAATTCCTGAAGAAGACTCACACGCATCATCTACCGGCCCTTCAGTTTGTACATCTCCAAGCCCTGAACATGCTTGGCTAACATTATATTTGTTTTTTAGTTAAATTATTCACAATGTGAATTATTAGCCAGGTGCCTGCAGGCAGCCACCAAAACCCATCTGAGATCGGCAGCTCCCTCTTGAAGGCCACATGCCAATCAAGCCAGACTTCTGTACCCAGTCATCTGTCCATCTGCATTTGACCAGTGAAACCCAGAGGGCGGGTTTCAAGCCACAGTACTCACGTTATTGGACTCCTGGTCCGACTTCATGGTCTCTGCGATGTACTTGACGCCCTCGATGGCACTTTTCACCTCAGGGTGTTTGATCAGAGGAGAGTGGAAGCCCATGGGTGGAGGTCCCGGTTTCCCAGAAATGTCAGAAATATCAATGTCTTCTGTAAAAATCTTTTTGTCTTGTCTTTCTCTGGATGGTCTTTTCATGGTGGAAAAGAACATGATATTTGGGATAGTCTCAATAAAAACCTAACATGAAAAAGAAATCCTTGTATGAGAATACTGTCAGCAGGCAAGCATCAAATTCTGACTTTAAATTAGCGAGGCCTCAACCTCTTTGTCCTTTAAACAAAAGGACTATGCTCGATTTTCAAAAGGATTCCTTCATGCATAGCCTGGGGCCTGTTAAATTACTATGTTAAATTACAGGGATGCTTATGTAATTCGAGCAGTTCACCACTAGAGGGAGACTGTGTGCCGCCATCAGAGTCGAAAGAAACCAATGAAGCTTAAACTTCAGGACCCTTTATAGGCACCTGCTTCTTTTAAGACCTTATGTTCTCATGATCACATGATAACCCTCCCCCCCCACACACACATATAAAAATATATAAGCTTCTGGTCCCATGAAACAGCTAGGCTGTTTTCTCCAATTTCTTGTTCTGAAGAAATGCAATATTGCATTTGCACCCACCAGTTCCTGCAGTTGCTAGGAATCACTAAATCTTTATAGAGACGTTGCAATCAGTTTCTTTGTCAGTTCACAACAAATTTCATTTTTCATCAATGACTCTGGACTTCGGTGTCTCTGCAATGCTTTATTTTAAAAAATGATGTATTTGAAATGTTAACACTAAAAATCAATAATATAAATATTTGAGACCAACTTCTCACTGAAACTTACTTTTTGACACTCTCATTAAGCCCTTCTCCATCTCTAGCCTTTATTTTATTCTCAGCAGGTGATTCTACCAGTGAAAAACTAAGCAGTCTATTCACAAATTGGAAGTTATACAAACATAAATGTCCTGTCTTTTACACCATTTGAATACGAAGACAGATTTATTCATCTCCAATCAGAGATTCTTCAAGCTTGAATTTAGAGTGGGTTTTCTTGATAGTTTTTCTTTGCTCTCTGGAGAGGCTACATGAGATATTTATCCCTAGGAAGAGACCCAAAGAACTCCTCCAAATCCCTTACAACCCATCAATTTCTAATTATTCAGTGTTGCCCAGATACCCCTGACCCCATGGAAGGGGAGAGCTGTGGGTGTCCTTCAGGGATTGAATGCCCTGAGCATGTTTGCCTGGGCCTCGCGCACTCACCTTCCGCACCCACTCGGGCATGACGTGGGTGCTGGGTGAGCGGTGGTGCGTGTTGATGACGATGACGGTGATGATGATGGAAGCGATGACAAAAACCATGGTGAATAGCATGTATTTCCCAATCAAAGGTACGGCACTGGAGGTGGAGGGGATCAGCTCCACGATGACCAGAAGGAACACGGTTAAGGACAGCAGGACAGAGATGCTCAGAGTCATCTTCTCCCCTGGACAAGAAAAAAATAGAGCAACCTACCTGTTATGGGCTGACCTGTTGCTCCCCCAAGTTTGTACGATGAAGTCCTAAACCTCAGCACCTCAGTAGCTGTGCAGTTGACCCTTGACTGCCATGGGTTTGAACTGCTGGGTCCATTTAAGCACAGACTTGTTTTATACCTGAGGGTTCTGCATCCACAGAGTCACCCCAACTTAGACTTGGGTGATTGGATCTGGTGATATGGAACCCACCAACATGTAGGGTCAGCTCAAATCATGCCCAGGTTTTCAACTACCTGTGATTGGCAATTCTAATCTCCATGCTGTTTAAAGGTCAAGTGTATTTAGAGATATTACTGTATTTAAAGCAGTAATTAAATTAAAATGAGGTCTTGTGTTGGGCCTCTGCCAATATGATGGTGTCCTTATAAGAAAAGGAGATTGTGACACACATATCACAGAGAAGGAGGACTGTGCAAGGACCCAGGGGGAACGTGGTCATCCACAAGCCAAGGAGAGAGGTCTCAAGAAGGAACCAGCCCCTCTGTTATCTTGATCTTAGACTGCCAGCCTCCAGAACTGTGAGATAATATGAATATCTGTTGTTTAGGCCCCCCAGTCTATGGTGCTTTATTATGGCTGTTTTAGCAAACTAATAAACCACCCATACCCAAGGGTGAAAGGAATATAACTGGCATGTTCTAAAAGCATTGTTCTGGGTTTTTTTTAATGCTGAATTGCCTATGAGACCTTGGCATTTTAGCTCTGATGACAATGTAAGGGGCAGGTATTTCCACTAGAGATTGCCAAGCAGAAGATAGCTACTTCCTCTCAGGGCCCAGAATGCCATTTTTTGGTTTAACCCAGGAAGCCAAAGGGGTTCTGGGAGGCAAGCTACCCCCCCCCCCAGGAGGCATTTTCTGTCCTGCAGCAGAATATCTTAAAACTCCCGATAGAGAACTCCACCTGGCCTCCTTGTTACCCAGCAGGTAGGTGGACAGCCCAGGAGCCCAGGAGTGTGTATTTTTCTCATCATGCAAGCAAGCTGCAAGACCAGTACCAGAGGAGCACATACTGGATTTCACACTGCTTGTTCTCTCACTTTCATTTTGAGGATGATTTGGCTCATTTTGTGTTGTTGCCAACGCCCCCATTGCCCCCACCTCTTGTCTCCAGGCCCTATAATCTCAGGGTGAAAATGACCCATTGGAGTCTTGGTGTGGCCAGCAGCAAGGGCAGGAGCTGAGAGGCACTGGGATGTTTTTTGTGGTGACTGATCACTGTGGATACAATAGAAAACCTGCGGAAGGTTTGGTTGGTCTTACTGTTTATGACTTGGGAAACCCCGTGTTGCCCTGTTTTTCAGTACAAAACTTTTCCCCTTAGTGAACCTTCCTTGCTAAGAGTATATGTGGGAAAATGAGTGGAAGAAAGCAAGAAATTGTCAGTCTGCCATAGTGGAAAAGAAGACATTTATAAACATGACATATTCATCAAATTATATCAGATTTCTTGATCAATAATGATGGTAACAGTAACAGCTAACATTTATCAGCCCACCTTACTGTTCTGAGGCTAAGTCAAGGATAAATCATTTAGGATTTCTAGAACTCTAAATAGTGTCCATATTGTCCTGACTAGTGTTTTCCCTCTTCACGTTGAGAAGCTTCATTTGACTAGAAAGTTGAAAAAAACAACTATAATGACTAGAACATACATCTTGTGGGGTGTTTTCTGCCTTACTCTCCACTATATTCCTGCGATATAACAGTCACTCCCTCAAATAGAGGTTAAATGAGTGAATGTGTCATCTTTTTTTCCTGGTTGGAAAATTGGATTTAGACTTTTGTGGGTCTACAAAAATCATCTTGATAAAATTACTAGCTGTCATAAGTTTGGGGAGTACGTGTACCCTCTTTCTTTCTTCCCTATGTCTGCCATAAATTGTTACGAGCAGAGATTTGCTGACAGACATGTGTGCGGTCTCGCCCCCCTTTTTGTAGATTGTTGGTGTTGGGTGAAATTATGTCACAGATGTGACTGCTCAGTAGGAGGTAAGCAATTTGCCCAGGCTGATACGTGAAGAAGAAGTGCTACTTGGGAAGTATGGTCTTGCATAGAGAGAGAGTGCCATCTGGAAAACAGATATGCAAAAGCTTTTTACCAGTGGCAAACAGTGGGCTAAAGGGGCAGCACCTGCATTAGTCAGCCGAACAGGTGACTTCATAGGGGAAGTGGTTTGGGGAGTGTCTGTGTTCCATGCCCGGCCCAGCACATTTCTGGGCACACATATTCCATAGGTATTTGACAAATAGGATCGGTGGTTAGTCACTCTAACTGGACTGAGCTGTGTATGTGTATCTTCAGCATCACTTTACATTCTGCCTGAGCTGAGGGTTCTGCCCTCAGGACCTTCACCAGTGCACAGGGCTGCACCCATCCTCCCTGGGGTCTGTCCATATTTGTTTATCAGCCCAAGCTTATTCCTGGTTTTCCACAAAATTGCAGCATGAGACCTGTCAGCATCAACAGCAACAGCAGCCATGGCACCCGCACCCACCTGAGTCTGTGGGCAGGTAGAACACCAGGCCGGTTAGGAAGGAGAAGAGCAGGCAGGGAATGATGACATTGACGATGAAGTAGAGGGGCAGGCGCTGCATGACGAAGTGGTAGGTGATGTCCAGGTAAGGGGTGGAAGGGCAGCAGGCATAGAACACCCAGTGCTTCCAGCCCCGGGCCTCCTTGATCACCCATTCCCCGCTCTCCATGAAGTTGCTCAGATCCGGCTGGTCACTTTCCTGAGAAGATGGAGTGAAACCTTGAAATCCCAGCCTTGAAAATCCGAGGAGGGACAGGGTTTTATAATCAGCTGTGAGGAGGTGACAGATTCCAGCGTTGTCTGTCACATACCCAGGGGGATCCCTGGGTCACTCCTGCTTTTAGGTCATAGATTCCTTTCCTACAAAGTAAGGGTGAGGGGGTGGACTATTGGGATGCTCCATTTTGACTGCACACCTAAGTCACCTGGAACTGTAACCCTAACCCACTCCAGATGGAGTAAATCAGAAATCTTCGGGCTGTGCCTGGGCACAGGGTATTCATTTAAGCATCCCAGTGGTGTCCATGGGTAGGGCATCAAGAATTTTCCCAAACACCGAGAACCATCAAACTAGATGACCCCCAAAGTTCCATCTAACTGGTGCTGAGTGCATGTGTCTCAAGGAGCAGAGCTGGAGACCCGAGGCACTCATCTCCTCAGTTCAGCCTCATCCAATGAGGTCACCACCTACCGGGTTGATGGCCACCACAGAGCCATCATAGGTCCAGGTGCCCAGCTTCATGCTGCAGTTCTGTTCATCAAAGGGAAAGTGGGTGACGATGATCTCACAGTAGCTTTTAAAGATGGCTGGAGGTGTCCATGTGATGTGGCCTGTGTGGTCCAGGAGCACTTTGGTGAACTTGACAATGGCAAAGTCACCATCTGCACTGCAGTTGGGATGAAAGAGGAACATAGCTCGCTGTGACGGATGAGGCTTCAGCTCTGCTTAGGGATGTTTAACAGGAGACAGCTGTTCATATTCAGGTGCTAATTATAGAAGCTTCCTTTTGGGTAGTGTCGCTTTTCAGTCTATGGCAATATTCCCCAAATTTGTTTGATATTAAGCATCACTGGGAAGTTTGTATAAAATACAGATTCCTGAGCACATAGAGCACTGATTCAGAATATCTGGGAAAGAGCCTGGGAATCTAGTTTAAAGAAATAATAGGTAACACTGATCCATGGCATCCCAGATTTTTTTTCCCCCAGTTCTCAGTGGTGTCTGTCATGTTAATCTTCATCTCTCCTGACTTCCCTGATTTACTCAGAAAGTTAACTGGGGAAAAAAACAGGAATTTTAAATAAAACCTGCAGTGGCTCATTACTATGACAAGCAGGTTAATGAAGAGGTCTTTCCCCTTTTGAATAACTATTTAGAACTCAGAGGAGTGGGGCCTCATCCCCCAGAAACCTCCAGAATGGTGAAGAAGGAGTGATGGATGAGACTAAAGGAGACCCCCCTTCTCCTCCTGGGAAGTACCCCTCAGTTCTGCCTGTGGTGTCCCCATGGCCCAATGTTGCCAGATATTTGGCTTCCTCTGAAGCTGGAAATCTAGATATTTTTGTCTAAAATTTTCAGATTATGGAATGATGGATTTTTCCAGAGAGGCTAAAAATTGCATTGCGATGCTTCCTGATTTTCAAATGTTGGCAATAATTTTTTTATTTAAAAATATACCCAAAGTGGTAGATATAAAAAAAACAGTAACAAGGCACTTCTGTAGGCCTTATTTAGTGGGCAGTTGCTCTCTCCAGGCTGGTGGGGAGCAGGCAGGATAGTGTGGGGTAGGTGCCTCTGCCTCAGTGGACCTTCAGGGACATGACTCACGTGCTTTGTTTCAGCAGCCTGAGCAAACTAATACACACAGAAAAAGCACAAAGTAAGAAACACACTAAACCCCCTCGAACATGGCCCATAATTCTTTATAGTTAATTGCTCACTTCATCAATCAAGAGATTTTCTTGCCATTTATTTTTTCTTGGAATGGAGGTTGGCTTGGTGCAGAGAACTACATAGTTCTGGGCCTTCCCTCAAGAGTCCCAAAAAACAGACGCTCCATAGACATCCAAGTCTGTCCTTCTAAGCAGGTAAAACAGGATTCTCTTCCCACCAGTGTGTTCCTGATAGGGCTTGTCAAAAGGATCAGAGATTGTCATTGCTTCCCTCAGAATCTCACCTAGAGAGAAACTTCACTAACACAAGACAGTCTGCCTATCAGAATATTTGTCTGACATCATTACATAAATGATCAGATAATTTGGCTCACACTTGAATCCCAGGTATAGTTGGAAATACGTAGCAGAAAAATCAAAGTTGGGGAGGGTCGGCTTTATGGAGTGCATTTCCCTTCCACAGCCCTTGCCGCCCTCCCTGGTAGGTGTATTAGAAGCACAGCCGGCCGGCCCAGACACATGCTGCATGGTGTCGCATGGCAGACCCTCTCCGCCAAGCCGCATGCTCCTGCCTGGAAAGGGTGCACTCTGAAATGAACATTCCCTGACAAATGAAGGGCATATGATAATGAACGTGTCATTAAGCTGGAGTGTCTTGAATCACATTATAACTTCACCACATGCAGGCTGTCACGGAGCCCAGTGGAGGGGCTCTGCAGGCACCCCGGGCCATCCGCACAGGCCGTGTCTTGGGATGCCGTGAGCATGTGCTGCAGCACAACCCCGGGAGGTTCAGACCTATTGGTAGGAAGGACATTTCATTCCAAGGAACTCGATTAGATGAAGTTTGGGTTCTTTGGATACTTGCCATACACCCTTCAGGAGCTCTCAGGGATTAAATGTCCCTTACCCCACAGCCCTGATTCAATTTGGCTCTGATAATTGTTTCTATTCATAACATGAGACACCATATGGCGCCCCTAGCATGTCAACTTGGCGCTTGGTTTTTAAGGGTTATTTAATGTTAACAGTGTTGAGAAGCATACCAGGGGTGGCAGCCCTTCCGTTAGGGCACTCGGGCACCGCCTGCCTTATCCCCTCCCCATCCTGTCTGTTTTGCTTACTTGTTATAGAGAACAAGGTCTGGGCGCCAGATCTTTTCTGAGGGAATGTGAATTTTTTTCACGCCGCCATAGTCTTCTGGATTCCATTTTAGGTTGTAATCCACCCATTGCTAGAAATGAAGACATTTAACCAATTGAAAAGCTAAAAATATATTTTAAATTCTAGGATTGAGCGCTTGGACAGCTGTGGTAATTCAAATTTGAACAGAAATTGTGTTCCAGTAAGAAAAGTTTGATTCAGGGTTCAGCTTTCCCTTAATGAACAATAAGGGCAAACACATAATAGCACTGACAACCTGCAGGCCCTGTTCTAACCACCTTCCCTATGTTCATCACAGTCTCAGAGCTAGACTTTTGAACTACCGGTGGTTACTTGACCCTGTAAGAGTAATTGCTCCATGAGAAAACAGAGGTATTCCCAAGTCACACCACCGGGTGGTGACAGATCTACTATGCCATCCTGCCCACCTCAAGAAAGGACAAGGACCTTATTGTGAACAAGGTCCTCAAGCAGGCAACATCATTTTTAAAGTATTATGTATTTTTGTATATTCTATAGTATATGCCCACTGTAGCCAATTTGAATAACACAATTTTACAAACTGAATTGTCTCCCCCAAATTTCTGTGTTGAAGTCTTAATCCCCAGCACCACAGAGTAACCTTAATTTGATGAACTGTATTCATCAAATTAAAATGAGGTCATTTAGGTAGATCCTAATCCATTGTGCTTTGTCTTTATGAGAAAGGGACACGTCCAGACACACAGATCCAGGGAGAAGGCCATGTGACTGTGCAGACTGTCAATTGTAAGAAATGGACAGATTCTCCCTCAGAGCCCTCACAATGAACCAATCTGTCAACACCTTGATTTTGGACTTTTGTCCCCAAGAATTATGAGACAATGAACTGCTGTTTAAGTCACCTAGTTTGTGACTTTGTTTCAGCAGCTCCAGCAAACTAATACACATAGAAAAAGCACAAAGTAAGGAACATCAGCAAACATGATCCATAATTCCACCCCCCCCCAAAAGATCTACATACATTTTAGTCTATACCCCTGTCACCCCAATTGATTTCAGCTAGGCCTAGGTTAAATTTCAGGGTGAATTAAAGCCACATAAATAGTCGAATTACCTGTTTCAGACGAACATTGGTTGTCACAATCTGATTTACTTCATCCTGAAAAAGACGTAAGACCCCATGTTTAGGGAATAGATGGGGGAGCAGAGGAGAGGATGCTTCAGAGTGAGAGATGTGGGTGTTGTGGGGAAACCTAGAGCTCATATCTTACCACATTGATGAGCTGTATCAACTGCAGGCCCACGGTGACCTCCACTGCCTGGCGGTGGTCTTCCACTGGCCGTACCACGCTGTTGTAGTTTTCAAATAGCTTTGCCACCAGACGTGTCTCATGTTCAGAGCCCAGGACAAGGCCAGCTAGGGCAGTAAATAACACACATGCTGTGAGATTCTGTTTCTCACTCTCCACATATGCTAGCATGAGAAATCGGGGTGTGACCAGCTAATGAAAGGCATGCAGGCCCCTATTATTGCCTTCAGTTCCTCTCCAAGAGCTGCTACTGTTGTAGACCCTTCTTAGGCAACATGCAACATGCCAGATTATCATGACACTTGTAGTTTGGACAGATGACATTCTTTGTACAGCTTCTGAATGAGTCAGGTTTGCTAAGGACATGCACACACAAGAAAGGTCCGCACAAAAGCCAATCTCAGAATTTCAGAGTCTAGTCATGCCATAATGAAATCTTGAATTGGCTAGCCTCAGATCTCATGATGCCAGGAATAGCCAAAAATTGATGCTGGTTCACACCCATGAGGATGTGAACATATTATGTAAACATAATTAACATAATTGAAAACAACAAATGTTGGTGAGGAAGTAGAGAAACTGGAATTCGCATATATTGCTGGTCAGATTTAAAATGGTACAGTTGCTGTGGAAAATAGTTTGGTGCTTCCTCAATGGTTATTTATCATATGACCCAACAATTCCACCATCCCCTCAAATAATCATTTATACAAAAACTTGTATGCAAATGTTCATGGAAACCCTGTATATACTAGCTAAAAGGTGGAGACAATTTGAATGCTCATCAACAATAAGCAGACAAATGGTGTATCCATTGGGTAGAACATTATTCACCCATAAAAAGGAATGAAGTCTTGATACATACTACAACATGGATGAAGCTTGAAAACATACTAAGTGAGAGAAGTCAGACTCAAAAGGAACATATTCTGTTATTCCATTGATATGAAATATTCAGATTAGGCAAATCGATAGAGACAGAAAGTAGATTAGTGGTTACCAGGAACTGAGGGATGAGGGTAGTGGAGGTGAATGCTCATGGTACACCGTTCTTTG
The DNA here is from genome assembly GCF_964194135.1 of Talpa europaea. Taxonomy (NCBI): domain Eukaryota; kingdom Metazoa; phylum Chordata; class Mammalia; order Eulipotyphla; family Talpidae; genus Talpa; species Talpa europaea. The sequence goes on from NC_140073.1 coordinate 111,967,381, forward strand.
TGTAGTGATGAAATAGTTCTGGAACTAGATAGTGGCGATAGTTGCATAACACTGTGAATATACTGAATGCCACTGAATTGTACACTTTAAAATGGTGATTTTATGTAATGTATATGTTACCATAATTGAAAAAGAGTATTGCTGCTGGTGGGTACATGTCTCCGAGTTAGGTTTTTAGAATAGAGTGAAACTATGTCCTTTGCAGACCTGGGTTTGGGGCTCCTGTGTGGCACATCATGGATTCCCAGGAACCTTTACTACATTTTCCTTTAGGAGGGAGGGGCAGTATCATCTAATACCCTCAGAGCCCACCTCTCTCTTCTGTTCAATGTTATGTGTTCCTCACCGGCCTCTGATGAGTCAGCCAGGCAGACATTATCACCTGAGATTCCGAGAGGTTGTACAACCTGTCCAAGGTTCTGTGACTAGGACAGACTTCCGTTTAGCACCCTGTCATTGTACATGTGTCCCTGTGTCCCTGCACTAACTCCTACCATCATGATGTGTTGTGGGCTGTCCTGGAAACTGTGCAACAGCATATGCTATACCACTGTTCTTATGAGAAATGTGTTCCAGATTCCAACAAATGCCTTATGGAGGCTCTTTGTAACTCAGGCCTTCCGTGGATTGGGGCTTATGTGTTCAGGGTTGGAGAGGAAACAGACGTACAATCCATTTGCCCTGACTCATGTAACCAGATCTCCCCTCTCTGCAGGTTACTGCTCAGACCACCAGCCCTCCTCCTGGGCCAAATCAACTTCTGAAAAATTGAACAAATGAAATGCTTTTCCTTTATTGCCAGTGGTGTTAACCTCTAAGACGGGTCATTATTTTTCTCTTTGGAGCCTAGGTTTGGAAGAGTTTATAAACGAAGTAATAATTAAGTAAATAGTACTTTTTCTATTTTTATTAATCATCAAAAATAAACTAACATTCAGCTTGCTGGGCACTAGATGTTCTTCTCTGTGCTTTATAGATACACTGATGCTTTCAACCCTCATAACAGGGTGCAGCGGGTAGTATTATTGTCCTTACCTTACAGATGAGGAAACTGAGGCACAGAGAGGTTAAGTGACTTGTCCAGAAATGGTGGCACTGGGAATCCAAACCAGAGCCCATACTCTCGACTGCAATTGCTCATTCAGAACTTTGGATCAGATTGAAACACCCATTGTTATACAAAGAGTTGATACATTTTCACCAAAAAGTATGTTTTAGTCTGCAGCACTTTATTAAAGGCCTGCATTTGTATTATCTTATTGAAGCCTTAGGACAATCCCATGAGTTAAGTCTACCTTTAATTTACAAATAGAAAACAGGTTCAGACAGTTAAGCAATGTGGCTCCCCAGGCAGTGAGAGCTGGATTTTAGCCTGAGGCAGCCTGACACTAGGACCTGTGTGCTCCACCAGCTTCCTAAAAGTAAATGTATCATTCTACTCCGAGTTTTGAAACTTTCAGTGTAGCAGAAATACCATCATTATGGCCTTCATGGACTCTACGTAGGGAACTCCTAAGCAACCTACCTCTTCATATCTAGTTTCCCAAGTTGTCTGAACCCAAAATGATCCAAGGTGCCCAACCATGCAAGACTCATGTGGCATCTGTCTGAAACCACCTGTATTTGGGCACCTCCACAAGAAGGCATATTGTCCAAAGACCCAGTTTGTACAGTCATTTTATTAAGCCTGTGGGACACTGCAGTCTCCTCCATGCCTTGTCTATCCTGGGCCTCTCTCCCTCCCCCATAACCCATGGCATGGGTCACTTGGCTACTGAGTTTGAAGATAATGCTTTGGCATTACCCCAGGATTATTATTTTGAAATGACCTTTTCCCCCAGTTCGACAGGAAGAACATACTAGAAAGCAATGTGTAGAGCAGATGGTGAGCATTATGTAGCAGGACAAGTTTGCTAGCCAGCCACGGTCCATTAAGGAGAAGGGGTGAACTAGGAACATAGGCGCGCCCAGAATTCCAGTGACTTTCACCTTCCCCTCTCCCACCGTCACTAATAACAAGGGGGGCTTTTTCTGTGAAAATTTCTCAGGGGAAATTTATGTTCCTTCGATTGTGTTTATTGGCATTCCTTTTCCCCCCACCAAAGCAAGCTAGAGTGATGGAAACTTGCAGGGCCATTCCTAACTCCAATATGATTTGAAGAGTTGGACCAGTTCTTCATGGACTCAATGAATCACAATAAATACTTTCTTTAAAAGACAGGGAGTTAATGAACAAACATACAGACAAGCAAGTAAATAATGACAAAGTCTTCCTTTACAGCAAAATCCCATTAATAATTCTTATTCAGAAGTTGGTAACATTAACTCATTTATCAAATATTTGTGAACCTTTATTATGTGCAAAGCACTGTTTGAGGAGCTTAGAGATTTTCAAAGGTGATTCTGATGTGAACGCGGTCTTCCTACCCTCCTGGAGAGTGACATTTGTCATTTGCATAAATAACTATGAACAAGTTGGAAAGTAATATGCCACAAGGAAGGTGACAGTGAAGTACTAAGGATTCCGGAGACGGAAGACAGGAAAACGTTGAAACGAAAGATGCTCTATAAATAGCGCAGAGATCACTGTGTTAAGCTAACACAGGAAAGAGTGTCCCTGATATGAATGAGAATTTAGCCCACAAAAGACTGATTCTAAGTAGGAGAGCCCAGCCTTAATTTCAAACTGTTCTTTATTGTACCAACTGATTCAGTCTGTTATGTGTGGAACAGTCTGTTGGCTGGGCAAAAGGATTCTGTGCTGTTACTACCTTGATACCTATACTGTTATTACCCTGGGTAATGCTTAGCTCAACCTGGTGCTATGTCTCTTGCTATGTCTTTGCAAATTTCTGGTAGTGTTTTGTAACTGTGCACATAACAAATGGTATCTCCAACTGATCACATTCTGAAATGTGTAAACTAAGTAAGCTTGAGCAGGCCAACTCATGCCTTTTAGCTTTAGTTTCCTTATAAGAAAAAGTGAAGAAGTTGGACTGCTTAATTGAGATCTAAATTTCTGTGAACCAATTATGTGAATTGGTGCAGGCAGAAGCTGGATTTGATTTAAATACATTGTACGTACTTTTAAAAATAACTAAACATACATTTTTGGAGGTCTTTGGTGCCCTAAGATTGATGCTTTAAGGATTTGTATGTGTAAGCATAAGAATTTTCATAGTGTGTAGTGTTTGCAAACAATACACACACACCCCACCACTGCCTCTGGCACCCCCACCGTCATCCCTACCACGAAGCCAGCTTTTGTTGGATCAAGTCCAAATTCCACAGGATATAATTTCTAATTTTTTTCCTCAACTCTACTGAAAAAATTTAATTATAAAGCTCTTTACCTCTTTTGCCCAGAAGGGCTGTGTTTGTCAACACTTGAGAAGAGAAATCACGGAATGTCACTGGCCTTGTTTCGCAGTTGGGATGATATCACTAGTAAACTTTCATGTGAAGCAAGCAGCAGCCATCTCCTACTTCCCTCTACCGGAAGTTTGGGATTCAGGATAGCATTTCAGCTGCTGTGTTGTCACACATTCCAGAGTTGAATGCAGGTCAAGGGCTGTGCAAGTTTTATAGTTTCAATTCAAACCCAAACCCACATCCAGTAATATCTTAAAAAAAAACAACAACATAAAACACAAAAACTAGTCCTGAATGCATTCATATGGACTGTTTCTTAAATTCAGAAGTTAATAAAATTACAAAATATTTCATCTCTTGGGGAGAATTTAGTTACAATTATTAATAGATTTTTGCTCTCTAGCACATGCCGCTGTCAGTCAGCCTTCCTATTATCAGAATTCTCCTAGAGCAATGTAAGGACTGGTTAACCATTATAAGTAGCCATTATAAGTAGCTGCTCTAAGTCCCTAGAGCGCAAATACAAAGAGCAGCTCTGGGTGGTAGGTATGATGAGGCATCTGACCCTATGGTGATTCAGTGCATGACGGAGGGAGAGGAAATCTGTGTGGCTGCTTTGTTGGATCAGGTGGTTCTCATTTTAACTGCAGATCACAAACTAGCAATCTTATCCACAAACCCAATCAAGCCAATATGGGTGAGAAACTGACAGAGCAGCCTGCGGCAGGTGAGGCTTGGCCATTTTGTGTTCCCATCAAAGAAGCAAGACTCTGTTTTGAGGGCTCCTGGGGCTTCAGCCTCACGGGAGAGCCCTCCGACCCCAGCACTTACCTGAGCAGAACGCCAGGAGCAGGAGGAGCAATCGGGGCGCCATGTGTGTGGGCGCTGGCATGGACTGGTGGCAGAGTGGTGGCTTGTGCTGTGCACTGCCCAGGACTGTGTGATGGGACGTTTGGCAGCTCGAGGATTTGGAGTGAGCCGGCTCAGCTATTGTTTTACACCACCTGTTTGTGGCAGTGACAGCTGGGCTGCCCTAAGCCCTCAGAACTGCTCCTCAGCAACTTGATTATTGCAGAGTGCCTCACTTTACACACTTGCTATTCCCATGATAAGTTGTGTGAACTACATTGTGTATTAAATGCACTGCGAGCCAGCGCTTAATAAAAAAAAACATGCAGCGGGGAGACTTGTTTTGAATGGTGAGCAAATCCCTCCCTTGTAAACATGAAAACCTCATCTATGCGGGTTGATTTCATCAGTCGTTTGGCTTGAGCAGATAGCTGTTTATGTAAGGCTCTGACCAGCCGAAATCAGAAACGTCCACATTCAGCCTATGGAACATTTGTTCTGCTTCTCTCCAGGCCGAGAGTGCTCGGCTTTTGTGACCCAATGAATCTGGGAGGAGTATGATTGTCGCTGAATCTGCTGTTGGAGCGTCTATGCTGGGTCAGGTTGGGTTTCTAACAAAGATGGTTTCTTCCATAAAACTGTTTTACTGGCCCCCTGGAGGGGCTGTTCAGACCTATCTTTGTATATAGCAACACCTGCCCCATGATGGGCCATTAGCTGGAGCAAACCACCCACCTCCCAGGTGCCCTTATTCAAGGAAAGAGTAATTAATGTGAACACAATGTCCCACTGCATGAGCAGTTGTTCCAGGTTCCAACTTCCTTCCATCAATTCCTCTGCCTGCTCTCACTCAGGGGAGTAGAGAATGCAGCGGTTCGGCTTTCCAATTCCTTTGTTGGGGACAAAAAATCCTAAAAGCCAGCACTTAGTGATTGCTCAGTCTCAAAAGCATTTTTACCCAAATGGAGAAAGAAGCAATGATTTACAGCAGTTTGCATGTTCCTGCCTTGTAAGGAATCCTCTCACCTCAAGCCCAATGCCAGCATTCTGACAACCCTTCCTCGCCACACCCCAGACAAATCACTGGATACAGGGCTTGGAGGGCAGAGCAGAGAGCAACAAGGAGGCATGACAGGTCTTCCTGCTAAGCCAAAGTAGAGCATTCCTATGTGGTATAATTTAATGGGCTGTTTTTTGGATCTGGGAACACCCAAAAACAATTCCATATAAATTAATGTAACTATATTCCTAGACCCAAAAAGTAACCTAGCAAATCATATCAAATCAGAATGTTCTACTTTCAAATATTTGGGGCTACCCATAATTAATTAATTAATTTAATTAATTAATTGTGGGACATCAGCTGTCCACTAAAAATTGGTTCTTTCCCTGCCATAGCCTAGAACTGTGACTGCCTAGCCAGGAAATACATCCCTCCACACTGTGTGTCTTGATGGAGTGATGTGAACCAAGTTCTAGAAAATAAAATATGAGGAAAATTAAGTGAGATTCACAAACTCCAACCAGAGCTCGTCCATGGGCTTCTAAGCCTTCCAACTGGCACAACGGACCTGACCCCCGAGGCAGCCTTGGGCAACACATGCTGAAGGGGCTTTACTTTTGATATCGGGCGTCCTTGAATAGCTTTACAGGGAGAAGAGACCCTATTGCTGTGGTCTGGTGATATTTTTGAAAAAGTATCATACATTTTTCTACATTATAAAGTACATATACTTGTATATGTTTATGTGGCAAATTTAAATAATACAATGTTATGACCCGAATTGTGTCTCCCCCAAATTCATATGTTGAAGTCTTAACTCCCAGTAGCTCAGGATATGACCTTATTTGGTGATAGTAAGGGAGGGGGGAGCAGCTGAAGGATTGGAGCTGGATGCTAGAGAGAAAAAGGATAGCGATTACCAGTGATTTGTAGGATTTTTGGCTTGATTTAATGAATTAAAGAAGACTGTGGATGGAGCAGATTTAGTGGAGTTGGGGAAATCATGAGTTCTTTTAGGGGTGTGATGCATTCGAGATGTGTACAGGAATTCTGAGTAAGCAGTTAGATGTATGAGTCAAGAGTTTAGGAGAGAGGTCTAGGCTAGGGAGGACAGTGTTTAATACCACAACTGGATCGGTGAAAGAGTGAGGATAGGCAGAGAAGAGAGCTAACAGAGGTAGGGAAGAAGAGGAAGAGGCAGAGAAGGCTGAGAAGGAGGAAGCAAAGAAACAGGAGGAGATCAAGAGAGTAGACTTCTCTATGTCAGGTGAAGAACTCATACAAGGAAGAGAGTGTCCCACTGTGTAAAATGCTACTGATGGAACCCAAGAATAGGACAGAAATGACCATGGCGCTGAGCAATATGGAGGCTACTGGTGACCTTGACATCCACAAAACCCAGTTGTGATAGACTTAAGAGAAGAGGAATTTGAGGGACTCTACTGCAAAGAGTAACAAAAAATAAGGTGGTAGCTGGTGGGGGAAATAGATTCAATAGAAGCTTTTTGTTTTGTGACTTTCTGGATGGGAAAAATAACAGCATATTTGCAGGATGATCACAATAATACAATAATAATGATAAAAGAATTGATTATGTAGTCAGGAGTTGGAAGAAAACACCCATAAAAAGGATTTTCAAAATGAGATTTACTATATATAATCTTCTGTAAATTGCAAACTATATAATAAATATGCTCCTGGTCAACTAATATGGATCTATAGTTTCATTTTCAATGGCTGTATAGTAGTCTATTTTTTGAGTGTACCATTATTTAACTGATTTCATATCATTGGACATTTGGATGTTTTCCTTATTTACTCTTATTTATTTGTTTTTATAAATAATCCTTATACATATAAATCAGCCTAATTTTATATACTCAGGATACTATAGGAAAGCTGATGATTGCTGTAGGATAAGCTCTAGAAGTAGAAGTGCTGGGTCAAAGAATGAAAACATTTAAAAATAATAATGCATAACAAATAGCCCAAATCTCCATTATACAGTCACAGTTCCATATTGTTACACGTTTACTGGTGTGCTTACCTGTTTAATTGCTGCCTCTCCTATCAGACACTGAGTGTTTTTTACTTAACTGCTGTGGCTTCATCTTTTGACACAGAACCTGTCATATGTATATAGTAGGCACTCAGTCAATAATTTCAGGAGTGAATGAATGAAAATAAAGCCTGCTTCAGTGACTTGGATAGAAGATAGCATTGGATAATGTCATTTGAGGATAGAATGAGCTTTAACTATCCATCACTTGCTAGTATCCTGCAGAATTTCTGCTATTTAGCAACAAAAGGGTTTGTAATTGATTATTAAATAATGCATGAATGAAGGATGTTGCTCTTCTAAAATTCCACCTTCTTGTGTGTCTTAATGAATATAATAATTGTGGTTCATCCAAAATCACTTCTTTGGAGAAAACACTCAGACTGTGTTGGTCTAAACTGCCCCAGCAGCGGGCCGCAGATTTCCAGCATGCACCTCGGCCCGATGACCAGCAGGTGGCAACAGTTAGTTACTAAAGTGGCTGCCGGGAGAGACGCCCCGCCGGATAGTCCTGAAAACACACGAGGCCTGCCCAGGCACATTCCTTGGGACCTCTGGGGCAGGGGCTCACCACTCAGAAAGTCAAGAAAGGGAGGTCAGCTCTCAGACCCTGTGCAGGTGCAACGCTGTGTTTCCAGCTGCTTACAGTTCCCCGTTCAGCACAGCTCAAGAGCCAAATGGAATTCATTGGCAAATCCAGACTTCGTCAGGTTCTGAGACTTTATCCCGTGCACACCACGTGACCTGCCTTTGTGGTTGTCTCAGTCTGCCTGGAATGGTCGGTTTCCTTTGTTTCTCTGTTTCACAGTCAAGTTAAGTGCCATGCATTCAGGGTGATACTTGTTTAGTAAATGATTAAATCTGTCGTTGTTGGATTACAGAAATGCTTCTTAATACATGCTGCCTACTCGGTGACTCCACCCCACCCTGGTGCTCTTCTTTTCTAGGCATGCGATGGATTTGCCCTGTGGGGTCAGTTTTCCCCCACTAAGGATCAGTGGGCTTGTCTCTTATAGGCCCAGAGCCGGCTTCCTGTCCCTTTGGCATGAGAACTACAAGTCCAGCAGGCCCTGTGGGCCTCAGGAGGCTGATTAGCATTGTTATAAGGCAGCCCTGATATTGAACGGGTTGCCTGGCTGTGGGTCCTCACCCGCGCGCTTACAAGGGGCTTATTAATACTCCACTACAGGCACACACAAAAGGTTAATAAAAGGTTTATTTACAAGGGAAAAGGAAATAAGGAAAACGTACAACTCAGGGAGAAAATAAGGAAATAAAGTCTTTAATGCGTCCTACCCAATCCGCCGACCTGGAAACCCAAAAAGCACTCTCCGAGCTGGCCAGACCCTGCGAGCTGGTGGAGAGTCAAAATGGGGGACCCCTCCAAAGCCCACGTGTCTGGCTTTATACTAACCTGCTTAACCCCACCCTCAGGTCCCAGCCACCTTCCCTTGGGTGGTGATGGGATTTGGAGTTCCCAGTGTCTTTGGCTTTGGCCTGGGGCGGGGGTGGAGTCCACAAAGCCTGCATGGAATTAGCTTTAGGACATCCTTTTCCCCCCTAACAGCATCACTTCAAGAATGCAGATATTTCAGGTTGGGAGCAGTGAGGCCCTGAAGGCTAGGAGAAGCTTCTGTTCTTGCCTAATTGAAGCTTTCCCTCTTAGGGCTTAGAAGAATCTAGTTTGGATGGGTCTCACCCAGTTCTAAGCAATTGATACTCTCCCTTTTATTACCTAGGAGCATGTAGTTTGGGCGTCTCCCCCAGTTCTCTCTAAGAATCTCATCTTTACATCTAGAGTAAGGACGAGGTCACCACCTCTTTGTCTGTCATGTGAAATCTCCCCCTCTCTATCCTTGATGCCCCAGGTCCTAAAACCCAGCCTGAATATTCCTGGTCTGTTCCATTATTCTTCAGAATTTATGACCATGTGAATTCTCCACATGCGTATTAAATTAATTACTTTTCCTTTGCTAACCTAGCTAATGCTTTGATTACCATTCAGCCTGAGAACAGCACAGAGGGGATATGGGATGATTTATTTTGCACCCTAACAGCCTCCATCCAGCTTTACGCTCTCCTTTTCTCCTTCCAACTAGTGGTAGGGAGCAAGCCACCATTGGCCGAGGTTCACTGTCTACCATTCCATCTCTGAGAGACCCAGGGGCAGGCGTTAGGTGTCTAAGTGCAGCACTTATCAGGGCAGGGATCTGAGATTTCTGATTTGCATATGGAAGTTCTGTCTGTTAACTACACTAGTCACCCAAACTGCTCCAAGAAGACCCTCAGAAATGGCTGCAAAGAGGGGAAGGAAGAGAGGGAATAGATGAGCCTGTGGCCTCAACAGTGGTGCTTCTTTTTTTTTTTTTTTTTAAAGATTTATTTATTTTATTTATACAAGCACTGGGTTCAGTCAGAAGCGCAGGAGGGTGAGAGAATTCACCAGAGCCAGAGCGGGGAGCAGAACAGACAGACTGACAAAATACACTGCTGAGGGGAGCAGCAGGTGTGGCAGGAGAGGTCTGCGCACCATGTGGGACCCTCGCCGGCGGCCGGCGATCTATCAAACCGATGCTGCAGAAGCCACAGGCAGCTTCGCAGCCCAGTGCTCAACCGCTGCACTACTGGGGAGGCCCAACAGTGGTGCTTCTTACCTCCCACCTTGCCACCTTGTTTCATCTAGAATAACTGCACTTTGGCTTAAAAGGGGGAAAAAAATATGTATTATATAGATATTTTCCTTCTGAAAGGAAAGCTTAAGTAAAAGATTATATATATATAGGGAAAGTCTGAGGCTCCTCTCACAGGATATATGTCTTTGGGGTACATTTTGACACAGTAGAAGTAAGTGTGACCTGTGACTATCAGGAAAGTTAACAGGAGCTGAGCAAAGTGTTGGCCTCTGGCTCCAGGGTCAAAGCCCTTGATTAAGGTCCTCCCCGGTGGTACAGCAGTTGAGCGCTGGGTTGCGAAGCTGCCCGCGGCCTCTGCAGCGCCGGTTCGATCCCCGGCTGCTCCCCGGCCACCGGAGGAGGGTCCCACATGGCGCGCAGACCTCTCCTGCTGCCCGCTGCTCCCCTCAGCAGTGTACTTCGGTCCTTCTGCCTGCTCTGCTCCCCGCTCTGGCTCTGGTGAATTCTCTCACCCTCCTGCCCTTCTGACTGTACCCAGTGCTTGTATAAATAAATGAATAAAAAAAAAACCTTAAAAAAAAAAAGCACTTGATTAATTCAGGGAATGCTTTCATGGCTAAAGTCTTCTGCAACAGGCTTCTCATATTGTGATACAGACTCAGAATAAGAAAAACGAATTTGATACACAATCTAACAGGCCCTACCTCCCTCTACCTATAACAAAGTGAGTGTCGTGGACTTTTCTTTGATGCACGCAGAGGGTACTAGCAATCTGAGGGAAACTGATAGCCTGGGAGGCCAAGCTGAGGGACATATGAAGAATGGACACTGAGGAAGGAGGGGAAGAGAAAAACCTCAGGCTGGGAGACGGAGCACTGGGGTAAATAGGAGCAAAGAGAACTGGTCAGAGAATGGGAAATTGAGGGACAGGTCCAAAATGTATTTTTAAGGAACTTTGTTGCATATTTAAAATCCTCTCCTACCTTTGTCATTTCCTCAAGAGACAGAAGAGATTTGAATTGTTTTCAATTATCTATTCCTGCCTATCTGTACCAGCGCCAAGAAGGGACCATATATGATTTTGGGTTTACATGGGTTACATAAGCAAACTTTGCTGTGATTTGGAATAGTCAAAGCCTTGAATGTTTTTCAACTTCCATTTTGTCAGCTGCTTGAGTTTCTATTCTGAGAGGTGCTAACTGTTAAACATTGTTATTCACTTGTGTTCCCTAAATAACTTTTAATTAGTTTTAATTTCAACCAAGAATGTTCTGCTGATGCAGTGACAGGAATTATCAAAAATAAAATTAATAAAGAACTCACTCCAGAAAAAATCTTGCACTAAGATTGCAATATTTTATAGAATCTATCTCAGCAGAGATGCACATAATTCAAATTTTATTTGTAATGATTTTCCTCAAAGCAATAATTGCATCGCTTTGCAAATGCAAAGACATTATTTAAACATTACTTTTTACATTTCAAGCATTTTTTTCACAATGGAATTTTCCATTGTCTTTCACAGGGATTCATTGTACATATTGATGCAAGAAATACAATCAAACCAGCAACTGTATATAGCCTTTGAAATCTCATGTCTGGCTGGATAGTCACTATATTCACTACATTTTGAAAAATGATGAGCAATAATCCTGTCACCTAAAAAAACTGCCAAGAATAAAAGTTTGTCAGGGCTCTCAGAATATGAGGAGGCAGACAATACAAGAATTAAAAAAAAAATCACTGGGGCTTTTCAATTGAATCTCCCTTCCTCTTCTCCCCTGCACTTTAGGACAATGATGCCAATTGTTCCCTAACCATGAACTCATCCTGCTGACAAAGACTTGTGGGTCCCTTTGGCTAAAAAGTGGACAGATATCAAAGAGCCAGCAATCTTGGGGTAAATCCTTGGTCTTTTCTAAAGTGAATAAAGCCTTCTGAATCTTTCTGGGTAAAAATCTGGCAGAGATCAAAGAGAATTCAGAAAGGGTTTCTGATAGATCAGCCAAATATGCTAGGAGGATTCTGCACTTGAGACTAATCCAGCCATACTTTAGTTTAGTGCACAAATCGCTGAAGTCATAAATGCATGAGTGGGTTTCTTTAGTGGAAGCCTGTGATGTGCAGGGTAAGCTTGCCAAGTGCAGTGATCAACTGGAATCTTGTTTTCTCATTTTCATCATTTTCTTAAATTCTATGTAATTTGGTTTGGGACTACTTGCTTAATTACAGATTTAACCACTTGGTTAAATACACAGTGTATTTTACTGTACAACTGGCAGAATTATTCAGGTTTCTATAGTTCAATGGAAGAGTAGATGTGCTTGAATTTTGACAGAGTCTTACCTTCTCTTTTTTGTTATTGAGGTCTTAACAATAAATTAAAATATGTGCATCAGCTCCATAATTGTCTAAGTAGCCTTTTGAAGATTGGCTAGCAGGACTCAATTTTATTCAATAAATTTTGTTTATTCATCTGTCATGCTCATTTTAAGCACAATAGCCTATAACATGGCCGTGACCAGCACCATTTAAATTACCTGTGACTTCTATGTGTCTGGACTCCATGCCTCCAAGCACTAGCTTTGCTTTCGTATAGCTCTGGGCATATTGGCCGTCCCTGGGGGTGTCTGGGACTCCTGGATAGACATGCTGCATTTGCCTGGAGCTTCAATTTTACTGGAAGTCTTGGAGATAAGAAATTTAATCATTTTGACCATTTATTTAATGTGCTGCCAATTCTTTATTTAATTTGCTGTGAAGCAAACAAAATTATGCATTAGTCCTGTTATGACTAAAAACCAAATGTTGACTAATACATACAGTGATAGAATAACAACTTAGAAACCAAAAAATGTGTTTGTGTAGTTGTCAGCATTCCAGCCAGAAACCAACTGATGACTGAGAAATAAAACATGATGACACTGTCCTGGGCGGGAGAGGGGAGAGGGACTTAGCCCCCTGTCCCCAGGTGAACAGTCCACAACCTGCGTCCATTGCCTGTCAAAGTCCTCTGTCACTGGACAGGGTCTCTCAGAGCTAGGAAGAAAAAGGAAACCTCCAGCTCAGGGAAACAAGACCCATCCTATTAAGTGAGACCCTGGAAATCCTGGGCCCGCTGAGCATGGCAGCAGCAGGACAGAAGTTCCCTCCACCTCAGCAAAGCCTGCACAGAGCAGGCTGTCCCAAGGCATAGGGACATCTCCAGGAACTGTTCCCATTATTCTCTAGGCCATATTCTGTTGGCCATGACACCTCTCAACTCCTGGTGCCCGAGTCCCCAATTTTAATGGGGACCATCTTTCAGCACCCCCTTCATGCACACCCTGACTCTCACCAACCTGCCCACTCTGGACAAGACTTGCTCAGGTCCTGGCTGCTCCTGTGAGAGTTCCGCCCCTTGATCCTGGTCTAGGCCACCAGTTTCTGGCTTCTCTTTTGGCAACTAAATAAAATAATTTAATTATAATATACACACAATGCAATATACTATCCATTCATCCAAGATAACCTTCCAGAAGAATTTCCAGTAATGTGAAAAAAAATGATCACATATAGTATTGGCGAAAAATACTAGGTTACATAATTGCATGATCTCACTCATGTTTAAAAATTGTATTTATTATTAGAAAAAAAGACAATGAGAATAAAATCAAGAAGTTTACAGTTGTTTTCTGGCAAGCAAAATCCTTGAAAATGGAATAAATAGCTGCATTTAGATACATAGTAAGTTATTCAGGAATATATTGTTGAATTTTACTAATCAAATAAATGTTATTTTCTTGCTGTACTTTATTTTCTAAGTTTTCTGCAGCTAATACATACTACTAAAAAATGAGAAAACATAGTGTCAAAATTTATCCCATAGAAAATTTATGCTATGGACAAAGACTAAAATATACAAAAATGAAAATTTTGTTTAAGCGGTAAAATAACAGACTAATGGATACTGTTTGAGTCTTTAAAGTATTTTTGTACACATTGGTGCATACTGACACACTCAGCTTGAAAATCACACTTCAGGTCATATATTTATGTTCATAAAGAACCCAAAAAATCTGTGGAAAATTCATTAAAACACAAAATATATACATATGGCCCATATCTAAAAAAACTAGAGGGAAAAAAAAAAAAAAAAACCTGTTCTTGTCTTCATGTGCTCCACTCCCAGGACTGCAGACTGGGTTCAGCTAATGAAGAATTTAAAGCCTGGTTTTTCTGTGAGTAAGCACAAATGCAGAATTCAGAGAAGGGTGCTGTTTGTGGCTCCTTTGGGCAGTGCCTGGGCCCCTGGGGATGCATCCAGCCACCAGCAGACACATTCGAGAAGCACAGATCCGGGGTATTCACGCAAGGTGAGGGGGCGACCCACATGTGGAGTCCCAACCCCGAAGTAGAGACAGTGTTCTTTGGAGGACATGTGTCCTGCTGGAATGAAGAGAAGTTCCATACAGTTCAAGATATCGGCTTCCTAACTGAACTTTATTCCCCCTCCCGAGCTGAGCAAAACATCAAAGGAATAAAACCAGTTTTCTTAATGGGATCACAAAATGGTTGTACCAATTTTGTGGAGACTGGTTCTATTCTCTACTTTTTTCTTGTAAGATAATTTTTACAACCTTTTGAAGTTGTTTGGTGAAATTCAACTTGAAGTTGCTTGTTCTTTATTTTAAGAAAGGTAAAGGCAGCTTTGGCTGGGGCTGGAGCACCTGTTCTTTCAGGGCTGCGAGGATCCAGAGCCTTGTGGCTCCCTTGGGATAACTGATAATACAGCCTCCCTCCCTCCACCTCCTCACCTGCCAGAAACACCCCTGGACCAGCCTGGCTCCTAGCCATTCTAGATAAGCCTGGCTTTTCTCCTTTCTCATGCCCTGAGGGCTTTCAGGATGCCATTTGGGGGTGTGGAGAAAGAAATGCACCACAAGCTCACTAACTTGAGCTCTGACTCTGATAGTCTGGCTCCAGCCAGGCCAGTTCCACGCCTAATTCAATGAATTCTGGATTAAGGTTGAAGAGTCGACCATTCCCAAAGAGCCCCTCAAACTCTGCCTCTTACAAATACAATTTCCCAGAGACTGTTCTTTGGCATGTGCTTCCCAGAGAAGAATAATTGGCAAGTTTGGAGGATTGTGTTTGTGTTCTTTTCTGTTCTGACGGCCAATTTTCATATTGGTGAAGGAGACTCTTGTACATTTATTGGGACCTTACAAATGTGTTTCTAGGGTCCGACTCTGTGACGAACACCCCCACCCCTCCAGTTGCACTGGTTCTGTATGTCTCCCTCGCCCTGAAGAATTTAAAGCCTTCATTCCAGATCTCTCATCCCATGTGCATGAAAACTGGTGCTTTGCAGGTGGAAATACATCCCTGAGGAGCAGGCAGATCATCTGCCTCCCCCCAGCTGGCTTAGGAAAGGCAAGGGAAGATTCAGAGGCACTAAGCTTAAGAATGTGGTGTCGTGGCAGGATGGCATAGGGCAGATTCCATGATCATATGCAGACAAGTTAAGGAGAGTCCTGGAGCCCTCGGTGGCTTTTTCAGGCTTTTATTGTGTTTACCAAGTTCATGGCAGGCAGGGTACTGGGGGTCCAGGAGGCTGGCAGGCTCCCAGCCCCCAGAAAGCCTTCACTCTTTCTGGGCTCTCCGGCGGTCTCTCGTGGTCTCATTCTCTCTCTTCCGCTCGTTCTTCTTCTTGTGGTTCTGCTGCTCTTGTTCTCCATGATGCTGCCCTTATAAGCCCCATCTCAGCCCAGGTGTACCCACCTACGTATAGCCACACCCTGCACCAGGTGCCCGCCATCAGGCATGCATTCAGGACCGCAGGGATCCATCATCAATCCTAATGGCGGGGGGGGGGGGGCAGAAAAGCCTGACAATCATTTACCTGGCACGTGCGAACATGGGAATTGGGTTGGGTGAATTCTAAGCAAAATCTGGGGACCGGGTTTTAGGAATGAGAGGTTATTGTCAGGGACCCAAGGGACACACACCAGGGGCTTTCCCAGGAGCCAGTGTGGCATGAATCATCACAGGGATAGACAGACTGAAGGAAAAACCTGGCTGCCTGTTGGGCACGGAGGGTGAAGGTGTGGGGTGGGAAGTGGAAGAGAGAAACCAAACTGAGACCAAGGAGAAAATTCAGCAGGCCAGGCAGCGCCGGCTCCTCAGTCACCCAAGACCATCTCCGTATTTACTGTGTCCTGAATTTTCTCACACTTTGTAAGGGCTGGAAGGCCACAGTGCAGGTTTTCTGATCCCATGCAGACCGGGTAAAGGAGGAGTCAGAGTCCTCAGAGGTTTTGCAGGTCTTTTATTGGGGTTCAGTGGGTATATGGCAGGCAGGGGTGCTGGCTGGGGGGCTGGGAGGCTGGCAGGCCTCCCAGCCCCCAGCAAGTCTTCACTCTATCTGGGCTCTCTGGCGTTCTCTCTGCTTCTCTTCTTCTCTCGGCTTCTCTTTCTCTCAGCTTCTACTGGCGTCCCTGTGATGCCCCCCTTAAAAGCCCAGTCTCAGCCCAGGTGAATCCCATCTAGATATGCCCACACCCTACTCCAGGTGCCCGCCATCAGGCATGCATTCAGGACCGCAGATCCATCATTGATCCTAATGGCGGCGGGAGGGCAGAAAAGCCTGATACTTTTACCTTACCCTACACACTTGATAAAGGAACCTGTTTTTTCCCTCCTTGTCACTCCTCCAAAGAGATGATACAAGGACAACTTATTTGGGGCCATAAATTCTGATGATAGCTTTTTAAAAAAATCAGTTTCATCACCCAAAAGTTATGCTTGGTGTATTCATGACCTGCCTTTAGGCCCTCTAAATTTGCCTTTTCAAAGCCAGGCTCTTCTCCAAAAATCCACTCTGGCAGGAGATCAAGGGAGGGCCTGATGCTTTTCAGCTAATGATAAAATTCTGCAGTGAAGCTTTCCCAGCAGCATCCAGAAAGAACCCAGAATTAGCAATCTGGCTCTGATGACCGTAGCATATGTCCCCACACAGGCTGTGCACCTTCTCTGCACGAATCCCTGGTCCTGGCCAGCAGCAGCACTTGCTTGACCAGCTGGGGGCAGATGGTGCAGGGCACAGCAAGCTCTGGGCTCTTCTCCACAGTTGTCCACAGGTTACACGGCAGAGCCCTTCCTGCACCCGCAGAGCCTGGGGCTGTGTCTGCCCCGAGCCCTGGTGACAGTGCTGTGGTTTGCTTATTTTGACATATTCATCCCCAACACATTGAGATGAAAGGCAGGAAATGTGCAGTTCCAGTTCCTATACCAAAAGTGGTTGGGCCACATTCTATCACATTTCCAGGTCTGTCATGGGATCCCAGAGGCCAGCACAGTGCGGCTGACCTCAGGCCCAGGGCTGGTCTGGCCCAGCACGGGCTGGACGTTCCCGCCCTGCACCAAACTTCTCACCAGAGCTGAGCTTGGCCTTGCTCATTCTTGCCACTGCCTGTGGCTGAAGCCACCCCCTCAGAAGGTCATTTCCACAGGGACTATCCACTGTCCAGAGGGCCCTGCACCAGAGGGTGCCCACATCCTTCCATGCCACTCCCAGATCCTTGGTGGCCTGACTGTTGCTGAGCAATCCTGTGGAGCTTCCCCTGCCTCTCCATCTCCCTGTAAACAGGAAGTGCCTCCAGGTCCTCAGGGCAGAGTTTGAAAACCACCCCCCAGCCCAGTAGTCTAAAAATGTGAGAGGTTGACACACCAAGATCCACTCTCCACCCCCAAAATGTCCAGGCTTGCTCTTTTCCCGGAGTGACTGCTACTCCTCCCTGCCATCATCCCAGTCAGCTGGATGATTCTCCTATAAACAGGCTATCTTTTCCAGAAGACATAAGTTAGCATTGCTTCCACCCACACTCAGAATGTTAAAACATTTGAAGAATGATTTGTTCTGGGCCAAAAAAACCTTGCAGGAAGAATTCCATTTCTCTTCCTGCAGGTGTGAGCCATGTGCTGCATTATAGGAGCAATGGGGACTGTAAGTGTCCACTTCCTGGCTGTTGTGCAATTAAACCAAGCTCTCAGTCATTAGTGGCAGCGGGAGGATTTGCGCATTTCATTTCCTTGGGGATGATTTTTTTTTAGCATGGCTCTAACACACCTGATCACATTCAGATGTGTTCACGGGAAGCAGGCGATCTGAACGTGCAATAAAGCCAGCTTTCGCCATGCCCTGAGAGAGCTAAACTTCTTGTTCAACAGAAGCCTTTAAAGACAGGTACTCAGGGATGATAATGTCCTTTTGTGCCTTTGTCTAGGGCAGCTCATTAAGGTAGAGTCCACCTCAGCCTTGACAGGACAACCTCTTCCTGTGTGTTTCAGGAGAACATAATTGACTACACCACCTTTTTTCGATGTCACCACTGCCAGATACAAACCCAATTAGCAGCAGAGTTAACGCCGATGAATCTGGGAACACGGGGATAGCACGTTCTACAGCTAATCAGACCCATGGCGGGGTGACACATCTGGATGTCGTCAGGAAGGTGGGATCTCAGGGACCAGAGGGGCTGGAGCCCACATGTTCCACCAATTTCCCCTTTGTAGTAGAATTACATGGCCTTCGAGGATCAACAGAATCCTGCTCCTGTCT
This sequence comes from Talpa europaea, assembly GCF_964194135.1. Classification (NCBI taxonomy): domain Eukaryota; kingdom Metazoa; phylum Chordata; class Mammalia; order Eulipotyphla; family Talpidae; genus Talpa; species Talpa europaea. Next base: position 111,985,899 of record NC_140073.1, read on the forward strand.
GCTCAAGGCCTCCACGTCTACGAGCTTTACAGTTTTTTTCTGAGGCAGAGATTCAGGTCGTAATTCAAGTCCAGCCTGTGGTCCCCTCCACAACTCTCTCCCCACAAATCTGGGTGGATTTAAGAAGCCATTTGCTTCTTTTTTTATCTGAAGGGCTTCCTTAGGGGCTAAGGAATCATGTTCTGACTCTGGAGAACAGGAGCAAACACCTGATATCCAGGCATACGGGGATGTTCTGACCCTCGCTGACTTCAGTTTAAGTATCTACCTCTGCCTGGCAGGTGCCAAAAGGACATGCGGAAGAGACACACCAATGCAAAAGGGCAAGTGCAATAGGAAATACTTGCCTAGGCTTTGAATTATTATATGGGAGTATGGTGACTATTAATCATTGCAACATGATTGTAATGCTGGAAGGAACAGTCTGGGCACCTTACTTTTAGTAATAAAAGTCCCACTGAGAAATAACTCTGTAACTAGAGCAGCTGCGCTTGAATCTCCATCCTGCCATTCCCCACCCCTCCACCACAAAAGCCTTGCAAGGGTTTCTCAGGACATCACACTTAAGCCTGATTGCTGGCCTTGTTGTTTCAGGTGTCCTCAGCTGCTCACAGACACACTATCCCTCAGTCTTCATAGCTGCTCGGTGGGACAAAGCCACAGGGGCAGAGGAAGCCGGCCAGCTATTGAAGTAGGGTGGCAGGGGTTGGTGCCAAACTTGAAGGCCTTTCTCCTTTGCATCTGACACGTGGAATCCTGAGTTTGTCCACGTGGAGTGGCTCTACTCTAGCCCTGACCAGGTAGAAAGCATTTAGAAAGAAGTAGGGTGGACGTCTGTAGGCTCAAAGTCCCAAGGCCTGGGGACCCTCAGCTGAAGCACTTATAAGCAACAGAAATCAATTCTAGCTGATCTCATCACAAAGGAGCATGTTGGATGGTTAGGGGGAGGTTCAGAATTACAGGGAGGGCTGGAGAATGAGCTTGAGAAAACAGAGGCAGTGGCAAGGGTCACAGATAAAATCACAGCACAACTCCAGTCCTGTAGGGAAACGGCAACCCTGTTGCGTTACTGGACCTCGTGCCCTCCCAGGCACCCCTGCCTTCAGGCGCCCACAGACACAGGACCACCCCCATTACCACAATGCCCCTTTGTGGCTCCTGCCTGGCCACGGCTCTGGCTCCTCACTCAAGTCCCTGGGGTGCCCAGAACTGGCCAAGACCGACCACTTGTCTGTACCCACCCACTGGAAGTGGATAAACACCCATGTGCCTGAGCTCTGGTGCCCGTCCTCCCGCTTTATCACCTCCCACTCTTATCACCTGTGGACTGTTAAGATGATGAGAGGAGACCGCTGAGCCCTGGTGTTTTCCAATCTTGTCCCTAAATGCCCTCTCCTTCAGTCCAAGGCTGATATTCTGGTTAGTAGATTCCCAGGCCTTTCCTCTCTCTTCTTTCTCACACTATTGCCATCTTTATTCCTCTCCTTAGAGCCTCCGTGGGGATAGAGCAGGGTATGAGGCCAAGTCAAATCTGCCATTGCTCTGCAGAAAGTTTGGAGGAGAACCAGGTGAAACTAGTGGCCAACTCATGGCCAAGGCAGCACCGAGGTGTGGTTAGAAAATGCAAAGCACCAGTCCCTGATATGAAAGCAGCCCCTGTGGGGCGTGGGCCTCCCACCCGGAGCCAGGACAAGCTCAGATACAGGATGGAGCAGCGCGAGTCGGGCTGAGTTCCTCTCCCCCAAGGTAGGAAGAAAGTGGAGTGGGTGGAGAACGCTGGGAGGTTCTGAAAGATTATAACAAGACTTCTCAATTTATCTTCTCCCCAGCTTCCGCAGCCAGTCTGCAGTTGGGATAAATTCAGCACAGGAGGAAAAGGCAGCCTTTCCTCCTCCTCTCCTCTCATTTTAGGTGAGAGGAGGAGGTGGCATGGGGGATAGAGAAAGATCTGGCAAGCTCACCAGCTGGTGCTGTGGAGGGCTGAACAGAGTGAGCTCTGCGCCCCCACACACAGGGGCTGGGCTGGAACAGAGAGGTGCCTGCCTGCGCTCTCCCTCTCCCCAACTCCTGGGAAACCAGGATGGTCTCAGGCGTGGAGGGAATGGGCAGCCCCCTGCTCGGTGTCATTGGAGGTCCCAACAGCCAGCAGGCCCCGTGGGGCTGCCAGCCAGGCGCAGGGTGTGTAGCGTCTGGTGGGGACCACATTTTTGGAGTGTAGTGTTGCTTTCAGAAGTACCCCATTGAAATGCAACCCCTGTTGCCTGGGAACAGTAATGTCTGAACAGCTCAGCCCCCCCCCACAGAGCTAGCCATAAGATTACTGAGAGTAGCCTCATGGGGTAGGTCTAGGGGTGAAGTTGGAAAGATTTTGATGCTAGTGAGGGTGGGGGGCATGCAGAGGTGGGTGCTCTGGGGGTTGGGATTCCATGAGGCATTTAGATAACAAGGGGCACCAGGAAGATGGAATGGGTGATGGAAGTGGTGTTGGGGACAGGCCTGATGGCCCCTGAGATGCAGCCTGTCCTCTCTGTAGTAATGGGAAGATGCTAGAAAGCTTTGGAGCCAGCGTTCAAACCCTGTAAAAGCATCATGAAGAGCTGGGGTCCACAAGACAGGCCTAAAGACTTCCTGGACTATGGTGGTGGTGGTGGTGGGGATGGGGTGGGACCACAACTGCTACCTCACTTCAGCAGGGAGAAGTAACTCTCGGCTCCAGGGGCTGACATAAGCAGAAATTTATTGCTTCAATTTCCTAAATGGTTGGTTTTCCTATTTGGTTCAAGGCCTTGCAGCTATGGAGTACTTGGTTCCACTTTTGGTTCATTTTTTGCCACACAGGGAACCACACAGGGGCCCACAGGTTGACCTGGGTAGATGATCATCCCCCCATGACATGTGGCTTCTGAGATTGTTACTTTGAGCAGCAGTGTCTGTACTCCAGGATGTCGTTGATTGCCTGGATGATCAAGCTCTAGTTACAGTAGTAGTTACTGTTACAGGTTGTGGCCATTGATCTTTTCTGTGGACTGAGCTTTGCAAATCTATATATGGTTTAGCACCATAAATGGTGTGCTGGTTTGGCTTTGCGTCATGTGCAGACTTTTGCTTGTGACCAAGCTGAGAAACAACCTACCATGTGACAAATGATGTGTATTCGTTCATCTTTTTGGTTCCCAACTTGATGTGTGAAATTTGGCGATTGTGCCCTGACTACTTGGAGGGCACAGGACTGCTGTTGTGCTTTTGAGTAGGTCAGGTTGAAGACTGGAGGCCAGCATGGAGGGGGGGGGTCCTAAAAGGGAGGCATGGGAGGTGGGTAAGCGGGGCATGGTTATGCTCTTGATAAAGACATGAAAAGAAATGAGTGTCATATTGTGTGAATATAAACATGCATACAGTTATGTCAATGGTAATCTGGTGGTAGAACGTGGGTGAATTTTCATTATATTCTGATTTCCAGTTTTCTGTACTGAGATTATCTTACCCATGTAATTAAAGAAAGCAGAGAGAAGGAACAAACTTATTTTCAGATTTTTCTAGAATTATAACCAGTGTGTTGCTCTGCTGTCCATCCACCCACCTGTTCATGTATCTGCATAGAACACCTGGAATGATGTTGGTCAATTGTTTGGGATGGTAGTTTCTGTTTGTGGTGGTCTTTGTACTTACCTCTATAACTTGGCATTTGTAATAATGAGGTACATTTTTGGTAAAGAGTAATCATCTTTATCAATAGAGCAGCATCTCTGCTCTATTATGGGGTAACTCCAATCCACGCAAGAGCTCCCAGATGGCAGGGTTCAGCGCGAGTTTGATCTCATGTCCTTGCTGCCCTGCTTGTGCTGAGGCTGTTGGGGCAGGTGTGCAGCTTAGCAGGGAACATTGAGGGGATTTGCAGGCAACACCTGGGCTCTGTTTAAACCCACAGTGTTAATTTTACAACCAATTGACTGTGTCTGTAGTGGGCTAGGAGTCTGGTTTGCAGCTTTAGGGGTGACAAGTACCTGGGTCACCCTGTCCTTAAGGTCCTTGCACAATGCCTCTCCTGCCTTTACCACCCTGAAACTGGGATAAGGGTCCTGGGAAGGAACTCCAGGGTTTGAAGGTCATTGAGGTAAAGATGCATCTGCTGACTCTTCTTCTAGTAGAACAGACAGGCAGGGCCTCCTTGAGTAGAGATTTGCAGAGCATTTTCTGAGTATCAGAGAGCCAGGAAGCAACAGGCACTTTCTCAAGTGGGGTGGGTCAGAACTCCACAACCACTTAGGAAAACAGCATGGCGTTCCTTCCTAGCAGGCATGAAGACACACAGACACTAGGCCTGGGCAATCCTCTCCAGAGCAAAAGCTCTGTTTCTAGAGATGTAGAAGGATAATTATAGGAGTGTATTCCTAATAACCCCAAATGGGAAGCACCCCACTGTCAACAGTCGTGGCATACGGACATGAAATAAGCTGAGCTGTGTCTAGGGGCTCATTATAGGTCTGCAAAGATGAACTATGGCTGGCTGCAATGACATGAATATAATTCACAAAGTTGGGTGAATAAAGCAAATCCAAAGAGTATGTACAAAATATTCATGCAGAGTTCAAACAAGTAAAACTAAGTCATTTTTAAGGGATAAATCAGCAGCATAAACATGAAAATATCAAGAAAACATTTTATAAAATTCAGGATAATGTTACACCTGGGGAAGGGAAGCATGAGTATTCGCTGGCATTTCCTGGGGCATGGGGGACTGCCAGGCAATGTTCTACTTTTTAATGATGACAAGGATGCTTGCTTTACAATTAGTTATTAAATGGTTCAATTACACTCCATGTACTTCTTTGAATATATGCTATATTTCACAACAAAAAAATAAAAAGCCAAATGTAGCAGAGGGATCTTCTTTCTAGCTGCCACATCTAGAAATGGCCTCTTCTGTTACCCAGAAGTTTCCTTTATTTTTTTGTCACATCCTGGCCTGCCATGTGATAACTTTGATGGTTGCCTACCTCATTTGACCACAATGAGCCTCAGAGTTCTCGTCTACACAAGGAGAGTAGTAATTATTTTTTAAACAATTATTATAAAACTAGAGGTAACTTACATAAAATGATTAGCAAAGATCTGGCCAAGTAGTAGGTGTTCAAAAAGAGCAGCTCACCATAAACTAACCAATCTCCTTTATTAAATATGCTGTTTTTAAAAATTATTTTCATTCTGTTTTTAATTTCACTCTACCAAACCACCTATGCCCATGTTCTATCTGCTTCCATCTCCTATCCTTTCTACCCTTTCCCTTTTTCCCCCAGGTAACCATTATCTTTTTTTGGCCAATTTCAATTTTTTTCTTCTATTGTTTGCGTATACTTGTTTTTTTGGCATTTGTGTTCTGCAGATGGGTGAGACCATCTGAAATCTTGTACTTTTTGACTGATCACTCAGCATAATCACCTCAAGATCTGTTCTGAATGCCATGGTTTCATCTTTCTTCACAGCTGTGTAATATTCCATTGAATACATGCTCCAGTTTATCCATTCATTTCTTGAAGCACACTTGGGTTGGTTCATTCCATGATTTGGCAACTGTAAACCATGCTGTTTTGTACATAGGTGTAGCTAGATCTTTTTGTGTTAGATTTCTAATTTATTTGAATAAATACCTAGTAACAATATTGCTGGGTCAAATGGAATTTCCATTTTCACTTTCTTGAGAAATCTCCAAACTGTTTTCTACAGGAGCCATACCAGCTTGCATTCCTACTAAGAGTGAATGAGAATTCTCTTTGCTGCAACCTCACTAACATTTGTTAATTCCGTTCTTTTTTATATGGGCCATTCTCACAGGGGTGAGGTAGTATCTCAGTGTGGTTTTAATTTGCATTTCTCTTATAATAAGTGATGTTGTACATCTTTTCATATAGCTATAGGCCATCTGAATGTCTTCTTCAGAGAAGTGTCTGTTGAGGTCCTTTGCCCATTTTTTTGATTGGGTGGTTTGCTTCTTTGTTGTTAGATTGTGTAAGTACTTCATAAATTTTGGAGATTAACCCCTTATCAGAAATATGGTATACAAATATTTTTTCCCATTCTGTAGGTTGCCTTTTCATTTTTGTGATAGTTTCTTTCAAGGTACAAAAGCATTTGTGTTTAATATAGTCCCACATGTTTGTTTTTGGTTTTGTTTCCCTTATTGCTGGGGTTGTATTCCTAAAGACATCTTCATGATACTGTCCTGTAGTGTGTCCTCTATATGTTCATTCAAGTACTTTATGATTTCAGTTCTTATATCCATATTTAATCCATTTTGAGTTAATTTTCATGTATGGTATTAAACATGGGTCTTGCTTTATTTTTTTGTATGTGACTATCCATGTTTCCCAGCACCATTTATTTAAAAGGCTCTTTTGTCCAGTGTTTGGCCATAATTCCTTAGTCAAAAATTAGCTGTCCAGGGCCTCCTCTGGTGGTGCAGTGGTTGAGTGCTGGGCTGCGAAGCTGCCCGCAGACTCTGCAGTGCCAGTTCAATCCCTGGCTGTGGGTCCCACATGGTGCGCAGACCTCTCCTGCCACCTGCTGCTCCCCTCAGCAGTGTACTTCATCAGTCTGCCTGTTCTGTTCCCCGCTCTGGCTCTGGTGAATTCTCTCAACCTTCCGCGCTTCTGACTGTACCCAGTGCTTGTATAAATAAATAAATCTTTAAAAAAATTAGCTGTCCATATTTATTTGGATTTATCTCTGGGCTTTCAATTTCTGTTCCATTGGCTTGAAGTTTGTTTTCATTCAGTACCATACTGTTTTGATTACTGTTGCTGTGTAATATTGTTTGAAGTCAGGAAGTGTGATGCCTCCATTTTTCTTTTCTCTCAAGATTGTTTTAGCTATTCAGGGTCTTTAGTGGTTCCATACAAATTTGATAATTGCTGTATTTCCTTAAAAATGTCATTGGTGTTTTAATAATTATTGCATCAAATCTGTAAATTGCTTTGGGCAATATGGCCATTTTAATGATTTTAAGTCTTCCTATGAGCATGGGCTATCTTTCCATATTTTTGTGTCTTATTTCCTTTAACAGAGTTTTATAGTTTTCACTGTATAGGTCCTTCACCCTTTCATTAAATTTATTCCCAGTTTTTTCATTCTTTTCATCATGATTACAAATGGAACTGCATTCCTTATTTCCCTTTCTTCTAATCAGAAGTTTTCTTTATCCCAGGAACCGCGAGCAGCATCTCTGTCCAAGTCTATAAATCAGTATGCTCTTATTTACCAAGTTTTTTTTTTTTTTTAAAGATTTATTTTTATTTATTTATACAAGCACTGGGTAAAGTCAGAAGTGCGGGAGGGTGAGAGAATTCACCAGAGCGGGGAGCAGAACAGGCAGAAGGACTGAGGCACACTGCTGAGGGGAGCAGCAGGCAGCAGGGGAGGTCTGCGCGCCATGTGGGACCCTCCTCTGGTGGCCTGGGAGCAACCGGGGATCGAACCGGTGCTGCAGAGGCTGTGGGCAGCTTCTCAACCCAGCACTCAACCACTGCGCCACCGGGGAGGCCCTCTTATTTACCAAGTTTTATGAACATAACCTTAACACTTGTGGGAGTTGGGGTGAGGAATGTGCCACTCCCAAGAAGGAAAAACATCAGAAATAACAGGAAACAGTAGACAAGCCCCAGACTTCCACTGCTGGAGACATTCTGAGGAAAAGCAGCTTAGTGAAGGCTGGTGTGTGTATATCAGCTTCTGTGCTGGTCCTGAGAATGGATTAGGTGAAGAGAAAAGGTGTGGGGGAGGGTGAAGAGTGGGAGAGGGTCTTGTGAAGAAAGAAAGGATGTCATGAAAGGTGGTGGGAAATCATGATGTGGTAGAGGGCTGCCTGGCCAGACATCCATGGGTGATTAATGGAAGCCAAGTATTGCTGGGTGACTCAGGAGGGTCTAGAAAATCAGGAAGATGAATTTCCCCCCTACCCCTCTTCTGTCTCCACCTCGTTGCTAGTTTAGGGCTATTGATCAATCAGTGGATCATCAATCTTCTCCCAGACACACTTGGTGCTCTTCACAGTCAATCCAAGGGAATTGAACTAAGATATACAGACGCCCTCAAAGAAAAACAGTGAGTGAATATGGGAGAATTAAAAAATAAATACAATGATGCTCTTTGCCAACCCCCATTAGAAATCAATCTTCATCTGCCCCAGGAAACACACTGATCTAAAGTGCATGGGGCTTGCTGTGAAAAATAGCACAATGGTTCTTCCAGAAGTTCAATAGAGAGTTACTGTATGGTTCAACAATTCTACTTCTGGGTATATACCCCAAAGAACTGAAAACAGGGACCCCAAAAGATATTTGTCCTCTCATGTTCATAGCAGCGTGAGTCATAATAGCCAAAAGGTAGAAACCAAGTGTCCACTAGCAGATAATAAACGGGGTACATGCACACAGTGAGGGGGTGATCAGTCTTGAAGGGAGAGAGGTGTGGATACACATTATATAAAACACACATGCACCTCCATCACATTAAGTAAAACAAGGCCAACAAGGATAAATATTATATGATTGCTTTTGCATGAGGTACCTAGAATAGACAGATTTACAGGGACTGAAAGCAAAATAGTGATTCTCAAGGACTGGGGAGGAGCAAGTGGGGAGTCATTGCTCATTGGGTACACAGTGCTGCTCAGCATGATGTAAAGTTCTGGATGTAGATGGTTGCAAGACAGTGTGAATGTACTTAAAAATGGTCAAAATGGCACATTTTGTTACAGGTATTTTATACACCAGAAAGCACTCTATAGCAGTTATTTTAGTTCCCCAAATTCCTATGCTGAAATCCTAACCTCAGTGATGATGGTAGTAGGAAGTGGGGCCTTTTGGAGGTGATTAGATCATGAGGGTGGAGTCTTCCTGAATGGGATTAAGTGCTCTGATGAGACGAGAACTGTTTCCTCTTTCTGCTCTCTGCCTGTGAGGACACATGGAGCAGGCCGTCTGTCACCAGGAAGCAGGCTCTCATAAGACACCTTGATCTTGAAGTTCCAGCCTCCAGAACTGCTGAGGAGTAAATGTTTACTGTTTTTGCCACCCGGTGCATGATAATTTGTCTTCCCAGTCCAAGCTAGGATGGCCTCCAGACTCCTGTGTTTTGAGCTAGGGGCGAGCGACTGGGGCTGTGGGACCATTTGAATGGCAGGAAAGATAGAAAATAAAGTAAAATTTCCTCCCTGAAGATCAAAAGGGCAGATAGAGCTGAGGAGAACACCTCCTTGGCCTCTGTCTGGAGCCTTGCCCCGAATGCCCTGTGTGAAGCTGGCTGCTGCCTGGGAAGCAGGCCAGCTCTCCTCCTCCACTCATGCCTGAACAAAGGCTAGACCCAGCCACTCTCCTAGGAACTGTTCCCTGGAAAATTACCTTTTATAGTTCTTTTAATGTGGGAGCCCACTCTGGTTGCTATTTGAAAAAGAAAATGAATTTAAATACTAAAGATGCTGCAATATGCTTACACATACACAATGGAAAATTTGCTTCTCAAACAGCTTGAGCAGAAAACCTCACATCCCCATGGCAACCAGATTTCACTGTGACCACGCATCTCTGCCAGGTCACCCACCCATTTGCCAGCCTCAGTTCTTCAGCCCCTCCCCTCAAACAAATGGGGCCCACATGACACCAGCACTGCGGCAGTTCTGGTGCTCTGGGTGCCTGGACACCAGCGCCTCTGGAACGCGTCTCAGGGAGTAGGGGACGAGCTTCTCCTGGAAGTCCCCAAGAGGCAGTGGACTCTGGGGCAAGCCTTTGCCCTATGGAAATGCTAGGCCCGGGCAGCCTGCCGGGGGTGTATTGTGCTGGGATGACTGGATGGGGTTCCAACTGGTTGTGAGCTGCTGACCAGAAAATCAGCCCCTGGGTGGTCACAAGCCTGCAAACCCCACATTCAGTAAAAACTCAGCCAAGAGCTAGACCCGTGATTCTTTATTATTCTGTTGAATAGTCAGTCATCAGGACTCCTTTCTAGAGTTTCCATAACATCTTCCCCTTTGATCTTTTAGAACAAGTACTTCTTTCTAACATGTGTCCTCAGCACCATTTTCAAATAGCATGTTGGAATGCCCGACCTACGATGGGGGCGCTGTCCTGAGTAGCCAGAGGCCTGCCTTTTATGTGCTCACCCTTCCTGCTTTGCAGGGGGGCATGGGGATAAAAGAAAGCCTGCAGTGCCAATGTTTCAGTCACTGACAGGCCAGCATTTTCCTCATCTCTTTTGGAATGTAGTTTTTATAATCGGCAAGTCTTGTTTTTAAAATTCCAGATTCAAAGTCATGAGCACTCTGAGAATTGACTTAAAATGTTTGCCCTTAGAATGATATTTGAATGGGCCAGGCATTCATCGGAAATGTGCATCTCCAGTTTTCAAGGAAAATGTATGTGGGCAAAAGCAACTATCCATGTTGTTGGTGGATTTTTCCCCCCTTTTTCTGTATTTTGAGCATGTACAAAGTGGGGGAAGGGCAGTATTTCCTGACAGGTTTAGCATTTTAAGCTACAGCTGGCCGGGTGGGGGCAATGCTCTCCAGGGCCATTCTGAGTCTCCTCAGCACCCATCTATAGAGCCACACAGGGCCGTTGGCATTTATTCCTTGTGAGAAATCAGCCTCAGAATGATGTTTCAACAAACTCAACCCTTTGCTTCTCCCATCATAAAATTGGAAAAGGAAGAAAGGACATGGTTCATGGGCTGTGGGCAAGGAAAAAAGCTTTGGCATAAGCTCGGTCCAGCCAAGGAGACTTGAGCTTATAGACTTTGCAGAATGAAATGCTCTGGCTTCCCTCCCCAGGAGGATGGCTATTCATTTGGAGAAGCTATAGTAGCAGCAAGCCAGAGAAGACAGCATGCAGGGGAAATAATGAATGAGTGTCCCCAGCTCCCAGCTCCCCTGACCTGGGGGCCTCGCCCTAGCATTTTTAGGTGATGCTGTCGTCCCTTCTTTAAAAAAAAAAAAAAAAAAAAGTGACATGAAACTTCTTCCCTTTGGCAGCTGTTTTATTTGCTACACCCGGCCAGACCTATGAGGCTACAAGCCTGTCTTCACAGATGTTTCCTTTTAATCACTGTAATTAATATTAATGGTGATTAATTTTTAATGAGGACCTACTTATCAAGAAACACACTAGCAAAATGCCCATCGGTAATTTGAATAACCTTGCTTTTGTGAAGTCAATTGTCCTTTATTCTTGGCCTCCTGTTTCACAGACCATGCAGTGGATCCTGGCATTCTCTGATAATTTATTGGTTTCCCAGATCTGGGACAAGACCTTGTGTTTCAAGAGTGGAAACACAGGGAAGTTAGCTGCCCTGACGGTATCTCCTTCCACTTGTGAAGGGGCTGGATGAGGGCTTCCTTCGTCTTCCTGCAGCGCCACAAGGGATGGCACTGCTGTCTGTGAGCCTTCACTGTGTAAAGCATGGCGCGAGGTGGTGCCACCTGTTCAGGATGCTTTGGGAATCCCGGGCAGCAGAGCGTCCTGGGTCCTGCTCTGACAAAGTGATGGATGCCTTGTCTGGGCGAGCCTCATTGATGGCCCTCCGTAGGCAGCTTGCTGATTCCACCCAGCCCTCACTTATTAATCATGTAGAAGCCCTTAATAATGTGGAAACTCCCCTCCACAGGGCAGCCAGTTTTATTTGGTTTCCAGGTGTATGGAATATCTTTTCCCATTCTTTCACTTTCAGTCTGTGTATCTTTATATCTGAACATGTATCTCTTTTAGGCAGCAGAGATTGCCCCCTCCCTTTTAAAAAAAAATACATTCAGCCACTGTATCTTTTTTTTTTTGGGGGGGGCATTTTAAATTTTATTTTTATATTCCCCATACACTTGCAACCCCCTTATTTTGACCCCCTTTCCCCGCCCCCCACCCCCCATAGTGTGTCTCTGGTTCATAGTTGTTTGTTGTTTGTTGATTTTTTTCTTTCTTATAGTTATTCTTTTTCCTGGTCCCTTGTTTAGGTTTTCTAGATTCCTGCTATGAGTGAGACCATCTGGTATTTTTCTTTTTCTTTCTGGCTTATATCGCTGAGCATGATCCCTTCCAGCGCCATCCATGTTGCTGCAAATTGCATGTGTTTATCTTTTTTGAATGCTGAGTAATATTCCATGGTGTATATGTACCACATCTTCTTGATCCAGTCATCTATTTTTTGGCATTTGGGTTGTTTCCAAAGCTTAGCTATTGTAAATAGTGCTGCTACAAACAGGGGTGCAGGTGCTCTTTGGAACTGATGTTTCTGTGTTCTTTGGGTAAATACCTAGGAGTGGAATTGCTGGATCATATGGGAGCTCTATCTTTAGTAGGTTTAGGAATCTCCACACAGCTATCCATAGTGGTTGGACCAGTTTGCACTCCCACCAGCAGTCACCCACTGTATCTCTTGATGGGAGAATTTAGTCCATTTACATTTAAAGTAAGTATTGATAGGTGTGTATTTCTCATCATTTTTGTTTTCTAGTTTTTGAATTGCTCTGTTCATTTTTCTTTTGCATCTTTTGTGATTTGATGATTTTCTACAGTGGCTTGCTTAGATTCCTTTCTCTTGTGTATCTACTATAGGTTTCTGCATTGTGGTTACTGTGAGGCTTACATAAAACAACTTACACTAGTCTTTTTTAAGATAATGACTTGAGTTTGTAATCTGCATTTTTACTCCTGCCGCCCTTCCAGTGCCATGATTTGTGTTTTTGATATTGCAATGTTCCTAGAATCCTGAGACAGAGCTCTGGCGCCAGTGTGGTTGAACTTAACCTTTGTATGTCCATGTCATTTCCTTTGTCACATAGTTTAGACATAATAAAAAATACTTGAAATTATTCCACACCATTATTAATTTTCTTTGGTAATAAAAACTGTCTTAGGAAAATGACCATTCTAAGGAGAGGCATCCAAATTTCAGACCATGCCTTGGTTTTTTGCATGGATAAGCCTCAGCTTGTGCCCAAGTTGTAACTTGTAGGCACATCACTAATCTAAGCTTAAGATAATTAGAACCAAATGATTTTTATGTTTTCAGAACATTCTAAGCCTAACTCTGGAAGGTCCTTTATGCTAATTTCCTTTAGTAAGTCATTTTGATCTCTGAACACGATCTTTCCTGCCATTTATTGTAATCATAGTGACACAGGCAGTTAAGAAATACTTTAGAAATGGAAAAAACAATCCTAAGAGCTCTAGCTTTACATGCTGATGTTATTTGCTACATTACAATTGTGACTGTAATTGGAATATCAACAAAATGCCCAGATGTCTAATGGTTAACTAGAATTCCAAAAGTTAAGTCAGCAACATGGCTCTTATATTTCTTGTGTTGCTTTGTGCTATTTGGTGGAATAAGCAATAAAGGAAAACATTTTTATATTGTAAAATATGCTGTGACTGAAAGGTTATATTAAAATATAATCTCTTTAGTGAAGAACAATAAAATTCACTAGTTACAGTTCCTTATACTATGTGGTAATGAATGAATCTCAATTTTGAGTTAAACTCTCTCATTTGTGCTTTCAATATGTGAGTATCAGTTGATGTGAGTCTTATGTGATGTGCAGGGCTAGTGAATCAATTTTACTTTAAAAATTATTTAATCATTTGCCTCATGAGAGCCCAAATGATTTTAATGAGGTAGAACATGTTTAAATCAGCAAACTAATACAACCTTTATTAATGAAATTGCTAGTTTGTCTTAGTTAAGATTTGGTCTATTAACTATAACCTAATTCTTTGACTAGGCCAAACCAAACTCCTTCTGTTTATTCCCCCCCTTTGGGAGGTATAAAGTTGCAAGTCTGATTAGATAAATGGTGAGAGTCTCTCAGCTGTCAGGTTGAGACCATTCCCTGTTCCAGAGGGTCACCAGCTGTTCACATGGAACTGGCTAAAGGAGTGCTGTGTGCTGCACTAGGCTGCATGAACTGATAGCAGTATTGTCTAGCCTCATGTGATGGAGGGACACACGGGACAAGGGACACTGTGGCAGGAGATGATAGGGTTGGGTTCTTACTAGCTCTGTTGTCCCGTTCCAGGCAACACAGGCTCACCTCCAGAGGTGGGTAGCTAAGTAGTTATGATATAGATGCTTCCACATAAGCTCACAGGGGGTCAGTGTGAAGTCATTTTCTTATCTCCTTACATTATTGGTCAAATGAATGTTTATGATCAAGTTGAAAGTATCAAATGGAATTGTAAGAGTGTGGCTTGTGAGCCTATATTTCTTCTCCAAGAAGGCAAATACATCTACACAGTCTTGTTTTATCTTTCCATTGATGGCTAGTGCTGAGGCCCACATAGGAAATAGATGCTTAAGAAGAAAGTAGATGAAATGCAAGTTTGACTTGCCAAACTGACCCAACAAGTGCTTTGAGAACTGGAACTGATCTTGTTCCCAGGCCTAGCATGGTGTCTGGCCCATGGGGAACTGGCAGGAAATGCATGTGGAATGAGGACACAGGTCTGAGCTTCATTTGGAGAGAGAATGCAAGTGAGAACTAGATATCTAGAAATTACAGAATCGGACATATCCCTGACAATGCTATAGTCTTCTTAATCGTCTACATTCCATCATGATGCCATCAAGGGTCAGGACCACCCAGATACTCAATGGAGGTGTAACGTGCGATGATGATGTGTATAAAGATCACTGCTGCTTCAGCTCATAAAGGGAAATGCCTTTCGTGCAACACTAGACAAATGTGTGTGCCACAGGTAAATCAAGTTGTTATAGGTAAATCAATCAAGTAATGAAGATGTTTCCCTATTTTCAATGACTAAAATATATAGTTGGGGAGAACAGAGATTTGGGCATCTTACTTTTCTAATATGCATTTGAAAAAAACAGCTTTTTTGCTCTTTAAGTGGACTTGCCTATTGGTGACATAAACTGAAATAATTTCTTAGAAATAAAGAGCATTGGAACCTTGAACTCAATTAATTTAGAGGCCTTCCATTTAAGCTCATGAAGTAACCAGAAACATTTAGCTTAATATCCATTCTTGCATTTAAGAACATATTTTTAATCTTAACTACTTCCTCTGGCCAGCTGGTGTAACAAACTGGCATTAAAAACAAGAAATATAGAGAAGGAAAAATCTGATTCCTCAATAATTTCTTCAAAAGTATAGACAGAAAATTGGGAATGGAGTCTGGTTTCAGGGCAGAGTCTCTGTGGTGCTGCCAAATCAGTGGGTGATTGTGGAAAGTTTTATTGGCCTCTCTTCCCACTACTGACTGGTGGAAATAAATAGAAGTCTCTGCCTCATCATAAAAGGCCAACTCTCCCACTAGTCATAGGAAGATATACAAAAGACTAGAGTTAAGTACTGAGTAAAAACCTCCCAAAGGGAATGGGAGTTTTTCTTCATTTCAAGGAGTGTCACCCCAAAGTTCAACAGTGCTTTAAGGAGGAGCCATTACTTATAGCTGCATGTCCTGTGTATTTAAAACATAATCAAGTGCATCATTCACAGGCTTGATAGATGGTAATCTTGTCATACCCAGAACTTTGTCTCAGCAGGCGGGAAATGCATGTTGGTATTTACTGTGATCAGGCATTGCTTCTGCTTCAGATATACCTCTAATTCTACTAAATGCCTACTCTAAAATTAACCCTATCTGTTCCTGTTAAAAAACAATAGGGTGATCAATAAAGCACATTCATTCAAAACTGAATTCTTCCTTGAAAAGGTCTTTATACAAAATGAACCTCAGACATGAGCTCCTGCCTAACCCAGGGACAGATTCATGTGATCAGATTTCTTTGACCAATGTATTTCATGAGTCAACAGCATTGTCTTGGTGTTTAGTGCCTTTTAGTGATCTCCACTTTAAGGGAAATTTCCTATGTTATATAAAGCAAATCTCTTGTACCTTATTATATATCCTCTGTTGTTTAGTGCAAAGACATTTTTTCACAGGAGACTGTGGTTGAGAAGAGAGCTGTAATGGACTATATCTCCTGAGTAACCATACTTTTCTGAACAGAAACAATAAAACATATTGCCAGCCTCTTGCTATAGCTTAGGGGCAGAAATAGGGGGAAACACCAGATTTCTGTCAGTTTCCATTATCTTTGAGATAGTCTTGAAAGTATCAAGGAATGACATAACAAAGATGGGAAAAATCTTCTCATGTAGTATTTTTTTTTATCTTTTAAAAGCAGGATAGAATGTTAGTTCTGGAAGGGTGCTCATCTGCCAGACAAGGACACAGACTCTGGAAAGTCATGCTCAAAGGCACAGGGTGGCCAATGACAGTACTGGGGCACTTCCCTGGCATCCAGCTGCACTGGCACCCTCTGCTCTCTGGGTGTCAGGTTGCTGTCTGGGATGCCTCTCAGGGCACTCTGCACTTACCTGCATGTCAACGTCATGCATTTCTGACAAAACAAATGTTTACAGTCACTCTTTTGTAGTTAGTCTTTTTTTCTTCTGGTAGATCTAAAAGGAACTCTTGTGTTCCCAACGCCTCCCTCCAAAAAACGTATTTGAGAAAACAGTCTAGGTTTCTACAGAGCTTACAATAAGAAAAGGAAATCCAATGAAGGGTGCTCCATTTCTTAGCCATTTTAAATTATTTTAGGAACTCAACATAAAACTTGCAATAGTGAACAAAAGAGGTGAGGGGATACTCAATATTCAATAAATAGCCAAACACATTTCTCCAAATACTTTCAATCATGGGAAAAGAATAAATTATCAATATTTTTTATTTCTAAAAGCCAAATTTAATAAATTAATAAATGCATGCCAGATAAAAACACAAAAGCACAACTGAAAACCAGTAATATTTTAACAAAAGATTCTGCATTGTACTTTTTTATTGGTGTGGAGAATTTACTAAAGTAATCTGCTTTTTGCTCTTGCTGGAAGGAAAGTACTATGTTAAAGAAGAACTAAGAGAAACCAGAAATAAAGCATTTGAGGAAAAATAGGCCTATGTCAGTAGATGGCAATGCAGCAGGCAGAGGTGCTGTCTTATCCACTGTAGTTGCATGTTTATGTGAGCATCAGAACCAACGACAGAACCCAAAAGCGAAGTCACGACAGAGTCACTCTGCGAAACATGCTGACTTACAACCATAGACTACCCAGGACGAAGAGGCGGTGCAGGCTTGTTGTCTCCTTGGTATGGGGTTCCCGTGCCAAATAGGGGGCTAATCATGCAATAGCTTGAGTTTCTCTGAACATGATAAACACCCAGGAGTACTAGAACTGCAAAGCGTGTGTTCACTGTTTTACAAGGACAGCTGAGCGGTGCTACGAAAACAACAGAAAGTTCCTTCATTTTAATCTGGTTATATGCCCAAACCTCTAACCAAGAAATAATTCAGCTAGACGAGCCAATTAAATTACTATAAAACATTCCTTCATCTGTAAAACGTTTTCCTCCTCAAACTAAAAGTTTAAAATAAAATGTCTTCATTTTTGATAAGCAGCTCTACCACCAGTCTCTGATACCGTATATCATTCAGTGCAGCCATTGCATCTAGTTCTGGAGATCTCATGAGAGTTGGGCCGAAAACAATTCCGAGGTTCTCTGCATTCATAAGGTTCTCCTTTTCATGGAGGGTCACTCTGAAAAATACAGGTAAAGCAATCTTTAAGACCAGGGGTCATCGTGCATGGGCACTGACACAAAGACAAGCCCCACAGTCTGGGTCTGTGTCCAACAGAGTTCTTCTGCTAGGATGGGTCACAGAACTTCTTGACTTCAAAATACTGGCTTTCCTTAAAGTAAAACACCTTAATTTTCACTTCAGGTGACCACTGAAGTGGAGGTCTGAGCTTCTGTGCTGGATTGTGCCGGTTCAGCTCTGTTTGTGGATTCTTTGCAGCCCACTGGTATGGGGGCATGTTTGCAAATAGAGAAGGAACTGTGTCTTGACTGTTCATGAGCCCTTCCTTCACTCTGGCCTTCTTGTTTCCAGAGAATATTTTGCTGGGGGAATAGTTTGCGTGTCCAGGGGAAAGTGGTAGTGATGTTACTAGGAAAATGCTCAGGGTGAGCAATCTTGTCAGCAAGTGGAAGTGATTTTATACGTTCTTTTTACTGCTACAGGAAAGGCACGGAAATCATAACTTGAGAGTTATTCCTTTGCTTTGGCGTGGAGTACTTAATGATATCCAAATATGAAGCAGACCTGAATTTACACATGATGGTGTACACTTATTGATAGTTTTAATGAATTGTTTCCCTCTATAAAGCACCATAAGTAAATATTCATTTCCAGGTAGCTCACACTTAAGACCTAAAGCAGATGTCAAATTCTGCTGTCTTTTTTGGTTACTGACTGGTCATATATTTTTAAGTTCTAAAATCACTAAAACTTGAAGCAAAGCTTTTGAAATAATATGTCCAACTTATAGAGATTAGGGGCAACTAAGCAGGGAAATAAAGCTCTATCACCATCAACCACTTTAAGACATTAAACTAGAACTGAATTTTATTTTCCATCCCTCCCTTTACTTTATTCCATTAATTTTTCTAGAGCAAGTTTCAGTATTGGCAACATTAACTCAATAATTTAAATACCCATCACCAAGTCTGAAGTGCCTAGTTTGGAGTAATAAAAAAAGCAAGGCTTCTTGCAATTGCTCTGCTCTTGATTTATTATGCTAATGCTAGTGTCTTTACAGCCACAACCACAAAATTTACCACAAAAATCACCACATGCCCTTGGCTGAATAATGGTATTTCTCACATATTTGCCAACATACTGGATCTGCAAATATATCAATATCAGAGTCAAGTCTGCAGTCAGCCTTGTTGAGCTAACTATAATGTTCCTTTTCAAAGTGTGAGATTTCACACAAAAGTACTGCAGCTACGCATATATTTATTTATTCACTAGATCATCTGCCCTTTCTTTCACTTTTTGTTTCATTTTATTCTTAAAATTTGGGTCCCATACAAGTACGAGCTTCAAAGTCTGTAACTTGCCTCTTCAGATGCGCCATGAGGTACCGGAGGGTTTCGCAGTGAGCAGGTGGCAGTAGCTTCAGTGCTTCATGAAGGGTTTCTAATTGCTCATCGGGATCCATGATTTCTGTAAGAGTAAGCAGGATGCCAAGGAGAAAAACTTTGATAACTGGTATAAATGGTTCATTTAATTCTATTCTTTATGGTGCTCTTCCCAAACTGGTATGAGATGCTTTTTCACAGATCCTTGGCCATACCTTTAGAAACTTTTTAAGATTCAAGCCCCAGATTTCCTAAGACTTAGTTTCAATGTGGCAACACCATTTACTTAGAATATTAGGGGAACATGTAGTTTTTTCACTTGCATGTACTGGTGTTTGGTAACTATGGAAAATGGATATTGAAAATACAGGGTGTAACTATAAAAGTTCAGACACATATGTAGACACAAACTTACATACTCAAATGGGGTCATATTAGAACATTACAGATATGCTTAAGGAAAGTTGCATTGCTCAAAATATTTGAAAATCCCCTTTCAGTGAGTCATATCACCACATAGCCCCTTACAACTTCTGCCAAAGTCTTAATTGATAATTCTTGTTTTTTCCTTTTAAACTAAGAAATCTATCATCCAACACTTCCTTTATTTATTAGCCTCAGTTCTATGTTACTTTGTATTATATATAGAAAATCAAATCTACCCTCAAATCACAAAAATCTACTAAAGATATTCAGAAGACTGCACTGCAGACTTTGAAGCAATACCAAATGTTTTGTGTAGTGACAGAATCCCTGAAATAAATGTGACTTACAAAGATGTGAACTTTGAAGGGAACTATCTCCATTTGGATATTTTAGTTCTGCTCTGGTGGCCAAACAACCAGAACATTCCTTTGAGATCATAAATTGCATTCAATTCATCAACTGTTTCCATAATAAAAACTACAGCTATCTTTGGAATTTTGTACTCTCAAAAAATGCACCTAAGTACATTTCTGCTAACCAAATGCCAAGAAGATGTAGTGCCTTTAAATACTGGGCTTCAGGATAATTGCATTGGGACCCTGAAGCCCCAATCAGGATAGCAGCATTGAAATGTTACAAGGCCGCACCTGACCAGAATGTAACATTCAAAACACAAGACCAAGAATCCTAGTCGTTCTAACATAAAACGAACCAACTCTATGGCAACGTACTAGGGTCAGGGATAAAGTGATAGAAGATGAATGTGAAGTAGTCCTAGCATTGGTGGAGCACATTTTGACAAACTTCAGAAAGTGAACAGTTACATTTAAATTTAAAGGAACTTAAAGGAACAGTTAAATTTAAAGGAACTTCGAATTGTATGAGAGGATTAATTTTACAATTTCTGCCCAAAACACCCCCAAGGAAGATGGCATCTGAAGGTGGTCTGGAAGGCTTTGGAAATAAGCACTCTGAACTTGTATCAAGATCCAGTTAAAAGCTCTTTTTAAAGCATAATTTGTTAATTCTTTACAGGAAAATTCAAATACAAAAAGGATAAAATTTAGCCAAGAAAAGGGGTGAATCACCAACTTGTAGGGAGAACTCCCCAAGTTCTCATTCCCAAACTTCCCTTCAGGAAACTGAGGTTGGTCGGGACAAAGAATCCTGCCTTTTATTTCTCAATGTCTCTGACTCACTCAGGGTCACGCATGAACTGAGTCACGTTGCTTTACTAACATCTCCTGAGAACAGTTCTGAGGCTCCCTGGCTGAAGGAAGGTTTCCACATTCAGCTCTAGCAGGAGCTCCATGCTGGCAGGCTGCTCCTGTGGTTGGGGAGCAGGCTGTGACAGCGCCAGTCTTCCAGGCCTTGGTGCTGCAGGGGGGCAATGCTTAACAAGTGGGGAGAGGGAGTAAGAAAGGCAGGCTGGGTAGACCAAGACTTCAGGCAGCAGACAAGGGAGTTCTAGGGGATCATGAAGATCTTCATGCTTTTAGATGATGCGACTATGCTAGAGACACTGAGTCCTGAAGAACAAGGGCTGAGAGATGAAACAGGTCAGGAACATCTGTGTCAGGAAGGTTCAGTCAACCCTGTCTCTTCCTCCTGTATAAGTCTATCTGTTCTGTCTGGGGAGCCAGAGGGTGCTGAGTTGAGAGAGCAGCCGCTCTGACATTACACAGTATGGTTTGAACGCCAGTGCCACCTGTGCTAGCCATGTGACCTGGGATAATTTACTTATACCCTATTACATCTCCTAAGATGATATCATGAATGTAAAGTACATAATATGATTCCTGGCACCTAGAGTTTGCTCTATAAATCTTCGCTCATTTTCCTTATCTGCCTACATGGATAAGGGCTGACTTATCCAAAAGGGCTATATCTATTTGTCTAAAGAATGAAATAGACTCGACTGATAGAAAAATTGTGTATGCGATCCACAGTGATGTCAATACCTAACATACAATGAACATTGTATACAATGAACATTGTATGCATTATGTAAGCATTACACCAGGGTTTTTGGTGTCACCTATCAAAATAGTTGAAATTGTAAGGAATTTCTGCTTTGATTTCAAACAGTTTCTTGTGATGTGCTTTCAACACCTTCCTGAAGAGTGAGTGAAGGAAGCTTGCTGATTTCAGACGGGGGCTGTTTCAGACACAAATCCTAGAACAATGACAAATGTTTGGAAGAATAAAGACTCTCCCTCCCCACCAGCATCATATAATCATCTCAGTGGATCCTGGATAGCATTTAATAAAATTCCACGGCATAAGAAAGACTTGAAAATCAAAAACAGATACAGACCATGAACATTTAGAAAGAAAATTAAAGGGAAAGGGTATGAGGTTATCTGGGAATTGGGGCAAAAGCCCTTGAAACCTAGTAAGGAGGGTTTGGGTTGCTGCTCTGAGGTGAGATGGCTGTGCAGGGCTGAGCACCTGGGTTTGAATAGTGGCTCTGTCCGTGGCTACTGGGATGCCCTCGGGCTGGGCATAGATGCCAGGCTTTGGTTTATTCCCCAGCAGCCTGGGGACAGGAACATGGCTCCATCTGGCCCTGGTAGTCAGAGTGAGCCGTGGCTGATCATGGCTTGCCACACAGACCTCTCTCTCTGGGGAGGAAATGTCTGTCTTGTGAAATAAGAACCCATGATGTTCCCTCAATTTTCATGACCAATACAATCTATCCCAAAATGAAAGAACTCAAAATTCCAGTGGAAGAGATCCAGGATTCTAAAACGGAACTTTGTAAAACTGGAGTAATCTCTCTAATTCTCACGGCTGTTCTTTGCTGAAGGTTTGAGCTGACCTACAAGAAATCTGGCTCTGTAGTGCTAACCACAAAAGCTCGATAAAATCTCTGAAGGGAAAAGTAAAAATCAGAACAAAGCAAGTTTGTACTTCTTGAAATTTCAAAGTCAAAAAGCAAATCAGTGTTACTAAGGAAGTGATGTTATTATTTAAAGATCAAGAGACCATATGGTTTTAAAGAGAGAAAAGCAAATGACAGAAATAACTTATCTTTTCTAAAAAATAGTAATACCAACACTTAAAATCTGTTAAGAAGTTCCTTCTTTAAAAAAATGAAGTGTGAATTACAGGTATGACTTTTTTTGCACCAGAAATAAAATTGGCAAATGAGCCTTTGCTCTATCTCATTTTCATCTCAACTAGAACTTAAAAAAATAAGTTCTGGCTCCTTAAAGTATGATCTGTGAACAGTGCCAGTTTGCAAACTGTTTATTAATGGTCTGTTTATTTAAGTATAGAAATTGAAGAGTAATACTTTGGAAACTTTCATAGCAAGCTGGCAGAGTAATTTTTATGCTTGCTGAACCTAATGACTAAAGAGTCTTGTTTTTTAAATTTTGAATATTTTTATTTTTCTAGTTAATCACTTTTATTTTACCAAAGTTTTGGTCCACAACTAAAGAACACTGATATAAGCCTCACTTGGGAAAATGAGGTTTAGCACATTTCAAAAAAGCTTCTGGTGTAGGTCAACTCATTAATTTCCTATGTTAGGAAAGAGTTAAAATTTCTTGTGACTATATTAACTGTGGAGAGAGGGGAAAAGGAAATACTTCACAAAATGCATTTGAGATACCCAGTAGCAAAAAAAAAAAAAAAAAGAAAGATCACCAAGAAGAGGCAGTGCATCAGGTTGCTGGGAAGGGTCGCTTGTGTACTTACTGGCAGACTCTATGAACTTGGGGTAGGCGTCGTATGTGATGAGTGGAATTGGTAAGTCCCTGAAGTACAGTTTCAGCGCGCCAGTGATAATGTTAATATCTTCATACATGTTCACGGAAATATCTGCTTTCTCACCATCTTTGGAAGAGGATAAAGGAAATAAATGTCTGGATTCACAGCACTCTTTTAATAAATGACATTTTTGTATACAGCATTTGAAGATTAGTAAAGCTTTAGTGTTTAATGTCAAGTTCAGTGTGCTAAATGACATAAATGATCGATTTTCTGTGTAAAACACAAAACTTCTGAAGTTAGTTCTTTTTCTATATTTATGGAGAGGGAAAGTAGGCGAGGACTAAGGTCACCAGAAAGATTTTTAAATTTCATAGCTACCTGAGAATTCCTACGGGTATAATGTGAGATTGCTTTTTCTTTTGAAAATAGCATAGAGAATGTGAAAACAACAACAGAGGCATCTCCACCGACCCCTAGTACGAAAGATAGCCTTCACTGCACCAAGGCTCCGACGTATTACGTTTGGATTTTGTCCAAGTTCTGGGGTGGGGAGGGAGTGGAAAGTAAAAAAAGCAAAACAAAACTTGAGTACTGAAATAAGAAGAGAAATCACAAACTGGAGAACCATTTTAGAGGTGCTGGGTTCTAAGACTCAAGCACAGATGGTCTTGGCCCCTCTGATGCCCCTACATGTAGTGCTTTACTTGCAGAAATACCCGGGTCTTCATCTACTAAAGACTGGATTAGTGCCTAGTCTGAGCTAGATTTTATGCTAATTTCTTTTGTTCCATTTGGCTTATAAAAGATGTCTACGGATTATAAAGTCGCTTCTTCACCACACAACCATTAGAACAGCCGAAACCTAGAACACTGAGCACCAAATGCTGAAGGGCACGGGGAGCCACAGGAATGCTGCTTCATAGCCAGTAGGGATGCAAAATGGAAGAGCCACTTTGGAGGACAGGTCGTGTCTCATTAAGCTAAACACACTCTTTCCATATATCATGTTCCTAGGTGTTTACACAAAGGAGTTGAAAATTTGTGTCCATACAATTACTTGCATACAAGTATTTCTAGCAGCTTTATTCATAACTGCCAAAAATACCCGAAGCAATCAGATAGCAATAGATGAATAAAGTGTGGTGCATTCACACAATGGCATATTATTCAATGATAATAAGAGATGAGCTATCAAGTCATGAGAAGACATGGAAGAACTTTAAACTCTCGAATTCTAACTATATGACAAACTGGGTTCAAGGGAGAGGAAGGGAAGGAAGAACTGGTGGAACGCAAGGATTTTTATGGTAGTCCTCTAGGACACCATGTTGGTGGATACGAGTCATGCATTTGTCAAAATCCACAGAACTATGAAACAAAGAGGCACTCTAATGGGAGCTCTTGTCTTCAGTTAATGTGTTGATATTGGTTCATCAATTGTAACAGATGTACTGTACCAATGCAAGATGCCAATAATTGGGAAACAGGGCGGAGACATGAGAGAAGTTAGATGGGAAATCTCTGTACTTGTTGCTCAATTTTCTGTGACTCCTTTTTAAAAGCAGTCTCTTTTAAAATGCAAAATACCATGGGCCTCCCCGGTGGCGCAGCGGTTGCGAAGCTGCCCACGGCCTCTGCGGCGCCGGTTCGATCCCCGGCTGCTTCCCGGCCACCGGAGGAGGGTCCCGCATGGCGCGCAGACCTCTCCTGCCACCCGCTGCTCCCCTCAGCAGTGTACTTCGGTCCTTCTGCCTGCTCTGCTCCCCGCTCTGGCTCTGGTGAATTCTCTCACCCTCCCGCGCTTCTGACTGTACCCAGTGTATGTATAAACAAAACAAACAAACAAATAAAGAAAACATGCCTCTATAAAAAAAAAATGCAAAATACCATACTCAAACGCTCATTCAAATGTGAATTAGATGACCACTGTCCACCTCTCACACTTAGGGTTGAAATCCTTTGCAGTGGCAGTATAAATAGAGTGCTTTCTGGAAGGAAGAAGCGATGCAGATTGCTTCACTGGGGGACCTTAGGAAAGCATGTGGATGCTGGGGGAGGGGCCTAAGGATCTAGAGAGGGGGATGTAGAGCACAAAAGAGAGTAGAAGAATGACAAAGGCAAGTATTACTTCTATCAGAATTTTACTCAAGAAAAAGTTTTCCTTCTCTTCTGCAACATGACTCCCATTTTTAGTATCAGTTATTTTCTATGAACAGATTTCAAATACCCAGCGTCATACAGGCTATAGCACAATTTTTGGTTTCAAAAAGAAAGTCAATTCTTATAGCTCATGACATAATGAGTTAAATAGAATGTGAAGGTTGGCCTGGGAGTTTTCTACCATTCATAACTTTTTTTATGGTAAGACACTGTCATCATATCTCAGTTCACTTCCTTTCACTTATTACTCTTTAAGTCATAGCACCATTCAGTGCCTTGACATGATCATCCTCAGGGTCTTTGCTTAGACTCTTCTGTTCTCAGTGCTTATATATCCTGGTTCTTTGCCTCTAAACTGATACATAGCCAGCTTCTATTTATGCTTAAAGCTTTAACATATATATTTATTTGAGAAAGCCTCTTCTGATCTCCATTATCTTCCCCCAAGCCCACCAAACTAAGATTCTTTTGTGGCATCTATCAAGATAAAATAACCACTGTGTGATTATTTAATGAAAGCTCTCCATGAGTGCAAGGACCCTGCATACATGATACTCACCTATAAAAAAATAGGTGCCCAGCACATAGTAGCTTTTGATAAATATTTCTTAAGTAATGAATCAATGAGATCCATTTTAAAAGGCTGGGAGCCCAAAAGATTAGCATTTGGGGCTTACTGTGTATATTATTATTAAACTGGGTTTTCTGAAATTTTTTTTAAGAATCTGCTTTCTTCTGTTTTAAAATAATATAAACACATCCTGGAATTTGATTTCCATATCGTTCACTGTAAGTAGGCCTATTACATAGCAGAATATGCAACATTTTGTTCCCTGGTGTTTCTTAACTTCCAGCGCTTGACTCTTTCATCAGACTAGGGCTCTTCTGGCTTGGTAAGACTCAGGGTTATTTGCTTTGGTCTTCCTAGGAATCTCTTACTGTACTGTCACATAAATAACTGTCCCATCAGAAGATAAAATGTGGCAAAGCTCTGAGGGCACATCCGATCTTGGAATAGTTAGTCTCTGAGTGGAGAACTATCATCCTAAGCCAGGGAAGAGTTTTCCAAATCTTGTCCTCTTAATTTGACCTTTGAATGAGTTCATTCCCACATTCTATGGCTCTTGCCTTTTTTTCTTGTATCTCGGCATTTAAGTGGTCACTCTTGGTCATTTGATTACTTTCAATTATTTTGTTTATTTGATACCGTGTGCCTTTGAAAATGTGCAGGTTTGGCGCAACATTTATATACAGAATTGATTTAAATTATCTTACATTGTTCTCTTTTGCACCCTTGTTAAAGTTCTTTACATAATTCCTACAGATCATGCAACTGACTGCTGGTACACGCCTTGGGGGGTGGAGGTAGGTGGCCCTGGGGCTGTGGCTCTATGGAGCCTCAGAGAGCTCGTCATGAATTTTCAAATCTGTTATTGGTGTTTTTAGGGTACAAAAAGTTGTCACATTTTTAATTAGAGGAAACGTTCACTTATTTGCCTTCCCATGGAAATAGCACGTTTGTTAGTGCTGAGCTATTATTCAGGAATCATGGCCAGCGGCTGGAAATGGACATGCTCAGTTGCACCTTCCACAGAAAAAGAGCTGCCTCTTTAATATTCAATCTGATGTTGCATTAGGGCTATTCCTGATGTTTAGCTGGACCTAACATATCATTACTTCACCTTATCTCATCATCTTACTTACTTGGGCTAACCTAGATTTCCTCATATTTGGTTAGTAATAATTATTTTTGTGTTCTGCCTCTGTTCCCTGGAAGAAGCTTGTGATGGGAGAGGAGTGTGATGGAATTAGAAATCAGAAGTTATAATTAGGAATTAAATTGCCAAGGAAGGAGGTCCTTTTAAAAGATTACATCTCTTACTTGTTTCTGTGTTCAAGGTTTAGCTCTCTTTTGGTAGTACCTAGTCTAGTCCTTAATGCAGAGACAAACTGGAGAACCATGTAAACCATGGAAATCTTAATTTAAATGTTAGCAAAAAGAAAATAAGCCCCACTGAGCTTTTATTTCCACAGTGGGCTCCATGCCCGAAGCTTCTCAACTGTTCTTAGCTTCGTGTCCCCACCACGTGAGGCAGGTTTAAGAGGCAGCTCAGTCAAAGCTGGAGAGACGGATGTCCCGGAGGCACAGAAGAGACAATTGGGGAGGCCAATTCAGGCTGGGAAATCTAGATCTGTAGTGACTTACTCTCCCTGCCTATTTTCCTGTTAGTTTTGGTAAATTTAATTGTTCAGTATGTATTTTGGTGATCATGAACCAGCCATGTATATGCAAATATTGGTAATATTGTTAAATTTTATGCTTCTTATCCAGAAATTTGACAATATCTAGTACTTAAAACTAATAAAAAGTCATAAGTCTTGTTTTCTATAATAACCAGTGATTCAGAAAAATTATGCAAAAATAACCTAAGAATTTGTGCCTTTTGGCTCAATTACATACTGTAGTCATTGGTACATTAACTTGTAGGCACATTAACTCTTATTCTAAATTAACAAACATGCTGAAGAACATACCTCTGTCAAAAGCCATCTTGACATCTTCTATTAGGTCACTAAATCCTGACACTCGGTATAGTCCTTCAGAATTAAGACCTGTAAAAATAAAGGGAGCTAATTAGTTTTTTTAGAATTATACCCTTTCTTTAAATATTAACTTCTTCCCATACTTCAGGCTGAGATGTAATGTGCCATAAAGAGTGGTAAAATAATACGTCTTTAGAAACCTCTTCAACACTTTCTCTGAAAATGAAAAACCATTTCACCCACAGTTTTTAATTCTGACCTACTGTCATCTGAATGTTTGTAACTGGGCTCATCATTTTGTTTAATTAGATGAACTATGTTAAGTCTTAAGGGAAATAATTCATGACCCCCAAAGGCAGCATAAATTCTCTTATATAACAGAAGACGAAGATGAACTATGTTAATAAGCCTGTAGCAGTTTTTCCCGGTGGGAAAAAATAATTAGGGTGCAGCTCTAGTTTTTGGCCTAGGACAGTTATAGTAGAGGATTTAATATCTTTGCTTCTTGGACTGAAGGAAAATATGAAAACTGAAAAATGAATTGGTACCTACATGTCAACAACTTTCATAGAATGGAGGCATCATCAATAAATATATTTTTAAGGATATTTCTTATGGGTTAAATAAATGTACCTTGAACTCAAACTGTTTAATAATTTGCTAAATCACTTCAGGCTTTCAGATCATTTGACATCTGAAATCATTCCCCCTAGACTCCTAGAAGACAGCTGGAGTGTGTAAGTGAGGCACCCAGAAAGGAACTAGCTTTGTCCATGGTGAAGTGAGGTGTCCCCAAACTGCACAGACGCCCCACCTCTGGCCTCGATCTCCCTGATGCACATGTCCACGACCATTGGTCGCTTGGTGATATGGGCTTTCACGAGCGTTGTGAGGTCACAACTGTACACCTTCTTGACATGCTTCAAGTCCGGCTTGCAGTCATTTGGGACCATCTTGGAACACTGCTTATGAACATTCAAACCACAATCTAAAAAAAGAATAAAGGAAAAATTTGTTATTTTCGGAGATTTGGGCATTCTAGAATGTCTATTTTAGGGAAAGAAATCCCAGCTTGAATTAGGTTTAAAAGGGGACCAACATCCAGCAGTCCCTTCAGAGTGGGGAAACATTCTTCCCGTATTTTCTCTTGGAAAATCAGAGGACCAGAATTCTAGCTTATGTTTCCTTATTCACTTGCTATGCAATTTCAGGAGGCTACCAATCTAAACCAAATTAATGTGTTTTAATGAAATAGAAACAATGTGACATTATGCCAAATAGTCAATGAAAATCTATTCATTTATTTGGTGTTACATAAAAATTGTATTTAATGGGGGACATATTGCATTTTTATATATTTGATAAGGAGTGGAATGGGACATCCAAATGTAAGAATTGATCCAAGTTACTGTTAAAATGGTGGTGTTCATATTTGTATCTATTCACAATCCCCTCTCTCTCTGTCTCTCTCTCTATATATATCTATATATCTATATATTCAGATATATATCTCTATATATCTATATCTATATCTATATGAATGTGTGTTTATAAATATACACACAGACATATTAAAATCTATTAGATTCTATTATATTATCTATAGGTATTAGGTTCATGTGAGGCTTTGATGTTAATATATGTAAAGTGCTGACAGGTAGTAAATTATCAATATAAGTGGTTACCATAACTTGTTGTTACTTAGAAAGTACAAAACTATGTTTTGGGAGGCCTCTGCTATGTAGTACCCTGGAGTTTGTTACAGGGCATTGTGATAATGAGCTGAAGGACAGAAGCTAAATTGAATTCAAGGCCAGTGCAGTGTTTGTCAGATGTGATCACCAGATCCTGAAAAGGACTTGGATGATGGGGGCCACAGCTGCTTCTGTACCTTCCCTGTTCTGGATACATTTCATTTACATAAAAGTATTAGTTAGAGTAAGTAATGCATCCTTTCTGTTTCTGCCAAATTTGGTGAGTTTTCAGCTGTTTTTCAAAGATTTTCAGCCTTTCTTTATCTTCAGGCACTCTAAAACCACAAATATGAAATCTTTTGTTATTGTCCCTTATGTCTCTGAAGCTTAGTTCACTTTTTAAAATCAATTTTCTTTATTGCTTGAATCAGATAATTTCTGTTGCTCTATATTCAAGTTCACTGATGCCTTCCTCTGTTACCTCTATTCTGGTCATTGAGCCCATCAGTGAATTTATCTGCAAATACATTTTTTCAGTTCTAAAATTCCCATTTGGTTCTTATATCTTTATTTCTTTTCTGCTATTTCTTATTTTTTCATTTGTCTCGAGTGTTCATAACAGCTTGTTGGAGAATCTGTAAGCCAACTGAGTTCCTTGTCTGATAATTCCCACATCCGTGTCATCTCAATCTTGGTGTCCACTGATTGTCTTTTATCATGAGTTGAGGTTTTCCTGGTTCTTGGAATGAAGTGTAATTTTTATCTTATTCTGGATATACTGAGTGCTTGTAAGTCTCTGGTTGCAATTTAAATATTCCATTTTAAGATACTGAGTTAGCCTGTTTAGATTTAGAATGCATTTTCTGGGTCACCTTTTTAGGCTGTAGTTCAAATGTTAAGCCAGCTGGCAAAATCGTTATTATTGCAGTGCTATTTTGCCTGCCCCACCTGTATGTTCCTCAAATTGCGGGGCTCTACCCCACACTCTGGGAAGGAAGAGCACCTACTTACTGCTGGGTAAGGATGAAAGTCAGGGCTTTCCCACAATTCTGGTTGAGCTCCATGCTATCCTGCATGGAACAGCGGGGTAGGCCTAAGACAGTTCTGATCACAGTCTCAGCTACCCCATTATTGCAAAGCAGGGATGAATACAGGGCTGTGCCCAGTTGAGAGGATGCTGTCTCTACCACAGGGTAAGATGAAAGTCTCATCTATAGGAACAGCCAAGGGAGGGCTAGTGCTTTGGCGAGGAAAAGGAGGTTTTTCTTGGATTATTTTTTTGTCTGTGCCTGTTAGCATTTATGGGTTGTCGACTTCTCTGGTGCTCAGGCTGGGATACACACATACACACAGTAAGCCAAAACAAAACCCAAAATGCTAGCAGGCAACTCACTGCTGGGTTCCTTGAGTCCCAAGGTCCCTTCCTTTCTCCACCCTTTTCTTAATTTTCAGAGTCTTCTGATAGTTGATGTATATGTTTTGTCCAGGGTCTTTTGTCATGATTATTGTGAGGAATAAAGCTAAATATATTTATTCATTTTGTCCAGAAACAGAAGAACTATTACATAGTATTTTAAGAATCTGGAATCATGATCTAGTAAAAATGTGGATGTGCCCCATACTTTAAATGGGTACCAGAGGTCACAGATTGAGTTGGAAAGGAGTGCTGGTAACAACATACCCCAATGCCTTCATTTCACAAAGACAACAAAGCTTTGTTTATTCAAGTTATTCAGTCATTGATGGTAGAACTGAGATTTAAACCTTGACTTTCTGATTCTCAGTCTGTGTTCCTCCTACTGAGTATACCATGTACTCTTGAGTTACTGCTTTTGGCCTTGAAGATGAAATTGCAATCAACCTCTTATTCAATAATGCCTATTGTTTGTAGCTATTACTCATTGCATATGCTTGAGTTTAAAAAATTCTATTGTATTTTACCCAAATGAGTCTATTATAGGGATCAATAGTTGACTGATTTGGTAATGACTTTTAAAAAGCATTGATAATACTGTATGTTATATTCTTATTTTTTCATATTTTCCCCTAAGTATAAATTCTAAATGAAATCCAGTTCAAAGCAAACAAAAAATTGTTGATGTAGCCTCATAATATGAAAACATCTGACTAGCACTAACGGTTGGATATTAACTTTTTCCTTTAAATGTTTAAAGTTATCTCCCATTTTAAACATGAGCAGACTCCTAAGTTTATTTGTGACTCAGTAAAATCTGGATGAAGTGATAACTGAGTTAAGATTTAGGTATTGCAGGAAAAGGGAAATGTTTTATAAACCCATATTCTTTCATTGAGTAAGATGAAACTATGGGACAATAAATTATGCTTAATTTTGGAAATAAACTCCAAAGGCCAAATTTTTGGCAGGATTGGACATGAAGCTCTTCAGAAGGCCAAAGAATAAGGCAGTCATTAAAATAAAGCATCTTTATACCTCTAAGTTCACAGTGCAATATACCAGCCCCTGAGCTTCCTCTGAAAATTTCTGCTTCAGGGACTTGCAATATATCAATATTTCAGTTTGCCATTAAGACTTTATTTGGTTTTCATACTTATTTATTAAAGTCATATAACTCCTATATAGTTCCATTTCTCCAATGGAAGCTCTAAACTATAAATGAAAAAAAAGTCCATAAAAGATCATTTCATTTTTTTCTATCTCTGGGTTTGCTAGGTTATTTTTATGTTACTATTAAACCACATTCCCCCCCTCCCAGTTCTTCAAGTTTATAAGCACAGGATAAACATATGAAAGGATGAATGAAAAATTCAAATCACATTTTATTTGGTCCTTATATTAATAAAATATTTCTATTACTTAGCCTATTAACTTGAGGATACGCTCCGATTTTCCTGGGACTTGATTTTTCTAAAAAAACATGTATGCTTTGGGCCTCCCCGGTGGCGCAGCGGTTAAGCACTGGGTTGCGAAGCTGCCCGCAGACTCTGCAGCGCCGGTTCGATCCCCGGCTGCTCCCCGGCCACTGGAGGAGGGTCCCACATGGCGCGCAGACCTCTCCTGCCGCCCGCTGCTCCCCTCAGCAGCATACTTTGGTCCTTCTGCCTGTTCTGCTCCCTGCTCTGACTCTGGTGAATTCTCTCACCCTCCCGTGCTTCTGACTGTACCCAGTGCTTGCACAAACAAATAAATAAATAAATCTTTTAAAAAAAAAAAAAAAAAACATGTATGCTTTATAGCTAGAAGGGATAGAAACATTTTTTTTAAATAGCTGCTATCACTGATAGGATTAAGGGGTATGTTAATGTGTGTTTTGAAGGAACAATAATTATTCATGTCTATGATTGTTCATATTTAAAATAATTGTAAAGAAAACTTATTTTAAAATACATCTTAGTTATTTAAATCTACCCCAAGACTACTCAGGAAAAATGGGAATAGTTCATTCTAATATGCATCCAATATGCATTATTTTCTAAACAAAATTAAGAATAACTTGTTCTTTAGAATATTTATGTAACTTGCTTTCAATTAAAAGGGCTACATGCAAGTTTTAAGCTAGTCTAACCAATTTCTCACTGATGTATAAGGACAAACATACCTTTTTAGATACAATCAAAGCAGTAACTCAAAGTACTTCCCATTTATTTTCTTTAACCTAAAAGCTAAGGACTTATATACTTGAAGAGTAAATACTTTATTAGGGAAAAAATGCCATTTCCTCATGGGAGCAGGCAGTAATGATGATGATACACTGGAAAAATGAAGTCACTTTGAAAGACAATCAATACTCAGTTGAAATGTTTCATTTACAACAATTATTACCTGGCTTAACTCCTAGTAGGGCTAAAATGAAGACAATTTAGGAACAATGGTGGAATAATGGTCTTTTTTATTGGGGGGATGTTTTACATTCTCAATGATTATATAGCTTTTTTTTTTAAAAAAAGATTTATTCATTCATACAAGAGCTTGGATAGAGGAGTGGAAAGGTGAGAGGATTCACCAGAGACAGAGCGGGGAACAGAACAGGCAGACTGATGAAATACACTGCTGAGGGGAGCAGTGGGCAACACAGGAAAGGTCTGCCACGGCATGTGGGTATCTCCCCGGCTGGCCGGGAATCTAACCTGTGCTGCAGAGGCTGCGGACAGCTTCACAGCACTGTGCTCAAGCTGCTGTGCCACTGGGGAGACCCTCAATGATTATATAATAATAATGGACTGTATTAACCTCTCGACTTACATTTCAAACCATTCTGTCTGAGTAACAATCATTCTTTAAGTACAGGCTCATAAATATTTAGCAGGAGAAGCACCACACCTGCAGTTAGATACTCCCTTGCAACATAATTTTACTCACTTTAAAGAGGGCTAGTGTAAGGGAGACTTTGGTAGATGACTATGTTCAATACCAACTATGGAACTTTGTGTTGCTGGATTTTGAAAAGTATTATGTCTGATGACTGGGGTTGGGGTGATCATCATCCCTGCTGCTCCCCCAGTTGTGTCAGCTGTGGACTGCTCAATGGCAAGCCCGGAGCTGTGTCTGTCCTGTTGGCTAGATTCAGTCTGATCCCTACAGCAGTTCTGCCACGCTAGGGGTTGGAAAATCACCTGACACCCAACATGTTTGTTTTTTTGTAAAGAGGATAGTGATGGGATATGAAATTGCTGCTCTGGGAAAATACTTTTAAAAATTCCTGATCAGCTCTCTTTTGCTATGGTGGATTTTGAAAAAAGAAACCAGAACAAAGCAAGCCAACTTAGGGATCAAAAGCAAATAAATATTTCTTTTTCTGACAGAGTAAGCTTGCTATTTTTCTTTGGAAGTACTATCTTTAAATTTTGTTACTATGTCTTAGTTTTCCACTGCTGCTGTAACAAATTACCACACACTTAGTGGCTTAAAACAACATGAGTTTATCACCTCAAAGTTCTTGAGGTCAGAACTCCAAAATCCATTTCATTGGGATAAAATCACTGGATGTTAGCAGGCCAGTGTTCCATCTGGAGGCTGTAGGGAAGAATCTGATCTTTCTTTGCTTCCTTTCTTCTCCAGTTTCTGGAGGTTGTAGCATTCCTTGGCTCATAGCCCCCTTCCTCCATCTTCAAAGCCACTAGGATAGTGGCATAGAGTCTTTCCTTTTTGACCTCTGTTTCTGTCCTTAACTTTTTTTCTGTCTCTGCTTCTCTTGCTTTCCTTTTAGCACATTTGTGACTCTGATTAACCTGGCCCCACCCTGACAACCTAGAATAATCTATCTTAATATCCTTAACTTAATCAGAGTCCCTCTTGCCATGCAATATATTCACAGGTTCCAGGTGTTAGGAAGTGGACATCTGTGGGGAGCCATTATTCAATCTAGCAGAGTTAGTTTTGAATTCTTAATTCCTTGCATTCTGTTCGAGATAAAGTTGGTGCCTGAATGGTCAGACACCTCAGGTCTAAGAATCTCCTGGTCAATGCAAATGTAATTAGCTGCCATAGAAAACAATTCAAATCCCAACCCTCCATGTTTTAAAAGTGGGTTGACTTGTTCTTAAGTTATACAATGATATTCAAGTTATATTCAAATTGTATTTTAATTCAAATCACAAAGAATACAATGCTTTTTAAAGACAAGATATAATGAAAAATGTCAAGGTTTTTCTTTCAATTCCTGCCTTTTATTCACAATAAGAATTGTGAATCAGGCTGTTGATGTGGACTGCTGTTATGGGGGTAAATCACTTTCTCCCTTTCCTTCATTACTATAGTAAATGTTCCAACACTTTTCTTTCAAATATGATTTAGGATTGTGTCATCTTGCTAAAGATTATTCATACGTTGTACCTGTTCCCTTTTTTTTAATTTTTTTTTTTTTAACAGAGGCATGTTATTTATTTATTTGTTTGTTTGTTTTGTTTATACAAGCACTGGGTACAGTCAGAAGCGCGGGAGGGTGAGAGAATTCACCAGAGCCAGAGCGGGGAGCAGAGCAGGCAGAAGGACCGAAGGACACTGCTGAGGGGAGCAGCGGGCGGCAGGAGAGGTCTGCGCGCCATGCGGGACCCTCCTCCGGTGGCCGGAGAGCAGCCGGGGATCGAACCAGTGCTGCAGAGGCCGTGGGCAGCTTCGCAACCCAGCGCTCAATCGCTGCGCCACCGGGGAAGCCCCCTGTTCCCTTTTGATAACTGAGAATTCTTACATAGATGACCTTTATGCTTTCAAAATATAAATGATACATATCAATATCAATACTATAGTAAAAGAAAAGCATTTGAGTTGGTGACAGTCATAACGTGTTTAGGAAATTGAGAGTCTCAGCTGGTCGAGCTGTGCCATAAAGGCAGGTCAGGATAATAGACACCATCTTTTCTTGAGTCAGCCATTTGTGCTTTGGAAAGAGGACTCCATTCATCTCTGAAAAACCACACCATGTCAATGGCCTTAACATTTCTATAACAACACTTCACATTCTGTTCAGTTCCCCTCCAGTTCAGAGCCTCAGCTACAGCCTTCCTAGTGAAGGTCGTTGTTCTGACAATGGGTGGCCACCAGCCAGGGCTACTCTGCCTTCGTTTCCTCTCCGGGTGGACACATGTGAAGGGGCTGGCATCCCTTTAGGGCAGAGGAATCCAATAGGATTTAAGCTGACTCTCCTGGACAGACGCCTCTGCACAGTTCAAAGTTCTTACCCTTCCCTGTGGCATGGAGGTCCTTCGGTGGAATTGGCTAGCCATGTCATCATACCTTGGTGACACTAAGTGACATTGTTGGAAGAAGGGTGACTTAGAGCCTTCACCTGTGTTCTGCACCTTGCTATTCAAAGAAAATGTACTTGAGAAAAAAGGAAAATCAGACCCCTGAGTTTCGGTATATAATGAACAAAAATAATCCCTCAACAATCATGCCATAAAAGAAAAATAGTGGATAAGTTTGAGAGTTACTATAGCTACCATTTAAAAATGCTTTACTTAGTATACTGTCTTAGTGTTAAGCTTCATGATAAAAAAGACATGTAAAATGGCATTTTGTAGTTTTACAATTTAAGTAGCAGAAACTTATATAACCAAACATTATATACTTAAACTTTAAATGATTATTTTCAAGTCTACTGGAATTTAGGGAAGTTTGAATAAATGGCTAGTACTCAGTGTAGTCGATCTACACAAATGAGTTTCCCATGTGAATAGCTTCTCAGCTCATAAAGCAATTCAGTAAATGCAAGTTGGTTGCTTCTTTATGCAAAATCTTAATGTTTCTAAATTTAAACCTAAAGGTATCATGGTCATATTTTATAAAAAGAATTTGGCATATTCAGTATTTCAAAATGTCACAAAATATTAGTGACTAAGTGGTTTTTCAGAATTTGGTAACCATCTTTGCAGATAAATTCACAGATTTTTTGAGCTTCAATTTGATTTCACAAAAAATTTAGTAAGAACAATCCAGCCTAACAAGTTATCCTTAAAATTCAGTTTCCAAGGCAACAATCATAGATCCCTGTACATGGCTTTTTAAAAATCATTTTTATAAATTTAGTTATGACAATATCAAATATGAAAGTTAAATATAACACCATTTATCTCCTTTTATCAGACTTTTAAAAAAAGTCGATCTCTTTTTAATGGACCATAACAGATCCCTATCTACTGCCCAGGGCAGAAAGTTGAGGACAGACAGAATAGCAATTTCCAAAGCCGCTGCCTGAGAATGCAGACCACTGCATGTATGCCAAGAACAAACCAGGATCAAGCCATTTTATGTGCATTAACAGTGAGTCTCCTTATAACTTACTTTTTATAACTCTGTAACTTAGAGAAAAGGGAAGAGCACTCACCTGCACACTTCACTCCCTGAGCAATGAGTCCCCACATGAAGTTGGCACAGTACTCACACCAGTGTGGCCCTCTGAAGGTGTGGACCTGGGAGAGAGCAACGGCAGAGTGGTCAGAGGAGAGACTTGGGTGAGAAGCCAGTTTTCTCTCAAAGTCCTACTCACAAGCCAGTTTGCACTGGGGAGGAGACATGGCTACATTTTTAAAAACCTTGGTTGAAAGGAACAGACAAGCAGTCAACATTTCTTTCCCCTGTTTTAGAAATGGTGACAAATCAAATCAATACACTGCAATTTACTTTTGAAAACAGTTTCCTCAGTGGAATTTTCCAGTCTCCTCAAACAGTTAAGTAGCCTCACCTCTGTGTGTGATACTGTGATTTATAAGAAATACATATTTGGTCACCTGAATGACCAAATATATATTTCTCATACATATCCGGTCTTCATCCACAGTTCTTGCCTTACAGCACCCACAAAAGTCTCGAAATTTTCTGAACGTTGAAGATGTCACTTGCTATGTTACGGAGGTAACTTTAAATTTTGGTAAACACGAGAATAGGGACAGGTTACCAGTAAAACCAGTGGTTTGGTTAGAACTTCCAGTCCTACCCTGTCTCTGGGAAGGGAGGGGGACGGGAGGCTGAGCTCAACACCAATGGCCAATGAGTTCATCAACCCTGCCTGGATAATGAAGCCTCCATAAACGCCCAAGAGGCTGTAGTTCTGAGCATTTCCAGACTGGTGAATGAATGCAGATTTGGAGAGAATGGTGAACCTGGTCAGGGCATGAAGGTGTCACACCTTTTCTCCATATCTTGCCCAGCGCCTCTTTTCTACCTGGTGTTGATTAGTATCCTTTAAAATCCTATGTATTAAGTTGGTGATATAGTGAATAATTGGGCTTCCTGAGTTCTGAGAGCCATTCTAGCAAATTAATGAAATCTGAGGTGGGTGTCCTGGAAACCTTTGACTTACAGTCAGTTGGTAAGAAGTACAGATAAGGGCTTGTGACAGTCTGAAGAGAGGAGGGACTGATCTATAACTGGTTGGTCAGAAGCATGGGCTTGCCTGGGCTTTCAGACAGTCTCTGAAGTGGAGGGTTGCTGGGGAGACTGAACCCTTAACCTGTGGAACCTAAGGCTCATTTCAGGTAGTCAGAAGTGAGCTGAATTCCTGAATATCCTTCTGGTGTCTCAGGATTGCACACTGGTGTGGAGAAGCTTCCACTTACCCTGTTGGGAATTAATATCCATGACACACCAAAATGCAACGTGTAATACAAATACTGGCACTTTCTGAATACTCTGGCATAAAGAAGGCAAGGAGTGATGCAGATTTACTTTACGGTCCTGTAAAGTTTTGTCAGATAATTCACCTTCTGCCTCTATAATCAAAGTTAGGGTCACAAATGTTAAAGGTGATACTTAGTGACTGGTCACAACGGAAACATCATAAAGGGCCAATTTCTGCTCGAAACCCTGTGGTACTTTTTATGTTAGCAAAGAGAATAAATGTAATTTTAGAAACTGCAGAAGTTAATCAGAAACCCTTTTTTAGTATAGTAATTACTAATTATTCCAGCTCATAAGTCTCAGTGCATTTTGATTCCTTTATCCCTGAGAAAGGCATCCTCGAAGGAGAAATGATTCAAATGTATACATATGAAAGGCTTTATAAGACTTTCTAACTTAATTCAGATGAAAAAATACAATAGAATGGAGAAACAATAAAATATTGACTGAAAAATGCACTCAAGAAATAATTTAAAAGGGAGAGGAAACAAGGAAGTCACTGATATGTATCAAATTATTTACTTGAGATAATTTCTTGTATATATTTCCTCCTGCACAAAACAATAATACAAGAGAATGAATATCACAAAATGTGACAATTTGATTCCAACATAAATATCTGCCAAAGCTATTGCAGATTTTGGACAGAGTAATGAAAATCACAGCCAAGATTGTCATTTTTTACTATTTTATTTATCAAATAAATCTTAGAAACCAAGTAAATGGTTAAGATATAACATTTCTTCAAAATTAAGCTACAGAATGTGACTTACATTGAATATTAGACATATTACATTTAGAAAAATCATGTCAATTATATTTGGACAAGTTATTGATTATAAGATAAATCCTAATTTCACAGATGTTAAAATGAAAAAGTAAGTATATATTAGAATCAAAAAAAGTGGTACTTCAGAATTCAAACTACTACTGCTGGCCAAAATACCCAAGTAAGGCTGCAGTGGAAAACCTGGTGCATTCCAAGTAGGTATGTGCTTTTGACTCTGGTCAGTGCCAAGTGAGCAGAGTACAAACTGTGTTGATTTTGAAAAGAAGGCCATAATCCTATGTCTTTTCTTTTTTAAAGATTTATTTATTTATTTATACAAGCACTGGGCACAGTCAGAAGCGCGGGAGGGTTGAGAGAATTCACCAGTGCGGGTTGCAGCACAGGCAGAAGGACCGAAGTACACTGCTGAGGGGAGCAATCTTTTTTTTTTTTTTAAAGATTTATTTATACAAGAACTGGGGTACAGGCCAAAGGTGCGGGAGAGTGAGACTTCATCAGAGACAGAGCAGGGAGCAGAACAAGCAGATGGACCGAAAACAGTGCTGAGGGGAGCAGTGGGCGAGACAGGAGAGGTCTGCCACACCATGTGGGTATCTCCCTGGCTGGCTGGGAATCAAACCCGCGCTGCAGAGGCTGCGGATAGCTTCACAGCGTTGCATTCAACCTGCTGCGCCACCGGGCAGGCCCCAAGAATACAATCTTGCTTTCTTTCCTGTGAGGGGAACGAGTAAAATATAATAGATAGCAGTGACTCTGATTTTAAAAAAGTTAAAATCATGAAATAGCTATAGAATCGTAAAGCTATTTTTAGGGAAAGTCTTTGGGACACAAACTGGCTTGTGGATTGCTTATAGATCTCGGGATAACCCAGTACCATTTCATTTGGTAAGGCTACGAAAAATGGAATACAAGTGTGGGGGAAGTCCCGGGAATTATTTTGGACTTATCAGTTAACTCAGGGCAAAGGGTCTTAATGTTTTATCAGGAGAGCAAAACCAGAAATAACTTAGAAAAAAAATCAGTACTGAGATGTTATTATGACAGACCCAATTCCCTTCCTCGCTTAGTGACTGCGACGTTTTGAAAATCTTGGGACATTTCTTCATCTCGCATATGCAGGAGAAAGGATTCAACTGTTTACACAGGCCCGGTGATCTCGAATTAAGGGATCACAGAATGCAATCTTCAGGAAATTGCTGTTCATACATTTCATTCTTGGCCAACTTTTTTAATAAAGGTATCCTGGGCCATTTGGGGCTAGTTTTGTTGTTACTTTATTTTTTAAACCCCATGTAAGCTACTATAAAGTTCTCCAGAAAACTATTCTTAAAAACAGGCCCTCAAGGATCAGAAGCACACTAAACTTCTATTTGTATAATATGGTTTAGCTGGATTCCCTTCTGAATTTTTATAGCTAAAATTTGTATTAAACTTTTGGTGACATCTATGACTATGACACAGTTTGAAATGATAAAAATTGAATAGTGCAGCTTTTAAAATTCTCTTAAGACATCATTAAAACAGATTTTATCTATTAATCATTTTTATTCACTGATAAATATTTAATAAATGATGTCATCTACAAAGGTAGAAAGGATACTTGCTCCAGGAATTTACCATAGTTTTCCCCATGATTCTGCCAAGTGTGAGGGCAGCTTGGGTAGGGTCAAGGCTCAGGCCAAATTGGGGGGAATCATGTGCTGAGCCTCCCAGAGGTGCAGTCAGCCAGGTGAGTTGGTCAGGCCTGTGCACTGGAGTGGGATGCACTGGGAAAAGCTGCTCCAAGAAAATCAGAGGCCCAGGCATGAGCAAAATACTGGGATGTTTAGAGAACTGCAAGGAAGCTCAATGTGATGGGGAGCAGGGGGTGGTGGTCAGAGACAAGAGGCAGATGGGGTCTACCCCATGCGTTTAGACTCTGCCAGTGGGACACAGACAAGGAGGCAAGGATGGAGGAAGACAAGCTATGTAGGATGTCATGGCAGTCACCCACATTAATGGCGTGGATCGGAACGCAGGCAGTGGTGACTGAGAGCCAAGTGAGTTATTTAGGAGGCAGCTCAGCAGGGCCTGGTAACCAACTGAATCACAGGCAAAGAATGGGGAAGAACCTGGGCTGCCAGGGTGTGGGGCCTGCTGACTGGGAAGGATGACATTAATAGAGGGAAGAAAAGTACAGGCCCAGGTTTGAAGAGAGGTGAGGAGCTGATTGAAGATTCCCAGGAAAGAAGGGCAACTCACTGATTGTATGGCTCCTAAAGGCAGTAGTTGGAGATGTGATCCAGAGCAGAGGGATGATTTTGAGTAAGAGGAAAATCACTCCCCTTCTCAATTTGAGAAAAAGGTAGGAGGGAGAAGATGGCTGTGCAGGAGTGTCAGGAAGCTGGAAGCTAAGGGAGTCTGTGCACTAGGAAGTGAGTTCAGTTCCTCAAAAAAGGGTTTTGAGAAAGTGGTAAATAGGAACTGGAACTAGCCAGAAATTCAGAGATGTTGGACTTGAAAGCAACTTTTTTCCCTGGAAGACACTCAAACTATATCCGTGTCAAGCACATTAAAGAACAGGGCATACACTTTCTTTTTATCAGTGATGTTTATATCACATATTTTAGTAATTCAGAAAAAGGTAACTTTAAAAATCAATTGTACAAATCGCACATCTATGAATACTCTCCAATTGTGCTGCTCTCGCTGGCACTGTGGAGACAAGGTGTGATCTCCTGCAGACAATTTCGTTTAGTAGACATGGATGTATTTTGAGTACATGTCTTAAGTGATTAAATCAGAATGGAATGAGTACTCCAAAATAAAAGAGCAGAACTTGCACCTTGTGGATTCTTTCTGCTTAGGAGAATGCTAAGAATGAACTTGGGTGCATCTGCAAGACAGGAGGTCTAGACGGTTCACAGGGGCCAGGGGCTCAGGCCGGGAGCCCTAGGTTAGGGAGCAACTTTTACCTGGAATGCCCTATTGTGTGGTAGGTACTTCCTGAGATCTGCAGGTCAGCATTCAAGGAATCACAATTACTGATGTCTTTACACCGTGCTTTTACAGTCAATTAATGTGCTTATTGACATTTTCCAAGTATCATTTTTATAAGATTTTTATCCTAAAGCGCTCCAGATGTTTAGTTGCTCATCTCTTCTCATTCTCCAAGGCTGTGCTTTCTCTTCCTTCCTCATCTCTTTCTCCCTTTTCCAGTCACTGAATTCTTAGTCTCAGACTAAGAAACCTGAAAACAGAGCTTTGCTAACATTGAATATAAACCAAGAAACTGGGTCATCTATCTTTCTCTTGAAGGTCTTTTAGAAAAAACCCAAACTTCTGGCTTCTTGTGTTTGTGCTAGTCAAGGCTGATGGAGAGTGGTCTTGTGATGAATGAGGTGCTAGTGGAATGTGACTTTATTCTGTGACATCTCCAACCCTTCAGCTACTGTCTTACCAGCAGAAGCCAATATGTTTCTGGTGTCTGAACCTTATATAAAACATCGTATATGTAAGGTGGGAGAGTAACCAATTCCTTTTATAAACAGCACTATTTCTTAGTTATTTAAACAAATCACTTGATCTATTTACCAAAATAGGGAGTGGGTTTTGGTAAGGTACGGCATAATCCAAAAGAGTAATCATCTTCAGTTTATAACATTATTAGTGAGATCAGGGATGGACTGAAAAGCAACCTGGTAAGTTGGCTACAGATTTTT
Source organism: Talpa europaea (assembly GCF_964194135.1). Taxonomy (NCBI): domain Eukaryota; kingdom Metazoa; phylum Chordata; class Mammalia; order Eulipotyphla; family Talpidae; genus Talpa; species Talpa europaea. Next base: position 112,029,017 of record NC_140073.1, read on the forward strand.
TGCTCTAGGCCACCTCCAGAGCTACAACCTGTGAAACGAAAGTATATTGCACCTTCATGAACAAAGGACAAAGCAACTAAGTTGGAAGTTCTCTTCTTTGCAACTGGAAAAAATGAGACCTTCGGTACCAGGGCACTGGAGATTGCTTCCTACCTGTAAACAACTCCTTTCACGTTAGCCACCTTAAAAATGGACTGTCACAACAAAGGCAGTGGTCAGAACCAAGCTGGGAAGGATGGACAGGGAGAAAGGTGGGTGGCTTATGAAGTGCCCCTGGGCATAGTCCAAGTGGCATCTATTTCCTGGGCAGTGACCATTTATATTGATCAAAACTCTGGCTTCTGTAAGAAAACCAGCAGTGCACCTGCTTCTCATGTTTCTGACATTCACATCTCCCATGTGAATGTCAGTATTACAAACAGCGGAGAAGAAATCCATGCTATGGGAAGATAAAGGAAAATTCAGCCTATCTTCATTATCCTTTCCATGTCATGCACTAGCTTCAGAAATAAGCATGAATGCAAATAACCAGGAGCATGCCTGCTGCAAATGTAAACCATGTTGCAGGCGATAAGGACATTAGGGAAAATGAAATTTTGCTTGGGAAGGTGGCAATGACATTTCAGCTGTCATTCTTCATTTGGGAGACTCTGATGAGTCAGTTCTCCAGTGTGGTGCTGGGTGATATGAAAAGAGAGAACAGATGATCAGAATCAAAATGAAAGGAATGTAGGTAGGCAGGCAGGCAGCTGGGCAGGAAGAGGCTTTTTTCTCTCTTTTTTTTTATTATCTTTAAGGCAACCAGAACCAATTTCAGAATCACCAAGTTGGTCTTAAACCTTTTAATTTATAATTTAGAATTTTAATTCCAATTTTGACACTTAAATATCTTAGTTTATATTATTAACTCATGGAAAGAATGCATAAGAGTAGTTATAATTAGTAACAAACACATAAAATTGTGTAGGCATTCCCTGCGGAAAAAGGTGGGAAGGGGTACATAAAATAGGAATATCTTCAGTGTGAGGGCAATACCTTCTTGCCTTATTCAATTACATATAGTCAAAATACCAGTGGCCTTAAAATTCTTGAGAAAACAATCTATGACAGAGAGGTTTGGGTACAGTTAAGTCCCTAGCATGGATACGCTGCTGGCCATGCCCCCACCTCTCGCTCTGATGGGGCAGGTGTGTAATGTGGTGGCCATGGCAGGAGATGCAAAGGAATGCATGGAGCTCTGGAAACATGGTGCTAAGCAAGGTTTGCCACTGCTGAGTTCCTGGAGCTGGAGAAGGAACTGCTAGCCAATAGCAGAGTTGGGGAGGCTCTTTGTGCACAGGCGGAGGAGATAAAGCTCTGCACAGCTCCTGCCACCAGCTACTGCAGGTGCAGACAACAGGGGACGGTTGTCAGGCCTTCAGGAGGCACGTACTTACCCCCACAAGGAGCTAACACAAGTATCATTTTGAAAGGCTGGAAAATGGCAAAAAGTGAGTGACCTAATGTTTCAAGAGTGAGAAAACTATTCAAAACTGTGGGAGACACAGTAAGACTGCTAGACTTACATTGGCCATGCCACAAATAAGTGACATCCCCTTAAGTAAAAGAAATAACTACAGGAAAAAGCTGACATGTGGTCAGACTGTAGTGACACTAGTCTTAACTTACTATTAGGGAAATTATTAGGGCAACCAGATAATTCAGTTCCACTCTTACATGGCAAAAATAAAAGTGGTTTTTATTGACTGGTACGTAAAACAGTAAGTAAACATGTGCCCAAAAAAAAAAAAAAAAGAATCAGTTCTACTCACACAATCCATTCTTCAATCTACACTAACAGAGCATAGATCTCTTTATGGCTTCCTTCATGATTTATCTCCCCACCTCCACCTACCACCAAATCAATACTATTGTAATGAAAGAGAAATACTTCTGAATTCACAGTTGAGCTCAAGTGGTACAGACAAGCAAATTTGCTGAGATTCTCACACAACTCTATTAATGCTAGAATACTTCTTAATTCTCTCACTTAATGTTCTGTTCTGAGCTGAAGGAGCAAACCCTTACAGAAAGCAATCAATTTGGAATCCAAGAGTCAAACACTGGTAGCATCAACATTTTTAAGGCATTCCTTTTGTTTTTGATTATATTACAAGGTACATATTTATAATAAATAATGTAACAATAAATATCAGTAATTAAAAAAATTTCCTTTTCAAAATATGGGTGTTTAAGTGTATAATTTAAATGTATAATTTTATTGTTTAGACTTTTAAGTTTTAGAAACAAATTTTAATGTTCTTTTCATAGGAGCTCTGCATCATGGCTAAGGTTTAAAATGATCAAATACCATAACCTAAACATTTCTACTTTGAAAGTTTAAGTTTCATTACTGGGATAAATAATTTTGCATCAAATACCAGAAGAAAAAAATTCAGCACAATGAATCAATACTTTAAGGTACCAATCCCATAAAGTTACATTCTACAGATATAATAGGAAAATGAAACATGTGACTCAACTTGGTTGTATAATAAAAGCACCGTATCATCCACAGCTGAGGGACAAATAATATCTTAGTCCATATTATAGGCAGGTAAACTGAACCCAGGAGACAAAAACAACCCAAACCATGTTACCCCTAGTTGTCAGTCTGCACTAACATTAATGTTGCCACATAACCAAGGTTTCAATTTCTCTTTGGCTTGGCTGTAAAAATGTCATCTAAACTATGTAGTTAAAACCCTTTTTAATTGTTTGTAAAAGAGATCCTGATTTTTCTATTGTTTTGCTTCTATTTTGTTGATCTTTGCTTTTTAATGTTTCCTACTTCTAATACTTGGTTTAACTGGGTCATTTTTTTGCTAGCTTTGTGAGGTAGAACTTAGCTCTCTGGTTTAAGACTTTTTTTCCTAAAATAAACATTTAATGACATAGATTTTACTATTAGCACTATGTTATCCACAGTCCATGGATTTTGACATGCTGTATTCTTTTCATTCAGGTCGAAACATTTTCTAATGTCCCTTGTGATTTCTTTAATCCATGAGTTACTTAGCAATAAGTTGTTCGACTTCTAAATATGTAAGGAATTGTCCATATATGTTTCTGATTTGCGTTTGATTCTATAATAACAGGATATGCTTTATATGATTTCAATCCTCTGATTTATTCACACGTGTTTTATGCCCCAGAATATTACCTATTTTTGTGAATCTTGTGTGTTTATTTAGTATGTATACTCTGATGTTCTTGGATGGAATATGCCATAGATATTAGGTCAAATTTATTAATAACAGTTTATCCTTCCCAAGTTTCTATTTGTTCCGTATGTGTATTCCAGCACTGAGAAATTTTGGAAATCTCCATTTATAATTGTGGATTTGTCCATTTCTCAGTTGAGATGCTACTTATATACTTTGAGCCTCTTACATTAGGGGCATACAATTTCTAATGTGCTGTGTCCTCTTGATGAATTCTACCCCTTATTACCAATAATATTCCTTGTGCTGAAAATTATATGAAATCCGCCACTCCAATTTTCTTTGAATTATTGTATCTTTTTTACCTTACTGTGTCCGTATTTTAAGTGGGTTTCCTGTGGATCACATACAGTTGGATCTGTTTTGCTTTAATCCAATCTGGCAACCTCTGCCTTTTAAGAGTATTTGGGCCATTTACATCTAATGTAACTATCAATGGGGGGGGAATAAATGTGCCATATTTTGTTTTATATTTATTCCATTTGTTATCTCTCGTCTTGCATACTTTTGGATAGATTGCACAGCTTTCTCTAAAGTCTACAATACACATCTTTACCTTACTAAAACGCCTTCAAATATATTATACCAATTCATGGATAGCATAAGACTCTTTAGCAGCATATATCTATTCTCCCACCCTGTACTTCATGCTATTGTTGTCACGTATTTTATTTGTATAAACTATATATTACTATCTTTGCTTAAACAGTCAATTATCCTTTAAAGAGTAAAATGAAGAAAAAAACATCTTTTATACTAACCTACACAATTACTATTTCTGTCATTCTTCATTCTTTTGTATAGATTTAAATTTCCAACTGGTATTTTTCTTTTGTCTGAAAAAGTCCTTTAATGTTCCTGCTATAGTTCTCCTGGAGATGAATTCATTACCCTTTTGTTTAAATAAACATGTTTTTATTTTAGTAGGTATTTTTGCTGGACATGGAATTCTAGGCTGATAGTTTTGTTGTTGAGTACATTGAAGTTATCACTCCATTGTCTTGCACAGTTTCAGGTAAGAACCTTTGTTGCCATTCTGTACATAATGTACATTCTCTTCCCTTTTACCCTGCCTCCTGCTTTTCAAAAACTTTTTAACATTATCCTACACTGAAAATAACCCTTACTTTAAAATGTTAACAAAGAAATAGTATAAAATCATTTCTTTTTAAAATTATGTACATAGTATTCTTGCCTGTAAATGTGCATATGTAAAATCCCATAAAGCCATAAAATATGAACACATGAAGTTAGTGTATAAGATAAAAATTGAAGAAAAACACCACATATCATTTCCCCTTTCTGTTCTAGCTTTCCTATTTTGCAACCAGAAGAATCTTGAGGTAATTCAAGAGGGGTCAGGAAACAATTTATTAGTATGGTGTTTATGAGGAAAGTAATTTTGGTTTCTCAGAAACCACCACTAATGTGTGTTAAAATATTTAAGAAAAATATCTGCATGTAAGCTCTTTATCATTCCACTTTTTTTTTTTTGGCGTATATGCATGTCTCTTTTCTCTGCCCTGTGAGATCTTTGAAGACAATATTTTTGTGTCATGTACTACTGTAAATGAATAATGAAGGCTGAGTAGTGATAATTAGTGTATGAAGTATTGGGATCTTGCCAATGTAGAAAGTAACTGGGTAAGAGGTTAGAACATGTATGTATTCTTCAGGCATGTCCTTTGACCATCTTACTGAGGCCACAGTAGTGGCCTCCTACTTACTTACATAGTAGTGTTCACTCCTATGTAAGACTCCGCAAAAATTCATAGATGAATTACTATATATCTCTTCAGTTAGTTCATGAAACAGAACAAAAGAGTCAATGCTCAATTGGAAAAGAAGGGTGGATGTATGACACTACAAAAAGTTAACTTCAGAGTATTGTGTGTACACATAAATATTAAAAACAACAGATTTTTGGAGGTGGTGCCTTTTGAAACTGTGTTCTTCCTATACATTTATAGCCTAAACTTGTGTTGGGAGTCATGTGCCAGGGTGATTCTCTACCTTAATTCCCAGCAACACTGTTAGAGGGTTCCCTTCTCCACGTCCTTACTGTTGCTTATTCTCTTTATGTGTGTGTGTGTGTGTATATATATATATATATACACACACACATACATATATATGATATATACATATATATATATAGCCATCCTGACAGGTATGTGGTTTTGATTTGCATTTCCATAGTAAGTGATAGTGAGCATTTTTTCATGTGCCTGTTGGCTATCTGTATACCTTCTTCTGAAAAATGTCTGTCAGTTACTGTGCCCACTTTTTAATTAGGTTATTTTGATTTTTCTATTGAGTTGTGGGAATTCCTTATACATTTAGATACTTACCAGATATATATTTTACGAATATTTTCTTCCAGTCATAGGTACCATAGTTACTTCGTTGACTATTCCCTTTACTGTGCAGAAATTTTTTAGTTTGATGCCATCCTAATTGTCTATTTTTGCTTTTGCTGTCTATGCTTTTGTTGTCAAACCCAAAACATTGCCAAAACTAATGTCAAGAAACCCTCTAAGGCGGTTTTATGGTGGATGTATGACACTATTAAGTATTTAAGTCTCTTCATCCATTTCTGTATATGAGATCAATTTCATTTCATTTGCATGAAGATATCTTTTCCCCAACATCTTTTACTGAAGAGGTTATACTTTCCCCATTTAGCATTCTTGGCACCCATATTGACCACTAGTTGACCATGAATACATGGATTTACTTCTGGGATCTCTGTTCCACTGGTTGATAAGTTTCCTTATGCCAGTCCCATACTATTTTGGTACTCTGTCATTAGGAAGTGTGATGTTTCCAATTGTTTTTCTTGCTCAAGACTGCTTTGGCTATTCAGGATCTTTTAGGATTGTTTTACTTCTGAAAAAAAAAATGCCACTGGACTTGCATTAAATCTGTAAATCACTTTGGTTAGTATAGACATTTGAAATAATATTAATTCTTATATATATCGTAAACTATTTCTTCTTGGATTATTCAAGGCTGGCAGTAACCTTTTCAGTGAACTTAATGATTGAGATTTGCTCTTGATATGTGTCATACCCTGACCCCTAGCCAGCATTACTACTCATGAGGATAGGCAGGGCCTCCCTGGTGGCACAGGGGGTTGAACACAGTGCTGTGAGGCTGTCCGCAGCCTTTGCGGCAAGAGTTCGATCCCTGGCCGGCTGGAGAGTAACCTACATGGCACAGCAGAACTCTCCTGTCTAGCCCACTGCTCCCCTCAGCAGTGTGTTTCGGATATATGCCTGTTCTGCTCCTGCTCTCTCTGGCCTGTACCCCACTTCTTAAAAAAAAAAAAAGATAGGCAAGGGTGAGGTTGAGAAGGTTACAAAGTTGAATCAGTACACAGGCCCAGATGGAAGTGCAGGATTGGTCTTTGTGGTCCACCTCACAAACAACAGAGGCAGAAGTAAAAAGCAGTGCAGTGGTGTCCATTAACTATTTTGGCTGCTAATAAATATTGTACTAGAGAGCAACAGAAACGCAATGTCTATAGGGATCTTACAGATAATTCTGTGCAGTCTCCTACTTTTCATCAACCTTCTACAAGTCTGGGTGCCCTAGGCAGAGACAACAAACACTATGCGCTGAAATTTTGTTCTTGTTTAAACTTCTCTTGCAACTGACCCACATTAAGAATTAGGAACCGTGTATATACACATATACATGCGTGTACATATGGTATAATTCAACTTAATCTCCAATTTGGAGAAAAACATTCCTTCAAAATGTTTAGTGATTTTATTGCTGCAGCTTAATAATGTGACATTCCAGATTGCCTTTTCCATTTTCATATTTTGCTTCCTTACTATTCAAAAACAATTTCAAGTTTCTGAGCACTTAAGATGTGAACACAAATTCTCTAACACAAAAACATGGTATCTTGGGTGTTCTTTCATTTTTAAAAACCCACATGAATTTGGTAAAAAAAAAATTTTTGTATCAATACCTGACTTCAGTACACTAGAAAATCCATTTTTTGTTGAAAGTTTCTGCTTCCATGAGAAGTGATTTCAAAATAATACCAAAAAAAATTTCCACCAAATACAAACTAACAACTACACCCAATGCCCCAAATCACACTGTGTGCTCATTTCTTTAGTCCTTCAGCAGATACGTCCAGTTATCAGGCGCTTCACTGGATCGGGGTCGGGAGAGAGGAAAGGTGGTGGTAGGGCTGTGGTGCCCTCATGGAGCTAATACAAAAGCAGGGTTGTAGGCACAACCCTTGACTATGACATTCCACATACCTAATGATACAACTTTTCAAAATCCTTTCATATATAATTCTTTAAAAAAAATCAACATTAAAAATTTGTCCTTATATGGGTTTTTAATAAAGTTAATAAAAGTAGCCTAGTACTTCTTAGTTGGAGAATTTTAGAACTGTCAGGCAGTTTTATTTGTTGATTCATTTTGTATTTTTAATAGTCCGGAAGTCTTTTTCCACACCTATCATGACATGAAATCATGGGGAGTGGGTCTTTTCCATGGGTTCTCACAAAGTGTGCTGCTCTGGGTGAGCTAAACCCAAGTACTTTTCTCTTTGACTTCCTGAAATGTGTGAAAGAAAATGATCAGGAAAAAGGAAGTTATCTAGGCTCTTAAGAGTGTTTAATATGCTCAATTCTTTTGGCAAGAATCTTGCCCTTTGCTTGTTTGTTTACAACAATGCCAACTGCATGCTGGGCGACATTATAGACTCTTCCAAATTTGCCATGGCAACACTTGTGGGTATTCCTTTTTGAACAGTGCCCATTTCCTTGATGTCTGTGAAACCACCTGTCTTGTAGATTCACATATATGTGATCAAAGGAACTACTCCATAGTTTCTAAAAGTCCTAGAGAACATGCAGCGGGTGCCTCTCTTTCCCTTGGTGTTGGTCATTTTGGCAACTTACTGGAAGATAGCAGTTCTGGCCAAAAAGAAGACTTTGTATTTAATCTCGAATGTGAATCTTATGATTCAAAAGAAAGACCACTCTGGTAGGAGTGCTGGCCAGGATTGACAAGTTCACCATTATTGCTTTATCCTAGTAGGTCCTGAATCAGTAATTAAACTCTACAAGGTTCATGTTATGATACTATTTTAATTACAGCATCAATTCAAATTTCAGGATTGATTGCTTGCGTTTTTATCTTGGCAACATTCAATACATTAATATATCTTTCACTTACATGCAGAATGCATCCAAATCAATTACCACTTCAAGAGCACCTTAAGAAAAAAACTAAACTTTTTTTTTTGGTGGGACCCTCGCCGGTGGCCAGGGAACGAACCACTGCAGAGGCTGCAGACAGCCTCGAAGCCTAGCACTCAACCGCTGCGCCATCAGGGGAGGCCCAAAACTAAACTTTTTAAAAAGGATATACTCACTATAATAATTGTTAATGTTGCTCTTTCAATTAGCCTAAGTAGTCAGGTTTCTGTTCTTATTATATCTAATTTAGTTTACAGTGAGTTAAAAAAACAGATTTCACTGTATTCTGTAGTGCATGGAAGTGCAACTGCTCTTATGTAACATCTAACAGCCTGGGAGCTAAAACAGAAGCGAGAGCTTTGTTTAGTCTCCATAATCAGGCCAAAGTGCTCAATTGCATATTGAACTCTGCGACTAGGCAAGAAAAACAATCTTAAGAAGATGCATTCAGGAAAAAAAATAATCACTGAAGATTGACTTGTAATTACAAAAATAGTGGCTACCATATAGATCTACACATACAAAAAAACTATTTTTCTCACGTAGAAACAGGTTTTAGAGACATGAATCCATCTGCTGAAAGTCATACAGATGATAAACCAAGTTCCTAAGGGCTCAGTGATCACTCGATCCAGAGAGCCTCAGAATGTAGGTAAATCAGTGCGGGGTGGGGGTGGGGGGTTTATGTTTCTTAATGTCCGTTGTCTGTCTGTTTTTTAAGTCTGCTCAAGAAATTAGCACTTGCACTCCATCTCTCACTCTTCAGGATGCGGGCAATTCTTAAAATGAGAGGTGAATTTTTGAAAACTTTGAAAGATGTTATTCCTTTAAGAATGTAGTACATTTATTTTTAAAATGACTTCCCTAAGAGAAAGGGCTACTTTATTATGGTAGATTATCAAATCCTAAAAATTAACAATAGGAAAACATAAGACTGTGTTACATAACAGCAAAATGAGAAGCCTTCCTGTTTTCTTTTTTTTTTTTAATGAGGGGGAAAACCCCACAAAAACCTTGACACACAACTGTTTGGAGTTGGGCCCAGTTGATCTTTTTGGATTTCACCTTGGTGCTTTCACTGAAGGTATAAGGCACTCTTGGCTTCACCCTCAGGAATGAGATTTGGCAGCTGTTCAGCACCACAAAGCAACATTACGTAACAAGGCAGTTCAAGAAGCAAGCAAGAAACCCACGTTGAAACGAGGCTTTAGTGAGTGGGCGCGTGATTAGCAGGAACACACTTACACCAACATAGAGGCTATAAGCTGTAAGGCCACATAAGTGGTCATCCTTACGTAAGTGTTAAAGCCTTTCCCACAGTACATCTCTGAACTGGACATACTCACACATCACAAGCAGTGACCTTCTCAGTGAACATCTGTGTGGGAGGGAACTGCTCCTGCCACAGAGCCTGAATTCTTGTGGGGATGTTCTGGGAAGTCAAGTATGTTGACTGGCCCCCCCCATCTTTTATAATACCACCGCAAAGAAACATTTTCTACGTAACAATTTCAATAGGAGGAGACAAGTTTTGAAACTTTTCTGACCTTATCAGCAACTCTTAAAATATATAATACAATAAAATAGATAACTCACTACCTCACATGCGATCTTCCCTAAGCATAAGTAGTAAGCCCACACTGGTTTTAATTTTCTTAGCTCCAGAGACATCTTTTTAAATATTTTATATAATTCTTACATCATTTTTGCACAATGTATGTATTTTCATTTTGGTTATATGCCCCATACAATTGCACCCCCCTTATTTTGACCCTAATCCTTCCTGCCCTTCTCCCCCTCCCCCCGCAGTGTGTCTCTGGTTTATAGTTGCTCGCTGATTTTAATTTTGCTTGGGAACAATTCTGACTCGTAGCTTGGTACCCCATAGTCAGCACTTTGATTATATAAAACTTGCACATTAAAGCGACATGTTACAGTAAAATTGAGAAATTACTAGAAGATACAACACCACAAAACCAACCAAAAACTATGCTTGTTTAAAAGCAAGTAGGTCTGCTCAAGGATTTGTATAATCAGTATTGACAGAAAGCATGTACAAGAACTTAGCATTAAAAGGCAGTCCCTTAATAGGGGTAGTTGTTCTGCTGAATGCATCAGAGGGTACATCTTTGGACATCTATTTTAAAACCTATCATTTCTAGACAGTAAGCATTACACAGTACAGTTTCTTGCTTAGGAAACTAAAGTGGCTATTTTTGTGACAAAATGCACATAATTTTATGAAAGGATTTATTTGGGATCTTTTTTCTGGCAAAAATGTTGTAACACCAGATTGTATATCATACAAAAAGAAACTGAGGCCTAGTAACCTGCCAGTATTATTCAGGCTCATAACTGGAAGATATGGTTGACATTAGATACACATGATTTCTGTTATTAATCCACTGAATGGCCTAAATTAGAGCAGAAAATGCTATTTGCTTTACCTTGAAATATTAGTCTGTACACAGTCCCACACATTTTGGGATTTATCTCATAATGATCTGCTCACAAAAATCTGCTCACTATGGCAAATGTTGAGCATATTGGAAGGTTGATATTTTGCATTTGAGTAAAATAAATGCTAGTGTTAAAAATTAGAATGCACCAGAAATTTCACTCCAAATTTGTGATTTGGAGTGAATGCTAACTTAAAGCTGGAAACCCTGATGTTCCATTTATTGTCCTCTTTAATGACATTTTATCTAAAGAACTTCATCATAAAGTTGTACAACTACTGGGAAGCTACTCAGAAATGCCACTGCATCAATCAGGTAAGTGAGACTGGGTCTCCCTGTGCACAGCTTCACATTGCATGTTCTCTGAACTAGGTGGTAAAGGATAGAACTCATGGCCTTTATCATGCTGGAAATAAGGCGAGAGCTACACACAGCTTGAATCAATGCATATACTGATGATTAAAGTGTAGTTGGTGAGACACACTGACAACAATTAAAAACTATATACATAAGGTAAAACAAATCGTCAAAGAGGCAAGAGAAGCTGCTTGTGTCAGCAGCACCACCAGTCCCAGGGTAAGCATTCTCTTTTCATCATGGTCAATTCATTAGCAGAGAAGAAAAGGCAGAAACTATGGGAAATGCAGGCCATCTGCTCGATCCAGATGCAACAGCACATGCCTCTTTTACCCAAGGCTTTTTAACAGAAACAAGCAAAGATAAGATCTAATCCTCTCATGAAATAGCCAACAAAGGTAGTTAGATATATTTGCATCACAAATAATAACACCAAAATCGTGACTAAATGAGCCCTCTTAAACATCAGTCAAGACTTTTACTACTGAGTATCACTGATTAAACAGAATACTAAGTCAGCATTAGAGGAGATGGGGTTGAATTCTATTAGATTTATTCAGCTAGTGCTTAAATAAAATCATGCCTACAACATGTTTCTTAAATAGCAACATTTTAGTACAGTCATCCTACTTTTCAGAAGGCATTAGAAGATATTCCTTTAACACTGTATATTTCAAGTAAAATGCATTTCTTATAAGGTTAAAGCAAATATTCTTACCTTGAAATTGTGAACCTTCTCATATTTTGGAATTTGCTCGTTTTCTTTCAGAGTTGCTCTTCTAACAAGTGATGTCAACTGCGAATAAGCAAAGAGTTTCAGAGGTTGCCAGATTGTCACAGACGACTTTTGAGAACCCAGTTTCATTCCCAAGGCTGCTATCAATAAATCTTGCTGACGGCCCTCTTGTTTTGATTTGTGAACTGCAGCTCTATTAGTTTTCCTACCCGACCAAGATTCTTTGGATGGCATTTTGAATTCACAGGAAAGAAAGAAAACCTATATTGATCTATGTCTGTCGATGAACTCTGTTCAGCTAACAGATGAGCATTCTGCCGGGCAGCACAGAGCCCTAACCTACAGAGAGCTGCAGAGAAACATCACGGAGAGGTGGAGGAGGATGATGAAGCACTTCTTAAAAAGAGGTCGACTAACCAGAAAAATTCTTCTTTCTTCCCCTTTTTTTTTTTTTAAAGGGCTCTAGATTTAAGCTTCTGAAAACTTAAGAGTCTGAACAGAAATAAGAGTCGATGCAAACATCCAAAACATTTAGCATCTTTACCCCTTTTAAAAGCCATGCAATTGTGACAGATTACATTTTTAAAATCTTTCTTCTCTATTCAATTTATTAATGTCCATTCTGAATGAAAGATGCCTGCAATCAGTTTCTAGCAGCAGACACCCTGTGAACCCCCTAGCAGGGAGGGTGGGGGAAGGGAAGGTTTTGACAGGGAAGGCTGGATTTAGACTGGTCACCGAAAGAGGAGAGATAACCAATGAAAATCAAGCAACAGCATTTAAGTACTGTATTCCTAAACTCACTCTGTCTCTGTTTCTCCCTCCTCTCATGTAAGATTTTCTTGCTGGCTCAAGGAAAAAAAAAATCAGTGGGAAGATAATGAGCAGTGAATGAGTCACGCATTATTACAAAATGGGATTTTTTTACTTATTAAAAGCAAAGGAAAATTAACACATCACAAGGCTTTAAAAAGAACATACCACTGCCAAGTAGATTATGAAAGGCTGATCTATATCCTCCTTTCTGCATATGCTGAGGTTAGTTAACTATAACCCAATAGCAAAAACGGAGTATTTGATTAAAAAAAAAAAAAAAACTTTCAGTAGGAGCACACATAACATTGCTAACTCCCCAGAGTGGCCAGTTTTGTCTCCCTACCATGAGCAGTTTTGATGTGGATCTATACTTAAATCCAATCATTTTAATTCCTACTCTGAACATTCCTTATTCAAGAGCTTGAGGCCAGAACACAGTGGGAGCCAGTCAGGGATAACTCCTCATTTACACAGATTCGCAGGTTCCAGACACAGTGGGTCTGTGCTTATAGGACCTATGGGTATTGTTTGCTGGTTTAGAAAGGGGCATTGGGTAAGAAACTCAAACTAAGGAAGTACCTATACTTTTTTTTACTAAGGAGCTGAAGTCAAGTTTTCCCATATTGGTTCCTTAAACATCCCCCATCTGTTTCCTCATACTACAGTAATTGCATTTAACCTGCGATGATTTAATGTAACACTGTATTTAGAGAATCTAAAGCGCTCTATATTTAAATAGTTATTTACTTAGTGCAAACAATTTACCATAGATTTCATACTCGATGAGGGTGCGTGTCCAATGCAGATTCTCATCTAATTAGGATCAAAGTGGTCCTTAAACCATGCTAGAGATTGGGAATATTGAATGACTGATTTCATAAACATCCCTAAGTATTGTTTACTTGCTTAAGTTTACAGTTCCGTCTTTTAAAAATATTTTTAGGTAAATAAAAGGCAGAAGTTAATATTTATATGTACAGATGTTTCATTTTCACCAAATTATATCCATATGATTAATGAGACCTAAAATGCCTGCGTTCAGGGGAAATGCAATGGGAAAACATTCCTTGTTTAACCTAAATTACTCTTCAGCTTAGACCTACTTTGTCATGTGAGGACTAAAAATATAAAGGCCAGCCAACCCTTAGACGGGTACAGTTAAAGTGATGTTTATCCAGTTCTCAGTAGGCACCAGGGAAAAAAAGACTCCAAAGGCAAATTTACCAGCAAACTTTTCCTCTACAATGTTGTTGCTTATTTAAGGAACGCAATGACCCATGTACACCAAGTAGCTTTTTTTTTTTTAAGCATTTCTGATCAAGGTTCTGTTAATACAAATCATCCCAGTCCTTCAATTATTATGAATAAAACTCATCCAAAGCTTAAAAATATCTGTGGTAGTATAGATCTGAGGCTTCCAGAGGGGTATGGGGAGGGAAGAGCATAAGGGCTGTGACGATAGAATTATGGGGACTATAAATGAGAGGAGAAATCAAATATTGTACTAAAAATAAACATTAAAAGTAAAAAAAAAAATTTGTGGTAGAGTTATTCCTAAAATTCATAGTTGGGTAAAATTGAACATTTGGACATTGAGAGCATGGTCTGCTGTTCTAAGTAATGCTTTATCTAATCAAATACTGGTTTAATTGCAAGTTGGGCAGCTACCTACAGCGTAAGGAGATTAAAAAACAGCAGATAGGGATGAAAAGTTCTCAGCTAGGCTCAAATGGCTGGTCACTATCTTACCTTTAATCACTGCAACTGCATTTCTGCATTAATTTTGCTAAAGACCTCTCAGGTCATAAGAACTGCTAACTCAAGTTCAGAACCAATATCAGCATTCTAATGTTTCAGACAGGTGCGTCCAACTCATCCTTATATTTGAACATATCTAGCTAAAGATATTTGGTTAAAAAAAGACAACCAAAAGAAGGCAGCTGTTTTTACTGGGAGGTAGTAAAGTATAATAAGGTAGGATTTCAGATCAGAGAACACAGAATCCTGACCTTGGGAGAGTTGTTTGGTCCCTTGTCATTTTATCTGCATACGATGGATTAACACTACCTCTCTTACAGGTTGGCTGCTAGGCAGTATAAAGGGGGTGACATGTAAAAGAGGAAAGGCAGAGAGAAAGCACTCAATAAGTGACAGCATTAACAGGACCATGCCAAACACTAGCCACAAGGTATGCCATGGAGGTAGAAGACATGGTCTTACCCTCAAGGATCTAAATTGCATTTGGTTTATGCCATACAAATATGCCTGGTAACTCCTGCCTTTCCCTTTGTATTATCTCTGCCCGTTTCCCAAATTCTAGCTCTCCCCTACCTATAAAAATGCATATAATTAAAGACATACATGTTAGTCAAGGCAGCACATGGTGGAGTTTGGAAATGAGAGAACCAGCATTTATTAAGAAGCCAGGAACAATGTTTAATGCTTCATATACTTGTCTTATTTACTAGTCACTGCACTCCTGGGAGCACTGCTGTATGATGGACATTTTATAGATGAAGAAACAGGGACTCAGTGTCTCATTCAAGGTCACTGTCAGAAAATGGGTGATCTGGGATCTGAATTCCTGTCTTCTAAGACCTGATGGTTCTTTCTATTGCTTTATAATGACAGTAGGAGAGAAATTTAAGGTGTTAGGGGTATAGCGCTATCATAGTCTGCTCTATAAAATAGACAAAATGGCTTAATTGTGTGAGTGGCGACAAACTGGCAGGGCACACATCCCACAATACCATTAGTGCTGGAAACACGAGCAGTATTTAGTTGTTTTTACTGGGAAACTTTGGCCTCTTCAAACCTGATTCTAACCTTTCTTGATACTGATGGTGACTTCTGCATGTTCACTGAAATGAGAAGAAGAGATAGGGAATAGGCAGATTCCATAGCCCGCTCGGTCTCTACCTTTGTCCATACCACCTGTGATATGCAGAAGTAGACCTCTAAGAAGGGTGTATGTGGAGGGTGATGGGCAGGGAGCTGTGTGAGGAATAAAGACTGGAAGAGGAAAATAGGTGACCCTGGAAAGGAGCACATTTGCTATTTTTCAAAGAAATTTCCACCAGTGACTCCACTACCCTGTTGTCTGCCTATTAATAATACTGGTTTTGTGTGGAGCAACCACTCATTTTCATCAAATGTAGTATAACAGGCAGGAGCTCTAAAGACAAAAGTACTGACCTTAACCCTTTCATCTACTGGCTGTAACATGCCCTTGGTCAAGTAATTAATTTCAGTCTTTATTTCTTTATAAAATGGACTAAAATACTTGCACTATAGTATTATTAAGAATTAAATAAGATTATATGGGAATTGGTTTGTACTATCCCTGGCAATGGAATAATACAAGAATTCTTGTATACAAAAATCTACTTACTATGATTAAGGTTACTGTATTATGTGACTATGATATAGATTAAAGGTCCACTGTCCTATGCAATGTTAGCTTCAGATCAAATTGTAGCCAGGTGGTTAAAAGGATACATCATAAATATCACTGTTCTGCAATCTTTACCCTGACCTGGCATTCTGAACCCCTGGGCTCAAACCAAGTACTCCCTGTTCTACCTTCTAGCCATGAAACCCTGCTTCCCTGAAAGGGTCTTACCACAGTAGGTAAAAATAATGGAAATGCTTCCTATTCCATAAATATCTAGTTTTAAATATAGAACTAAATCTTAAGCTAAAGGACAGGTATGACAAACCCATAGTTAACATCATACTCAGTGGTGAAAAATTGAGTTTTTCCTCTAAGATTAGGGACAAGACAAGATAGTGGTAGAGTGTAGATGTCAGGTGAGTTTCCTCCAGAGACACAACAAAACTGATGCAAAACAAAGTCAACTCCCCCTCCCCAGCCCCCACTGTCACATTAGGAACATTAACCTGACTGAAAGGAGTAGGGAACACTGGAACTCCGTATAGAGTGATAATGGGGCAGAAGGACCCACCTGAGGGGGGAGGGCTATGGTGCAGAACCTCCTACAGCCATTGACTTGGGTACACACTAACATCAGAGCTCCTAGGACCGAGCACAGCACTGTATAAGGGGGTGCTGTGTCCATCAGCTACCCTGGATGGAGTGTGCATTGCAGGAGAACAGCAGAGGTGGGGGCACAGAGCAGGGACTAATGGCTTAATCTGAGGCTCCTAACACAGAATAACTTGTAGCCTGAATAGTCAGAGGACCTGGACTTCCCTATAGAAGAGGACAGTAGTGAGGTCCAGGCTCAGATACATGAAACATTTCCACCCCCACCAGTCCCCACTGCCACCCACTCAGTATTGCTTCACAACTGGAAGAGAACATTCCTGAGTCCACTGGAGGTGATTCTTTGATGCCTATTGCCCTAATCCTCTTCGATACCTTCTACCTCTCCATGGTACCAGGCCCTGGCTGCTTCAATTTGTGCAAAAACAAGTTGAAAATGTGTCCAGTATCATACTATCATTCAACATAGTATTGGAAATCCTGGCCAGACCAATTAGGTAAGAGAAAGAAATAAAAGGTATCAAATTGGAAATGAAGAAGTAAAGCATAGTAACATAAAGAACACTCTAAAGAAGCCACTAAAGAAATAAACTAAGAATGAGGTGGGAGGTCACAAAATTAATATACAAAAATCTTGCATTTCTATATGCAAAAATGAATTAACAGAGAGTTGAAAAAAATACCATTTATGATTGCATCAAAAAGAATAAAGTACCTAGGAATAAATACAAACCAGGAAGCAAATGCTGAAAATTATAAAACACGAAGACATGGAAAGATAAATTCCTTGTCCATAGATTAAAAGAATCAATATTATCAAAATGGCCATTTTCCTAAAGCTATATAGAGTCAACATAATCCCTATTAAGTTCCCAATGGCACTCTTCACAGAAATACAACATTTGTATGGAACCACAAAAGACCTTGCGTAGCCAAAATAATTCTGAGGAAGAACAATAATGGAGGTATTCCTCGTCCTCTATTCCACATTCTATAGTAATCAAATGCATTTTAAGTCAGACATTAGAGACTTCTCTGTAGTACTCAATAAATCATCGAAGTTATATCAAGATAAATAACTTTTTATGATGTACAGGAAACTCTTACATCCTGCCACTGCTCTAAATTTTTATGCTGCTGGCGTCAGTCACACCATGATTCCTAACTAGCTCTTCATTACATAGCTCCTCTAGCATTAATATAATACCCATATAAAGAGATATAAAGGTACCATCAGTGCATTCACTTCAATGTATTATAAATTGACACCATCAAACTGTATAACATGTTCCTCGACAGACTCATGCAGTAACATTTACCGTAAGACATGGGAAAACACAAACTGAAAAACACAGTCCTGTATTCCTTACAGAAATGGTCAAATTCTCCAAGCAATAGTTTTGAGGGAGCGTTTTGCACTCTGCATGGAGAGCACCGCCTCAGAGAGCCTTCTGGCACACAGCCTTGATTCCAAGCCTAGTTCTGACTGACAGCTGCCAAGTCACTGAGCTTCTGCAAGTCATGGCTGGACTAAATGAAAGGCCTGGTCTTCTCAGTATTCCTAACAGAAATTCAAAAGGAAAGAGAAAGGTTTACCCATTGAGCACACAGGGATGTAAAAGATTTGGGTGTGTCTGTGTGGGAAAGGCCAGCTGGATTCTCTAGTAAGTCCCCACAAAGCAGCTCTGGCTAACTTAAGGGCTTTTCTCAGGGACTCAGTCTGGTAGGCTCAGAAACGTAATTTGTCAGCACCAGGAGACCACACCTTTTTCTCCAGGGAGAATGACATTATAATTCCAAGTTCATAAAACCAATTGGTAAAGCAGAATGACAATTGTCTAGTTTTTATGAAGAAATTAGATATAATTAGCACAAAGGTGGGTGACTAACATGCTCTTTTTTGGTAGCATACCTACACTGGAAACCAAAAATAATTAGAAAGCTGAGGAGAATAGAATTAGAACAAGTGGAATAGCATAGAGGAACTAAGTATCTGATGCACAGTTAGGACACGTGCCGAGTCCGCCACAATCAGGATGGTCCTGCCAATGGACTAGAACACTGGGTGTCCAGTTAGTGAGGACTCCCTCATTTTAAGGTGGCACTTAGGTGGATAAAAACAACCTGATTAGAATATTCCAAATGTAATTTAATATTCAAATTAAGTCTCAATAAAGATAGATGCTGACTCATGGTATGAAGTATGTTTGTGAAGTTCAAACATACCTTTGGAAACCTACTGTTGTTATTTCAAAATGACAATAGTGGTCTGAAAGCAAAAGACTTAACTATTATTGACAATTTATCCTGAAAAGAAGCGTAAACACCAGCATTACTCACAGATATGTTTAGATGTTCACCTGATCAGCAGACACTGGCTTGTCTTTTCTTTTTAATGAGCGTGCTACATGGCATGTTTTACATCAACATGACAATGTTAAGAAGGCAAAAATAGCTTACATCTGGGCAGTTTCTAAAATAAACTTATCATGTCCATAGTATTTAATTTTATGAAATTCCTGTTAGTTCAAAGGATCCTAATGAAATTGAGAACCCAAACAACTTCTAATGTGGAAGTTCTATCTTCTAAGAGATAATTACACACACACACACACACACACACACAGAGTCCATATGGAACCCAACATCTCAACAGCGAATCTGAGATATCTGGACCAGGCTCACAAATGATCAGAACATTAGAAAATAATACACAGCAAGTCAGACTGGGATCAATTTCCTTTGAAGAAGAAATGATTAAAGGAAAATTTAAAATACATTTTTCAGTGATATTTTAAATGTATTGAGAGTGACTCGCTCTGCATTTTCCTCCTCCACAAAGAATAGGTTAAAGGAGATAACTTTACAGAACAACTGAATACCATAGGTTGGTCAAGTCAAACACTATTCACAGCTATCTGGCCAGTTTAGGCTAGTGTGATACTATCTTTTTCGCCAAAATATCATGAAGCGGAACCAGCAGTGAGCAGAAATTGTTGGGGTACAATTTAGTAAGATTAAATGCACAGACCCAAGGGAGGCTCTCCAAGTGCTCCATAATGTACCCATAAAAATGTCTAATATAAAAATATTTTCAATCAATTACAGCTGGGGAGAAGTATCATATCTGTTTTCAGGTCCAGCAAATCCCTGCTGAGTTGCATTACTGTACTCTTCTATTTGGTTAAAAAACAGCCAGCCCCAGCTCTTACAATGCACCCATATCAGTAGCATTTATACAGAGATTTAGAGTCTACAAAGTGCTTTGTTACACACACAATTTCATTATATCTTCACATTCATGATTTTCAGCAAAACAGTTTAGCTATTTGTTCAGGCGCAGATTAATTGGTAAGCAAAAGACCCAAGATGGAAACCCAGGCCTCTTGATCCAGACTCTATCATGGCTCCACTCTGCCATGCTTCCCTGGGATCCCCAGATGTGCTCACCCAACATGCTGGGAGACTCTTACTTAAGACCCAGGGTCACGAACACCCAAGACCACCAGCAAGTAGAAATACTCAGTGCTGAAAATAACCATCTAAAGTTATTTCTATACCTCACAAATGGTTTACAACATAGTAGTAAAGTCAACTTTGGTGACTGATTTCTGGTATTTTAAAAGCCTGTGTTATTATTTTGATGCTACCGAATGAAGAGAATGCATTGCTCTTCCTTAGAGCCATGCAGACCTTCTGCTAGATGGCTACTAGAGCCTCCAGGCAAGTTATGAAACAGCATGCCTTTTGTTGCTTTTGTTTGCTTTTAACATTTGGCTTTTCTGGTCCTTAAATAAAAATAAACAAAACTACCCTCCAAACCAATGAATTGAGACAGTAGTCTCTTGAACAACTAATTAAGCTATCTTCAGAAACAGGTAATTACACTTTCCATTAAAATACACAGAATAGACATATATAATTTATAAAGTGGAAAGTCACTCTAATCTCATGGGTAAACAATGAACTAAGTCTGATATTTACAACAGAGATTCCAGAATGGCCAAAGCAGTAAGTAATCACATAATTGGGATGGACTTTATCTTTAAAATAAGGATTTGGGTGGGGGGCATCCCTGGTGGTGCAAGGGGTTAAGCACTGCACTATGAAGCCATCCGCAGCCTTTGCAGCATGAGTTTGATCCCCAGCCGGCCAGGGAGCTACAGTGGTGCAGCAGACCTCTCCAGTCTCGCCCACTGCTCCTCTCAGCAGTGTACTTCGGTCAGTCTGCTTGTTCTGTTCCCCACTCTGTCTCTGGTGACTACTCTCACCCCCCGCATCTCTGGCCTGTACCCCAGCTCTTGTATGCATAAATAAATCTTAAAAAAATAAGGATTTGGAGTTCTGACTATATGAACTGCTAAAGTATAGATACTTTATTAAATCCACAAAATATTAAGAAAAAATATAAAAATGGTCAAAGTTTATGTGCACAATACAAGACTCTCCTAAATAGTATACATTCAACAAATATTTTGTTGAATATACTATGTTTTAGGTATTAGTAAAACTGTGGCAAATTACCAACAAATAGGATCCTATGCTAAGGACCCAATACTAAACAAATGCTTAATGAATTCATCATAATCAGAATAAATAGATTGGGTAATGGATTTTTCCATTCTATTTTAATTCTATTTAAATCATATTTTCTAACAAATTTATTCATGAACTCTATGTCCACAGCCTCCTTCCATGCTGCTTTCTCCTCTCATTGTCCTTCTGAGATTTAACAGGAGACTTTGACGCATTTTTCCACCCCAGATGTCTCTCTTCCAACATGGTTCTTTCAAAAGCCTCCTAGTGTCCAAACCACAGGATAGTTTTCTGACGATCTCACACAGTCCTTCTATCAGAAATTATGCAGACAGAACTATTGCTTATAAACTCCTCCTCCTCAGGGCCTCCCTAGTGGTCCAGGGGTTAAGTTTTAGCACTATCACCTCAATGGTCTGAGTTCAGTCCCTGGCCAGGGAGCTAGCTCACAAAAGGCACAGCAGATCTCTCCAAACTCGCCCGCTGCTCCCCTTGGCAATGTATTTCAGTGAATCTGCGTGTTTTGCTCCCCACTCTGTCTTTGGTGAATTCTCTCATTCCCTGCACTTGTGGCATACTCCTCAGCTTTTCCACAAATAAATCTTTTTTTTTTTTTAAAGATTTATTTATTTATTTATTTATTTATTTATTTATTTATAACAAGCACTGGGTATAGTCAGAAGCGCGGGAGGGTGAGAGAATTCACCAGAGCCACAGCGGGGAGCAGAGCAGGCAGAAGGACCGAAGTACACTGCTGAGGGGAGCAGCAGGTGGCAGGAGAGGTCTGCGCGCCATGTGGGACCCTCCTCCGATGGCTGGGGAGCAGCCGGGGATCGAACTGGCACTGCAGAGGCCACAGGCAGCTTTGCAACCCAGCGCTCAACCGCTGCACCACTGGGAAGGCCCTCCACAAATAAATCTTTAAAAAAATAAAACAAAAAACCCTCCTCTTCAGTCTGCCTGACTACTCTTTCCACAAAGAGTTAAAGCAATTGAAAAAAATTAACTTGAAGAGCAGTGTTTGTTGTGCACAAGGGCTAAAAGCTTAGCTTTTGAATCCAGACTATCTTCAAAAAAAAATCTGCTCCAGTCATTTCCCTAGTCATGGGATCCTAGGGAAAGTCTCAGTTTCTGTATCTGTAAGTTGGAATGATGTACCTACCTCCTAGAACTGTGGGGAGGATGAGATAATAGAATGTTTGGAATGTACATAAAACATACATATGTAGTACTCAGCATGCGCAAAGCCCTCAAAGACTAGGTGCTGATATTGCTATTGCTGTCATAGTCAGCATCACTCTTTTCACATAACACAATGCTTGGAACAAAGTAGGCACTCAAAGTTGAAAGAATGAGTCTACAAAACTCATGGCACATTTGTAAACCTCACTGAATTCTTCAGACATAGATGAATGGCCGTCTCAATGATTCCTGCCTCCTTCCCTTACAATACTGTCAAAATAGATTTTACACAAAGAAATGGTGATTTTCTTATAAGTTAAAAAAATAGGATTTTTTTTTTTTAAGTAGTGGCTGGCCAGAGGTATAAGAAAGGGAATTTAAAATACTGTTTCTTTATCTGACAGTCAAACTGTATGCAAATATGAACTGGAAACATGAGAGAGAGAGAGAAATCTGTGACAACACAGGTAGCTTAGCAACACAGCAGACTAAAGGATGAGACTGAATTGGAAACATGTGCTGTGTTAAGAGAACAGGTCCCACCTAAAATTCAAGGATGCTTGGGATCCACAAACCGCAGATTTTGCTTCTGAATTGTTGAATCACTGGTTTAAATTGATATGTAGGGCCAAAAGAATTATTATTGGAGGAAAAGTATAAAGTGTCATGAAAATTTATAAATAAAAATACTCTAGAATGATGAGCTCCAAGAAAATGTTAGAAAGAAAAGAAATTTGGGTGGTATCTACCAGTAGTAAGCCTAGTTTAAAGTTTGATCTCTCTTCTTGTGAACTCAAACCTGTAACTTGCTAGAAAACTGCATGATGAAATTATTTTCAAATGCATGTCTTAATAAGGAAGACATTAAAATAAGAAGTATGTTAAAAAAAAAAAAAACCTGCCTAAAATATCTCCTCCTGCAGGATCAGCTGTACATTTTTTTAAGGGGATGATTCTGTTACATTTTTCACTGGTAGAAATATCAAATCATGTCATCTTTGAAATGTTTGTTGTTTTCATTTTTAAAGGAACTCCATCTTTTTGATAGTAAGTGCAGAATTTAATGCATTAAATTCCAGTACCAATGGTACAGATTTTAATAATAACATAGTTATTGTGGATCACATAGTTAGACGGTTTTTTCCCTCTATCTCTGTCTCCTCTGTTTCTGCTGTAGACTACATGAAGTTTAAGAGTTTTGCACCTCCACATCTGAAAAACTCTCCAAAAGAAAAAGAATTAGCTTTGTACAAAATGATGTAAAAGTATCTGGGTTCCTTCTAGAGATAGTTCCCTTGTGGAAAAGTATTGTTGGAGTTGTAAGCTAAGCTAGTTTCTTTTTTCCATGGAATATTATTGTTCACTGGAGAAAACAACTGACATAAATTTTGGTTATTTACACTTGACTTTTTCTTACAAGTAAACAAAGGGAACCTGCCATCTAAAAACAACAGTCAATGATAAAATTCAAACTCCTCAATGAAAATAAAACTTATGGAAATTTTATATCTTCCACCCTGAACTTGACAGCTTTCCACTGCTCAAATGACTTCTGGTGAGATCAAAAAATGATATTAACAGAAGTAATTTTCTGATTATATAAAGAAATGTGTCGCTATTAGGTAGGCCTGCTGACTCAGTGAACCAGTTTTTTCGAAGTGACTGAAGTATATTGTTCAGAATCATGCATAGCTGAAAAAACTCATCCCGAGTTCAAGAGGGAGCAATGGATTTTAGTGTGACCGAATAAGGAAGGCTTATTAGTAAGGCTTCAGATTCCACATTGCCATAACCTTTAAGAAAATGCCACTTACCCAGCTTGCTTTAGTGTGATATCATAGAAAAATATCCACAATTATCTGAAAAGGCTATTAAAATATTCCTCCTTTCTGAATGTTTATTTGTGAAAGGTCAGATTTTCTGTATATACTTCAACCAAAATAGGATCACAGATTGAATGCAGATGCACTTATGATAATCTAGTTGTTTTCTTAAGACATACATTAAAGAGATTTACAGAAATATAAAAAAGCCACTCTTTGAACTAAATTTGCTTCATAAAATGTTTATCTTAATGACAGTGCTATGCTATTATATTAACATGAAATGTATATATTGCTTTATAATTTTAAAATTCATTTAAATTTCCAACATAGTATATATGGCAAGAGAGATAGCACACATAAATGAAAGTCTTTGAGGTCTTCAACAACTTTTAAAGTTAAAGGAGCCCCAAGTCCAGTCACATGCAAAAGAATGAAACTACACTCTACCTCACACCATACACAAAAATCAACTCATAATGGATAAAAAACCTGGATGTAAGACCTGAAGCCATAAACTACACAGAAGATAGGCAAAACACTCCATAATAAAGGCCTCAGAGATGTCTATGTGGATTCATCTCCAGAAGCAAGGAAAACAAAAGAGAACATAAACTACTATGACTATATTAAACTTACAGTTTTAGCCTCTGTAGAGCAAAAAAAACTATCAATAAAATAAAAAACATCCTACTGAGTGGGAGAAAATATTTGCTCACCATATATCTGACAAAATGCTGGTATCTAAGATCTACAAAGCCGTCATACAATTAAATAAAAAGAAAACAAGTAACCCATCTGTCTTCTCCAAAAAACAGATGACCTTCAGGCCCATGAAAAATGCTCATCACTAATTACTGTCAAGGAAATACATATCAAAATGAGATACCACCTCATACCTATGAGTATGGCCCATATCAAAAAGACTAGAACCAACAAATGATGGTGAGGATATGGCAAAAAGGGAACCCTCTTACACTCTTGGTGGGAATGTAGACTTGTTCAGCCCCCGTGGAAAACAGTATGGAGATGTCTCAAAATATTAAAGATGGATCTACCATATGACCCAGCAATTCCACACTTGGGCATCTACCTAAAGAATATAAAAACACTAATTCAAAGAGAAACATATACTCCTCTGCTCATTGCAGTACTATTTACAACAGGCAAGCTATGGAAAACTGTAGTTTACATAGTTTGCAGATGAGTGGCTCCAGAAGATGTTATGTATATACACGCTTGAATACTATCAGCTATCAAAATAAACTCTTGCCATCTACGGCAACATGAGTGGAACCAGAGGGGCTTATATTAAGCAAAGTAAGAATAAGACAAATATCAGATGATGTCACTTATATATGCAATACAGAGATACCAAACAAGAAATGAGATAAAGCCAAGCTAACAACAAACACTAGAAAGTTGATTATAGAACTGGGACTACCAAAGGGGTAGGGAGAAGCGGAAGGGTAAGAGCAAAGTGACAAAGCAGCAGAAAGGACTATGGGCATGGAGTGTGGGTGCTCTGGTGGTGGGTGTGGTGTAGTAACACCTGAAAGGGGAGATCTTCAACTCCTAAAACACAAATAATGATGTAAATCAATGATAACTCAAAAAAAAAAAAAAAGGACTCCTGAGTCCCAAAAGTTTTGAGAACCCCTGATCTAATCCATCAGAGTAACCTTTACTGTGCAACAGGATCTCTCTCTCTCTCCTCCTCTCTCCCAGTCCCCACATCAAACACATTAAGAGATATCCGGGCCCCACTGGAGTCTACAAATCAAAAATTCTGCAGGAATCTCTATTTGTATATAAAGGTTCATTAGTGAGAACAATGGTATTTGATTCTTCAGTCAAAAACTATAACTGCATATTTTAGAACTTTCCCCAGACTTACTTTACATTAAAGTTATTTTTTTCATTTCCCTCATTATTTTATTCCTGAAAAGTACTATTATTAGTAACAGCATCTTTAATCTTTTTTTTAGTTATGAACGGTAATTCTTTGTTATTGTTTTTTCTGCTTCTGAGAGAGATTACAGAAAATGATAAACTATCAAATTGTGTTAAAAAGCTGAGTCAGTTTTTTGCTTCATTTTTCTTTCTTTATTTTCACCTCAACATTATAATAAATTCTCTACAGTAAGTTTTGTTGTTTTTTTTAAGATTTATTTATTTATGCATACAAGAATTGAGGTACAGGCAAGAGGTGCAGAGGTGAGAGGATTCACCAGAGACAGAACAGGGAACAGAACAGGCAGACTGATGAAATACACTGCTGAGGTGAACAGCGGCAAGAGAGGTCTGTCGTGCCCTGTGGGACTCTCGCCAGCAGCCGGGGATCAAACCAGGGCTGCAGAGGCTGCGGGCAGTTTCGCAGCCCAGCACTCAACCACTGCGCCACCAGGGGAGGCCCTCTACAGTAGTTTTATACATAGTGTCTAGAATATTGATTTGAAGAACTGCCTCCAAGTTTTTGTTTATTTAGGAAATGACTATCAACTTATAGGTCTTTTGTCAATTCAAAGAGCTAACTAAGGAAGCTTCAACTTTGACAACAAAATGCTAATAAGCACTACTGAAGACTGAACTAATGAAAACCTTAAGATGTTAACTTGAATTTCAATCAACTGTTGAAAATATAAGTGTGCTGACTTTAAATAAAAACATGCTTCATTATATTCTAAACCTTAGTTACCAATTATTTCATTAATAAAGGATAATTTATTTCAATCATTCAGTATGGTTCAGTTATAAAAACTTTAATTTATCCATATCTCATTTTATTAAGTATACTGAAACTTAAAATTCACATACTGATTTGTTTATAGCTTTACACACTTATGAGTAATTTACACTATCACATGAGTATAGATTATTTATTTTGGCTGCTCTTATGAAAGGAATAAGACTATTTGGATTTGCACATTTCTGTACAAAGATAAAGAAGGAAACAGCACTTGACACAAGCAACCATTCAAGAATTGTTATACTGTAGGGGAAGATATTTTCTTTTTTGCATTAAAAAATTAATGATTATAGGTTTTCTTGTTCTGTCAATTAGAATCATTTTGTTCTTTAACATTTGATAAGTTTATTTTAAAAATTGAACATAAGAGTGCATATAAGCGTTTTGCATTTCAAAGATATAGACGATTTCAAGAAAAACATTTACATGTGCCTTTAACTATCTCCAAAAGTTAATTAACTTATGAACTTAAAATTGTGATTAGTTATCTGCATTAAATACTCTGGGAACAAATCTTTTAATTAAAGGGAAAAACCATTTACTAATAATAAACAAAATTCCAAATATGGAAAGTCTATTTAATTGACTCCAGTGTAATCCTAATCTGAACTAAGCAAAAACATTTTTACTTAACTTTTTAAAAATATGTAATTTAAGAAAGACTTATTATATAAACATAGATAGCATGCAAGAAAAAGAACACTGAGTACCAATCACTTAAGAACATGATTTCTTGACAAAGAGCTTCTCTATTGCTCCATTTCTTCATCATTTAAAATGAAGAGTATAATTTTCAAATTTCACCATAATATTATAGGTGTCCAAAGCAGAAAATCAGCTTCATGAGATGAACCATGGTTATCCTTCTTTAGTACTGGCAGAGCAGCCAAAACCAACCACTCAATAAATATTTAAAAAGAAACTGAATAAAAATATATTAAAGGATGGAGTAAATAATTATTTTATTATAAGTGGACTATTATATGGACATTTAAATGATATCAAAGAAATACACTTATTCTCATGGAAAGATTTTTTCCAAAGCTAACAGTATAGTGTAACAAATTACAAAGTACTTTTATATAGATGATATGTGTTTTCTCCCCCTTTCTCTTACACATGTACACACATACACACACAATCACACACACACACAATAACTCTGGAAGGATAAACAGCAGAATATCATTGGTTATGTCATCTGTCAATGGTAGCATTTGATGTGATTTTTTTTATGTTCTAATTGCATGTCATAGTTATTTTGTAAGCAAAGAAAATGAATTACTTATGTAACAAAATGTAAAAGCTCACAATAATCAGAATATGGGACAACTAGAAGAAGATTCATCAAGATGCTAACATATTAACATTTGAAACAATTTGGACTATTATTCCATTTTTTTAACTTCAAATTTTTAGAACAAGCTTTTCTTTATAATAGAGAAATGCTCTTAAATTCATATATCAATATGATTCATTTTTAAAATTTAAGAACATTTTTAGGTAACATGATTGGTCTTGTCCACAAATATCACCTATATACACTGGCACGGTGAGCTGGTCAGTATAGATAAAACATTCTACATTTCTCTATGAATATCACTCTCATACTCTCCTCTCTACCTCCCTTCCCAGTCCTCTCACACTTAAGAATGACCGTACCTCCAGAATTTGGCCAATAGACTATGCAGGATTCTAAAAGAGAGTCACAAGAAGAGGGCTTTACATCCCTGAGACCTGCCTGAGTTCTAGATCTCTGAAGGGTGTACTGCATTCTAGGGCCACTGAAATCAATTCCTAGAACATGCAAAGGATAGAATCTATTTTTAAGGAATCAGAGTGAAGTCAAGGTTCTGCTTATATTAACATCTCCTCTTACTCATATTCTAATAGGGTTTTTGAGGGAAACAGGAGAAAATTTATTACCATTTCTCCAGAAATTTTAATACAACCCATGGAGTGTGCAACCCAAGACAGTGTGCAACCCAAGCAATTCTTCACCTGGGACCAGGCAGAGAACTCTCCACTACAGGACTTTTAAGTGGGTTGTACCTACATGCTTTCAAAGCCTGTAGAAGAGACATCTAAGTGCCTTAGTGACCTCAATAAAACTGAACAAAGCAAAGTTTTAGTGTGTGCCATATGGAGTTCTGAAATCATACCACTGCCACAAAGAATACTTTTTCCCATTTGAGAAGACTGGGAGGGGGGAAAACCTTTGGAATACCTGGTCCACGTGGTGCAGCTCACACTCAGAGAATAGGGGACACTCTACATTCCTATTCCTGTGATGTGACCACAAGTAAGTGTCACCGGGATTAACCATGACCCTTGTGGGACCTACTCTAGGTCAGAGGAGAATGGAAGGTGTTAGAGGGTATTCAGTGATTAAAAGATGTCTGGATCCTCCTTCCAGCTGGTGAGTTATTTCTGGCTCAAGTCCAAATTCCCAGCAGAGCTCTTCCTTCCTGTACCTAAAAGTCCTCTCTCATTGTGAACTGAAATTTTTGAAGCCCTTATCAGATTAATAAGTGAAGAGTCTGTGATGGGAGGATAAAATCTTTACATCAGAGTGCCCTGCAACCCACCCACTACTACCCACCCACGATTCCTTTGTTGCTCTTATTTCCCTAAAAAATAAATGACCTGAGAATTTTCACATCTACACGAGAGATAAGGATGGCAAATAAGTACAAGTTGCAGTAACTTAAAAATTATCAAGGAAAATATTTAAATTGCGTGAGATGTAATATTTAATAATGTAAAATTAGGTTATTAGCAAACCTGTATTTAGTGAATTTTCATTGAGTGGCTTAGAAGTTAAGGAAATAGGATAACAGGGTTGATTCATTCAAGTGACAGGACAAATAACAGTGAAAATAATGCAGCCACACAGTTAAAAAGAGACACAAACAAGGGCATGATTAGTAGCGGCTGTATATTTCTTATTGAAAGAATATAATTTTTGCAATATAATCCTCAGGTTTTTTTTGAGAATTTTTTATCAGTTGCAGTAATCTGGAATAGCCAAGAAGAGTTATAAGCAATTTGTGAGACTGTATAAAAACTACGGTTTTTATAACTTGAGTCAAAAAAGCCTAGAGGCATGGCTATGACTTCCCAGTCTCTGAGGGCTCTAAATGTTAGGGGAAAGACAAATGACTCCAAAAATGAAGGGGAATAGGATGGAGCAGAAAGTGGAAGATGAAAATTACAGATCCAAATCACTGATGCGATCTAATGCAAGGATATAATGGAACTGGGGAGGTGATTCTCTTAGAATTGACTGCAAAGTGAGTTTGTGAGCAACATAAGGAGGCCAGGTTACTGTTTGATTGTCTCAACTTGCTTTGGATCCCAAAATGCTATTATTCTCCTAAAGTCACCAGAATTGATTTCTTTTCACAATGCTAAATGTATGGGGATCTTGCCACCAATGCTTATTTCCTCCATTAAATTGCTAAAGACTCTGAAATCATGATTGTAAAAGAATTTCTAATAGCTTCCTTTTCTAACTCTCTAATCAGTAATTTAAGAGTTAGTTTATTTGCTTAATTGGCCCGTATTCAGACATCTTCCAAAACTGCAGCTGCCTTGGAAAATTACAATTTGGTCTTCCTTTGGCTTGGTTCTTTGGAGCTGAGGAACTGATGTTTATCTTCCATCTTCCTCTTCCCATCTGGTTTTCCCTAATGGTTTTGAATTACTAATCCTTTCTGTGGGTGATTAAGATGGAAGGACAGATGAGAGTCATACAAATATCCCGGGCCCCATTTGAGTTTTCTATAATCATTATAAACAGGGTTTCTCTGGTAGGGTCTAGATTGTCCCAGCACATGAATGACATGAGTTTGGGGAGATGCCACTCTCCTATCTTGGCTTCTTGGAACAGATAACTGAAGAGGTGAATTAGCCACCTCCCTTCACAAACTACTTCATGTCACAAAGAGTTTTTCTCTACTTAAAATGCTTTATCTGTGGAATAAGGAATGGCTCTCCTCCCTATCTCACAAAGACATTCGAATAAGGATTCTGAGTTTGTAAAGGGCAAAATACAGAGTATCAAATCAAGGTGAATTGTTAGAGTTTTCTTTCTCAGGGCTAATCTGTATCAATCTTGGATTTGGTTGAAATTATAAAATACACTAATTTACTTGTTCATTTAGTCAACAACTGTTTATATAAAACTCAAGCTGCTAAATCAAAAATAATATTGAAGGGTTAAAGCCTTGAAACTGTAGTGGAATGGCAGAATATCACACTAATTTATAATCCATAATTTGTAAAAATTAGTGTTCTTGTCTACAAAGAATTTTCTGTGATCTGTGGGCTATAACAGTATCAAATTCAAATCTGAGTAAGTCCAACTTGAAATTAATTGAATCCCTGTAACATTATATGATACCCTCCTGCTATGCAGATGTCAAAATGTTAATTAACTAAGATGAAAATGTAAAATGTAAGTTCTCTGAGGTAGGATTTGTATTTTGCATGTCTTTATCCCTTTCAGAAATAGTCTATTTTAGGCCCACTCGCATCAGTTGTATTCAACATAGTATTGAAAGTTCTAGTCAGAGCGATTAGGAAAGAGAAAAGTAAAAAATATCCAAATTGGAAAGGATATAAAATGGTCATTTTTGGCAAATGACATAAAATAAAGAAAATCCTGAGGATTCCACAAAAAAAACCCTTAGAACAAACAAGTTCAGTAAATTTACATGACACAAAAACTCCATTGCATCCCTATACATTGATAGTGGACTATCCAAAAAAGAAATTAAGAAAACAATCCCCTGGGCCTCCCCAGTGGCTCAGCAGGTTGAGCACAACACTGTGAAGCTGTTGGCAGCCTGTGCTGTGTGGTTTCAATTCCCGGCCGGCCAGGGAGAAACCCACATGGCGTGGCAGACCTCTCCTGCCTCACCTGCTGCTGCCCTCAGCAATGTCTTCAGTCTGTCTGGCTGTTCTGCTTCCCACTCTGTCTCTAGTGAATTCTTTCACCCTCCCATGCCTCTGACCTGTACCCCAGTTCTTGTATAAATAAAGTCTTTTTTTAAAAAAGAAAACAATCCCATTTACGATTGCATCAAAAGAGTAAAATACCTAGAAAGGTATTTAGCCACGGAGGTAGAAGATCTGTACATTGAAAATTATATTGATTAAAGAAACAGAAGATAACCCAAATAAATGGAAAGATATTTTGTACTCATGGATTAGGGTAATTAATATTAATAAAACAGTTACACAATCCAAAACATTCAACAAGTTCAATGCAATCCCTATATCAAATTTACAACGGTATTTTTCACAAAACTAGAGCAAGCAATCCTAAAATTTAATGGAATTGTCAGAAAAACCCTCAAATATCTAAAGCAATATTGAGAAGAAAGAGGTCTCACATCCCCTGACTTTAAACTATATTATAAAGCTTTAGCAATCACACAGTATGGTATTGGCATAAAAATAGACACACAGCTCAATGGAACAGAATAGAAAATACAGAAATAAGTCCACATACATATGGTTGATTAATTTTGCAAAGGAGCCAAGAATATACTATAGGTAAAGGTAAATATACTTATGAAAAAGATGTGTTGGGAAAACTGGACAGCTACACGTGAAGGGATGAAACTAGACTGCTATCTTACACAGCATACAAAATTCAAAATGGATCAAAGACTTGAATGTAAGACCTGAAACCACAAAACTTCAAAACAAATAAAAAATTAAGCCAGATGTAAGCTCCTTGAAGTTGGTGATCTTTTGGATCTGAGGACAAAAGCAATGAAAAACATACATCAAGCTGAAAAGTTCCCGTATAGCAAAAGAAATCATCAACAAAAGGACACCTAGTCAATGGAGAAAAGTATCCAAACCATACATCTGATAAGGGGTAATATCCAAATTTATAAAAAACTAATTCAATACAATAGCAAAAAAGAAAAACAAACCAAACAACTTAACTAAAAAATGGACAAAGGGGGCCTTCCTGGTGGCACAGCGGTTAAGTCTCAGCACTGTGAACCTACCATCAGCCACTGCAGCACGAGTTTAATCCCTGGCCTGGGAGCTGACCCAACATGGCGCAGCAGGCCTCTCCTGTCTCACCTGCTGCTCCCCTCAGCAGTGTATTTCAGTCAATCCAACTGTTCTGCTCCCCACTCTGTCTCTGATGAATCCTTTCACCCCGCCCCCCTTACTTCTGGCCTATAGCCCACTCTTGTATGCATAAATAAATAAATCTTAAAAAAAATTTTAAATGGACAAAGGGACTAAAAAGACAGTTTTCTGAAGGAGACATACAAATGGCCAACAGGCACCTGAAAAGATTCTCAGCAGCACTAATCACCAGAGAAATGCAAAACAAAATCACAATGAGGTATCATCTTACACCTGTTAGAATGGCTATTATCAAAAAGATAAGAGATATCAAGCATTGGTGAGGATTTGGAGAAAAAAGAACCCTTGTACACTATTGGTGGAAATGCAAATTGGTACATCCACTATGGAAAACAGTATGGAAGAGTCCTCAAAAATCTGAAAATAGAACTACCATATGATACAGGAATTCTACTGCTGGGTATTTATTCAAAAAAAATGAAATCCCTATCTTGAAGATTTTTCTGCACTTCCATGTTCACTGTAGCATTATTTACAATAGCCAAGATAAGGAAACAACCATCCATTTGATGGATGAATGGATAAAGAAAGTGGTATATACATACAATAGAATATTATTTGACCATTAAAAGGAATTAAAATCCTGCCATTTGTGACAACATGAATAAACCTTGAGCACACTAGGCTAAGTAAACTGTATCAGAGAAAAACAAATATCACATGATCTCACTTATACATAGAATAAAAAAAAAACAAAGAACAAAAAACACCAAGTTCATAGACAAAAGAGCAGCTTGGTGGTTGCCAGGGAGAGAAGGAATGAAGTGGGTGAAATGGGTTAAAGAGGTCAGAAAGTACAAACTTCTAGTTACAAAATAATAAGTCATGAAGATATAATGTTCAGCATGGTGACCAGACTTAATAATACTGTACTGGATATTTGAAAGTTGCTAAGGAAATAAATCTTAAATCTCATCATAAGAAAACAATGAACTGTATGGTAACGGATGGTAACAGATTTATGTTGTAGACACAAAACTAACAGGATGTTATATGCCAATTATACTGCAAAAAGGAAAATGTTAAACATTCTTTGAGGCAGGGCTTACCTCTTGAGCATCTTTTATCTTAGCTTGTCTCCTTACAGACAGGAGATATGCAATAAATGCTGATTTAAATGCGATCAGCTTTGGTAGGAGATGAGTTAGTTAACAGAGACTAAAAAAGAAATGGGGATGGTATTTCTTTTGAGTAATAGGAATTTGTTTATATAGACAGTTCATAAATAACTGTTTAGAAAACAGAGATTTAAGACAAAGGAAGGAGTGGGTCTACCCATCTGGGGTTAAGAGAATAGGCAGACTTAGAAGACAGGGAAAACTTGAGAGATCCTTATAGACTCAACATGGTTCAGTAAAAGTTTACTGACAAGCAGAGAAGCAGAGGCTTTACTTATTCTGCATTCAAGGAAAGTAGAGTTAAAACACTGGTAAATATTAAAATACCAAAAAGATCGGAGAAAGACAAACTTTAAAACTGACCACTGAAAGTTGACCACAGATCTGAGGCATCCAAGGAGTGGGGGATGCACAGTGGACTATGGTGGGGGACTGTGGGTGCTTTGGTGGTAGGAAAACTATGGTGACCACACCCAAGGAGAGAAATCCTATATTGTGAAAAAATAAGAATGTAAAATAACATGTCATTAATTAAAAGAAAAATTAAAACACCTCAAGAGAATAACATCTTCAATCTTAAAAGTTGCTAGCACATTAATGGGCAAAAGACACATGCTTCCTGATTAGACACAACCACAGATTTCAAAGTACTGTCGAAAGAGAAATTCTATTTTCTTGCTGAAGCAATTAGGAGCCTTTTGATGTTCTCTTGTGAACTTAAAGGTCAGTTTAACATTGAAAAGATGGATTTTAAGGAAAACCTGGATATGCTGTTTCTGGCAAAGGTTGGGGGACCAGTACTGAGGCCCGTGAATGGGCATCCGGTGGGGAATAACTCTGATCCCAGGGCGCAATAAAGTACCACACAGCTCTGCACATTTACAAGGAAGGCCACATTACAAGGACTCATTAACAGGCATCACCAGAGCAATGGCATCCACAGTTCTCTTTTTAGAGACTGGGGCAAACTGAGACCCAAGAGGTTAAATAAAGGATTGCTTAAGACAACAAATGTTAGCTTTCTGTTTGTTTGCATTTAAAATTCAACTTGGTTTCTTAGGATGTTTACAGAGGAGGATAAACCGCACTGTTAGAAGTTCAGTATGGAAGTTATAATGTTACTCATAAATTACCAAATGGGCTTTTTAATGCAAATAAGTGACCTCGGGCACATCTGGCAGTTTGCTAAGAGCTGTTCACCCCTGAAACAACTATAACCCTTGAAAAAGTCACAGTGGAAACTTGAGCATATAAATTTGACCTGGGGAGAGAAGGATGGAGGTGGATAAAGGCAGTGTTGCAAAAGAGGACAAGAAGAGTACAGTTCGGAGAATCATGGAAGGAGAAAAAAAAACTCAGGCCCAAAAGAACATGGAAAGCATAAACTCAGGAAATCAGTTTTCTGTAGACTGCTTCACACCCCCCACTCCTCTGGTGTTGCTACTTTTCATAATGATTAAGTATGACCATCCCGCTGAGTTCTACACTGAGATTATATATAAATACAGATAATGTGCTGTATTTTTTTCAAGCAAAGTAAAAACATTTAGGAGAGCTGCCTGGTGGGAGACTAAGACAATTAGAAGGCCAGTCAGCCAGGACTCCTTTTGCTATGCCAGGGGACAAAGACTCTTGTCATTTGATGGAGGTATCCAAAGAATTCCAGTAGTTAAGGCCATTTTGGCAGGGCCACAATTACATTTCAACCTCGAGACTTTTCAATACATACACAGTCCGGGTAACTCTCAAAAGAAGTATTTAAATACTGGAATTTAAATGTAAAAGAAATTCCTTAAGAATATATTAATATGACAATATCCCAAGTGTTGCAAATGTCCAAGGGAAGAAATCTATCTCTCTTTCTCTCTCTCTCTCTCACACACACACACACACACACACACACACACACACACACACACACACACACGCAAGCATGTGTGCATGTGCACGCACCTTAGCTTGGTAAAGTTCAAAAAAAAAAACCACAAATAACCGATAAGGGACTGATCACAAAGATCTACGAAGAGCTGATGTGACTCAACAAAAACAAAGTAAACAATCCAGTAAAAAATGGGCAACCAAGGGCCTCCCTGGTGGCGCAAGGGGTTAAGACGCAACCTATGAAGCTATCCACAGCCTCTGCAGCACGAGTTCGACCTCTGTCCAGGGAGCAACTCACATGGTGCAGAAGACCTCTCCTGACTCACCGGCTGCTTCTCTCAGCAGTGTATTTCAGTCAATCTCCTTTTTTTTTTTTTTTTTTGTCAATCTCCGTTTTGTTCCCCACCCTGTCTCTGGTGAATCCTCTCAACCCCCAAACCTCTGGCCTATACTCCAGTTCTTGTATGCATAAATAAATAAATCTTAAAAAAAAAAAATGGGCCAAAGAGCTAAAAAGACACTTTCCTAAGAGGAAATGCAAATGGCCAACAGGTATAGGAAAAAATGTACATCCCTTACAATCAGGGAAATGCAAATCAAAACCAAAATGAGATACCACCTTACACCAGTGAGAATGGCAAATATCAAAAAACAGGAAACAACAAATGTTGGTGAGGAGGTGGAGAAAAAGGAACTCTCCTGCATTGCTGGTGGGAGTGCAAACTGGTCCAACCACTATGGAAGGCTGTGTGGAGGTTCCTCAAACTACTAAAAATTTAGCTTCCATATAACCCAGTAATTCCACTCCTAGGAATCTACCTAAAGGACACAAAAACATTAATTCAAAAGGATACCTACACCCCTATGTTTAATGCAGCATTATTTGTAACAGGTAAAATATGGAAACAACCCAAATGCCCAAAAATAGATGACTGGATCAAGAAGATGTGGTACATATACACAATGGGATACTATTCAACAATCAAAAAAGATAAACTCATGCCATTCGCAGCAACATGGATGGAGCTAGAAGGGATTATGCTCAGCGAAATAAGTCAGAAGGAAAAAGAAAAATATCGGTGGTTTCACTTATAGGAGGAATATAGGGAAACCAAATAAAGGATCAGGGAAAAAAAATAATAACAAATAAATAAATTAAAAATTAACAGGCAACTATAAGTCAGAGATATTCTGTCAGGGGGGTGGGGGAGAGGGATCAAAACAGTGGAGGGAAGAGCACAAGGAACTATGGCGATGGTGCACGGGTACGGGTGAACTGGTGGTGGGAATTCTATGGGGCCTATATCTGAGAGGAGAAAGCAAACATTGTACAAAAATGAACAATGATGTAAAATATTTATTTAAAAAAATATTATTTAAAAAATCAAATTGAGGAAGCAACTGAAGTAGTTAATGAGAAAGTGATGACGATATCGCTTGGCAAAAAAAATTTTCCCATCACAAAGGACCACCAGATTTAATCTTCAGGTTTAAGGGCCTGTGGTAGAAAATCATCTTAACCACCTTCCACAAAAGCTCAGGTGCTGTACTTAAACCGTAAGGACTGAAAATAACCAACTAAATTATCATCCCTCAATTTCAGAACAACGAAAAGTCCTTAAGAGATCGTCTGGTGCAAGATTTCCCAAAGTGAGTTTCATGAAGCATTACTCTCCTAAAATGTCTGGGACAGCAGCAGTGATTCAAAAAAGTTAGGGAGCACCCTTGGAGAGTCAGAATACACGTGAGGTCATTAACTAATGTGAGAAGGCCTACGGAAAAGAAATAGTTCATTTTTCCCCTTATACCTGTTTTATCCTCCCAATAAATTAATGTCCAAATGGAAATTAACTTTCTTATAAATTATATTCAACATCCAGAAAAGTGCAGATGGTGAATGTTTGTTGAATGGGTTTATGATTAAAATAAATAAAATTGACTTTTATCAAACCAATTTGGGCACAGAACACTTTTCACAGTAAGTATTTACTGCTATTCTGTAAAATTAATGTTTTGTAGAAAACCCATCATTCTTACATATGAAAAAATTGAAGCCCAGAAAGGTTGGGGAACT
The DNA here is from genome assembly GCF_964194135.1 of Talpa europaea. NCBI lineage: Eukaryota > Metazoa > Chordata > Mammalia > Eulipotyphla > Talpidae > Talpa > Talpa europaea. Next base: position 112,067,431 of record NC_140073.1, read on the forward strand.
GCCTCAAGGTCATATGGTTAGTTGGTTAATTGGCTAAAAACAGATCTCACCATCTAAGACCCCACTTCAGTGCTCTTTCTAACTCTGTGTTTTTCTCTCCTGTAACACCTACTCTCCTTAAACTGTCAGACCACAGGGAAAGCCATATAAGGGTGATGACCTAATACAAAGCCTTTCTGTTAAAGGAACCCAGTGTCTTAGGGACATGAAGCAAACTACCCAAAATGACACACAAGAATCAATTTCTGTAGAACCAGAAACTGGTTCTTAACTGCAACACTAGTATCATTCCCACAACAGCACACCAACTTCTGTTTCAAAACTAGTATTTTCTGCTTCTGAGAAAGAGCCATGGACAAGAGGGGCTTTTGCTATTCAGGACCCAACAAGCTATTTCTTAAACTACACCTATATCAATGGTTATCTTAAGTCAATTAAACATGATTGTCTTTACTTACAAATGTCATCCACTGTGACAGGGAATCAATGTTTCAAGCTGTTGAACAGGTCATCGTCCCTGTCCTGTTGGATGACACCTGTAAATAAAATAAATCTATTTTTGAGTGAATAGATTTTAAGCCAACTAGATTTAAGATGCATGCAGTTTAAAGCCACGGGTAATTTTTTAAATATTTTGAGTTGTGTACTGCTGGAAACAGTTATTTTCCAGGGCCAGCTTTTCACTCTACAAAGCAGTCTATCACTGGCCACCAGCACAAGACAACCCAGGTAATGTAACACAGGAAGCTGTCCAAATACACGCAGAATCAGGGATCCTAGAGCTAAATGGGTCCTCAGTCTCCTGACTCTGTGAAATTATTTTAACTTTGTAAAAGAGACAATCATGGCCCTGTGAAGTTAGATAATTAGTCCAATGTTAAAAAGCTAAGTTTAGTTCAAGTCTCTTGATGTAGAAAAGTATATACAGGACACATTAACAAAGGTTATCACTAGGCTGATTAATTCTGAAGGGCTCATTAGTACAATTGTTAATGTTTCATAAATATTGCCTTAGAATATTCTAGCACAGCTTCATAAAATGTAGTACTGGCATTAGATATTTAAATTCAAGCATTATTGAAATAGCATGAAAGGAAAATTACCAAAACTAAGAAAACGACATCAGAGAATGAAAAGAACCAATAGAAAAATATGGTATGTATTTAGGATTTTAAATTCTAGTTACTTCCAAAAGCAATTTGTGGTCACTAACAAATATGAGTATATGAAAAACCATTTTCTACAGTCTGTAATTTAAAATATGGGTTTCTCTGTAGCCACAAAATGCCATTTTAAGTAAGATCTGACAGAGCCTAAAGTCTGGACTTGACAATGAACATTTTGAATTTCCATTCTGTACTTTAGTATCTAAGATAGCTAGAAGTACTTTAGATGCTGCCCTGAGGTGATATGGCTTTATAACAACACTGCCACAAAACTTGTCTTGATTGTTTACTATATGCCAGCACTGTTTGCTTATTTTACACATACTATCTCATTCATTCAATCCTTACAACTTGATCTTTTTTACAATTAAAAAAATAAAAACATCAAAGAAATTAAGTAACTTGCTAAAGTTCACTCAACTGGTGAAATGGTAGAATTTGCACATAAATTTCTTTGGTCACAGAATCAAACTCAAACCATTACACAAAACTACATTTCCTCAATATAAAAACTATAAAGTCTTGAATATGTAAGAATGAACTCACACAACAGGATACCTAAAATCCCCCAACTAAACCCAACACATCTAAAACATCAGGAAATTCTCTTTTAATTGGGGGTGGCTAGGGACACCTTTCAAAGTAAAATAACCTTAATGTGAAGAAATTTAAATTTCTGATGTTAACTGCAAATACGTTATGATTAAAATATGAAAATGAAAATCTAAAATTGTCTTTCATAATTGAGGAAAAGTAATACTTCCTGATTCAATGACTCCTAAGAATTTATAAGGGAGATAAATCCTTCAGTTATCACAGACAAACTGACTCTCAAAATGATGCAATTGTTAGTGACAGACTGAATTTAATCACGTATACTTTAAAAATAAGAGTATATATCATTTTGCTAAAGCAGTACTTGTCCAGTGAGTATCTTTAAGGAAAACGAAAAAAGTAATTGTGATAAATAATGCAACCCTCTCAATTTCTTATGTAGCACAGCTCCCTCTCCTTGACCATATGTTTCTTCTGACCAAAACACCTTAACTTTTTTACAAAGGTCCATTTCCACCACCCTGCCCCCAATATTGTCTAAAACTGAAACTAATAAAATAGGAAATAATCAGGAGCAAAAATATCATATACTTGACATATTAACTAAACAAAAATTAGACATAGGCAAAGCTCAGCACCACAGAAACTAGACATTATGGGAAAATGCATATCTTTTCAAAGCACTGTGAAAGTCAATCTCTTCTGGCAACAATGGCTTTCTTATTAGAACCCCAAACAGAAGAAGATAAAGTGTGGTTTCATGGTAGCTTACCCTTTTCTCTGACACCCCATCCTGGCCTGTCGAATCTCTCTCATCATGTGTCTCTTTCAGGACTGGCATATGTTTTTGGTATGCTGGCTCTCTGTTTAAGGTTGTGTATCCTATGTGCTCATAAATTGGGTTTATCGTCATCTTGGCAATGTATTCTGCTGCCTTGGTTTCAATATAGAGAGTAATCAATCCATCAGTCACCAGATCGTGGATGGACTCAAAGCGCTTCTCCCCAACAAAGTGCTTGCCATCGTAGTAGAGCCTGAAGTTTCTGGTTTGACTTCCAAATCTGCCTCAATGAAATGGGAAAGATGTTTTTAACAAAGTAAGCAAGTGAACTCTTTCTGAAAAAAAGAAACAAAAAACTATTGCTTTGTTTGTGTGTGTCTTCTTTGTTTAAATAAACTGTGGCTAATCTCTGTTGAGTTGTCTGGAATATAGAAAGTTAAACTTTTGAATACAAAGATTGAATTTACAACAACTAGGGAAAACTAGACCAAATCAAATCTACTCTAGAAGGAAAGCTCTATTTTAATTTATCTTTTTTGGCCATTTTGTTATGCCTGTAGGGAAAACATGGAGAAATAAATCTCATATCCTTTATAACACATTCTATATTCAATTGGCAAACTCCATAATAAATGAAATTTCTATGTTAACATGTCCTTTTCAGGTTGATCAATAAAAATACTCACTGTACCTTAGACCCCAGAATTCATGTCCTTTAATGGGAAAGCTCCATTTAGGGATTACCAGAATATAGGCCAGCAATCACTTAAACTAGAGTTGATATTAGACCCCAAGTTACACAGAATGGCAGGATGGCACAGAACACACTTTGCTACTTTCAGGCATGGGGCAAGGACATGCTCTTTCCCCTCACATAGCCATTCTCTGTGTCAGCTTATTGAGTCTGAGCAAGTAATGCTCATACTATATGCATGGCATGTAAGTCATAAACTATCTGACTAGAAATTCTGTCCTTCATTTTTGGTCATGTTTTTGTGACACAGATTGGAGAAGAATGGCTTACTTTTATGATGCTTTCAATATTTTGCTTTCTGCAGCAAACCTCAGAAATGGCTCTAAGTTGTCATGACTAGCATTAGTGTCCTTGGAAGAAGACAAAGGCAAAAAAGTGCACTAACTTTAATGAAAGCTGACGCCGAAAGCACTAATGGCTGCCAGTATCAAGGTCTTTGAAGATTTGTTTAAAACTAATCAGAATGGATATATTTAAATTTATTGCTAAAAATACAGAGATGAATTAAAATATCTGCTTAAGTGTTTCAATAGAACTATAAACTTATGCAACACTATTACTTTAGTATACAACATTATTACCTTAGTATACATTATATTCCAGAAGGATAAGACTTGTTAGAAGTACCTTAACATTTCATTTATGTCTTTAAAAAAGGAAACAAATTTTTTTATATAATAGCCTCAGGCAAGTTCTGTTTCAACAGTTCAAATTAAATTGTAATATTTAATCTAGAACCCTTAGTTCTATCCATGCTGGTTCTTCTAAAAAAAAATTTTCCTGTAAAAATAACTGCATTTTGATTTATACTCAAATCTAATGACCCATATCATTCCATTTTCCTAATCTCAAGTTTTCTCTAATGTTAAAGATATATTTCTCCCAAGTAAATTATCATTGTAAGTCTAAACAATTGGAAGGTAAAATTTCTCCATGAAGTTAAATATAAAAGCCTTTTTCCACTTATTTCCTCTTTACTGACATACATTGTTTGTTGTTGAGAAAAAACATGGAAAGTCACTTTACAACTTTTATAATACTCTTATAACAAAAAAACACTCATAGCATTGTTTAACATTAAGGCATTTCAATGAGAGATTAGACCATTTTAGTCCTGCTAAGGTTTATGGTTTTATAATGGGCATTTATACAATGACACTTTAAGACTATCCAAGCAATGGTGTCAGTCACCTATCATTCAATTATCTTCTGAGATATGTGAAGTATGGGGAGTACAGGACTTGGAGGAAATATGACTTCATTTGGGTTGGGTGGTTAGCATGAAGGAACGAAAAATCCTAGAAATCTGACTGCAGAATTGAAATTACAGAGAGGGAGGTGGGGAGACGAAAATAGGGAGGGAGCATAATAGACTATAGTGGAGGACTCTGGGTGTCTTGGTGATGGGTGTGGTGTGGTAACATATGTCTCAAGAGGCGTGACCCTATACCACAAGTTATATACAATGTTGTAAACCAAAGGTACCTCCTCAAAAAGAAAAAAGAAAAAAAAAAGTGTAAGTCTTTAGCTAGACTTGTGACACGTTTACAATGGTGTTATGGTATTATTTCTAATCCACCTAGGTGGAGGATTTCCTGGTTACCTCTAGGTTATTGGGCAAAAGAGAATAAGTAAGTCTGTTCTTTTCTCTTTTTCAACTCAGTGACTTCTGGAGACCCTATGGATGAGTCCCATTCCTTCTCAGTTTGCACTAGACTTCCAGTTCAATCCAACATCCAGTCTTAAAGGAGCTTCAGCTAACTAAAATAACCCATATTATATTATGGGTTGATAAAAACTTAACCTCTGAAATCAAGAAAATGAATTGCATAACCATTTTAGAATAACAATTGAGTTTTGAAAGAAAATCTTTAATAATTTTACTTAAGGAAATAATGATTTCTTTGCCTTCTCTGAAGTACCCTCTCTTTTACCTTGGAAGTTACATCAAGAATAATATCACAGTCCAGACCAAAAGAGACTTCTCCCCTATCTTGACCTGAAAGTCGTGACAAAAGAAAATCTTTGAACTAGTAGGTAATGCCTCTATTCTATTGTTAACTGCAGCACCATGAATGCCTCAATTCTACCAAAGAAGAGCCACAAAAGGGGAGATGCCAGTGCTAAGGGCAAAGAAAGAACCCATCCCTATAAAAGTTTACTGTTCACAGGCTGTCACTTATTCAACAAACATTTAGCAAGACACCCAGAAATTCTCATATAAGGTTGTTCATAATAAGGTTCCTGTTTCCTTAGTAACCTGAATGGGAAATAGAGAAACACAAAAACAAGTCAAAAAAGAAGAAAACGAAATGCTGAATTTCTAAAGTTCATCTTTATAGATTGATTTCTAAACAAAAAAATTATAAAAATGTGTATAACCTTGCTCTTTCATGGAAAAGTTACATTTCTGTATACTGATTCATGAAACCAAGTGAATCTAATATGTCCCTCATATTATGAAAACCAAGAAAGTCACTGCTTAGTAAGAACTCAGAGCACACATTCAAGCTTACATAACATCTCAGTGTTTCTGTTCCTGTCCAACTATAAGAGCACCCTTCAGTATTGAAATAGGGGTTGGCTAGGGGTGGGTAAGTGAGAGCTCCATGCATTTATCAAACCACCTTAGGCTTTGGCATTAGACAGATTACATTTAAATCCTGGATCTGCCACTTCTTAGCTGAGTGATTTGGGGAAAATAATTCTTCAGATTCTGATTCTAGTAAGAATGACATCACCCCTGGGCCTCCCTGGTGGTGCGGTGGATTGAGCACCTTGCTGTGGAGCTGTCCGCAGCCTCTGCAGTGCAGGTTCCATTCCCGGCCAGCCAGGGAGAAACCCACAAGGCGTGGCAGACCTCTCCTGCCTTGCCCGCTGCTCCCCTCAGCAGTATCTTTGGTCTTTCTGCCCGTTCTGCTCCCTGCTCTGTCTCTGGTGAATTCTCTCACCCTCCCATGCCTCTGGCTGTACCCCAGTTCTTGTATAAATAAATAAATCTTAAAAAAAAAAATCGTAAGTGCAAAAAATTAAAAAAAAAAAAAGAATGACATCACCCTACCCACAGAGTCCTGAGGATTCTATAAGAACATTTAAGTTAAACTAAGTAGCTTAGCATTTAGGTTAAACTACTAAGAATGGTAGTTCCCTTTTTCCTTCTCTGCCTGCAGAGACTGATAGATGAGTTATCAAACAAAGTAAAAATGAAAAGATAGTAAATATGCACGCAAAGGGGGATGAATGAATAACCGATAACTCCTGTCTGGGAACATCTGGCTGTCCCTACACTTACACTACTTGTTGGAAAAGAGCGAGACGACAACAGGGACGAAGAGAGGAGGAAAGGAGCCAGGGGAGTCTTTCCATTGTGCCCTTAGAGTTGGGTCTCTGGATTCAAAGAAGAAAAGTCAGCAAATATACTCGTAATGAAAGCAGGGAATATTAAGTGAAGTTAAATGACAACTATTGAACTCTAAACTTCAGAGAACCGATTTATAAAAACTGTTAAAATGAAACCGTTTTCCTTCCATTTTTATAGGAAATTTTTCTTTTCGTCTTTTCTATATTCATTATCTGCCCCCGCCCATACTTCTTAATACCTGCTCTTTCTTTGGTGAACACGTTTGAAACTGTATAGGCACAGTTCTCACCTAATAGAATTGAATAAGATGGTAATTAATTTTCTTCAATATGGGACTGTAGTTAACAAACAGAAAAAAAAAGACTAGAGTTATCTGCTTTGAACTGCTACTGTTGTACATAAATACTACTTTCTAGAAATGTCTTTTCTTTCAGTGATTCCAGGTTTGGGTTTACATATTTTAAAAAGCTGTTTAATGTTGTGCCCAGTTGTATTAAAATGACTTTCAAAATATGTAATTCTAACATCTAGCTTTAAAAAGTGAACAAGCACCTCGCTGGGGGCGCAAGGGGTTAAGACGCAACCTTTGAAGCTATCTGCAGCCACTGCAGCAAGAGTTCGATCCCCAGCCAGCCAGGGAGCTCCCTACATGGTGCAGCAGACCTCTCCTGTCTCGCCCGCTGCTCCCCTCAGCAGTGTATTTCGATCAATCTGCCTGTTCTGTTCCCCACCCTGTGTCTGGTGAATCCTCTCACCCCCCACACCTCTCCTTTACCCCAGTTCTTGTATGCATAAATAAATCTTTAAAAATAAATAAAAAATAAAAACTGAACAAAACCCTTAATATTACCCCATTTTTTTTAGCAAGTAAATTGTACTTATTTTAAAAAAATCAGTCTAGAGGTACAAAGTAAGGAATATCTATAGGTATGTACACACACAAGAACTTTTGGGATGTTACTTTATTTTTTCTAAAACTAAGAATTAGTTTGAAGCTAAAGTATTTGGGAGTATCCCTTCAAGCCCCAAGTTAACAGATGTTTTCTATTAGCAAACAGAAAACAAAACATATACAACACATTTTCTAAGTCAACAACAAAATATCAGAACTATTTCCAGAAACCAACACACAAAAACTACTTTATTCTTCATAAATACATATTTATGCATTGCTTACCAGAGGGAAAGAAATTAATCTAATGGTGAAATACAATTAGCTCATCAATTCATCTAATAATAAACATACCCTTGGAAAGGTTAAAACAAAGACAAGAATATGATGAGACATTTATTGAATACTAAGAATGAAGTTAGATGGATTAAGAAGACTAATGAAGAGAGAACACAGATATGCACTATTTAAAAATATTTTCTGTCTAAAACTTTGTTAAGCTTTGTCTATCATGCCATATAATTTTGGATGACAAAATGGGGCAAAGATATTAAAATATATGAACTCATAATGATATTCCCTTGGCAGAATAAATCATCATCAGGAAAGAAGCAAGCCAATTTGTCTAACTAAACCTCCAACGGTGCACCAGGAGGGTGGAATAGACAGAGAAGGATTTAGCTGAAGATCTGTTTAAGAAACAGGTATCTATCCCCCGCTTCTGGTCCCCTGCCCCACTTTGGTGGAAGACTTAAGTTCGGTGTCCTAGATAGGGTAAAAGAAGGAGATTTTGAACTTAGTAACACCAGACAGAGTTGAAGGCCAAGGTACATCCTGAAAACTATGTGGAAGTTTCAAATACTGAAAATGGAGACCTTTGTAAGTTGAGACCAAGGTAGTCTTTGCTACTAGGTTCTCAGAAGGCTTTATCTTTCCTCCTCGGAGATTGGAAGATTCATCTCTTGGAAATCTGATCAGTCCAACAGAAAAGACCTAAGAATAGAGCTATCACCCTAAAATAAGTCAGGTTTCTCACAAGCTCTCAGAACTTCCAAATAGCTTGCTGGTGCCAAATAAACTAAATACAAGCAGTTAGCCAAGCACCACTTGACATCTGAGGAAAATCTCCTCATGAAGGACAAAAATGGATAAGACAAAGAGAATCAGAGCAAGTTGGAAAAAATAAATCATGCAAGGAGATGAAAATAAGTTTTTTAATTATCGATATGCTAAAAGGAACAAAAGTAGAATGTTTACTATTTTGTTCTTGAATAGAATTTAGCAAGAAACATTAAGATACTGTAAATAAAGGAATAAATATAGAATACAGAGAAGAATGAGAAAAATGTAAATCTTAACAAAAATGAAGTGAAAAATTTCAAAAAGAGCTACTATATGAAAAGATGAAAAACAGGAGAGAAAAACATAAGAGAATCAATCCAGGAACTCCAACATCTAAATAATAGCAGCTTTATAAAGAGAAAATGGAAGGGGAAGAAATCAAGGAGATAATTCAAGAAAATTTATCACAACTAATGGGTACAAGTTTACACAACGGGAAAAAAACAGACCTATGCCAATAGGGCACACATGAAAAGGTACTCAATGCGTATCTAGTAAATGCAATTTAAGTCAGATTAACAAAATTTAACAAGGCTCACAATATCAAGCACCAGTAAGGATATACAGTGGCTAATATAACAAGCAGCTGACATGCTGTTTAACAGAGGGGCTTTAGATTATCTAATAAAGTTGAATATATGCATACTCTATGACACAGCAATCCTACTCCTGGGTAATATCTCGGACAAGGTGATTATACACTAGGCAACACATACATATAACAGCAGTAGCAGCAAAATTCAAAATGCCTAATCCTAGAAATCACATAAATTTCTAGTAAAATTGAAAAGCTGTGTAACATATACTGTGGGTTAATTTTACATGTCAATTTAGAGGGTATTGTCAAATGAATTACATTTAAACCACTTAAATTTGAGCAAAGCAGATTGTAGTTTATAATTGGTAAGTCTCATCTAATCAACTGAAGGACTGACAGAACAAAAACTAGCCTCACTGAGCCAAGAGGGAATTCTCCAACCAATTTCCTTTGGGCCACGTGCACCACCAGCCCACATTGGTCTTGCAATTGCCACGAATTCACATTGGAGATCTGGACTTGTTCCCAGCCTCCATAATCATGTGAACAAACTCTGGTAATAAATTTCTTTCTATATCTGTATACAGACATCCTATTGATTGTTTCTCTGGAGAACCATGGCCAATATAATAACTATACAGCAAAGAAAATAGATACATGTAACAATATGGATGAAACTCAGAAGCTATAAAAGGAGACCTTTGTGATTATCTAATCCTTTGTTGGAAATCCAGGCTGCTTGACCCCACCCTAGATTATCAGATTCAGAATCTGCATTCTTAACAAGATTCAGAGGTGATTCCCAAGTGGTTTACAGTTTTGAGAAACACCAGTCTAATCCAATCTCCTCACCTATATATGCATAAACTAAGAGGGTCAAGTTTCTCGGCAGTAAAATTGGCAGGCTACTAAATTCAAATCCAAAATCCAATAACAAAAGAAAATTGTAAAACTCCAATCCACTATTTTTAACAAAACAGTTCTTTTTTTCTCCAATAGTAAGGACTGATTTACAGTCTCTCCTTGGTAGGCCTTATAACCCAACATAAATTCATGTATATTATTCTCAGTTCATCTCTACCCACTGCCAAATCAACAGGTTCCCAAACAAACTTATCAATCCTCTCATTTCTTTCCCCCCCTTCAGAAAACCACTCCTTCTCCAACATCCATAAATAGAACCGCAACCCAAATTCAGCCCTGTTAAAACTTTCATAATATTTGATCTGATTCTTCACTCTCCCTTCACACTTCAATTTTTAGTTGTTAATTGATCTTTCAGAATCTGCAAATTCCACCCACTCAGCCTACAGTCACCAGTGTTTATTCCAAAAGATCCTATCACATCTCTGTCCGAATTGTTAATGGTTCACTATTATTAATGGTTCACTATTATTAATGGTTCACTATTAGCCCTCAGTCTTGAAGAATCAGTGACAAGATTTACTTTTAAAACACCAGAAGCTGGCACAGTGCTTGGAACATATTAGGTCCTAAGTAAGAAAGTATTGAAGAAAATAAGCAAAGGCTTCATTAGTACTTTCCCCCTAAGCTGGGCAGCTAAATAGAATAAAAATAAATGTGAGTAACAAAGAACTGCCAAAATATAAGCAGATTCCTAGAGTTTTGTTAGGCATAATTAAAAAAGAATAATTAGCATGATATATTATATAGCTCAGTAAATAACAAAGTATAAGGCTCTTAGTGTGATGATCTAAGACAAAACTACTTTCTTTTCATATTGACAACTGGGAGTAAATAAATGAAAAACCTTGTTAATGTAGTAAACCCATTTAATAACTTGTGCTACCCACAGCCATTTTATATTAAATACTAAATTTCATTTACGATTTTAAATATAACTATACCCAGATTTTAGGCAGTGGAAAAGTAATAAACCATTTTGTAATTGCTACTTTGCTTCTGGGATTGTTCTTAAATAGCCTTCTGTCTCTAATGAAGATGATAAGTATCAGATAAAATGAATTTTTAGTTGGACAAAAAATTGTTAACATAGCCATGCATGCCACCTGCTGACTTTTAATGGCTAATAAGCAAAGGCTTATAATATATAAATATCTATGTGCATTTTAACATTTTTGATTATTTTTGAGCATTATATGCTATACATTATGTATACTTTATTCCAAATAATCTTTCCAATATACATGAGATAGTAGTATTCTCATTTTACAAGCAAAGAAACTGAAATTTAAGGAGATTAAATAAGTGATTTACACAATGTCATACAAAAAATGCTGGAACTTGAGTTTGGATCTAGAAATGTCTAACTGGAAAGCCACATTCTGAACCACTGACCATACATATTGATTTAAAAACCACAGGACCAAAAAGATCATCAAAAGTCCAATAATTAGGTTATACATCTTTTAGAGAAACAAAGCACAGGAATCATGAATACACATGAACTTGAGAGATCCTTAGATAAGAGCAACAAATAGAATTTAATGCTTTCTGTAATTCTTATTTATGTAAGAACAGTATAGAGGGGAGTGTTTTAAGTCTGACAATTATCTAGTGCAATTTTATTAAATAAGCCTAGTACATGCCAAGGACTGCATGAGATTCAAGGAAACCAAGATGAATAACACTTAAGGAGGGCCTCAATTCATTCATAAACACAGATACGTAAACAATTACTACTATAGGTGGTACCTTATTTCTAAGTATACTCAATGAAAAAGTGAAACTCTATTTTAGATAATATATTAATGGCTTATTATCAACAATACCAGTTGTAAATGCATTTAGCAGAAACTCAAACATAATACTGCACATTAGATGTCATCTCTTTTAAAAAAAAAAAGCAACTGAGTCATGAATAGATTTTTTTAAAAGAATCTGTTTTTGGTTTTTTTTTTTAAGATTTATTTATTTATTTATACATACATAGATACAAGTATTAGGTACAGTCAGAAGCGCGGGAGGGTGACAGAATTCACCAGAGCCAGAGAGGGGAGCAGAACAGGCAGAAGGACCGAGGTACACTGCTGAGGGGAGCAGTGGGCGCAGCAGAAGAGGTCTGCACGCCATGTGGGACCCTCGCCAGCAGCTGGGGATTGAACCGGCGCTGCAGAGGCTGCAGGCAGCTTCGCAGCCCAGCGCTCAACCGCTGCGCCACCGGGGAGGCCCATGAATAGATTTTTAAATGGCCTAAAAACCTGGCAGTGAACATATACTGGAATCATTAAAAAAAATCTGAAATACTTCGTAAGAAGAGTCGATTTGTATCTTCAAGAATGACCACAATTGAGAGCAGAATCAGAGCCGAAGCTCTCCAAGAGGAAAGAAAGTCCATAGTGACAAACACCTACACTAAAATAACTTCAAATCAACAACTCAACTTTACACCTCAAGGTACTAGAAAAATAGGAATGAATTAAACCCAAAATTAACAGAAAGTGGGCATTGAAAATTATAGCAGAAATAGAGAACAAAAAAAATCAGTAAAACTCAGAGACGATTTTTTGAAAATACCAACAAAATCAAAAAGCATTTAAAGACAGGCATTTAGGCAAATGGAAGAAAATGGAGAGCTGAGAAATAAATCCTCACATATATAGTCAAAAGATCTGTGACAAAGGGGCCAAAGCCACATCAGGGGGAAAAGAAGAGTCTCTTCAATAAATACTGGAAAAACTGGATATTCATGTGCAAAGAATGAAGATGGACCCTAACCTTACACCATATACAGAAATTAACTTAAAAGGGATTAAAGACCTAAATGTAAGACCTGAAACTCTTTTTTTTTTTAAAAGAGGCATGTATTTTTATTTATTTATTTATTTATTTTATATTTGTTTATTTATACATGCACTGGGTACAGTCAGAAGCGCGGGAGGTGAGAGAATTCACCAGAGCCAGAGCAGGGAGCAGAGCATGCAGAAGGACCGAAGTACACTGCTGAGGGGAGCAGCGGGTGGCAGGAGAGGTCTGCGCGCCATGTGGGACCCTCCTCTGGTGGCCGGGGAGCAGCCGGGGATCGAACTGGCACCACAGAGGCCGCGGGCAGCTTCGCAACCCATTGCTCAACCACTGTGCCACCGGGAGGCCCAAGACCTGAAACTCTTTAAACTCCTAGAAGATAACAGGGGGAAAAGTTTCAAAAGAGCAGAAAGAGCTATGATTTCTTGGCTATGACACCGAAAGCACAAGTAACTGAAACAAAAATAGATAGGACTATATCGAACTAAAAACTTATTCACAGCAAAGGAAATAACAGTAAAAATATTAGCAAAGATTAATATCCAGAATATAAAAAGAACTGACACAATTCAATTAAAAAACTTAATTATGACAATTCCACTCCTAGGTATTTACCCAAATGACACAGAAACAGTAATTCCAAAGGGCACCTGCACCCCTATGTTTATAGCAGCACTATTTACAATAGCTAAGCTTTGGAAACAACCTAAATGCCCCCAAAATAGATGACTGGATCAAGAAGATGTGGTACATATACACCATGGAATATTACTCAGCAATCAAAAAAGACAAACACATGCAGTTTGCAGCAACATGGATGGAGCTAGAAGGGATCATGCTCAGCTAAATAAGTCAGAAAGAAAAAGAAAAATACCGGATGGTCTCACTCATAGCAGGAATTTAGAAAACCTAAATAAGAGACCAGGAAAAAGACTAATCAATACAAAGTAAAAATCAAAATCAACAAGCAACTATAAACCAGAGACATACTACGGGGGTGAGGGGGGAAGGGAGGGGCAGGGAAAGGAAGGACTAGAGTCAAAATAAGGGAGGAGGTGCAACTGTATAGGGAATATAACCAAAATGAAAATACATACATTGTACAAAGATGAAAAAAGATGTAAGAATTACATAAAATATTTAAATTAAAAAAAACTTAATTAAAAAAATGGTGGTGTGCAAGGGTTAAAGTCTCAGTGCTTTCCAGCTATCACTAGGCATTGGCAGCCTGAGTTCAATCCCCAGCCAGGGAGCTAACCCACATGGTGCAGCAGACCTCTCCTGTCTTGCCTGCTGCTCCCCTCAGCAGTGTATTTCAGTAGATCTGCCTATTCTGCTCCTCACTCTGTCTCTGGTGAATCCTCTCACCCACCGCACCTCTGGCCTATACCCCAGTTCTTGTATGCATAAAGATAAATCTTTAAGAAAAAAAAATGGGTAAAAGGACTTAACAGTTCCCCAGAGAATATATACAAATGGCCAACAAACATAAAAAGATGTGCAATATTACTAATCATCAGGGGTGATAATGCATACATACACATACATACATGTATCAATCACATGGTACATACACACACACACACACTTACTTTTATTTTGGAAACAAAGAACCTGAAGATCTGATAGAAATCAGAAAAACAGCTACAATGGTACTGAAAGCTGGTTAATGAAGATAACCCTGACAACTTCGAAAGAATAGGTTCCTCTGAACTGGTCACAATCTATTCTCTTCTGGAACTATCAATAAAAAGTGTATAGTGGAAAAGAAAAAAGAAAAGAATCACCAGCTTTTAACATTTCTCAAAATGAATGACTTGCCTTTAAGGCAAAATCTGACAGAAATCGGTCTTTTGCTTCTCCATCTGAAACTGCTGTAGTTCCCAATATCCATTCTCCTCTTCCTCCATAACAGACTGTGATCTTCAGGTGTGAATATGGCTAAAGACTGTATTTCTTAGTTTCCCTTGCCTTCTTGTAAGGAGTAATCAATGAGTAACCCATGAAGTGAAAGTGGTAAGGACCTTCACCTCATTGGCCTTAATATCTGGAATATAGATATAAAAGTCTGGTGCTCCAGCAGCCACCATGAGATAAACTTGGAAGCCATAAACAAGAAAGCAACAAGATGGAACTAAACTAGATCTCTCATCTTTTGGAGGGCCACACCAGCCTTAACATACTTCTAGACTTTTTCAACGTGGGAGAAAAATACCGACTTTGGACACAGAACACTCACCTCTTATTCAGTTTCTTGTAGTCAAACTTAATCTCAATTCTCATTTCTTACTGCAAAGATAGTCTGCTTTTGTTTCTGCTATTTGGGTTTTATTTTTTTTTTAAAGATTTATTTTTTATTTGTACAAGAGCTGGGGTACAGGCCAGAGGCTCAGAAGGGTAAAAGGATTCACCAGAGACAGAGCGGGAAACAGGACAGGCAGACAGACCGAAAGCACTGCTGAAGGGAACAGCGGACGAGACAGGAGAGGTCTGCCTCGCCATGTGGGTATCTCCCTGGCCAGCTGGGAATCAAACCTGCGCTGCAGAGGCTGCAGACAGCTTCACAGCGCTGTGCTCAACACACTGCGCCACTGGGGAGGCCCTATTTGGGGATTTTATTTTATATGATCAGGTCTATCCTACTGAGCATAATGCAAAATTTTAAAAAAGTGATATTATGAACAACTTTCTCCCCTCAGCTGTCATCAGCTAGTCTTCTCTACGAATTCTATGATGGTAACAAAATAAAAGAGTTGGAAATGTGTAAACAGGAAATCCTTAAAATACTTTCCATTACTTGAATATTACCACCCCCAAAATATGCTTTCATTTGTCTACTATAATGATATGGTAAAAGTCAAGAGCACAATTTAAGTTATTTTGATGAGAACTGTATTTGCTTGGAAAATTCCAGAAATTTCCAGAGCTTTGAGCTTCTAGGTCTGTAAATGGAACAGGCTTTGTCTCCTAGGCTCCTACATGACACTGTCACCTTCCTCGTTTCCTTTTAAATGTACATTTAAACCACTGGGTTCCTTTTAGTGGTAGAAAAGTTTTGGTAACTGAAAGGACAGTGCCTTCAAGAGGGGACATTTGTAAATTAGAAAGAGTAATGGAATAGATAAGTTTTAAAATCACAGATAAAAAATAAAAAGGAATTATATTTGAACAAGAACAAAGTGAAAATCAAAACATTAACATCCTGTAAATATCTTCTTGTCTCTGTGGCCATGACCCAGTAAGTATGTCAACTCTAGGAAGGTCAAAGACTTGGAAAATCTAGTAGCAACACAGAGATTGGTCTACATTAAGGGTTGGATTTACAGCTCATGAGCCAAATCCAGGCCACTGCCTGCTTCCACAGAGCTAATGAGCTAAAAATACATTTTATATTTTAAAATTTTTACATTAAATAGTTATGACATACCTACATAATATTCTCAACTGACCAGCATAGTCCTAACTATTTATTACTGGATCCCTCACAGAGAGAGCTTTGCAACACCTGACTGGTGTGACCAATCATGTTTTTTTGACCAAGGTTTAAGGATCAGAAATATAACTTTGAGAAGCTTATCAGATTCTACAATGTAGTTGATTAAGGATCAGAAATAAAATTAACTTTGAGAAGCTTATCAGATTCTACAATGTAGTTGATAGCAGTATGAAATTCAGAATAATCCCCAAGAACTGGGATAGAAAGGACTACTTAGATTAAATTTGAACCACTGATTAGCAATTAGCAAATAAATATCCTTAGAATTATGTCCTGAAGCTTTCTGTGAGATGCTATTAACTGTTATCTGTGGTCAAAAAGGAAACACTTATACCACAGCTCTCCTGAGAAAAAAAGAAGGGAATGGAGGCATCACACTCCCAGACTTCAAACTATACTACAAAGCCATAATCATCAAAACTGCATGGTATTGGAACAAGAACAGACACACAGACCAATGGAATCAAATAGAAAATCCAGAAATAAACTCACAGATTTATGGTCACCTAATCTTTGATAAAGGAGCAAAGAATATGCATTGAGCAAAGAAAGTCTGTTCAATAAATGGTGCTGGGAAAACTGGGTTGCTACATGCAAAAGAATAAAGCTTGACTACTACCTAACACCATGCACAAAAACCAACTCAAAATGGATTAAAGAACTAGATATAAGACCTGAAACAATAAAATACATAGAAGGAAATATAGGCGAAACACTATATGATATGCACATCAAAGACATCTTTACAGACACATCACCCAAAGCAGTGATAGTGAAGGCAAAGATAAACAGCTGGGACTACATCAAATTAAAGAACTTCTGCACAGCAAAAGAGACAATAACCAAAACAAAGAGAAACCCCACCGACTAGGAAAACATTTTTGCACACAACACTAATGATAAAGAACTGATCACAAAAATCTACAAAGAGCTGATGAGACTCAACAAAAACAAAAGAAAATAATCCAGTCAAAAAATGGGCAGAAGAGCTAAAAAGAAACTTCTCCGAAGAGGAAATGCAAATGGCCAACAGGTATATGAAAAAATGTTCAACATCACTTGTAATCAGGGAAATGCAAATCAAAACTACAATGAGATACCATCTTACTCAGTGAGAATAGCACTTATTAAAAAAACTAGCAACAACAAATGTTGGCGAGGTTGTGGAGAAAAAGGAACTCTCCTGCACTGTTGGTGGGAGTGCAAACTGGTCCAACCACTATGGAGAGCTGTGTGGAGATTTCTGGACCTACTAAACATAGAGCTCCCATATGATCCACTCCTAGGTATTTACCCAAAGGACACAGAAACATCAGCAATTCCACTCCTAGGTATTTACCCAAAGGACACAGAAACATCAGTTCCAAAGAGCACCTGCACCCCTATGTTTATAGCAGCACTATTTACAATAGTTAAGCTTTGGAAACAACCCAAATGCCCAAAAATAGATGACTGGATCAAGAAGATGTGGTACATATACACCATGAAATATTACTCAGCATTCAAAAAAGATAAACACATGCAATTTGCAGCAACGTGGGTGTTGCTGGAAGGGATCATGCTCAGCGAAATAAGCCAGAAAGAAAAAGAAAAATACCGGATGGTCTCACTCATAGCAGGAATCTAGAAAACTTAAATAAGGGACCAGGGAAAAGAATAACTATAAGAAAATATCAAAATCAACAAACAACTATGAACCAGAGACACTCTATAGGGGGTGGGCGGGGAAAGGAGGGTTTGGGGTCAAAATAAGGGGGTTGCAATTGTATGGGGAATATAAAAAGAAAAAAAAAGAAACACTTATAGAAAGTTAAACTGTTGGTTTCTGTGTGTACATGTTTGTTTTGTTTTACCGCACAACTTCTCAGAACCTTTTTAAAAATCTCCATGACAGATACTGAATGCACCAATTCCTATAGTTTATCTTACTTTTGTGATACTAATAACTTGAAGAAAGTATGCTACAGAATTTAATTTCGGGAATATTTACTTCACATGCTATCAAAATTATTTAGTGGGGGACTGAAAAGTTAAATGTATAAAATATAACAAAGTTTATAAGAGAACCAATTTAACTATCAAGTCCCTTGCGCAAGTAGTACTTACCATGTTGAGGACTTATGAACCTATTCTCCTAAATTACAGAGTGTTATAAACCAATGTTACCTCACTGAAGAAAAAAAAGAATATAAATTGAAAGCATAACCATGTAAAATTAAAACATGAAGTCAAAGATGAACAAATTAGAGAATGCATGCACAATAAATATGATAAATGGTAGCACACAAACTGTATAAACTATTTATAGGATGATGGACATGAAGAGGTCAGTAAGAAAAAAATGTACCAAGTAATTTGCCTGTGTGCCTTCACTATTGCCCTCTTTTGGCTGTTTTCCTATTGGGAAAAAAAAAATTCAAACTTGGGTCATAATTCCACCCAGCTTAAAACTTGGCCCCAGCCCCCCACGGCTCTTAGGATAAAGAGCAAATCCTTACCACGGCCTACTGGCAGCAGATCTAGAAGCCTCCTCTCCTCTCCTCAGCTCACCCCAGTCACAGCCTGCTTCCTCCCTTCATCCTTGCGCAGGCTGGTCTTCCGGCTTGGGTTGCTTGTCCTTGCCCTCTCAACCTCTTCCCTTAGTTCACTCTCACACATTCTTCAGTTCTCAAATCAGACTCGACTCACTCAGAACAGCCCTCCCTGACTGCAACTCCTTGGATTTGTATAAGATTCCCCTTTATAAAGTCATAGCTCCCTATGCTTTGCTTCCATCGCACTCACCTCAGTTTTTTATTTTATAATTGTGGGACAATTTCATTAAAGTCTAACCCTCTCGTTACCTAATAAACTTATCAAGGCCAAGGATCGTGACTTTCTTGTTCATCATTGTATCCCCAGCACCCAGGAAAGCATTATTAAAATGTTCTTTAAAGTAAGAAATGACGACAATGATACTTTTCTAAATACTATAGGTAACAGCTTTCTTTTCTGTATGTTTTTTTTTCTTTTTTAAAAAAAAGATTTATTTTATTCATGCATGCATGCAAGAAATGGGTGTAGGCCAGAGGCGCAGGGCTGAGAGGACTCATCAGAGACAGAGTGGGGAGCAGAACAGGTGGATCTCTACTGAAATATGCTGCTGAGGTGAGAAGCGGGGAGACAAGACCCACTGTGCCATGTGGGTCAGCTCCCTGGCTGGGGATAGAACCACAGAGGTGACAGCGCTGAGATTTAACCCCTAGGCCACCAGAGTGGCCCTTTATATATTTTCTATAGTGCACATATTAATTTTTAAAAGTTTAGGATAAACCCAAATCTAAATAATTAAATGGTAATCAGACTTTTTAAAAACTAGGAGGTGAAATGACCTTATGAAAAACTCAAATAGCAAGCTTCTCGCATATTTATTAACATGGAAAATGTTCATGACATAGTTAATTCACAGTGTACTTGTGAACCCATTTTTGTTTCACCCATGAACGTATAAGAATTTGATACACAACAATTTTAAGTGATTATCTTTGTGTAGTGGAATTACAGTGACTTTTTGCTTTTCCTTGTGCTCTTCCATATTTTAATATTTTCTGTATGTTAGGAAAAAGCCAAATAATCTCTTTAAACTTCTATGTACTCCTTGTGCATTCACAGTATAATTCAACTTGTGACCCACATTCAGAAACATATCTATTTCTTTCAACTAAGGGATGCCTTAAATGAAACCACCCCAGAACATAAAACTTAATATGATGATCGCTTTGCAAAATGAAATGTTAATTCATTATATTGTACACCTGCAACTAATATAACATTATGTGCTAACTATACTTCATAAATTAAAATAATAAGAACAAACCTCACTCAGTACCGTTTCATATAAATTACTTTCTGTAGTTAGTTGACCTGAGGGGCCTTCATTTAAACTAGAATTACTATACCAATATTTTAAAAGGGGTTATGGCCCTGATCATATGGTAGTATATTTTTAAGTGAAGTATACTACCCTTTTAATCAGTAACAATTTTCTGATATTGCAGGAAACTAAATTCTATTGCTGTCACATGTGTTAACACCTACTGTTATATCTAGAAAATTTCCAAAAAAGTGATTCATATTAAGAGAAGCAGAAAAACATTTTTGAAAAATTATTCTGCAGAACACTGTTTTCCACTTATTCGAAATAGCACAAGAAGGTTTGCAGGAAATAAAATGAAACCATGGTAACCAACGAAACCTATCATGAGCTATCAGATCAAAAGAACACATAGTACATTACACGTCAACGCCTACCAGCAGCATAATCCTTCCCTGGTGCCTCTAGATCCTTTCTACTAAACATGAAGGAAGCCTTCCATAAATTCTCATTTTTAAAATGTGAAATCTCCTTTACGAATATCTACGATAATTCATTAGTTTCATCCAGGATCTTTGAGTTCACTTTAAAAGTCAATGTAGTGATCAGAGATTCCATCAAGAACCATTCTTTTTAATCATCAGCAAAATTGTATTTTTTACCTCAATGCATTTTGTCATATTTTTTATCATTTTTTAATACTGTAGATAAGAATTTCTTCACACTATTCAGATCTGTAAAAATTAATATTCTCACAGGAATGATGCTTAACAGAATCTTATCAGCAAATTTAAAGTCACAAATCAATTAAATCACAATTGCATTTATAAAACACTGAGAAGTCCCATTTTGCCATCTTGTCCATTTTGTCATTAATCATGAACCCCCATCCTAAGTACTGTGAAGCTAAATCCACAGAATCTGACTCAACAAATTCTTAAACTACCATCATCAGTTGAAATTAAACACAAGGTATAAGTGGCTTTTGATAGACATCAGTTGCTTGGTACACAACTATATAGCCAGACAGATAATAGGGTAGACCTCGGCAAAGGCTAGGGATCTAACTCAAAAACTAACAACTATCATTTAAAATAAAATACAATAGGCAGGCCTCCCTGATGGTGCACTATGAAGCAATCCGCAGCCTCTACAGCACGAATTCAATCCCCAGCCAGCCAGGGAGCAATCCACATGGCGCAGCAGACCTCTCCTGTCTCGTCCACTGCTCCCCTCAGCAGTGTGTTTTGGTCAGTCTGCCTGTTTTGTCCACACTCTGTCTCTGGTGAATCCTCTCACCCTCCGTTTCTCTGGCCTGTACCCCAGTTCTTGCATGCATAAATAAATAAATCTTAAATTAAATAAAATAGGGCCTTCCTGGTGGTGTAAAGGATTAAGCAAAGCACTGTGAAGCTATTGAAGCCTCTGCAGTACAAATTCAATCCCTGGTCCCCCAAACCCAAATCCCCTCCCCCCTCCCGCCCTGCTGGCCAGGGAGCAACCCACATGAACAGCAGACTTCTTCTGCTCCCCTAGCAATGTATCTCAGTCTGCCTGTTCTGCTCCCTATTGTCTCTGGTGTATCCTCTCACCTCCCCCTCCCCGCACCTCTGACCTGTACCCCAGTTCTTGTATGCATAAATAAATAAATCTTTAAAAAAATAAATAAAATATACAAACACATTATAAAAATAAATATATACTTTATGTATGACCAATTATAGAAAGGATAATTGTAAATGGCATTATGTCCAGGGAGTAGAACTAGAAGTATATGGTCAGAAAGCAACATCATTATATATACTTCTCTTACTTGAAAAGGAACTTATATATCCATGTGTTGCCTGCATAATCATGGGATGCAATAAATTACATGGATATAAATATGCTATTATTTTCATAGGTAATTATTAATGCTTATATAGAAAAGTTATCCAAACTTACTATAAAATTATTTTTATAAGTACATGTCATCGCCAAATAATTTTATAATGGAGTTTTAATTTAAATTATTAAACTTTAAATGTACTTTAATGCAGCTTTTCTTTTTGGTCAGGGGTGAAAAGTTAGCTCAAGAATTAGTTGGCGTAAACCCCATCCTTAAAAGGCCTTAAACAAAGGTGTATCTACATTATAAAAAGCAGAAATGTTGATAGCTTTTAATCGTAGAATTTTTAATTGAGATTTTTAAGTTAAGAATTTACTCTTGTGCCAAATCCTTTGTCAATTTATATAAAGCATTGCATGGTTTCTTATTATTCTGTTTTCAGAAAATTATATTGTTTCTTTGCTTCTTATTCTTAAGCAAGTTAAGCCTCAGTTTTTTATCTGTAAAATGCAGAAAACGCAATGTCTACCATAGGAACTTATTTTATAGATAAAAATGAGATTTCCAAACTGTATGCAATAAATACAGGTTATGGGTAAAAGGCATCAAATTTGTTGGGCCTTTGGCTGGGAAGGTCTGATACAGCTACTGTCCTCAGGCCAGTCACGTTTAGCCATAAGCAGCCTCAGGCATTTACTGCAGTGTACTACAGAATATCACAATTTTCAGTGGGCACCACACTGGAAAATACTGAAAGGTAATTCACATGAAGTATTTACCACAGTGCCTTGCAAAGTAAATACTTAATGAATGTGAACAATTATTGTATTCATAAAACTGTGAAGTCTATTAAAATATTTGGGTGTGCCAAATCATTCACAGGCAAGGAGACACACTATCAGTACATTCTGGGGCTGTATCTGGTTGCCAAGAAACAAATTTTAAATGAAGAGAACCTGGTATGTCCTCTGAGCCTTAAAGCAGATATCCCAGTCAGTTTCCCTTTACATAGTAGATAACCAGAGTCACATGAAAGGCCCTTTTCATTAGCCCCAAAATGTACCCGAAACTCAATTCTACCCAAATGAAGTAGTGAGACATTAATTAAACTTAACTTTAGTTAAGTTTTAATTTCAAAATTAAAGTTAAAAAATCCTTGACTAAACTTTTATTTAGTTCTCTACCTTATGTGCTTTAAACACATTGCTTTTGAATATATATGCATATTTTTAAGAGGGAAACGAAGCTTGACTAGACAGAATATAGTGAATAAAAACCATACTGAGGACAAAATTTTATCATTCAAGAGAAAGTTGCAAATCAAAACAATTACTTAACACCCATGGGACACAATACCTGCAGTTTAAATCAAAGACATGATAACAAGTGTTGGTGATAAATGGAGAAACTAGAATCTTCATATATTGCTGGTGGGACTGTAAGATGGTAAAATTATTTTGAAAAAAAAAAAAAACTGGCAGTTCCTGAATATGTTAAACATAGAGTTACAATATGGTCCTAGGAACACGCCTAAGAGAACTAAAAATGTATGTCCACACAAAAATTTGTACATAATATTGTTCAAAATAGCCAAAAAGTGGAAACTACAGAATAAATAAAATGATGTATATGTCCATGTACTGGAATATATTCAAATAGTACTTATTGGTAACATGGATAAACCTTGAAAACATGCTAAGGCCAACAAGCCAATTACAAAAAACACCTATTTTCTGACCATTTATATGAGATGTCCAGGATATATAAATCTAGAGGGACAAAAGTAGGTTAATGGTTCCCTAAGGCTGGGAAGTAACTGCAAATGCTATTGATTTTCTTTGATTGAATGTTCTAAAATGGAATTTTTTGCAGATAGTGTGAGTGCACTAAAAACCATTAAGTTACACACTTTAAATGAGTAAAGTAGTAGGTTAGTTGCCTTAAAACAAATGGTTTTTAAAAAAGGGTAAGCTGTGACCACAAGAAAAAGTCAAGCTTGCAAATAAAGACAGAAAAAAAGGTTGCAATTTTGTAATACAGAGAAATGGTGCCTGGCTGTCATAGATAAATGTTTTGGAACATTCTGGATAGGAGGTAAATATTTTTTGGTCCAGAAAAAAAGGAAAAAAAGAATTGGTGATTAATTTTTTTTTCTTGATCAGTTTAATACATTTGTAAGACGTCTTTCAGGACCATTCATCTAAATGCAGTACGAAAAAAAAAAAAAGGGAGACTGGTGTCTATCTGAACATAGCAAAGAAAGCTGATCGATATTTTTTCTTCTTTCTTCCCCTCCCTGATACCAGCAATCAATTTTCATTTGTTAACTGAAAAGGAGAACTCAAAGGCTCTTAATACTCATTTGTACATTTTAAGTTTTCTCTCCCTTTAGACAGACCACACTGGAAGCATTAACTAGAGGTTGTTTAGTGAGCATGGAGTCAGAGCAAGAAGAAATGAGTTAAAAAAAAAAAAAAGACGTATTTAATGAACTATTTCTCAGTGTGTTCCAGGGAGATTCCATGAAAAGAGGGTCTCATGATCAAATGAGTTTGGGAAATACAATAATTCTATTAACAATACTTAACAGGCTCTGAAAAGTACTTTCCTATAGCAAAGAAACCCAACAGACTACATTTAATCACATGGAGACTGTACAATTCTTTGTATTCATCTCCACATTAGAGACAGCACAGCCTAGGCCAGCCAAGCCAACTCTCTGCCACCGACCGTG
Source organism: Talpa europaea (assembly GCF_964194135.1). NCBI lineage: Eukaryota > Metazoa > Chordata > Mammalia > Eulipotyphla > Talpidae > Talpa > Talpa europaea. The sequence continues at coordinate 112,092,237 of NC_140073.1, forward strand.
GACTCTAGAACACTGGCCTCTGACTTCTCTTTCTGTTGCTCCCAGGCTGACCAATTCCACTTCTTCAGATTAATCATTTAAAGAAGTTGATGCATTCCATTTAGAGTCAAATCTTCAAGGATTTAGGAGACATTATCTTCCTTTTTTGTTGCTAAAGGATATATATGTTTCTCTGTGCGTGTGTATTTATATTCAGTACAAGCAGTTTTAATACTGCATCTTAGGGTTAGCTCCCTGGCTGGGGATGGAACTCATGCTGCCACTAGCTTGACAGCACTAAGACTTTAACCCCTGCACCACAGGGAGGCCCTGCTTTCTGGTTTTAAATTCTCATTCATTTCCCATTATCTAAACATTTCCCAAACAATAAAGAAAATCCCAAAGTCACTTTGAAACACTTTATGCTTTGTGAGCATCTCATGCCTGGGCTAGTATCTTATTTTCAACTACACACACACCTTTGTACAGCAAAATTTCACTGAGCAACAATTATTCCTCCTGAACCAAGGAGTCAACATGAGCAGACACAGAAAAGTCAGACAAGGTGTAGCATGAAATTCAGGCTGAGATGGGATGCAGAAGATTCTGCTGAAGAGGCAGACATCAACCAAGGAATCTGTTGTATTCTTTGCAGGCCATGTAATGACAATCTGGCACTGTGACAGCACACACACAATAGACTCATCTGGGTAACACTGTAGTAGACAATGATCATCACTGAAGGCCTATACCCCCTCGAGTGAGGGGGTGGTGCCAATGACAGGGAGGTGTGTGCTTTGAAACCGTATGCCCTACTCAACACTACAACCTGCTGATCACTCCCTCAGGTTGATGTTATAGCCTATTTGGGAGGACAACTAAAGAATTCAGTTTGAATATTTTGAGACTTAAGTTTGTATGGAGTAACATGTGTCCAAGTACTAATTACTAGCTTTAGGACCCTGGACTAAAGTAGTAAATGCATAGTGAAGACTGAAAGCCATGAAAGCACTCCCCGTTAAATGTTCACATTTTCTCCAATTGGATTTCCCAGGCCAAAGTAGACGGGAGGTGATTATAAACTCAGTCATGAGAAGCATGAGAGAGGGAAAGCAGGCAGGAATGAGGATGCTACTTTCCTTCAAACTAAATACTTGACCAGGGTGCTTGATAGCGTGATTAAGTGAAAACAGAGTGATAGCCATATTATAAGATGAGACAATATGGTAAGTGGAAAGTATCCATTCATTTCAATGAGGCAAGCTGAGCTCAGATTCCAGTTTAGCAGCTGAGTATGTGATCTCAGAGGAAGGGAGGAGGAATGGTAACAAAGGGTTCCAAAAAAGGAGTGTTTAGAGATTTCGGGCTCTCCTCTCACTCCCATCCCCTTCCTTAATCTGATCCACTAGACTTTATATCAAGGCTTATTGACCTCAGACACTCAGATGACCAGACTATTTGGAAATGTGTTGTTACAGAGTCCGAAAATTATAAAATGTTAGGCATAAAAAGATGAAAAAAGTGGCTTCAAGATATTTTGTGATTTGCCTCAAATCAGTCTTCCGATTCACTTAGTGGAAAAATAAATAGGTAGGTATTTGAATTCCCAATCCTTATTTTTCTCCCGTACCACAATTTAAACCACAAAAACAATACAATTAAGTAATTGAAGGGAGATTTACACTTAATATTTGCCATAAAAAAGCAAATTTCTGTGAATTCCTGTAACAAGCTGTTCTCCAAGTATACAAATGGTGCAGAACTCAGTATGAAATAATACTGAATAACGCCATTCACTCTTCCAGAAAGATTAATATTAAATCTTATGGATGGAAATTAGAGCAGCCCCTGCTCACTGAGAGCCCCAAGTGACAGTAGGAAATCACACGTGGCAGCACAGAGTCCAAAACAATCACATCATCTTTCTGTCCTCCTGTTGTGGCAATCCAAAGAAATGCCACTTCTTTAATCTCTTTCTTAGAAGTTTCTACTTTAAAGATTTTCCCAAAGAATGGATGAATATATGCAGGAATGAACAAAGGAAAGAGCAAAGATAATGGATAATTATCTTTTGAGAGGGAGCAATGCAGAGGGATTATGAACATACTCGGAAGCCAGATTGTATGGTGAGAATACCAGCTACAAGGCTTAGAAAATGTATGACCGTGGCCCACTTACTCAACTTCTATGTCCTCAGTTTCCCTATCTGTAAAGATAATAACTGTCCTACATCCAGCTGTTGTGAAGATGAAGTGAGTTTGGAGGTCTAACATGAGGTACAACCAGGGGATAAGCATAATACCGTATTAATGTTCTCTTTCTATTGCAGGGTGAATGGAGTATTTCTGGGCACTCTACTGTAAACTAAGAAAAGCCAAAATGTTAGGCAGAGTTCGACTGATAGGAAAGAGCCAAAAGCTCTCATGAAAAGCTGCTTCAATGAAAAGCCAACATAAGAAAAATGACACTGGCTTTAATTTTATGAGTTATAAAGATATTTTCTCTTAGTTCCTTTCCTTATTCAAGAAATAGATGGGAGCTGACCCAGCAGGACAGATGGGAAAGAAAGAGTAGAGTGAAATGGAAGAAAGCAACTACCATAAAAAAAGCTTTAAAAGTTTCTCAATTCTTAATTACTGAGTGCTACCATTCATGAGGAATTTTTAAGGGTCTCAAAGCTATTAAAATGGTAATTAGGTCCCAAGAAAACAAGAACCAATTCAATTACATGCTGGATGCTTTTTAAAATTTAAAGCCCTCTATTAAGAGGGTTTAAAATGAAGCACAGTTATAATTATAGGTTCATGACCAACCTTAAAGCCAAAGTGTAGGTTCCTGGCTGACGCTGGCTCTCCCGAATGAGGTAGCTCCCCTCAGCCACACTCAGGAGCTGGTCTGCTGCTTCTCGGGAGATCATGCCGTGAAACCTACGAGGCAAGGTCCATTCAGAAACTGCATGCTTTCCACCTTTTTCAGTAAAACGAGATGAAATACCCCCACCCACCCCCATCCTCCTGTTGCTTTTCTAGACAAAGTACTGCCATTTGATCAAAGGGGAACAGTTGGGTTTAACTAGATTTTTGTTTCTTTGGGCCTGGTCAGCTTCTCCGTGGTGACAAAAACAGCACCAAAGTATCTAATCCATTTAACAATCATGGAATCAAAATTCACATCTGTCTAAAGGAAGATCAACCTCCTCTCTCCAGAGGACAATGCCCTTCTTATGTAGCCATCTGACCATGTGAACATGCTAGAAAAATATATAGAAATGTGGCCTATTTCCTTTTTTCACACTAGTGGCACTGTTCCAAAATTTTGATTCAGAGTCCATGCTGGCAATTTTCCAGGACCCTGGGTTGTCCTTAATTGGCATGATTGCCCAATAATGTGCATAATCTGCATCAGTGGATATGCCAGCCAAAAGCAAACAACTGTAATACTTGCTTTCACTCCCTGCTAAAATCCAATCTTTGATTAAGAGACAAAAAGAGGAAAAAGAATAAATATAAATAATACACTTTGTATAGAAACACAGGTTTATCCATAACACTGACATCAAACACTAAAAAAGAAAAAAATGTCCGGAGTAACGATGATAATATTAAAAATATAAAACCACATTATATATGTTACATTATATGACTTACACATTATATGACTTACAACTTAAAAGGAATTTACACACACATGCTGTCCTTTTAGTAAGCCAAAAGTAATATAACTGATTGTTCAAATGAGACTCTATGGGTTTTACGGGTACAAAAGAAACAAGTCACTTGACTGTGGAATGACATACTTTAAAAGCCCTAAAATGTACCTTACTAATTTAGGAATTTTACTGGGGAACAAGTAGAAATTTTTTCTCATGGAAATGATTTGTTTTTTCTTAACATAACTCTTAAGTCTTAAAACAGTTCATAGTAGGCATGTTCAAATCATGGAAATTAGCACAGCTAGGTTTAACAATGGGCTCCTGGAATTTCTTTGCTCCATATAGTCCTCAGTTTTTCAGAACCAGCTCTACTCTAACTCTGCTGGAAGCAAGTAGGTGATAACCTATCCCTGGTATTAACAGATGCCACTATAATTAAAATATAGGCATATTCAGCTTATTTGACAATACTTAATAAAATTAGTAAATTTTAATAGCTGCTTTTAAAAACTCAATTTAAAAGAAAATCCCACCAAAGAAAGAGATTTTGGAACAGAACTTAACAATGATATTTAAAGAGCCTTAAAACTATTCATATTAGCCAACCCAAAATTTCCACCCTTAAGAAAGCTTTATGCACTAAGATATATTTTATTACTTTTAATAGTATATTTTAAAAGCAATTTAAATTCCCAAAGCAGATGAATGACTAAACCATAAAGAACATCAGTGGTTCTTAAATTTGAAATCATCCACCCCTCAACTCAGATGGTCCTATGTTTCATTCACAAAGAGAACTTACAGAGATCTTGAAATAATTAAATACAGTATCTACATTATTTATATCATAATTTTTTAGTCATAAAATTACTTTATTTGGGGAATGATGAAATTTTAGGTTATTTTTATTCTTTTTCTTAAAGTGCTATATTTGTTTTTCTGTAATTAGGGAAATTAAGAACTTAAATTTATTATAGCACTTTTCATAAAATACAAATGTTCACATTCAATATTAAATGGAACATTAGGCTTTAAAGTTGTAAGCATAATACTTTAATTCTATAAAAATCATTTGAAAGATAGATCTTCAGAAGATAATACTTCAAATTGATAACAGTTATTTCTGGGTAGTATGAATTACATTTTTTCCCTGGTAAGAGAATGTGTACTACTGATAGAAAATTTGGAAAATAAAAGTACAGATTAAACTACCCTCAACCATTGTATGTATACATGTATGTGCATATCTATATGCTTAGTGTATACACACACACATACACTAGTATATAGACACACACACATTTTTCTCATATACCTTTAGGATTATGCATTGACTTACAAGGCATCTTTAACATTATTGCATATACATTTTTCCCACGTTATTTTTTTCTTCATACTTGTCTTTATTTTCTCTATTTTCACCCTCTGGAATACATTTGTAATGAGAAAAATAACTAATTCAACCTTGATTACATCTTTCCTCTTGCCTTTATTTTTACTAAAAGCATCCATTTACCTCCTATAAATCCCAATCTATAAAATATATTTTGACAATCCATACTTACTCTCTTCCATAATACTTTGGTCTGTTTTCTACCTATTGGGAAAAGGAAAAAAAAAATACTGTGAAAATGCAAATGCTCAGAACATAACATTTTCATATGTGACAAACAAAAGTAATTTTTTAAGGAAAAAAAAAAAAAGTAGAAAAGCCAGAGACTAGAGTCCCAGTTCTACCAGCAAACTGTGCCATTTACTCTAGTCACTCCTCTCTCACACCTGTTTCTTATCTATAAAATGTTGTGTATATAAAATGCAATTTGCAGCAACATGGATGGAGCTGGAAGGGATCATGCTCAATGAAATAAGCCAGAAAGAAAAAAAAATACCGGATGGTCTCACTCATAGCAGGAATTTAGAAACACTACATAAGGGACCAGGAAAAAGAATAACTATAAGAAAGAAAAAAATCAAAATCAACAAATAACTATGAACCAGAGACATACTTTGGGGGGTGGGGCGGGGCAAGGAGGAAATGGTCAAAATCAGGGTTGCAATTGTATGGGGAATATAAAAAAAAATAAAAAAGAAAGAAAGAAAAATAAGAAAAAAAATGTTGTGTATATAAAGGCTTGGACTAAATTATCTTTCATTTTTAGGATTTTATGAATCTGAAAAATATTTACTCAAATATTTTATCCAAAAATAAAACAAGGGGCTTCCTGGTGGCGCAGGGGTTAAGACAACCTATGAAGCAATCCTCAGCCTCTGCAGCACAAGTTCAATTCCCGGCCGGCCAGGGAGCTACCCACATGGTGGGACAGACCTCTCCTGTGTGGCCCGCTGCTCCCCTCAGCAGTGTGTTTTGGTCAGTCCGCCTGTTCTGTTGTCGCACTCTGTCTCTGGTGAATCCTCTCACCCTCCCGTGCATCTCTGGCCTATATCCCAGCTCTTATATAAAAATAAATAAATCTTAAAAAAAAATAATAAAACAATCCACAAACTTAATGCCACAGTTGTGCTGGAACTGACTGTGATTTTTTCTCTCCCATCCTCTCCCTTCCTGCTACCCGACAGTCTCCATCCTGGTAACACCTCTTGCCCTTTTGTTCTTCCATGAGCTCTACCCTCACCACAATTATCTTCACTAGTTTCAAGCATGCTGGTTGAAACTCAAGACCCAGCAGAATAGATTCTAAGGAATATTTACTGGGTTACAGTGAATGATAAAGAATATTTACCCCACTGATTCAAGACACAAACATTAGCTGAATGACAACTGTTATAGGAATTGGCCTACATGGAAGCAAACACATCACACACAAAAATTGTCATTATTCACGTTCTTTTGAGACTGACATAATAATGGAGACAATAAAGAATTTCAAAGAAACAAACAAGGAAATCAGTAGTGATAACTGTTAGAATTAAAATAAGAATGAATAAGGCGAAAGGGAAAACTAATGAAGTGTCTTATTTGGGTGGTCAGGTAAGGTCCTGAGATATTTAAATTGGATCCTGAATGACAAAAAGCTAGGCATAACTGCAAAATCACACGATTGGAAAAGCTTTCCCCAGGATGTATCTGAGCAACACCAGGGACTACACTTACTGAGCTCATGCGAAATGCTTTGAGTCTTAATTACATTTGAAGATCATTTGATCCTTTTAACGAGATACGAATTAGTCTACTTCATCCCCAAAAGATAGTGTGAAAACTAATATACAGAAACCCTATTTAAATGAGGCCAGAGGCCAGAAGAAAGTGCACAAATGTGTAATTAGCAAACTACAAGACCCAAAAAGACTTGACTCTCTGATGGGAAGTGATATTGTTTCCCAGCTCCAAGGGAAGGAAGGCTTCTTACCAGCTGTCCCCTCTTTGATTCAGCAGAAGTGCACCTGTGCCTTGCCACCATACTGCACTTTCCAAACTAACTTTTTTGGTGTTGCTTTTGAATAAACTCATTTTGTTTGAAGTCAACAATAGTACTAGCACTCTCACGTTCTTGGAAAAAAACTGAGAATCCAAGAGCTTAGATAACGTGTTTAAGGTCACGATATACATAAAGCCCGAAGTAAAATTTGAATTCTTACTCAGGAATAGAAAAAAGGGCCTAATCCTTTTCTATTTGGCCTGACTCAATTGAATTAGGTTATATATGGCAGCTCCCAAAGCAACCCAAAGTTTGGCCTCAGTTTTCTGGTCCTTTTCAGTATTATCTCCCTTGGCTTCTATGCAGAGCCTGATTGCCAAGTCCCTGAATCCACTTTTATAATTAGCACCTATTTTTATCAATGGGCAGTAATTTTTATTTAAAAGGACCATCAACTTATCTACTGCTTAACTTTTCTCCTTTCTTTTCTACATTTCAGCAGTAATTAAATCCTATTGCTTTAACTCCCATAAAAGGTAGTGGCTACTTAGTGCTTAATGACTCAAAACCAATCCCTTAAAAATTGGAGGCTGAACATCAACCGGTTCCTCAGTACATCTTTATCTTTAGTATTTTTTACTCCTAAGAAACTTCAGTTATTCCAAACCAAACACTTCCGGGTGCTCTGGGGTAAGTGTGCTATGGTAATGTACATCTGAGGAGGTGTACACCTGTTCCCCTGAATTGTATACAGTGCTGTAAACTGATGTTACCACAATAATTTTTTTCATACAAAGGTGGGGGGTAAATGCCCTTTAATTGGCATCAGGCAAAAACAGAAAGATGCTGAGTATTACAGATACTGATCAAATATAGAAACAAATTATCATCACTAATTTCCAAAATGAATATGCATATTTATTTTATTCACACACATTTAAACTTTATTAAACAGCTAAATAAGTAACCAATAGATGATCAGTTTTGAACGCTGTGAGGAAGGTTAAAATGTGTAAGGAGTCAGTATGTAAATTCTTTTGCATACCAAATAGCACTTCTTGCTCATCAATTTGCCATTTGGAATATGACTGATAATTCAACTAGAGTGAAAACAATGGCTCACAGGTTCCTCAATTTAGGCAAGTAAGTCTCTACCCTAATGCTTTCCCAATGGCATAAAATACAATGGTGTAGTTTTTCAGGGGATGGCAGTATTCAGTCAATTACATCACAAACTAAATCAAGAGGAATTATTTTCAGAGACTCTAAGAGCCATGCAGTCTTCTTAGTATTTTATGTTATCTCTGCAGCAAAATGGATCACTAGAAGGCAATATACCTGCTTAAGCCCTTTAAAAATTAGTCTCACTGATTTGTTGTTCCTTAGTTATGCCAACCGCTTTAAGAAACCACCATACATCCACTTTTGCATGAGCTGTGAAATTATTATTAGTCACTATTTATATATAAATTATAAATGATGTCACAAAATATAGCAACTTAACATAATTCTTGAAAAGAATAGAGCTCAGGTAAAAACTAAATCCTTCTAACCTTTCTGATCCTTAAAAGCTTTGTGCTTTAATATAATAAAGTTATGCAGTTTATTACTGTGATCCTCTTTTCACAACAATTGACCTTTGATTAGCACAGCAATCCACTGGCATAGTTGTTGCTTCTTTTTTTTAATTTTCCTCAAATTTTCTTTTTATATTCCCTTTGTTATATTTTCATTTGTTTCATCTCAAATTCTTTTGAAAAAGGAAAAGTCAGATATTTCTCAATAAAGATAATTATGTTACTAATATTTTAGGACTTTTCACAGAACTACTGCCAACATATCACTTTGAGTTAAAAAGTTGTAAGTTTAAACAAAAGTGAACATTTTATTTTTAATTTTTTATAATACTTCTTTTTAAATTGTAGTAAGATTAGGACCGCCCTCCCCCCCCAATCAGGTATCACCACAGTAGTGCACCCCCCACACTAGTTCACCACCACTGTCCACTGAGTCCTTCCCTCTTTGTTCTTGCCCGGTCCCCTTCCGCTCTCCCCTCTGGATGTTTCAGTTCTACAGCTAGCTTAAAAAAAAATGGAAGATTCTATTAAATAACTTTAAAACCTCTTACTACATGTTAAAATTATTTTATACTCCTTGATCATGGCACGGCAACAAAAAAATGCAATCATCAAGCACCACATACCGCATCCATACATATGTGGAGACTGGACGTCCAGCTATATTTAAACTGCAACAGGACTTTTAAAAGATAATCTCATCAAAGCCCAGACTATTTTTGGAAAGTGGTTCTCTTTGTGGCTAATTATATACTTTCAGGGTTATTCAATGCTTTTAGAAAAGAGATGTCACAATGCCAAAATCCATTTCAGCATTTTTTTAAATATGTATCATCTAATGATACATAGTGCATCATCTAATGGTCTCTGTTTTAGAATGATCCCACCACTGTTACTTCCTGAACACAAAGGACATTATATACAAACCCAGGACAGCGGTCTTACGGAACGTCCACATTCTGAATGTCTGAGTCATACTTCATAAACAGAATTAAGTTAAACATTTTTGGCAGAAATACCATACAGATGATGTTGTAAATGTCTCATTGCATCACTTTAGGATACACATCAGTTTGTCCTATTTGGGCACTGTTCATTCTTACTGCGGCATAATTGCTTCTAAGTCCTTTCTATGAACTGAGATTAAAAGCTACACATTTTTTAAATCTATGAGTTCATATTAATATCCAATCAAAATTTGATACCACAATGTATATATTATTTTCCCTCATTCATTATTTCCTAATAACCCTGGTTCCCCAAAAACCTCAAAGTTAACTCATTTGCTCAATCCCATAGAGCACACAAAGTAATAACAGAATTTCTACAAAATTACTATTACCTATAACAAATCTACTAAATGTAGTTCAACATCTTTTTGTAGATTTTTGTTCAAGTTTGAGCAGTCAGATTAATATGTTTTAAGACTACATACATTAATTTTTGGTAATTACATTATGAATTTGCTAAGTATATTTATTTTTATTTGCATTTGACTTTAAGGTTCGCTTTTTTCCTTTTGTTATTTGAATGCACGAAACACTTTCATATTTCAAAAGTCACAACTATGTGAAAACCTATCCTCAGAGAAGTCTCTTTGTACAATAAGGGTATTTTTCTTATTTTTTATGGAACATAACTGCTATCAGTCCATATCAGCTCACAGAAACCTTTATTCTGTTTAGTATTAATTTTTATTCAATTAGCCTATCAACAGACATCAAGGTTTTTTCCAATAGTCTATTACAAATAATCCTACAATGAAAAAGGTAAAGCAGACAGGATTCCATATTTCTATTGGTAAATTCCTAAAAACAAGGCACATCCCTCTAACTTGGACTAGTAGGTCAAAGGGTAAATGCAGAAAGAGCTTTCTCATGACATTGGAGCATTACACATTGCCATGAGTGTCTATTTCCAAGCAGGCTTTGCTAACTAGTTATATTCTAAGCCTCTGAATTTTTGCCAATCTGAAAGGTAAAAATGGTTCTCTGTTCATTTTAATTTGCATTTATTACTAATGAAGCTGAACATCTTTTTATATATTATCATATCTCTTTCTGTGAACTCTCCATGTTTTTAGAATGATTTTTAAAATCATGATTAAAACTTTTTTAATGGAAAAATTACTTCAATAATGCCACAATGATGTCTTCGAGCTTTGTTTTACAAAGTAAAGAATAAAATATAGAAAATGGACTATGTTTGAATTAACTGAAGAAATACTAACATAACTTAAAACTATACTGTCTGATTCTGTACTGTTACAAGCAACCCATTAAAAAGTATCAGTTATTTCAAGTGAAAAGATCGTTAAGAAAAATGCATTGAGGTAACAATTTTATGATGCCATCTAGCCTAAGTGGTTAATCCCACAAATAACCAAGCCATTGGTTGAGGAAGGTCAAAGTTTGGAAAACAGATGATAGAGACACAATTCACTGTAATGTCTTCATTACACCCACCTCATTGGTACAGGTGATTCTTCGAGGATGAGGGGCTTCCTGTTGCAGCTGATATACTGCAAAAAGGTAGAAAGCAAATGTCAGTTTCCTTTATGTGGAGCTTCTACATATATTGGGAATCATTAAGTTCACAAGAAAACTGTGGTGAAATACTATTTGTTATTAAGTCAAAATTATTATGAACAAAGCAAGTAAACCAAAGAAAGTAAATTAACTTTACTGAAAAACCAGGCGCAAGCACAAATGGAAAAATCACAATCCACACCAATGTCTTTACCTTATACCAATATGTACTAGATATTTGGTCCTGTTCACCATAGTTTATTTATTTTCCCCAATTATTTGAGGATATAGTACATAAAGCATGTCTCTAATATAAACCAATAATGGTTCCATAGTTTCAAAGCGATTAAAATGTCAAACAAAAATTAGGATTTATAGGCTAAAAGTAACAAATACTTTTTCTCCACTATTTCTATTGTGAACATCTATGTGGTGCAGCAGTTGAGCCCTGGGCTGCAAAGCTGCCCGCAGCCTCTGCAGTGCCAGTTTGATCCCCGGCCGCCAGGCGAGGGTCCCACATAGCTCGCAGACCTCTCCTGCTGCCCGCTGCTCCCCTCACCGTGTATTTCATCACTCTGCCTGTTCTGCTCTCCGCTCCGGCTCTGCTCTCCGCTCCGGCTCTGGTGAATTCTCTCACCCTCCTGAGCTTCTGACTGTACCCAGTGCTTGTATAAATAAATAAATAAATCTTGGGGGGGAGGAAACAAATATAATCTCTCCTAAAAACAAAATTTCTGGGCCAAAGTTGCCACCATCTATTCAACTACAGCAAATAAAGTAAAATAAAGAATTCAGATAATGAAATAACTTGCCAACTAGGTTAATTTTTAGGTTATCTGAAAATGGATCAGTGAAAATTACACTGATACCATGACCTTCTTGTCCATTTTAGGCTTATTAATTTGAAATAAAGAATACGTGAAATTATTAGAAAGTGTGTTTATGTGTCTGTTTATCTCATAGAGGAAATTTGTTTTCTATGTCTATTAATACCTATTTACATATAGTCAATTATAAATATATTGAAGTGACTACACCATTTAAATACTTAGGTACTTTGCCAACCTAACATCAAACTATCTAGACATCTGGATTATCAAGCAACCAAGGGCAAAGGTTTCAACTGGATATCATTATGTAGACTCCACCTTTGATCACACTCACTCACATATATATGCAACTATATATACATATATAATTATACCATATATGTATACACCTATACACACAAAACACACACACACACTGACAAACGTCACTGTTTTGTATTGCTATGTAAAGATGTAAAGGTAATACAGGATTGTGGTTAAGAATTTAATTCTTGAACAAGATCACCTGGGGTCTGAACACTAGGGCCTTGCCACTGCCACGGCATACTGTGCCTCAGTTTCCCCATTTGTAAAATGGACTTAACAGTAGTGTCAACTTCATATGTTACTAAAAGGTTTACATATTTAGTATATATAAGACACTAGTCCCTCAGTAAAGACTAGCTATTATTATATGTAAGTGACTAATATTAAAATAGAGGCAATTCTTTTAGTAATATTTGTTATCAGAATGCATCCTGAGTTCATCACCAAAACATAACACCAGGATAATGCTATACTTTAAAAGCACACCACCTTACTGTTTAAAAATAAAAAATTAAACAGAATACTCCCTCATTTAGTAATGTTTAATATTCTACTGATAGAAATATATTCCTTTGCATTTCCTCTTGGTTGCAAACATCTCCTAGAGGGAATACAATTAAAATAGTTTTAGATACCCATATTTGATTGTGAGAGTTTCATAATTCCTGTGAATACATATTTATAGCTTAAAGGAGATGATACGAAGGAAGCAATTCTGAGATAGGAAAGAGTCAGCCCTTAAAGGGTTCAAGCTCTTTTTTTCCACAGTCCTTTATTTAGTACATGAAAGGTTCCTGTTGTAATTCAAGCAATAGGTGTCAAAAAGCAGTACAAATGTATTTGTTTTAAAAGAATCCTCAATTTAAGATTTCTTGCTAATTATATATCCTCAATGGTTTGTATTTGCAAAGTTTTCAAATAAAAATTTTGGAAGCTCAATTAAACCAAAATTGAAAAGCACTATAAACACACTGGTAGACTAAGTTTCTTTAAAGAATTACACTGTGAAAAGCAACTTAGATCCCACCATACCACAGAATCCTAACATGTTAGGACTTTAAACATGAAAATAAACATTTAGTTTTACAGATGTAATGCTGTATAGAAGTGGATGATGAGAACATTTTGAATAGTTTTCATTCTGCTTGTACCTCTTTATGTAGACTGACATCTGATTTTCAAAAAATCTCAATCCATTCAGACTTTATTACCATGTTGAGTCAGATCACAGGGTGGAAAATGCATTATGACTTGTGAGTCCCAAAGACTGTTAGAATTTATTGCCAATTATCAACTGTGAGCAAGATATAAGTCTGACCTATGAATTAAACAAAATGTCATGACTTGATTATCAAGGATATTGGGTGGACCTACTATCCACTTACTTAAAATTCCAGTCTCTGATGATGAAATAAAGATATCAGGGGTTTATCTTTAATTTTTCCTATTGAATGCACAGATCCCTGGACAGATGAACTTCATAACTTACCATTAATAAATACCTTAGTGGAGATTACATATCAACTAGCTGTATATAAATCTGTATCAACAATTACTTCACTGTCAGAATGCAACTTTACATGTGTTTATTCAAAATTTGTACACATACAAATTACGGTACAAAGACATTACTATCATTTTATAAAAAAAATTCACATAACCAGTTTTTAATATGGATGTTTCCACTTAGTTTAAACACAGTTTAATTACAAAATTTCCTTGAACTGGAGGGGTTTTTTTGATAATCAAAATATTAAGTATACTCTAATCATTTCCTACCTAGGGGAGGGGGAGAGTTCAAGCTTTTAAGTAATTAAAAGAAACTATAAAACTTGGTAACAGTATTGTCACCAAAAACCAAAATATGCCATTTCTTAAGACAAATGATAGCTACTGTAGGACAAGTGAAGACAGAGAAAATACAAATTGCATATGCTGTTATTTAGTGATCAATATTCTTCAGGGAAAAAAATCACCACCATGATTCAATAACAGTCTGAGGCTTCCTTTATATATGCTCTAACATAAAAATTGTGCAAGGCATAAATCAAAGAGAACAAAGATAAATTGAAAATCAGAAAAATGCAGAGAACTTTTAATAGGCGTCCAGCCAATGATATTGTGAGACAAAACGTTTAGGAGGGTAGAGAACATTAGTCATTTTCATATGTTCATCGCACTACACTCCCCAGAAACAAAAAGGCAGCAGAGCATGGAGTGAGGGGGAAGCACCCATGGCAGTATTTATAGAAACTGTTTTTAGTTTGCCTACCATAATTAACCTTAAGTGGCAACCTATTAAAATAAAACTATCTGATGTTCTGGGAACATAAACCGATTAACCACCTGAACTGCTGATCCTTTAAGTTAGCATATTTCAGCAACCTACAATTACCAAAATTTTGAAAAATAACACAAGATGTTAATAATCCGTATTTAAAGTACAGATTTCTCAGGCTGCCTGGTCAACTCTACACACAACAAAACAAAAAATTCCAGTTCTAGTCTCTGCAACAGGGTATTCACAGAATTTTAAAAACTACTGTGTTTATATTAAGCCTATTTCCCCTTATAAAAAATCTGGACTACCTTTTATGTGATGAAATCAAGATTCTCTAGAAAATAAGGCGGGGGGGGGTAGGGAAGAGATTAAGAACTTAAGAGTCTCTTGAAAATGTTTATGTTTATGCGAATGAAAAGTTTAAAACACAACAGAATTCAAAGGTTTCACTTTTATATGTGGGAAAGCAATTCCTAAAAAAGATTACTTTGCTTTTTGCATCTTTTTTACCCATTTATTCTCTCAACATAGCTCCTGACTTAATCATTTATATGTTTTTTTCATATAAACAATCAGCATGTGAGAATAATTAGGTTGCCCGAATTTCAAGTTTGCTGCTCCTTGCATTAGGTTTATAAACAAGTGGACTCAAGTTCCACTATATGGAATTCCAAGCAGTACAAAGGGTTGAGAGCCGTATTAGATATACAAACCACATAGAGGTTTTCTGGAAGCTCTCCTGTTTCCCCACAATTGCCGTCTTCTTTGGAATTTACAAATCCTGTTGTGAATTAATTTTTCAAAGTGAATTAATTTTTAAAGTGAGTACAAAATGGAATCAATCTTTATTATCTAATGATCCTAATATTTTTTATGACTTATAAAATACAATAATTCATGCAATTTTAAATTTTTGTATACTTACAGTAAGATTTCCAAACAGGAGGTCTATATTCATCTGTATCTGAAAGAATAAACATCATATTAGAATTACTGAACATTTATATTTTAAATGAGATATTTCAATCAT
The DNA here is from genome assembly GCF_964194135.1 of Talpa europaea. Classification (NCBI taxonomy): domain Eukaryota; kingdom Metazoa; phylum Chordata; class Mammalia; order Eulipotyphla; family Talpidae; genus Talpa; species Talpa europaea. The sequence goes on from NC_140073.1 coordinate 112,107,797, forward strand.
TAATTCATTTAATATATATTGACGTTTCTATGTACTAGATGTTAAACTAGGCACAAAAGGGCATTCAAAGAGTTTTTATAAGTCTTGGTACTTACTTTATTTTACTATTTATCATTGTTTATTTAACATCCAGGTAATTTTTACTGCTGGCACTCAAGTCTTACAACCAATGAGGTAACAATGATGTTTGTTTCCTTGGCTTAACTCTATGATTATTTCACTGAAAGGTCCCTGCAATCATGGGAATTTTCTTTTAGTCAAACTAACCAGAAAAATTTAATATTAGGAAATGCATTTTGTATTTTCTACTGTTATATTTAGGGCATTCCAGAGTGACAGGTTTTACTAACAGTAGGAGAGAAGAACAGTAAGATGCAGACTTAGTCTCATATGTCCCAGACAATCAAAAGCAGGAAATGAGGAATACTTCTGTGCAAGAGGGAGCATCTTAGTCTCTTAGTGTTTCTTAGGCAGCAAGGAAATTGCTAGAAAGTGTTAACGAGCATGCTGAATTTAGCATGTGCAGCTCAACTAAAAGTGATTATAGACTAAAAACATTTAGCACCCAACTCCCAGCCTTTAAAATGCAATCTCAGGTCCTCCCTGGTGGCACAAGGGGTTGAGACACAACCTATGAAGCTATCTGCAGCCACTGCAACCCGAGTTAGATCCCCGGCCAGGGAGCTTCCCACATGGCGCAGCAGACCTCTCCTGGCTTGCCCGCTGCTCTCCTCAGCAGTGTATTTCAGTCAGTCTGCCTGTTCTGTTCCCCCCTCTGTCTCTGGTGAATCCTCTCACCCCCCCCCCACAACTCTGGCCTGTACCCCAGTTCTTATATGCACAAATACATAAATCTTTAAAAAAAATGCAACCTCATTGTGGTTGTGGTGAGGTAACATAGAACATACAACATATATAGTGTTGTAAACCAATGTTAATTCAAAAAAATTGCATATAACCATTTAGGCCTTTTATTTTAAAAAAATTGTCTATTTGTCAAACACATGGGTATTAAAAAAATGCAACCTCACACTTCAGTGTCATCATAAAGCACACAAATGCTTTGAGTCAGAGGGCTTCAGCAAGACTACCAAAAATAAGTACAAGAACACAAAAGGGAAATTATAAGTAGTAATTGTCTGGCACCCAGTAGAAATGTTCAAATATGTTTTCTTAAAGAACAAATTTTTAAAAGTCCATGAATAATGAATGAAACATTACAGCTAATAGAGTTTAGTCTTATTATTCATGATAGTCATATTTTATATTCACCTTGAACACTGAATTTGTGAACACTGAAGCACTACTCCTAGGGGAAACACAAGGTTAGGTTCCTGCATGCCTCTGTTCACAGCAGTTCATCAGTTAATACATTCCACTGTTTTATGTATGATTTTGTTTAAAAACACCTTATTTCGTATATATTGTTGACTCATGAAATTTAACTCACATCTCAATGAAGCTTATCTAATATGTATTTTCTCCATAGCACATATCACAGCCATCTTGTGGCTAAGAACACTAGATAGATACCATTTCAGCACTATGCTTGGGACCCATTTTAAACAGCAAAATTACCAAAAAAAATAAAAAATTTAAAAAATGGCACTAAACAGACTTCTATGAGAGGTGAACAGAGAAGAGAGAGCATTGCTCATTCTACCTTCACTAGGATTATGCAAATCATAAAATCCAAATTTTACGCTGTTCTCCAAATGTTGGCAAATGACTATCAAAGCATCAGAGGTATTAATTTTAGGATTACAAATTAATGATAGCATGTGAGAAAATTACCAAATATAGAATCATGAATAATGAGGATTGACTGTATATAAATGAGCAATTATTTAGGAAAATTGCCAATTCAAGTGATTCCCCTCATAACATAACGTTAGGATGAGATATGATTTTATCATAGTGCTATATAGATATACACATGGTATACATGACATATATTTTGCTAGTGTGTGAAGTGGGTAATTTTAATTTACTTATTAAAGCAGACCTCCATATAATTAATTCAATGATATATGTTTTCAGTTGCATATTTTTAATACTAGGAAAATTTTGTCTACAAGCATGTAAGTCATTTTTTATTTTGTTGATATATAAATGCTATTATATTGTCATCCAATCTACACTGGTTCAAGGTTTAACAGTAGAGCACAAAAGTACTCTCTCAGTGCTTGCCCACATTCCACGTATGTCTCAGCCTCCTTGCCAGGGTCCAAAGAGTATAAGCTTCAGTAATCAGGACATCCTGATCCACCATGTGGAAGACAACTTGTGTGCCCAGGAGGGAGGAGGGGGCTCAACCAGGCTGGGACCTGGTGTAAAAACTTAATGTCACAAGAGATCTACCTATTATGGTCAGCTCCCAGGAGGTAATTTTACTTGCCTGGGGGCCACAGAGTAGCCAAAGTTCATGGAGCCTGAGTTCATGGAGATAAGACAGTGGAAGCTCTCTCCATTTTGTATTTGTCCCGGCCTCTTCCTTATATATGTCTTCCCTTGGCTAATTTTATTCTGTAACCCTTCCTGGGAGTACAATAGTGTTTAGTGAGTTCTGGGAATTCTAGCAAATTCAGAAATTTGGGGGGGTAGAATAGGGATACCCCCCTCTAACTTGCAGTTGTTTTCAGAAATGTGAGAAGTAATTGATACTGTGTCCTCTAACTTTATAGTTGGCCTTAACTCCTCACAAATCCTGTGCAAAATCTGTACCTGTACAAAGCAGTAAGAATCTCTGGAGAATATGTGACTTTGGAGAAGGTAAGAAAGACACTAATTCTCTAAATTTTACTCCTGAGGACTCATGAATCTAGTTCCAGAATCTAGTTCCAGACAGGGCTTTCTCAGGAGAACATGAACCTCAAATTGTTGCGTGACTTCCGGAAATGTAACTGCCAAACTGAATAATAAATCTTTATCTATAAAACGGAATAACAATATCATCTAAGTAGGAATGGTAACACCAGACATTTGTTGCACGGATTAAATGAGGCATCATTATAAAGCACCTTGCACGATGGAGATATTTTGTAAATGTATACCCTCTGTTCCCATCACCAAAAGAAAATTTAAAAATGTATTGATATTACCTTATCCATGAACTATTCTGAAGTGTCTTTTCCTTAATTTATAAACAAAGGTGACTTCTTAATTTTTACTGATTTTTAACCCAGTTCATTGTAATTACAGAAATATTTCAATTAGTTTATTCATTTGATTTTTTTTGAGATTTACTTTATGACCCAACATATGATCAGTTTGTTTAAATGATGTGTGACTGAAAATAATATATATATCCTACAGTTGTTGGTACACATCAAAATTTATACTATATATACATATAGTACATTATATACACTATATTACTATATGTATATTTCATATACATACAGTATATAAAATACAGGTCATTAGGGTCTCCCCGATGGCGCAGCGGGTTGAGCACAGCACTGTGAAGCTGTCCACAGCCTCTGCTGTGCCAGTTCAATTCCTGGCCAGCCAGGGAAAATCCCACATGGCAAGGCAGACCTTTCCTGTCTTGCCTGCTGCTCTCCTCGGCAGTGTATTTCAGTCCGTCTGCCTGTTCTGCTCCCTGCTCTGTCTCTGGTGAATCCTCTCACCCTCCCGTGACTCTAGCCTGTACCCCAGCTCTTGTATAAATAAAATAAATCTTTAAAAAAAAATACAGGTCATTGACAGTGATTTCAGTCATGCATTTTTATGACTTATTTTGTTCTGCTCTATACACCTGCTTTTCTATAGAAGACATTCAAGATACTATAAATTATGTAATCAAATGAAATCAGTATTCAGCAAATATCCAAGAAATATTGGGAGAAAGTTTGCATTTCCTTTAACATTACAATTGTACTTGTTAGTGCCATCTAGGAGTATAGTTTGGGTTTTGAAAGTCTTTTCCTAGCAATCTTTGTTGCGTAACTCTCACTACTCTCTGGAGAGCAACTGGTGATACACAGCATATGACTTCAAAAGTCTGTGACAGGCATCTCTTTACGCAGAGCTTAAATGAGGTGCTCTCTGTAGGGGAACAATTAAAAATTATGACAGTTCTCATGTTTAAGAGAGCACTCTTGGGGTCCCTTGGCATGGATCTTTTTTGTTGAGAGCAGGGCTACTTGATTGTTCCCTTAGTCAGGCCAGGGTAGACGCCACTATCCTTAGTACTCAGGAGGGTGGCCCACTGGGAAGGGAAATGGGTGGCTTAGAAAAACATGCCCACCAACTTGATATACAGAATTAGTCGCTAGAGTCAGAAAGACCACTTTTCCTGAACCTCGCATCCTTCTGGAGAGAAGAAACTCTATGCCAACCTAATATTCCTCATACTCAAAGTTAAGGAATTCTGTCATAGAAGAAATTCACAGCCAGTGCAAAGTTCCACTGATAAGAAAAGGTAGAGACACTCTTAAAATAAAATGACTTTGATGACAGATTTAATTAAAATAAGTTCTCTAGGGCCATTTAAAAGACTAATGGGGAGGCCTCCCTGGTGGTGCAAGGGGTTAAGACACAACCTATGAAGCTAGCCACAGCCACTGCAGCATGAATTTGATCCCCGGTCAGGGAGAAACCTACATAGCGCAGCAGACCTCTCCTGACTCACCCGCTGCTCCCCTCAGCATTGTATTTCAGTCGATCTGCCTGTTCTGTTTCCTACTCTGTCTCTGGTGAATCCTCTCACCCCCCACAACTCTGGTCTGTGCCTCAGTTCTTGTATGCATAAATAAATCTTTAAAAAAAAAAAAAAGACTAATGGGTTTATCAGGGAAGACAGACTCCAAGACAGCACAAGGCAGATGCTGGAACTGTCTCTGACCTCAGCTGCCCTGGCACACTGAACTTCCTGTGCCTATCTAAAACACGGGTAATTGGAGTACTATCCATTTCATGTAATATAAGGAATCCAAGTTCACTAGGGAGAGAAGCGAGAGGAAATCATGTTTTCTTTTAGCAGCTCAAAGTCATTTCAGCTTGTTCAAAGGAAGTTATCAAGGGCCAATTAGCAGCGAATATCTGTGATCTGCCTCTAGCTAGAGTTCTCATGGGCTCTCAGCACCATCTTTTTGATTATAAGAAAATTTACTCTGAACTCAGTATAAAAAATGTGCAGTCTTCCGTTACTAGAGCATGACGGAAAATGACAGCCAGATACCCATGTCTCAGGGACAGTTCATCTTAAAAACTACCTTCTTAAAAATACCTTCTATAGGTTACAGCATCAATTACAAGGTGGGTCCAGAATATTTTATGCTTTCAAGGGCAAATATGGAAAATAAAATGGACATTATGGTTTACAGACAAGGTAATATGATAAGCATAATATAAGAGCATATGAAGGGCCTCCCTGCTGACGCAAGGGGTTAAGACACAGCCTGTGAAGCTGTTCCCAGCCTCTGCATCATGAGTTCGATCCCCAGCCAGCCAGGGAACAGCCAACATGACACAGCAGACCTCTCCTGCCTCGCCCACTACTCCCCTCAGCAGTGTATTTAGTCAGTCTGCCTGTTCTGTTCCCCACTCTGTCTCTGGTGAATCCTCTCACCCCCTCACCTCTGGCCTGTACCCCTGCTCTTATATGCAAAAATAAATAAATCTTTAAAAAATATATAAAAGAAAGAGTATGACTAATACATAACACTGTCATACATAATAAGTTTTACAAACTATCATCTTGTCAAAATGCCTGGCAAGAATAGGTCCCCAATATGTATTTGCATAAATAAGAATGGTATGGAGGAAGGAATCTCTTTTGGCTGGAGTAGCAAGAAAGACAAACCAGAAATCATCTGGCAGGGCTCTGAAGGATGGATGATTTTTAAAGTAAAGGAGCTAAGAGAAGGAGACTGGAAATAAGAGGAGAACAGCATTCTAGACAGAGGGAAGACCCTGAACCAGGGCGCATTAACAAGAAAGTTCAGGAAGTAGTTGAGCAAATGCAAATAATGCAGAGTGGTTGAGGGGAAAGAAAAAGAAGACTAAGAAAAGACTGAGACGCAGGCACTGGAGGAAACCTGGAAGGAGCTGTCCTGGGAGGGTCCACAAGTAATGAGCCATGTGCTCATCTCTGCGTCTCTGCTTTGCACATACCTTCCACGAAGTACTCAGATATCTGAAGAGAGAGGAATACTGTTGTCAGACCCAGGTCAATTCTCAAGAGTCAGAGAAAACAAGTTAGGCAGCAGGAAGGCCAAAAATAGAAGAAATGGCAAGTAAAACTGACTCAGAACAGACAGAAAGTAAAGGGTTTCAAAAATCACAGGAGGTGGACAAGGCCTAGCAAGGTGGAAGGATAGTTCTAAGCAAGTAAAAAAGAAAGGCTCTGCTTGCACCATTTTCCTCTGTGATTCTAAGCAAAAATCTAAACAATTCAAGGAAATGATAGAAATGAGATCAGTAAAGTATATGAAAAATAAAGACCAAATTGATTAGTATGTACAGCCTGGTTGCTTTTTTTTTAATAAGTGAAAGACTAGATATGAGCATCTGTGAATGTGTATGAGTACACATGGGGGCTTAAGGACAGGAGAGAGAACATGAAAGATGTAGAATGACATACACTCATTTAAACAGCAGTAGCAATCTCTAGATCAGCCTTTCTCCTCCAGGTTCCTCATCCCATCATACGACACAGAAAATGTTTTCAGTGATATAGTCTCAGCTCTCCCATGTATGGTAGAAACCAGTGACTTTCTATAAACAAAGGAGAGAAGTTAAATTATTATATAAAATGGATGCCCTGGGCACAATTGCATCCCAGAAGTAGGAGGAGAAAGGCTTCTATTGATAATGTTTATTACTTTTTCTTACATATCCATGTATTATTAATTATATAATTAATACATTACATTTGTGCTAAAGAAGAAAAAATTATTAAGCAAAAAGTATAAGTTAACTGTATCTATGGAGAAAAAATGGGAACTGATACATATAGAAAAAAGTTCCATTTAACGAAGTCCACAGGAAATTCTAATAGTTTGAAGTGGGCTCTTAAAATGGAGAAACTACCAGAGAAATCATATTCCAGGTCTGAGAAGCTTAGAAATCAATGACGAGGGCCTCCCCGGCGGCGCAGTGGTTGAGCTCTGGGTTGCGAAGCTGCCCGCGGCCTCTGCGGCGCTGGTTCGATCCCCGGCTGCTCCCCGGCCACCGGAGGAGGGTCCCACATGGCGCGCAGACCTCTCCTGCCGCCCGCTGCTCCCCTCAGCAGTGTCCTTCGGTCCTTCTGCCTGCTCTGCTCCCCGCTCTGGCTCTGGTGGATTCTCTCACCCTCCCGCGCTTCTGACTGTGCCCAGTGCTTGTATAAATAAATAAATAATAAATAAGTAAATAAAGCTTGCCTCTTAAAAAAAAAAAAAAAAGAAATCAATGACGAGCTTTGCAGCAAAATTATACATCCTAAAGCACCATATTCGTCTAAGTCTGAATTCTCCCTCAGAATCTCTGGAGGTCTTCATTTACCGCTCCCTGTTCTAAATGAATCCATTGAAAGGCAAGTCTTCCTTATGGAAAAGAGAACAGTTTCTTAATTAAATTTTCTTTCACTTTAATTGCTAGAATTATGAGTCAGGGAAATCGTACTTTTATATATTTTATGTGTATGAAAAATTAATTTTTTCCTTGCTTTAAGCTCAGATATATCTTTTTTTTTTAAGATTTATTTATTTATTCATGCAAGCACTGGGTATAGTCAGAAGCACGGGAGGGTGAGAGAATTCACCAGAGCCAGAGCGGGGAGCAGAGCAGGTAGAAGGACCGAAGTACACTGCTGAGGGGAGCAGCGGGTGGCAGGAGAGGTCTGCGCGCCATGTGGGACCCTCCTCCGGTGGCAGGGGAGCAGCCGGGGATCGAACCAGCACTGCAGAGACTGTGGGCAGCTTCGCAGCCCAGCGCTCAACCACTGTGCCACAGGGAAGGCCCAGATATATATATTTTTAACACAAGTTAATGTTAAACTTGTTTTTGCTTAAAATTTTACTTCGCTTCTTTATCTAAATAGTATTTAAGATGTTCATTTTTCCCTTAAATATTAAAAATTTCACTATATGTATCTGTTCTTTTTGAAAGACCTAGCAAAATATATCTAAGATAACATCTTTGATTTAGATGATATAATTTCCAGTCATATTGCTATAAGTATTCATTTGTTGACAAAATAAAATCTTCTTATAAACCCGTAATGTTCTGAATGTTTAGACTAACTTAAAACAGTGTATGAGTGAATAAATTCTTATGCTCTCTCCAATTAGATCTATTTACATCTAGCATATCTATGGATGCCATCAAAAAAGGATGGCTTTCTAAAAGCAAAAAGAAAATTTTCTTTTCATTCTTTTTATTGTACAGTTTTGTGCCTCATTATGTGATGTGGTTATATCTTAGGTCTCTGATTAGAACAACATTCCTCTAGTGAAATTTAAACCTTTTTCACTTTTTATTTACAATATACAGTTGATTCTAAAACATACTAGATTTTTAGGCTCAAAACAAAAGGGCTTTTAAGATTTTTCTAACTGGATTTTCTCAAAAAGGATTAGATAACATTTTGTATGAATGAGGTTAGACATACTACATGAACACACATAAACTATGTGGTTAATGTTTGAAGGTACAATTGTTTCAAATTGCGTTTTGTTTGAAAATTAATAACTTTGATTTCTATAAGAGGAATAATATATTCTTATTGATAAGAAAAAGAGCATTTCTTCTCTTCAAATGAAAATTCACCTTTCAACCAACCGGCAAGAAATTCCCTGTTTTGCTTTAAACAGCAAATGCAAAGTGCAATGATTAATCCCCCACCTGTTGCTGTTCCTGTACCAATTTTTGGCATACCAAAACAATGAGATCCTCCAGATCACAAAATTCTGTTTTACAATGAAGTGATCTCTTAGGAGAACAATGGCATAAAATTCTCAATAAATATCAACCACTACTGTTAGTAATGGGAAAAGTCAAAAAGAAAATAAACTTCAAACTCTAAAAGAAGTTTATTTCTTGGAAAACAAAAATTCACAATAAAAATAAAAGGTTCATAATAAAATACTCAATTCTAAACTAAAGTGAAAAGAAGCGTTTTGTTAACTTTCTAGATACCTCTCACATCCTCACTAAACATGTAAAGTAAGCATTACAACTAAGATAATTAAAATTCAGCCTGCAAAGTCACTGACAAATCAGGTCAGTTGAATTCACCCATAGAAAAAACAAAGTCATTTAAAACTATTCCAAGTTGAAAACTGATGTGTCATGATTCAATTCTGACAGAAATATACCAAAGATAATTGTTTTTAATTCTTCAGAGAATAATGACCCAGAATTGTAAATATATGGAAAAAACCCTCTGAGACCATACAACTGCAGTGTTCACATCAAAGGTCTCCAAAAACAAATACTGAGCAAATGCAGCACTCAACTTTTCACCATGGACCCACAGCTTGGACCCACAAAGCCACTGAAAGGAAATTTGAACCAAACTTGGAAACCCTTTTAAAACTCAAACTTGGTCTTTTATTAAAGACCTAGCCAGTGTTTCCTCTAACTAACTTGGCAGATCTACCAAACACACTAGACAAACAAAGTCCTGCTTACTCAAGTCTTTTCACACTATACACTTGGAAACAAAAAGCTATGCAAGGAATTACATGGACAGATTCAAATCAAAGGTAAGGCTGTCTTTTCCAATCTAAAAGGATCTGATAATTCCTGATAATATTTATCCTGTCATGTTGGCATATTAACAAAAAGTCCTCAAATAGGCCCACTGAAACCAAAGTTTCTAACAGAATTTCAAGTATAGACTGAGCTCCTGCCAAGTCTCTCAACATCTCAACACTCCCAAATGACCCCCATTTGGACTTGGCTAGCTTAGTTAAAAAACAAAAAAACAAAACAATACTTTTGATAACACTTCCTAAACCCCTCTATCACAAAACCCAGCAATGGCAATAATGAATAGGCTTGTCTGAATCTCATATCTCTAATATTAAAATGCAACAAATTTTTTATGAAGTGCTTGTAATTTGCTGGTAAAATAATATACCACATGGTACATATATTTCACTACATACACAAAATGAATACACCTGATGATCACATTTTCCAAATTCAGAAACCTAGATCTTTAACCATTCAAAGCACTTAAAGTTACAGACATTAAAAATGTAACCACATGAAAACTCTTTGCAGAATTTCGACATTTTATAAATACAGTATGGTATGAGGGGAAACAGTGACACTACTTTTAGGGGGACTACATCTTCCTAGTCAGTTATCAAAGAACTATCTATAAGTGTTGTCTCAAACACTGTAGTTGTCTCATCTCTTTCAGTAGACACACACTATATATATATATATATATATATATATATATATATATATACCCTTGTTCTCTTCTTAAAGGAAAAGTTGCAAACAATATTTTCTCCACGTTGTTATTAACCCTTGGGACAAATTATTCCTAACCCATCTATTTTCCATACACCAACACAGTTTTATATCAGTTACTCATTTGTATCCTTTGCTCTTGGAAAAGAAATCTACCAGCACATTCTCAGTCTTTGGAGTATGCAGTAGAATGTGTTCTAGAATGTGCATTATTTTTTGACACAGATTCATAGAATAGTTAGGATTCCCTAACTATATGCAATTTGCCTGTATGCATTAAACAGCAACTTTTCAGTCTTTCCTTACATCAGCGTTTTTCAAGCTTTATTAAGAGAACTGACATCCAGAAAATAGAATATATTTACCTTGCAATAAAACTTTGGGGGGGAAAAAGATAATGCTTCTGTTCCTTACCCTTCAGCATCTAAGATAATTGCAATGGGAAAAGAGCTTAACATTCTTCATTTTATGATAATATCCTAATGCACATCTTTCAAACTGGACTTCGCTGGGAAAACCAGTCGCTTAAAAAAAGAAAAGTAGTGAATTATGAAAAACAGAGAAATCTGCTTTAGATGACAAGATGTGGATCCAAATGTGGAATAAGGCAACTCATAGCTGTAGGAAAGAAAATAAAGTCAGATGTGAAAGCAATACTGAGTCAACCACAAGTGAGCAAAGTTGGACAATCCTAAGCACATGGTAACTATTCCAGGGTATAATAAAATGCTCAGCATGTTTTAATTAACTGTGTTTTGACTGCACACATGACAGAACAGGCAGCCAAGATACAAAAACTCTTTGGAAATGAGAGCTTTTGTTCCAAATTGATAGGTACCTATTTTTTTCTTCAAGAGCAGAACTCAGGGTATGAAAGATTTGGGGTTGTGGTCTTGGTTGCTGTCAGCTGTATCCAATAAGGCCTAAAATGAACATGTAATGGACTTATTTGTCTTAAAGAAGTTCCTGCAGTGTGGGAACATGAGGAGCAACTAACCAAGTATAATCACAACAAAGGCTCAATTCTAAAATCCAAATGCTCTGAAAAGTAAAAGTATTTTTATAACTCATTTGGCAGCAAACCCTGGTCTGACCTAAACCTGAAAATATTTTTATAAATTCTTTATAACTCATTTGATGGAAAAAAACCTTACCTGAATGGATCTGAGAATATTTACAAACAATCTTTATTTACTCCACTGAGTGTGACCATTCATTTCACTGCACAAATATTAACATGGAATTAGAGTGATGTCTTAGACACTGCTGGGGTGTCATAAAATAGACTATACATTTATGAAATATACTGCCTTTCTAAAGTCAGAAAAATTTTTAATTCTAATACATATATTTTTTTAAAAGATTTATTTATTCATACATACAAGAACTGGGGTACAGGCCAGAGTTGTGGGTGGTGAGAGGATTCACCAGAGACAGAGTGGGGAACAGAACAGGCAGATCCACTGAAATACACTGCTGAGGGGAGCAGCAGGCGAGTCTGGAGAGGTCTGCTGCGCCATGTGGGTTGCTCCCTGGCCGGGGATTGAACTCGTGCTGCAGTGGCTGTGGTGCGCTTCACAGGTTACGTCTTAACCCCTTGCACCACCAGGGAGGCCCCTAACACACACATTAACAGCAGTTTTGGATAAGGAATTACAGACCTGCTACTGTTATTAATATTTACAGTTGATGTTAAAACATAAGTCAGACTGTAATACCCTTCTGTAAGATTCTCTCCAATGGCTTCCTGTGTAACTCAAGTCACTCAGAATAAAAGTCAAAAGCTTACAACTACCTACAGGATTGTTATTCTAAAAGGGCCAGTTGGTATCACTTGGTGACTTGTTAGAAATGCAGAATGCACCCCTATGTTTATAGCAGCACTGTTTACAATAGCTAAGCTTTGGAAACAACCCAAATGCCCAAAAATAGATGACTGGATCAAGAAGATGTGGTACATATACACCATGGAATATTACTCAGCATTCAAAAAAGATAAACACATGCAATTTGCAGCAACATGGATGGCGCTGGAAGGGATCATGCTCAGCGAAATAAGCCAGAAAGAAAAAGAAAAATACCTGATGGTCTCACTTATAGCAGGAATCTAGAAAACCTAAATAAGGGACCAGAAAAATGAGTAAGTATAAGAAAGAAAAAATCAAAATCAACAAACAACTATGAACCAGAGACACACTATGGGCGGGGCGGGGGGGCGGTAGGGAAAGGAGGGATTGGGGTCAAAATAAGGGCGTTGCAATTGTATGGGGAATATAAAAATTTAAAAAAAAAGAAAGAAAGAAATGCAGAATGGCACAGCCCAACTCCAATCTATGAATCAGAATCACAAGATTCCCAGGTGATGTGTGTGGGGCTCTTTTCCAGAAGCACTGACTCTCAAGACCTTCACTGATCTGTCCTTGCTACTTTGTTGAGTTCATCTGCTACTTCTCTCCCCTCACTCACTCTTCTCCCATCTCCTTAGTTACCTTGTCATTCATCAAACATAGGAGACACACTTAAACCTAGCTGTTCCCTGGGACTGGTATGCCTTGCTCCCTCCTGTGATGTACGCAGTTTTTTGCTCAGAAATCACCTTCTCAGTGAGGTCTTTCCTGTCAACCTCCTGACAATTCACATTCTCCTCTATTTTAGAGCTACTTTTCTTTTTGGCATTTATCACTGCCTAAAATACTAATATTTTACCAAAGTGTCTCTTCATAAGGGTAGGAATCCTTATGTCTGCTTTTCACATTGCTTTATCCATAATGCCTAGAGCAATAATCCTTAGTGTGGTCTGAGAGTCTCAGTGAAACACTGAGACTCTTTCAGGGGGGTGCCCAATTTCAAAACTATTTTCAGAAATATACTAAGAAGTTATTTGTCTTTTTCACTGGGGCTGCTACTAACATTTGTACTTGTAATGCAAAAGCTATGGTAAGTAAAGCTGTTAGTATCTCAGCCCAAAACACTGCAGTGGCACTTAGGGATGGCCGTGATGAAGGTGTCTATCTAATATTGTGACACAATGGGGAGTGAGCATAGAGCACGTCTGCTGTATGACGACTGTCCTGAGGAAAGGCCCACGGGAGGTATGTGAGCTGTTAACTAGCTGCCCACAAACACCACTGCACCAGAAAGAACGGATTGACAAAATATGTAATTATTCAGACCTGGGACTCTGTTAGATTATTTTCTTAAAAAAGAATGATGTAAGTTTGTTACCAAAAGGATAATAACTGATAGTATTTATTATCAGACATAAAATCCAAGCTTTCAAGTGTAAATTAGAATTTGGGGAAACGTATCTATCACCACAAGCTTGGCAGTTTGTTAATATTTAAAGAGATTAATAATGATATTCTTGATATTCTTGAATATCATTATTAAAGTGTGGTTTGTTGATATGTAATGAAATGTTGATATATAATGTAACCAAATACAAAGTACTCATTGATAAGGTTTAGAGTCTACCTTGTAACTGAACTTCAAATTAATATTGGCTGCTATTATCATTACCAGCAGAAATGTTTTGATTATTGAGGTATCTGACATTAAGGAAATTTCTAAGCAAAAAAATTTAGATATCACAGATTTTCACAGATAGTCTTCAGAACATGTAAGATGCCATAACCAAAGCCATTTACATAGGAATATTTTTGTCATTTTGCAATGAGTATTTCCTAAGCTACTTAGCATTTTCTGTAGGAAAAATGGTAAAAAATTTTAATAAAAAGTACTTATCTGATGTGGAACCAAAGTTGATGTTAAATTTGATTCCATGGAGCATTTATCCAAAATGACCTTAATCTCCATGCACACATCAGTTAAATGCACACATATGCCAATATGTGACATATACAGACAATATATTTACACATTGATATATGGGGCTATTTTTGATACAGACACAAAGCAAACATGGGCACAGTGGGAAAACAAGTACTGGTTAAATGCATATGAAGATACCTATGAGTTAAAGCAGTACAAGGGATCTCTTACCTGAACATAGCTAGAACTCAGTGAACTTCTAATGGGAAGTGGGGAGTACCATGCAAACAGAATACCCACAAGTCTTTCATGATATCATACTTAAAAGACATTCTACAAAGAGGCCACCCTGGTGGTGCAAATGGTTAAGTGTCAGCACTATGAAGCAATCCGCAGCCTCTGCAGCACGAGTTCGATCCCCAGCCAGGGAGGTGACTGACATGGGGCAGCAGACCTCTCCTGTCTCACCCACTGCTCCCCTCAGCAGTGCAGTTCAGTATATCCACCTGTTCTGCTCCCCACTCTGTCTTTAGTGAGTCCTTTCACCCCCACACCTCTGTACCCCAGTTCTTGTATGCAAAGTAAACAAATCTTAAAAAAAAAAAAAGACATCCTACATGCCCTTTTTAAAAAAATATCATTTCCCATCCCACTTCCATCCCCAATTCTCTATCAGGTCTGGGAGAAAATATTCTGCCAATGCACAACATACTTCACACATGAAATGTTAAAAACCAAGGGGGAGGCCAAAATGAAAAGGTAGAAATCTGTTTATTTTTAAATACCTAAATAGTCTTCTTTTGCTTAACTACAGACATGATGCAGCTTTCGATGAGCAATACTGTTATTCAAAAAGCATACTGATTTATGTCATGCAGCTGTGAACAAGCATTTTGTTTAAAATACTGCCTATATGTCTTACTGCACTAACATTGTTAGTATGCCCTCAAGGATGCTGCCTACTACGGACTGGGAAACAAAAGGTCATTGTCACTGGAAAATGAAAAACGAGTTATCTGATTCAAACTAACATCAAGCACAGAGAAATGACAGTGATGGAAAATCATTTTCATGTGCCTTTACCAATAAGAATTACTTATCCCTAGTAAGATCTTCTTTATCACAAAAATAATTTTTTACAATTTACAAGTGGCAATTAGGTCAAAGTCTGTTTTTTCAGAATTTTTAAATTATTTGGTATACTCCTTTTTTTTTTAAAGATTTATTTATTTATTTATGCAAGCACTGGGTACAGTCAGAAGCATGGGAGGGTGAGAGAATTCACCAGAGCCAGATCCGGGAGCAGAACAGGCAGACCGAGGAACTACACTGCTGAGGGGAGCAGCGGGTGGCAGCAGAGGTCTGCACGCCATGTGGGACCCTCGCTGGTGGCCGGGGATAGAACTGGCGCTGCAGAGGCTGCCTGCAGTTTCGCAGCCCAGCGCTCAACCACTGCGCCACCAGGGGAGGCCCTATTTGGTATAGTCTTGAAAGTCAATGCAAATATGCTGGCAGTAATTGTTTTCCTAGCAACAACGAAGTGCTCAAAAATAAAGCTAAAGTAATATTTTATTCATATCATTAATACATACACATATATGAAACTAGTTTCTTTATGTATATAAAATGAATATGAAATTAACAATCTGAGAAAACTTATACACACACCCCTTTAAATTTAAAGAAGATATGCTTGACTTTCTATGTGAACAGGCCATAAGAAAGGATAAAATGACAAGGAGCATATTGACACAGGCTGGTGATCATTCAGTGGCATTAACTATTGTAACAAATTTGCCTGATAGATAAGGAAAATAATTCCTGCATTTTATCAGTAAATGTACCATTTTCTGAAAGCACAAGAAGTACTAAGGGAATTCCTGTCAATAAACAAATGCATGTTATTAACTTCACCATTTAATTCCTCTACTGCTCAGCAGTGTAACGTTGGTACAAACAGAAGCAAACTAAACTAATAATTTAAAAATATATATTTATAGTATAAATGCAAGCGTTCCCTCTAAAATGAAAGTGTATTGGAGGGGTTCTTTTCTCATCTATTTGAAAGTCAAATTGTCATTTCTGTGATTTTTTTTCCTCCAACTGTTATCATAAAAAATATCTAAACCTATAAAAAAAAAAAAGGGAAAGAATAGTTATTTAAACATCAACATATCTTTCACCTAAAGTCACTCATTGTTAATATTTCGTACCATTTATCACCTCCTCCTCCTCCTTCTAGCCTCAGTATACCTCCCCAGCCAATGTCAGAGTAAGATGCAGGCATCACAAAACTCTACTGATACAGTTTAGTATGTATCTCCTAAAATAAAATCATTCTCCTAACACAACCACAAAGCCATTATCACACCCAAAAAATTAATCTTCTGTGAGTCAGGAAATACAGTCATCACCATTTACTATCCAAGTGCATGAAACATATATTTAGGTCATTTTATGAATAAGTTACTGATATAATAAAAGGAAGGTGAAAAACAACTTATTAGAAATTTAATAAAATTTTTAACATGCAAGTCCAAGTTTCATGTCATATATTTCTTTTGAAGCAATATGCCCAAAGTAGACAGTTACTTGCCCAAAGTAGACAGTTGCTTACCAACTGTCGTTTTTGAACCTGTAACATAACCACTTTGTAAATATTGATTACAGGTTCCAAATACATCTCAAATAAAGTCCAATTATCAATGCTCTGGTTCTTGCATTATCAACATGTAACAAACATTTCATATTTCTAAAACACCTTTTAAACATTATAGCTATCATTATTCCGTTTCCTCTTGCACTTGCAACTTCAAAACAAAACATTTTTGAAAATGCCAAATGGCTCAAAATTTTGTCAGAGGAGTCATCTTTGCTCCATAATTGCAAAATACTTACATTTTTAGATTTATAAAAAATAATTAAAATTCCCAATGCAATAAATGTGTCCGTTGCTACACCATCTATTTCCTTCCCCTGGTTATTGTGTAAACATACTTGTCTTAGGCATTTGTCAACTTAAGAAGCACATCAAGTATATTCTGGTGCACAAATATCATGAAAGGTGAAAAAAAGAGTCAACTGTCATATTAGTAAAACAGGATGGTTCAGATTTTTGCTGCAAAATGTGATGGAATGAAATCCTTCCTGTTGAATGACTAACTGGATTTGAATACATTATCTCCATAGACAAATAGTTAGTCATGAGCTCTTAAGTTTGAGAAAAGTCACCGAAGACACTGGTTTTTATAGAAGTGTAAAAAAGCAAATTTTTTCTATAAAAGGTCAGATAATGTTTTAGACTTTGCATATCAAACCACCCCTGTCTCAACTGTTCAACTCTGCCTTTGTAGTGGGAAAGTAGCCATAGACAATATGTAGGTGACTGGGCATGGCTTTTCCCAATAAAACCTTACTTATAAAGTGGGCAGCAAGCTGACCTGATGAGCATACACCTTAGATATCATCATCTAATGATTTATAATCTGAGACAATCTTTATATAATAAATTTAATCATCATTAAATTTTACTGTGCCGTTAACTGCTCAACTGTTCATTTATCTATTAGTTTTTTCATTTTTTTTCTGTCAAAATGAAAATATTTTTTAAAGTTTTTACCATTGCGGGCTGAAAACAAACAAAAAAAATCTGCATTTTCAATTATGTTCAATGAATTGTGTTCAATGAAATTTTAACAAAACACAACTACCAAAATATGTGTCTCCAAACTTCTTTCATACCTTCTTGAAAGATGATGCAATACTCTGGGTAATACAATAAGAAATGTGATGACTAACAAAACAGTGATCATGTGAGGTGTGAAATTACTCCCCTAAATCATATACAGTGCTGCAAACCAATGTTACCCAATTAAAGAAAAAGTTACAGAAAAGAAAAAATAATGATCATGTATTTCACAACTACAGCATTCTTCCGTTTTCTTATTATTTTAGTCTTTCTTCTCTTAGGGAATAACCGACAAGTAATGATGAAGTAATTTCTAGGATGATGAAACAGCAAAATGTTTCAAGATACAGGAAAAAGAAAACAAACATGATTTCAAAATTCCTTTAAAGGGCCTTTAAAGCATTAGTTCTCAATGCTTTCACTGCTATAGCCTGAGTTCCATACCTGGCCAAGGAGTTAATCCACATATGGCACAGCAGACCACTCCTGTATCACCTGCTGCTGCTCCCCTCAGCAGTGTATTTCAGTAGATCCGCCTGTTCTGCTCCCCACCTCTGTCTCTGGTGAATCTTCTCACCCTTTACATCCCTGGCCTACCTCCCCCCAGTTCTTCTATGCAAAAAAAAGTCCTTTAAAGTATCTTAGATTTATAAACTTTAACATATTAAAAAAATAAGTTTTCCTTTGTCATTAGAAGACACACTACTAACAAAACTCCTAAAAAAGAAATTAAAAAATTAATTTTGAGTAAAAATGATCTTGGTGTATGTATATCAAGGTTTAAACATACCATCAAATATCCACAAATATCCTCATTTTATTTTGTTTCTTGATGCCGGATTCAATCAAGGTTCACACATAGCATTTGTCTGCCATCTCTTTTAGTATTCTTTATTCAAGAACATTTCCTGTTCCTCTATCTTTTAAAAACATCTTTCATTACAGTGCTTTTAAAATCTTGGGCCTCCCCTGGTGGCACAGTGGTTGAGCGCTGGGCTGTGAAGCTGTCCGTCTGCAGCCTCTGCAGTGCCGGTTGGATCCCTGGCTGCCAGCAAGGGTCCCGGATGGCGTGCAGACCTCTCCTGCTGTGCACACTCTTCCCCTCAGCAGTGAATTTCATCCATCTGCCTGTTCTGTTCCCGGCTCTGTCTCTGGTGAATTCTCTCACCCTGCCATGCTTCTGACTGTACCCAGCGCTTGTATAAATAAATCTTTAAAAATAAATAAATAAAATCTAGACCACTTGCTTTGTAGAATGTCTACATTCTGTATTTCTGTGGTTATTGATGATTCTGATCAGGACCTACTACATAATTTTTGAGCCAATGTTTAAAAAACTAAGAATTTCAATTCATATGGAACTACAAAATATCCCAAATAGCCAAAGCAAACCTGACCCAAAAAAAAGAGGAAGAATAATGGTATCTCACTGCCAGACATCAAACTACACTACACAGCTATAATATTCAAAACAGTATGGTACTGGAACAAAAACAGACACACTGATGGAATAGAATTGAGAGTCCAGAAATAAACCCACACTGATAAGCACAGTTAAACCATGACAAAGGAGCCAAGCATATACACTGGAGAAAGGAAAACGTTTTCAACAAATGGTGGTAGGAAAACTGGGAAGCCACAGATAAAAAAATGAAACTAGACCACTATCTCACACCATATACAAAAATTAACTCAAAGTGGATAAAAGACTTGAGTCTAAAATCTGAGATCACAAAATACATAGAAGAAAATATAGAGAAAATACTCCACCACATAGGCTTCAGTATGTCTTTGTGATTCCTCTCCAACAGTCAGGAAAGCAACAGAGAATATAAACAATTGGGATGACATTAAACTAAAAAGATTCTGAACAGCAAAAGAAATAAAAAAATACACTCTAATAAATGGGAGAAAATATGTGCACACTAAATATCCAGCAAGAGGCTGATATCCAAGATCTAAAATACACCTCAAAAAAACAACCCTAACAAAAAAATGTGCAAACAAGCTAATAGGCAGTTTTCCAACGATATGCAGATGGCCAACAAGCACATGAAAACATGCTCATCATCACTTAATGTCAGGGAAATGCAAATCAAAACCACAATGAGATAACATCTCATACCTTGAGAATGGTCCATGAAAAAAAAAAAAAATGGTTCAGAAACAAGTGTTGGTGAGGATACGAAAAAAAGGAAGCCTCTTATATTCTTGGTGGAAATATAGATTGTTCCAGCCCCTATGGAGAGCAGCATGGAAGTATCTAGAGACATTAAAAATCGATCTACCATATGAAGCAGTAATTTCACCCTTAGGGTATCTACCCAAAGAATACAAAAACACTAATTAGAAGGGACATATGCAGCCAAACTTATAACAAACCCTAGGAATGTGATGGTAGAACAGAGGCTTCCAGAGGAGAGGGAAAGAAGAGAGAACAGAGAGGGGCGAGGAGTGGAGGGAGCACAATATACAATGACGGTAGACGATGAGTGCTGGTAGACTTGGTGGTTGTGGTGTGTCAATAAGACACAAATTAAGGTCGGGAGCAGCGGCCGTCGGGACCGGAGGCCTGCGCCGGGCTGCCCCTGTCGCCCCTCGGGTTCGCCTGTGCAGTGGTCCCCGGGGGCCTTCGTGTGGGCCCTGCGGGCATCGGGCCGTCAGGTCCAGTCCACACCCTGGAGGCCCCACCCGCCGTCCACGCGAGGCCGCCGGGGCGGGCGCCCAGATCTGGACAAGTCACGTCTCACACGTCGAGTGTCCCGTCCGAGAACGCAGTGTCTGCCCGTCTGGCCCCTCTCGTCAGCAGGATGCCATGCGGCTAAGTGGACGCGCAGACCAAACCAACCGAAAAATGTTTTTTGGGAAAAAAAAAGTATCACATTGCATCTTTAAATCATGTGCGCGCTGGTCTCCAGGCCCTGCCACAGACGGACTGTGCGGGCGTTCCTTGCTGTGCACGCGAGTCGGCGCCCCCAGACGGGAGCCACGGTGCACATTAGCGCCTGCTGGCAGCGGCTACACTGCCTGTAAACTCGAGGCTCCCTTGAGTGCAGGCTCCCAATGAGCAGACACCAGGCCGCGTTGTTTACCCCTCACTGCCCTCTCAGGACATGGGCTACACCTGCGGATGCCGAGTTTATGAGGCGTTTACATCACCTCACCATTGCCAAAGCAGACGCGCTCCCTCCAGAGTACTAGTAGCCTTCAAAGCCAGGTAGTGAGAAGGGCCTCCCCAGTGGCTCTGCGGGTTAAGGCTCAGTGCTACCACCACTGCTGCTACAGCCTGAGTTCGAGACCCGGCCCAGGGAGCCAACCCCACGTAAGGTGCAGTGGGCCTCTCCTCCTGCCCACTGCTCCCTTCAGTGGTGTAATTCAGTAATGTTCACCCTTCCTTAGTGTGCCTCTTTCCCCGCCCCCCATGTGTGTCCCCTCGTCTGTCTCCCCCTGTGCGTATCCCCTTGTCTGTCCCCTCAAAACAAGACTCCAACAGCATAAAATGAGACCAGGTCTAAGAAGTGTTGGTAACAAATTAGTGAAAGAACTGAAAACAAGGGGAGCTCAATCTTGAGCCCATCTTATACATGGAAGCAAGAACTAAAGGTGGAGACAGAGCAAATAGTTTTCAGCTGATTAAAAATACACACAAACCCATGTTTACAATGCACTAGAATTCTTTAAATTTTTTACTTCTTGATACACTTTATTCTCATTTAAGTGCCCTCTTTAGCCAGAATCTCATGTACTACCTTCATTTTTGTTCTAATATTTAATCCAGATATATTCCATATATTGGTGCTGATAAAATGGAATATAGCAGCTTCCATATGGAGGGAACTAGCAAGGATGTTCCCTTCTTATCCTCTGTGCAGAGAATGGCACTAGACAGTTCTAGGCAGAACTTCGGAGCTAATCCCTGTTCTGTTTCCACCAGTGTGCAGTCTCTTTATCTGCCGGGCAGTGAGAGTTGAGCCCTCTTGAAAAGGGAAAAAAAGAAAAAAAAAACCCACCACTCTGAATTTCATATATTGCATTTCTGTACTTTTTGGCTCACATAATAAATGTTGGGATGTGTGTACACACCTAGTTTTAGGGGGAAAAAAAAGCAACAAATTAAGAATTTCAAGATGGTAATAGCAGAGCACTAAATCAAAAGCAAAGTTCTTCTAAATGTGGAGCCCTGAGAAAATGCACAGGTCATACATTTTTGAAATCAGCCTTGATCCATGTTAAACATTTCCACAAGCCCACCACACAGATGGGGATTCAGAATCCCCCTGCATCTCATGGGGAGACAAATCCATTTTGTAAATACTAATTCCAGGCTCAAAACATATCTCTATTAGTTCCAGTTTATCACTTTTGATTCTTTTTGTACTTGCATTTGTCACAATGCAATAAAGATTCCAGATTTCAAATACATATTGAATAAATTCTAACTAGTATGAAATGTAGTTAATGATAAGCAATACTTTTAAACTGTTCTCAGCATATTATCTCTTACCTTTCTAGACTGACTACATAATGAAATGAGTTCAAAATACCCTGGAAATAAAAACGATAGTCAAATTTTTAGTGACTCAAGAAAAATGTCACCATTAATCAGACAAAATTTCACTCCTTTTTTCAGCTATGCATTAAAACAATATTAAGTGCCAACTATGGGTAAGAATAAGGGCTAAATTATATAGCAATAAATATGAACAAGACAGTACCTGTATTTGAGAATTCTGTAGTTTAGTGTTGAAGACATTAAATAATCACAATGCAGTATGAGAAATTCTAGAATAGAACTGCTAATTACAAATACCAGCAGAGTCAACTTTAAGCCAAGAGTTTGTCATTTACTAAATTTTATGAACACAGCATATTTTACATAGTATTTGATCAGGTTAAATTAAGTGAAAGCACTTTGGAAACAAAAGTATTAAGTTAGAAAGTATTATCATTATCAACCATAATATTAATAATTTGTTCTTGGTACCACAGTAACTGTTTTATTGAATAAAACACTCATGATCAATAGAAGATTTTCTGGGCTATATGCTAAATATTTATGTTTTAATATATTTTTTACATCATTTTTCATTTTTGCACAATGTATGCATTTTCATTTTGGTTATAGTCCCCATACAATTCCCACCCCCCTTGTTTTGATCCTACTGCCTTCTCCCCGTGGCGCACCCCCCCCCACCCCCATAGTGTGTCTCTGGTTTATAGTTGCTTGTTGATTTTGATTTTTACTTTATTATAATTAGTCTTTTTCCTGGTCCCTTATTTAGGTTTTCTAAATTCCTGCTAGGAGTGAGACCATCCGGTATTTTTCTTTTTCTTCTGGCTTATTTCACTGAGCATGATCCTTTCCAGCTCCATCCATGTTGCTGTAAATGGCATGAGTTTATCTTTTTTGATTGCTGAGTAATATTTCATTGTGTATATATTCCACATCTTCTTGATCCAGTCATCTATTTTTGGGTATCTGGGTTGTTTCCAAAGCTTAGCTATTGTAAATAGTGCTGCTATAAACACAGGGGTGCAGGTGCCCTTTTGAATTAATGTTTCTGTGTCCTTTGGGTAAATACCTAGGAGTGGAATTGCTGGATCATATGGATGCTCCATCTTTTATGCTAAATATTTTAAAGTAAGGTAAGATCAACTAAATGGTAACACTCAAACCAAAATCTCAGTTCTCCATTTTTTTTCCCCTACAGTCAACTCAGAAAACCTATCTATTGGCAGGATCTGGTCATCCATAACCTAAGAGGGACAAAACAGTATTTACGAAGGATTAACATACAACATCTTTTGAATGTAATTTTATGCCAACATTTAATATTTTGGAATTTTTGTATATACCAGTTGATTCTTGCTATTCTCTGGGGGAAGGAGAGGACATGAAGGCCCTAAGAGTAGAAAAGCTTCTGTACAAAAATAACTGAAACTGTTGGCATTTTTAAGTTATTAGCATATTATTCTTATATTCAACTGTAAGTGAGCAATAAAAGTGAATGCTTTGAGAAAAACAGGCTAGTACCACTGACACAACCTCTGCTATCTTCAGTTCACCAAGAAAGCAAAAGGACCCAACTATAAAATTTAGAAGAAAAAGTTTTTACCTTAAGTACCAGTGTTTGGTTTATTTACTTGAAATGCAAAATAAAAAAACAAACCCACAAACTCCCATATCAATTCAATTTCCTGCTGAAATTCTATTTGATCAGGTTTGTAAACACTACATTTATTTTCACTTCACTGACATTGTGAGTTCCCATAACAACAACAAAACCACAAAGTCTTGTTTTTGCATGTGAAAGTTTGCAGCCTTTATTGATTACGATTTTAAAACTATTTCCAAGTGGGTACATGCATCATTGGTTAGAAGGGGAAAAGCTGAGTAATTAAGTTTAAAGTACATTTAGAAGTACAAATAATTTTTTTTAAACTCCTGACGAGGCAGACCTGATTTTCTAATTGCAATTAGGATATTATCTCTTTACTCAAGCACAGCTCATGAATCAGTAATAATTAACACCAGTCATCTGTAAAAGCTTAAGATGTACAAAAATAATGATTGTTTAAATAAGTAAATTGTTGTGAATAAATGAATCAAAACCTTCACATTTCTTAATAAGAAATACCTGCATTGATACAGATGACCAGATCCTGCCAACAGACAGGCTTTCTGAGTTGACTGTAGAGAAAAAAAGAATGGAGAACTGAGATTTTTGGTTTGAGTGTTATTGTTAAGTTATCTTGCCTTCCTTTAAAATACTTAGCATAGGGCCTCCCCGGTGGCGCAGCGGTTGAGCGCTAGGTTGCGAAACTGCGCGCGGCCTCTGCCTGCTCCCCGGCCACCGGAGGAGGGTCCCACATGGCGCGCAGACCTCTCCTGCCGCCCGCTGCTCCCTTCAGCAGTGTACTTCGGTCCTTCTGCCTGCTCTGCTCCCTGCTCTGGCTCTGGTGAATTCTCTCACCCTCCCTCCCTCCCGCACTTCTGACTGTACCCAGTGCATGTATAAACAAAAAAAACAAACAAACCAGCAAACAAATAAATAAAGCATGCCTCTATTTAAAAAAAATAAAATAAAATAAATAAAAAAATAAAATACTTAGCATAATAGCAGAAATCTAGAAAGCTTAAATAAGGGACCGGGAAAAAGTATAACTATAAGAAAGAAAAAATCAAAATCAACAAACAACTATGAACCAGAGACACACTGGGGGGTTGGGGGGGAGGCGCAGGGAAAGGGGGGATTGGGGTCAAAATACGGGGGTTGCAATTGTATGGGGAATATAAAAATAAAATTAAAAAAACAAAATAAAATACTTAGTATATAATCATACAAAATTTGAAGGAAAAGCCCCAATTAGACAGAAAATAAGTCTAAGCTAGGAACAAAAAAGAATCTCTAGCTAATTTGCAAATTTGAAAACTGCTTAAAACTGGGGCCTCCCTGGTGGCACAAGGGGTTAAGACGCAACCTATGAAGCTATCCCCAGCCACTGCAGCACAAGTTCGATCCCCAGCCGGGGAGCTACCCACATGGCGCAGCAGACCTCTCCTGACTCGCCTGCTTCTCCCCTCAGCAGTGTATTTCAGTCAGTCTGCCTGTTCTGTTCCCCACTCTGTCTCTGGTGAATCCTCTCACCCCTCCACACCTCTGGCCTGTACCTCAGTTCTTGTGTGCATAAATAAATCTTTAAAAATAAAAAAAAAAAAAAGGTCATAAAGGTCAATTGGCTAAACAGCTTAGAATGTAAAATTTGGTCCAATAATGTGCCTCGGATATAGTTTTTTTTGCCAGACTACAAAAAAGGAGAAAACTAAATTAGAGAAAAGTACCATCATCATGATATCTCTTAATGTGCTCACAAGTCTATTTAAGAAACTCATTGAAGAAGCTAATCTGGCTTTTTAACTTCAAACTGAATAAGAATTCTAATAATTTGGAACAAACCTGACTAGAATTTAAGCTACCAGAAGAGGGCAAAGGAGAGTGAGGAACAAAGTCGGGAGAGGGCCCAATGGACTGTGGTGGACTGTTGGAGCCTTGATGGTAAGTGTGATGTGTTAACATACCGCTAAATCATATACAGTGTTATATACCTATGTTACTGCCAAAAAAAGTTTCTAATAATTTGATCTTTTTTATAATGTTTATAATGTATTTTTGTAGTCATTAATGTTTATAATGTATTTTTGTAGTCATTACAAAATGTTTATAATGTATTTTTGTAGTCATTATTTTGCAAAGAGTATGATGATAAAACAAGAGTTTTGAAATCAACTGAAAAAGTTATGGGCACATATACAAAGACTGGACTAAAAAGAAGACAAGTTAAGAGAAGGTTCTCAGCATCAAGGCTCCAGAAGCCACTATTTCATGCTCAGAACCATGGTCTTTTTTTACAGAAACATTCCTTTAACAAATCCTTTTTAAGATAGGGCCTCCCCGGTGGCGCAGTGGTTGAGCGCTGGGTTGCGAAGCTGCCCGCAGCCTCTGCAGCGCCGGTTCGATCCCCGGCTGCTCCCCGGCCACCAGAGGAGGGTCCCACATGGCACGCAGACCTCTCCTGCCGCCCGCTGCTCCCCTCAGCAGTGTACTCCGGTCCTTCTGCCTGTTCTGCTCCCCGCTCTGGCTCTGGTGAATTCTCTCACCCTCCCGCACTTCTGACTGTACCCAGTGTTTGTATAAATAAATAAAAATAAATCTAAAATAAATAAAAATTCTGCAAATATGTAGTGGTGCTTAGTATAGCTTGACATCACAACATTTATAAAAAAAATTTAAAAAACATAATAAAGATGTTAACTTAAGAATAAGTAACTTTCAGTTTTCCATGTGACAAAGCAATTTAACTTCTCAGCAGATGATGTATCTATTGACACTGCCACTAAGAGAGGCTAAAAACATTGTCCATGTTTTTCTGCATGCATTCATACCTCCTAAACACACCTCACGAAGCAATAATAATTGTCCATTAACTAACAATAAAATTTTTTTCTGATGCTATAGAATAGCATACATCAAAATGGATAAATCATGGATCAGAATATCAAAATTCACACTAGTTTTTTTAGCTACAACACTTAGTTCACAGTAATATACACTTATGGTTATGTCAGTTCAAGATCCAGAAATGTTTCCAGCAATCAACCCCTAAGTCCATACATTTATTCACCTCTTTGGTGGCAAGTACGAAAACAAATGTAAGGTTGTGTTTCTTTAGGTCACTTGTTCTGTTGGCAGCTGCAATAACCCACTTGTTACTGATATCATCCAGCAGTTTAAAACAGTTATCTTCTAGGAAACACCATGTTCACTTTTTAGATGTATAACTAAAAGCACGTTTTGAAAAATACAGGGTTTCCTCACACAGACAGTCCACTCCCTTTATGAGATTCAGGAAGCATTTTTACTTGGTTGAGTTGAATTCTACCAAAGATTTACCACCACCAAAAAGAAAAAAACAGCTGTTTAAAAAAAATATACAGGCAAAACTAATCTACAGTGTTAAATGTCAGGCCATTGCTAAATTCCAGAGAGGCAGAAGTAGTGACTGAGAGAGGTCCCAAGGGGTGCCATTAAGGATGCTGTTAATGCTCTACTTCTTGACTGAAGTAGTAGTTATACAAGTGTGTTCATTTTATAGTAACTTACTATAGAATGTTTTGCATGTTTATTTCACTTTAACTTAAAAATGAAAAAATCCTTGCAAGTAAATATGGTTCCTGATAGTTCCACTTTCTTAGTAAAAATGTCAGTAATTCCACTGCACCAAATTATCTCAAATAATGCTCATCATGGGCAAAAAATACTAAGGGAGGTCCAAACACAAATTTAACATAACAAGTATAGATTACAAGAAGAAATGAGTAAAATATACCTGAGTCTGGACAAAATTCAGGACTAATTTCCACTTGATCTCAAATGTAGACTGAATGAATCTAAAGACAGAAGATAGACATTTCTTCTTGAGGAGAGAAGAGTTCTTTCTCCATTTTCAAAAATGTTTTAGAATTCCAGAAAAAAAATAACTGGAAATGGGCATGTGTGGAAGAACAATTTTCATTTTATCAATGGAAAAATAGTCAAAGCACTTTAAAAATAACCAAGTCAAAGATGCCAGCAGTCCTGTGTGGTCTGTGTGTGTCCCTCAATTGGCTCCTATATTACTTTTCTCTGACTGATGTTTCTCCAGAAGTTCTTCAGCTCAGAAATTAATTTAGCTTAAATTCAATGTTTACGTAAATTCAGTAAAAATTATTGGACTTTAAGGAGATTATGTTTTACAAACCTTTTTTAAAGGTAATCCTGTGCAAAATGGTATGATGTAAATGATGGCAATGTGAAACCAAACACTAGACCCTTGATATAGGAAAGGGCAAGTAAACAAAGGAATGGTTTCAATGTGCAGCCTGCCCACAAAACACATTTACTATGCAGCTTAGCAGCCAGTGCATACAATAATTGTTTTAAAAAAAGTCTTCAGTGATTCTTCATACATAATAGATTCTTTCTTCAAAAACCTTCATAGTAATGGTGAAAAAATGAGTACTTTCACAACCCTCTAAATTATTTGGTCATAAGCTTCAATTTAGATTTTTAAGTCAATTTACTTGTCAACAGAAAGTTCCCTTTACTGTTGTTATTCCATGATATTGCTTGACCACTTTTATGACAAGACTGGGAAAAATCAGACCTGGAAAGCTACAGGCCCAACCCTAATTTGCTCAAAATTTTACTGGATATGCTTTCCTGCTGCAGTCTTTTATGAATATAGTTCTTTTTTTAAATAAGGATTTATTTATTTATGCATACAAGAACTGGGGCACAGGCCAGTGGTGTGGGGGCATGAGAGGATTGACCAGAGACAGAGCGGGGAACAGAACAGGTGGATTGACTGATATACACTGCTGAGGGGAACAGCGGGCGAGTTAGGAGAGGTCTGCTGCACCATGTGGGTAGCTCCCTGGTAGGGATTGAACTCGTGCTGCAGTGACTGTGGACAGCTACACAGGTTGCATCTTAACTCCTTGCACCACCAGGGAGATCTGAATATAGTTCTTTTCATTGAAATTATAAACAGAAATTTCACAAAATAAAAAACTTACTTTTCTAACTTCAACATAATTTCTGCATAATTCCCTCCTCTAACAATGCTAAGACAAATAGTAAACATGCAAAATGGTAATAAGTGCTAAAATATACAAGGGTCAAAAAAAAAAGTCCAAATTAATTCATATTGGGTAAATTCCTGTAGCCCTTCATCACTGTCCCACTTACTAAATATCATTCATAATTCTATTCATTAAGACCATTCACAATTAGAAATCCCAAACTATTATCCAACTACAAATTCCTATTTTTAAAAAGAAAACAGAACAATCATTTTGGAAGAATCACTAATGACCAGATCTTTATGAAGAAAATGCCAGTATTTTTAAGATGTCCAGAAACTGCTGACTGCATGTCTCATAAATCATATATAATTTCTTAGAATATTTACATGAATGGAGGCAGCCCTTTGCATAATATAGACTAGATAGGGGCACTTCTCAAAGTGTCAAACTGGAGGTCATCAATTTTAAGGAGTCCTGCCTCAAGTGTCTGGAAAGCTACACTTTAGCATCTAAAATACAAATATTTAGACATTCCTTCTTAAACTGCTGCCTGAATTTCCCTAAACTAAGGAAAAACAGAGGAAACAGGTTGGCAAGTGCCATCTTGTGGACTCCTTAGAAAATATTTTTACACTATTCATCAGTATAGTTCTAGAAGCAAAACATAAAAATATTCAATAAAAAATTCAAAATGCTACTTTAATTCAAATATTCATTAAGGGTTAATTTTCTAGGGCCCAATACCACTAACATCAATGAAATTCATTTGTGGGACCTCCTTGGTGGTGCAGGCCATTGAGTGCCAGCCGTGCTGTGAAGCTCTCCGCAGCCTCTGTAGCACAGGTTCGATCCTGGCCAGCCAGCGAGGGTCCCACATGGCAAAGCAGACCTCTCCTGTCTTGCCCGCTGCTCCCCTCAGCAGTGTAATTCTTCAGTCTGCCTGTTATGCTCCCCGCTCTGTCTCCAGTGAATCCTCTCACCCTCCCGTGCATCTGGCCTATATCCAGGTTCTTGTATAATAAATAAATCTTTAAAAAAAAAATTCATTTGTGGACTTGGGGTTAAGATCCTTCTTCTTAAGCACTGGAAATATTTATAGCCAAATCACATTTGATCTTTACACATCTTCAATGTTAGACTAGAAAGATCTGTGATGCAATTACGAGGACTTTCAATATGATATGCCAAAGGAATTAAAAAAGTGTCTAGGCAGTAGAGAAATCAATATCATCCTAATTTTGGAAGGTAGCAAACACATAGAACAATATCTTGAAAAAAAAGGTGGTGGGAAGTTTGCTGTTCATAAAAACTAAATCCAAAAAGTGATCAAGAATTCTTGAACTGGGCCTCCCTGGTGGCGCAAGGGGTTAAGATGCAACCTGATGTAACTGTCCACAGCCTCTGCAGCACGAGTTCGATTCCCAGCCAGGGAGCTACCCACATGGCAAGGCAGATCTCTCCTGACTCACCCACTGCTCCCCTCAGCAGTGTATTTCAGTCAATCTGCCTGTTCTTTTCCCCACTTTGTCTCTGGTAAATCCTCTCACCACTCACCTCTGGCCTGTACCCCAGTCCTTGTATGCATAAATAAATCTTAAAAAAAAAGAATTCTAAAAATCAGGCAGCAGTCCTTTCTGCCCACATGTGACTATGCAGGTGCTCCTTTTAGCCAACTCTCTGTACCTCTGCAGGGCAACTGCCTCCTGCCTGCTGTGACAGTATCATGCTGGGACTTCTCACTGACCTACCTCAGCAGAGGCTGCTCTCCTCAAGGCCTCCCGCCTGCAACCATGCAGGCCTCTCTCAGCAAACCTGTCCCTTTGAGGCAGCTCTACCTGCCTGCTTGTGTCTATGCAAGTGTCCTTTGTTTTTCCTTCCCTTTTATAATAAACCTGCCCTTTTAGATATTAAAAAAAAAAAAAAGAATTCTGAAACTCAGTGGACCTAATAGGTACACCCATAGATCCAATGTGGGGACTGGGGGAAGCGTTGTATCTCATAAGCAAAAGCTTACAAATAGAGTTAAGTATATACTACATAACATATATTTAAAAAAAACATAAGGCTAACAGAAAATACCCCAGAATCATATTCATGTGATTCTCTTTAGACTTTTGAAATAGCATGATTTTATTTCCTAACATCGAAGAGGAAACATTAACTCTCTAAATTTACATAGTGTCTGGAGTTGTACCACCACCAGGTCAAAGATAAGTTTTCTTTGGCCCACGCTGTACTTTTTTTAAAGACCCAAATTAATTGCCATCACTTAAAACAAGGAAATTCCTCAACATTTTCTATTGTCTATGTTACTTCCCCCCACTTTAAGCATTTGGCCCTTGGCTTATATTTTTTCTTTCTAACCGCCTTATTTTTTCCTTCAGGGTTCTTTCTCCTGGTGCTTCTTTGGGGGGAAGTAGGAGTGCGCAATGGTATCCAATTTCAAGTCTTAGAATTCCATGGAGCAATGATAATTGTATTTTCCCTAATGTTCTACTTTAAAAAAAATCTCAATTCTGCTAGTGGTTGATAATTCAACAATGGCTGGAGGTTTATAGAAAATTCATCCCTTTTTTAATCTTTTTAAAACAATGTTCTGAAATGCAAAACGTGGAGTTTTCTGCTGTGCAATGGGAAACCAAAACCTAACTTTGGTTGAGGGAAAAGGTATACTAAGAGAGAAAGAACATGGGCGATAGAAGGAAAAAAGTGAGAGAAAGGGAAGGAAGTAGGGGGGAACAAAGGGAGGGAGAGACTAAATGTGAGAGAACAAGAGCTCCTCCATCAGGAGAGACCTAGGAACAGCAGAAGGGGATGGTTCAGCTCAAGAAAGAGGCTCAAGTCTGTCTCCAGAGAACTACAGAGCCATCTGTCTGAAAAATTCAGGATGACAGCCGTCTGTGTATTCTGCAAATCTCCCTACTCCACAGCAGTGTCTATTTTCTCCTTTCCTTTTATTACTATATTATTAATCCATCTTGTTCCTTTGAAATGGTTCATCCTTTTAACTTCAACTAAAAAGAGTGAACTGACAAGTTGAGAAACACTTTTCATTCAAGAAATGTAACAGCTTCTGGTTAACTTTTAAACATTGTGATGTAGGGGAAAAAAGATGAATTGTGTTTTTATGGTTCTCTCTCATCTTTACAATTATGCACACCTATATAATGAGCATCTTCATAACATCCAAATCTGAGAATATGAACAAATGCCATCTAAAGACATAAGAAGGCAATGCGCCAAATACAGGACAGGCAAAGTCAACATCACCAATTTTTTTTCATAATACCTCAGCTATTGTCTAAACCACCAGCTTCATCTTTCTTTTCAGGTCTCAGCACATTGTAAAAAATCATCATTAGCATGAGCTGTTAAGTTCATTGCTTAGGGAATTGTCTTCAGCAACTTTGAAACATTTAATAAGCCAGTTTTTTAATGGAGGACTGATGGGCAACCATCCTATGAATCTGGCTAACTTACAAAGTCTGAAAGGGAGGCTTGAAGAGAAATGGCTTCCTTTTACCATCTCCTTGCTAATGGCCTAGAAAGGTCTAACAGGATTGAGAACACATGTCAAACCAGAAGTACCAATCCTCTCCCCTAAATTCAGCACCCCTCCCACCTAGCCTCCAGCCCCACAAAGGAGGATTCAGTCTCTAGTTGAATACTGGTTATTGGACAACATAAAAGGACCCAGCAAATTGACCTGGATTAATGAATTCTGGGTTTGCAGAAACTGCTTAATGTCCCCTTCTCCTTTGCTTTAAAAATTGAATGGCTTTTTACAGAATACAAAGCAGTATAAATCCGACCTAAATTTTACCAAAAACTTTTGAAAAAGGTTTAGCGGACAAATTCCCAAATTATATATCTGCCCTTGACATGAGACAATACTGAAGGAATAGAAAGACTAAAAATAAGGTAATTAGGCAACAAAATCAATTTATGAGAGACTTTGAGATATGTTTACTATTTGTAACTTTAGGCATTACAAAGTTACAGAAAAATTATAGAATGAAAATCAAAGAATTTATACCCTAGAAACTGTTAAACTACAGAAGTACAATGGTTTGAGAACCATTTTATTCACTTAAATATTTGTGAGTACCTACTAACTGTCAAACACTATGCTCAGCACTGTAAGTACAGAAATGAGAATCTTACCTTACAGAAACCATCAACCTAGAAAAGACATGACAAATACAAGACACAAAACTTCTATGAAGGAACACACTGACAAAAATCCCAGTCGGTCAGCAGGTAAAATAATTCTGAAAATGAAAAGATTCCTTCTGACTGGGCAGCAGGGGGCAGGGGCTGCAGGACTGAAAGACAGGGCAAGAGATGGCAATACAGAGCAAGGAACAGATGGAAGCTATCGCAAAGATCAGTCTACAGAGTTAACAGCTGACTGGGTATCAGAGGCAAAGGCTGAGAGAATGGAAGAAGGAAAGCTAAGAATTTAGAACTGGGACTAGGTGGAGTCTGGAGTATCTGCAGGAAATCCTGATAGAGTTGGAGGCATGGAAGGGCAGGGCTGAGTTGAAGACTTGGATGTCATCCACATGGTGCTCTCCTTGAAGTCTATATACTCTCGGGCAGAGAAGGTCATTTAAAAAAAAAAATACTAACGTTTAGATAACAACAGAGACAGCTGAAGAACAGTTAAAAAGAAAGGAGCTAGCAATGGAAGTGTTGAAAAGTTTCAAGAAGATGCAAATGATCAAGTAGTACACAGAAAGATCAAACATGAGGAATGAGAAAAGGCCACTGTTTTCTGGCCATGAATTAACAAAGCACTTCCAGTACATAAGAAGCAGAGTGTAAGGGTCTGACAAGAGTCTCTCCTAGATCAGACCTAAGTTGGGCTCCTCTAAGTCCTCTTCTCCGCTAGACCTCACCCTTAGCCCCCCAGTCTTGCTAGGCTTGCTAAACTAGGTCAGAGAGAATTCTGCCCACCCCCTTTGATAGCCAAATGCTCTTGACATTTAATTAAAATCATCATTTCCCTACCCTTGATAACTGATCACACTGACCTGCCCTCAGCAAGAATCCCATGTTTAAAAAAAGAGAAAACAGCTGAAAATGGAGTTGCTTATGCTAAGCCCCACGTCACCAAACTGAGATCTAATACCTAATGACAGTTACTGCCTCACTCAGGAATGTAAATCTTAAACCAGCCAATGTGGAAATACCTGGTCTGTACTAGACACACCCTCCCCACCCCCAAAGAAAGGTGACCTTGCCCAAAACCATTCCCTCTTTGCTGGAAACTTCCTTTTCCAACCCCCTTTTGCCTATAGAAGAATTTCATTCTTCAGAACTCCTATCTGCAAGATGGGATGCTGCCAGCCAGGTTCATGATCCTTGAATAAAGTCTATAAAATTCTTTGCATTTTACTTGTATTTTGTTTTTTAATATTTTTAGGTCACTTTTAACAAGAACTCCCCATATTCTTGATGTCTCTTCTAGTAATTGTCCACCACTCCCCACCTGGGACCCCACTTGTTCTTACAGTCAGTGTTAAATTCCATCTCTCTTATTGCAACAGTCTTGCCATAGTCTTCAATAGTCTTCCTTGTTTTAACTAGCGTCAAAAATCTTTAACAGTTCCCCTCTCCCGAGCTGAAAGGCATTCCCAAATATCTCATAACCAATTATGATACAATAATGTGGCTGGGAAATGATGGGTGAAGTCAAGAGTTAAAGGATAAGGTAAGCAGGAAAAAGTGGGGGACATACGGCAAGCTCTTTCACTCTTGGAATAAACCCCCCTAAGGAGGACACTAGTAACTCGTGCTGACTGTGTACGGGTGCTGACTGTGCATGGGTGCTGACTGAGGAAAGGGTTCTCAGAGGAACAGTAAAGAGTGGCTGCAACACAGGTAAACATCTGAGGGGTAGGGAGAAGCTCATGATGCAAGAGAGAGAAAACTGAGTCCCTCAAGCTTAGTGTTTTCAACCTTCTTGCATTGTGCCTTTTTTGGTAAACCACCTCAAAATCCTTCGGAGCAATGAAAGGTACTCGTAACAATAATTTTCCTTAATCCATTTAAAATATCAATGTTTAAACTGTCATTTATATCTGTTCTTCTAATAAACATGTGAAAACTAATAGAAATGTTCATGTGGCACACAAATTTACTATTATGAGAGAAAAATTATGTTGTCTTTATTTTCAGACTGCTAAAAGGTTAAGTTCGCCATTTTCATACTGAATTCCTATTTAATTTGATTATGTTCCCCACTGAGAGGGTAAAACATGAGCTACCACCTAATTTATGTGCAATTCCTTTGTATTACTGAAATGAAATGGAACAATAGTTTAATGAAGTGGAATTTGTTATCTAATTATGCAAAATAATTTAGAAGCATCTGCTAGTGCTTAGTAATACCACAGTTAAACCTCAAAGAATCTGTTCCCAGAGAGATTTCCATTTATTCAATCCTCTATAGGCTTCCAATTGGGAAATCCATATTAGCGTATGGATTCCATGTGATATAATGACACACTTACTGAGCCACCCAAATGAAATGAACAAAAATAATGAAAGATAAAGAGTATGGATTTGGACCTTAAAATTAACTCCCAAATTTAGGAAATACAGTAGGATTTTACCATATTCTTCAAATATTTGTCATTTATTGTGTAGCCGGAATGTATCAGTAACTGGCAAATGTTAAAGACACAAAGAGAAAATCCACAATTTCTCCTAAGGGAACTTCTTCTAACGTGGAAGACAGAAAAACATTAACTTCGTGCATGGTAGGGCACAGACGTGTACAGGACATACAATGGAAGCAGAAAAGACCAGAACTCCTCAACCACCTCTCTGCCTCATCTCCTACCATTTCCTCTAGTTCACTCTGCTCCAGGCACATTGGACCTTCTTTCTGTTTCTCAAGATTGCCCAGCGCATTTCCTGCCTCAAAGTCTGTCCCATGCAAAGATTCTCATATTTTGCATGACTCATTCCCTCACTTCAACATTCCAAATTCACTTGGCCTGTGAGGCCTTTCTCAGCCACTCTGCCACAGAGCCAGCTCCATTCCCTTACCTTGCTTTACTTATCTTCAAAGCACCAGAGCCCTGGGACATATTATACAGCTTTTTAACCGTCTGTCTCCTTCTACAGAAAAAAGTAAGTTCCTTGAGGAGAGGAAGTAATATGTACCTGGCACATATTACTCCCTCAATGAATAGTCCTCTAACAAATGAGTAAACAAATCACAAAACAGGAAAACACATTCCAAGTCTCAGAGCTATTTCTCAGAAAAATTCTGAGACAGTACACTTGTGTCTGCTTCCTTCTCTCACTTTATAGTACCATCCATTCATTCCCCCAATCCTGAATATCCTGTGCTTTATACTGTTTTGCCCGTTACACCTCCTCCTACCTGTCTCAGTAATGCCAGACCCCCGAATAAAATCTGCCATTCTCTTACAGTGGCACTCCCTCTGCTGAAATGCATGCTGTCTCACTACTTGAAGACCTTCAGTCCCAAAACTAAAATCATTCCTTCATGCTATATGAAGATAAGCATCTATATTTTGCATGTTATGCCTCATATGTAACATACCAAAAATGCTTTAACATAATAGTATAAAACTTACTCACCTTGAGGACCTGCAGGGGAACTATTTCAGTAAGGCAGATGTTGACTTACTCTCAAAAGGTCATCTCCACCACTTCCTGTGTCTGTCCTACTAAGTATAAGTTATTCCAAATCCTAAAATCAGCTCTGACAAAGTAGCCAATATAGCATAGCTATTCAGGAGCTGAAAAACAATGGCATCATTCTATACCGATGGTAGAAGATAGAAAGAATATACCATAAGGGTTGAAAACACATACAAATGGCAGAAGTGGGGAAATCAAGAAAGCTAAGCAATTTTAAGAGGACTCATTAACTACTATGGGGAACGCACCTTAGAGGAGAAATCAAATACTGTCCAAAAATTAACAATGACATGAAAAACCTAAAATGAAAAAACCAACCCTTGAATGCTGACCATATATTTGAGGCATCCAGGAGAGGAGGGTGAGTGGTGAGAAGGGGAATGAGTACAATGGACTATGCTGGAGGACTACGGATGCTGTGGTCAGGGAGAGAGATAGCAACCACAGCTGAGGTGAGAAACCCTATACAGCGACAATATTAACAAGGATGTAAAACAATGGAACTTCATTTAGAGAGAGAGAGGAGGACTCATTAGTTTTTGAAATGTCAAGTGTGCGGTCATGACGATCTAGCCAAGCAGAGCTGTTTCTTGGATGATCTCCTTTTTCTGTTCGCTGTACACCATGACATATAGGTGGCCCAGGGAAATTCACAGGTAAAAAGTCACAGTGGAAAGGGAAAGGCAGTTTGTCAGTGCAGCTGGACAAACACAATGAGGTGGCCCCGTGCCACTCCAGGAAGCCACTGGCATGGTGACAGGTCCCAGCTGACGCATCTTCCCTTCTCCACAAATCACTCAATTGCTGGCATCAACTCTTTCCGAAAAGGGCTTACTTTTCTAAATGTAAAACCAAAACAGGCAGAGACATTTGAACCGATTTCTTGGGGAAGTAAACGAAAAAAACCTTCTAAAAATGTGAAGCATTCTAAAACACTCCTGAATATAAACCCATTCTCTTAAATATTATTTCAGTTTAAGTGAAGTTAATGTTACTTCTATTTTGTTTGTTTTTCCCTCTTCAGGTAATTTTTTCAAATTAGTAACTGCATGAGATATAATTCATGTAACAAAATTCACCCTTTTAAAGTATGCTATACAATCCAGTAGTTTTTAATATAGTCACAAAGTATGCTGTTTTTTTAAAAAATAAGGAGCTAAATTAGGAATCTATATTTGGAACTTTTTGGCCAGATTTTTTTTTTCTAGTGATTTTTTAATGTAAGATAGAGACACGCCATCCTGTTCTTAGTTTCTTCTTACTCTTCATTTCAAGAACAGTAAGATTATATTAATAAAAATCAAATGTTATGGAAATCATTTTCTAGGAATTTGGCTGGAAGGTCAGGCTCAAGGCTAGTCCTGAATTGGTTTTCAGTGATTTCATTTAGTTTATAAACTGCTGATAAACAATAGTATTGTAAAAGTGCTGTTACTGATACTTTATATGACACTGAGCAAACATCAATTACCCATATCAAAGAATCATTATTCTTCAATGGACTTTGAGAAAAGCTGCACACACTCCATCCATATTCTTTATTATGGTTATTCTTGAGAAGACAGAAAACCACTACTTCTTAGGTTAAATCAATATGATGTAAAATGTAACTTGTTATACAAATGTCACTTCTCAGAACTGCTCTTTATGTGACATACAAAGCATGACCAAACAGTAGTCTCTGCCTAACTAATCCTTTTATGATTGTTTTCGATTAAAAAATGTATGCCCAAAAATGGAGGGAAAACTGTCCTCAAGAGAAGCAAAAATTGCTTTTTGGGAATCAATAAATCTTGTTCTTTACACATGAAATTGATAAATGTACAGTTCATAAAGAGATATACAATATATCTCTGGAATTAAAAGTTTCATGGAGAAAGCATGTAAGAAGAAAAAATGTGTGTGTGTGTGTGTATAAAAGGCTACTTAGAAAGGGCAACTTTTTAAAAGTCCAGAGATTCTGATCCAAAAAAGAAATTCTCCTTAGCAAATATTTCAAACTTTTATAATTACATGTATCATTATCTTCTATTTTCAAAAAGTAGGCTGCTTAAAAAAAGGTCACTTGTAAGGACATAGGTGAATCAAAAGACTGAATCACCAATACACTTTTTCATGGTCCACAAATGGTGACTATCAATAGTTACCAGGGCCATAATTCTTTTATCTTTTACATTTACATGGCACCAAATCTCTACCCTTTAACAAATATGTAAAGTTGAAATACTAAGTTTTTGGCACCAGCAAGGGAAGGAATATGACTGAGCTTTAAATAAGAATGGTGATTTTAATGCTATCTGAAAAGAAACATTCTAAGAAAAGCAACTGGACTCTCTTCATTGGGCCATCCAGGTGCTAAGATGACTCCCTCTCCTTCTTTGATCAACAATTTCTGGAAAATCAACAATTTCTGAAAAATAATGTCAGCAGAGACTGTATCCAAGTAGGAATTTCCTGTAGAATTAGCTTTTGATCAAATAAGTCATACTGGAAATGTACACTTGACTCTTTTAGAATAAATTTTAATGTCAGGAGAGTCGTGGGGAAATTTCCTAACTGCATCACAAAGAACATGCCATGGCCACTGAACTGCTCCCAAGGATCTCTGCAAAGAAGCCCACAAGCAGGTGTGTCAGGGTAGTGAGAGGTGCTGAGTAAAGTAGCACTGCACAAGAATCTACACTAAAGAGATCTGAGGAAAGAAGGAAAGAAATTACAGTGAAATTCTAAGTATTGGAAGTGACCCATGGCAGTGTTGATGATGAGTAAAAGGTAATAAGAGTAAAAGGGAAAACGGGGAACAGGAGCGATGCTAGAGCTAATTCTACCCACGCAGTGAGTTACTCATAGTGTAGCCACTGGACTGGCACTGAGCTCCAAGGTCACCTGTTGATCTGGGCTGTAAAACAGCCCCATTTAGCTGTAAGTAACAGAGATTCCTGTCAAGGAATGTCTTACTGGAGGTTATTCACCCAGTTCTGCCCACTAGGGCTGTATTATTATGACCAATTAGGACATTCTGCCCCATACACCAGCTGAAAAGTCCTAATCTTTTTTTTTTAAGATTTATTTATTTATTTATACAAGCACTGGGTACAGTCATAAGTGCATAAGGGTAAGAGAATTCACCAGAGCCAGAGCAGAGAGCAGAACAGGCAGACTGATTAAGTACACTGCTGAGGGGAGCAGCGGGCGGCAGGAGAGGTCTGCGCGCCACATGGGACCCTCACCTAGCGGCTGGGCATAGAACCGGTGATGCAGAGGCTGCAGGCAGCTTCACAACCCAGCGCTCAACTGCTGCGCCACTCGAGAGGCCCTGAAAAGTCCTAAATTACATGATCTGAGACTTTCCTTCCAGCCCAGCAATTATTGGAGAACTCGTGTTTCTCTGTGTGGGAAGGTCCTTCCAAGAAATCCTTTAAGGTAGGGACCTCCCCGGTGGTGCAGCGGTTGAGTGCTGGGTTGCAAAGCTGCCCGCAGCCTCTGCAGCGCTGGTTCAATATCCAGCCGCCGGGCGAGGGTCCCACATGGCGCACAGACCTCTCCTGCCACCCGCTGTTCCCCGCAGCAGTGTATTTCGTCAGTCTGCCTGTTCTGCTCTCCCCTCTGGCTCTGGTGAATTCTGTCATTCTCCTGTGTGTACCCAGTGCTTGTATAAATAAATAAATAAATCTTTAAAAAAAAAAAAAGCTTAAGTGAATCTTAAAAAAAAAAGGAATGTACTTTCAGCTTCTAAATGAGACTGTAAAATGAAAAAAGATTGGGATTTGGTTGTTCTATCACAGAATAAAATAGAAATTTGCATTAAGAATACCCTATAAACAGCAAGGGTGACTAAGAGTAGAAAAATATATATATTCCCTATAAATTTCATTTAATGAGAAACATGAGGCAAAAAGAAAATGAAAACTAGACTTGACAGATACTCTGCACTGAATTCCCCCCCATCCCAAATTCATATACCGAAGTCCCAACTCCCAATGTGGTGGTATTTGGAGGCCCTTCTGGATAATCAGAATTAAAGAGTCATGAGGATGGGGTCCTCATGATAGGATTGGTGCCCGTTCAAGACCAGAGAGCTTGTTCTCCCTCTGTCTCCACCATGTGAGGTCACAGTTAAGAAGATGGACATCTGCAGGCCAGGAAGAGGCCCCCATCAGGCCAGCACTTTGGCCTTGAACTTCCCAGCCTCCACAATTGTGAGAAACATCTGCTGTGAAAGATAAATCAAAGAGAAGTGAAAATGCTACATGATTACAGTCATGTGGAATAACGAAGCAAGCATTCAAACAAACAAAAAACCAACCCTTTGACTCTGACAACAAAATGGTGGTTACTACCAGAGGGGACAGGAGGGAGGTTGGAAGAAAGGGCAAAGAGGTCAAATGGATAATGATGATGGGTTATTAGAACTTGGGTCGTGTGGTGTACATATGCAGAGGCGTGAGGGTAATACTCCTAAACCTTAATACAGTATTGTCAATCAATGTTACCTCAATAAAAGAAAAATAAATGTCTACAGGATAAGCCCCCAGTTTATGGTATTTTACACAGTAGCGCAGGTAGACCTAAGACCTGAACACCAGTAGGCAACTAACACAGCCAGCATGTACAAGCAAGGGTCAGGGCAGTAGTTACGTTGAGGAGACCTCTGTAGAACTTAACTGAGCTGAGTTTGAACACCGGTAAGTCACATTTGTCTAGTTTTTTGTTCCTGCCTTCTCTTTGCCATCAACTGACAGAATTTTATTATCTCACTGCTCTCACTTGGCTATTAGTGAATACAGGGTCTCCCTGATGGCCTAGGGCTTAAGTCTCAGGCCCACCACCACTACGGCCTGGGCTCTGTCCCTGGCTAACCCACATATGGTGCAGCCAACCTCTCCTGTCTCACCCACTGCTCCCCTCAGCAGTGTATTTCAGTAAATCCACCTGTTCTGCTCCCCAGTCTGCCTCTGGTGACTCCTTACACCCCACTCACACCTCTAGCCTGCACCCCAAATCTTCGATGCACAAAAAAGATCGAATATCAAGGTCCTCTCTTCCTGTCTATAGAGGAGGTAGCCATCTCCCATTGGGTGCATGGCTGCCCTCAGACCTCTCAGGAAGCCCAAGATCATCAAAGGTAGGACCAAGAAGTTCATCCAGCACTAGTCAGACCAATGTGTCAAAATTAAGCTTAACTGGTGAAAACCCAGAGTCCCTGACAACAGGGTGCACAGAAGGATCTGATTTCCAACCTTGGAGCAACAAGATAACAAAACACATGCTGCCCAGTGGCTTCTGGAATCTCCTTGTGCACAATGTCAAGGAGCTCAAAGTGCTGCTGATGTGCGACAAGCCTCCCTGGGCTGAGATGGCTCACCACATCTCCTCCAAAAACCACAAAGCTCTTGTGGAAAGAGCAGCACAGCTGACCGTCAGCCACCAATCCCAATGCCAGGCTGCACAGCCAAGAGAATGAATAGCCAACTTGTGTGTTTATTGTTAATAAATCAAACTACCTTGTGGCATTCCCCCCTTGGCTTAAAAAAAGAGTAAATATAAAGGGATCTGAGGTGCTTCAAAGACTAACCAGTTAAACAGCAGTAATATTTAAAATAAAATCCATTCCTTACCACCCTTGGGGGCTGCTCTTTACACAAGACTATTCTGAATTCAGAAATTTTTAGCAAAACCCCTTTTTATCTTTGACACTGTGATTCTCAAACATGACTAGACCTAAGAATCACAAGGGAGTCCCTTTAAAGTCCCCTTTCCCAAGAAATGGAGATTCTGGAGTCTCTGGGCAGAGCAACCATCATTTTTAACAGACATCGCAGATGACTGGAGTGGTCTACAAGCACACTTTTGGGAACAGCTGATGATCTTTCAGTACTGAAAAAAAAAAAAAGCCTCTGCACACAGGTGTGCTTTGCTTTACAATAGAGAAATCTCTTTAAAATCTAAAACCTAATTGGCTTTTGTAAATTAAATTCTATTTTTTCACAAGTTGACTTTAAAATTTTAAAGGTATCTTACTCATTCTGAGGGTTGGGAGTGGTTTCGTATACCTTTATCTAAAGATCAAATTCCATGCTCTTCCTTTCTTTATCTCCACCTCAGTAGTTAAAAGATCTAATGAAT
This sequence comes from Talpa europaea, assembly GCF_964194135.1. Taxonomy (NCBI): domain Eukaryota; kingdom Metazoa; phylum Chordata; class Mammalia; order Eulipotyphla; family Talpidae; genus Talpa; species Talpa europaea. The sequence goes on from NC_140073.1 coordinate 112,150,606, forward strand.
TAGGACTTCTTTTTAAAGACCATTATCACACACTTTGGTTCTCCCCCCATTTATCTGTTTTAATCAGAGCATGCCAGTATTCTAAAAGTGACTAATATATAAATCTCACCTTTGAAAATAAATCTTGAAAATTCAGACTAAGAAGGAAAATGAATTTAGTCAGAAATAGTTTTAAAGAGAATTCACTTCTGGAAATCTTAGTTATATATTAGCAACAACAGTGGAAGATAAACTTCTTCAAAAGAAAATATCAACTAGGAGTAAAGCTCCCATCATTTTTTTTCTCCCATCATTTTTAACTTTCATCCAAAAATTATCCACCCCCGCAGGAAAATGTTTCTATAGTCATGCCCCACTTTTCAGAAGTTGGCATTATGCCACTTTTTACCAAAAACACCTATGTTGAGTATATACGGAATACAATTTTTGCTTTGATGTGAAATAACTTTAAATTATTTTGCTGTAGAAAAGGTTTCACAGGAGCTGCTATACTTTCCATTGAAGGGGAACCTGTACTGCAGATTAGATAGATACGAAGTATTGATAAGGTTTTTATTATTTCTTTTGGTGAAAGAAACTTTTTTAAAAGCACCTATGATCACCTCATTAAGGAAATTAAATCAAAACAATGTGTAGGGGGCAGGAATGGCCACAAAGCAGGTTTTCTATGACCCAAGCAGACAGGGTAAAGGAGGAGAGAGTCCTGGAGCTCTCAGTGGCTTATTGCAGGCTTTTATTGGGATTTATCCAGTACACTGCAGACAAGTGGGGCGGGGGGGCAGGGAGGCTGGTAGGCCTCCCAGACCCCAGCAAGTCTTCACTCTTTCTGGGCTCTCTGGCCTTCTCTAGTGGTCTCTGCTCCTCTGCTCTATTTGTGGTTCTTCTCTCTGCTCTCGTGGCCCTGCTTCTGCTGGTTCTCCCGTTTGTTCTGGTGGCGTGACGCCACCCTTATAAAACCAGTCTCTCAGCCCAGGTGTACCCACTTTCGCATGCCCACACCCTAACTCCAGGTGCCCGCCATCAGGCATGCATTCAGGACCACAAGGATCCATCATCAATCCTGATGGCGGGAGGGCTAAAAAGCCTGATACTTTTTATTTACCCTACAAATGATATCACCTCACACCGGTAAGAATGACTATTATTCAAAAGACAAGAAATAACAAGTGTGGAAGATGTAGAGAGAAAGGAAACCTGGTAATTGGTGCAGTCATGGAAAGTAGTTTGGAGGTCCCTCAGAAAAACTAAAAATACAAATTCCATATGATCCAGTTATTCAATTTCTGGGCATAAACCCGAAAAATACTGATTCGAAGAAATGCACACCCCCCTTATGTTCATTTCAGTCAAAAGCTGGAAATAACGGAAGTGCTCATCAACAGATGACAGACAATTGGATAAAGACAAATATACATGATGAAATCCTGCTGTTGGCAATAACATGGATGGACCAAGAGGCATTATGTTTAGTGAAAGAAACATTCTCCACTGTCAGACGGAGAAGACAAACACCATATGATTTCACTCAGATGTGGTGTACAGAGACACCAACAAACGACGAGTGAACTAAATAAAATAAGGGCCAAATTAGTGTTTACCAGAAGGGCAGGGGGATAGAGGATGGTTAAACTGGGTAAAGAGGGACAACTGCATGGTAAGGGATAGAAGCGGACTTCTCGGCACCCCGAGAACTTAATGCAGTGTATACGCAAGTTGATTTACAATGATGCACACCTGTAATAAATGTTAAACTGCAATGTCACTAATAACAAATGCAACAAAACAAAACACACCTGTCAACCCACACCAACTAAGAAAGGACACTTCTCGCACTGTAAGTTTTGGGCATAGTAACAATCCCAGACTGAAGACTGACAAAGCTGTCTTAGGTTCTTAAGTGCGTTTTGCTACAAAAGGCCCATGTAACCTCTGGAAATAGTATCTCTGGGTCTAAGTTTAATTCACAAGATAAGGTAATTAAATAAAAGCAACTCTGATTCCAGCAGACTAATTCACTCTGAATTATTTACATTAAAAAGCATTTATGTATGTGATGCCTATAACGAGCCCGATTAAATTAATTAAAACGTAACTGGAAACTTGATATTGTAACTTACTAAAACGGCCCTTGAAGCAGCAATCAGTTACATATCACTACACTTTGTTCCTTTGAAAAACTGAATACTTTGAACATAGCGAATTTTCTTATGAGGTATAAATGTACCATATCCATTTTTGTAAAAAGGAAATAAAGTATCTTTCAGTCCTTCTTCCCAATCCATTGTCACTGCAGACTGAAAAAAAAAAACCACCTTGAAGTCTCAACCACTGAAAACAATAGTGCTGGAGAAATTACATCACAGAAATAGCATTTCTTTCCTAAAATATTCAAGGATAGTCTCCTGAGACTACTTATCTTCCAGTAACCAACTTTCTTGTGTCGACTCTCATATTCGTTACAGCAAACATGTTCAATTTCAACAAATACTGAGTTCAACACTTGCTGGTTTCCAACGGAATAAACCAAATCCGAGAAAAAAAACCCCTCTTCCCCCTCCCCAAATCCAACGGGAAGCAACACATGCCTTTGGCAATCCCAGGGACTGCACAGACATCTTGCTCAAAAATAAATAAACTTTCCAGGAGCTTTATTTACCAACTTAAGACACGTAGGTTTGGAAACACCCAGCTAACTTCGGTTCCAACTTAGCATCTTAGTGAATTCTCCCTTTGAAAACATCCAGGACCTCAAAGCCTCCCAGCCCAGAATTGGCCAGGGGAGCACACGCCCATCGGCCCTGCCTGGAGAGGAAACAATGGGAGAGGCGCGAGGGAGCCAGTCCCGCGCCCCGGGCGCCCCAAGTCCGCGGTCTCCACGGGCCCCCGATACCACGCACGGCGTCGCCTCCCGGGACCCCAGCCCTCCGCCCCGATCCCCGGGACGCGGCCCACCTGCGGCGGCGCAGGGACAGGCTGCACTTACCAAACAGGGTCAGGGCCATTGTACAGGCGCTCGCGGACCGCTCGCCGCCCACGCGCTCTCCCCGCCGGCGGGCGATCACTGCGGCGGCCCCACGCGCTCACACCTCGGGGGGCGCGCGGCGCTGAGGGGCGTGGTGGGGGTGCGGCCGCGCACGGAGACCGCAGGCCGGGGCGCGGGGGGGCCGCTGCAAGAAAAAGTTATCCACGCGTTATTGTCAAGCACACCCGAACCAGGAGCGCCCCGCTAGCCCTGGGCGAGCAGACACTTGTCGCTGCCATCTGTGCGCTCCGCGGAGCGCGCGCCGGCGGGGCTACCTGCGAGGCGGGCGGGCGCGGCTGCGGCGCAATGGCAGGCGGAGAGGCGGCGCCGCCGTGGAGAGGAGCAGCCTCGCAGAGCCCCCGGCGGGGCGCGCTCACTCCGCATCCCGCGGCCTCGCAGACGCCATCTTGCGATAGCGTCTCCCCCTGGCTCGGCCGCCGCGCCGCCTCCCGCCTCCCCGCGGGCGGCTGGGCAAAATGCGTTTCCATGGCAACGGGCGCGCGCGGGGGCCGGGGGCGCGCGCCCCTCCTGCCCCCGGGGTCCCGAGGAGCTTGCTGCTCGCGCGGCCTCCCAGTCCCCGGCACGGCGGGGGCGGGGTGCGTTTTAGCCGAAATTCCAGGGTTTTTCTTCCATGGGATTTGAGGGGGTGCAGCAGGAGGAAAAACTGAGCTGTTACTCGAAAGAGGAAGAGTCCCAGAAGGATGCTCTATGAATACTGGGACCCTGCCAGGGTCATCTGGGGATCTGGTTCGTTTGAGGATGTATTTCTCCCCTGGCGCCCTCTGCTTGATAGTCTGGAGCCGGTGACCAGAAGCTCCCGGACTCAGGAAAGGGGCTAACAGAGGCACTGAATGTTGCTTTCCTGTCCATTTTCACTTGAGAACCTTTGGAGTAGTTCTGATCAGATTGTGATATGTGAGGAAACAGGGGTGCTTAAAAAGCATCTGCAGTAACCTAAAATAATTTATCACAAGGCTCATGCTTCAACCTGATTTTCTTTCTTTTAATTTACACCTCTTTGATATTGTCTCAGGAAAAATCAACATTTGTCACTGATTGGCACTTCTTTCCCACAAAAGATTGTTCCCCTGAGCTTCTTGCATTTATCTGATAATCACTGGCAATATCCTTCTTTCTGTGATGTTCTCTGCTTGCCTCTATCTTTGCCTCAATTAATGAGAAGCCGTATAGCGCCTTGAGATTATCAGTCAAAGGCTGTTCTTGAAAAGCTATGCTATGTTTTTTGTCGTTTTCATTTAATGTATTCAAAAATTCAGTATTCTCTAGTTGCTATATCCCGTTTTTAAAAATTCCTTCTGTTTCTTGTGCCTCTGCTTGGGGGTTTTGATCCTATTTCAGTGTCTAATCATGTCAATTTCTCTCTTTGGTTTCATTTCTTCCGAAATTCATCTTTCCTCTTTTCAGTTCCTCTTGTCATTTTCCTCTTCTAATTTTCAACTAATTCTTTGAAGAATATTATATAAATATCTTCTATTTAATTTGCCTTGGGGGTCAAAGTCGTTATAAAAATGAAAATTACTTCTTCAAATAGAATCACAGCTAATTTATCATCATTTCCAGCAGACTCAAGCAACAGAAAAGAAAAGCAGGTTGGAAGGAGGAGCCAAGTCTTTTGTTTCATGTCAGTTAACTCAAGAAAACAAGAAATACCAAAATAATTCAACATGAATGGGAAAAATGTTTAAGATGCTATATGCTTGAAATTTTCTGATACAATAAAATGGCTCTCCATGGATATCAGAATAAATCCTGAAATCCCCCAGTTTTAAAATCTTTAAGGAAAATGATTATTTTGAAACACCTTTCTGCTGATGAAAAAAAAAATTCAAACAACACACAGCTCATGAAGATAAATGAGAACATAAAGAAGGCTTTTATAACCATGTAAAAATTGCTGCTGATCTGCTTTGCAACCAGATAAATCAGAAACTAAAGACACCATTTGCTGGTTCAATAAATGGTCTTCAATAAGTGGGGACCTAATTTTCCTTTGAGGCACTTATGAAAAGGCTGTTCCTTTTTCTTGAAAAATTCTATATGACAAAATTTTAACATAATTTAATGGGAATTGTGGACTATTCAGGGATCCTAGGTTATCCACCCTCCTTGGACCCTTTATAATCTCAAAGTTTTTGCCTTTACAATGAAAAAAAAAATCCCCTTTTGCATGCAACCATGAAAATTTGAACAGAAAGGAAATATATTCCCCCAATTTACAGACAAGGCAACAGAGAACCCAATGGTGAAAGATTTTCCCAAGTGGTTCACCTGCTCAGTCGCAAAACTAATAGGAAAATAGGCTTCTGGTGTTCTCCCTCACCACCTCCCCCCACTCCCCATCCCCCACCAATTTAAAAGGTGTGTGATTATAGAGTTTGAAAAGAAAAATATGTTTAGTAATAGAAGCAGAATAACAAGAAGGCTATTTTTAACTCAGCTATTTTGCATGTTTGAGACTTCTTGTAGTTTGGGAAGTTGAATTTTGTCCCAAGGATGTTCTACTCAGAACCACAGTCCAGTAAGTGTAAAAAGAAAAGTGCTTTTCTCTCCTCTTTGTTAAGCTCTTAGCAGGTTCCAGAGGAGAAGGGTTTTAGTGCAACAGGTTTGTTTACTGGTATTTATCTCAGTCCTTTAGAGGGTGTCCTGGAGTGAGTCAGTGAGATATTAACAGGCCTGTAGTCAACCCACACTCCCATCAGACAGACAAGCTTTGGTTACTCGACAGCTTTTCACAGGCTTCTAGTAGCCAGACACAGCTGAATCCTAGGGATAGACCAGTTTAGGCTGTAGTGGGACCTTCTTCGCTGCCACTTTCTCTTTTCTATACAAATCTGGCATTCCCACACCATAAAGAGAGATGTTTTTAGGATACCACTTGAAACAACATAGCATGAATGTTGCCATATTTCCCTTTTTTAAGCATCTAGCCTCCCAACAAATTACCTCTTTCCATAAACTTCCTAAAGATTTGATGCTCTAATAAAATGCTTTCTGTACTTGGTTGAGGAGCTGTCTTGAGAATAGTATTTATTTTTATAATATTTTATTAGCCAATGAGGAATATAGAGGGTGTTTCTTTTCTCACTTAACTGGAAATAAAGCACTAGCCTTTCAACTACAGATTCAATGTAAGGAAGGGCGTTAACCACTGGGGGTGATTATTATGGGTGGTACCCTAGACTGTTTATAAAAAAGGGTGAAGAATGAATTGATTTTTCAAAACACTTATGTTTTCATTCAAAGATGTAACATTGTGCTTAACAAGCAAGCACCTAAAAGAGTCAGATTTGTTTGCTCTATTACTAACAAATTGTTAGATTTTTAGATAAATATTTTATTCTGATTTTTATCTTCCTCCTTTGTAAAATACAGGAAAGTAACTACATTAGTTTAAACCTTTTAGATTTATCTGCTATTTATGATGGTTTAAATATATTTAAATTTACTGGTTTATGAATAAAACAAGATATTTTTACTTGAATGTTCAATATATTTAGTGTTGGTATATCTGGTAAGTCGAAGAGTTTAAAAAGAAAAATACCTACTTTCATAAATACCTAGCATAATAAAGTCATATTTAACATTGGCACTGTAATTTCATCTACAATATGTTATATTAATGTTAGTTATTGTGCAGAGAGCAACATTTTCTCAGGTTTAAGGATTAAAATTTAAATCCTTAAAATGAGCAATCCATTTCAAATTTACTAAAACGGTTTCTCATTTTTATGTAAGTTTGTTGATAAACAGAACCTAGACAGCTCTTTAAACAATTTTTCTACATATTAATGACTTTTCACAAGTGTTTGCAATATTCGTTTTATTACTCATTTAGCTTCATTCCCATTCGTAAACATTATTATGGGGAGTTGTGCCTCAGTTTTGAATGAAGCTGAAATTAATGAGGTGGTTTGTGCTTCACAAGTGAAAATGACAGCACTTTATCATGTCAACACAGCTTAAACACTCGGAATACCAGTGCTATTAGCACAGTTCCCAAAATAGTGCAGAAGTTTACTGTTGAAGAAAAAAATTACTCAGGCTATTTCTGCTAATGTGTTAGAAACATTTTCTTTTCCTCAATTATACTGATTAAGGTTTAAATTATTTAAAAACTTCACAATATGTGACACTATCTTTTATTTATGTTACCAGTTGAAGTATTTATTTCCATAGTGTGAACTTGTTTAGAGTGGATTTGGTCTGTTTTAAATAATGTTTTCCTTAAACAATTAATCTGCATGAGTTTCTCCCATGTCTCTCTTTCATCTGAGGTTCCTGAATGAATACCTGACCTGAAATTTGCATGCGTTTTATGATTTATAAAGAGCTCTTTCACAGAGTAAAGCCATATGTATACAAGTATCTAAGGCACCATTTGCCTTGAACATAAGGATTTAGACCATAAAACTATTTAGGAAAAAATATGTCATAAACTGTAAAATTGGCCTTTAAGCTTAAATAACTCAAATTAATGTTAAGGAGAATTAGTTGTGTTCTATTGACCACCAGAGGGTGCCTAAATTATATCCAGAGGAGTAATCCTGGATCTTAGAAATGAAGTAAAATTTGAAAAAACACCTAAGAATCCTCAACAACTGGAAACTTCATGAATTCCCCTACACAGGGCTTCTTAGAATAGCAGGAGATAATCCCCCATTAGTACAAAAATGATACTAAAAGGGGAGGTAACTATGGTGTGCTCAGGCACTGTTTTGGAATTGTATTTTACTGAGGAATTGCATATTGCTGAGCAGTGTTTGCTCAGTACTTACATCACTTCCAAGGTGAAAAGAAACTGTTTATAGATGTGTGTGTGCACACATGTGTGGGTATGTAGGGAAGAGAAACTGGAATTCAAAGAATAGAATGTTTTCTACCCTCATCCAAATAATGGAGTTCTTGTTAACTGCTCAGATTGAAGGAAAACATTTAGTTGGGACCACAGGTGTTGCTCTGAATGGTCAGCACATTCTAAAAGCCATAGATCCTAGTTTTAAAATTTTCTGACAGAATTTATTTTACATGTCAAAATGACCATTGGCTTGGAGTGGACAAGGAAAAAAAAAGGGAGAGGAAGGTCTGTTTTAGATTTCTAAAAATACCTGTTTAAAATAAGACCTATTTCCTGGTAAATAGGTAAGCTTAACATCAAATACACATTAGATAAAAGTACAGTGATTATGACTGCTCTCATCGAAAGTCTTTACTTTGAACTACAATCATATTAGGGTACTTTTAGCCAGCACTTCCATTTGTGCGTATTTTTCTGAGGTCAGCAGGCATATCTAATGCACAATGTAGCTAAGTGTCCATTTGACTTGAGCAGTTGGATTTCTGCCACATTTTGTTTTCCAGAGGGCATAAGGAAATTTAACTACAAATCAAATCTCCTTAACATGGCCATGGTTTTTCTGGTTAATGTGGGTGTCCACAGCAAGATGACTTATTCAAGTTGATTACATTGGTGAGTTATAAATCAGCAAAGCAGATATGAACTCTGAATGAGAATTACACCATCTCTAATTAAATAACAGAGCAGGTAGATAGTGAAATGTATTTTCATGATTAAAATCGCAATCTGGGCTCAAAGCTTACCTGCTGTTGTGATGAATTTTTCAGAAAGCTCCTTTGTATAGTTGTGAAATAGGACTTTCAGGACATTTAGGACAATGTCACCAATAGGAATTCATCCACCTATTTATCCATTGAACAGTCATGTGCTGAGTACCTGTGATATGTCAGGCATTATGCTAGATTATGGAAAAAAGTAAAATATGAATCTAACATGTCCCCAGATCTTAAAATATTTATAGTCTCTGGAGACTACACTTAGAGATGAGACAAAAAGAAGCCACAGAGGGGTACAAATTAAGTATTGTGGAACTTCAGAGGAGAGAAAGATTATTTCCAGATGACAAAATGGATAAAGGCTTCATGAAGGATGAAGCTGTGCTCTAAGGTAGAAATTAGCAAAGAGAAAAGAAAAAGGGATGGGCTTCCCTGGTGGGGCAAGGGGTTTAGCACCGCACTATGAAGCAATCCACAACCTCTGCAGCACAAGTTCCATGCCCGGCCGGCCAGAAAGAAACCCACATGGCGAGGCAGACCTCTCCTGTCTTACCCGCTGCTTCCCTCAGCAGTGTATTTCAGTCAGTCTGCCTGTTCTGCTCCCCACTCTGTCCCTGGTGAATCCTCTCACCCCCCGCATCTCTGGCCTGTACCCCAGTTCTTGTATGCATAAAGGAATAAATCTTTAAAAAAAGAAAGAAAAAGGGAGATGTGGAATTTAGGTAAGAGGGAGAGCACGAGGAAAGTTTTAAGGAAAGATATGTGAAATTCTGAGAGTAGAAAGAGCCACGAGAGAGCAGCGGGAGGAGAGGCTAGACAGGCGGGCTGGGAACCTACGCAGAGACCATGCTCCTGAATAGATACCTATTATGTTATCGGAACCCTGTCGCTTTCTGCAGATGCTTGAGGCAGCTAGAAATTTGGATTCATTATTAAAACTCTAAACTCAAATTTACTGCTCTATTTTACAGTAGCAATTTTAGCACCCACTCCTATATATGTATGTGCGTATACACATACACTATTGTTATACAAATTGTTGTTTGTTGTAAATTAATAACTGGAGGCATCATTTACTCTGAAAATGAAGTCTATCACGCTGCAGCTGCCCGAGATGCAGGAAGGAAGGAAGGCTATACGACCCCTGCCATTGTGAAGAAATAGGAGATGGGGAAGGTGGTAACTCCCCTGTTTGAGAAAAGACCCAAGAATTTTGGCACTGGACAGGACTTGAAGCCCAAAAGGAACCTCCCCTGCTTTGTCAAATGCTCTCCCCACCCCACATCAGGCTGCAGTGGCAAAGGTCTATTCGCTATAAGCAGCTGAAAGTGCCTCCCCACCAACTTTCACTCCTCACCCATCAACCAGTTAAATAGCTACTCAACTGCTTAGGCTCATGCACACGCACAGACCATAAACCAAGCAAGAAGAGAAGAAGACTATTGGCTCCAGGCTAAGAAGCTACTGGCAAAATGGATGTCCCCACTAAGAGGTCACCTGTCCTTCCAGCAAGGGTTAATACTCCCCTTGGAAAAGAATAAGAAAGCTCAGCTGTTGGTGAATGCACATGATGGGTACATATGGAGCTGGTTGTCTTCGCACTTGCCCTGTTGGAAGGTGGGGGTTCCCAACTGCATTATCAAGCAAAAGGCCAAGGTGGGGCATCTGGTCCACAGAAAGACTTGTACCAGTCACCTTCACACAAAGTAAGTCAAAGACAAAGCTTCAAATAACATAGGTGTAAGACATGAAGCCAAGATTTGAATCCAGATCTCTCTGATCAATGATTTTCAAGATGTGCTTGACTTGTACTTGGCAGCTACCAGGACCCAGTACAATGACAGATGTGAAGAGATCCACTGTCACTGGGGGAGCAAAATAGGCCACATTGCAAGCTGGAAGGGCAAAGGCTGAAGGGCTTTCCACCAAACTGGACTCAGTGTGCACAGCTCCATCTTCTGTACAGAAAAATAGTATTTCTCCTTCAGTCAGAAAACAAAACAAAAAATGAAGTTTATCATTAATGATAAAAATCCATGTTTTAAAGTCTTCTTCATAGTTTCTAAGATGAATGTGATGAATCTGGGGTTGAAGTTAAGGAATTACCATCTGTTCCCTCCCTAGGACTTCTCCAGCTCCACAGCACATCTTGAAAAACATTGGTCAGAGAGATCTGGATTCAAATCTTGGCTTCCTATCTTACTACCTGTATTGTTTGGAGCAGGTTGAAATCTTTTTGGATTTTAGTTTCCTCCTCTTTAAAATGAAGGTACTCTTTGCATCAGTTGGTTCGCAGCCTTTCAATTTCAATTGACAAAATACTTAAATTGGCTTCAGCAAATAAAGGGAATTTACTGGCTCTATCATGGAAACACCCAAAGTGAGGGTGAGTTTCAGGGAGGTTCTATCCAGCAGTATAAATAATGTTTTCAAGGACTTAGTTTCTTGATTTCTCCAGTCACTTTCTTCATATAACACAGAACATCTTCAGACCCACCCCTTGCAAGAGCAAAATGACTTCAGAGGTTCTGTACACCACATAGTTCTATCTCCCCACCCAAAGGAAGAAAGAGTCTTGCAAAAGTCCTGGAGGATCTCACGCTCTTTGGCCTGAATTGAGATATGTTTCCATGCACAACCATCGCTGTGGCCAGGTGGGGAGGAGGAGTGGAGGCCAATCACTGGTCACCCTGGGTCTAATGGATCAATTCTCTCAAAGCTAATGGTTGAGACAAATTTCTTTTTTTTAATTTTATTTATTTATGCATATAAGAATGGGGGTACAGGCCAGAGGTACAGGGGGTGAGAGGATTCACCAGATACAGAGTGGGGAACAGAACAGGAAGACTAACTGAAATACACTGCTGAGGGGAGCAGCAAGTGAGACAGGAGAGGTCTGCTGTGCCATGTGGGTAGCTCCCTGGCCAGGGATTGAACTCATGCTGCAGTGGCTGCGGATAGCTTCCTAGCTTGCTTCTTAAACTCTTGCGCTACCAGGGAGGCTCTGAGACAAATTTCTTAAAGAAAAACTAGTATACAACTTGGAAGAGAAAGAACTGGGCAGGCAACTCACCCTATCTACCTGGTAATGTCATTCTGAGGACTAAATAAAGGCTAAATAAATGGACATTTAACACATACGGCTTTGTTTCCTCTCTCTGTGAGGATTTGCTTCCTTATAAGTCAATAAAAGTCAAGTTTTCTCTGAAGGCGGGGACCCAAGTCTTGCATCAATCAGTACCCTCCTCACTCGGTAGTCTCGTCTCAGTCCTCAGCGCATTGCCCTCCTCTTTTAACATATCTATTTGCTTCCCTGGCTACCTAGAGTATTTGGAGTCCGACAACCCATAGGAACTAAAAATTGCAATAGATTGTTTTGTGTTGTGCATTTGTCTACTGTGCAATACCAACCAAAGAGCTGGATTTTTTAATTAAGTCAATCTTTTGGTTTTTATATTTTTCAGTTTCAAAATAATTTAAGTCTCTTTCAAAATATATAATGAACTCAACATCAGGAAAATTATTTTATATATTTTAGCATTTTCAAGCAGGATTCCAGGTCTGGTAGCATGTGATAAACCAGTAGCTTTTATAGGAGCACATTTATATAAACAGTGTTAGAGTCAGACAAATGTTAATTATGTTAATAACTGGCAAATAACTACAGAACTCAAGGGTCCTCAGAACCTGTCTATATTGGACCTCAGTGCCACCAGAATGCCCAGAAATTATGAGGGATAATTTCTCATCCAGGAATTATGAGGGGTCAACAGAAAACAGGTTCTTCAACAGAAAGATGCCAGGATGACATTTATTTTACCAAAAGGTAAAATTTTAAAATTCTAATCAAAGGTAGAATGAGCAACTACTTGTTGAGTGTTTATTGTACCCAGGAGTGACTTCATTAATACGCCTTTCTTCTGAGCTTGGATTAGTCTAATTCTTAAGCTTTAAAAATGTTTTAAGTGCCCCATACCCCTTGAGATGGGAGGAAACCAGCTGTCTTAGGGTATGTCTTCCTGTGCTTCCTGTGTTTCTTCTAAGGAACAATGCAAATTGGAGAAAGATAACCTCTGGAGATAGGGTGAAATAAAGTGCATGTCTTAACAAAAAGGAGAAAAGATCCAGAAGGAGAAAAATCTCCTCATATCCTGTCTTCAGTCCATGTGGCCAGGCCTCTGTGTTCTCCACCCCTTTTCACCTTCAATGCATTAGGTTAAATTTGTTCCTCCAAATTGAGGCCAAGTCTCCTTTTAGTCCAAAACCCTTCCCCCACCCCCAACTATGATGAGAAAGATTAGACTTTCTACTGCTCAACATATATTTTTGTCCCATTACTTAATGGAATGACTACTTCATTTCTCTTCTTTTATTTTTTAACAGTACAATCTCCAGGGAAGAATTAATATTTGCTGGTTTTACTGTAACCAGTGTTGGTCCCTGGCATCTCGTGGAAGGAGGGAGTCAGACTATTCTCCCTGATCCTCTGGGCCTGGAAACTCAGCTTTTCTTTTCCCTCATGCAGAGTTGGGAGTGTTTCATTTAATGGAGAATATGTAATGCCAGTATTACAGAAGTACTAATACAGATGCTTGATTAAAACAAACTATCAAAGTTTTTAATCTATATCGATATTGTTCAGCTGAGATTCCAAAATAATCTTTTTTTTTTAATAGAGGCATGTTTATTTATTTGTTTGTTTTTGTTTATACAAGCACTGGGTACAGTCAGAAGCGTGGGAGGGTGAGAGAATTCACCAGAGCCAGAGCGGGGAGCAGAGCAGGCAGAAGGACCGAAGTACACTGCTGAGGGGAGCAGCAGGCGGCAGGGGAGGTCTGTGCGCCAAGTGGGACCCTCCTCCGGTGGCCTGGGAGCAGCCGGGGATCGAACCGGCGCCGCAGAGGCCGCGGGCAGCTTCGCAACCCAGCGCTCAACCGCTGCGCCACCGGGGAGGCCCCTAAAATAATCATTTAAACTGAAATTCTCCATGAAGTCAACTCACCAAGAAGTAACAAATCCTTTTAACTATCAGAGAACAGACTATAAATGTTTTAAGTATGGGTCTAAATACATTTTACATTTTATTATGATCATTTGAATATATGTATATCTCTATATACATATATACACAGACATACAAACAAATAAAATACAAATTTGCCAGTATACACACACACTTATATTCTACCTTTCCACCCACTGGATCCCTAGCTCACTGACAGCAGAGTTCTGTGTTTTTCTTTATAGTTCTAGCACATAGCAAATACTAGTTGAATATATTAATGCAAAATAAAAGCTAATGCTGTGATTTCAAATAGGCTGCCGATGTGCTGGACCTCCTTGGAGGACATGCTAGGATATTGATCACATTTTGGTTCATGGCTTTACACTGTCTTCCTCCAGCCTATATTTTGGCAAAAGTAAAATGGAAGGTTTTGTTTAAACTCTGCACTTACTGCATGCTCGGATGATAGAGGATTAGGAGCACAGGACATAAGAAGGTTAATTATAACTGCTGAGTATTTATCTTTTCCATATTTAGTTTGTTTGCAATCTATGGAGCAAGCTTTGCAAAGGCAAGTCAGATTTTTTTTTTTTCATACCAGAGCCCAGAAAATCTTACTTTATATGAAAAAATTTCTTTATCCTATGAATAATGGCCTTTTAATGCAGGGGGCCAAAAACAGATGTCTGCTTTTTCTTTTTTAACATTATTTTTAATGATAAAAATATTAGTGTTTGCTTCGGCAGCACATATACTAAAAAAATGATAAAAATATTATTTTACATATGACAATGACAAAGACATGTATGCAAAAAGAAAAAAAGAGAAACAATTTTTTATTCCACTCTCCAAAATAGCCACCACTAATGTGTTAACTTTTTCCCTGACCCTATAGACGCAGCACATGTGAGCATGACTTGCCCCTTTCTCTGCCTGCTCCAAGCCAAGTGGTTACATGTCAGTACCACATGGCCTTACCCTCTACTCATGTGGTAGATTCATGGACAAACACTAACCCAAACACACACCCTCTCCAGGGAAAGTCTGTAGGTTTTTCAGCTTGTGGATGAGGGTCCTGGACTGCCTGCCTCACTATCGGGTGACTCCAGAGCTCTCTTTGGATTGACTGTGGCATTGACATGACTGTGTCACAGTTCAACCGTTCCCTCCGCCCAATCTGGCTTCCTTCACTCCTGTACAAGTATTAATTCAAAGCACACTGCTCACTAAAGCTTCTACATGCAAATCTGTCTCCATCTCTTTCCTGGGGAGCCTTAAGAGAGTGGGAATGACAAAGATGTCTAAATGTCTCACATAATATATTCTTCCTTTGTACTATGCCTTATAATGCATCCTTTAAAAAATTTTTTTTAAATTTACTTCTGCGTAGAAGAACTGGGATGCAGGCCAGTGGTACAGGGGGTGAGAAGATTCACAAAAGTAGAGAGCAGAACAAGCGATCTACTGAAAAATACTGCTAAGGGGAGCAGCAGGCGAGATAGGTCTGCTGTGCCATGTGGGTCAGCTCACTGGCCAGGGATTGAACTCAGGCCTTAGTGGTAATAGCACTGAGACTTAACCCCCTAGGCCACCAGAGAGGCCCAATATAATGCATCCTTATAGTAAATCACTTCCCCATTTTTGTTAATTAAGCTAGCATAAGTGGCTTCTTATTATTTGGCCACCAAAAAAGGTTTAATATGTTATTTCCTTATGATAAATCCCTAGAAGTAAAATTAATGTTAGAGATATGAATTTGATCCATATTGCCATGTCATCCCTCAGAAATATCACACCAATTTTCATTCTCATCAATAATATATAGAAAAGCAATCATTCCCCCAGAATGTGCTGATATTATCTTTTTTTAATTAATTCTTTTACAAACCTTTATTGGATGCCTACTATGTTGTTGGCTATATCCTAAGAACTAAGGATAAATCCCCACCCTGATGGCATTTTGCCCAGTAAGATAAATTTTAATTAATTATATCATTATTTTAAATTATATCATGTAGGCAAATCAACTCTTTGATTATCAATGTTTTTACTTACTAAAAGTCACATTTGAACTACATTCTGACTTACTATATATAATTTCCAGTGAAGAAATATGTGCAGCTGTGTGAAACCATTAACTAAACTCTCTACTCCCCTAAGGCATTTCACATCCCCTGTGGCCAATACCTCCAATGACTGACTTACCAAAGATTCATCAAGAAATTGGCATACATTTAATAATTTCTCCAGTGGTGGTGTCTGGAAGAAGATTATCTTCTCTTCTCCAGATCTTTAGTGAAGACTTTGTAGGTGACACTTTAAAGAGTTTTTCTGAGGTATAACTGTCATGATAAACTACATAAATTTATTGAAAGTGTATATATACTTTGTTACATTTAGACTTGATGTCTCACCACATCAAAATAATAGACATATCCATCACCCCCAGGGAAAACCACTAATCTCCGTTTTGTTGCTATAGATTAGTTTGCATTGTTAGATTAGTTTGCATTGTTAGAATTTTACAGAAATGGAATCATACAGTCATCTTTTTCAACTAGCTTCTTCCATTCGGATGATTTTTGAGATTCATCTTTGTCTCTGTGTACTGCTATAGCTCATTCCATTTTATTGCTGAGTAGAATTCTATTATCGAGATATACCAGTGTATCCATTCACTTTCTGATGGGCATGTGAGCTGTTTCCATTTGGAGGCTATTATAAACAAAGTACTATAAATAAACACTTGTGCAAGTCTTAGTATAAAACTCATGCTTCCACTGCTCCAGGCTAAACATTTAGGAGTAGAATGATCAGATCAGGACAAATGAATGCTTCACTTTTAAAGAAACAACCAGATTGTTTTTGCCAAGTAGGTGTGCAATTTAATATTCCCACCAACATATGAGAGTTCCTGTTCCTCCATGTGTTCATCAACAATTGATATAGTCAGTTGTTTTTTTTTTTTCCAATTTGAGTCATTCTAATAGTTGTGCAGAGGTATCTTAAAAATCTTGGCCAGGGGCCTCCCCGGTGGCACAGCGGGTTGAGCGCAGCACTGTGAAGCTGTCCACAGCCTCTGCAGCGCCGGTTGGATACACACTGGCCGGCGAGAATCCCACATGGTGTAGCAGACATCTCCTGTCTTGCCCCTGCTCCCCTCAGCAGTGTATTTCAGTCCTCTGCCTGTTCTGCTCCCCGCTCTGTCTCTGGTGAATTCTCTTACCCTCCGGTGCCTCTGACTGTACCCCAGTTCTTGTATAAATAAAAAAATCTTTAAAAAAAAATCTTGGCCAGGTATGAGAAAAAAAGAGATTGATGCTGATTCATTCTAGGGAAGCTGCCTCCTTGGATCCTCATTCTTATCCCTGGTCAGCTAGTTTTATGATTCTAGAAGCTACTCCACGCTTTCTAATATATTTAATTTTATTTTAGCCTGAATGGGTTTCTATTGCTAACAACAAAAACCTCCACCTAGTCTAGTTGGCTCTTGCTCACCTCTGCCAGCAAGTCCTCCAATTTGGCCCAATATATTTTGAGCCTGGATTCTGTCATTTGTAACTGAACTTACCTTGTCTGACCTGTACCTGTGTCCCCAGGGCCAAGCACAACTGAGAACAGCATCTCTGAGTAAATAAGTGATGACACTCTTAAAACCAAAGACACTTTGGTTTGTTGACCAGACAACTGGAAAGCCTGCTTTGGGACACACAGTGATTAGCCACACCTCTCTGGAGACATACTGCAGGGGCCTGACCCCAGCTCTGTGACCTGGGGCAAGCCTTGGCTTCTTCAACCCTAAAATGTGGAAGGTACTAGAACCCCTCATAAAGTTGTTCTGTAGATTAAATTAATTTACCAAAAGTATTTAAATAATGTCTGATACATGGCATGTATTATTTTTGTTTTGTTTTGTTTTTATGCTGACAACTTTGGGGGTGAGTCAAGATTGGAAAAGACATTGATACACTGTCAAAGAGTGAGACACCAAAACCTCAATTACCCTGAGATCTTAGATGAAATACTTACTTTCTCTGAGAATCAGGTGTTTTTTTTTTTTTTATTTAGTCAGGTACATATGAAATTCCACACTGACTCAAATAAATGAATATCAATCAGATGGTTTAATCAAAGTTCTCATAATAAAGGCCCTGAGTTTGGGGAGCACCATGAGGTTAGCAGACCACAAATTCATTTTGAGCTAGCAGAATGGCAAGGCTATCAAAAAATGTTCAAAGATTAGACTGTGTTGCTAGAATGGTGTTTTAATTGAGGATTATAATCTTTGGGTCTGCTGCTCAAGGTTCCTAGAGAAGGAGCACATACTCAGCACCTGGGAGGCTGGGGGACCTCAGGTCAGAGTGGGAAGAAAGTCAGGGATGTTACATCCATGTAATGTGAAGAACAGCTGAGACGTCACAGCCCAAGTTCTGCATGAGAGGAAAGAGACAACAGCTGAGGGAACTGTCTAGGTACTTAAAGGGCTGTCCTGGAAGAAGGGATGGGACTTCCTCTGATGTAGTTCATACCCCAGCTCAGCGTGAAGACATGTTCTTGTCAACAAAAGCTGGGTGGTGCCAGAGCAGGCTGCCTTGCAAACCTGCGAGCCCCTGACCCGGAGAAGAGATGCATGAACATCCCTTTTGGGACACATTAGCAAAGAATCCCACATGTGGCAGGGTTGGATCGTATGTGATTACTGTTTTTTTTTTTTTTTCATATTCCAAAAATACACAACTCTATTCTTTTTGACATTCTGTTTGATTTAAATGATATTTGCCAAACATAAGACCAATCCATTGCAACTTTGGAAAAGTAGAAGCAGCCACATGTTGGTTGTTTTTTTCCCTAAAGGTTTTAGCGGAGTGGGAAAAGGGCTGTGTCCCAGGGCAGGCTATCCCCCGCGGGTCCTGTGGTCAGCATTGTGGCCAGGTGTTTGCAGTTGAGTCTAGTTTCGTTATTGATAATACTTGTGGCCACAGCCTTGGAAGGACCCAGAAAAACTGGTCTTACCTCCACGTGATGTTAAGATGAAGCCTTGTGGGTGCATCTGATTATAGCTTCTCATTATGGTAGCTTCTCTCTCAGTCCTAGAGGCATGAAAGACAAAGCTGATAGTGAAATCCTATCTGTAAGTGCATTGCTTTCTAAAGAAAGGATTGCCAGAATGCTCGCAGAACCACTGATGATCAGTGTGGTCTACACTAAGTAAACACAAAGGAATTAAAGTGAGTCAGGGGATCAGAATTATTCTTTACTGCCTAGTGAAAGTGCTAGCCTTTTCTTTAAAAGAAAAATGTTCCCTTTGTTCCAAAACACTGCCTGACTTTCATGCTGCTCTTAAGTATATAAATGTATGAAAACTGTATATTAAAATACCATTTTAAAATAGCTATTTCTTGTACACTGCAGATTCAAATATCAGTGAGAAACAGCCATGGACACCTTGAGATACATATGTCTGAAATACGTGTGTTTGTAAGAAGAAAGGTTAATATCTTATAATACAGAAATTCTTAATTAAATACAGATATTTAACCAAATAGATGCAGCAAAAGGGGTCAGCCAGTGAATTATTTAAACTCCTTGAACCTTTACTTGCTTTCTTGGAAATTATATTTTGTTTTGTTTTGGGGTTTGTTTTTTCTATTTAGTTTTGCTCTTAAAAAGTAAACCATTACCATTGTAAAAAAAAGTCTGGGACAGTATGGAAAACTTTTTAGGTTCACAAAATGAATATGAATACAAAAAAGGCGCATTTTAGGTGTTTAGTTTTACACTTAGTAAATGTGCTTGAGCTGTTTTTACAACACTTTAACACAAAATATGTTGGCTCTTTTCCCACCAACCAATTCTCCAACTCTCTAGACACCAACTGGATGCCTGACAATTTCATTCAATTCTGACCTTAACTACCCTAAGTGAGCTCAGATCCCTTACTTAAATTAAGGGCTCAGTTCAATTGGACCACCCAGTTCAAAGTCCCAGATTGCAACCTGTACTTCTGGTCAATCCACTGACTAAAAATTGGGGGTTCCCATGACTCCCTCCTCCTGCTCCATAATTTACTAGAAACTACTCCTAGGACTCAGGAAAGCCCTTTACTATTATAGGCTTATTATAAAGGATACAACTCAAGAGCAACCCAGTAAAAGAGATGCATAGAGGAAGTTAGATCAGGTGGGAAATGGAAGCTTCCATACCCTCTCTGTTCATCAATGCAGAAACTCTCAAAAGCCTGTGGTTTAGGGATTTTCATAGAAGTTCAATTACATAGGCATGATTGATGAAATCATTAGCTGTTGGTGACTGAACTCAATTTCTCCCCTCCCCAGAAAGGGGTATGCTTGTGTATTGGGAGAGAGGATGGTACAATGTATATCTGCAATTTCCAATCTTTGCTCACACCTTGGTGACCAGCTTCTATCTTGAAGCAATCTAGGGACTTTGGCTACCAGTCATTTCATTAGGGGAAAAAAAAAAAAAAAGGATGTTTACTCTCCAGAGATTCCAAGAGTCTTAGGAACTATGTGTCAGGAACTGGGGACAAAATCTAAATATATTTTTTATGCCATAATGCACCTTTAATATGCTCTTTAATTTTTAAAAAAAATTATTCATTTATGCATACAAGAACTGGTGTACAGGCCAGGACTCACCAAAGACAGAGTGGGAACAGAACAGGTGTATCCACCTGTTCACTGCTGAGGGGAGCAGCGGGCGAGACAGGAGAAGTCCCCTGAGTCATAATGGGTATCTCCCTGGCCAGGGATAACACCCGTGCTGCAGTAGCTCCAGACAGCCTCATAGGTTGTATCATAACCCCTTGCACCACCAGGGAGGCCCTAATATGCTCTTTTAAAAATGCTTAAAATAACGTAACAACAGATGCAGACTGGTTAATCTATTTGAGTATCTCAAAGCAATTGATCAGTGTCCCTTCTCTGACTGTTAAAGTATATAATGAGACTTCCTGTCTTTAAAAATGATCCGTTGGAACTCTGGGTACTCAGCAGGCATGAATTCACTGGTAAGTAGTCGTCAAGAAACAATCTACTGATCCAATCTATGCCTGCAACTTTGTTGACCTTTTAGATAGCAACAGGGACTCCAGTCAAAGGGTGTTGAGTCAAATAGCAGAAGAACAGAATTTAAAGATCATCAACCCTGATCTAAATGTGTTCCCGAAGGGCAGCAGCCACGCCTATTAGAAATGAAAATTATTGGCTCACCTCAGAACTACCGAATCAGAAACGCTGGACAGAGGCCCAGCTGTATTTTAACAAGTTCTCCAGGTGAGTCTGAGGCACATTAAAGATTGAGCACCACTACCTTTAGTGTGCCCACCCCTCAGTGTGGGAGTCGGATCTAATTGACTCACATGCTCAATGCCAATCACATGTTTAGCACATCCATAAAAATTCTCCAAGCTCTACTTAAGACTTGTGCATTTTGGGGCCTCCCTGGAGGCACAAGGGGTTAAGTACCGCACTATGAAGCAATCCGTAGCCTCTGCAGCATGAGTTCGATCCCTGGCGGGCCTGGAGCAATCCGCATGGCACAGCAGACCTCTCATGACTTGCCTGCTGCTCCCCTCAGTAGTGTACTTCAGTCAATCTGCCTGTTCTGTTCCCCACTGCCTCTGGTGAATCATCTCACCCCCCGCATCTCTGGCCTGTACCTCAGCTCTTGTATGCATAAATAAATAAATTTATCTTTTTAAAAAAGACGTGCATTTTACTTGATTTAATTAAACCTGCACTTAAAAAAGAAAATTACAACAGCCAAACTTTCAAATCAGAAACCTGATTCAGACAGGCCTGTCCCTATAAATGATGGTGGTCAGACCCAGGGACCCTGGCCACGCAGCCCTGTTCTAACCTGCCGTGATGGGCTATCCCATGTCCTGACAGCCAAGGGGGCCTGTTTGCAGCACCCCAGAGACATTCATTGATGTTGTTTAGTAATGAGTTTGACTAGCAGTGATATCATTCTGGATAATGTGAAGCACTGATATGGGAAGCCTGAAGGTGGAAACTGACAGCAGTGGGGCACAGGTACTGGTCCTTTCAGTTAGAGAAGGGACGCAGGAGAAATCTAGGATAAGGTGGTCTAGTCGCGGGAAGGGACAGAGCATTTCTATGATCCTAGCAGATGGGGTGAAGGAGGAGTCCTGGAGCTCTCAGTGGCTTTTGCAGACTTTTATTGGGATTTACTAGGTACACAGCAGGCAGGGGTGCCAAGCGGCCGGGAGGCTGGCAGGCCTCCCAGCCTCCAGCAAGTCTTCACTCTTTCTGGGCTCTCTGATGATCTCTCGTGGCCTTTTCTTCTCTGCTCCTTTCACTCTGCTCTTCTGCTCTCATTCTCTCTTGCTTTCGCTCTCTCCTGGCATCCCAGTGATGCTGCCCTTATAAGCCCAGTCTCAGCATAGGTGAATCCCATCTGCCTATGCCCACACCCTACTCCAGGTGCCGCCATCAGGCATGCATTCAGGACCACAGGGTTCCATCACCCATCCCAAAGGAGGGAGGGCTGAAAAGCCTGATACTTTTTGACCTTACCCTACAGGTGGTAAAATGCATCTGACTGAGGCTGGACATACAATCTTGGTCAAGAGAGAAGCCATGGCCAAAAGCCACAAAAGCAGTGAGAAGAGGCCTGCTCAGGAACCTATTCTCCTGACATGCCCACAGAGGAATGAGAGAGAGAGAGAGAGAGAGAGAGAGAGAGAGAGAGAGAGAGAGAGAGAGAGAGAGAGATAAAGGAAGCCGGTCAAGAAGGGCCTGCAGTGCCACAGCCTCTGGCCAGTGTCTGTCCTCTGTCTGGCCTGAAGGTGAGGTAACAGCCCCTGAGAATCACCAAGTCAACTCTGCACCAAGTCTCACATCCTGGAAATCTGCAGCCTCAGCCCTAGGGGGCCTGGGATGTCCTTTACTAGTGAAACATGGCTCACTGAGCTTGCAGTCACACCTGCCCACTCGCCAGGAGCTGCCTCCTTGATGAACCCCCTTCCTCTGCCCGCATCTGGGATCCCACAGCAACCTGCACCTGGGCCCGCGTTTTGCTTATCCTCACAGGACTGGGGAACACAAGTCTTGCAAGGGCTGTGAACAAGCCGTCGAAGAGCAACTTCACCAGCAGGTGGACCCAGAGTCCAAGCTATGCCGCGCTCATGCGCACAGGTGCCCGGCAGCTCGCCCAGGCCCCAGCCCTCAGGGCTGCGGAGATTACCTGGGCCTCCTGAGTGTTTTTGCATTCAAGTACTAAGAGGTTTATTTTTGGTTTTGGGGTGGTTTTTCTTTTTTTCTTTTTTTGAAGTGAGGTAACGGTTTACAACAGTGTGCATGATTCAGAGGGATGGGTTCACCCCTCTTCAGATGGATGCTATCACAGCACACCCACCACCAACACACCCCTATTTTACTGCCTAGTTGAAATAACAAATTAAAATCATTCCGACATAAACCAGTGGAACTGCCCTTCGTTTTCCAGGCCTCTTCAGACTGGGGAGCAGCTTAGGGTTTCAGGTTCCAGCTCTTAATAGTTTTGTTTCTGATGCTTCCGATTTCATTAGTGGATGTTTTCTAGTTCCTTTGGCTACTCAGCATCCAATCTACATTTCTGCGTTGGGTGGGTCGTCCATGCACAAGTCTTGGTGGGGAAGCGTCTCCCACTTCAGAACCTGAAGGGAACAAGTACCCCTCTCTCCATCCCCAAGGGGTCAGTAGACATAAAAAGGGTCACTGGGCAACGACTCACCAGGCAACACCGCGGTCTGGTGGTGTAAGTGTCCCAGGATAGCAGAACTCGTGGAGTCTCTGGTTCGGACCTCACTAGTCAGCGCTACTCTCTGTTCTTGGTCCTCTGGCCATTTGAATGCTTGTTGTTCATGGTCCCCTACTGTGAAACTTGGCCTCCTTGCCCCAAATCCCAGGAATATGTCTTCACTGTCACAGCATGCTGGTCTCCCCCACACTGAGGCCCTGTTGGGGTAACTGATCCTCTAGAGCAGGAGCCACTTTTCCAGGTGATTCCTGGGTGCCCTCTGCTTGCCTGCTGAGGTCAGCGTTCAGCTAATTTTGGGGGGTTTTATAGCATGTGTAACAGTTTTCAGCTAAATTCTAAGGAACTTCTTTTTGTGTGAATGCAGCATGGGGCTACCCCGGGTGCTCAGTAGGACTTTCACAACAAATTACCACCAACTGGGTAGCTTGAAATGACAGAAGTGTGTTCACTCAAAATTCTGGGGGTCAGAATCTGAAATCAAGGTGTCCACAGAGTTGGTTCCTCCTGAAGAGGACCTGTCCCAAGCCTCTTCCCTAAACTTCCAAGGTTTCTGGAAATCTCTGGTGATCCTTGCCCTGCAGTCACATCCCTTTACTCTGGCTGCTCTTCACTCGCATCCCTTTGTCTCCTTGTCTATCATTTGTAACCCACATCATTAACTGTTGGGCATCTTAAGATCCACCTTATCATTATTATCCACACCAGCGGAGGGATAAATGTGGCCATTTATCCCTCCTTCCCTTTCACTCCTCATGAATTAAGGAAAGAACAACAAAATAATATTCATTAGATGTATAAATCAAGACTGAGTCCCAGGACTCGTACTTACAATTATACCAGGAGCTAAACTTTACTGCGAATGTGAATATACACCAGGAACTTGCAGTGTTTTATGTCCTTTTTGGGACTTCCATGCTCAAACTTCCTTCTCACTGGCCCTAAACTTGTATTCCTTCCCACTTTATTTCAATCACTCCAACCACAGTGATTGGAGTGGTTATATCTAACATTGGAAATACATATTATTGCTCACATTTTAGGAACTAAGGAACTGAGATACAAAAAAGTTAGGTAACTTGCCCAGTTACCACCTGGAAGGTAGAACAGTTGGACTACAAACCTAAGTATTCTGCTTCCCGAGTCCCTTACTCCATGGGGATGTCATCTTCAGAGGTCAGGGAAACAGGGGAAGAGATTTTGGGGGGGAGGGTGATGGGTTCAGTTGACAAGCATGATTGGTCTAAGATGCCTGGGTAATGCCCAGAAGTAGGGCTTCATCAGGCAGTTGTATGTCTGGGTCTCTCTCAGGAGAGAGACCCTGGATAGAGACAGAGGCAGCAATCAATGGTGTGTAGATGTAGTTGGAGCCTTTAGGAGTGGAAAGATCAGCCAGGGAGAGTGTCTACAGTAGGAAATTAAATGAAGGGATCTAGAATAGAATCTTGGGATAACAAGAATACAAGTCTACCAAGAAGTCTGAGAGGTAGAAGAATATCAAAAAGAGAGGTCTAAAAGGCTAAAGAAGAGACTGTCTTAAGAACAAGGGAAGTTCAGTTGTATTAAATGCTTCCATTGTGCCTAGTATAATAAGGAATGGAAAATGCTCATTAGATTTGGCAACAGGGAGGCTGTTGGAAATCTTGGCAATGACAGGTTCAGCGGAAAGGTGAGAGTAAAGGCCAGATTGGAGTGGACTCATGAGTAGAAGGGAGGGGATGAAGAATATAAGTCCATCACTTTAAAATTGCTTGACTATGAAGGGGAGAAGTAAATAAAGAATAGACAGGCACGCAGGTCAGGGGAAAGATTTTTTTGTTCATGAGAAAACAGGAAGTGATTTAAATCATTCTGGGCACATGGACTGAGGAATGTCAGAGTGGGCAGCTAAAGTTGGTGTTCATGGAGTCACAGGGGCACCAGCCTTCTCTGTGTGTGGATCTCACTGGGGCCCCTGACTGGATATAAGCGCAAGGAGTTAGATTGGCAACTGGGTTCTGCCAGGCAAGAGGTAGAAATTTAAGGTACACGAGTTTAGAATCTTGGAAAGAGGCAGATTGAAGTGGGGGACATGTTCCTTAGTTGACTAGAGAAGTCAGGGGAGGTGGAAGCTGCTAGGAAATATGTAAGGGGGCCACCTGTGGTTGGAGTGATTGAAATGAAGTGGGGAAGAAATACAAGTTTAGGGCCAGTGAGATGGATGTTTGAGCATGGAAGTCCTGAAAAGGCGTAGTTTTAAGTGAACTTGACTCATAATGTGGCCATGAAGGATAAGCTGAGATCTCAGAATGAAGGTCACTATCCCAGTTATTGGTCTACACTTTTGGGTCAGAAAGACAGAAACTTTGGGTCCTTCCCGGGAACATAATAAAAAAACAAAAACAAAAACAGGGCAGCTTGGTACCCACAGACTCACCAGTCTCTGTCCAAAGTCTAGAAGGAATTCTGTTATGGGGTGAATTGCACCCCCTGCCCCAGATCTCCTATATTGAAGCTTAAGGCCAGGATGACATACTGTAACCTTATTTGGAGATAAGGTCTTTACAGA
The DNA here is from genome assembly GCF_964194135.1 of Talpa europaea. Classification (NCBI taxonomy): domain Eukaryota; kingdom Metazoa; phylum Chordata; class Mammalia; order Eulipotyphla; family Talpidae; genus Talpa; species Talpa europaea. Next base: position 112,176,556 of record NC_140073.1, read on the forward strand.
AGTAATCAAGTCACAATAAGGTCATTAGGGTGGGCTCCAATTCAACAGGACTTGCATCCTTAGAAGAGGGGAAATTTTGGGCACACAAAAGAAAGACAATCTGAAGACACAGTAGAAAGTCATGTGAACATGAGGAAGGACATTTATAAGCCAAGGAGAGATGCCTACAACAGATTTTCTTTTATTGCCTGGAAAAAGAACTCTGCCAACTCTGCCAATATCTTGATTTTGGACTTTCAGTCCCCAGAACAGAAACACCTTCATTGTTTGAGCCCCACAGTTGTTGGTAATTTGTGACATCAGTTGTAGCAGATGAATACAGATACCATCCCCAATTCTCCAAGGATCTCCCCAATAGCCGTCACTTTCCTGTTATTGGACAGAATTTAGCTCATCGCTAACTAATCACTGCAAAGAGCCTGGGGTTGGGATGACTGATTTAGGAAGCAGCTGAGTTCCTTGGAGCACACATATGCCTGGTTCCTGGCCAGTCAGGAATGGATGGGAGAAAGGGGCAGGAATGACCTTGGGCAAAGGATCTGCTCCTTAGGAAGTGCTAGTTTGCTGGCTTCTGTATCCACCTCTCTCAGGTTCCACTGGGCCTTGAGGAATACGTATCACAGATTCCTTACATTGACAAAAAACTTAATAAGGATACTCCAGAACATATCGCTTAAGGAAAGAACTCAGTGGACTTCAGCGGAAGGAGCTAGTCCCTTTACTTGAACCCGAGATGTTTGATTCTATCCAGAAATGCCTAGCAAAGACAAGTTCTCATGAGAGATTTCAAATTAATTCAACTTTAAACTTTCTTACTCCCCAATCTCCCAAATAATAAAATAAGAAGTAAAAATAATGTAAACAGTAGCAGTGAGAGTTCAACTCCAACTATGTGCAAGGCTGTTGGCCACCAGGCCTGCTGTGTCTGGGCCCTCCGAGGGACAGAGCAGAAAAACAGGGACAGCTCCAAAAACAAAGGCACGGGGGACTTTTACATACTTGACACTTCCACTCCTAGCCTGATCTCACACTTGCCTAAATTCCTCTCTTCTAAGCTTCAGTTCTACTAGGCTAACTATGTGTTCCTGGCAAGGAATGCTCCATCATTCAGGGGGGTTGCTCATGGGCATCCTGTCATTCTCCCTAGGTGGCATTTTGGCTCAGAGGGAACATAGTGGCAATGCAAAGGATGGCCCAGTCCCCAAATTATCATCCTGTCTTTGCTGGAATCTCTGTGAGGGCTTGTCCCTCTCAGTGCCAGCGCTACCTGGCTTTTGGACACTATCCACAAGCTTCTGTTGCTGATGTTGGTGGGTGTTGCCCCCACATTTCCTATAACCCATTGTCCTGACACTTGACTCTCCAGCTCCCTTGTCCCTCCTCCCTCAGCAATTCTGTGCCCCCCCCCCTCCTCCCTTTGCACTCTCAGTTCTGGAGGATGTGACTCTGTGAAGCTGTCCTGGGGCACATCCATCTAATTAGCTCCTCCTTCCCTGCGAATCCTCCCTGGGGGTTGTGTTGTTCTTGCCCCATTCCCTTCCTAGGCATCTCTGGGAGGCCATCAACAGGAGGGAACAAGCCCACCTGCTTTGTGTTTCTCCAGACCTGTCTGCTGCTCATCATCACTTCCTTATTCCAGAATATTGGCTGCAAAGGAGGAGTCAGGGGTCAGTGCTCCATGTGCTAACTGTTCAATCCCACAAATCACCTCAAGCTCATCCCCAACTCAGGAAGCAAAATCCATATGTCACCTTCTGTAGTTTCTCTTTTCAGTGATTCTTGGTGCACTTTGTGATCGAGTCCTAATTAATTCTCCATGTCTGGAGCTATAGCAAGAAACTTTGTGTCACACATGTGCTTAGTTCTGGCCTTAAGGAGCAAGAACTCTCATTAATATTTTTTCTATCTTGGGCTTTAAACTATCTGTTTGGAAAGTCAAAATTGAGCTATGACTTATTTGTTTTAGACCATTGCCAGCGTTCCTCTGGAGGTCCTGCACCAAGAAAACTACCACTGCTTCATGGTTGAGGTGAGGGGGGCAGGGCATAGACATGAACACTGTTTAACTTAGTATTACAACATTCCCAATGATAGCATCATAGCTCTGGTATTTCTGTGTGTCTCTGGGGAAATTACCTGCTTAGTCCCCAGTGCCTTAACTTGCAAAACAGAAGAGATAAATAGAAGCTGTTTCAAGAGTATGTTGTGAGAATTAAATGAGATGGTACTTTTAAAGTGTCTAGTATAATCTGTAATATGCAGCATATATAGTTCTTGCTTTTATAGACACCTCATTCCATTTGCAATAGGGCAGATTCTCAATGAACAGTTAAAAGAAGGGGCCAAGTGGTTTGAATGAGGGGCTTGTCTATGTGACAAGCACGCACAGATTACAGACTCCTTCAGCCCACGAGTCAATAAGGCCATGAGAGTGGACTAAATTCCAGAGAAAGTGTGTGAAAGGATTGATGACCATTCTAGAGCACCAACGTTTAAGGGGCAAGGAGATGAAGGGGAAGTTGGGGGGGGGGCAGAGTGAGGGGATAAAAGAAGCCAAGGATAGAAGCCAAGGGATAAAATCACTTCAGTGAGAAAGGAATGACCACATGAGACAAATGCAGCAGAGAGACCTTACGAGTCCAGATTCCACCTGGTTAAGGAATGATTGGCAGGCAGACATTGGAGACAGCAACTGCAGAAAAATCTTTTTTTTTAACAATTTTTTTAAAGATTTATTTTATTTATACAAGAATGGGGGTACAGGCCAGAGATGCAGGAGGTGAGAGGATTCACCAGAGACAGAGTGGGGAACAGAACAGGCAGACTGACTGAAATACACTGCTGAGGGGAGCAGGGGGCGAGACAGGAGAGGTCTGCTCGCCATGTGGGTTGCTCTGAGGCCAGCAGGGATCGAATTGGCACTGCAGAGGCTGCGGACAGCTTCACAGTGCTGCACTCAACCGCCTGCACCACCAGGGAGGCCCCTGCAGAAAATCTTTAAAGAGGGAAAAGAGGACTGTGATGGAGGCAGCCATGAAATGAGTTTGAGAATTGTCTGTTTCTAGGGTAGGAGAGACATCCCCTTTTTAAAAAGCTGGAATGAGTAGGGAGGGCAGGGAGGAAAACTGGGGTGAGAGAAGGCAGAGAGAAAAACAGACTGAGGAGAGAGACCCCAGTCTAGATGGAAGCCTTAGGGAAAATAAATCTCGTTTTCTAATAGAAGGGAAGGAGAGAACTAGGTCCAAATGCAAACGTGTTGATTTAGTGGCAGAAAGTGAAGTGAGCTCCATCTTATGGCTTCTCTCTTCTCTGTGAGGTACTAAGCAGAGTCCCGTCCTTCAAAAGGATGAGGCCTTGGATAAAGGTTTGAGGACAGCGGCGGCGGCGCTGGGACTCTGCAGAGATGGCCTACCCAGGGCACACTGCCAGGTCTCATAAAATACATAAGCACCACATACTGGTTTGAAAAATTAAAACATTTGAAATGAGGGGAGGATTATTTTTCTGGGCTTTAGAGTTATCCTGTTAGCTGTATGGAGTGTTCTAGAACATAAGCATCCAGGAAGGGGTTTTCAATGATATTTGGTGCAACAGGATTTTATTTGTCAACTTTTTTATAGTTCTAACCACAAAAGAAACCCAGCTATGTAAACCCTTTAATATATTCATGTTAAGCTAAAGTCACTTGGTAAAATAAGCTGAGAGTGAATTGATTCCAAATTTACTGTAAGAAACTTAAGCTCTCTTCACTTCTAAAATATTTTCAACTACCACTAGGTGGTGTTTTGTTCAGTCAATTCAAAAGTGTAATTTTCTTTTGACTCCTATTTGAGAAGGAAATGTACTGAAAAGTAAACACACTATCAACTACATTTTAGTCATAATATTTACTTTCCAACTAATTCCAATTTTCTAGACCAGCTGTGGTATAAATGAAAGCTTTGTTTGTCTCAAGTGTTATAGTCATGGTTCTATTTATCTTGAAATGGAAATGAGCAGGTATTTCTTTTTCTCCCCTTAAAAGGACTCAGGGAATAAAGTGGTACCGGTGGCAAGCCTTGTTTGAGAGGGAAGGATAAATACTTGCCTGATTAAGAAATCATTCTCGTATTTACAATGCTTATACCATTTTTAGTGAAAATTTCATATAAAAAATCAATTCCCTTTTAAATGAAAGACACTTCCTAGCCTTTTAAATCTTTTTATTTACCAGTGCTTACCACGCCTATGCTAAACACACTAAGTAGTCTGCAAATTCATGATTAAGAACACCTGGTAAAAATCAAAATTATGCATCACTCATAAAAGCACACATAACTAGCAAACCAACTACTTAAGTAAAATAAATACATTTTTCTCTCATTAGAAATGGTAAAATAGGATTTATCAACCCAACACTTTCCCTTCTTTGTCTAGTCTGGAGGTGAGCCTAGCTGTGCCACTCCTCAGCTCTGTGACCTGGGGCAAGCCACTTCACCTCTGAACTGAAGCGTTCTCACTTGTAGTGCTGATATTTGCCTCTCAGGGCTGATATCTGCCTCTCAGGATGAACTTATTTTTATGTTGCAAAGCATTTGGAACAGGAAGTTTGACAAGTGACTGCTGTTAAGCACAAGTGCTCTCTTTCAGATTCACTGATATTTCTGCTTGAAAAACTAACTGATGGAGGGAAGGAGAGTATAGAAGGGGTAAGGGGACAGTGTATTGGCACCAGAACTTTGGTGGAGGGCAAGGGAAGCAGTTTCACACACTGAGATGTGAAGTTGTACTCCCAAATTACGTACTGTTGTAAATGAATCAATTACGAATCAATACAATTTTGAAGGGAAAAAAAACTGGACGTAACATACAACATTGGTCCAGTGTCCACACTTTCCACTCTCGTTCTGTGCCCCCTGGTGGGGGGGGGCTGCTTGGATAGACTGCATGGACAGGTTCCTTTGTGCTTTGGCTTTTGGTTGACTTTGGCCAGTGGACAGGAGATTGGAGGAAGAGAAGAGAAAGAGGCTGGGGTATTTGTTCATCCGGGGCTCTTTGAAGGCTGGCTGAGCTTGCAATGGCCTTCACAGTATCTGAGAGGGAGCCCTCTCCACACAGTACTCTCTCCCCTTTGGGTTTCACTCACTTGGTTCACTCTTTGTCCTTGTTTTCACAAGCCCCAATTACTGAGTTTGTAGACTCCCTCTGCCCTGCTCACTCCTTTGCATATAATCCCTTTATTCAAAATTCCTAACAATACTTCACTTAAGGGTGCCATCTTCCCTGGCTGGGTCTCTGTGTTCAGGAGTTAAACTGCTTTGAGGGCCACCACAGGAAATATCCTTACACCATTCATTGCCTGGGGCCTTGGTGCTCCTCCACAAATCTTGATGAAACTGGGCCTGAACCCAAATTCAAGGATGTGTGTGAGCCTCACTACTTCCGCCCACTGTGTCCTGCTGCGGTCTGTGCCCCTGGATCGCCTTCTGGTTCACCTGGGATCAGACCCAGAGGTGAAGTCCCACCCCTTGTCCACTGTCTTAAGAACTTGGGACACATTCAACATTTTGTGATGTTCTGTGACTTTGCTGAAGAGTGGGGGGGGGGGAGGGTGAAGGGAACCCCGCCCCCAGGCATCCCACCCATACTTTTGTCAATTTTGACCACTTCTGAAAGTGGTTCTCCTCCCAAATGAACCCCCAGGTTCTGCCATCTCACTCGACCCAACTCCTCACTCTCCTGGCTCACCAGGGGAGTTTTCCAATTGGATCATCTCTGACAGCTTAGTCTGCTTTCTACTCTGGAATTCCATAACACAAAACCCACTTCATCCAATAAACAGTCCAGCAAGTTGCCCAATGTACCCCACATTTATGCTAATTCCTTAGTTAGTCCACTGACAATTACGTCTCTATGATCCTGCAGTGGATACAAGAGAAGTGGAGAGTTTGGGAGCGGTTGGCAAGAAATAAATCAAAGGACTTAGAGAACCAAGTGTTTACCCCAGGACTGTAAAGACCACTAGCCTAGAGGACTCAATGCTTTTTTACCTATGTTTCCAATAGCCACCCCTACATAGCTTAAAGGGCTTCTCTAGATCAATAACAACCCCTCCTTTGAAAATTGAGAGAATAAAAATCCAAGTATAGAAGAAGCCCCTGTCCAGGCGTTGTGGTGCTTTACCTGGGACTCCATCCTCTTGGAGTAAGAGGTAAGCTGGTGGTGAGGCCCTGGGCCTGGAACCTCTTTGGCCAGAGTGACTTCAGGTGACTGCAGACCCAGAGCACAAAGGCTCAGCCAACACCCACTGGCAGATGCATCTGGGCAAGGAGTCCAAAAGGATCCTAAAATGCTACTAGGATGACCTGAGGGCACTGGCCTTCTCACCCTGCAGGGCCTGCACTCAGGCTACTGCCTCTGCCAGTACCAGTTTTGTCCCCTCACAAACAACAAAATCTGAGACCAGGTGGGAACACTTAAGAGACTAAGCCTCTCTGAAAGGCCCAGGGATTGTGGGGTAAGTTCCATACAGTAAAAAAGAAAGAAAAGCACAGAGCAACACACAGAAACAAAAACCTTCTACCCAGGTCTGTACCTTCCCCAGGACCCCTAACCTGAGGTCCCTTCTTCACTCTGTGCACCTGAGCTGAGAGTAACTCCTGATATCTTCAATGCTCAGAAGCAAGTCTCTGGTTCCCTGGGACACCTCTCCCTCCAGGGATAACTCTTGTCTCTGTCCTGCTGAGCTTTCCACAGAATGTTAGGAAAACCCATTCTCCTGACAAAGACTTCTAGACTCACATGGATAATAATCTCAAATAATAATCTAATACCTAATAATCTAATCACGTAATCAATCACCTAATAATCTTAAATACAGTTCTCAAATTCCGGGCTACCCCGTCTGACAGGAGTATGTATGGAACATTAAAAGCTGAGTTGAATTTGGGTGGTGTGACAGCTAAACCCAATACATTTCCAGAATTCAAAATTCTTGGGATCTAGTTTATTTCTGGTTTGCTTCATTACAACATATGTTGGTGATAAGGTCAGAATGAGTTTAGTGAAGGGGAAAAAAAAATCATAGCTGAGGGAAGCAACCATGGCAGGGGATTAAACTCATGTTTGATATGTTCAGAATGTATTTTTGATATTTTTTAAAACCATTTTTAATATAAATATTTTGTCTCAACACTCTAGACTTTTTTAAAAAAAGATTTATTTTTTTAAAAGATTTATTTATTTATGTATATAAGAACTGGGGTACAGGCCAGAGGTGTGGGCAGCGAGAGGATTCACCAGAGACAGAGTGGGGAGCAGAACAGGCAGATTGACTGAAATACACTGCTGAGGGGAGCAGCGGGCAAGTCAGGAAAGGTCTGTTGCACCAACTGGGTAACTCCCTGGCGAGGGATTGAACTTATGCTGCAGTGACTGCAGATAGCTTCATAGGCTGCGTCTTAACCTTTTTGCCACCAGGATATCCAAAATAAAAAGATTTATTTATTTATTTTAAAAAAGATTTATTTATTTATACAAGCACTGGGTACAGTCAGAAGCGCGGGAGGGTGAGAGAATTCACCAGAGCCAGAGCGGGGAGCAGAGCAGGCAGAAGGACCGAAGTACACTGCTGAGGGGAGCAGCGGGCGGCAGGAGAGGTCTGCGCGCCATGTGGGACCCTCGCCTGGCGGCCAGGAATCGAACCAGCGCTGCAGAGGCTGCGGGCAGCTTTGCAACCCAGCGCTCAACTACTGTACCACCGGGGAGGCCCTAAAAAGATTTATTTTTATTTATTTATGCATATAAGAACTGGGATGCAGGCCAGAGGTATGGGAGAGCGGGGGAGGTTGGTGAGACCATTCACATGGATCATCAATCATGGCTGAGGGGAGCAGCTGTGGCAGGGGATTAAACTCATGCTGCAGTGACTGGTGATATCTCCATAGCGCTAAGACTTAACCCTTTGTGCCACCAGGGAGGTCCACAACACTTTAGACTCTTAATGTTGCTCAACCCCCAATTTATTAGTTTGCATTTTCTTAGCATTATCTTTCCTCATGTTTTCTGCCTTTCTGTTTTATAACATCTTTTGTACAGAAAACATAGTTGGGAGGTTGTTGCTTTTTGCCCAGCTAAGTATTTATTATGTTCTATTGTTTCTCCTTCACTAGATTTCATGATTTCTTCTGTATTCATTTTTCCTATTTCCCCTTTAAATTGCCTTATGTTTCAACAAAGCCATTGAAGTCTATTTTTCAACAATGCCAAGTGAATCCATGATTTTCAGGGACCCAGACCCTTATGTTTTTTTTTTAATAATAAATTTTATTTTTATATTCCCCATACAATTGCAATCCCCCCATTTTGACCCCAATCCCTCCCCTTTCGCCCCCCACCCCCCAAAAAGAAAGTGTCTCCGGTTCATAGTTTTTTGTTGATTTTGATTTTCACTTTCTTATAGTTATTCATTTTCCTGGTCCCTTATTTAAGTTTTCTAGATTCCTGCTACGAGTGACACCATCCCCTTATGCTTTTTTTAAATCAAAGTATAATTGACAGGGCGGGCGGGCGCGGCGCCGCGAGGCAGCCATGCCGGGCCGCCTGCTGCGGGGCCTGTGGCAGTGTTGGCGCCGTTGTAAGTACCACTTCGTACCCAAGATTGCGCTGAACCTACGCACAACCCAAGAACCCTCCGATATGTTCCAGAGGAATCCAAAGGCAAAATTATCTCAGATGAAGATGTCCTAGGAACATTACTGAAAGTTTTCCAGGCGCTATTCAAAATGATTTCAATAAGCAGTCAGATATCTTGACTATGCTTCTAGAATCTGTTAAATCAAAATATCAAGACCTACTATTAGCTCATCATCCAAGGGTGAAACTGCTTGAACACAGACATCAACAGCAAAATATCTTTAAACCAGAAGAAATTCTTTGTAAGACGTTGGGTTTCAGTGTTTCTCAAGCAACTAGTTCATTGATTTCTGCTTGGAAAGGGTGTCTTCGTTACTAAAGGATTGGTACCAAAAGGCAAGGTTGTATCTATGTATCCTGGTACAGTAGTATATCAGAAGTATGAGCCAATCTTTTTCCAGTCCATTGGAAATCCATTTATTTTTAGATGCCTGGATGGAGTACTTACTGATGGAAATGACAAGGGAATTTCAAGTTGTATACAGATCTTGCAATGGGAGGGATCGACTTGGTCCTTTATTTTTTTTTTATTTATTTTTTTTTTATTTTTTTTTTATTTATTTATTTTTTTTTTTATAAATTTTATTGTTATATTCCCCATACAATTGCAGCTCCCCATTCTGACCCCAATCCCTCCCCTCCCGCCCCCGCCCCCCCAAAAGTGTCTCTGGTTCATAGTTTTTTGCTGATTTTGATTTTCACTTTCTTATAGTTATTCATTTTCCTGGTCCCTTATTTAAGTTTTCTAGATTCCTGCTATGAGTGAGACCATCCGGTATTTTTCTTTTTCTTTTTGGCTTATTTCGCTGAGCATGATCCCTTCCAGCGCCATCCATGTTGCAGCAAATTGCATGTGTTTATCTTTTTTGAATGCTGAGTAATATTCCATGGTATATATGTACCACATCTTCTTGATCCAGTCATCTATTTTTGGGCATTTGGGTTGTTTCCAAAGCTTAGCTATTGTAAACAGTGCTGCTATAAACATAGGGGTGCAGGTGTTCTTTGGAATTGATGTTTCTGTGTCCTTTGGGTAAATACCTAGGAGTGGAATTGCTGGGTCATATGGAAGCTCTATGTTTAGTAGGTCCAGAAATCTCCACACAGCTTTCCACAGTGGTTGGACCAGTTTGCACTCCCACCAACCGTGCAGAAGAGTTCCTTTTTCTCCACACCCTCGCCAACATTTGTTGTTGCTAGTTTTTTTAATATGTGCCATTCTCACTGGTGTAAGATGGTATCTCATGGTAGTTTTGATTTGCATTTCCCTGATGACAAGTGATGTTGAACATTTTTTCATATGCCTGTTGGACATTTGCATTTCCTCTTCAGAGAAGTTTCTTTTAAGCTCTTCTGCCCATTTTTTGACTGGATTATTTTCTTTGTTGTTGTTGAGACTCATCAGCTCTTTGCAGATTTTTGTGATCAGTCCTTTATCATTAGTGTTGGGTGCAAAAATGTTCTCCCAGTTGGTGGGGTTTCTCTTTGTTTTTGTTATTGTCTCTTTTGCTGTGCAAAAGCTCTTTAATTTGATATAGTCCCAGCTGTTTATCTTTGCCTTCACTATCACTGCTTTGGGTGATGTGTCTGTAAAGATGTCTTTGATGTGCAAATCACGTAGTGTTTCGCCTATATTTCCTTCTATATATTTTATGGTTTCAGGTCTTATGTCTAGTTCTTTAATCCATTTTGAGTTGATTTTTGTGTATGGTGTGAGGTGGTGGTCAAGCTTCATTCTTTTGCATGTAGCGACCCAGTTTTCCCAGCACCATTTATTGAACAAACTTTCTTTGCTCCAATGCATAGTCTTTGCTCCTTTGTCAAAGATTAGTTGACCATAAACCTGTGGGTTTATTTCTGGATTTTCTATTCGATTCCATTGGTCTGTATGTCTATTCTTGTTCCAATACCATGCAGTTTTGATGATTATGGCTTTGTAGTATAGTTTGAAGTCTGGGAGTCTGATGCCTCCATTCCCTTCTTTTTTTTTCAGGAGAGCTTTGGCTATTCGGGGTTTTTTGTGATTCCATATGAATTTCATCAATAATTGTTCTATTTCTTTGAAGAATGACATTGAAATTTTGATTGGAATAGCATTGAATCTGTATATTGCTTTTGGAAGGATGGCCATTTTAATAATGTTTATTCTTCCAATCCATGAGCAGGGGATGTCTCTCCATTTCTTTGTGTCTTCTTCTATTTCTTTTAACAGTGTTTTATAGTTTTCTTTGTATAGGTCCTTTACCTCTTTTGTTAGATTTATTCCCAAATATTTGATTTTTTTTGTTTCAATAACAAAAGGGATGGTCTTTTTGATTTCTTCTTCTTCAGATTTATTGTTTGTGTATAGGAAGGCTACTGACTTTTGCGTGTTGATTTTGTATCCTGCCACTTTACTGAACTGATTGATGAGTTGAATTAGCTTTTCTGTGGAGTTTTTGGGGTTCTCTATGTATAATATCATATCGTCTGCAAATAGTGATAGTTTGACTTCTTCTTTTCCTATTTGGATTCCTTGGATGTCTTTCTCTTGTCTTATTGCCCTGGCTAGGACTTCCAGTATTATATTGAAAAGCAATGGTGAGAGTGGACATCCTTGTCTTGTTCCAGATCTTAATGGAATTGCTTTCAGCTTTTCACCATTGAGAATGATACTGGCTGTTGGCTTGTCATAGATGGCCTTTATGATGTTGAGGTATGTTCCTTGTATCCCAAGAATTTCAAGGGCTTTTATCATGAATGGGTGTTGCACTTTGTCAAAAGCTTTCTCAGCATCTATTGATATTATCATATGGTTTTTATATTTCTTTTTGTTGATGTGTTGGATAACGTTGATTGATTTTCGGATGTTAAACCATCCTTGTGCCCCTGGAATGAATCCAACTTGGTCGTGGTGAATTATCTTATGGATACATTGTTGGATTCTGATAGCTAAAATTTTATTGAGGATTTTTGCATCAGTGTTCATTAGGGAGATTGGCCTGTAGTTTTCCTTTTTTGTGTTGTCCTTGTTCGGTTTTGGTATTAGTGTAATGTTGGCTTCATAGAACGTGTTTGGTATTATCCCTTCCTTCTCAATTTTTTGGAAGAGTTTGTGAAGGATAGGCACTAATTCGTCTCTGAATGTTTGGTAGAATTCATTTGTAAATCCATCAGGTCCTGGGCTTTTGTTTTTGGGGAGGTTTTTGATTACCATTTCAATTTCGCTAATTGTAATTGGTCTGTTTAGGTGTTCTATTTCTTCTTTATCTAGCTTTGGGTGATTGTAGAGTTGTAGGAATTTGTCCATCTCCTCTAGATTGTTAAACTTGTTTCCATATAACTGTTCATAGTAGTTACTGATTATTCTTTTGATTTCTGCTGTGTCTGTTGTGATTTCTCCTCTTTCATTGATGATCCTGTTTATTTGTGCTTTCTCCCTTTTTTCCTTTGTGAGCCTGGCTAGGGGTTTGTCTATTTTATTGATTTTTTCAAAGAACCAGCTCTTGGTTTCATTGATCTTTTGGATTGTTTTTTTAGTTTCAATTTCATTTATTTCTGCTTTGGTTTTTATTATTTCTTTTCTTCTACTGGTTTTGGGGTTTTCTTGTTGTTCTTTTTCTAGATCTTTGAGCTTCGAGATTAGGTTGTTTCTTTGCGTTCTTTCTTGTTTCTTGATGTGAGCTTCTATTGCTATATATTTGCCTCTTATTACTGCTTTTGCTGCATCCCATACATTTAGGATATTGGTGTCCTCCTTGTCGTTCAATTCAAAAAATTTTTTAATTTCTTCTTTGATCTCCTCATTAGTCCAATGGTCTTCCAGTAGTGTGGTTTTTAATCTCCATGAGGTAGGAAAGTTCCTTGCCTTCTTTTTATGGTTTATTTCTAGTTTGATGCCTTCATGGTCAGAAAAGATGGTTGATATGATTTCAATCTTGGTATATCTGTTGATGTTTGTCTTGTGCCCCAGTATGTGATCGATCCTGGAGAATGATCCGTGTGCGCTTGAGAAAAATGTGTACTCCATTTTTTTGGGGTTTAGTGTTCTATAGATGTCTGTTAAGCCCAATTGCTCTAGGTCTTTATTTAGAGCTTTGGTTTCTTTACTTATTTTTTGTCTTGTTGATCTATCCATTGTTGATAGTGGTGTGTTGAAGTCTCCCACTACGTATGTGTTTTCTCTGATGTCTGTTTTCAGAGAGGACAACAGTTGTCTGATATATTTTGGTGCTCCTTCGTTTGGTGAGTATATGTTAATGAGTGTTATTTCTTCTTGAAGTATTGTCCCCTTGATCATAATGTAGTGACCGTTGGGGTCTCTTTTTATCTTTTTGAGTTTGAAATCTGTTTTATCTGATATAAGTATAGCTGTTCCTGCTTTCTTTTTTGGTCCATTTGCTTGTAGGATTGTTTTCCATCCTTTAACTTTGAGCCTATTTTTATCTTTTGTAGCTAAATGTGTTTCCTGGAGACAGCAAAAGGTTGGGTTTTGTTTCTTAATCCAGGCTGCAACTCTGTGTCTTTTTATTGAAGAGTTTAGTCCATTTACATTTAGAGTTAATATTGATATGTTAACATCTGTATTTGCCATTGTGTTTGTCTTTCCTTTGATTTTATTTATTTATTCTTTTAATAACTTTTTTTTTTTTTTGGCCTTCTTTCATTGTTATTCGTCGCTCTGAGGTTCTGGCTTTAGGACTCCTTGTAGTATTTTTTGGAGTGGGGGTTTAGTTGCAATGAAATTCCGGAGTTTCTGTTTGTCTGGGAAGGTCCATATTCTTTCTTCAAAGAGGAAGGAGAGCTTTGCGGGATAGAGTATTCTTGGTTGGCATCTGTTTTCTTGGAGTCTGTTGACTATGTCCCTCCACTCTCTCCTTGCCCGTAGTGTTTCTTCGGAGAAGTCTGATGTCAGCCTGATTGGTTTTCCTTTGAATGTTATCTGTTTCTTCCCTCTTGCCAGCTTCATTATTTTTTCCTTGTCCTGGATTCTTGGGAGCTTTACTATTATGTGTCTTGCTGTATTTTTCCTTTCGTCGTGGAAGTTTGGTGTTCTTCTTGCTTCTTGTATATCAATTTTCAGCTCCTTCTCCACATTTGGGAAGTTCTCTTCAATTATCTCTTTGAATATTTTCTCTGTTCCTACATCTCTCTCCTCTCCTTCTGGTATTCCTATAACTCTTATATTTCCTTTCCTCATGGAGTCAGATAGTTCCCGAAGTCTTTCTTCGTTCTTTTTCCTTCGTACTTCTCTTTCCTTTTCTGTTTTGGTTCTTTTTATTTCTGTGTCTTCAAGATTACTTATTCGTTCTTCCATTTCATCTATTCTGCTTTCATTGCTTTTCCCAGAATTCTTTAGTTCTTCCATTAATTCTTTGATCTCCTGCATTTCTTTTACTTCCCTCTTTAGGGACTCAATTTCTTTCTTCTGACCATTGTTTTCCCTCTCTAGGGACTCAATTGCATTCTTCTGAATGTTGATTATTTTTCCCTTATCATTGTTTTCCTTTATGACTTCTGTCAGTTTTTTAATCACGGCAATTTTAAATTCTCTTTCTGGAAGGCTCAGAAATTCTTCCAAGTTATTGTCGTTGCAATCTGGGGGCTGGCTTTCTTTTTGTGGTGTGCTTTTTCTCTGGAGAGTTGCTAGGTTGCGTGTGGTTCTTCTCCTCCCTACTGTCTGTTTTCTAATTTGCCGTATGCGTTGGGACACTGTGTTGTTGGGACTTGCCGGCATCTTGGGTGGGCTTCTCTGTTCCCCTCTGGTTCTTCCAGGAGTCATCTGTCAGTTTCAAGCAGCCTTTACTGGAGAAAGGTCCCTGTTCTAAAATGCCGATGTGGGGACACACTCCCCTGTGCGCCTGGTCTGCCCCGGCGGTGGGTTCCTGCTCCCCTCTGGGCTTGGACTGCAGGCCAGAGGGGGTCTGGCGTGGGCGAACTTCCCCCGCTCACCTCTGGCTCCTGAGGAAGCCTTCTGCAGGTAGTCTTTACTGAAGAAATGTCCCTGTTCTAAAATGGTGATGTGGGACACACTCCCTGCGCTTCTGGTCTCTGGCACACTCTTCTGCGCGCCTGGTCTGCCCCGGCTGTGGGTGCTCGCTCTCCCTGTGGGCTCAGACTACTTGTTCAGAAGGGGCCCGGTGTGGGCTAACTCCCCAGCTGGCCACTAGCTCCTTCAGTAGCCTGTGCTGGGGTCAAGTCGCTAGGTGGCACCAGAGATCTCTCCTAGAGCCCTTGGGGAGCTGATTTTCCACCCCGTGGGACAGGGAGCAGAGCGGGGATGGTAGGGTACACCTCAACGGCTTTGGGGTGCTGTGTCTGCCTTGTGCCCCACCGTCGTGGGGAACCCACGCCCCTAATTTCGTGCCCCGGGTCTCAGTTCCAAAGCCCTCAGTTCCAGGACGCGGGCTGTAGCCCAGATCAGTGGCGCGGGAATGGCGCCTTTTGAATCCCGCTCCCCTGCCTGGGCGCCTTGTTCCTGCTCACTCAGGGAGGGCCTCCGCCGTCTCCCCGCAAGCCTAGGTCGCAGGCGCGGGGACCTGGGCAGCTGCAATCCGAGCGCCGCTTTCGCGCAAGCTTACCAGGCGGCCGGGGCTGTGTGCTGGTGCTGGTCTCCTCCTGGTGGGCGGGGCGCTCTTTAATGGCGCGTGGAGCTCACCTCCGCGGTGGATCCTGCAGGGTTCGCCTCAGCTCCCGTTCACGGGGTGTGGTGGCAGAAATAGTTCCTTTCCACTCACAGTCCCGCTTGCTGCATCGGTTTTTCTTGTTGGGCGTTTTGGTTTGTTGTTTCCCTTGTCTCTGCCGGTCGGAGAGTGCCGCCTCTGTGGGCGGGGGAGGGGAGCAGGGTTCTGCGCTTCCCTCCCTTCTCGTCCTCTTTTATGGCAACTTTCTTCTTCGGGCAGTTTGCTGGAGTCGTCCGTTTATCTTCCGTGTCCCAGTTCTCACTGGGACCTGCCGCTTTTCCTCCCTATTAACTTTTTTTAATGGGAGATCTTACTCGCAGCGTCTCCTCGCCGCCATGTTGCTCCGCCCCCCCACCAGTTCCATCTAGAAGACTCGACTTGGTCCTTTAAAAATGAGTGATAGTACATGGCTCACATCAGAAATTCATAATCCACCGGCTATAGGACATTATGTCAACAATTGTTCAAATGACAGAGCAGCTAATGTCTGTTATCAGGAATTTGATGTGCCTGCAGTTTTCCCTATAGAACTGAAGCAGTCTCTTCCAAACATTGCCTACAACTATTACTAAGCCTACTTCGATGTGCTATTCTTGTTGCACTCAGAGATATCAAGCAAGAAGAGCTTTTTCAAACTACTATACAATTGTCAGCTAGCTCTGCGAGTTGCAAATTAGCTTTGGAACTTCAGCGGCCTCCCTGATGGCACAAGGGGTTGAGACACAACCTATGAGGCAGTCTGTGGCCACTGCGACACCGGTTCTATCCCCTGGCCAGCCAGGGAGGAACCCACGTGGTGCAGCAGACCTCTCCTGGTTTGCCCGCTGCTCCCCTCAGCAATGTACTTCAGTCAATCTGTCTGATCTGTTCCCCACTCTGTCTCTGGTGAATCCTCTCACCATCCACACCTCTGGCCTGTACCCCAGTTCTTATGTGCATAAATAATCTTTAAAAAAAACAAAGTATAATCAACATACAGCATAGTTAGTTTCTGGTGTACAATGATCAGGCCCTTTTAATCTTAATGCCCCTCCATCTGTGAGGTGGCTGCCATGACTCACCTCCTGTGGACACGGCAGCCAGAGAAAAGGACAAGAGCGAGGGCCTGTCCCAGGAACTGTAATGTGACGTCCAGTCAATCAGTGAGCCGGAACTCCGTCACCTGCCCGCACCAGTGACAACGGAGGCTGAGAAAAGCAGAAGTGTGGAACCCTTTCCACTTTCTGAAAACTGGGTTTTGAAGCCAGGATTGGAACACCACAAACTGTGTTTCTCCCTTGTTGGCTGTCTCTACAATTAGTTCCAAGGAGGCCACAGAGGGAAAAGAGAAGGTGGAAGAAACTGCTTCTTCCTAATTTGCTGGCTAAGCCCTTTATGTCACCCCAGGGATGGTCCTGCACCCCAGTAGCATCACTGGGTTCCAGTCTCCAACTTCTTTTGGTACTCCCAGAATTGGAGTCCTGAGAAGAAAGGTCCATAGTCTGGGATGTAGAATTAACAAAAACTACATTTGTACAAGTTAGGGACAAGAGTCTTTCCTATCCCCTAAAATAAGTCAAAGCAAACATGAATTTGATCTTTCATCATTTATCAAACTGTACAGAAATACCAGTTTGTCCTCATGAAATCTTTTACCAAATATCAGGTAATTTATTTGTGTTTCCCAACACCCCCCCATCCCCTCTTTAAATATAAGCTCCCCAAAAGCGGTGATTTTTGCTTTGACTACTGTTCTAATAAGTAGCTGGAACAATGACTGAGAACTAGTTGCATTGACTCACTCAGTAAAACATTGTGGTGAGATGAGGTCATACCTGTAACAAGATGGGGTGGGGGAACAGATCATCTAGGGTCTTGCAGGCCTTCATAAGGACTGGCAGTGAGTGCAATGAAGAATCATTCTAAGTTCTGGTGCAGAAGGAGTGACCCTGGGCTGTAGGAGGCAATATTGGAAGCAGGGAGACAGCTATGAGGCAAGTATTGTAATTTGGGGGGGGGGGGAATGAAGACACAGATATGGGCGATAGCACTGGAAATGGGGAGAAGTGGTTGAATTCTGGATTATTTTACAGGTGGTAAACAATTTCCTCACTGGTATGATATAGGCTGAGAGAGCAAGTGGTGAGAAAGTTGTTCTGGCTTTAGCAGATTATGGAGCGGTCACTGATTATGACAGATTGTGGGAATATGCTTGAGGTAGGGTGAGAGCAGTCTTAAGAACTCAGTGTTGGGTATGTTATGTTTAGACTGTCCCCAAGGCAGACGGATCTGTGTCTGGAGTTCAGGTACGTAGGGGCATAAATGAAAGCTTCATTGTTTATGAATAATTAGCTTAAAATGAATACAGAGAGGAGGAATAAGGTCTGAACACCCTGCAGTTAAAGGGTCTTCAAGAAAGAATGAATTTTATCACAGAAAGGGAATGTGAGGTTTTTCTAAGGTAATAAACACCCTAAAAGGGGGGGGGGGGAAATCAGGTGATATTTATGACAGGAAAGAACAAGCAAATTATGAACATAATTTAAAGATAGAATTTATTCTCTGATGGTTTACTCATGCAAACTGCACATAAAAGAAAATAGTACAGTTTGTGTAACATTGCAAATATAAGGACTCAAAATGCTAGGTACAGAAGTAGTGTGACATCCTGAAAGTCAAACTGGAATTTGTGTTTATACAACTAATAATGATCTTTATTTGCTGAATACAGACTGATTTACAATGAAAGTTTTGCTAATCTTGGTAAGCTCATTAACCGTTTACATGACTTCTTACATCTATGTAGTTTTATTTTACAGTTGCAAGAATTCCTGTTACAAAAGAACTTAAACTTACATAAATAATAAAATGAAAGAAAAATGCACTGAAGGACTGGAGAGTGAAAAATTGAGGCTTTTCCTAACCCATTCAAACTACAATAAAAAACAGCCTTCTTGCAGAATTCATGTTTTGTGCCTTTGAGATCAACTCCTTAAACATAACTATGGCAAACTCATGATTGAAAATTGATTTCTTAAAAATTATAAAATCTGTTTAAAAAACTTAAAATTGGCAACAAAAATGCTCACTTGAAATAAGCTGAACAATAAAATTCCTATTATCTTCATACTTAAAAAGTCCTGAAATGTCATTTGTATAATTTGAATGTTTCCCAGTTTGGAACTTAGGCAGGTGGGAGATTTCCTGGAATTATCAAGGATATTCCATATAGATTTTTTAAAATGTCAGTCTCATTAGAAGATGGCACTGAGACCTTAGCAAATAGTGTAGTATGGATGCAGAACAAACTACACAACTTATTATAAATGCATTACAGATATTTACATAATGGAATCCTGCTTGAATGCCAGAAGTTGCTACTGGGTAGGACTCATAACTATTTTACAAAGTTTACACACATCTACTACTTTATTTTTAACAATTTAGTCTATTTTAAAATATTGTACTGTGTTTTGAACATAACCGCAGAATAAAAATAGATAATGGCACATTAGAAAACTCAATATCCCACAGATGACTGGATAATGAGAAAAGTGTACCTACAATCATGTCATCAGAAACAAACTACATCATGGAATGTTAGTTATCCAAGCCTGCACAGTAATGACATTTTAAATTGCAATCATCTATTGGCCAGCATCACACTGAAGGCATCGTTAAAACATTCAAGCAAAGATTGCTGGCATAAACTATTGGAAGACACATACACACACATATACATACACACTCTCTCTCTCACTCTCGCTTCCCACATTATAATTACATTGTTCTAAAGATAGATACTGTTTTTTTTTTTTTCCCACGAGAAACATTATCAAAATTTGCTACTAAAAGATGACAGTGCTTTCACAAGAATAAGTACAAGTTAGCTTGCAAATACAAGACAATGGGGGTAAACAGTCTTAAATTTTCTAAGTAGTAATTTTTTAGGCTTTTCTGGCAACCATACCATACTTGATTATGCATAAACTTCTCAAATTGTAACCTGAAATCTGCAAAAAAAAAAAAAAAAAAAAAAACAACTCCTCCCCCCCAAAAAAACAACCAACCAAAAACCTAATTTCAAAAACATTATTAGGTATTTGAGAACCCTGTATCGTACATTATATAATTTCATATTCTAGTAGCCTCAAAACATAGGGTTTAAAATAGTGAATTTAAGACATAAAAAGTAAAAAATAGTCATTTTTGAAATGATAAAGGATCCAAAAATTCATGTCTACTTAAAATCTTAAAGAAAACGCACTATTATTAGCAATATTCAGTTTAAGAGGGTGCATAAAGCACTCTATGTCTTTTACCATGTTTTCACTCACTTAAAAAGTGTTCTCTAATGTTTTCTTTTGCATAATGTGCAAAATAAAAGGCAAAAAGATTAAAAGCAAATTTCTATCTTTCTTTTGCTAGTGCTTGTTGACCTTGCTAACTTACAAAGTCAAGAGGGACTATGCGGAACTTTGGTATAAATGATAACTACTATCACAGTTGAGGGTTAAGAGGTGGTCAAAAAAATGGAAGTGGGAAGAGAGATTCAGTAACACCCCCATTTATTAAAACACCACCAAATTAAAAGTGAAATAAACCACAATGAATTATAATACAATTTACACATTTAGCACAGAAAAATTAATAAATCTAACAATATTTATAAAAAAAGCAAAATCAGTCTTTTTTCTAGAGACTAAAAACTGTTGTTCAGTCTGATCATCAACTGCTGCTACACGAACTTTAGAGCCAAATTTAATTTCAAGTAAAAAAAAAAAAATTTACAACCACAGATTTCGCATAAATGGAAACTGGTCTTTCCTTGATTTCCTTTGAAGTCACTAGTAAGTATCTAAAACTGTTGCACTGCAGGTTTTTAATCAACTTCCTGAGGGTTGTGACTGGGAGGAAGGAGTCATAACAATCTGTGAAAGCGCGGGTTCTGTACTCTGGTCCGCCATCTGGGTGAGGACTGAAGTGGCTACAGCTTCTGCCTTGGAGGTTGAACTGACTCCATTGGATGTGCTGACGGAACTATGCTGTATAGCTTCAGCATGTGGGCTACTCGGCACTGATAGGTCCTCCGAACTATCATCTTTATCAGCAGCTGAGTCGAGAAAAGAAAAATGGCTGAATTTCTTAAATAAAACATCTGTGAGACTATATCAGTAAGTTAAAAGAAGGTATTTTTACAAAATCAGTTTTTAGAGGTTGGTATGACTGCAACTGAGTAATTGAGGTAGCTTCCAAGTCAGGAAGTAGGTAATTTTATCTGCAACAGTCAAATGAAGGCGCATGCACATGGAAACATCTGGGAGCCCAGTGTCTCAAAGAACAAAGCTAAATAGTGTTAAGAAAGAAAATGGGGCAGGAATTTGGGAGATAGCCTCTTTTAGATATAATCAGATACTTATCAAGCAACACGTTCAACAAAACCAGTCAGTTTGCCTCTACACCATTCTTAGTATAAAAAAATTTATAAGCACATGCATAAACAAATGAATTCTTACATACAAATTATATCTTCAAATTATTCCCTCTGCATTCTCTACAACTATATTTATTCAGGCTGACTCTCCATCTACTGCGGCAATGGATGATTACAACACCTGATTCTAATGATGCATACACATGAGAATAAGCATTATTTAGAATCTAAATGCCACCAGCTGTTATAGTTGCATGAATTAATTGGGATTCAAATAAAAATCCATAATACAACTCTAGATACTGAAACTGAAAAGATTCAGGAAAGGGTATTCTAAATATTTATGAAAATGAATCTACCAATTTTAAGGCTTTAAAAACAACATATCTCCTACCTCTTATTTTACAGAATAGAATCCAGGAATTTCACTTAGTGAAAAATTTCATATGCACAACAATGTATGAAGCTATGAGACACAAGAATAACATGAACACCTGTGAACCCAGCTCCCCAATGTAAGAAGGAGAACACAGCGATTAACACTGATGCTTCCTAGAGGCTCCTCTTGCCACCAAAGGTAATCAACATTCTCCCTTGTTTTCTTTGAGGTTTAACCATATAGGTATGTATGTCTAAAGATTACTACTTAGCTTTGTTCACTTCTGAATATTCTACAAACAGTATCTTACTGCATGTATTCTTTGGCACCTCTTTTTCACTTGGCATTAAAATAATTTTTCTTTAGTGGTTGGAAGTGACAAAAAGCAGCCTTCTATCAAATTTGATAATGCATACTGGGCTGCTTGCTTACTAAAATGGCTGGATCCCACGAAGCAGGACTTAGCCTATGATTTGCAATGTGGAAGATGGAGGGGAAAGAATCTTGCAAGCACAAATTTAGTTCAAATAAAATCCCTCATTTTGAGTGTTTCCTGAATTTTGACCCATTTACCTCAAATTCATGCATTTTTGAGAAGATTTTAAAATGTATCAATGAGACAGAATCTTGTCTCTACAGGCAAATAGACCCCCCATCATTAAAATGTGCTATAAATGTAGAAACCATTTCCCTAGGTAAAAATTTGACCTCGATAGAATTTCAAAAATTATAACCAGTAATTCTTTTTAAATTAAACAAAATACTTTTATGATCAAGCAATAATGAATGTTATAATATTTAATACTCAGTTATTTAAATAGCCAATACAAATGCTATGTGTTCAAAACAAAACTCTTACAATGGTAGATTAACTGGCAAGAATGTTAAACAGATAAGTTCTTGCTCCTTTTACCACTACTTTCAACAGAAGACAAACTGACATTTCTCTCAGTGTTAAGTTCTGGGGACACACATGCCAGCTTTCAAAAATGCAGAGGGTAATAATCTGTGATGAGTGGTATAAGGACATGTAAAAATAGTGGAAACAATAACTCAAAATGAAACAATAAATTTTAAGGGACAAGTGTTTATCTCCAGACTTTCATTATTACATAAAACAAATCTTTAAGCTATACAAAGAACCAGGAACTCATTTATAAATTATGTACTTGTTAACTTTATATGTAAAGTACTTTCATAATGTGGTATCTGTCCCTATGTCCAGTTCTCTAATATGTGAACAAAAAATTACTATAATACAAGCACTAGGAAGATACAAGAGATCCTATTGTACCCAATGAATCTTTTCCAGCTCTACTTAAACTATAAGAACCCAGGTGTTTGACAACCGATCTCTATGAAATGCTCTATGTTCATAATTATTTTCATTAATGAAAATATAAGCTCTCAATTATGTTTGGGACCCACAAAGTTTTCCTTCTCACAATTACAGATTCTAATACAATTTTAATTATGCCCAGAGATCTAGAGAATACAAAATAGTGGCAGTTATTCTATGACTAAGAGGTTTCATAGGATTTGGGACTTTCAATGTTAAAGCTGAGACCCTATGACTTTATACTGTTACTACTAATTGCAAAATTTTGCAACACCACTTAACTTCTACAAAACTTTACATTTCTTTCACAAATGTTTTCAACAAATTAATCCTCATTACAGCTTACCACCACTGACAATTGTTCTGTGCTACACACTAAGTGTTAAGTATTTGTGAATTTCCCTACATTTTCTCCAAGATTTAAATATTCACCTATCTCTCTCTATACTTACTTAACTATTAAGCAACAGAGAAATCAATTTTCACAAATATTTCAAATTTGAAAACAGAAACTTTAAAATTTCTATAAAATCCAATTGGCTCCTAAGAAGGAAGATTGATTTTATGCTATAACTATACTTCAATTCGATTATCTAGATGACCAGACAGGGGAAAAAAATAGTAATAGTTTAAAAAAGAATTGTGTTATTCATTTCTTACATTCTCACAACAGTATAATAAATATTTACTAAAAGTTTATTTATCTAGATTTTTATTTAAGGTATAATATATAAAACAGATATTCTAAACATTTTTAAAAAAACCTTTAAAAATAATTACATAATTGAAAAATTGGCTAGCATTTATTGAGCATATTATTACTTGGAGAATATAGATAAAATGGTTAAGATCAATTAAAGTATAGATAATTCTGAATTTTTTTTACTTATTTATTTTTGCATAGAAGAACTGGAGTGTAGGCCAGGGGTGTGGGAGGTGAGAGCAGGCGGATTTACTGAAATACACTGCTGAGGGGGGCAGTGGGTGAGATAAGAGAGTTCTGCTGTGCCATGTGGGTCAGCTCCCTGGCCAAGGATTGAACTCAGGCCGTTGCGGTGGACCCTTGAGTGCTAGCATTGAGCCTTAAGCCCTAGGCCACCAGAAAGGCCCCAATAATTTTGAATTTAATGCAATTTAGGAGTTAACTCCCTTTTAATTTTAGAGAATCTTTTGTATAGTTCCTTTTGAACTATCAAAATTCAAGAGTGCTCTCTTGTTTAAGAAAATCATGTATGCATAATGCTGAACTCAGTAGCTTCTATAAGAAATTATGTTAAGTCAGAGGGGAGCCATAATGGTCTCATCCCTGCAGCAATCATTGTTAATACAAACCCCGAACATATTTCTATATAGTTCCAATTTACTTCTCAATGTGTTTCAATGTCCTGTCACAATGACTAGATATCAAAGGACTGAGATTTATATGCTCAAAACTGACAAAAATCAATGTTCTAAATATATACGGCAATAGAGAGTTGCTAAATCTACTCAATCTTGTAAATTAAAAAATATTGCCCATTCTGATGAAACTGCTTACAATGACTACAAGTAAAGATGGTGGCCATTAAGTTTTATCGTGAGCACCTGAGGAACTATTTGCATCCAATACAAAATGTTTCTTTCTTTTGAATTACTGACACTGGCAAATTAAAACGAAGTGGATACATATGGTTGAAACAATCTTCACATTTACAAATATCCTGAAATACCACTAAATCATAAAAACGAAAGCTGTGGGTTATATATTATGAATGTTGCCTAATGCATTCCCAGTTCTGTTATCTGTTACAAATTTGTGTACGATGGACAAAATTGGCCATTTATTCAAGAGTAACAGCTGGTTCCAACATTGTGCATCTTATCAAAAAAAGGAGGGCATTACAAGAAGGAAAAAGCACAATTAACCTCTAAAATGCTGAAAATCGTAGAATTTTGCTTTTTCTGAAAACAGTTAAGAGGAAACTTATAAGCAGATAATTTAAATACTGTTCTATTTTAGCATTTTTATGACTGAAAGCCCAATATAAAGGTTCAAAGTAAAAACATCGACTACTCTGATAACTAAGAGTGAATAGGATGCAATACATTATTAGTGAAGACAGCGAATTAAAAAAAAATATCATTATTGAATGGAGACTAAAAAGTTATCACCCTTTCAATCTAAGACAAAGTTTTACTCTAAGATGATAAATACATTCAGCACTTAAGAGTATATTTTGTTATTAACCCTTTTTGTTGATCTGTACTAACCCCTAGAAAAAGCTAGAAACAGGAAGTCACAACCTCAAGGAACTAAGAGGTATTCTCCTTACTCCATAGTAACGCCGCAGAATTTCTGGTATTTCATATTAAATATCAGATCTGCAGTCTCCATGTTTTTAATGGTAGCTTGGTTCACTCTGGCAGTATCTCACTGAGGTAGCCTCAGGCTGTAGGTAATGGAACATTACTCACTATGATAGCCAGATTTCTTCTGCATGGCAGTTACAGGGCAATCTTTATGAGCCAGAAGAAGCTGTTTCAGCTGTGCCACTTCATTTCTCAGCAGGGTGACTTCACTCTGGAGAAGAAAAAACTTATGTACCTTACCAACATCAAACTGAACGTATTTTTTTACTGTTTAAAACAAGAAAGATAAAGATATGAATTGGAGACCCCTAATGGAATGTCAAGGAATAAAATACGCTTCTTAAATGTTTAATCAGTATACCTTCATATTTCTATTATAGCATTTGTATAAAAATTGCAACTTTTATAAAAATTTAAGTAAGGTAATACCACAGCTGGATAACATATTTCCAAGTTACCATTTGCCTTGGCCTGCTTGTATGTTACATGTTGAAGACATTTTACTTTTACACGTTACCTGCTCTTTTTGAAAAATTTGAAACATCAAAGACATTGGATAAATTTTCAGACTCTATTCACTTGAAAATGAAAAATTTACCCTGGAAACTCAATTACACAAGTTTCTAGTATTTTTAAAAACTAGGAAAAGCTCCACAGGGAAAACTATAATTTAGATCCCTAAAATGCACTGCAAGGCACCGCAATGGACAGTGGAAACAGTAAAACTAGACATCATATTTAAGTGGCTTAGGTGTATTTGTGTTAGGGAGTTTGTACACAGTTAAATGTATATCTAAATCTAATAAGTCAGTGATTTGTCTTACTCCTTATTACAGAATAAGTACATAAGTGTTTGTTTGGAATGCATTAATCTGGTGGATTCTACATTAAAGTTCCAAATTGAGTGAGTCCATCTAATTACTTTTGGGTTACCCCAATATTTCTATAGGTCAAAACATTTAAATATTTCTGGGTTCAAACTACTGTGAAGGGTGGTCTCATATACCAGAATTATAAAAGATTGTGTGTTCTTATCTAAAAATATATATCCAGCTCTACTTCATATAACAGAAATTAATGAGAGAATCTATAGATGTTTCAAAATTAAGCTGATACAGCAGAGAAACTTTTTTTGGATTACTCTGGATTATTCATATCAAAGCTGTTTATCATCAATAGTGTCATTAATAAAGAGCTCTAATTAGCAGTACTGACACTAGTGATTGCAGCATTTTACAGAAAGGAAATTTCTAAATAAGCTTAATTATAAAAAGTAAAAGTGTACTGAATTTTCCTATTTGTACTTTGATCACTATACCTCTATTATTGTTCCAAATACGATATTCTAAATATAACTTACCCTATTAATTTCTCAGTTATTATGAACACCAAGTTCTATTCTGTGCTTTAATGCAGTGTTATCGCTTGTTATGGGGCATGAGGAACATACCAACACACTTACCTTGAACTGATTATGTTTCTGTCATTGATCACTTAAGGATGCCTAATGAGTCTAGTCTGCTAACTTACCCTAAATTCAGCTTTCTGGTTAAGACATTGAGGAATGCAAAATGAAGTATCTGAGTTTTCTATATACACCTGTTAACCGTTATCTTCTCATTTAATTTTGGGTTCATGGACAGAAATCTGAATAGTCAAGGTTAATGTAAGTCCAAATAAATATAGAGGTATTTGTAAATTAAATTTTTTGTTAGTAATCTATTAAATTCTTGTAATTTACTATTTCTAAATATTCATAATTACCATTAATTTGTGTGTTTACATATATTTTAGACATTTTAATATTTGGGTGTGCATGTATAATTAAGTATATTTATATAGTATTTATCACATTGGATGGTAATTTGTTTTACTTGTTTGCTACTTATGCCAGCTTGGAAATTTCTCAAGGGATTAATCTTTCAGCTTGAGTACACAGTTATATTTCAGAAGGAACCATAAAAACTTTAACGTCCAGGAGGTAAAAAATACTAATAGTTTAAATAACATAAAATTGGTTGAAGGTTCTCACCAACATAGATACAGTTAGTTTTCTTATTACAAAATAAAAAGTGACATATTTTACATCATCTCAATTATAGAATTTTTAAAAACACAGATGTCTTCTCTTCTACTCTATGTAGACCATATCATAAATCTTCATTTTGAAATATGCAGTATGTAATTGAATTGATCTATGTAATCAATATAAAGTAATCTAAGTAATTTTGAGGATTAACAATTAGAACTGTATGCGGATATATTCACGATTTAATATATGTGTATATTCTATGTATTAAAAATGTCTTTTTAAATAGGTTTAAAATCAATAAATGAAACATCAATTTCTATGTTTCAGTCTTAACAGTTGGTGGTATTATGGCTGTTAATCTAATTAGACTACCTGGTCCATTAACATTAAAAAATGTGAGGATGCCACTAGCAATGGTAACAAACATTTAGGTTAAAAGGTAAGGTATTCAATTCTTGTTATAACAACTTATATGCATGGTAATTGAATTTTAATTGGAGTCACACATAACAGAGCAAACAATTGATAAAGGCCAGGAAGAGAGGATAAAGATAAAAAATAAACATTAGAAAATTATAATTTACATAATATCTAAACAATATAATACAAAAATGTTGCCTTTATTGAACATTCAAATACCAATTTTTGCCTTATACCTTTTAAATGACAGAAGTGGTGAAGTAAAGAAAAAAAATTCCAACACATTCAGTTCAGTCTTTTATATCATCTTGATCTAAAATGTTTTACAATGATATAAAAATTTTCCTAATGAGCCTGAAGCTCAAAAGTGATTTTTGGATGAAAGATTAAATAATTTTATTAATGGTTTGTTTTACTACTGTATCCTAGTATTTGCTTTCTCTAACACTATAGTAAAAGCATCAAATGGGCAAGGTTACTAGTAAGGAACTGGGAGAGAAAAAAACAAATTTAGCAGATCTACAGTGCCCTAAGGGAAGCATATGCTAGTGATCAAGATCTCATCAAGGAGAGGTTGAAAGAGGCTCATGCAGGTAAAGGTTATTTAATTGAAGTAGGCAGAAGAGGCTAAATCCCAATGGTTTCTTAGTCATTTATAATAAACTTACTAAAATTCAACAAATGAATCCAAACATTTAAGGGATTGTATTCTTGTACCAAGATACATAAGAACTTATACATAAAGACAGGCATGACTATATTAACAATGTTTAGATAAAGAGGTTGCATGAATCATGACTCTTATTCTGAAATTTTTCTAGAAGACAAGCAGAAATAGAGAGAAGATGTACATACAAATATAATGAGAAGACTCCTAAAGGCTCTATATACAAAGCTTAGTGTAAAAAAAGAAAATGTTAACAGATATAGTCATATTTGCACTTACATAAAGATGTAAAACCAGATTCGCTTAAGCCAAAGTGAATCTGAAGGGGTTAATGTTAAGCCATAAACAGATTTAATATTAAATAAGACATATTTACTATACTTCTATCTTCTCTTTGGATTATTTTAAGCTAAACTTTAGTTGGATTCAGCTTCTGAATCTCTTCTGGAAGTATTACCTACTTGCTAGTATATTTCAACTTCTTCCAGGGTTATTTTGAAGATCATGTGAAATAAGGGGCATGAAAACATTCTGAAATGTAAAAGTCCCATTCAAATATGAGCAATTAATATTTTTTGTAAATTAAAATATATTTGGTAAGATAGATGCTAAAAAATTATCTGGTCTGTAATAAAATGTAAATTATTTTGGTACTATCTGTACCATTACTCCACTCTATTAATGTGATTACCTAAATTACAAATATTTTTTACACTTTATCTGAAGCAGGATCAGACTGATAATTATGACAAGAGAGCCAACTGATTAATAAACCAAAACTTTTCACTGATATTTGGTCATGGATTAATGACCAGGTATTCCCTAATTTTTTTAAACTTCAACTTTTTGGTTGAGCTATTGAGCTATTACCCCCACCCCTCAATTACAGATCTCATGTTAGTTTCTTTTTTTGAGAAATTTCTCACTGCTACAGATATGATTATTTTCAGATATAGTCTTTACAAAAATAATGAATGAGAATCAAAATTCCTATCACAGTTCCAAGAGTTGCCATGGATGCAAAAACTTCCATTTGAGAATAAAATAGTTCTTTAATTTATAACTAGGACAGATTTTTTAAAAAATTACAAGATTAATATTTTGGAGTTATTTTACAAAATGAATTTGAATGATCTTCTCACAATTACTTGTTTCATAGTTGTCTCCTCTGCTGGACTACAAGTTCTACAACTGCAAGGACATCTGTCTTTTCTAGTTATATCCTCCAAGTCTAAAAACATACCCTGTACACTTAGATGCCTAATGACATCATGTATAATAACTAGCATTCACAAAGTGTAGTCACTACACACTTTTCTATACCCTCTCTCATTCGATCTTCATAATAGTACTTATTCTTATCAGCCTGATAGATGGGGAAGCAGAGATCAGTAAAAGAGAAGTACTAGATCTCAAACCCAGGAAAAAATGCACGCAGCAGAGGTGGCATTACTACTATCCTCTTCCCCTCTAGAATATAATTGAAAACTTGGGATGGGGGAAAAGAGAGTTATAGAATAATTTTTATATAAAACAAACAGGTTTTATATAGTATCTTCTAATTGTTGCTATTCCTTTCTATTACAAGTGATAAATACAGAAACAAAATATTGTTTAGATACAAGGAATGAAAGATTTGATCCTATTCCCTTTACGTCAATGAACCAGTAAAGTCTTTTCAATATCAAGTAATGAGCAAAAACTCACATATCCAGTAATCAAAGACTGGTCCTATTAATTTATTGAGGCTCTACTTCACATTGTGCAATGCCTAAGTTTTAAAAGCAAAATCCAAAAGAAAATCTCCACACTTCACTGACAGAGTAAATTAAGGAACTGCAGTTGGTAAAAAGATGATTTTGCCTTTTGTTCATAAAGGAAACATGCTGAAATTGTAAATAACCTTCAAAATGAATATAACTGAAATACAAGGTCATAAAAAGGTTAAAACCATTTCAAGTTAGACAAAAGAAATCATGAATTACCTTTAAAAATATAGAGTAAGTTATAACCAATCAATTCTTGGTCTAGATTACCATAAATGTCTCTAATACAACGTGATGAAACTGTTTTTTTGTAACAGTGACTTTAGAAAGCTAAATATTAGATTAAATGAGTGAGGCAAAAGATTAAATAGTATTTTCTTTAAAATGGTATGTGCATTTGGGAAAAATACAGTCACACTTCAACACTTGTTTAACCCTTTGTTAAATATAAGTAACCATGGGTCCTAACTGCCCACTATATTGATCAGCTAAGC
Source organism: Talpa europaea (assembly GCF_964194135.1). Lineage (NCBI taxonomy): Eukaryota > Metazoa > Chordata > Mammalia > Eulipotyphla > Talpidae > Talpa > Talpa europaea. The sequence goes on from NC_140073.1 coordinate 112,206,750, forward strand.
CTGTATGTCACATGAAGGATATTAAGGAAATGAAGAGTGATGAATATTTTAACAAAGAAGAGTTTAATTTTTCTCTTGGACAATCCACTTTCTTTAAAGTCATTTTGTTCTTCATAGTTAGCAGTTTTCCTGTTGGCAGGCTGAAGTATTTTTCTCCCCGAGTCTACCATAAAGTATATTAAGCTATTCATATGCTGAAAACAAAAAATCTGAAACTTTAAAAAAATTGTTTTTGAACAAATAACTAAAGAAACAACAAAAAACAAAATCATACAATCACTTTGTAAGAGTACAGAAAGTTATCATTGAAGTACTCTTTCTTCCTAAACCATTCATGCTTTCCAGTCTCTTCTTCACCACTGTTACCTGCTGGTACACTGTCAGTCCTAAAATTTTCCTTAAATTTAGGGATTAATTTCATACCTATACATTCATCCATCTAACTATAAACCCTTTGTAAATGTAAAAGAATCATACGAAATGTTGTAGGATCCAACTTTGAGCAATCTCTTGAAGTCAAATTCCCCAAATATAGAATTAACTATTTTTAAGTGAACAATTCAGTGGTGTTTAATACATTTACAATGTTGTATCATCACCTTCTATCTAATTATAAAATACTTCCATCACTCCAAAGTAAAATCCCTTGCCCATTAACCAGTTTCTCCCTATTCCTTCATTTCCCCCCATCCCAAGCAATTACCAGGTTTGTATTGTCTCTATGGATTTACCTACTCTAGATACCTCATATAAATGAAGCCATGTAAGATGTGACTATGTGTCTAGTCTAAGCTTCTTTTGCTTATGCATATTTTGCTTATGCATTTTTGCTTATGCATACTCAGCCCACCATGTTTTCATTCCATTTTAAGGCTGAATTAATATTCCATACTATGCATATGACACAGTTCATTTATCCATTTATCCACTGATGGACATTTGGGCTGTTTCCAGAAATTTACTTTCTGCACATATATATATATTATATTAAAGACATTTCCTCATGTGAATACATACAGATGAATCTTCTTTTTTTTGTGGAAGTATTTTAAAGAAAATCCCTGATAACACATCATTTCACCTATCTTCTTTGGTATGTATCTTTAGAACTGTTAACATTTTCTTATCTTACCATCACTAAGTTTTTAATGACTTAAAATGCTGATTTTACTAGTTGTTTCTAATTTTAAGTATTACTGAACATATGTTTTATAACAGTAGAGTTTTAATGTAGTGTTACTTTAAATATGTCTTCTATTTACGAGTTTCATGCTTCAGCTTTCATCTACATAATAAATCTTGCCTTTATTCTTCCAATCAAAAAATTTCTACCCAGATTAGGAAATGTAAAAAAACACTATTAAAACAATGACATTTTAACCACAGTTTTATGGTAGGAAAAAAGAGATTAATAATAAGGATCACATTTTGAATATTGATTTCTCTGAGGTTTTCTGAAATAATCAAGTGATGTTGTTATTAATAATGGCAATGATGACTAGTGCTGCTGTATAATTAAAAACCTAGCAATATTTACTTGAAAGCAGTTATTGCTGTAACTTGGGTCAAAGCAAAAAACCGGTCCAACTTACAGTTCAAGAATGTCCTGTAAATAATACAATATACTTATATATTAATGGTTTTCAATATTTACTTCTTAATTTCATCAGTGACAATACAAGCAATGTGAAAATCACCCTGTGGTTTAATATCAATATTTGTAACATTTATGTTTAAAAAAGGCATCACAAGCCAATTACAAAGGAAAATATCAATTCCTTTATCTTGTTAAAATTAAAATTTTCTGTATTTAAAAATACTTGCATTCATTCTGATTCAACAGATTTATACAACAACCCAGAAAAGCAGCATCAGCACTAGTTTATGGGTAAGACAACAGATGAAAACAAAGAATGTTATGTCTAATGTCATACAACTATAAAATAGCCAAGTTAATCAGAATGATTTTTTCAGTTAAGAACATAAACATACCTAAATCACTGTTAATATGAATATTTGAAAATTTAAATGACAATAGTTAATATTCTCACAGAGACTTGTAAAGAATGACTTCTTTTAAATATCATACAGGGACTCCCTGGTGGTGCAAGGGTTAAGATGCAACCTAGGAAGCTATCTGCAGCCACATGGCACAGCAGACCTCTCCTGACTCGCCCACTGCTCCCCTCAGCAGTGCACTTCGGTCAATCTGCCTGTTCTGTCTCCCCCCCCACCCCCCCACCCCCCCCACCCCCCCCACCCCGTCCTCTGGTGAAACCTTTCACCCCTGCCACACCTCTGGCCTGTACCCCAGCTCTTATATATGTATAAATAAATAAATCTTATAAAAAAATAAATAACATACAAATAAATTAGTGCCTGAAATGTTTCATTTTATTAAAGAGGAAAAAAATTCAGAAGTTTTTTCTAAAAATTATGGAAGTAGTTCTTGATAATATAATGCTTTTTTAAAAAAAAAGATTTTTTTATTTATTTATGCATATAACAACTGAGATGTAGGCCAGAAGTGTGGTGGGGTGTGTGTGAGAGGCTTCACTAGAGACAGATTGGGGAGCAGAACCGGAGGATCTACTGTAATACACTGTAAGGGGTGCAGCGGGCAAGACTTGAGAGGTCTGCTGAGCCATGTGGGTTAGCTCCTTGCCTGGGATGGAACTCAGGCTGCAGTAGCAATAGTGTGATAGCACTGAGACTTAACACCTGTGCCACCAGGGAGACCTGAAAACATAATGCTTTTTTAACAAGTCTTCATATAAGTACATAGGTACAGTCTATATGATGTGGTTAGATCAAGTTTAAATTTTTTCAAAATGGTTAAAATTGTTTTAAAAGGCAATTTATTTGTTCTAAAGTTAGTATATCAATATTCAAGGACAACATAGGATTTTAAAAGATATTAGGGTCAATATAAAAAAGCCTTAAATCATTTACATTAATGCTATGCCTAATGCTAAAAACATTTTCCAAAGCATTTAAACAGACATTTCTATTGGTGACATCTTTAAAGAAGGATTTAAGAAGCAAGCAGGTCTCATCATTAATTATGATTATACAGAAAGAATAACTTTTAATTGGTAATAGAGAATTCAGAAGGTTCACGAATAACAACTGAAATTCATTAAAATCAACTTTTTAACTGATGTTCATCAATTGCTAGTGTAAAAGATTTCATGGAGAATAATAAAAAAAACAAAACAACAAAAATGAAAGGAAGGAAATAGACCTGGTACTGCCAACACTGGCACTGTACATCTTACCAAAGTATGAACAGGAAGGAGGCTTAAAACCTTTACACCCCATGTGAGGTTACTAAGAATCATATCTGAGGCACACTGGCAGGGCAGTATGAAATGATTTCTACTGCCACTGGCCATATTGTACCTGTTCTGTGGATAATTAGAGTCCTTCAGTTTCCAAAGCTGTCAATCTGGCACCTTTCACGAGCACTATATTCACTTTAAATAAAACAAACAAAACAAAACAAAATTTGTAATTTAAAAAACAAAATAAATTAAAAACAAAAATTGCTATTGAAGCAACTTTATAGTTGTGATATAAACCAAAAATAAGACATTTTTAAGTCAGATTCTTTGAATTTTATATCACAACTTTATAAAGTGTAAGCCAGATGGTTTAGGTATTTTTGAACTATGCAAATAAACACTTAATATTTAAAATTTCTTCACTGGATCAGTGTTGAAGCTTTTATTATTTTATCTCAGTATCAAACAGGTTTATGAAATTATGCTTTACTGTAGATAACATACACATCCAATATTATGTTCTAAAACCGATGGCTAATAGGGAATTACAAAAAATAAATGAAATAAAATTCACATATATGTACCATACCTGCAGTTGACCATTTAACGAACTCAAGTCTTCTGCTTTCTTCTCTAAAGACTGAACCCAGACTTTTCTTTTTTGTCGGCATCTAGAAGCTGCTGCTCTATTTCGCTCCAGGAACTTCCTCCTTTTTTCATCAGGATCTTCATTTGCTGCTCTCCTTCGACGACCACTTGTATTTTGAGTCTGTGGAGTTGTGTGAGCTGGAGAAGCCTATAATAAACACAAGTGGAAGTGCTTGTTATATTTTTATCTATTGAGAGAATTAACATAAATGTGATTAAAAGGGAGCATTACTAGTTTTATTTCGTAAGTCTTGTATATGTGAATATTCAGGGGTGATGTGAAAATCACCTGTGGCTTAAAAAATTTCTTGAAATAAACACTGCTGTTTAACAATTTTCTCACTAATTCACTATCACAGTGAATTCCTTAAAGTGTGTATAATATTTTCATTGCATTTATACAGAAATAATGTAAAGTAACTAAAAACTCAAAATAAATGATCATATATAGAGCTTGTATTTTTCCAAGTGTACTTTTTTTTATACATAGGAAATATTTTTATCTTTAATGTTTACATTAGGAGGCTGAAAGTTTTGGTTTTTTAAAAAAATCTTTTTTTTAGATTTTTTTATTTATACAAGAACTGGGGTCAGAGGTGCGGGAGGGTGAGAGAATTCACCAGAGACATAGCAGGAGAGGTCTGCCATGCCATGGGGGTTTCTCCCTGGCCAGACGGGAATCGAACCCGTGCTGCAGAGGCTATGGACAGGTTCACAGCACTGTGCTCAACCCTCTGTGCCACCAGGGAGGCCCTCTAAGAGTACTTTTAAACAAACATTTTGACATTATTTAGTGCTCTGAAAAATAATAAGGTGCTAATGTAAAAAATTTAACTTCCTGTTTAAATTCATTATGGTAAACCATGCTTTCTACACTTTCATGCTTTTGAAAGTGAACATTTGATTCCTCTAAAATTATGGAAACTATCTTTTATTCAGTTTCTGAAATTTACAGTCAGCCTTTTCTTAAAAGTTAAGTTCATATAATTACTAATGTTCACTTTTTTGGTGGGCAGAATTTCACAGGAATCCAAATTTTCATTTTAATTGGCCCCTCTATTCCTTGACAGATCGACCTGGTTATCTTTGATCAACCAGAGACAGAAATCTTTAGTCTTTAGTGATACTGTCTAGAAGTATAGAACAATTAAGTATCTGCAAGACTTTCATAAGCCCCAAACCCCAAAACTTTGCCACAGAACACTTGATTATGGGTGACAGAAAATAAATGCTTGGAAACAGTGCAAAGGAAACAGTACTTTATGGCCACAGGCATATGACCCAACTAAGAAGAAAACAGTTTTTATCTACAATTATATTTCATAATGGTGCAAACAAGTAAAAGTTCTCCTTTTAAAGATGTAGAACCCATACTTAGTTTGACAAAATAACAAGCTATGGCAGCTGCACTGGCCCATAAGCCAGTTTGCTAACCCCTGAATTATGACATTAAAACACATTATCTTACTTTCCTCTGTTTTAATCCCTAAGGCAAGTTATCCAAATACTTACATTTAAGAGGAAATCTACAACTGGCTATTTACCATCTTTCTTTAATTGAAAAGTTTTGTTTCTTAGTTCCAATGCTAGTATTCTTTAAGTAGAGAAGATAAAAAGTCTATTTTAAATAGAGTTCTCAAATATTTAACAGAAATTTAGTAACTAACACTTTACTGTTGAAATATACTGGAAACTTACATATATCAATCATCCAGCAAGCTATCAAATACTAGAGATAAGTGAAAAGGGTCTCTAATATAAACAATTTCTACAAAGCATAACTGCTCCTTTGGTGATATTTCACAAATTTTAATTTAAGAATCACTGATTTATGTTACTGGTATAGTATGTAACATTACTTGTTGAATATAATCAACAGAAAAAAATATTTTCTTTAAAAAGTACTGCTGGACATTGTGTCATGACCAACCTACATAGACACCTACAGAAACATTTACTGGGTGTCCTGAGCAGTAACAATTGCTCTACTGCTTTTTTTGTATCAATATTTCATACTGAACTACCATTTTCTAAGGCTTCTGATGCACTTTAAAAATAAAAATAAGACTAGAGAAATTTTTTCAAAATATATTATGTAGTCATTTTTATGTTACACTGTATTTGTATTTTTAAGGATAACAAAGTGGTAGAATGATAAAACTACACACATACCGGAGTTTCTGTCGTGGATGTGGCTGGCTGCTGTAATGACTGTGGTCGAGATTCCTCTGACTGAGTCTTAACCAATCCACTACCATGACCTTTGACAGTATCGCCATTGGTAACAGGAGGATGTTGCTGGGTCAAAGCAGCTTTTAATCTCTGAAATGCAAACACCAATCTAAAAAAAAGTTTCTGGCATTCCATCCAAATCTAACTCCCAACATACTCTGGTTATCCAAAAAGGGTACTTGTTACAGAATGCATACATTACCTTCAGCCCTAAAAATTAGTTTTCATTCATTCACATTCCACTGCATTCCTAAGACATAATGAATATTATTAAGACTAACAATAGGACCTTTGGAAAGCTTCCCTGAGACTTTTTGTCTAGCACTACTGGAGTATTCTATACTTTGCTATTCATAACCAGCTTTTGAGAAAAGAGTGAAGAACAGAAGCATTGTTGACTAAAAACAGCTAGTTTTATTCAAGTAAATTAATCAACATAAACAGAAATTGCCTTTATTTCTTTGTATCTTTTCTATCAAATGGTACACTGATTTGTTAACAGAAGTACACAACCAATGAACTTGCTACTTGACTAAAATTGGTTTCTTTGGTCAAAATGGGTATATGTGATCTTTGGGGTATTAATTATTATGACCTATAAATATGAAATAATTAGCAAGGATAATCATCTTAGTGATGAAAAGAACCTCAAGGATCCAAGAGCTCTCAGACTATTATTGTTGATATTGATCTTAATAACTGAGACACACCCCTTGAGTCCAATATAAAGTTTTATCACAAAATTTATGCAGTGAAAGGTCCATTATATTTTCCTAAATCCACATGAAGATAAATAATGAGAGAAGGAAGGCTACAAATACTGATATAAGAACTGTGTTTCAGTATATCCAGCATATCCTTCCTAAACTTCCTAGAAGTAACTGTCTGGATGTTACATGTTAAAAACACAGATTCTTGGCAATCTTTAATCTCTTCCCTAAAGGGATATAGCCGAAAGGGGTAGAAAAAGTTTTTGCAAAGGGACCTCATTCACTCCAAATAACAACTTTATAACTTTCATAACTTTCAAAAATTTGTATTTTCTTCGAATTAGTGCCTATCCTTCACAAACTCTTCCAAAAAATTGAGAAGGAAGGGATAATAGCAAACACGTTCTATGAAGCCAACATTACACTAACACCAAAACCGAACAAGGACAACACAAAAAAAGAAAACTACAGGCCAATCTCCCTAATGAACACTGATGCAAAAATCCTCAATAAAATTTTAGCTATCAGAATCCAACAATGTATCCATAAGATAATTCACCACGACCAAGTAGGATTCATTCCAGGAACACAAGGATGGTTCAACATCCGAAAATCAATGATATCCATCAACAAAAAAGAAATATAAAAACCATGATTATATCAACAGATGCCGAGAAAGCTTTTGACAAAGTGCAACACCCATTCATGATAAAAGCCCTTGAAATTCTTGGGATACAAGGAACATACCTCAACATCATAAAGGTCATATATGACAAGCCAACAGCCAGTATCATTCTCAATGGCGAAAGCTGAAAGCATTCCCATTAAGATCTGGAACAAGACAAGGATGTCCACCCTCACCACTGCTTTTCAATATAATACTGGAAGTCCTAGCCAGAGTGGTAAGAATAGAGAAAGACATACAAGGAATCCAAATAGGAAAAGAAGAAGTCAAACTATCACTATTTGCAGACAATATGATAATATACTTAGAGAACCCCAAAAACTCCACAGAAAAATAATTCAACTCATCAATCAGTTCAGTAAAGTGGCAGTATACAAAATCAACACGCAAAAGTCAGTAGCCTTCCTATACACAAACAATAAATCTGAAGAAGAAATCAAAAAAACCATCCCTTTTATTATTGAAACAAAAAAAAAAATCAAATACTTGGGAATAAATCTAACAAAAGAGGTAAAGGACCTATACAAAGAAAACCATAAAACACTGTTAAAAGAAATAGAAGAAGACACAAAGAAATGGAAAGACATCCCCTGCTCATGGATTGGAAGAATAAACATTATTAAAATGGCCATCCTACCAAAAGCAATATACAGGTTCAATGCTATTCCAATAAAAATTTCAATGTCATTCTTCAAAGAAACAGAACAATCATTGATTAAATTCATATGGAATCACCAAAAACCCCGAACAGCCAAAGCTCTCCTGAAAAAAAAAAAAAAAAAAAAAAGAAGGGAATGGAGGCATCACACTCCCAGACTCCAAACTATACTACAATGCCATAATCATCAAAACTGCATGGTATTGGAACAAGGACAGACACACAGACCAATGGAATTGAATATAAACCCACAGATTTATGGCCAACTAATCTTTGACAAATGAGCAAAGAATATGCATTGGAGCAAAGAAAGTCTGTTTAATAAATGGTGCTGGGAAAACTGGGTCGCTATATGCAAAAGAATGAGGCTTGACTACTACCTAACACCATGCACAAAAACAAACTCAAAATGGATTAAAGAACTAGACATAAGACCTGAAACCATAAAATACATAGAAGGAAATATAGGCAAAACACTCCATGATATGCACATCAAAGACATCTTTACAGACATATCACCCAAAGCAGTGATTGTGAAGGCAAAGATAAACAGCTGGGACTACATCAAATTAAAGAGCTTCTGCACAGCAAAAGAGACAATAACAAAAACAAAGAGAAACCCCACCGACTGGGAGAACATTTTTGCACACAACACTAATAATAAAGGACTGATCATAAAAATCTACAAAGAGCTGATGAGACTGAACACAAACAAAGAAAATAATCCAGTCAAAAAATGGGCAGAAGAGCTAAAAAGAAACTTCTCTGAAGAGGAAATGAAATGGCCAACAGGCATATGAAAAAATGTTCAACATCACTTGTCATCAGGGAAATGCAAATCAAAACTACCATGAGATACCATCTTACACCAGTGAGAATGGCACATATTAAAAAAACTAGCAACAACAAATGTTGGCGAGGTTGTGGAGAAAAAGGAACTCTCCTGCACTGTTGGTGGGAGTGCAAACTGGTCCAACCACTATGGAGAGCTGTGTGGAGATTTCTTGACCTACTAAACATAGAGCTTCCATATAATCCAGCAATTCCACTCCTAGGTATTTGCCCAAAGGACACAGAAACATCAATTCCAAAGAGCACCTGCACCCCTATATTTATAGCAGCACTGTTTACAATAGCTAAGCTATGGAAACAGCCCAAATGCCCAAAAAATAGATGACTGGATCAAGAAGATGTGGTCCATATACACCATGGAATATTACTCAGCATTCAAAAAAGATAAACACATGCAATTTGCAGCAACATGGATGGAGCTGGAAGGGATCATGCTCAGGGAAATAAGCCAGAAAGAAAAAGAAAAATACCGGATGGTCTCACTCATAGCAGGAATCTAGAAAACTTAAATAAGGGACCAGGAAAAAGAATAACTATAAGAAAGAAAATATCAAAATCAACAAACAACTATGAACCAGAGACACTCTATGGGGGTGGGGGCGGGGAAAAGGAGCGCTTGGGGTCAAAATAAGGGGGTTGTAATTGTATGGGGAATATAAAAATAAAATTTAAATAAAAAAATATATTTTAAAAAAAATTGCAGAAAATGTAAACTAAAAAAAAAAAAAAAAAAAAAAAGAAAACAACTCTACGGTAACAAAAAGCAGATCAGTGGTCCCCTGCTATGAGGTGGTGGAGATGGGGAGCAGCAGGAGGGTGGCTTATAAAATATGACAAGGAAATTTTTTTAGAGTGATGGGGAATTTTACCATCTTGATTGTAGTGATGGTTTCCTGGTGTATATATGTGAAACTTACCAGACTTTACATTTAAAGTTTGTATAGCTTACTAAATCTCAAGTATGACTCAATATATTTATTAAAAAAAGAAATGATCATGAAAAAAAAAAAAACCCAAAATTTGTATTTTCCTTATGTATATGTCTATCTTCTTACTATAAGTGAGCGATGTTCCTTAAAAACTGAAGTATATTGAAAAATGATGTAAAAATATATGAAATTTTAAAAAAATCAACTGAAGCATATATGAATATGTTACCAAAATTTCCACTGAGGCAATAATTATTCCTGGACAAGTGTTAGAGGACATTTTCTCTTTACTGCCAATTATTGCAGATTCTGGGTATAATTTTAAAAACAAGAACAAATTTAAAAAAAAAAACTTTACTGAAGATACAGCCAGTAAAAATGAGCTTTTTAGCATATAGTTCTATGGGCTTTAACAAACACATGCCACCATACAACATGCCCCTATAATCAAGATACAGAATAGTTCTATTACACTAAAAAATGCCCTTGTGTTCTTCAAGTCATAATCTCCCACCTTTGGCCCCTGGAAACCACTGACCTGTTTTCTGATCCCTAAAGTCTTGCCTTCTCCAGAATATCACATAAATGAAATCATAGAGTACATTGCCTTTGAATCTAGATTTTTTCCATTAGCGTAATATACTTGAGATCCATTCCTGTTTCTAATAGGACAATAACCTTATTTTACAAATTAGGGAACTAGAGATTTTTGTCAAGGTAGGACAGCCATTAAACTAGTTCAAATCCTGACCTGAATTTGAATCTTTTTAAAAGTACACAATTTTTCCATGATGCCATATTACATTTATTAGCTTTGGTGCTACCAAACACACAAGGAAAGATCAAGAAAAATAATCTTGATGGCTTGAAGATCCAAAAGACAACCAGAGAAAATTGAGAAAATCAAGTCAGGTACTACAACCGCTAAGATATGTCACCCTAGATTCAGGTCTGCTTGTTTTTTTCCCCTCTTTCCTGACAGACTACTGCTTTATGAATAGTAATAGCACCACAATATGTAAAGTCCTGTTATATTCACTGATTAGTGTACATAATGTGTAATGTACAAATATTAGCATACATAATGTATATAGTCGAGAAGCTATTGTACTTTACCCTGGGAATTTTAACTCTGCCTCCACCTATCTGTGTGACTCCCATTTACTCTTTGATTCTCAGCTTCCTCAACTGCAAAAATAAGAATGGTAACTTCCACGCAATGTTGTGGTAAAGTTTAAATAGAACACATAAAATGACTTGAGTCATAAGAGACTTTCTCAAATCAACGCTTCCTTATTTCTTCAAAAATTAACAACCGAAACCTGTATTTTCTTAGCACTGGTATGGGGATAGAGATGCAAAGAATCGATAAATTTCCTATACTTCTGTAGTTTCAAAATGTACTTCGAGGTCATCTTAAGCACCAGGTTAGCATTAGACATATTTTATCATATTAAATATGTTCTTAAGGCCATATCAGCAAACTGGTCCAACCACTATGGAGAGCTTTGTGGAAATTCCTCAACCTGCTAAAGATGGAGCTTCCATATGATCCAGCAATTCCACTCCCAGGAATTTACCCAAAGGACACAGAAACATTAATTCCAAAGAGCACCTGCACCCCTATGTTTATAGCAGCACTATTTACAATAGCTAAGCTATGGAAACAGCCCAAATGCCCAAAAATAGATCTCTGGATCAAGAAGATGTGGTACATACACATGATGGAATATTACTCAGCAATCAAAAAATATAAACTCATGCCATTTGTAGCAACATGGAGGGAGATGGAAGGGATCATGCTCAGCAAAATAAGCCAGAAAGAAAAAGAAAAACATCAGATGGTCTCACTCATAGCAGGAATTTAGAAAACCTAAAATAAGGGACCAGGAAAAAGACTAACTATAATAAAGTAAAAATCAAAATCAACAAGAGACACATTATGTGGGGGGGGGGGGGAGAAAGAGGGAGTAGGATCAAAACAAGGGTGGTGTGAATTGTATGGGGACTATAACCAAGATGAAAATGCATACATTATACAAAAATGAAAAATGATGTAAAAAATATATAAAATGAAAAAAAAAAAAAGAGCAAGCAAACTAAGACAATATCATACACTACACCTGTCTGAATCCCAACAAGATTCCTGGTTCCTTCCTTTTTCAACAAACAGAAATAACCACACTAGTAGTTAAGGCACAGGAAACTGGGACACTCTGAACTGACGTTATAATGTGGAAGTGAATGGATTAAAACTAAAATTAGATGAATGACAAAGCATTGGTCATTGGATGTAATTAGGTGGGCAAAATGGTCAAGAATTGAAAATAGAAAGACAAAGTTGGAAACTGCGGGCCATATGAACAGAACAACAAAAAAAAAGAAAATCCTGGGAAGTGGTCACTCTGCATAATTATAAAACAATGTCAAACAATGAACAATGAGCAGGACCTAGTATATAGTTTTAGCTTATGGCTTTCACATTTCTGGATATAAATGTACATAAATGTAAGTAGTGGTTGAGATGTGAAGCTTGGTAAGTTATGTGTTGTTAAAATATTTTTAAGTCCTTAGGTAGAAAACATCATAGAATTGAAGAGCATTTAAAGTTTTATAGTGAAGAGTTTAACTCTTAAGAATTAATGAAATACAGTAACTGCACATAGGGGAATCTGAAGTACATAAACATCACTCTCTTGAATAATCTTTAGTAGGGCAAGTTACTACCTTATAGAGCACTAAAAAGCTGCATCAGTATTCATTCATTATCCTCTCTTGACTGCCCTAGGGTATACAGTACTCATCCAGTGAGGAAGCACTAATGTTTGCTCCATGCTGTTACATTGATTACAATGGGTCTGACTTGAAAAGTGTGCCACTGGGTATAAAATGTAAGAAAATAATTTTCAAGGGTTAATTAACACTGCTCTGAACTGCAGGCTTAAAAAAAAAAAAAACACAACAAAAATACATGTATACTAAAAAAATTAGAATGGGTCAGTAAAAAAGTTATGTCTATTATTCACATAAATTTTATAATTAAGAATACCTATAATCCATCCACATATATTTGTCAGAGATACTTCAAAGAAGGACAAATACTTTGGTTCAAAAAAGTAATGAAAAGAAATATAATCTATTTATTTTATAGCCAGTAGAGATAAAATAAATCAAGTACTCCAAACACTGTATTATAGACAAAGAAACTAAGGTGCAAGGAATAAAGTCACTTCCCAGAATCAGAGTGAGCTATAAGCAGAGCTTCTGTTGATCCTAGTTTATTGAATATATCTTTAAAAAAAAGTTTTGCCAAATTAGAGCTTTTGTTTGCTCCCAGATTTCTCACAACAAAAAAATAAAAACTGATAATTCAGAGAAATTGCCAACATGTACAATAAACCTAAGCATAAGTTGAATTTTAAACTGTAGTACACACTTTTGAAAGGAAAACTAAAATATCTTTACCACTATATTTCTAAACAGTCTACTGTCGTAATGTTTAGAATTAATTTTTAACAATTCAACTACACTGAAAACTTTTTTTCTCAGAGGGATATAGTGAGCGTCAATTAATTAAAAAGTGAATAGTTGTTGTGTTGACCAACCTGACATCTTCATTTTAAGAGATATCTGCTAAGATAATTTGATATTCAAATTCTACGTTACATATTATACTCTTAAAAACAAATTTTATCACATCTGTCAGAATTTGGTAGGAACAAACTATTCCATCATAGTTCAAAGCAAAAACATAATGTTCTCTAGAAACAATTTATGAAAAAGTCAGATTCATATTTTATATGTGCCACAAAAGCTCATCAGAGTAATAACCCTCCTTCTCCTGGGTGTTATCCTACCATCTGCTGCTCTATTACTTATCTTTATTTTGCAACTAATTAACAGCATAATCTTCTAAATTCAGCAAGTTAATTATCATTATTGTGGTCTTTGCAGCATCATCAGTCCTCATGAAGTCTTGTCTTCCTGTCCCCAGAGAACATATGAAAATGAAGTAGGTTGGGAGAGAGTCTGTTTCTTTGGAGTGGGCTCATTAGGTGTTTGCTGATTAGTTTGGCATGCAGAGGCAGGTCAGAAGAATTCTGCTGAACATGAGGTTCCATGCAGGGCCCAACTAAGTTAATGTAGGTTTCTGAACATTTGCCAAGATGCCCTCTGTCAGCTCTCAGTAGAAACCCCCTGCAGAAAATTTACTGGCTACCCACTGTGTGCAGATATTTTTCAGTTTGTCACACAAGTCTTAAAGGAATGATTCCAGAAGACACTACTTAAAACTTTACAAGATCTTCTTAAAATTTCCAGGTGATTAACATTTCCTTATTCAGAAGAGTAACGGTTTGGTTACAAACATTTTATTAAAATTTGTTTTTTAAAATTTATTAGACAAGTAACACAGATGGCAAATATCTATGTTTATGTGCTGAATAACAAAAAGGCCCCTAAGATCTAAATTTGGCAAGATCAGTACAATTTTATAGAAAAAGTACATCCTAGGAATTTTTCTGTAGCATTGGAAAGGACAATATAATCTTGTATTTGTGGATCCCACCTCCATTTTTAAAAAATAACATTATTTTTAAAAAACATTTTAAAATTATGTTGATGACAAATACCACAATATTTGGGGAAAAGAGACCGGAAAGGGAAGATGTTAATGTTCCATATCATAATATGGGTGTGAATTACATGAATGCATTTATTTGTCAAAACTGTACACTTAAAACTGGTCCATTTCAATATATATTAATTTTACATTAAGAATGGTTCACTAAAAAGTAAAAGGTTTATTAAAAGTGAGGGTAGGGAATGGTTATGAGGAATTGATTAACAAAGGACAGCAGTTATACTGAAAATAATGGAAGCTAGGTGATAGGTACATGGGGTTTACTTTGTATGTTTGAAATTTTTTCCATAATAAAAGTTTTTTAAAAAAGGAAATAGAATAATTTCTAAGTCTTTTCAGTTATTTAAAAACAAGACAATCTTGCTTATTAATTAAAATGGCAATCATCTAACTATCATTATTTTACATCAGCAAAAATGCTAAAAAGAAATTTTAATAGGACTGTTAAATTTAAGTGGATAACCTGTGACTCCCATTGTTTTTTGGGCCTTCACCCAATGACTTTTTTTCACATATAAATTTGTGAAAGTTATATGCTTAGTATTTTTTAATATGCAAGCACACAAAATACTTTTTTAAAATAAAGATTTTATTTATTCTTATTAATTTCCTGATCACCCAAAAGAAATAAACCAGGGAAGTGTTAAATTTAATTGTTTCTACAAATACAGCCTACTCTTGTAGTCAAAACTATTTAAATCTGATCTGATCCTTTAAGTTATAGGAAAACAATTTCACTGAACATGTAAAAATATTTTCGAATGCAGTGTACAGTAAACAGGATTGCCCCTTTATACTCAATTCTCAGCAACTGAATTCTTTATTAGTACAGTATGCTTAAAATAGGAAGTATAAAAAAAGTTCTTCCGCTATCAAGTGAAGAGTCACCTTAGTATTTCCAAAGCTTTGAGCTGATCATGCTGTTGTATGAAAAATTTCCCTCTTGGGTTTTCGAGTCCCTTACCATAATCAACAACCAGATGATTTTTATATTCCTCAATTAACTGTGGTTCATTCAGACTATATGTGCAAGTTTTATTAAAACAAAAAAAAAATCACATGCAAATTTCAGATTATTTGTACTAATGAAGAATAGCAGTAAAAAATTTAAAGCATTGCAATATACAATGGTTCTCATATGCATTAATATATAAGAAATTTACATGGCTAATTTAGTGTCTAATATAAAACTGAAACACACAGGTGTTTATTAACTATCGATTGCCTAAGGATACTTTCATTAATTGATATTAAGAACAATTAGCCTTGATGTGTGTTATTAGATTGTAGAATGAAAATTACACTTATTAAAGAAAAAGTAAAAGTAGCTTGAGGTTTTTTAGAAAAATAATTACAAATTTTATAGCATCTGGGGCTATAATAGAGCTTAGAAATCAAAATTTAATTCATTTATTTTACAGATGATAAAACTGAGCCTCAGAAAAGTTGAAAGTGGCTTGATAAAGGTAGTAGGTAGAATTAGGATTAAAATTAAAACATGTCTCCTGATTCCTAATCTATAATACGTCCTTAAAGAACACTAATTTTTTAATGTGTGACACAACTAAGAAATATGGGTTTCCTCATGTTATATGTTCATTAACCTGGATACCATTTCGCAATTCTTGCTCATACTGTTCTAATATTATCACTGTAAACACAATTGTATTAGCACTGTCTGCTGACAGCTACATCGAGCTTGACATGTAGTACTTCTATCCTCCACCAGGAGGAGTTTAAAAAGCCACAGCCAAAAATTCAAACAAACCAGTGACAAGAACCAGAACTTTACTTCCTATCTATCCATTAATTTTTAAAGTACCACTAGCTAGTCACTATGGTAGTGACTTTCCTTTTCCAATATTTTTAATTCTTTTATAGTGTAATACATCCCATAATTTTAGAAAATGTGGCTTAAATTGTGCACTGGAAGCAATCTTTTAACAGAAAAAAATAATTCTAAATAGGTTCAAGAAATGTACCGAACAGATAAAATCTTGCTTACCAATTTTGCTTCTGACTGTACTGGCTGAGGGGAGGAAGGACCTGGAATTCCTGGAACACTAGGCACCATGGTGACTGGTCGAACAAGCTACACAAAAGATATAGAAAAAATAATTGATCTAGAGGATATATTAAAAAATGATATTTAAACTTAATTTACACAATGACTGCCATAATAATTTGCGACTCAGAAAAACTGAGAAACAGAAATTTTTATCTCTAAACTCTATTTGGAAAACCATATATGGAACACTTATTGGCCTTACATCCTGATTTATCAGTATTAATTTCTCTGAGACACTTGCTTCAATTTTCAGGTTTTTTAAGGATTCTTTCTTATAGAAACTCATTTGCACTGACTAGTGCAAAATTTCTCACAGATCTGTCATACTTCCATTTTGAATTTGAAAGGATGTCAAAACTTTTAAGTATAGATAAAAATAATTTCAAAAATCAATTTTGCTTTTCTAAAATGTACAGATCTTCTATAACATAAATGAAAGTTGTTTGATGTATAAACTGTGTAATGACAAATTAATCTGATAAATTCCAATCATCTCTAATAATCTGAAACAGATTTTTCTATTTTAGTTTCTGTCTTTAAAAAAATTAATATCAACACTGAGTAAATTAGTTATTGTATAAAGTATGTCTCTTTTTTCATTTCAGTTGCTTTTTTTGTCTTATTTTTTTTTTCATTTTTTTAAGTTTGAAAACTTTTTTTTCCATTTTTTAATTTTATATTTTTTTTACATCATTTTTCATTTCTGCAGAATGTATGCATTTTCATCTTGGTTATAGTCCCCATACAACACAGTTATATTTAGCAAGATAACCACATAACCTCAAATACAGGGCAAGAATGTTTTCCCTGTCAAAAAATAAGTAGTTAGCTTATATTTGTGTCCTTACAAAGTCTTTCAAATAATGCATTCTGAACAGCAAAGTTCTGTTTGAAGTTGACATATCTTAAAATGCTATGAATCAGTGTTAATTTTGGATAGTGAGAGTGTCCCTTGGAAGAAATATTTAACATTAATTTTAGTAATATTTCGAGAGCATAATCTCACTAGAAGTGCTAACGTTACTGTAAGTAGGCTTTTAAAAATAAATTTAAAAATATAAATTAAATTATATTGTACTGGTCAGAAATACTGATCTACAAGGTCAGAAAAGAAATGATCAGGGCCTCCCCGGTGGCGCAGCAGGTTGAGCGCAGCGCTGTGAAGTTGTCCGCAGCCTTGTAGCTCAGGTTTGATTCCCGGCCAGTCAGGGAGATTCCCACATGGTGTGGCAGACCTCTCGTGTTGTGCCTGCTGATCCCCTCAAGCAGTGTATTTCAGTCCTCTGCCTGTTCTGCTCCCCGCTCTGTCTCTGGTGAATCCTCTCACCCTCCTGTGCCTTTGGCCTGTACCCCAGCTCTTGTATAAAAGTAAATAAAAATCTTTAAATAAAAATTTTTTTCTTTAAAAAAAAGAGAAATGATCATTTTATTCATTTTATTATATGAATATCAGGGCTTCCAAGAAGAGAATGTTAGGATTCAAAAAGTGTTATACTGAAATTGCTTAGGGGAAATGAAAATAATGTGTTCTGGGAAATAGTGCTAGATGAAAAGGGTGGTTCCAATGGTGAAAAGTTGAATGCTGAAGACTCATTTGAAGAGTAAGACTAAAATTGTTCTATGAACTGAGAATAGGGGAAAAAACCAGTTTCTAACTTCCATTATTCCAAAAAAAGTACTCTTGAATGTTTAATAATTAGCAATTTTAAGATATTTAACTGCTGTCTCTATCTTTCAAAATTTATATATTTAACATGGTACTCAACACTTTTTCTTTTGTATCGCACTAGGAAAAGTGAAGGAGTATCTAAGTACTGTTTTACACTGTTCATATTTTAACATGCTTGGGGCCACCAAAAGAATTTTGTAAACTTGACTATAAAAGTGGCCTCCCTAGTGGCACAGGAGTTAAAATCTCAGCTATCAAGCTATCTCCAGTCTCTGCAGCATGAGTTTGATCCCCAGCCAGGAAGCTAACCCACATGGTGCAACAGACCTCTCCTATCTCACCCACTGCTCCCCCTCAGCAGTGTATTTCAGTAGATCTGCCTGTTCTGCTCCCCACTATGTCTCTGGTGAATCCTCTCACTGTCCCTGCCACCTCTTGCTTACATCCCAGTTCTTGTATGCATAAATTAAAAAAAAAAAAAAACTTGACTATATGAATAACTATAAGAAAGTGAAAATCAAAATCAACAAACAACTATGAACCAGAGACACTCTATGTGTGGTGGGGGGCGGGGAGGGGAGGGATTGGGGTCAAAATAAGGGGATTGCAATTGTATGGGGAATAAAAATAAAATTTATTTAAAAAAATAAATTACAGAATGAGGAAAAAAAAAGTTCAGTGTTTTTATAAACAATCTGTACAATAATCATAATAGTACGGAATTACTTGACAAATATTCTAGCATAAATATAGTTAGTATAAATATATCTAGTGTAGTATCTCCTTAAAAACTAGAAATCTGTATTAATATTTAAATTGTATAAACTAGTCAAATTCAAAGTTGAATATAGAATAGTTCTTAGTATTAAAAGGAAAACAACTGAGTTTCAACAGTTTCAACGTTTTCTACGCAATTAATTTTTGAATAGTAGATGCTATCACTATAAACATCAAAAAGTACTACTCACCACCACTAGTATTATTTTGTTCAAATCAGCTTCATAAACCAATCAATCAGTCCCAAATGTACTTTGTGATTACAGAGATCAGTTTTGGTACAAAGATTTAAATACCATAAATTTCACACTTACTGGGACTGCAGCTGGAACATGCACATTAGAACTTGTAATTGATGCAGGAATAGCAACAGGCATAGTTTGTCCATTGGGAAGATGCAAAAGAAGAGGAAATGGGCCTGGTACAGGACTGAGAAAAACAAAAGAAGGGAAATTGAAATCCTTATAAATCATTCTGAAAAAATACAAAGTGTTTTATCCATAGTATATAAAATCTTTTTCTAGCCACTGCAAAGTAACTGCAAATTTGTTTTAAATGCACAATGTATATAGCAGTGTAAAAACAGGGGAAAAATGGAAAGATTATGAATTTAGTTAGGATAATCTCTAATATATTAAGCGAGAAAAACTCTTAAAGCTCTTGAAAAATAGCCATAAGAACTGAAATAAATGTCACCTGGTGATAAAATAATTATGCATGTTATGTGAAATAGCATGTGTGGGTATGCTAATCCTAAACCAGCCAGCATTTTTTGTTACCTGCAGTTCTGCATTCCTATACAGGGTCAGAACTGCCCGGTCAATCAGTCATAGGAGCCAAACCTTACAAGGTGGCTTTCAAATCAGTCAAGAGCTTAAAGCTTGCTTGTTCTGGGCAAGCTATGCATCAGGAGGTATGAATGGGAACGTCTGCAGGGCTGATGACCAATATATAAGATGCATAAATGTACTTCCGATTTACAGAACATGAGGTATGACCGGGAACACCTGGGGGGCCAAGGACAAATGTATGCAAAAGAATCCCAGAAGCTGATCAGTGGACAGCCTTGTTGATAAGATTGAAACCAGGGCTGGGGATCTAGGGCTTGATCACAATTATAATACCAAGCAGATGAGAAGTGCCTGGAGGGCAGACTCACAATCCCCAGATACTACAGATGACAGAGCACATTTTCTAGTTTCACCCTTCCCTTTTCTTTTTGTCCTCCTTCCCTTCACAACTGAGGCCGGAATGCAAAAACCCACCAGGCAGCCCACCTGGGAACAGGAATGCGGAAGCCTGCCTAGAGAATTCAGACAATCAGACAATGAACCTCTTCTTCCCAATCCCCCTCCCCTACAAATCTTTTCGAGTGCCCTACAAACTTTCCCCCCCCCCCCCCCCCCCGCCATAAGAACCCAGTCTCCCACCTGACCTCTCCTCATCTTATAAAAGCCTGTTTCCCCCGGCAGCGTGTGCAGCTTCACCGACCCCCACTTTGGGTCCATGAAGTCCGCCTGGGGTGCAATAAATTTTTCCTTTCTTTGAGAAAGGTTGGCCTGGCTCTTCTTTTCTTTACCTTACCGAATCTTTCAGTATGATTATTCAATCAATGAAAAGGCCAGGATCTTGCTCTTTGGCAGCATCCTGCATCCTACAGCTTGCCCCATGACTCCAGTTAGTCAGTGCAATGTTGTCAATGCAACAAGCATGAAACTAAGAGGTCATCTATTCTATGTTGACTTGCTCTTATAATTAAATTTTAGATGTTTATTTTCTAATCTATTGGGTAACAGTTATATTTATATTAAGGAAAAAAAGGCAGATGGGCCTCCCTAGTGGTGCAGGCAGTTGAGTGCAGTGCTGTGAAGCTGTCCGCAGCCTCTGCAGTGCCGGTTCGATACCCACCAGCCGCAGAGGAACCCACATGGCGCAGCAGACCTCTCTTGTCTTGTCCGTCTCTCCCCTCAGCAGTATATTTCAGTTTGCCCGTTCTGTTCCCTGCTCTGTCTCTGGTGAATCCTCTCACCCTCCCGCTGCATATCTGGCCTGTACCCCAATTCTTGTATAAATGGGTAAATATTAAAAAAGAAAAAAAGGCAGAGATAGCCACACTTACAGCAGATAAAATAGATTTACAGTTAAAAAGGGTAACAAAGGGGGCCTCCCAGGTGTCATAAGGGGTAAAGCACTGCACTATGAAGTAATCTGAAGCCTCTGCAGCATGAGTTCCATCCCCGGCCAGCCAGTGAACAACCCACATGGCGCAGCAGACCTCTCCTCTCTCGCCCACTGCTCCTCTCAGCAGTGTATTTCACTCAGTCGGGCTGTTCTGTTCCCCACTCTGTCTCTGGTGAATCCTCTCACCCCCCCATCTCTGGCTCTTGTATGCATAAATACATCAATCTTTAAAATATAAAATTTAAAAAAAATAAGAAAGGTAGCAAGAGACAGGGAGGGATGCTATATGATGATTAAGGAAAAAACACATCAGGTGTATACAACACTCATCAATGTATGCTTGCCAAAGGAAGGAATACCAGAACACACTAAGTAACTACAATCAACTCTTGAAAACAGACACTAGAAAAAACACATTGGTGGTAGGGGACTTCAACACCCTACTTTCACTACTGGACAGAAAATAAACAGGGACACAATAGTGTTAAACAACAAATTAGACTATATTGACCTAATAGACACTTACAGGGCACCACACCACAAAAAAGTAAAATACACATTTTTCTCAAGTACACATAGAATGTCTTCAGAGTAGCGCATGTGTGCGGGCAGACACACACACACAAACACACACACAAAATCAACAAATTCATAAAGACGGAAATAATATCCAGCATCTTCTCTGACCATAAAGGTATGAAACTAGCAATCAACTACCAAAAGAAAGCAACGAAATTATTTACTACATGGAGATTGAATAAATGCACTACTGAAATATCACTGAATTAAAGAGAAAATAAAAAAGAAATTAAAAAATACCTAGAAATAAATGATAATGAGGACACACAACCTTCCAGAACTTATGGGATGCAGCAAAAGCAGTATCAAGAGGATATACACAGAAACATAGGCCCACATCAAGCAACAAGAAAGAGCTGAAATTAATAATCTCTCTCTCTCCTCGAGGGATGAGAAAAAGAACAAATCTAAAAGCCAATAGAAGAACAAAAATAACAAAAACCAAAGCAGAAATAAAATAGAAATGAGTGCAAACCATAAATGGAACTAAAAACTGGCTTTCTAAAAAATAAAGAAAATTAGCAACCTATACCAAGAATAAGAAAATAAGGGAGAAATCTCAAATAAGTAGGATCAAAAACAAAAAGAGAATTTATAACAAGTTGCAGAAATTCAGAGGATAATTAGAGACTACTATAAACATTTATACTCTAATAAACTCAACTCAGAATTATACAACCAAGACTGAAAAGGAAAATCCTGAATAAACCAATCATAAGTAAGGAAACTGGAACAGCAGTTATAACTCTCAAAACAAAAAGTCCAGGACCAGTTGGCTTTACAAGTAAATTCTATCAAACCTTGAAAGATGAACTAATACCTACCCTGCTCAAACTCTTTCAAAAAAACCAAAAAAGAAGAAATATTTTCAAATACGTCATACAAAGCTAACATTACTCTAATACCAAAACAAAAGATAACTAGAGACCAATTTCCCTAATAACACAGATGCAAAAATCCTCAATAAAATCTTAGCAAACAGAATACACCAATGCATTAAAAGGATAATATACCATACTAACAGGGTGGTCCCCAGGAAAGGGAAAGGTTCCAGGTTTCCTGCCCCATCTAAAAAGAGGGTGAAGTTGAGCAGAGAGAGAAGCAGCTTCAGAGGAGACTGAAGGAAGCAGGATGAAGAGCCAGGAGGAGATCAGGAGGAGGCACAGGGAGCCAAGAGACACGTGAAGAAACTACGCTTGCCTTTTGGTCGTGGACTGGTTCAAACAAGATGTGGGTGAGAGACCCGTGGGGAGGTGACAATGGCAGTTTTTGTCTTGATTTTGATTTTGCTCTTTTCCTTCCAGACTTGTCTGGTTGTTTCTGATCCTTTTTTGTGGGTCCCTGCTGAAAGATGCTTTAGACTGGCAGCAGGCTTTTGGGCCTTGCTCTGTGCCAATCCCATTTGGATGGACTTTTACCCACAAGGGGACGGGTAACGTTGTGTACTTGATTTAGAAACTAGATTCTTTGCCTTTCCTGTATTGTTTCCTAATTGTATTAAAGTTCCTTCCCATTAAAGTCTCATATGTTTTGTGATGATGCAGCGGATGGCAGAACCTATTTAGAGCAAGCAGGTTTGCAGGGTCTGGGCTGCCCCTCTCCTTGCCATGTAACACCATGACCACATGGGATTCATACCAGAGACACAAGGGTGGTTTAACATCTGAAAATCAATAATATAATTCACCACATCAACAAAAAAGATAAAACCAATCTGATTATATCAACAGACACCAAGAAGGCATCTGATAAGATTTAACATTCATTTATAATGAAAACTCTTGAAAAGCTGGAGATAAATGGAACATGACACAATAAAAGACATATACAACAAGTCTGCAGCTAACATCATTCTCAATGGTAAGATACTGAAAGCTTTTCCACTAAAATCTGGTACAAAACACAGATGTCCACTACACCACTACTATTCACTATAGTACGGCAAGTCTTAGCTAGAGCGATTAGACTAGAGAAACATATAAAAGGAATCCAAACTGGGAAAAAAGAAATATCATTGTTTGTGGACAGCATGATAAAATGCATAGAGAACCCTCAATGGGAAAGCTGAAACCATCAGTTTACTAGCAAAGTGGCAGGGTATAATCACACACAAGCATCAGCTTCCTTTTTATATGCAAACAAAGAGCTAGACAAAGAAATTAAGAAAGCAATCCCGCTCACAATCACACCTAAAAAAATTAAGTACTGAGTAAACCTAATATAGGAGGTAAAAGGTCTATACAAAAAAAACTGTAACATTCTGCTAAAAGAACTAGAGACACAAAGAAATAGCAAAAATATTCCCTACTCGTGGATTGGAAGAATCAACATTGTCAGATGGCCATTCCACCCCAAGCAATACACAGATTCAGTGCAATTCCAATAAAAATATCAATGGCATTTTTCAAAGAACTGGAACAAACACTACTAAAATTCAAAGGGAGTCACAAAAGACCCCCAAATAGTCAAAGCAATCCTGACAAAATAGAAAAATGGAGGTATCACACTTCTAGATTGCAAACTATCATGCTGTAATAATTAAGTAGTAATTAAATAATAATTTTAAAAGCCTGGTACTGGAACAAAAACACACACACATAGGCCAATGGAAGAAAACTGAGAGCCCAGAAATAAACCCACACCTATGTGGACAGCTAATCTACAACAAAGGGGCCAGGAACATACTGACACAAGCCTCTCCAATAAATGGTGTTGAGAAAACTGGACAACTACACACCAGAGAATGAAACTAGACTATCTCACATCACACACAAAAATCAGTTCAAAATGGATAAAAGATTTGAATGTAAGACCTAAAATCTTAAGATACACAGAAGAAAACATAGGCAAAATACTCCACAACATAAATTTCAGTGATGTCTTTGGGAATTTGTCCCCAACGTCAAGGAAAACAAAAGAGAACGTAAACAACTGGGACTACATTAAGCTAAAAAGCTTCTGCACAGCTAAAGAAACTCTAGCAAAAAGACACCCTACTACATGGAAGAAAATACTTGTACATCATACATCTGACAAGAGATGAATATCAAAGAGCTACAAAGAACTTAACAAAAAGAAAACAAATAACCCATCATCGCTTATTATCACAGAAATGAAAATCAAAACCACAATGTCAAATCCCTTCACATCTGGTAGAATGGCCCATATCGAAAACACCAGAAACAACCGGCCTTGGCAAGGATGTAAAGAAAAGGGAACCCTCCTATTCTTTGCTGGGAATGCAGAATGGTCCAGCCCCTATGAAAAAGAGTATAGAGGTGTCTCAAAAGATTAAATATGGATCTACCATGTGACCCAATAATTCCACTCTTAGGAGTCTACCTGGAAAAATAAAAAAAATACTAATTTGCAAGGAAACTGGCACTTTCATGTTCACTGCAGCACTGGAAATAACCTTAGTGCCCCAAACAGGTAAGTGAATCAAGATGATGTTATCTATACACAATGGAATATTATTCAGTGATCAAAAAAGATAAACTTGTGCCATATGTGGCAACATGGATGGAGCTGGAAGGGATAATGCTAAGTGAAATACGTTAGAAGGAGAAAAGACAAATACCAGATGGTGTCACTTATACATGGAATATAGAGAAACCAAACTAAGGGTCAGATAAAGATAAGCTTAAAAAGTAACCTTTGAAAGCTGACTACAAAACTGAAGCATCCAGAGAAAGAGGAGGATAGAGGAGTGGTGAGAACAAAGAAGGAAGAAAGCACAATGGACTGTGGTGGTAGACCATGGGTGATTTGGTGGGTGACTACAATGGTGATAAGAAGGTGGAATTCCAAAATACCAATAATAATGTAAGTCAATGCTATTTCAATTAAAAAAAAAAGAAAAAAAAAAAGACCACCCAAGTACGTTTTCCAAAAATCAAGCAGAATATAATCCATACACACATATAACTAGAGTCATAATTTGAATAATTAAATGTCTTAGGAAAAATCCTAGCAAGAAAAACAATCCTAAATAGTTAACATGATTGGCCCAAATCACTTACACAATTGGTCTGTTAGAGGATGGTGCCTGGGTGATTACAGTACTTGAGGTTGGTGAAGGTACTGCTTGCTGAATAATTACACTTGAGTCAGAACTTGTAAGCAGCACATTGGGAACCTGTAATGATGCTGGACGAACAATAGCTGATGTAGGCTGTGCAGTTTGTGCCAATGGTACTTCCTATTAAATAATAAGAGAAAGATAATGCAAATCAATTCATGTACTTTAGTGAATAGAATGTACTTCTAAAAGCATCCACAGGACAGTATTTCACCCCTACCCCCAGAGTAACTTAATATATAATGTTAATTAAAAGAAACTTCTAGAAGCAGCTCTAAAGGTCAAGTGCAATGTTTTATTTTTTAATTTAAAAATACCTGAGTGGTTTTTCAGTACAACTTGTTTTCCGATCAATCCAGAAATAAGCACGAAAACTTGGCTATGATCCCATGAGAATTTTAGTGAAAAATAAAAATAAAACCCATTCTCATGGAATAACAGCACTTAAATACCAGAAGGGATTTCCTGGCCATGCTCCCATCATTATACTGTAAAAAGGAAACAAGTCCAGAAATACTGTGTTATGGATGACACAAATTCAATAAGAGAAATGTTATTAAAAAATTTTAACGCAATACAAATGTCTGCTGATCTCAAGTAGCCAACCTTTCATTACCAATAATTTCTCAGGATCAAAAGACTGAGTGATATTGATATCCTGAATGTAAAATAAACCTTTAGAATCCCACTTTCACAGATTAGAAAATACCTTAGTGAGTGAATTAGTGTTAAAAACTGGGTCTACTGCATTCTCTTGCTTATTATAAGCTACTCAGGAAAAAGATGAACTAGACTACTACTAAAACTTTAGTCAACAAATCTGAAAATTTATCATGTTCTCACAGAGTGGTGGGAAGAGAGACAATTAACAAAATATAGAAATATGAAAATTTCAGACTGAATTAGAGGGTAATAACAGTACAACATAATTCATGTCAGAGTAGCTGAGGGAAGGTTGGAATTGGTTAACTTAATTCTAAGTGAGGTTAAGTTTAGCTTTGCAAAATTGGCATACGGAGAGCATTTCTAGGGGAAGGAAGCAATAGCAAGAATACTGTCTTTGACCTAGGAAAAAGCTTAAATGTTGATGAACAAAACAGAGTGGCAAATGGGTAGACAAAAGTCTAGATCAATGAGAGTGTATGGAAAGAGTGTGAATTACCTTAAATATAACAGCAAACCACTGAAAGATTTTAAGAAGGGAAGTGACAAGATATATTATTTATTTATTTTTTTAAAGATTTATTTATTTATTTATACAAGAACTGGGATAGAGGCCAGATTTGTGGGACAGTGAAAGTATTCACCAGAGTCAGAGTGGGGAACAGAACAAGCAGACTGACGAAACACACTGCTGAGGGGAGCAGCGGGCATGACAGGAGAGGTCTGCTGTGCCACGTGGGACCCTCGCTGGCCAGCTGGGATTGAACTGGCGCTGCAGGGGCTGTAGACAGCTTCACAGCGCTGCGCTCAACCACCTGCACCATCAGAGGAGGCCTGACATGATGTATTTTTTAGGCTGAGGTATTAATGACATATAAAGTATTAGTTTCAGTTGTACAACATGATTTAATATTATATACACTGCAAATAATCACCACAATATGTCTAGTAAATATCACCTGACATAGTTATAATTGTTTTTCTTGGAATGAGAACTTTAAAATCTACACTCTAAGTAATATATTAAAAAATTAAACAATCTGGGCCTCCCTGGTGGCACAGGGGGTTGGGACGCAGCCTGTGGGGCTGTCCGCAGCCTCTGCAGCACAAGTTCCATCCCCCAGCCGACCAGGGAGCAACCCACATGGCGCAGCAGATCTCTCCTGGTTTGCCTGCTGCTCCCCCCTCAGCAGTGTGCTTTGGTCAGTCTGCCTGTTCTGGTCCCTACTCTGTCTCTGGTGAATCCTCTCACCCCCCCACGCCTCTGGCACCCCAGCACTTGTATGCATAGATAAATAAATCTTTAAAAAAAAATTAAACAATCTATGGAAATTAGATTGGAGATGGATGAAGAAAGTCCAGTTAGAAGGCCAACATTAGTAATCCAAATGGTGGTTTAGACTAAAGGAGTGACACTGAAGACAGAGAGGACTGATTCAGGTTATACTCAGGAGGTGGGTCTGGTATTTGTTCTTTGTTTCATTGAGCAGAAAAAAAAGGAATTAAGAATTCTTGATTTGGGCCTCCCCGGTGGCGCAGCGGTTGAGCGCTGGGTTGTGGGGATGCCTGCAGCCTCTGCAGCGCCGGTTCGATCCCCGGCTGCTCCCTGGCCACCGGAGGAGGGTCCTACATGGCACACAGACCTCTCCTGCCGCCCGCTGCTCCCCTCAGCAGTGTACTTCGGTCCTTCTGCCTGCTCTGCTCCCCACTCTGGCTCTGGTGAGTTTTCGCGCCCTCCCGCACTTTTGACTGTACCCAGTGCTTGTATAAATAAATGAATAAAAATGGATGGAAAAAAAAAAGAATTCTTGATTTGACAACTAGATGATTGGAGAGAAAATATACTGGACTGTGATGGGAAAACTGTAGAAAGACTCAAGGGCTCTGATTAAGAGATATTAACAGATGTATTAGACACAGAAAAGGAAATGTTAAGATTGAGTTAGATAATGAATATGGAAACTGGAGATGTCTGGGTTGATATAAATTTGAGTCATCAGTGCATAGATCGTTTTTGAAGTTAAGGGTCTGAACAAGACCACGTATGAAGAAAATTAAGAGGAGGGTAGCCAAGAACTGACTTTTTACAACTTGGCATAACTATTAGTTGCCAAAGGGAAGCTACTGACTGAGGAACACAGGAAGATGATTATCACTAAAATAGGCTAAAGCAGCAATGAACAAGGAAAAAAACATTGAATGTGAAGGATTTAGAATGCCCTCTGCAAAAAAAAAGACTTAACAGTATTAACAGTATTTGTATTAACATTGTGATACAGTGGAAACAACTGTGATGTCCAATAAGAATAGGATAATTAAGATCAAAATAAAACAAAGTACAAACCATTAAAATTATGATCATTTGTGAGGTGAAAATGATTATCACTACACAATGTAAATAGCTACGCAATGTAAAAAACCACTACACAAAAACTACTATACAATGTAAACAGTTTTAAATAGCTTAAAGCTGATTTTGGAAAATTTCTAGTGGTATGGTAAGTGTTTATAAATGTGCAAAGCAAGGTATAAAAGTAAACTAGGAACTATCTGTATTTTTCTTTGTCTCCATCTATTCTTTTATACAACTGTTCACTTATACATGCACATGTCTAAGAAAGATATTTCAAAATATTAGCAATTCTTATCACTTAATTATGAGCTAACAGTTGAGTCTGGTTTTTTCTTTGTACTTTTTTGTATTCTTAGGAGTTTTAATAATGAGAGTGTATATTTGTAATGAGAAAATTACACACACACACTAGCCTTTGATCAAAGCAGTTAGTACTAGGTAAAAAAGTTACTTTTCTGCTTTACTTCTAGCAACTATACCATGGCAGAAGTTGTTCATTAATTAGGTTATGGTTTTATAATAAATTATAGATTTCAGAATAATAATTATTCAGAGTAATAATGCATTTAAAATAATATTTAAAAGAACATCATGTCATATTACTTCTTCATTGTGCCCTAGACGGCACTCCCAAATGAAAGAATTCATCATATGTGGTTATGAATGAAGTGAAAATTAAGAAAATAATAACGGTACTTAACACAACTATAGTCCAGGTGGTTCCAGGTTACCAGCGTATTTAAGATCCAGGAATGAGGCCCTATGTCACCTACAAAGGGCCTGTAGTATTAAAACAATATCATCATCATCTTAGTTGCTGCTATCAAAGATCCACTGCTGAGAATGAGTAACTATTCCCTAACTCTTTACAGTCCTAAAAAGCCTTTGCTCAAACAATTTTCAGTTGCAAAAATAATTAAGCTGTCAATTTAAAGTAACTAAAAATAAAACAGCAATAGCTAGAAAAATTAAGACAAATTGATATATCCTTTAAAATAATTTTTATCTAAAATTGACTTTTCTTCCCTATAATTTGGTGTATAATAAAATGCTAATTATCTATAAAAGCGGTGTTTTCCCCTGAAATTTCTATAAGTATTCATAGGCTTTTACATATAAGACTATTACAATGTGACAGTATTATGTACAATTGTTTGCATTAACATTTTATGTAAATTAAATATTAAACTTTACTTGGGATACTGATTCTCCCCCACTTAGTTTGTGTTTCTACCAGAAATACAAATATCTAACCTTTTCATCACTGGTTGTCGACTCTGGATGAGGTAAAGGACTATCTTGGTGAGTTGTTTCTACAACAGAAGGTTCCTCAATTTTGCTTCTTATTATAGGTGTTGCAAGAGGGGATAAATCTAGAGGCATCTAAAACGTAAACATTAAAGAAAATGTTAGGAGTTCAAAACAGTCATTCAGTAATATCTAAAGTAAGAAAGCAGGAAGTGTGGTAATTATGATTATTCTGTCACAAGTATTCTTTTCTAATTTCATGGTTAAAAACATACTTTTTTAATGTCGTCTTCTGAGGCTTTCTTGAATTCATTCTCAAATGGACTTGCCAGCTCATTAAACAAACCCACTTCTTCACAGTTTTTCAGAAATCTTGTTGGTGTTGGGGTCTGATCTGAAATAAATGCAAACAAGTAATCACATAGATTTAAATATCATTTAGGATCCTAAAACACAGCTAGTAAATCAACAAATTAGCAGGACTGGTCAGTCAGTTGTTAATTCTCTCATTGGAAAAATCTCTTCCTTTAAAGCAAACAAAATTTGGTTAAGTTTTTGTTGCAATTTATGATATTTCCTCCAACTTTATGAACCATAAATGTAAGAAAGAAGACCTGTATTCCTTACTCCACTCCTTGTGAGTGACATAAATATGATCTACTCAGAGATCAACTATTAGCATCTAACATTATTAAAATTTACAACTGTTTAAAATACATGCGATCTGGGAAAAATTAATACTAGAGCATGTATATATTCATTCTAAGTAGACCCCTCTACTAATGTTTATGAAAGCAAGGTCAGGATTAAAAAAAAATCTCTAATAGGTAGGTCAAAATACTATAAGGAAGAAAAAGTTAAAAGAGGTCTAAAACAAAAAATAAGACCCTCCTTAGGACTATCTACTGAAGCTAACTTTCTATTTTAATGCATTTTTAAATCTTGGTACTAGGGGCTATATGATTCCGTATCTACAGAAGGTTCCAGCTTAACTTCTATGCAGCAGAGGAATAGTTAACTCACTTTCTCACAACCTGAGATACTGTGACTATACCTAAATATGTATTCATGCTGTGTACTTGTACCTGTTATAGAACAAATGCCAATAAAACCCATGTTGAATGAAAATAGCAAATGTGAATTATGCCCATTATGTCTTAATATTTTCAAGGCTATTTATTCATATTGATCAGAACTGACAGCATGTTCAAATTCTATTTACATTATATACACTTCAGGGTATCAATTTTACCAGGATCTAGCCTAAGCCAAATAAAATACTACATTAATGACTCCACACTTAATAGGAAACACTTATCAAATCTTTGGTGGAATTAAAATTCATGTATTTGTTAATTATTGCATCCTAAAAGTGGGCATTATTTACTGTTTTAGCTTTGCCCTTCGCATGTATAGCCAGAGCACTAATATCTTTACTCTATACAAATACTAAAGTGACCTATTTGTCATATACATTAGACACAAGGAGGACTGTTTTAGACACTGTTAGTATTATCAGAAATACTGAGAGGACCTCTATGGTTATCAATTTACCTAACAGTGCAATATATATATCCCTTAGCCTCAAAATATTTCCAAAATCATATTATAGCATGGGCCCAGTGCACATATAATCAAGTAGCTTAAGTCGACCATGGTTCATTTAGTAAGTCAAATATAAATTTGACTCTTCTGTTCACATCCAAAGCGTTTGTCTATCTAAGCCAACAGAAGGGAGGAAATTTGTGTTAAAGGGAGAGAAAAGTCTTAAAAATAAAATGCATATGCATAAATCACTTGTATCACTGGTTACTGGAATGCTGAGTCTTGAGAAGTGAACACAGGCACAATTGTTTAAACATGCAGATGGCTTACAGGTAGTGATCATCAAATATATACCACACACATCATGCATTATAAATATTTATACTGTCATGTTAAACTATCTCAAGAATGTTAGCAAAAAATGATCAAGTGGTATATCTGAATGTGTTCTATTTTTCTACTGTATTAAGTGAAAACAGATAGGAAAAGCAATTTCTAGAGACCGATCTCAAAACATTTTTCAGTTAAAAAAGTTACAGAGATATATTTTTCTGAGGCATTGAGTTTCAGAAAAGCTAAGAGAATGAAACTTCCAGGTTGCTGTTACTTTGCTTGACTGTTTTATTGGTTCGAGCTCTTACTATGTGATGATGTACTATTCTATAGAAATACACACCTCACTCTTTTCTTCTTCCTTTTGCTCGTGGAACTGAAGATATATTAAGTTTCCCTACAATCTCTACATAGTTTTGATAAATGACCAACTTTTTGTTACCTCCAATTTTTTCATTATAAAAATACTGATACTGAAAATATAGGAAGAACTACCTAATATTTGCTTCATTAAATCTCCAAAGCATTGCTATGACAACTGGCTATGTAGGGTAATAATTTTAAAAAACTAATAATATTCAACATTCAGGTGTGAATTCCAGACTTACAAATTGTAGTCTAAGCTATATAGGAGGAAAAAAGAATTTAGGATAATTTGATGTTTAAATCTAGTAATGACACAAAAAATATTTTGAAATTTACTTGTAAAATTTTATCATATCATTTAGAAAATACACAAAATTCAGTAAAATTACACAATAGTATGTATGTAAATATACATAGATGTGTGTGACTATATATTTAAATACTAATAAAAGGGCAGCTAAGATAGTATGGAAGTACAATAAATGCATGAAATGGATTTTTCTTTTCACATACTGTGTATGATAATCATCTGCTTAGGTGATACTGTATGTTCATAGGCTCAACATACAAAGCATTGACTAAATTTAGACCCCCTTTATTGAGAGTATAAATGTTCAGTTCAGAAAAAAACGTAAGTAAAAACTAATGAACAAGTCTGCTAATTGTTCTTCTCCAACAGGAGGAGCTTGATCATTTTCTATCTTCACACAGCATTGTAAACAGCTAAAAGAAACATTGACTAAATATCGTATTAGTTTAATTATCAGTTAAATGTAAACTTTGGAGATGATATGAATGTTCCCAGGGTTCTATTTAACTTCCACAAAAATGATACTGAAATCTGCATTTGAAAACCATACAAAAAAGTAAAATGAATGTCAGAAGGAAACATGAAAATGTAATGGGTAAAATACATGTTGCCAACATTTATTGTAAATGAAGTCATTGGAATATCACCAGACTATATTATTTACAGAGAATACACAAAAATTGTGCACATTCCAGGTGAAATATGTACATAAGCTATTAATAAAAGCATATACTAACCAGCCACAATGACACTGTCATTACGTGCTGGACCAAATTTCAGTGTCATCTCATGTTTATGTTTATGGACAGCCAAATGATCCTCGTTGGTAAAACGCTGTGGCAAAAAGTTTTAAAATACAGTTAAGATTTTCAATTTGATCAAATAATTAAAATGATAAGGAAATTCATTTCCACAACATGTAAAACCACCATTAACAATGAAATAGCAGTTTGTTAACTATAAAAAGAATCTATTGTTAGTAAAGATAAACATAATAGATTTTAAGTATTTACACAGAAACCCATGGCCCAAGATTAAGCAATACTGACATAATACTAGGTCACAAAACTCATTTGAGAGTATTTAAAAGCACAACCAAAGGTAAAGACACTATACATATAAATATCATTTGGATACTAAAACTAGATCATTAATTTTTTTGTTATATCTTAGGAGAAATATATACTCCATTGTACAGCGTTTGTACTGTACTTATATGGACTTCAGATTACTTACCACTTTTAAATTGAGAATTTTCTTACAAAAATATTCCTGTACAAATTAAGAAATAAATCACATTCTTTATGTTACCAAGTAAAAATATCTGTTATAATCCAGTGAATAAACAGCAAATACAATAAAGCAGTTCATTCTAAAATATTAGAATTTTAACTTAAGATAGCTACAAGTGATTTTTTCACTTGTTTCATTTCAATTCTTAAAGCACAACGAAAATGAAGCAAAATTACTTCTAAAGTTACAATTAACTTGGATAGTGGATGGGCCCTACATATCAGAGGTGACTTTATGATTACAATGCTAAAAAAACCATGTTGTTTAAATATCTCCTGATTGTGTCTGGCCATCAACCTTTATGAAGACACTCCTTATTGAGCAATACTTGTAACAGAAAATAGGGAATACTTTTTATTATTTCAGAAGAGTAATGATAAAGTGCTAAATAAAGAGATCTAAACTTACTCTCTAGTCTATATCCTTAAGAATGGGGATGTTAAAATTACATGTATTTGAACTTGGCTCCCCTATGACATCAAAATAGATTTCTTCTTTTGTGGCCCCATCCTCCCCCTCCCCAATTCACGACATCCTTTCATGCAAATAATCTGCAGGGTTATCTTAGAACAAAGTAAATAAAACATTTTCCATAAAAGTGTAACACTGAGAACCTGGCCAGCAGCCCAGGAGCTATAGAAATCATTTCCTCTCATTTGTAACCCATTATGCTCTTCACAGTGCTTTGGTTATAGCACCTATCAAATTACACTGATATTTTCACATGTATGTCCTTTTAAGTAGGCTGAGTTTCTACTGTGAGTCCCCAAATTTCAAATGCTAATTGAATGAGCTCTTTACAGTAAGATTTAATCTTCAAGTCCAGCCTAAAGAAAAAGAAAAAAAACGACCCAAACAACCCTGTTGATAGATGAGTTAAGCATTAATTTGGCTATATTTTGTTAATAAGTGTGGCTTATCACTAAATCTTTAGGTTACAATGGAAAATATCTACTGTTATATAATTCCTCTTCATAACTGCTTGTATTTCCACTGAAGGTGAGGCTTTAGATTCAACAGTACCTCTACCTCTTCACTTATTCATTCACTAAAACTTACTTCACTTCACTTACTGAGCACAAACAATAGGTACTGGAACTATAAGTCAGTTCTTACCCCACTCAGGTGCTATCTTCCTATTGCTTTATCATAAGAATTCCTCCCAAGTTTGGAAGTATAAAAAGTAGTTGTGCGTTGGTAGACTATTGAATAACAAAATTCTTGGAGAATAAACATGTCTTAGAATTTGCTATCATTACTGCACTGCTTATTACTTTGCATTATCATTTTAAATGTATGTGTCTTATGTCCCACTAAAAGTAGCTTAAAACAAGATTCACTTTATATTTCAAAGAACTTAATAATAATGGCTTCTCCACTGAAGGCAATCATTAAACACGAAATGAATCCACTTTGGTAGAGGTCTCAAATTTTTAAACTGCAAAGTCAGCATAGTTAACAGATTAAGAACATGGAATATTAATCTCCAAGGAATTTTTAAAAATTTTTTAAAAGATTTATTTATTTATATATAACAAGCACTGGGTACAGTCAGAAGTGAGGGAGGATGAGAGGACGCACCAGCGCCAGAGCGGGGAACAGAACAGGCAGACTGACGAAATACACTGAGGGGAGCAGCAGACGCGGCAGGAGAGGTCTGAGTGCCATGTGGGACTCTCGCAGGCCGGTTGGGGATTGAACCAGTGCTGCAGAGGCTGCAGGCAGCTTCGCAGCCCAGCAATCAACTGCTGTGCCACCAGGGGAGGCCCAGGAATTTTATTCTTGAAATGACTTGGCCACAAATATCCAAATCAAGGAGGAACTATATACAGACTTAAGTACTATCATATTTTATAGGAAATGTGAAAATGGCACCAAATTTAACCTTAAGTGAAAATAAAAAGCTAAAGACCCTAAAAAGATATTTAGGATCAAATGATTATTAAGAAATGCAAGTAATATGAATGTACAAGTTTCATTTAAGGTCTACAGATAAAATTTAGATACATGCTATTTTTAAAAGGGTTATTGATCATACAATGGTATTATTTATACACAAGAGGAAAATACACTAAAATTGGCCTTTGATACAGGTGAATTAAACCTTGGCTACCATCT
Organism: Talpa europaea; assembly: GCF_964194135.1. NCBI lineage: Eukaryota > Metazoa > Chordata > Mammalia > Eulipotyphla > Talpidae > Talpa > Talpa europaea. The sequence continues at coordinate 112,242,974 of NC_140073.1, forward strand.
GAGCAAATTTATTTACTTCTAAGAAAACTCAAAAGCAATCTTGTCAACAGGTAGTTGCCAGGAAAAGATATATATGTGTTTCTTTGTGTGTGTACTCACACACACATACATGAATGAAATGTATTTTTTTCAACAAATATTTAAAAAGAAAGGTAACCTAACAGCTGAGGGAGATCAATCAGTTGAATATCATAAAAAATCAGTTGGTATTATAAAAAAATATCTAGGAAATGTGTGTTTCCAAGGCTTGATCACTCTCATAAGACTCATCAGAATTAACTTCCTAAGAAATCAGTCATTCTACATTTAACTCACGCAGTCACATTCAGAATATAGATTATGCCTATTAAATGAAATAGGTATAACTAAGTTAGAAAGTCATCAAGCCAATAGTTCATTTACTATTACTTTCACTACTTGAAAGATTATTCAACATCACCAGTTACTGCTGCTCATACAAACACACATTCTCTCTTACAATAATATATAGCACCACTCAAACTTCAGGCTAACTATAAAATTAATCTTTATCTCCTTTATGAAGCAGCTTATAGAGTGTAAATATCCTACCAAAGAAAACAATTTTCAAAGAGAGTGATATCAAGAAGCAAGGATGTTAATAAGAATTTCAACATTAAATGAATCTTTCACTAAATTATCTCACTTTATCTCATTCATGAATTCAAGGGAAGGACACATTGAAAAAGAATGAAATTAACAAATTTTTTTCTGTGAGATGCCGAAGATTTAGTGAGGCACGTAAGAGAGATTTAAAAGGAGTCAACAGTTACAAGACCCTCTCTGAAATGGTTATCAATAACATATTAAAAATTTTAATAACCTAACTGAAAATCTAAATTTAACAAAACACTTTAGTGTGTCAAAGCAAAAATTCAAATTTGGAGTAATTTCATCATTTACTGGTGACAAAAAATAATATTAACTAATCATTATTTAATTGATGCTTCTAGATTTTGATTTCCTAGGTAATATATGACTCTAAACAGAGACTATACCATTTCTGCACACAAGATTATAACAAATGGATGATACTGATATTAGCCAGGTAATTACTTTATTCAGTAACAGTTAAAAACTATATTATAACATAGATTATTTTAGGAAACCAATATAATCAAAAAGTGTTACCCAGAAGGGGCCTCCCTGGTGGCACAGGGGTTAAAGACTCAGTGCTATCAAGCTATCAACAGCCACTGAGGCATCAGTTCAATTCCTGGCCAGGGAGCTAACCCACATGGCACAGCAGACATCTCCTGTCTTACCCGCTGCTCCCCTCAGCAGTGTTTTTCAGTAGATCTGCCTGTTCTGCTGCCCACTCTGTCACCGGTGAATCCTCTCAACCCCCCGCCACCTCTGGCCTTACCCCAGTTCTTGTATGCATAAATAAAAACAAATCTTTAAAAAAAAAACCCAGGATTGGAGTGTTCATGATGAGGAACAGTGCTTAGAGAAACTTAAAATATTGCTATAGCTTTAAAAAATACATTGGCAAAATATATGAAGAAGCTTAACAATGTGTCTGTACACATTTGACCTGGTAATTCTATTTCTAAAAATGTATTTTAAGGAATTAATTAGATGCATATAAAGGATAATGGCAAAAGGATATTCATCTCAACTTAATAGTACTGAATTATGTGAAAAGCCCACAATAGAAGAGTGGGTCAATTAATTATGGGATATGCTTTGGCAAAACACTATATAGCAACTTAAATCCATTATTTGAATTATCACATAAAATGCACTTGATAATATGATGTTTGCATACAAATAGAACACAAAACAGTATGTGCAATATGATCACAATTTTGTTTTAAAAGTGAAAGGGGGATAAGGATTCAGGAAATGCACAAAGTGTTAACTGAAATTCCCTGATTTCATTTTTTCCCTTTAAACTTTTGTCAGCATTTTCTGTAATAATTTCACACTTAAGAGGAAATAAAAACTCTGTGTTATAAACTGAAAAAGTATACATGCAAAAACCTGGGTTCAAAAATACCTTGAGATTTGAGCATTCCATTTAAGGAATGCTTTACTAGATATGTAATACAAGACTAAGCATGGGTTCAAATTTATCTCCAATTCTTAAAATTTCTGTGACTCAGAAATTCAGTAACATGTTTAAGTTTGATGGCTCAACTGTAAGATGAGTCCAGTAATACCCATTTCACAGGACTGTTTCACAGATTAAATATGGTAATTTACATAAATTTAGCACGGTGACTGGCTAAATAAAAAAATGTTTTAACTTCATTGAATTCAATGCTTTTATGAACCTTTAGTTCCTCAAATACACTTTTTTAAAAGATTTACTTATAAACACAAGAACTGGGGTATAGGCCAGAAGTGTGTGTGGGGGGGGGGGGGTGAGAGGATTCACCAGAGACAGAGTGGGGAACAGGCAGATCGACCGAAACACACTGCTGAGGGGAATAGTGGGAGAGTCAGGAGAGGCCTGCTGCGTCATGTGGGAAGCTCCCCGATCAGGGATCAAACTCTTGCTGCAGTGGCTGCTGAAAGCTTCAAAGGTTGGGTCTTTAACCCCTTGCGACACCAGGGAGGGGCCTTCTGAAATACTTTTTAAAACAACTTGGAGTACAGATGCATAGCTGACATGGTAACACTTGTTACAACTTTTGGAAGTTCTATTCTGTGGTTCACAGGTAACTTCTGTGTGTTTCTGAAGTAGAGTTTTTTGTTATTATTTTGAATAAACTTTTAATTATAGAAAACTTTTAAATTACAAAGAAGTTGCAAAGACAATATAGAAAGTCCCTACAGTTTCAGTTCCCCCCAATGTGACTCTACATTATTGTGGTACATTAATTTATCAAAACTAATAAACCAATATAACATATTACTATTAAACTTTCATCTTGGTAATTTTTTTTTAAAGATTTATTTTTATTTATTTTACAAGCATTGGGTACAGTCAGAAACGCGGGAGGGTGAGAGAATTCCCCAGAGCCAGAGTGGGGAGCATAGCAGGCAGAAGGACCGAAGCACACTGCTGAGGGGAGCAGCGGGCGGCAAGAGAGGTCTGCGCGCCACGTGGGACCCTCCTCCAGTGGCCAGGGAGCAGGCAGGGATCGAACCTGCGCTGCAGAGGCTGCGAGCAGCTTCGCAACCCAGCGCTTAACTGCTGCACCACCGGGGAGGGGAGGCCCGGTAATTTTGTTTTAAAGTTTAAAAGTATGATGCAGCTGAACCAGACCAGATCCAGTTTACTTTTTGCTATGTCCCCAAATTTAAAATCATCTCTGAAAACTGTGATAATGATTATTAATTGTCCCTTGATAGCTAGTTCTCTCCTCCCTTCAATAAAAGAACTTCTGAAATTCAGGTGGGCACCTGACAGCCCCAAATAAAGACTTTTTTGCAGTCAGGTGGCCAAATGCTGAGTTTAACCAAAAGAACCATGTGAAAATTATTTGCATTACCATTAGTGCCCCTAAAAAGGTGCTGTGTATCCATCTCCTTTCCTTATTGTGAAATGTGGATTTGTCAGCAGGTGCTAGGTAAGAATAAATGTCACATGTTGAGTATGGTAGAGCTAGCCAGCCCTGAACTTCGATTTCTGGGCTGTTAAATAAACTGTCTAATCTAGGTTGCTTTTGTTTTAACATGTATCTTAAGTAATCCAAAGGCCTAAACATTTTCCACCCCTAAGGCTATGATATGACATAGCCCCTAGAGGTACTGTCTTCTGTGCAATGGAATAAATAGAAAAGCAGTGGTTTTTAAATGGTGACTATATTAAGGAAAATATATCTGTATGTCTAAGTTTTGATATGCTTACTTTCTCTATTCAAAACTTCCAAATCTCCTTTCTGCTTTTCACTCATAGTTCCTATGGATAAACTGTCCATGGTATCATCTAAAATTAGTTCCTCCACTTGAGCAATGGATCCTACACTCCCTTCCTACTTAAGGAATCTACTCTTGTAAGGGTCTCTCTCTGCAGCGTCAAATATGCTGTAATAATCCCACTTTAAAATGCAAAAAACAAACAAAATGCTCTATCTTCAATTCTCCCCAAGTTCTCTCACACTGCTCTCTTTAAGTTTATCTTCAAGAAAGTTTTTATGATGACTCCATTTCTAGTTATTCCCATTCTCTCACCAACCATCTCCAATCATATTGTCACTGCTGCTTCACTAAAGTTACTCTTATCAATGTCTCAAATAATCTTTATATTTCTAAATCTAGTAACAAATACTGAATAGTTATCCTATCAAGTACAATGATATCCCATCCTATCAACTTTAATAGTCTACTTTGAGACACTTTTTCTGCATGGCTTACAGGATACAATTTCCTTCACTGTTGTTTCTCAGCTGTCCCCCTTTTCCTGACTTCCACATACTGGACTACCCTAAAGCTTAGTTCTTACCCTTCTTCTTTAATTATACTATTTAAATATATAAGTAACACTAAGCAAAGAAGGGAATCATAGATTATCAGACAAAACATTACAAATCTTGACAACATAAAAATAATACTTATCATAATGTTCCTCATTTATTTTAATATTAGAGAGATCTTATAAGAAATGATCTATGGCATATACGTATTCTTATGTTGAATAACAGGTTTCTTTTCCTTTTGTTGAATTAAATAAATTTAAATGTAATGTTTATTATTTTTAAAAGGTATGTGTATTAGTAAGGAGTGAATCACAAGAAACAGAAACCATTTCACTTCAATTATAAAAGAAAGGAAGGGAATTCGAGGTTTGTCTGAGAATGAGTTTCCAAGAGTTTCCAAGAACAAACACCGTAAAACTGGTCTTTGTCCAAAGGTTACCTCTAGAAACATTTAATTAGCTATAATCTAGAGATTACAAAATCATGTATTTAATCTCCAGCAAAATGAATGACTTGAGTAATAACACCTATTTCTCCATTTGACTCAGCATCAAATTCAAGGAGTAAGTTGTGATTTATCAGAACAAGTAAATCTGATTAATGGAACCTAAATAATATCCACAATTCTAGTTGCAAATATTTCTAAGAACTGTAGCTTTTAGCTTTCTTGACTTTATAGAAGAATATATCAAATATATCTGTAAAATACATGTCAATGCAGTTTATTTCTCTTTATGTCCACTGTTACTACCTAGTCAAAATCATCACCTCACTTGACCCCTCCAGTATTAAGAGACTCCCTCTTACTTCAAACTCAGCAATGACTTTTCACTGAACTATAAAAACCCAAATACCTTTCATTTATTTATTTATTTTTAAAGATTTTATTTATTTATGCATACAAGAGCTGGGGTACAGGCCAGAGGCGTGGCAGGGAGGGATGAGAGGATTCACCAGAGACAGAGTGGGGAGCAGAACAGACAGACTGACTGACTGAAATACACTGCTGAGGGGAGCAGTGGGCAGTCAGGAGAGGTTTGCTGCGCCATGTGGGTTGTTCCCTTGCCGGCCAGGGATCGAACTCATGCTGCAGAGACTGTAGATTGCTTCATAGTGCAGTGCTTAACCCCTTGTGCCACCAGGGAGGCCCCCACCAGCCCCCCCCCGCCCAATACCTGTTAGAGTTCACAGAGTCCTATAGGATATGGACCCTACTTTTCTAACCTCATCTTTTGCTGTTATCTTCATGATCACTATATACTCCAGTCTAATAGTCTTCTTTCTGTTCTTAAATATACCTAAACCTTTCCTCCTGAGGGCTTTTACAGAAACTGTTCCTTAAGTCTGGAAAACTCTTCCCAAGTATGTGCAGGGTTTGATCCCACATTTTTTTAAAAAATTTATTTATGTAGATAATAACTGGGGTACAGGCCAGAGGTATGGGGGCTAGAGAGGATTCACCAGAAACAGAGTAGGGAACAAAACAGGCAGATGTACTGAAATACACTGCTGAGGGGAGCAGCGGGTGAGTCAGGAGAGGTCTGCTGCGCCATGTGGGTATCTCCCTGCCGGGGAACGAACTTGTGCTGCAGTGGCTGCGGACTGCTTCATAGGCTGAGTCTTAACCCCTTGCACCACCAGGGAGGCCCTGCTCCCACATTTTCATATCTTTGTTTAAATGCCCTCATGAATCTATTTATAGTAGTACCAACTTATCTTTACCCTGCTCAACATCATGTAAATTAAAATCATGAGAATCCACTATACTATCACCAGCATGACTAACATTAAAAGACCATACAAAACAATCTTGAAAAGAGAGAACTGAACTAGAGAACTTACGCTGCCCAACCGGAAGGCTTATTGTAGAACTAGTCATCAGGAGTGTAGTACTGGCATAAAAGTTGATTGATTGATGAAAGGAAGACAGAAAGTACAGAAATACCATCTGATTTTCAGTAAAGGAGTTGAAGTAATTTAATGATAAAGAAAATTTTTTTTCAGAAAATGATGCTGTTTATCTGTAGAATCATATGGGGAAAAGTCAGCTTCAACTCCTCTCATTGAATATGCAAAAATTAATTCAAGATGGAACTGAGACCTAAATGAAAAAACCAAGCTTCTAGAGGAAAACAATGGAGAACAGTTTTGTGGCTTAAAGGCAGGCAAGTGTCTTAGACAGTCACACAAAACAAAAATGATAAATGAGAAGAAATTAGCTTTCAATAAAATTAGAAATATCTATTCATCAAAAGATATTACAAATACTAAGTAAACTACAGATTTAAGGAAACTATTTAAAAAAGAAATGCTATCTAGTATATATAAAGAACTCATAAAATCTAACAAGACAGACAACCCAATTTTGGAACACAGGCAAAAAAGATTTGAAAAGGTATTTCTAAAAAATAAGGTATACAAATGGAAGCACACGCAAAAAATGCTCATCTTTTCAATATCATCAAAGAAATGCAAATTAAAATCACATGATAAATCATACAATGAAATGGCTAAAACTAAAAGATTGCCAAGATCAAATGTTGGCAAGGATATTTCATTAACAAGACCTTTTACACATGTTGGTGGGAATGTAAATTGGTACATCTGTTTTTGGAAAGCTATTTGGCAATTTCCAAAAAAAACTGAACCTATATTTATCATATGATCATGTCATTACCATCCTAGGAAATTAAAATATTCATACCAGTTTCATTTGTAATAGCTAAAACATTAACTTTATTCTTTAATTCTTTAGTGTTAGTTATTTTAAGATTAGAATATAATAATAGCAATGAATTAATAATTTAAGGGCCTGTTAAAAACACACTGAAATAATATTTTTGAAACAGCACCAGAATGTTATTTCCTGAAAATGCTTCCACACATGCTCTGTATTAAAGATGTTAGTCTTAAGAATATTAAAACATCAGCAACACTCTTAAGGGTAAATATAATAAGAGCTTAGGAAGTAATAAAATTTCCATACAAGATAATATATATCTGACTAGGCATTTTATCAATGATTTTCAGGCAATAATTATCAAATGAAAATACTTTTAAACCCGGATTTTTGTTCAGATTTTTCCACCTTTCCATGGTATGCCTTACCGCCTCCCTCCCAACACTGTATTTTTAAAAAATTCAGGCATTCTATTAAAAAGTATTTCTTCCCAAATTTTTTGTTTTCTTTCAATCTCCAAAATTGTACAAGATATTGTAAGAGAAACCACTTAACAATGGTATCCATATCTTCAGTGTTTTAATAAATGTGAGTTTACAAAATTATTTAAAGTAATTTATATATTACCTGGCCACATCCAGGGGCAGTGCATAGAAAGGGTTTGTCATCACTCATATTCCACAGGTCCTTGTATTGCCTATAATGAAACATTAGAAGGGAAGACTAGATGTCTTAAAGTACAGGTTTTTAAATAAATAATAAATTTAAACGTAATATTTTATTTTCACTAAGCTTGCCTCATTTCTTATTTAAATTTGAAATAAAACACTTTGACTGATATTTTAAGCCTATCTTTCATCTTCTTATTATGAGTCGACAAATATATGTAACATAGATATTTTATATTATAGAAAAAAGGGGAGAAACCTTGGTCTATCAGGTTAAATCTTTCATGTTCAACATTATTAACAGAAAAAAAGAGGAACTGGATGAAGGCGGCCAAAAGGTACAAACTTCCAATAACAAGAGTTTTATGTTATAAGTTTAACTCCTGGGGATGTAACATACAACATGATGACTACAGTTAACATTGGTGTGTGATATATTTGAAAGTTACTAAGGGCGTAGGTCCTAGATATTTTCAACACAAGGATAAAAAACTTAAAAAATCTGTATGAGAGGAGAGATGTTAACTGGTTACTGTGGTAATCATTTCACAACAGACCTACATTATTAAATTCTGTACCTTGAACCTATTTAGTGCTGTAGGTCAATTATCTCAATAAAATTAAAAAAAGAAAAAAGAATGAATGAAATAATGAAAAAAATCAACTCTTTTATCCTCCATGAAATAACGAATCTAGTTAACTATTATGAATGTCTTATTAAAACCTTTAGGAGAGAACACAATGGGAAATTTTTAATGGTTCAATCAGGGTGACAATACTTGAATTCATAGGTTATCGGACAAAAAGTGGGACAAATGGACATTACATACTTCCTAAGATGATGCAATAGAAAACAAATCGAGGTTCTTAGAGAAAAGAGAATCAAAACTCAATCTAAGTTTCTACATCCAACCACTGTACAAGGAAATATAGGAGACAGGAAAATATATAAAACAATACAACCAGTATGCTATCAGCCAAATTCTATAGCATAAAAAACCTGGTCTCTTTAACAAATAAATGTCCTGGGGAACAAAAGAAGAGAGGGAGTTGGGGGAACTGTTTTAGAGTACAAGGGGTTTAATAAGCATACAATGTTTATTAAATGAAATATGGGGAACTTTAAGGATTCTGATTTGAACAAAAGCATCACAGAAAGATAGTTCAAGATTATTCCATTTTTTGATTTATAGTTTATTATTCTTTCCATCAACTTGTAGGTTTAATTTTGTGTTTGCGTCAATAAACTGCATTAGACACAACTATTAATTTTGTAACACTTCTTTTTCAACACTAGTTTGCTATTATAGAAGCAATTAATGTGGCCAAATATATTTGGAAAATGTTGGAGTACATTTTTTAGGGAAGACTTTTCAGAATCTTTAATATGGTCAAGTGAAATGTCTAGAGGAGCACCTAGAATACAGCATTTTCCCCAAATCCACCTGCTACCTTTTTCACAGCATATTTCATTGAACTAGTATTATCTGAAGTCATTTTAGGAGACATTAAAACTCTGAAATATGTTTATGCTTGTCGTAGTTAAATATACTTGTATCTCTACTTGATAATTTAAAACGCGAAAAGGTTTATGCAATCTGAAGAGAAACCAGAGTGTCTACTACTTGATAATTTAAAACCACAAAGAGTCAGCTAAACTTCATACTAGATAAATGTTTTCTTATTTAAGGGAAAAAAAGGAGTTATTTATCTAGATACAATTTATGAAAATATTTATAATCTAAAATATGAAAAATGGCTACAAATACCAATACTGGATACATACCTGCCAGAATTCACACGTAACTTGAATTTCATAAGTTGAACAACTTATCACGTCCTCTTTTTCATGGCAAGGATACTGGGGGAAAAAAGTAGTTTCACATGGTAAGAATTAGTTTTGAAATACAATAGATAAAAAAATACTCGAATTATTATAGTCTCTAACAATCATCCAAACATTAGTCACTGTTAAGAATAACTTCCCCCCAACAGCTGGAATCTATTTCATAGTTATGAGTACTGCTCCTATAATATACCCAACTCTACCACAAAAAGTTTAAAAGAGAAAAACATTTATTCAGAAGACTTTCAGTTTTTAAAATGTAGTTTGTGGTGGTAAGGTTCTCACTCTAATTCATCAAAATCTCTTCATTCCATAATATAATTAATGTATATTAGCTACTCCTTTCCTAACTTTAAAAACACAGCTATTTTCTATCAGGGCAAGTAAGCATAGTATGCTAAAACTACCCAGGTCAGTGATAGATTTTTAAACTCTGCTAATACTTCATCTTGCATTTACTGAAACCTCATCTAGTATTGAACAGCATGACCTTATTTTTATCCAAATAAGCCAAAGGCAACATAAAGGAACATTTCTTTTTCATAATTTTGCTTATAAATGTGTTGTCAAGAATGTCTTGTCCAAAAAAAAAACTGGATGATTCCTATGGGAAACCGTGGAAATAGCCACAGTTATGAACCCTGGATTCAAGGGTATCTAATGTAAACAATAGGAAGAAAAGTTTTTCCTAGTCCCAGCAAAACCTCTATTGGAATAGTTTTCATTTCTTCATTCACATCCAACTTTATCATGTTGCCTGTGAGAAGAGGGAAAAGAATGCTAAAATAGTATGAAGGAAACCTGTAATACTTATGCTTTTGTCATTACCAATAGAATGTCAGTTCAGAGGGCAAGAACTTATCTTTGGGTTAGCATCTAAAACAGTGTCTAGGCTCACAGTATCACTTACTCATTAAATACTAAAATGTGCTCACTTTGGTAGCACATACACTAAAACTGTAGTCATTAAATATTAAGGAATGAATAAATAGCTGTATGATAAAATTAATCAAATAAATTCACTTTAACTCAAAATATTCTAAAACTATTAAGAAAATGGAGTTAAATTCAGGAAACATTTAAACACCAAATATGCCAAGACACAACGATGAAAAAAAATCATCCCTGCACTCAAGAAACTTTCAGTCTAGCTGAAGAAATGAATACAGAAATATAATTTTAATTACTTTGGTAAGAATGAGAGTTAAAACACTGGGAATACAGAAGCTGTGCTGATTGATCAGGTAGTTCTAAAAAAGGCTCCTGTGTGAGTTAACCTTGGTACCTTTCTCTTTTTCACCCCCTCACCTTTAATTTTTTAAACTGTCCCCTTTCTCTACAGAAGCTCTTTTACCTACACAGCAGCTTATTTCCTAGCCAACCAATAAAATGTCCCATTCCCTTATTACTATTTTCTAACACCTAGCTGAGATAGCTACAAATATAAGTGCCTTGAGATACTCCCCTGCCAGACTTAAATATTTTCTCTTTGTTAATAACTGAATCTTACCCCTCTAAATCTAGGTTTATCTCTGTTTTAGAGCAAGTTTGAAAATATATTCATAGGGAAGCCTGGAAAGAGAGCTTTTGTTTCACTATAAATTGTTGGGGGAGGCCGTTGACTAAAGAGAGAGAACTGTTAACATATTAAAGTAACTCACTGGCAAGCACCCATAAACTATACTAGATGAAAAAAAAAACTTATGAAGAATGTACAGGAAGGTTCTAGGCAAAAGTGAAAAGTCCACTTCTCTGATTTCTCTAATCTCTCCAACTCTTCTTCCTTACCATCATGATCTACCACCATCAAAGTTACCAATTTTTTTCTTCAATCAACAAATATTTGAGGGTCTGCTGTGTACCTGGGAACTCTGGATGTTAGGGACATAGTAGTGAATTAATGTAGACACCTAGGCTCAAAATTTTTCAGAATAGTGAGGGAATTTATACTGCTAATCAAGCATGCAGCTCACCCCTCCTCTCTCCAGTTTTCTAAGACCATTTCACATATTAACATGTATATGTTCCTCATATCTTCTCCATTTCATTGCTATGCATTTTATTTCAGAACCCCAAACTTGGTAAAAATTATACTACTGAATTTCACTTCAATATAGCAGAGTAATTTTATTAGGTATCCCTATCCACATAAATGATCAAACTTACATAATTCTAAAAAACCTTTAAGCTGAAGTTTTATTTGGGGTTCAGAAGGATGCCACTGTTATGCCCTAATAATAAGAATTAAATTACAACAGCGAACTAAGAAGTTAAAAGGAACTATAAATTTGTTCCCAGAAAAACAGAGAAAAGCAAAAAGAAGAAAATTAAATACTACCTAAATACCACCATTTATAGATAACAACTGTACATACTCCAAACTTATCAATGCATGGAGACACTAAATTTAAAAATTACAAAACTGGGCCTCCCCTGGTGGCACAGCGGTTCAGTGCTGGGCTGCGAAGCTGCCCGCAGCCTCTGCAGCACCGGTTCGATACCAGGCTGCCGGTGAGGGTCCCACATGGCGCGCAGACCTCTCCTGCTGCGCCCACTGCTCCCCTCAGCAGTGTATTTCGTCGGTCTGCCTGTTCTGTTGCCCACTCTGGCTCTGATGAATTCTCTCACCCTTCCACGCTTCTGACTGGACCCAGTGCGTGCATAAATAAATAAATCTTTAAAAATAAAAAAAAAAATAAAATTACAAAACTAGTATGACTACTTCATTTAAAATACAATGATCCTTTAAAATACAAATTTGGCCACATCACTAAATAGTAATATTAAATATTAGACATCATTCTAATGGTTATAGTAATCCATCACATAGATGACATATTTATAACTATTTCTCAATTAGTAGACTTTTATCATCAATGAATATCACTGAGGATAAATCTTTGTGCATTATTTATTAACAATTTCCAGATGATTTCTAAAAGTGGAATTGCTCTATTTAACACATTTTTTTAAGGCTTTCGATTTATATTCCCAAACTATTTTCAAATAGGTAATATTTCTAATTTTCCAGTATTAAAAAAGACCTCATTTTTCAACACCACACCAACAATGGATATTATTTTTTAACATTTTTGTAGGTAAATGAAAAAAATTAATTATAAAGTTGCATATCTTGACACACTATTGATGAGACTGAAACGTTCAGATAAGGCTATTTAGAGTTATTTTGCATTCTGTGCCCATTCTTAAAATGTTAGCCCAAAATTCTCTCTTCAATGTAGACCTCAGGCTCTTTTTTACAAGGGTTTCTGTTTATGCACCTCACTGTGTTCCTGACAGAGTCCTCATTACTCAAACACATATGAGGAGACTGAGGTCCCAAAGGGTGGCATAACTTATTGAAGGTAAAAAATGGGACAAGGACACTTCCACTATAATACAGCGCCTAGCAGCTGGTTCGCCTTTTTTCTAAATACTATGTATATCAATTGTTATTCTATGCCTACAGCTATACAGAAATTTTAGGTAAATGATCTTTTAAAAAAAACAGTGCAGGCTCCTTGGCTCTAGACAGCACAGGAATGATGAACAGGGGAAGAAGATGACAATGATGATGAAGCAACAGCACTGGAACACAGTGAATGAAGATGCAGGTGAGGGCCAGGAGGGAAAGGAGGAGGAAGGATATGAGGACTATTAGATTCCAATCTTTTTTAAAGTTTCTCTTCTTCTCCCTCCACTTTTTGTACTCTTTCACCTATTTTTATTTCTCTTTTCTCTCCTCTATACTGAAAGCAAGGTGTACTCTTTGCCTCCCATTTTGTGCTCAGTCACCCTCTTTATTGGGTCCTTTTTCTTTATACCATGGTTTTCAACTTGCTTTGGGAGGAAGTACTTTGGGCAGAATAAAGTTAAAAAAAAAAGAAAGAAATCTCTACCCTTTTCTGTTCCACATTCATTTTTAATCCTACCTATCTCAACAAAAAACTTTATGAAATTAAAAACATGCTCTGTGAGAAAAAAAAAAGAAAAACTTACTGCTCACTTAGCTCTGCAGGAAGCTAGAGGGCACTAGGTCTCTGTGCAGAGGTGCATAGAAGTCTAGCTCCTTTCTCTGTATATTGAGCTCAGAGATTAGACAATTAGCACTTACCAACATCTATCTACTTTCTCTTGTTTAAAAAAAAGAAAGAAGGGAACTCCCTGGTGGCACAGGGGTTAAAGTCAGCACTATCAAGCTATTGCCAGCCACTGCAGAATGAGTTCGATCCCAGGCCAGGAAGTTAACCCACAAGGGAAAGTAGACCTCTCCTGTCTTGCCAGTTGCACCCCTCAGCATTGTATTTCTGTAGATCTGTCTGTTCTGCTCCCTGTTCTCTCTGGTGAATCCTCTCACCCCCTGCACCTCGGCCTACACACCATTCTTGTATGCACACATAAATCTTTAAAAAAAAAAAAAAGAAAGAAAAATTTAAAAATTGGGGTTATAGAGAGCAAAGGATAGGTTTGAGATGTTTGGGTGGGTTAAGTTTTTGAGAACGAGGCTTTTCCTTTTGTCTGGTTAAGTATGCTGTTTAACGGATAATCCTTGCAGTTTAAGACAACCCTTTAAACATAAAATTTTCTCCTAATTATGATTTGAGTCCTGCCAATCAGCAGAACCTGTAGGATCTTATTTGAAAGGACAGTTCCTGTTTACTTTTAAATTTTCTTTTTGTTTCACAGTAAAGATGATACTCAATTTTAAACCTTACAAATGTACAAGTTGTCTTGCTACAATAAAACTAAATAAGGGGCCTGCCTGGTGGCCCAAGTATAAAGACAGCTCTATCAAGATACTGCCAGCTAGCCACTACAGCACGAGTTTGATCCCTGGCTGGTCAGGGAGCAACCGATATGGTACAGTAGTCCTCTCCTTTCTTACTGGCTGCTCCCCTTAGCAGTGTATTTCAGTCGATCTGAGTGTTCTGCTCCCTACTCTCTCTGGTGATTCCTCCCACCCCCCACCCCAGTCTTACACCCCAGTTCTTGTATGCATAAATAAATAAATCTTTAAAAAAAAAAAACCTAAATATATACACATCAAAAAATAAATTAAATAAAAATAGTACCTTAAGAGTCCTAAGGGAATCCTAGCATTATTAAACAGATTCATTACCAATAGAATCATATAAAATGCCAATAAGGAAAGAGTAAATACATTATTACATATCAGGAAAAAAAGCCTCAATAAAGTATAAAAATGTGAAAGTTATTAGACTATTTTCTCACACCAATGTGAATAAAATGTTAAACTTTAAGAATTTAAAAACTAGAGACAATTTTTAGATTAAAAATTACTTATCTAAAGAACAATTGGCATTAGAAAAATTTAAATGTACTATGAATGACTGATTTAGAAGATAATTATGCTATCTAATAAATCTGAAATTTCAATGACAGATGCTTTTTCTTAAAAAAGGCAAATCATTTTCAACTTTAAAAAGAACATTTGGCATTTGGCCAATGCACGTAAAGTGATCTGTAATACAAATGCTGGAAAGATATTCAGTAAATTTATTTTGTGCTAACATAGAATTCTGAAAGAACGTCCTCTATTATAATTAAGAAAAAGATTCAATTATCATTATAGACTACCTTATTTTCAGCCACAGAACCACAAGACAACCAAAACTTAACAGAATCCTGTAGTGTATGAATGGTATAAATATAATAAAAAGTGTTTCTGTATATTAGCAATAACCTGTGAAGATGAAAGGGAAAAATTACCCCAATTTTGGTAAGGATTAATGAGTTATTACTGACAAGACTTGATTCCTTCTTAAGAATTAGGAGGTACCATAGCAAAGAAAACTGGAATGAACTATGAACTGCAGGATATTTTTCAAGCATTTTTTTGTGCCTCAAGTTGGTACATGGCTTTTGGTGTTAATGAGTAATTTTAAAAGGTTGGACATTTCTGCAATTTTTCTTTTGATACTACAGTTGTTCAAGTTAATTGCTTTAACTTAATGTCAGGAAGAACTTGTCTCCACTTATTCTTTCATCTAATTTTTCTTCCACCTGGTCATCAATCACCTACCCCTAAAAAGTCAAGAACAACATTTTAAGGGAAGATAAATAGAAATCAACTGGCAAATCATTTTTTATAAATTAAAAATTAATATAAAAGCCAAGCCTCCAGAAAAAACATATATAAAAGGTATCTTCATGAGATGCAGTTTAAACAGACAATTGGCAGCTCAGTGCAGAGTACCAGAACCTGGGCTGGGTAAGGAAACTGCGTGGGGATGGGGCTAGTAGGGTATGAGGTGGGGACTGGGTTGGGTGAGGAAAGATCTATGTGTAGAGGGAAAGGTAACCTTACCCAAGTAGGGTAAGGAGGCATCCACATGAGCTACAGATAGGAATGGCACTAATCCAGCATTAAGAAATCAGGGCCCAAGCAGGAGGACATCTAGTTGATGAGGACGAGAAGGCCTGGTGACCAACAGGCAATGCATTACATACACCCAGGAATTGATCAAAGAAGTAAATATATCAAGGATGTAAAAATCATACTACAGGTAAGATAAATATATAATCAGATTGAACCTTAGTATTAGGTAAAATACGGAGATATTGTGTGAACTCATGACTTTTCATATACAGAAATATCAATGTTAAAATGTGTGTATATAAATATGCACAGACGGTCATCTATTTCCATAGCTGTGTCCATTGAGAGGGTCAGGGAATACTGATGTCCCAGTAGCAATAAACACACTCTGCACCCAGATACTGATGTCTAAATACAATTCTTCACCAAAAAGAACCTGGATTTCTTGAAGAATTAAGTGATTCCAGGGTTGGGATGGGGAAGCACAGAATGAGCTTTGAGTATCTTGTGCCACAAAGTATGGAAGACTTATTTACGGATATTGCAATATTTTACAATTTGCAAAACAATGACAGAATGAAACATACTGTGAATAGGAAAAACTTCCAAAAGTTTAACTGGTATATAAATAATATGCACTATTAAGAATGCACTATATAACCATTATACAATTAGCACATGTAGTTTATAGCAGTAATTTAAAAAAAAGAATTACAAAGTAAACTGATTCTCTAACAATTACGTTTCTGGTTTATAATTTTCAAGTTGTGATGAAAATTTATGTTCTGTGCTGTAAAGTTAAGAGCAAACAGAATCATACTATAGAACAATATCCATATCTGAATAAAGACTCAATAGATGACACTAGATAATCATCTGACCGATATACAATTGTTCCCTTTTTAAAATATGAAATATGGGGCCTGCCTGGTGGCACATGGGATTAAGACACAACCTATGAAACTATCTGCAGCCACTATAGCACGAGTTCGATCCCTGGCCAGGGAGCAACCCACATGGTGCAGCAGACCTCTCCTGACTCACCCACTGCTCCCCTCAGCAGTGTACTTTGGTCAATCTGCCTGTTCTTTTCCCCACTCTGTCTCTGGTGAATCATCTCCTCCCCCCCCCCACACACCTCTGGCCTGTACCCCAGTTCTTGTATGCATAAATAAATAAATATTTAAAATAAATAAAATATGAAATATGAATTAAATCTGTTAAGCAAGATAGATGATCCTTTAGGTTGTAGTATCAATATTCCCAAGACATTTTGAATTCTACCATTCAAATGATTCAGCTGACAAATCTCTATAAAAAAAGAGATAAGAAAGAAACCAATTCAATTCATAGAAAGCAATGTAGATAAATGAATTTAAACATACAAGGGAATAAATCAATTTTAGATAACAAATGAAAAAACCTCTAGAGTCTAAAATGTGAGTATGGTTGGTCTTCTATATAGCTAGCTGGGTATAAAGCTATAAATGATATAACCTCTTACCTTTATAGCATGTATTTAAGTTTCAAAGCAATTCCTAAAATATACAGCATCCCCAAACCTTTCTAATAGGAATATTTTATAAAATTAATTTGGTAAACAGTGGACTGCCTACTTTGTACCTGATATCATATTATGAATAAGGCAGGATCCTTGCCCTCAAAATCAGATTAGTAAGGAAAACAAATAAGTGGAATGAAACTCTTAATTAGATACATATATGCAATGTGTGGGTGTGTGTATGAAATAAAAAAACATATATACAGAGGCATTATGGGAACATAAGGGAATAAAGATATACTGGAACTGGTCATCTCTCTTCAGCACCCACTCCCCTGAGAGAAGCTAAGTGTCAGTGAAGAGCAATCCTATATATTCATGACCCAGTATGTCTGAGAGGAACACCGGACCAATGAGATTACCTCTTCAACATCAGCAGACTGTGGCTTCCACATAGCAGCCATTCAAAAAAGGTATGGTTAAAGTATAGTATTAATTTCCCATTAATGTTTCTGACCAACATGAAATAATCATGACACTAAACTCAGTTGATATAATTCAATCCAAAAGCAAAAAATTGACATTTTAGTTAGCTTATATACCCAGAATGGGTAATATATTTGTTGAAATGTTTTTGAAAATACTTCAAAAATTAAATCCTGTAATATCCTTGTATCTCCTAAAGGACAATTCCAAATTTGCTGAATCTCAAGAATGGTATTTTACTAAATATTATCAATATAAGACATCATTGTCTGAAAACATCTACTGAATTCAGTAATATTCAAGAAACAATCAAAATAAAAACACTTTCACATTAAAAGTTTAAAATACCTTACTTTTCTAGCAGGTGGGCCATGAGCTTTATATACTGCTGCCAGGAATCCCTCAGCTCTAGTCAAGTAAGCAGTGACTCTCAAGTCTCCATCTAAGTATCCCTAAGGCAAAGAAAAGGAAGAAAAGAATGAACTCATTACTCTGAAACAGCTAGAGTCTCATGCAGTTTAACTCCACTACAATTTTTAATGTTTTATATATAAATATGCAAGTGAGTCCTACATTCCATCCCATTCTTAAATATAAAATTAAAGGTTCCTTCCAAACTCTTCAATGCCCCAGGAAGATGCTTATCCTGTGGCCTCCCATAACTCTGGGCACACTGCCACCTGATTGAGGTTAACAACTTTCAAGGTTGGAAATAGGACAATGGAATCTTATTGGATGAAAACAAATGTTTTTTTAAATTCATAACAGAAGGTAGCCACAGATTATAGGTGAAATGGCAGTGCTGAATATGAGCAGTGAAATTCTTAGGAGTGGAGATTAATAGCTTTTCATGCACTAGTACTACACATTAACAGTATAGGACCTAGTGTATGTGTTTATTTAGAAACAGCTTGACTATTTTATACCTGTATCAGTTAGGATTAGGTGCAGCTGTGAGTACAGAATTCATAATAACAGTATCTTAAATGATTCAGAAGTTTATTTCTCTCATGTAATCACAGGCAGTCCAGAACCATGATCTTTAGGAACCCAGGCTGCTCCTGTTTATTTTGTTGTTTTGCCATCCTCAACATGTGGCTTCCCCTCATGGTCTAAAATAGCTGCTCAAGGTCTAGCCATCACATCTGTTGATCAGATGCAAGGAGAAAAATGAAGAGGGAGCAACAGTCTCCCTTTAAGGAAACTTTTCAGAAACCTCACAGGAAATATCTATTTACACTCTATGGGCCATAACTTAGGTCACATGGCCATACCTAAGAGGAAAATTGGGAAAAATACATTCTATATTTTGCCATAAGTTCTCCTCAAAATTGGACCATCTACAAAAAGGAAAAATAACATAATGAATATTAGTGAACAATTAGTTTTTTCTGTTCATCATAGACATCTCACTCTTTAAATGGAAGGCGACTGGTTGGTTAGATACCTTGTAGAAATGCTTTAGCAGTCTGCTAAAGGGAACTTTCAAAAGCAGAAGGTCCTGCCAGGCTGTAGGGAAATTTTGGAAGACCAGAACAATGCAAGAGTAAAGAAGCAACCTAAATAGCAAAAGTCTGGGAACTTAAAATTCTCACAGATGGATATGGCAGGATTTGATGAGAACTTGGCATAAAAACCAGTTAATAACTGCATTAGGAAAAGGCAGCAATCCCTGGAAAAAGATGTTAAAAGGTAAACTTTCATTTACCATTATTTTGAGGGCTAAGCTCCCATTACTAGGTCATGTATGAAGTTGGGAGGTTTTCCTATTGCACTTTAGCATGAATAAAAATAGCCGTGATCGTATAGTGGTTAGTACTCTGCGTTGTGTAGCATGAATAAAATTGACTAGAGTAGCCTTAGTAAGTTTAAAACTTTGATAATCAGAAGCTAGAAAGACACTTCAAAGGTTACAACAAAATTATTTTATTATAGACTGTTCCTTAAAGGGAATCAGATCAAACAGGATACTTAGCTACACAAATAAAAATGGGAACTGTAATTGGAGCAGCAATTCAAAGGAAAAAGGACTCTGGGATTAATGTAAAGGTTCACTTCTTCTTGGTAGTTATATTTCTGCAAATTATTTCTTTCAGGGAAATGTTTCTCTTTAGCAACTTAAAAGGCATAGATGTAAAGAACCTCTCCTCTACCACCATTTCCCTACTCTAGCTGCTGTATATGCAGTTCTTAGATTTGGAAATAACTAATGTATAAGGGATAGGAGGGCAAAACACTGCTAATGCCAAATATTCTAGACAGTGGCAGATACTGTGCCGGGGAAAAAGGGCCCTAAAGGTTGACCAGTGTGAACTACGCATTTATCCTCCTTGGCATGTACTCAGAACAATGTAACATATTCAAGGGAACTCCTGGATGGTAGAGAGAAGTTGGCTACTGGCCTTTCGGAGGCAGGGTGGGGACAGTTTTTTTTTTTTTTTTTTTTTAAGGCAACACTGTGCAAAAAGATACAAGACTTTTCAAGGGACACCTGAACAGTTAAGAAAATTTCCATGTTTTCAACTTCCCTAATATTTGCTTTCCTAAAATTCATCTGCCTACTTTCCCTAAGTCTTCATTCTTCTATATTTCAAAAGAAACCTATACTTCCTCACAGATGCCAAATCCTAGATTATTACAATGTATTGCCCATTTGTTGTGAAAAACTCCATGTAACAAAACAAGGGGATAACTTAATATAAGAGTGTCATAAAGCTTCCATTAAGCAAGGTACCACTAATCCTAAGTAGTAAGGAATTCCCTGTCTTATAAATATTTCTGTTAAAGCAACATGACTTTAAGAATGTTTTGCTACGTTAAGGGATGTTTTGAATTCAAACATATTGTACAGTGTCCCGAGAGACCTCCAACAGAACAAAACAAAGAGAAAACCACTAAGAAATTTTGAAAAGCTCAATTTATATTTGTTGCAGAGAAGTGTAAGGTGATCAATAAAAGATATCCATGCCCTCATTGTTATAACCTGTGAATAGGTTATGATAAATGGGAAAATGAACTTTGTAGATGTGAAAAGACCACTGATCCTAAATAAGATTATCCTTGTAATCAAGTGAGCCTTTAAGAACAGAGAACTTTGGAGTCATAAAGATTCAGCAGCAGCAGCAGAAGTCAAAGAGATTAGATGCATGATAGGGATGTAAAGTAGGCAACACAAAAAGTGTTTCAGCTTCTAGGAGACCTGGCTGACTGTCAGCAAGAGGAGTTTCAGTCCTTAAGTGTAAGAAACTGAATTTGGGCAACAATCTAATGAGCTTAAAAGTAGATTTGGGCCCAGACACTCCAATAACAGAAATGCAGCTCTGTCAACACAGTGATTTTGACTTTCTAAGAACCTAAAACAAAAGATCCATGAGTCCACCTGGACTTCTGACCTACAAAAACAGGTAAATTTATGATGTCTTAAGATGTTAAGTATATAGCATTTGTGATACAGGAACAAAAAATTAACAGAGTGAGTGAAAGTAAAAATGCTAAGGTGCTCTAAAGGATGAATTTGTGCCCAAGGCTTCAGGGCAAAAGCACCTTAAAGACAGTTTTCTTTGCTATAATTTCCTTCTTACATCCTTGGTCAAGGACCATTAAATTCAAGAAGGGATCCTAGAACTCACCTTGGGAAAAGAATACAGTCATAATAACAAACTTAAACCTAACAGCTGGAAAACCTGTACAATTAAGTTAGGACTTCATTCCTCTTACATGATTAAAATATCTAAGTTTCTATGTTAGGAAATTTTATATTTTTAAACTAGGTTTTATCTCATTTCTTTTTTTTTTAAACATTTATTTAATTTTAAACAAGCACTGGGGTACAGGTCAGAGGCATTGGAGGGTGAGAGGATTCACCAGAGACAGAGCAGGGAGCAGAACAGGCAGAGGGACTGAAAGCACTGCCAAGGCGAGCAGCAGGCGAGATAGGAGAGGTCTGCCACACCATGTGAGAATCTCCTTGGCCAGCCAGAATCGAACCCGAGCTGCATAGGCTGCGGAGCTCCACCGTGCAGCGCTCAACCCACTGCGCCACCAGGGAGGCCCAAAGTTAGGAAATTTTAAATGGCATGATTTCACCACAATCCACTACAGTAAGAAACAGAATACCAGAATACCAGTTTCAGGGCTGTCAAAAAAAATTAATGAAGATTTGGGCCTCCCTGGTGGCACAGGCAGTTGGGCGCCAAGCTGTGAAGCTGTCCGCAGCCTCTGCAGCGCCTGTGTGAGCCCCACCGGCCTTGGAGCAACCCACACGGCGAGCACACCTCTCCTGTCTCGCCCGCTGCTCCCGTCAGCAGTGTATTTCGTCAGTCTGCCTGTTTTGTTCCCCGCTCTGTCTCTGGTGAAACCTCGCACCCTCCCATGCATCTGGCCTGTACCCCGGTTCTTGAATAAATAAAATAAACCTTTAAAAAAAAAAAGCAGTTTAAAAAAAGAACAAATGAAGATTCACACATATCACAACTCCAAATATACTAAAGTCTTCATTAAATTCCTCAAAGTTGGGCCTCCCTGGTGGCAAAGCAGTTGAGCACTGAGTTGAGAAGCTGTCTGAGCCTCTGCAGTGCCAGTTTGATCCCCAGTCGCCAAGCGAGGGTCCACACGGCGCGCAGACCTCTCCTGCCGCCCACTGCTACCCTCAGCAGTGTACTTCATCAGTCTGCCTGTTCTGCTCTCTGCTCTGGCTCTGCTGAATTCTCTCACCCTCCCCCGCTTCTGACTGTACCCCAGTGCTTGTATAAATAAATAAATATTATTAAAAAAATTCCTCAAAGTTGATGGAATACATATAAAGATCACAGACTTTTCTCAATATTGGATTCATGATCATACATTATAAATATGTGATCAGTCCAATATCTCAAAATATGCTCTAATAGAAGTATCAATAGTCCATTTTTTTTAGTTAAAATTTCATGTTTTAAGAGAATCTAGAATAGCCTCACACCTCTAATCTTAAGGTAATGTAAGGTAAGCAAGTTCTTGTTTCACAGTTTAAGACTATTAGATATATACAAATACAAGCAATTTACAGATTAATGGTTATGAATATAAACAGTGCTAATGCAAGTTTTTATTAATCACATCTTTTGGATTTGGTAATCATATCTGCTCATAATGTCTACAGTACTATTTTTAAGGTAGATGTATAAAATGTATTTCTCTTTCACTGCTTTTTAAAAATTTCAACAATCATTATAACCTACCTTACAAATGATAAAGAACAGTGACTGTTGGAGAATTGATAGTGTAGTTTTATTATTGATTAGTAAAAGACTTAAAAAAATAGAAATGTGGTGTTTTAATTTAATCAACTCTTCCATTATGGAGAGAAGAAAGAAAGGTCTTACAGAAATGTTTACACTGCAACTGGTGGAACAGAAGGAAGCAAGTGGAATTAATGTATTTCATTCACAGTACCACAATTTTAATCACCTCAAAATATAGATAAGTTATGTTGCAATGAGTTGCATGTAGACATAGTCGGACCTGGGCAGAAAGGCATATATGGAAAAAAATGAGATATTTTCTCATATGAATTTATGAAAAGTCTAAGGTAGTTTCATCACAAATAGTGAATTCCTAGGGAAAATTCGACTATTGCCAAAGCTACCAAATAGATGGTTGCTGTACTGCTTTCAACTCATCACAATCATGCCTAGAGGGGTTGTACTAGATTATTATTTCTGAACAAACTTCAACAATAATAATTATCACACCATTTACTGAGTACTCATTAAGTTCCTGACACTTTTTAAAGCATTATATATATTTATATATGTGTAATTTGAACACAACAAGGCTATAATTTTTATTATCCTTAAAGATAAGGAAATTGAGACACAGGAAAGTTACATAATTTGCCAAACACTGCAAGAGGACAGATAAAAAGTGGTAGACCTGTGACAATCTGCTTCCTAACAGACCGTGTAACACTGATTATATACTTACTATATGCTAGCACAGGATACTGAGGAAACAAATGCTCAATTTGGCTATAACACACATATTCTTTGAGTCAAGTGTTATGTACATGGAAATGTCATTGTAAATTTTATATAATAACTCATAATAACAATTTCATAAGACAAAAATCCTATGAAATCATCAAGTCAGGAAAGTAGCTCTTACATCAAAAAAAAATCAACTAGCATATAACATCCAACACAGAAATTATGTAAAACTGCCTAATACTTATTTTCCCATAATGTAAATATTTAATTTCATAAGAGGTCACCAAATTATTTTCCAGAGTGGTATGCCACTGTGCATCCTTTTTTAAAAAAATTTTTTAATTTATAGATATTTTACATCATTGTTCATTTTTAAACAACGTTTGCTTTCTTTGCTCTGCTGTAGTCCCTATAGAATTTCTACCACCAATTCACCCGTGCACCATCACCACAGTCCCCTGTGCTCCTCCCTCCCTCATTCTAATCCCCCCCCACAGTGTCTCTGGTTTATAGTTGTCTGTTTTTGTTTTGTTGTGTTTTTTATTGTTATTTTTTTCCCTAATGCCTTATTTGGTTCCCTTTATTCCTCCTATAAGTGAAACCATCAGATATTTTTCTTTTTCCTGGAGCATAATTCCTTCTAGTTCCATCCATGTTGCTGCGAATGGCACTAAAAACTGCCTAATACTTAAGGTTGTTATTAGACTGCCAAGAGTTTCAGTAATCTTTAAGAAAAACAAAGTCCAGGAAATGGCAGAAAATATACAGTATCTGTCTCAGCACAAAGACGATTGATAAATACAGATTGATATGGTTAACACTAAATAAAACTGCTAAGAATATAACTCAGCACCACAAGTAATTCCCAACTAAGTAATTCCATTTTGTTAATAATCACAACTCCAGAGTTGGTAAAATCATGACAAAGTTGGTACATTCATATTTTGGTGACAGTGTAGACTTGCTCAACTCTTTAGGAGGCAAAAGTTTGGCAACTGCAGACACATTTATATCCTTTCACCTAGTAGTATCACTTGAGATTAGTATCCTATGAAAAGAATTAAAAAAATAAAAAATATTTACAGAAATACTCAATTCAGCATTAAAACAGACAGAAACTGAAAACAATTATTTTCCTGTTGGGCAATTACAACTGAGTGAATTTAAATAGTCATTTGGTAAATTACAGTACCACATAACCATTAAATATTACAAAGTTTTGATATAACATGAGGAACACTAATGTTATACAAGCAAGGCAAAACTATACTAATTCTGCAAAAACCATAATATATATGCAAAATAAGGCAACAAAAATAATGAAAACAATTGTTAATAGGGTAAGCTTGGGGCTGATTTCTAATAACTTTTCAATAAATAAAAAGAAACACTACCCCAAACAGTAAAATTAGAAAAAACCTATAAAACTAGAAGAACAAAGCTATAAAATTGGAATGACAAAAACTTAGGTTCAGACAGGAAAACTAAAGAACATGTAGGGAACTTATAAACTCAGTAATGTAAATGATATACTACTACTATCAAAGCACATTTGAAATTTTGTCACATGGCTTACAATCATCTCCATCCTGTTTTTCCCTACAAACCTTACTGAGAATATCTGTGGTTGATAAGCTACTACTACTGTTGAAAGTGTTTTCTATTCCTTGGGTATAAAGACAGGGAGGGAAAAAAAGATTCAGAAGCATTATTTTTAAGATACAGACTGCAGGATGAACGAATAAGCCTACCACTGGAAGAGTTTTGCTTATTTTTACACTTTGTTACAATAAATATAAATAAATAAATAAATAAATAAAATGTTATTAATCATTTTAGTACTACTGACAAAATACCAAGGAGGAAAAAAAAATCCCTAAATCTACTTAAAAAATGTAGCGAATATGCCATTTTCAAGGTTGCTAAAAAAATTAAAAATTATATGTGTGTATGATTGGGACATGTTATATATAATTGTTCTAATTATTAGCTTTAAAGGTCCACAAACTTCTTTAAATTTCTATGAAACTATACTTTAACTTTTTAACCTTAAGCCTAAGAGACAGAAAAAAGTATTTTTTGGGATGCCTCCCAAGATCTCACTACTATCACACCTGCATTAAAAATCACATTAGGAGAACAACATGTAGCACTTTAGGTAACCTAAATTCCTAGCCTCAAGAAATATGTGTAAGTATGGATAAACAGAGAAAACGACTGAATATAACAATGCAGCTTTGTTTTCTTATGGTTTACTGAAATTATAGTCACATAACTATGTGTACTGATTTTTACAAGATTTAGTTGAATATCTACATACTTCATTCACAGAGTTTTATTTATTTATTTATTTATTTTTGTTTTAAGAGGCATGTTTTATTTATTTATTTGTTTGTTTTGTTTATACATGCACTGGGTACAGTCAGAAGCACGGGAGGGTGAGAGAATTCACCAGAGCCAGAGCGGGGAGCAGAGCAGGCAGAAAGACCAAAGTACACTGCTGAGGGGAGCAGCGGGCGGCAGGAGAGGTCTGCGCGCCATGTGGGACCCTCCTCTGGTGGCCGGGGAGCAGCCGGGGATTGAACTGGCGCCGCGGAGGCTGCGGGCAGCTTCGCAACCCAGCGCTCAACCGCTGCGCCACTGAGGAGGCCCTATTCACAGAGTTCTAAACTAGACTAAAGTTCTAAAAAAATTCCGGTTTTGGGCCTCCCTGGTGGCGCAAGGGGTTAAGCACTGCACTATGAAGCAATCCACAGCCTCTGCAGCACGAGTTCGATCCCTGGCTGGCCAGGGAGCAACCTACATGGCGAGGCAGACCTCTCCTGTCTCGCCCGCCTCTCCCCTCAGCAGTGTATTTCAGTCAGTCTGCCTGTTCTGTTCCCCACTCTGTCTCTGGTGAATCCTCTCACCCCCCATCTCTGGCCTGTACCCCAGCTCTTGTATGCATAAATAAATCTTTAAAAAAAAAAAAAAAAGAAAGAAAGAAATTCAGGTTTTAAATGGGAGACTTCAACAACTTAATCTTTTTTTTTTTTAAAAAAAAGATTTATTTATTTTGCATACAAGAGGTAGGTTGTAAGCCAGAGGTGCAGGGGGTGAGAGGATTCACCAGAGTGGGGAGCAGAACAGGCAGATCTACTGAAATACACTGCTGAGGGGAGCAACACGCAAGGCAGGAAAGGTCTGCTGTGCCATAGATGGGTAGCTCCCTGGCTGGGGATTGAATTCTTGCTGCAGTGGCTGGCGATAGCTTGATAGTGCTGTTTAACCCCTGAGCCACCAGGGAAGCCCCTCCTTTATCTTTTCTAATGACATTACAATAAAAGCTTCAAATGGAAAAGAAGTGCCAGCTTGTAGAAATTTCACATTGGAAGGAAGAACCTGAAGACAAAATGAGTGGAAATAGCATATAGATTGTTCACTTGATCTAACATGATTTACCAGTAGAAAATACATAATTAAAAGCCAACTTTTGCCAAATACAAACATTTAGGCAGAAAAAACACAGATGATTTAATTATTAATATTAGTTATAGATATTTGATGTATAGTAAAAAATGTAATATAGCTTCCAAATCCTGAATACCATTAAAATGCATCCCTCCCAATTATTTTTAGAGCTTATATCCACTTCTACTGCTATCTTAAGTTTAAAAATGGGAAACAAATACTTGAAGTAAAACCGTAAATGCAAAAACCACTGGATTACATATTTAATACATTATAATGTAAAATATAAACATTCTAAGGTTTAATAAAGAATTTCCAGGAAATGCAATCAGATCTACAAAGGCATTATATACCTTAAAAACAAACACACCATCCTTACTGACAAAACACAACACACCTATAAATTATAAACTATCACAATATTACATTTATATTTTAAATAACTAAAAATGTAATAGAAGTAGCATCATCTCAGCAGGATTAAGAATGTGTTAGGAAAGCAGCATACACCACTGCAAATACGGAAGAGTCTAATAATTTACAAAGACTAGGAATTTTATTGTTAAATTATTGATGGCCTTAGATAAGATACCAAAACTTCCTTTATTCTGTTTCTTGAGCTGCAGAGGGTATCTATATTTTTATTACATACTTTACAAAGATGTTCCTGCAGCTTGGAAAAAAAGTGTTTACAGTGGACTCGACAAGTCATGTAACAAATTTATACTGAGGATACAGATTACTTTGGGTTTATCTTCCAGGGCATTTAAACCTGCAGGGCTGACTTTTAACAAGCTTCTCACCTTCCTATAAGGCTACTTAAATATTACTCCTAGAAAGGCTATGACTGACAATGCCACTGGTTGTGAATTTCTTCAAATAATACAGTATGTATGCCCAGAGGAACATTTTGTTTTCACTTCAAATATATACACTAAATATATGTGCTGTTACTGTGTTCATAATTTAAAATTTCTAAGAAATCGTAAACTTTTACATGATAATATAGGGATTAGTCAATGGGCTTAAGGTCCATCGATAGTAATACCTTAACTCCATCATATTCACAATAGTTTTGTTCTTGGTTTCGCCAGTTTTAAGATTCCCCCATTAAGCAAAGACAATTTTATACTACCTAAGGGGAAAAAATAGTCCTCAGCTCCTCCGTCCTCTGCCTACTAATGTCGTTTGGAAGAGCGGACACAATCACAATCACACACACACGACCACAAGGTCCTAGTCCCTAGAATATCAATCAAAAGCAGCACATTTTACTTCCCTACAGACGCTCTGCAGTCCACCCAGTTAGCTAAAATATGGGGGAACATACCAGAATTCATCTGCACCCACACTTCAGCCCCGCCCCACCGGGGGAGTGTGAAGGGGCTAAAAGGACAGAAAAGGCCAAGACTTCAGCTCCCAAGTTCTCCATACCATTCGTTTCATCAAGTTCCACCGCAGCCAGGGACCCTGACCCTATTTTCAGCCGCGCCTCCCAATCCTGCGCCCCTTGCCACCATCACACACACACAGAGTTGCTACCCACTGAGTCCTGGGTGAGGCGACCAGCGTCCTCCCTCTTCCTGCTCAACCCCAGGGCTGCAAGGGTGTCGCCCTGTGCTCCAGGCAGAACCGACGTGGGCCCAGAGACCTCGGAACTGACCATGAGAAGGGGACGATAAATCGAGGGGAGGGATCAAAGAGCCGTTATTCCTTTTTCCTCTTCGTTAGGAAAGCGCGCGAGCGGGGAGGGGCCGGAACGCCGAACGGCAGTTACCTAACGGTCCGGCCCGTCGGCCGGGCTTCCGAAGCCCAGGCCAGGCGGGGCGCGGAGGTGGCAGCGCGGCCACAGTGACCCGAGGGCTAGGACCCAGGCAGGAGCGCCCGAGGTGATGGGAAGCGGGGGGTGGGGACTACGGTGTGCGACGTCGCCATGTTAGCGCCTTCTGTCTCCGTTTCCCCACGGTCTCAGTCCCGCGGCCTTCTCCCCATCACTACTCACCTTTCCGGGTCACCACTTCATGCTTATCGCGGTCGCCCGGGGGCCCGAGCTCAGCCGTGTTTACAAACTACCCCGGGAGGAAAGGGCTGAACCGCACTTTAAAGGCCACGGGCTCCCACAGGCTTCCGTCCTCTCTCGCGAGATCGGGCTGACAAGCCTTGTCCCCGCCCTACTCCCGGCATTCTCCCCTTTCTTCTCGTGCCCCGCCCGTTCACGCACACGCGCTCCTCCCCGCCTTCCGCGGGAGCGCCTCCGGGTCGTGATTCCGTAGGCTTAAGGAAGGGGCCGGCCCCGAGGGGGCGGGAGCCGCAGAACACTCGGACGCTGATGATTGGATGAATAACTCGAAGGGCGGGAGCAGCTCTGGAGGGGGCGGGGCCCGAGAGCCCGTAGAGCGTGTCTGTGTCCCTGGAAGTGCTGACGCCTGTGATTGGCAGCCGGCGTGAGGCGGGCGCAGGTGAAGGTGCTGGAGCAGGTGGATGTTGAGGTCGCGGAAGGCGGTTGGACGCGCGCGTGGAGGAAAGGTGAACTCTCGGAAGGCAGGAGTAGTCGGGGAGAAAACCGGATGAGTCCTTCGACCCAGCCCCGGGAGCCCGGTATTTCCGTTCTTCTCGCTTGCCGGCCTTCGGCAGGAAGGAGGGTGAAGCGCAGGGAGGCCCGCGCCTCAACCCGCCTTCCCGCTCTAAAGGAAACCTGAGAGGGGAAGCTTCGGGGAAACTGAGGTTTGTAGGAGGGGGAGGATGCCGGAAATTACGCCAAAAGCTGGAAAGGAACAGTCAGTTCTGAAAAGCAAAAAGCTTTACTTTGAGTGACTTTGTTCGAATTTAAGCTATAATTGGGACTGATTCTTCCGGCTCCTGAGTGTCTACTACAGTGTATATTAGCAGATAATTATGTTTTGAATCACTAGGAAATATACTGCCTCTCACTATATCACCGTAATTTAAAACAGTGCAACCGCTTGCATAGAAGGGAAAAGCCTCCCTACTCTATTACAGTGTATCTGATTTTAGCGCTTTTCTTTAGGTACATCAAAAATGTATCAGTTTTAGTAGAGATTTTATAATGTCTAACCTTTAAAACATCACCAACTCCGAATTAACATTTTAGAAAGCAAGTCAACGAATTGGAATATGACTTAGAAATGGTATTCTTTACACAATACTATGTTACTGTTTAATAGGGTGCTGCAACACCAAAGAAATGTCTGTCAAGCTTTGAAAATAGCTGTTCAAACAAGGGGGGTAGGAGTGTGGATCATTTGACGTAAGGGACAAAAGAAAGCCTACTACTACACTGAAATTGACTCCTAAAAACGCTGAAGTACTGTGCTAAAAAGTCTAAATTTTGCTCTATGATTTATTTCAATATTAAAATAGTGATTGATAACTACTCACTGACATAAGTTGAAAAGTGTAATCAAAATCCCCTGTGAAAATTTGCATTTTTTAAAAATAAAATTTTCAGTGTCTTGTTTTTCCATTACGTGCTGATTTCTAGTCTATAACAATTATTAATAAAGTTTGTGTTTTAACATAAAATGCACTCTCAAACATTATTTTCAAAGTGAAACAAACTATTGCAAGATTGTGGGGGGAAGTATTTGAGAGTTGTTAAACCTGCAGTTCAATAATGGTACCTGGCATAAAAGTGAAATTATAATGCTGCCGGACCTTTTAACAGATTTCTGGCCTGTATGAATATATGTGAGCCAGCTTACTATTCTTTTAAAACTAATTTTATTTCTCAAGAGACCTGAAAGAAGCCAAATTATTAACACTTTACTTCTCAAGTTAAAATGAAAGTACCATCCCTATATATTGTCAGTAACATTGTAGTAGCATTAGTATGGGATATCAACAAAATCTCAGCAGCTCAGATTACCAATGATGAACATAATGATGGACAAAATGTGCAACCAACAGACCACACATTATTACATCTAGACTACTTTGACTAAAACAGTGATTCTCTCCATCCCCCAAAATGTCTAATGTGAAACATTTGTTTCAGGAAAAAAAAAATTGGATCAGAGAGATGTTTTAAAGTTATTTCCCATCCTCTTACATCAAAAATTGAAATTCTTCCTCTCCAGTTTTGATGCAGTTGCAATTGACAGTAGGTTTGTTTTTAAATTTCTCCACCTTACCCCTGTTTCTCCAGCCTGCTGTCCTAGTAGTTAATTATCTACATCATATAGTAGAGAAACATGTTATTTGAAGGAAAATTTTTCAGGAATCCTTTTAGATGAGAGAATCATTTAGTAATACAAATAGTACTCTGATCTGTTCTGAGAATACAGTTTTAATTGTCTAAAGAGAAGATACACCTAAATGAGGGAAAAATAAAGACTGGGGGAAAAGGGTGGGAAGAATGTAAATGGTTATATATGCATGTTGGCAGTCTGACAGTTAACAGTGGGTCTCACCTTACATGTATTTCCATAGCGGTTCCTTTACTGTATCTTTCTACAAATGTAGAAAACATTCAATGTGAACAAAATAAATGTACATTGTTAATATTTTTAGTCCTGTTCCCATGAAGTCTTATCCATACCCTTTAAAATACTTTGCTTTTCATTTTTCTTCTCATTTTCTTCCCTTAATATTGCCACAGTCTAGAGTTCTCTATAGTCTTCTCTTTACCAATAGAGGAAACTTTTTCTGGTTCCCTTCTTTGCCCATCTTATTCATCCAGTTTCTCCTAGAAAAATAAATGAAGGCCTGATAAATCTCCTTAAAAAACCCAGCATGATTTCTGAACAAAGCTGGTATCCCTTAAATACTGGAAGAGGCTACTAAAACAAAAACACCTCATTTTTATCACAAAAGTCCCTGTTACTTAACACCACAAAAACAATGGTGGTCTCTAAATGTTCTCAAAACCTTCCAAATGCCACAGAATGTGATATTTTCCCCTTGTTTATAAATAGTTTGTGGTGGTTAGTTCATTATTACGCTTAAGAATTCTAAAACCCTGCTCATATATAAAGGGGTGGGTGTGCGTGTGTGTGTGTGTGTGTGTATGTGTGTAGTGAAAAGGCAAGATTTATAACAGTTTCTATTTGTGATTTAACAAAACTGCATACTCCAGGACATCCTTTTTGTCTGCCTTGGACTCTGGGAAGAGCCTCTGTATTTTCACAGGTATCCTCAAAATGCAGCCCATATGGTTCATTAGCTGAGATTTCATCAGTGGGATCAGGAAGCATGTGGGGGTGTGGGTAGGGATGGAAGATGAAGGAAGCAAGGCCTGATTTGTATACCCACCTGATATCTGAAAGATATCAGATGAGGACCACATGACCCTAGACTTTTTGGTTGACTTTTGGTATACCTTTTAACTCAAGACAAATCTTTCCCTCCCTCTGACAGTGCACTCAGTTTTTCTGCACACTGCGGAAATGACCTGTTATAGTTACCCCTCGGTGCCTGTCCTCACTGTGGGGATTTCCATTCAGAACATTGCAGGTGCAAGAAGGGCCACTGTCCACCTCCTGACCCCAATCTTTGGTTTCTCAAAAGAATTTATAATTAATTTTGTGTGGCGTTGTGTGCAGGGGGGAAAACAGAGGACTGTATTTAACTTCAAATCATACTAAATAGCTTATGTCAACTTAGGCCAGGAGAAAGAATTAAACACCTTGTTTTCATCTTTCATAATAATGCTTCCTGTTATCTCCCTCTCATCCCACTCACTAGAAAGAGGGTTTGTCGTCATTGTTTTGTGCTTCCACACACTATTAAGTTACCAATAAAAGTAGATAGGACCACTGAAGAATTTCATCTTCATGGAGTGTTTACCCTTAATGGTTCCCTATAACTTGTCTAGTTGGCAGCCTGACACCCACATAATACAAAAACCTTAACTCATTATGTCAGACACCGAGGAAGCCTCTTTTGACATGGTGTATAATCCTTTCAATATGTTAATGAATTTGGTTTGCTAGTGTTGTGGAGAGGCTTTTGCATCAATGTTGATAAAAAATATTAGTCAGTAGCTTTTTTTCCTTTTTTTTTGGTCTAGCTTTAAGATCAGGGTAGCAGTGCTGGTCTCATAGAATGATTTTGGAAATATTTTCTCCTGATCGATTTTTGGAAAGTTGAAGTGGGACTGGTATTAGTTAATTCTCTATAGTTTATAGAAGCCACCAGCAAAACACTAAGGTCCAGGGCTTTTCTTTGTTAGGATAATTTTGATTACTGGTTCAAATTTCATTACTAGGTATAGATCTGTTCATACTTCTGTATCTTCATTACTTAGCCTTTGTAGGTTCTGTATTTTTAGGAATTTTTCCATTTCATTTAAGTTAACCAGTTGCCATACAGGTGCTTATAATATGCACTTATAATACTTATT
This sequence comes from Talpa europaea, assembly GCF_964194135.1. NCBI lineage: Eukaryota > Metazoa > Chordata > Mammalia > Eulipotyphla > Talpidae > Talpa > Talpa europaea. Next base: position 112,276,657 of record NC_140073.1, read on the forward strand.
TTTATAGAATCAGTAGTTAATGCCCCCAGTCATTTTTGATTTCTAGTTGAGTATTCTTTCTTTGTCTAGCTAAAGCTTTGTCCGTTTGGTTCATCTTGTAGAGAGCCAAATTTTGGTTTTGTTGATAATTGTTTTTCTACTCTCCATTTATTTCTACCCTTGATATTATTATGTCTTTCCTCCCACTAGCTTTGGGTTATTATTCTTTTTCTATTTTTTTTAAGTTGAAAAGTTAGACTGTTAATTTGAGATCTTTTTTCTTAATTTGGGCATCTGTAGGTTTAAATTCCCCTTTGAACACTGCTTTTGCCATGCCCCATAAATTTTGGTGCCATTGTGTTTTCTATTTCATTGGTCTCAAGTATTTTCCAATTTCACTTGTAGTTTCTTTGTTGATATGTTGGCTGTGTTAATTGCCACAAAATCATGAATTTTCTAGTTTTACTTCTTTTGTAGATTTCAAATTTCACCATTATGATCGGAGAAGATCCTTTGTGTGATACCTTTTAAAATCCATTGAGACTTAATTTCTAGCATAACACATGGTCTATCCTGGAGAATGTCCCATGTGCACTTGGGAAGAATATATATGCTCCTGTTGTTGGAGAGATTGTTGTTTGTGCTTGTTAGATCTGTTTGGTTTATTAAGTCCTCTTTTCCTTATCTTATGTCTGGTTGTTCTATCATTTATTGATAGTATGTATTGAAATTTTGTCAACTATTATTGTAGAGCTATTTTCCCCTTCAGTTGTCAGTTTTTGCTTTATGCATTTTGCTACTTATTAGGTATGTGAATGTTTAAAATTGTTACAGCTTGTTGTTGTATTGAGTCTTACTAGCATAGTCTATCTATGTCTCGTGACCATTTTTGATTTAAAGTGTATCTTGTTTGATATTAGGATAGCTGCTCTGTTCTCTTTTGGTTATTATTTGCCTTGAGTATCTTTTTCTATCCTTTCATTTTCAGTCTCTTTGTGTCTTTGGAGCTAAAGTCTCTTATAGATAGTATATAGCTAGATCATGTGTTTTATTCTATCCTGATAGACTTTAGTTGGAGAGTTTAATCTACTTAATCATTGATAGGATGGTACTTTTTTGTCATTTTGCTTTTTTTTAATATGCTGTATAGCTTTTTCTTTTTTTGCCTCTCAGTTCTTTCATGACTGTCTTCTTTTGTGTTCAGTTGATTTTGCCCCAGTGAAATGTTTACATTCTTTTCTCATTTTCTCTTAGGTATATTCTGTAGCTATTTTCTTTCCAAATGTACCACGGAGGATTACATTTAACATCCTAAAGTTATTACATTCTTATTCAAATTTATATCACCTTAACTTCAGTAACATACACAAACTCTGCTCCTTTAACAGCTTAATTCCTACCCTTTTCAGTTGTTGATGACACAAGCCTACATTTTTATTTTTGTGAAGATTTATTTATGCATACAAGAACTGGGGTACAGGTCAGAGGTGTGGAGGGTTAAGAGGATTCACCAGAGACAGAGTGGAGAGCAGAACAGGTGGATTGACTGAAATACACTACTGAGAAGAGTAGCAGGTAAGACAGGAGAGGTCTGTTGCGCCATGTGGGTCACCTTGCTGGCTGGGGATCAAATTTGTGCTGCAGTAGCTGTGGATTGCTTCATAGTGCTGATGCTTAACCACTTGCGCCACCAGGGAGGCCCCACAAAACTACATTTTTATAATTCTGTGCCCCTTTAACAGCTTAGTTCCTACCCTTTTTCAGTTGCTGATGTCAAAAAAATTACACTTTTATAATTCTGTGTCCCCAAAACATAATAAAATTTAGTGTCTTAAACTATGTTGAAAACATGTGGAGTTACAAACCAGTTACAATAGTACTATTAAACAATATATTATCAGTTTCTTAAGTCACATATAAAACAAAGTTACAAGCAATTGTAGAATCAATACTAGTATGCTTGGATATCTGAAATGCCTTTAGGAAAAACATTTTGAATAAATACAGTTAAATTGGTACTTAACTGCTCTCAGGTACTCTTAAGGGAAGTGGTACTTTGTTAAAATGGTGCACAATAAACATTTCTGCTGTCAGAGTAGATCAGTTTCAGTCGTGTGCTTTCAATGTTAGACATTTATTACTGGAAACAAAAATACAACATAGCACCTCCCTGGTGGCACAGGGGTTAAGTCTCGACACTATTAAGCTATTGCTAGCTACTGCATCCTGAGTCATGAGTTTGATCCCCAGCCAGGGAGCTAACCCACATGGCGCAGCAGACCTCTCCTGTCTTGCCCACTGCTCCCCTCAGCAGTGTATTTCAGTGGATCCGCCTGTTCTGTTCCCACTCTGCCTCCGGTGAATCCTCTCACCCCCTGCACCTCTGGTCTACCCTCAGTTCTTGTTAGCATAAATTAAAAAATAAATAAATCTTAAAAAAAATAAAATGAACTTGGAATAGAGGACTAGCTCACTTAAGTATTTCCCTATGGTTTAAAAAATTTAGTGTATAATTTTTTGTTACAATACTTTTAATTCTAGCTATACACACACACACACACACACACACACGCCATTTTAAAGTATACAATTCAGTGGCATTTAGTACATTCATTCACGATTTGTACACTCATCTCCACTATCTAGTTCCAGAATATTTTTATCCTAGGGAATGCCCATATCCATTAATCAGTCATTCCCCATTCTTCCCTTCCCAGCATGTAATAACTATTGATCTGCTTTGCTGCTAGACTTTTGTCTGTTCTGGGCATTTCATGTAAATGTAATCATACTGTCTTTTGTGCCTGACTTCTTTCCTGTTTTTAACCTTATGTAGCAAGTACCTGTATCTCCTTCCTTTTTATGGCTGGACATTTGTTTCCATTTTTTGGCTACTGTGGAATAGTGCTGCTATGAACACTTACACCTGTTAGTTTGAATGCTTGTTTTTAATTCTTTTGGCTTGAAATGACTGAATCACACAGTACACCACTCTATTTATATTGCTGAATTCAAATAGTGGGTAGTTTGCTCTTTGGGGGGTACTCACTTTATAGATTTATGTGACTCTCAGTGTGCATAAAAATTCTAGGTCTGATGTCTGGGATTTGTATTTTAAAGTAACATGCTGGTGACCTATGGAGATGGGCTTCCCACTACAATTTTGAGAAACCTCAGTAATTGATGTCTTTTCCTCAACTAAAATCAAAGTAGGCAAAGGGCATTAAAAGAGTAAAATGTAGGGCCTCCCCGGTGGCGCAGCGGTTGAGTGCTGGGTTGCGAAGCTGCCCGGCGGCCTCTGCAGAGCTGGTTAGATCCCCGGCTGCTCCCAGGCCACCAGAGGGTCCCACATGGCGTGCAGACCTCTCCTGCCGCCCGCTGCTCCCCTCAGCAGTGTACTTCCGGTCCTTCTGCCTGCTCTGCACCCAGCTCTGGCTCTGGTGAATTCTCTCACCCTCCCGCACTTCTGACTGTACCCAGTGCATGTATAAACAAAACAAACAAACAAGCAAGCAAACAAATAAATAAATAAACCATGCCTCTATTTAAAAAAAAAAAAGTAAAATGTAGTTTCCCTGATTCTCATCAAAACCTTCACAGAAACCCCAAAACTGAGATGACAAATGTTATAATGTACAATGTATTTAAGAGGGAAAAATCTTGGTTTTCTACAGTAGTTTCATTTATTCCCTTTTAATAGTATTGAAAAGTTTGACCAAGAAAAAATATATAGTATTAGAAACAAAATATTATTGAACCAACTGTCATTCTGAAGATTCTACTATAAACATCTGTTCTTCTCAGTGATAAGCAATACTTTAGCTAACTTTTGGCTTTTAAAAAAATATTGTATGGCCTCCCCTGGTGGTGCAGCAGGTGAGCGCTGGGCTGCGAAGCTGCCTGCAGCCTCTGTAGCGCTGGTTCGCTCCCTGGCCGCCGGGGAGGGTCCCACATGGCCTGCAAACCTCTCCTGCCGCGCCCTCTGCTCCCCTCTGCAATGTACTTTGGTCCTTCTCCCTGTTCTGCTCCCTGCACTGGCTCTGGTGAATTCTCTCACCCTTCTGAGCTTCTGACTGTACCCAGTGCTTGTATAAATAAATCTTTAAAAAAAAAAAAAAATTGTAGTCCATTCGGTTTATTTTTTATCATTTGGGCTTTAATGTTCAAACAAGAAACCAGCTGCTATGTAGATGGAGTTTCTTCTTTTTTAGACAGTTAAGATTCACTATAGATATAATTGTTTAATGTGTGACTTTCTCAAAAGAAAAAATCATTGCCTCACCTCCATTTAACAAGGTGATGATTCTTAAAAAGCTGATGTGATTTATCTTTAGAACCAGCTGTGCAAGGCCAATCTAGTCTTAGACGATAACTCCACTTACAAGTACTATAATTCATGTAAACCCTTAAAAACGCAAAACCATCTTGAATAATTATGTTGGTTTAATTAATCATACTTCATTGAAGCCCAAAGCACCCAAACATTCCTCTTCTTTATGAATAAATAAAAGCTCTGTAATTTATAGTGTGCAGAACACTTTAAGAGACTTCCCATCAAAATTACTTTAGGATCTTTTTCATCAACAACTGGTGTATAAGACTTATACAGCATCTGCTGAGTGCATGTTCTTCTCTGTGAGGACCTAATTTAGGTTAAGTACAAATCACAACAAAAACTAAACTTTTCACCTTTAATGAAATGACTTTGGAAATAACGTACATTTCCATGACACCCATACTACAGTTTTTGGAGTCACAGTAAGATACACAGATTAATTACATCCGTAATTAATATGAATGCCAACATTTCAAGCAGTAATTTGTTACATGGCAAACAAAATCAAAAAAGCAACCATCAAACAAAAGAGACCCATAGCTTCAGACAAGGCAAATCCCAGGATAGCATATGAGAACAGCTGCTGCTTCAGCGAAGGGTTTCTAAAAAAGCACAAGACATATAATTGTTACTGTGGAATATTTGAATTTCAACAATGTGTTAAATATTGATGAATCAGATTACTAGTGTTAGGATATCTGTAAACTAGAGAGTAGTGGAAGAGTACTTCCCTAGCTCTTATTTCTGCTTCTGACATTCCTTTTTCCTCAATCCTAATCAAATGGGGAAAACGGAGCTTTCTCTGTATGACAATGTAAATGGCAGTTGTCATTTATCGTTCTGACATTTTTAACAATTAAAAAAGTATGGACTCTGAAGTCAAGCTGAGTTAAAAATTTTACTTACTAGCTATAATTTTGGGCAAACTGTGTAACCTGTATCTCTAATCCTTATTTCTCCAAAGGGTGTTGTGAAGATTAAGTGATATAATGCATATGAAGCTTTCAAAACATAATGCAAGTCACAGAGTAGACACATAGTACAAAGTAGGTATTATTTCACTAGTTTTTCTAAGTTTCCAACCATTTAAAGCATGCTTTGAAATTATCTTATTTGGCAATAGAAATTACCTGGCATAACCAATGATAAGGCTGCCAAAGACTGTTCCAATACCAGCACCAGAACCAGCCACTCCTACTGTTGCAGCACCTGCACCAATAAATTTGGCAGCAGTATCAATGTCTCTGCTGATTGCACTGGTCTGAAACTCCCTTTGGATTAGTTGAGACACACCATTCTGGGCCCCATTAAATACCGTAGAGCCCTAGGGAACAGGAAATAAAGGCAAAGGTCAAATCAGTAATCAGTTAGCTATTTAATCACTGCACTGTAGCTGAGTATGAAAAGAAGGTAGTATGGCACAAGACAAAAATTAAGGACTTAGATAATTCCACTATTGTAGAAGAGGGATAACAGTAAGAAAATTAAGAAATAGTATTATGTGAACAGACTTTTCTATTTTGTAGGTTTTTTATTATCTGTGCTGCCGAAGCAAACACTCTATTTTGTAGGATTTTTAGTAACTACAGCTATAATGTAACTATAATCTTAAATATAGGAAAGTCAACTATATACTTAAATATAACTACTACTATAGTTCTTGTTCAACTTAAATGGTTAAGTTTTAGATACAGAAAATTTTTTCATGGGCTTATCCTCTGCATGTTTTTTGGAGGAAAAAGTGGAAAAGGATTGCCCTCAAAACATTAATGAGGTGTTTCCTTCTTCACTTTAATCAAAACTCTAAGACTTAGTAGTGTACTTAATTTCTATTTTATTACAATTACCTCTCCAGTCCTCGCCTCTGGTCGAGATAACACTGATGCAGAAATTGGTCTGTATGCAACTCTGGATCCAACTCGGATCTAATAAAAAAAAAAAAAATTACAAGTAGTTAAGTAAGAATATAAAGATTTATTTATGCATACAAGAAATGGGGTATAGGTCAGAGGGGTGTGTGTGTGTGAAAGGATTCACCAAAGTGGGGAAGAAAACAGGTAGATTGACTGAAATACACTGCTGAAGGGAGCCGCAGGTGAGTTAGGAGAGGCTGCTGCGCCATGTGGGTAGTTCCCTGGCTGGGGATCGAACTCATGCTGCAGAGACTGTGGATTGCTTCATAGTGTGGTACTTAACCCCTTGGGCCATCAGGGAGGCCCAGTAAGTAAGACTATCGATTAAGACTTCAATGACCTTTCATGTACAAGAAGTTCTTAAAAAGCAAGCAAAAGTGAATCAGAAAGTTCATGACATTTTTGTATTCATTCTTGTCTGGTTGGTCATTTTTAATACAAGAAGCAATTTTAATTGTTTTGGAAGTTGGTAATAAAATTTTAAAACTTGCTGTACAATCTATTTGCAACAATGAACAAAAATTCTAAGACCAATTAGTTGAAAAGCATACGTACTGCTTTTTAAATTCCAATTGCTGTGTTGCCACAATTCAGGTGGAAAAACAGAAATAAAAACTTAACACTCTTTGGTAAGTTTAAGTAGACCAACAAATAAATTAGGAGTGTCACTATAAATGCTGGTCACTTAAAATAGTCCATCAGTTAATATCAGCTTCCACGATTTCCAAGATATTCCTGTATGTCCATTAATCATAAAATCAAAAAACGGATTAAGCAATTCTATGTCAATGTTACAACAATGCTTGAAATACTTTGACCATAAGGCCATATCCCAGTCCAGCTTCTCTGTCCTTGAGTGTCCACTAAACTAAGGTCACAGAAAATCCCTTCAGAACCAAGACCAGATTCTCTAAGACAAATCCCCTAGAATGTCACTTCACCGAAAACCTCCAAAAAACGCTTGTAGAAACAATATCCCAAAGGCAGGAAGAAAGACTTTGGGCTCCACCACCTCCCTCCACTCACACAAGAGTGAGACAAAGTCCCTCCCTCTGCAGCAGCGAGTTTGACCTACAGATAGGCGCCTGCTGCTGGGCTCAACTAGGCCTCAGCGGCCCCCTACATCCCTCACAGCACCCCAGCCTTCTCTTCGATCGCAACCCAATAGAGTGGCCGAGGACCAGGAGGTGGCGGCCGCCCCGGGACTCGGGGCAAGGAGGGTTTGACCTACACCGAGTGAGGCCTGACAGCTAGGCCTCGGCGGCGCTCCAACGCCCTAGAGGTGCAGCGGGGCGGAGTGAGACGCCCCAGGACGAAGAAAAAGAAAAAGAAGACAACGAGGACGGGCTGAGCAGCCTGAGGCCGCGGTGCGCCCCGCCCGATGGCTGCCCCATTCAACAACGTGGACGCTCCAGGCCAAGGGTTCCGGGCCTCCGTCCCAGGGCCCGGCCCGGGTTACGCACCAGAGCGGGGGTGCAGGCGAGCTTGGCGCAGGCGAACATCTTAGCCTTCGGGACGGCGCGGCTGGAGGACTTGGGCGGCTGGCTCAGTGGGCTCCTCTCCCGCGTCCTCTCTGCGGAGGGAGAGAGGCGTAAGGTCAAGTGCCCTCCCGGGGCCTGTCCTTCCCAGCCAGGTCCCCCGGGCCCCCGCGCGCGCCGCCAGCCCGGGCCCCGCGCCCAGGGAGGCGACGGCAGAATGAATGGGTCCCCACAGGGCGCCGCGCCCCCCCGGCCCCGCGGGGCTCCCGCGCCCTCCGCTTACCTTCCCCCGAGGCGGCGGCGGCGGCTGCGGCGGCAGAGGTCGAAGGAGTGGGGCTGGGCGCGCAGGCGCGGGCGGGCTCTTAACCACGCCGCGGCACCCGGATGGGGAAGGCGGGGGATCCGGCGCGGGAGGGACGACGCTCAAGGTCACTTTGTAACAACTTTATTGGTAACCCGTCGGGAAGGACAAGGCCGCCGCTGGAGGATGATGGCTCCGCGGGCAGTGGATCGTAAAGGGGACGCAGAAAGAAGAAATCGAAGGCGACTGCTGGCAGAGGGAGTGGAGCGGGTTGTTGCACCGTTGATCTGAGGTGGACGGAAGATAGTGAGGCTTTTTCTTTCATCTGATACCTTCTTATGGGACTTCATTTTTAATCAGTTGCCCCTTATCTTCTGGGGGGGGGGGGGGCTTGGGGGCTTCCTGCTCACACTCCCGGTATGTGGAATAGAACTCTTGAGTGTGGGGACAGGAGTCATTCACCGCTTGAGAGGAGACATTATTCCAGGGTCCCCAGGAAAGTGAGTACATTTCTTTAAAGGGACCTGGAAAAGGATTTTAGAAGTATGTCTAGTCCGTTGGGTGAAAGAGGGCCTGACCTACAAGTACTAAGTCAAGGGAACGCACACATTAATAGCTTTAAGAGCTTTGTGACTTTGGGCACAAAGTTATCTCTTGATAAGCTGAAGGAGGTGAACCTTTTTCTCCAGCTCTGCGATTTGAAGAATTCAGGGAAAGTTAGGTATTTCATGTAGGGACAGGGACTCAAGAAAGGTCTGAGTATTTTAAAAATGGATTCAACTTTCACATCTGCATTTGGGAACTTTGGAAAAATCGTTTTCTTTGGGAGAATGTAGAACTGTCTCAAAAAATGGCTCTTAATGCTTGACCTAACAGTACTAATAAATGGCTACTAGGAATAATACAAGTCATCATAGAAAAGTAAATGTTTAGTATGGCCAGCCAAGGATGGAGGGCTAGGGACTGAAGTCCAGCCCACCCGGCCTATAGCCCTGGCATGGGACATCATTAACCCAGAGGGTCACAGTTCCCTAGTTAGCACAATCATTTAGCAGCAATCCTGGGGAGAACCCCCTCAGAACTGACACTTGAAGAATGAATAAGATTTTGTCACTGATCCAACTGCGAATTCAAATAGTTCAAAATCACGTGAAAACTAATCATGTTAGGTTTGATCATTAGCCCATAAAATAGAGATAATTTGCCTGTGCAGTTCCAAGAGAGATTATAGGTATGTTGTCTCAAGTACTCAGTTCTTTTTTAAAAAAAAAGATTTTTTTATTTAGGCATACAAAAACTGCGGTACAGGCCAGAGATGGGGGGGGGGGGGGGGAGGCGGTTAGAATATTCACCAGAGACAGAGTGGGGAACAGAACAGGCCGATTGACAGAAATACACTGCTGAGGGGAACAGTGGGTGAGTCAGGAGAGGTCTGCTGTGCCATGTGGGTTGCTCCCTGGCCGGCCAGGTATCGAACTCATGCTGCGGACAGCCTCATAGGTTGTGTCCCAACCCCTTGCACCACCAGTGAGGCCCTCAAGTACTCATTTCTTACCTGAAGTATGTAGTAACCTGTTAAACAAGAATGCTCTGAATTAGCGTTATTCAGAGAAACAAAACCAGAAGGGTTTTCTATCTATCTATCTATCTATCTATCTATCTATCTATCTATCTATCTATCTATCTATCATTTATGTAGTGAGGAATTCACTGGGAATCCCTGGAAAACTGATGTTGTAATTCACTTGGAATCCAAAGGTCTGAGAACCAGGGGAACCAATAATGTAAGTCCCAACCTGAGAGCCAGAGCAGAAAAATTGAGATGTCCTAACTTAAGCAGTGAGACAGGCAAATTCTTCCATCCTGCACCTTTTGTTCCAGTCAAACTCTCAATGGACTGAATGACGCCCACCAGCATGGAGGAGGTGATCTCTTACACTGAAATCCCCATTTTTAAATACTAATGTCATCTAAAAACGCCTTCACAGACACGCCCAGAAATAATGTGTAGGAACCTTACAGCTAGTCAAGTTGACACATAAAATTAACCATCACATATCTTATATTTTAATAATGGATACTCTTAAGGGAAAAATCACTCTGAATGCATTTGTGTACAGCAATGGCTCAATGAAAATTCCTGTCTCTTCAGCAACAAATTCAGTGGCAGTACCTGTTGAAGAGAAGGTAGAGAAGCCAGGATCCTTAACAGAATCATTTCCGGGGTGCATAGGGACTAGTTGCCTATGGCAAGGGGAGGTGGAGTTTATGTTCAGACCTTGAACTCTCAGCATATCAATAAGTAGCATAAAAGAAGAGAGAATTTTTCCCTTGTGGGTTTTCTCTCAGAGTTTAAATATTTATGAAGAATATTAGGTGTTTAAAGAATAGATGTTCTATCTCTGAGAATGGCATGTGTGTGTGCAAGAGAGAGAGAGAGAGAGAGAGAGAGAGAGAGAGAATCCAGTAATTACTTGTTTGAGGAATAGTGAAGAATAATGAGAAAGCACATTCACCTCACATAGGCTGGAGACTAGAACCTAGAAACGTGAGTTTTATTTTTTTTTTTTATAGAGGCATGTTTTTATTTATTTATTATATTTGTTTGTTTGTTTTGTTTATACATGCACTGGGTACAGTCAGAAGCGCGGGAGGGTGAGAGAATTCACCAGAGCCAGAGTGGGGAGCAGAGCAGGCAGAAGGACGGAAGTACACTGCTGAGGGGAGCAGCGGGTGGCAGGAGAGGTCTGCGCACCATGTGGGATCCTCCTCTGGTGGCCGGGGAGCAGCCGGGGATCGAACCGGCGCCGCAGAGGCCGCTGGCAGCTTCGCAACCCAGCGCTCAACCGCTGCGCCACCGGGGAGGCCCGAAACGTGAGTTTTAAAGTGCAGCCTAGTCTATTTTGTTGAGTACCCTGGCCACAGCCACACCTCCAAAGTGCTATTACTGATAGATTACTCAGATTTTGCTTGATTTTGTAACTTGTATTGATAGAAAGGAGGGGGTTTTGAGTAACACCACGCCATGCTGATGTTGGGTGGATATCTGCACTGAGGAAGTTTGAAGAAAAGGTATCTCCTGAGAGGAGTAAAGGGAGACCATATAAATGAATAGGGGACTTCTTGTGAAATATTTAATTATCCCTGTGTTTTTTCTTAGACTGTGGGAAGCTTCATGGTAAGTTATGACAATTCATAATTTGATAATATCAGATAAACCTGGGTGATGATGGCATGGGGAAGAAAGGACTGGGGCAGTAAAGAGAAGTATGAAAAATCATTTTCAAATATAACTGCTATAATCCCTCCTCTCTTGCATGCCCTTTTGCAGTGTGACCATACCATTCTTCTCCTAAGGCAGTCTGTTTCCTCATTCTTAAATCTGGGCTAGCCCTGTGACTTGCAATGGAAGTAAGTTGCACTGTAACCTCTGGACTAGTCTTAAGAGATCTGTAGATTGCACTCTCCTTCTTGGAAACCAGCCACCATACCAAGAAAAATGGGTTAGATTACTGAATGATAAGAAACCACAGACAGAAAAAGGCTTAAGAGACTTGAGGTGCACCAGACATGTGAGTGAGGTCATCTTGGATTCTCTGTCCTCAGTCAAACTTTCCCAACCAACATCACAACAGGAATGAGCCCTGCCCTAACTCCTCGCCCGGAGAGTCAAGAGCAATGAAAGCATTGTTGTTTGAAGTGATTTCTAGGGTAAGATAACTGAAACAGGAGATACTGTTTGCCAAATATGCACTACTCCTTTAAGATCTATGTGGAGGCGGCAGTACCTTAAGATGGGAAATTTCAGCTCAGAGTTCCAGGCATAGCTCATGGCAAAGCAGACAGAGAGGAACACCAGGCTTGGTGGCTGACTGCCCTATCCTTGAAATTCTGGGTGATGTAGAGTCATTATTGTTAAAACTCTTTTAAGTAAGTTATAACCTGAACACATAGAAAGATGTTTAAATGATCTACCTTTTTAGTTATCATTTTAATGGCCTGTAAAACTTTTACAAGCCTTCTTACACTTGTGTGATATAAATTACTATTTGTGAAAATGAAAATCAGGAATGTAAGATGACATTTTGCCTTTATAATATTTTGTTTTTCTTATATGTGTTCATTTTTTCAATGATGTAAGCCAATTTTATCATAATAATAATTTAAGAAAGCAAAGGACAAAACCAAACCAAAGCATGCTCTAGAAATCTGACTAATGAATTAAAGCTACTAAAAAGGGGGGAGGGACAAAGAAGGCAAAGGGCCCACTGAACCATGGGAGAGGACTGTGGGTGCCTTGGTGGTGGTGGTTATGGGGTAACATACATCTGAAGAAGTGTGAACCTCTAAATCATGCACATTGTAGAAGCCAATGCTATCTCAATTAAAAAAAAATTCAATTAAAAATTTGTCTCATTATTGACCTTAATTTGCTATCAATTTACCTTTATTTTTTAAATAAGCCTTTAAACCAGAATTAGAATTTAAACCAGAATTAAATCTATACAATAACTCAAGCAAGGTGAGCTTCAAATAAATACTATATTCCCCCTCTGAATATAGTAAATGTACAGAAAAAGGCAAGAGTTTATAATGTAATGGAGGCATGTGAAAAATTGAACTAAGGCTATAAAAAATTGAGAAACAAATTATTAAATGCTCTCAAACTGTTTATGGTGTGTGATTAGGGAAATACCTAAAAACCAAAAAGTAATCAAGTTGAATTATAATAATGAAAGCATTTATTTGAGATTAGGGATCATCTTCCAGACCCATAAGCAAAGGGCAGGCCCACTGGGTTAGGGAAGAACGAAATTTTAAGAGTCAAACAGAGAAGTGGTCTGACCTCAGGTCAGCTGGTTTGAAGATTTTGAACTGGAATTGTCTAATTATGATTGGTTGACAAGGAACTTTGGATAGAAGACTGAAATGTGGAGTCTTGTAATCATTGATGTGTCCTGTTTACAACCCACGATGAGAAGAAAACTGAATTGATCAGCCAGGCTGCGCTTAACAACGCACCCAGAAGTCTCAAGTTGGCAGTAGAGACAAAATGGATTCTGGTTCAAAGCAGGTTCTACATAGTTTAAGAGACTGGTCAGTTTAGAAAATACCTCACTGAAGACTTGAGTTAGGATTAGAGATATTAAAGGTTTGCTTAGAAAAGATTTATCTCTTTATTTTCATTTTTTAAAGATTTATCTCTTTAATAAAACCAAAGACTTCTAGACTACTATGATATTTTATAAGACAAATACAGTTTAGTCATTCAGATAACTAAACTATATTTCTCACATATATTTGGTCTTTGTCTACATTTCCTGACTCACACCTCTCAACACCTTGGAATTTCCTAAGCGTTAAGAGTGATGTTAGGTGAATAAAGGTGACTTTGGGAAGCACCCAGGATGGGGCTGGTGACCAGGAGAAGCTATCATGTGATTGGAGGGTTGGCACTGCCAGTCCTTGCTCTGACTGAGGAGGGGAGAAAGGGTAGTGATGGAGCTTCATTGCCAGTGGCCAGTGATTTGATAAATCCTACCTAACTAATGAAGCTTCCATAAACTCAAGGAGTTTCAGAGGACCTTTTAGATTGGGGGACCAGAGTGTGCTGTATGTCGCTGTCCCAGTTCCCAAGCTCCATGAGGACAGAAGCTCCATTGGTCAGCACCTCACCCTCTGTATCCCTTCCCTTGGTTGTTGATTTGTATCCTTTAATACCCTTTGTAATAAACCTGTGATCTAGGGGCCTCCCTAGATCAGGGGATAAGTGCAGGGGATAAGCACAGCACTGTGAAGCTATCCACAGCTTCTGCAGCATGAGTTCAATCCCCGGCCGGCCAGGGAGCAACCCACATGGTGCAGCAGCCCTCTCATGTCTTGCCCACTGCTCCCCTCAACTGTGTATTTCAGTCAGTCTGTTCTGCCCCCCACTCTGTCTCTGGTGAATCCTCCCACCCCCCACACCTCTGGCCTATACCCCAGTTCTTGTATGCATAAATAAATAAATCTTAAAAACAACAACAACTGTGATCTAGTACATAGATTTCCTGAGTTCTATGAGCCGTTATTGGAAATTATTTAAACCTGAGGAGGGAATTATGGGAATCTCCGATTTATAGTCAGTTGCTCAGGTAACAACCTGAGCTTGCAGCCAGCATATGAAGTGGAGGGAAGTCTTGGAACTGAGCCCTTTACCTGTGGAATCTGATGCAATCTCTGGGTAATATGAGGGCTGAGTTGAATTCTTGGACACCACTGCTAGTGTTTTAGACTTGCTTGTTGGTATGGGGAAGGCTCCACATACACTTGCATTTAAAAATTGGGTCCAGGAATCCCTTTCAACTACTAATTACTTTCTGGTACAGAAATATTGGTACTTACGCTTCATTTTTGACTCCTTTACAAATTACTGAGCCACTTTCATGCCATCTAGTAATTGGAATAGAATATTTACTAAATAAGCCTCATTGAGTTCCATAAGGAATTAAAAAGACCTCTCCATGAGGTCTAGGTCCAGGTGATCTAGGTTAACATTTATATATAAGAATTGTGAGGAAATAATATACTAATAAAATATTACTCCAGCTTTTTTCCCCCTGATTAGGCACACTAGTTATTGAAGAATAAATAATTTTATATCACAGTTGATAATTAATATAGAAAGACTATAGTAAAAAAATGAATAAAGTTCATGGGTATTAAATAAAGTTCTTTTGCTGATTCTTGTCCATGTCAATAGTAAGTCATTTACTCACTTTATAATTAATTGTTGTAGATGCAGCTGGTTGCCTATATTTTATCTGTTCCGTCCTTCTTTCTTACTTACAGAATCCTTGTCCCAGTTAAAAAATACTGAGCTTGCCAGGTTCCCCTACAGTTAGGAATAGTCAATAACATGTGAGTTGATGTTTTTAAGAATGCTTAAAAAGTGTATAGATTTAACTGGCTCATTTCTTTTTTCCTTTTCCCTGCCTGGAATACAGACCCAACGTCTGGAGATAAAACAGTAATCTTGCAACCATTAGTCCATTATGGGTGGAGAAGCTGGAAACTGAAAGGAGCCTGAGCTTTTAAGCCTTTTTGGGGTAGTTACAGCAACCTTTAATGGCCGATTTACGGACTTCATTGTTACATGAGAAAATACATGTCTATTTGGTTAAGTCCTCATGGGAGTTTTCTGTCACATGCAGCTGAGCATAGCCCAAATGGTTACATAATTCTATATATTTACACTGTATTTTTTTGTTCTTTGGGCTGCGATTACAGCAGAAAGGACCCTTCTCCCAGATAATTTACATGAACTCACATCTGTCTTTTGTTTTCCTTATTCCATGTTTTATCGCTAGGGATCAGCCAGGAGACATAAGCCAGATTAGTGATTTGAATAGGGAAAATTTAATTTAAAGATTGTTAACTAGTAAGAACTATTTAACTACTAAAAGGTATAGAGTGGACTCTAAGGGGTACAGAAGTTGCAATAGCTACTACCCTTGACTGAGCAAGAGCGAACAGCAAGGCAGAACTTGAGTTTAGAGTGTGGCTGCCAAAGGGACGTGCAGTCCATTTGTGACAAAGACACTTGCTGGAGACACTGACTACAACTGAATCCTGAGGAATGTAAGGTGCATAGAATTGGGCCTTTCCTGCAAACCAATCTCTCCTGCAAACCAGTTCATGGCCCCACAGAAAAAACAATCCACCAGGAGAAAGGAAGGTCTTTCCGCTTGCTCTCGTCTCACAGCGTCTTTCCACCGCCCTCTATTGGCAAAGCCTGACATTTTGCCAGTTGTCAAAGCAAAATGTCTATAGGGTTAATCTGTGAGAATAACAAAGCCTGGTGACGAAGAATGAATTTGTACCTGAGAAATTACAAATTAATGACTGGCACAGAAATTACAAATTAATGACTGGCAGAGATGGTAGGATTCTCAAGGACAGCATCGAATTCGTATTCATGCCTTCCATAGCACCTAACATGGTATGGAATGTAGTAGTTACTCAGTAATTGTTGGCTTAAAAATAAATAAGGTGCTAATATGTACAAAGTAATCTACCAGAAGTTTATCGTTCTTCTCTTTTAACTAAAATTTTACTCTCTTTAGATAAACTAGAATTACCTCTAGAATTTCTTTTTATTTCTAATATTGCAAAATTCAAATTTAGAGAACCCAAGGAACATTTTTGATTTGTAGCATGAGTTTTGTTCAAATAAATATTTTCATGTGCCTATGAAGGATTATTCTGTGGTCATATTTTCAGATGCTTAAACTAAAAAAGCAGAAGCCTTAGCAGCCCTTTATGATTCAATAGAATATTGGAAGCAATGGAATGCAAGCTGAAGCAGAACTAGACCATAGGCTGGGCTGTGAGGTCAGCAATGTCTGTCCATGCTTTCACTTTTTCAATGCCTTTGGTCCATCCCCACGTACCTGGCATAGCTATGGTGACTCCTGACTATATAAGGTTCTCCATACTAACAACAACTGAGGCTGTCTGTCCCTAGGTAGTGTCCAGCTTCTGATCTATCTCTTACCCATGTAGAATCTAAATCTCTTGGTATTTGTTTCAACAGTACATCTACCAAGATTATAAGGCTACAGAGGAGATTAGTGTGGTACTTGTGCAACACGGACACACAAAATCATCTAATCTTTCATATTTACAGTATGCTACCACTTACCCCAGAAGTGGGGGGGGGGCGCAGGGGGACATGTGAACATCTAGGAAGTGGGTAAAATTGATATACCAGGAGATAGGTCATGCTTTTCTATGGTTTTGCCCCCTTCTTACCCTCCCATGGTCTGCTTCAAGAGGACAAGTACCTCAGCTTTAGGGGAGGGATTTTTTGTTAGATCTTCCTCTTTTTATTCTGTTTATCCCATGGCCTCTGGCTAATAGAAGTTTTATCAGTATGCAACAATGTGGGCAGCAGGTAAATAGTTCATATTTTTGAAAATAAGAACTTTTTCTTAAGTTCCTAACAATTTCAATTTATCAAGAATAAGCTTTAATAGGGCCTCCCTGGTGGCGCAGCGGTTGAGCGCTGGGTTGCGAAGCTGCCCGCAGCCTCTGCAGCGCCTGTTCGATCCCCGGCTGCTCCCCGGCCACAGGAGGAGGGTCCCACATGGCGCGCAGACCTCTCCTGCCGCCCGCTGCTCCCCTCAGCAGTGTACTTCGGTCCTTCTGCTTGCTCTGCTCCCCGCTCTGGCTCTGGTGAATTCTCTCACCCTCCCGTGCTTCTGACTGTACCCAGTGCTTGTATAAACAAATAAATAAATAAATAAAAATGAACAATGATGTAAAAAATGTATAAATAAAAAAATAAATAAATAAATAAAAAGAATAAGCTTTAATAAAATTCTTCCCCACAGTCCATTTCCTCACTATCTTTCAACATTTTGACTCAAAACATCCCATTAAATTTTGTAACTGAAATATAATATTGTATTAGTTTTAGGTGTACAACATGATTCGATACATGCACATATTATGAAATGATTGGCATAATAAATTCAGCTAACATCTGTCACTATTTCAGTTTTTCCCCTTATGATCAAAGTCTCTCTGAACAAAGAGATTACTTTGTACTCTACTCTCTGTCTTTGGCTTTGAAGATAGAAGAGGAGGCCACTAGCCAAGAGAAGCATCCAGAACCTGAAAAGGCAAGATAATAGATTCTATCCTAGAGCTTCCAGAAAGAATGCAATCCTGCCAATACCTTGATTTTAGCCCAGCAAGACACATTTCAGACCTTTGGCCTCCAGAACTATAAAATAATAATTTTTTTTTTAAGCTACCTAGCATATGGCAATATGCTATAGCAGTAGAGGGGAATGAATACAGCAGTCAAATTCTTATCTCTTTCAGGGCATGGGTCATTAATCTAGAAGTACAATGGAGAAGGGATGGAGCCTTGGTTTTGGAATTCAGGTAGCTGAGGTGCCCAGTGTTGCATGGGAGGGGTCATTTGTTTTAGTGTACCTGTTAGTTTAAGGTGATGAAGATGAGCAGCAAAAGTGCATTCTGGCCAGTAATGGCATGAGGCCCAAGAGCATAATAGGTATAATAACCAGCTGGTTAAGACCAAGCCATCTTGGGCACCCAAAATTTGGGACAATAGGGTAAAAGCCACATGCCCCAAAACTGGATGAAAGTATATCAGAATGACATCTCTAATCAGGAAACTGATATGTAGTAGTGCTACTGAAATACTTTTGAGCATAGAGAAACAACACTTTCTGAACCACTGACTTCTAGAAAAAGAGCTAGAAATTTCTTTTCAGGTGGGCCTCTGAGTCTCTCTTACAGCAGAAAACTGCAAGAGTGAAGTTAAAGGAGTGTCATCATGTTAAGGTGTTGGTCAGAGGAGGAATAGAGTGAGGGTCAGGAAGTGTGGGGTGGTGTCAGTTCAATGACAAGTCTGTTTCATTGGCGGTAAATGGAGGTAAAAGTCATAGGCTTCTGGAGTCACACATTTTGATAATTCAGGGATCTCATGCAGATGTCATGGGGAGTAAATCTAGACACATTCTTTTCCTCACCCAAACCACACTATTTAGACCAATATCTTACTAGCATTGGTCTACTCTTCTTTAATCTACTTGTCTCCCTCTCTTTTTTCAGTTCATGGGTTATTTGTTCATAAACTCAAAAATAGTTTATTCATTTATTATATATAATTCTGCAATTTTATTTCCAAAGAAATTTTTTTAGTAAAAACTCTAGAATCAAATGTATATTAATGGATGTAAAATTAAAAACCTTTTTTTCCCCTTTCTCCTGCTAGTCTGCTATTAAAAGTCTCTGGCCTGGCCAAAATGGTTCATTTTTCATCTTCAATTGTTGCATTAGAGTCTCTTTGTAACTCTGGCTGATTTGCACTGTTGTCAGAGCATGCAGGGAGCTCTGAATCTTCAGTTACCTTTTGCCTTTATCAACAAAATATATGTAGCCCAAATATAGCCAAAGCTTGAAAGTAAAATAAGTTGGCAGAAAGTAGATGGAAAGTTAAGAATTAGGGCCATGTTTTCTTTTATTTCCAAAAACATATATTTATTATTATTATTATTTTTATTGAGGTAACATTGGCTTACAATGTAAGTTGTGTTTTAGAGGTACAAAGTCTCTCCCTTCAGAAATCATACATGTATATTAGTGTTCACATATGTGAGGCTGGATATATACATAGATATCTATCTACTATCTATGCATTGATCATCCATACATAAGTACTCACAGACATGTTAAACATATTTTTATTCATTTTTCTAAACCATTTGAGAGTATGTTATATGCGTCATCCTTCTGAAGATTTCTGTGCATATTTCCTAAGAACAAGAATATTCTCTTACATAATCACAATATAGTTATCAAATTAAGGAAGTTTAACATTGATAAAATATATTTTTCACTCTACAGCCCATGTTCCAATTCCATCAATTGCCCTAATGAGGTTCTTTGTAGAATCCACCACCCCACTCTTATAATAAAGAACAAGTCCAAAAATCACATTGCAATATACTTACCTGGCAGGGGAGATACCATGATCACAAAGGTGGTTTTCCCAGGGTGAGGCTTATCCACTGCACTCCGGATGTGCTGACCCCTGCGATTTCCCCAAATGTGGGAAACTCGACTGCATAATTTGTGGTAGTGGGGGACTGCATTCGCACTCTCCAAAAAAGAAAAAAAAGAAAAAAAATCACATTGCATTTATTTGTTGTATCTCTTAGTCTGTTATAATCTAGGACATTCTTCTTTAGCCTCTCTTTGTTTCTCATGACATTGATATTTTTGAGGAATACAGATCAATCTTATTCTTTTTCACTGACATACATTCTTAGTTCTCAGTTATGAATAACAGAGATTGTCTCTGGTTGATTTAAGCAGGAAAGGAATTTATTAAAATGTATTGTGTTACTTCTAGAACTTCAGTGTACTTCAATAAACATATTTTACATACATATATATTATTGTTTACAAAAAATGACAAATGACAAATATTCCTTTCAAATATTCCTAAATCCCATTTAAAAATTGAGACAACTATAGATTAGGGAGGCTAAGTGAATTGTCTAAAGTTATACAACCAATAAGCAACTAAATGTTTAAAGTTAAGTTCAAAGTTCAATGTCAAGTTCATGACATTAAAGTCCATCCTTTTCTATTTCATGCTTTTATATGATACTTGGAGACTTTCCTGAAAGATATTTGCTACAAATAAATTATTTCCAATAACCTGAAACAGTAAATTATTCTTTCAGTTGACATATAGTAAGAGATGTTTAGTGAAAAAATACACATTTTTATAGCCTTTTCTTCATCTTAATAAAAATTCACAGACATGACCTAATGTTAGAGGAGCTGGCCAGAAAATTCTCAGCATGCACATCAAAATGTACCCACTTGGGGGCACCCACAATGCAGCTTTTCTGCCTGTCTCCTGCCTAGAAGCTTCAACCCAGTCGAGATGGAGCTGAGTCAGTTGGTGAATGCAGTCTGGTCTACAGAACTCACACAGCCATATCTGATGTCACAAGGAGTAGCTCCCCTCTCCCTCCAAGTTTGTGGAAAGAGTAATATCTTACTTAACATGTTTCCTACATAGCAACTACTATGTACTATTTAAAACATTAATAGCTAGTACATTGCTGAAGGCCATATGTGCTAGATATAGTGTTAGGATTTAATCACCAAGAACTAAAATAATTTGTTTATTAAAGATAATTTGATTAAAAATTAAAATTTTTTTCTATAGGAGTTTGTGGATTTATGCTTTGCCAATATAATATTAATATAATATTAATATAATAACTAAGCAGGGGTAAAAATGTGCCCTAAAATTAAGCTAAGTGTTTTATATTGATCTTTTTATTTTCCTTTTTTTTCAAAGATCCATCTATCCATACACACAAGGACTGGGGTACAGGCCAGAGGTGTGGGGGTGTGTGAGAGGATTCACCAGAGACAGTGGGGAGCATAACAGGCAGATTGAATGAAATACACTGCTGAGGGGAGCAGCGGGCAAGACAGGAGAGGTCTGCTGCTCCATATGGGTCACCTCCCTGGCGAGGGATCAAACTCATATTTCAGTGGCTGCGGACAGCTTCACAGGCTGCGTCTCACCCCCTTACGCCACAAGGGAGGCCCCATTTTACATTAATCTTTTACATGATCTCACCTGAGGCATGATCTGATGTGTGTGTGTGTTGGTCCCCAGAGTGAGGAAGGCTTCTGCAGAGGTTGCTGTCAATGTTATCTCTGGACCAGTCATTTGGTCATCAGTTCCATCAGATAATAGAGATACTCTTGAAATATACTGAGATCAAAGATGTCATTGATTCTAATTTAGTTCCTATGACTCTGCCTAGAAATGGATTATTATTCTAGAGCATAAGGAGAGAAGATATGAAAAATGAGGTTGTATTGTACATGAATATCACAGTATCTTTTATATCTACTACCTCTATGAGTGAGGTAGATAAAAGTGACCATGTTTTGTATCATATAAGTCTGCCTTTCATATAGCTGATGGCATTAGATGGAGTAAAAATATACACCAGGGGCCTCCCCGGTGGCACAGCGGTTGAGCACTGCGTTGTGAAGCTGCCCGCGGCCTCTGCGGCGCCGGTTTGATCCCCAGCTGCTCCCCGGCCACTGGAGGAGGGTCCCACATGGCGTGCAGACCTCTCCTGCCACCCACTGCTCCCCTCAGCAGTGTACTTCGGTCCTTCTGCCTGCTCTGCTCCCCACTCTGGCTCTAGTGAATTCTCTCACCCTCCCACGCTTCTGACTGTACCCAGTGCATGTATAAACAAAACAAACAAACAAACAAATAAATAAAACATGCCTCTATAAATATAAATATATACACACATATATATATACACATATATATACACACCAGACAGCAGGTTATGGGATGGCCTTACACAAAAAGTTCTACTCAAAGAAGAACAAGCTGGACTAATCATATGCTAACTCAAGGGAACACGATTTGAGGGATTGAATATGAGGTGGATAACTGATGTGAAATCATGTATGGAGGGGATATAACATAGAATAGAGTCCAAGATCAAAATATGGTACAAGGAAGTTAAACTGTGAAGAAGGTGAGACAATACTTAAGTAGAAGCTATGAGAATGAGAAAACATAGAGATGAAGAGAAATCCAGCATTTATTGTGAAGAATAGCAAGAAGTCCTGTGAGGAGAAACAGCAAATATTCTAGCAAAGGGGGTGGTATGTTAAGAGGAATACTTCTTTTATGCCAAAGTCAAACAACCCTACTTGTGAGTGAAAGACTAAGACCTGGAAAGAAAGGAAACCAAAGAAATTGTAGATTAAGATCTGCCACTTATCTCTTTGTGACTTGAGTAGATTTAATTTAGCAATTTCACTCTGAAGCCCCTTTTTTTTTTTTTTTGAAACACCTTCTATAAGACTTCCAAGTGTCATATATGATTTGCCAATAGTCATCATGGACCCTCAACCATGAGTCTACAAGGAGGTGAGAGTAAGACTTAGCTTTATGGGACAAAGACTTGGGGGACTGATGTGACCAGCTTTCAAGGAAGCTAGATCAGAAGTCAAATCAAAAAACCCAAATGAGGGTGTCAGATAAAGTGAACTAGGATCCTGCAGCAAGATTCTTTGAGCAGCAACTATGTTGGAGATTCTAAGCTGGGTGATATCATTTTGGTTCAGATTAAAACAGAATTCAAAAGAACATATGAAGGGGAATGTGGGAAGAATAGATTGACCACAACTAGGTGGATTGAGAGAGTACCAGCCAAACAGACACATTCAAGGAAGGGCTGGACCACTGGATGGTGTCAAAAGTCCACTCACACCAACCGCTCCAGAAGGTTGCTCTTTAGCCCTTCCAGGGTTGATTAATGAAAGGAGAGAAAGAAGAATAGCACCTAAACATAGCATTATTTGGTTCTTTGCCTACTAATGGGATTGGACTGAGCTGGAAGGTTGAACATATTCACTACCTGCTGCTGGAGTTGAATATGCAAGAGCAGAGAGTAAGCACAGTGTCTTGCTATGGATTCTGGAGAAATTTCATGGATTAATTGACCAACCTCCTTCTCAGGTCATTCCAAGTAAGGCTAAGTGGGCATTGTCCTGAGAACATGCAACTGTCCTACATTAGAGAGCATCAGTGAAACTCTGGACATGGACCTAATGAGATTGATCAGATTATGCTGAAAGCCTACCTGGGAAAAGGTGTTGTGGTAATGACCACTGGGATTCATGTTATATACTTTATCCATCCCTGAGAGGTGGCACTCAGATCTTTCTTTAATGGAAGGTTTACTGACCCAGCTGTTAGGAGTGTTGTCAGAAAGCAACTTTCAGTTATCATCCCCTTCAGGAATTACCTCACCAAGGAGAATGATCTTGCCCAAGATCAAATCCTTTCCAGGACACTCATATCCAATGATTGATCAATGGTGGAATATAAAGGCCCTGACATCTCAACCCAATTTGAGAGACAACTTGAAGTCTCATCCTAGTTCCATCACTTCCAGCAGGGAGAGCTGAGCAAATTAATGGCTATGTCAAATTTCCTTGCTCTTCCCTTTTTGGTCAAATACTTATATTAAATATGTTCAGTAAATTTTTGGCTTAAAGTGGGTTCTCCCCCCTTTTTATTGAAATTTAAATATTGTGATGTTATAACTCTCCCTGGCTGGGAAGAAGACAAAATTTCAGTGTTTGGGAGACAGAAGTGTAAGATATCAATAGAACAGGGTTTGGCTATTAATTTAGAAGATGTCAAGTTCATTGAGATGAAAGGAGCACATTGAAATTGGGAGAAAATTTAAATGTGCTTCTGTGAGAGAATGTGATTTTGCAGGTAAGTGAGCCACAGAGCACACAGGGCTTTGCTTAAAGTCCAGATTACATGCACTTTATATTAACTAGGTCTTAAAAGAAAATGATCCACCATTCAATAATTATTTAGCAAAGATATATACAAATGTTCTTTCAGTAAAGACTTATCTACATTTGTGAAGGTCTGAAAGTGTTTCTCCTCAAAGCTTGTGCTACATATTCTGGCATTGCAACATATTCTGGAACAGTGCTTCTCAAACTCTGTTGCACCTTAAGATCACCTTGAGAGATTTTAAAATACTTTGCAGCCCAGGCTACATTCTATACCCGTTAAGTAAAAAATTTTTGACGAGTATTTAAGAAATATAGGCACCAATATTAAAAAAATTCTCAAGCAATTTTAATATTTGAGAACCAGTGGTTTAGAACAGTGTTTCTCAAACTTAAGCTGCATTGGATTCACAGGGTGCACCTATTAAGCCACAGATGGCTGGGACCCACCCCCAGAGATCAGTATATCTGAGGTGGTCTCAGAATTTGCTTTTCTATCAGTCTCCCAAATGGTCTGGCCCAGGGAACCACACTTTGAAAACCACTGATTTGGAGAATTATTTACATATTTTTAATGGCATTTGAAGATATGAAAGTTTTAAAGTTTTCCTGGGCAGGCTAAGTAGCTGCAGCATCCTTGGAAAGGAATCTAACCACTGTTGTGAACTCAGCGCACATCCTGGTTGTCTGGCAGGGCTACATGCATGCCCATCTGTTAGGCTGGCAGCATGCCCACGGAGAACGTGCTATGCCAATTTCAGCAGGGCATAGGTGCTAACCAAACGTGGTTGTAGAGAAGTGGTGTTCATCACACAGCAAGTGCCATTTCTTGGGCCAGGCAATCCTGCTGTTTGCAAACAGCTCCAGTCTGAGACCACATGCTTCCTTACATCTGTAGATGCTTGAGGACATGATTAAAAAATAAATAATCAACAAATGGCTGATTATTTTTCTTCCTCAATCTGCCTCAGTGTTGTAATTTGGCATGTAGAGAAGTACTCTCTCTTTGGTGAGCTGGAAACCATTCCTAAGGACTCCACACATGTAATGCTTGAAAACTGCAAGATTTGGATAGACTGCATTTGTAGATGTCATTACTGTTTTTTGCTTTCTTTATAGGTATTTATTCAAGACTTTAACTTTTAAATTGATTTCCCTTTAGGTTTTTCTCATATTTATTTAGTTTTACACACTTTGTTTCTTGGCTAAGATTTCCCTACCTTTTATTGCCAGTTTCCTGAAGTCTTTCTACTGTAACTTAAAGTTAGATTGGAAGTAGGGGAGTTTCTGCTACAAAATTTGAACTACATTGTAATCAATTACATCAATAATACATCTAAGTATATATATTATTTTGTCTCATAATCAGACCTAGGCTATGAGGGGATCCTGTAACATTTTTGAATGTTAATTTTAATTTTTAGATTAAAAATTCTTGGAACTGTTCAAAGAAATAAAAAAGTAAGACACGAAAAAAAGAAATCCATTGATTTATAATAGAAGAAACCCATTGGCTTACAATGAGAGTAATCCTTTTCTTTTAAGAAAGCACATTGATTATAAGAGAACCTAACGATGGAAGAATGGATGAGGAAGGGAAAACAAGAATAAGCAGTCCTCTTCTTTACCATGGTTGGATTTTATTTTGGGTTAAATGAGCCTGAAAGGGAGTCAGAGGTCCTCACAAAACATATGTTGAAGAAATAGAATCTTTGCAGATGAAATCAAGTTAAGGTAAAGTGATACTGGATTAGGGTAAATCCTAATCCAAGATGATTGGAGAAGACAGACACAGAGATCTAGGTGAGAACACCATGTGATGACAGTCAGGGATGGAACCAATTCATCTACCAGCCAAGGAATGCCAAGGATTGCTGGTTACACAAGAAACTCAAAGGCATGTAATAGCTTTTCCCTCAGATCCTTGACAACACTTTGATTTCAGACTTCTAGCCCCCAGAATTGTAAAAAATAATTTCTCTTGTTTTAAGTTACCCAGTCTGTGGTAGTTTGTTACAGCAGACCTAGAAAGTCAATACACTGCTTTGCTTAGAAGGGCTATAATAAAAAAGAGACACAATGACAAGCGTTTGTGGAACTGTGGAGAAATTGGAATCCTCATATATTACTGATGGGAAAGTAAAATGGTGCAATCATTTTGCAGTTCCTCAGAAAGTAAACATAGTTATCAAAAACCCAGTAAGTCCATTTTAGTTATATATCCAAGGGAAATGAAAAGTTATGTTCACATAAAATCTTGGATATTAATGTTTATAGCAGAAGTTTAATATTAGCTAAAAATGAGAACAACTCAAATCTGCATTGATGTAATAAATTAATAAACAAAATATGATGTAATTGTGTACTGAAATATTATTTGGCAATAAAAAAGTATTGATCCATGTGACAAAATGGATGAAACTTCACAGCAATATGCTAAATGAAAGAACCCGGTCTCAAAAGAATTTTAACATAGAATGTCCAGAACTGACAAATCTGTTGAGGCAGAAAGTAGATTAGTGGTTATGTACAGCTGGGGGTGGAGGATGGGGAGTGACAGTTAATAGGTCTGGTGCTTCATTTGAACCCTGATGAAGATGTTTTAAAATTAGATAGTGAAAATGGTTGTTCAACTTTGTGAATATACTAAAAACTATTGAAGTGTATACCTTAAATTAGTAAATTTTATGATATGTAAATTATATCCTAATAAAGCTACTTTAAAAGCCCCATTTGGTCCTCCCTTGTGGCACAAGGGTTAAGATGCAACCTATGAAGCTCACTGCAGCATGAGTTCGATCCCCGGGCAGCCAGGGAGCAACCCACATGGCGCAGCAGACCTCTCATGACTCGCCCGCTGCTCCCTTCAGCAGTATATTTCAGTCAGTCTGCCTGTTCTGTTCCCCACTCTGTCTCTGGTGAATCCTCTCACCCTCCCACACCTCTGGCCTGTACCCCAGTTCTTGTATGTATAAATAAATAAATCTTTATTTAAAAAAAAGCTCCATTCTTCTGTGGTTGCATTTTACTTTAGCTATGCTTCACCTGTTTTGCTTTTTCCCACCTCTGAGATTTTATAATTGCTATGTCTAGAATGTTCTTTCCAATTCTGTCTGCTGGTAAATACTTTTTATTCTTCAAAACCCAACTTATATATCACCTCTTCTGTGAAACTTCTGTCCTACCAGGAAAGTAAGCCCTTCTCTGTGTTGCTCCTGAATCTGGTCTATGTGAGAACAGTTTCATGTCTCTCACCTAACACTGTTCTTCCTCTTCTTTTTGCTTCCATTTCCCCTATAGATTACTTTCTGAGGACAGATTTGTATCTGCCCTCAGTGCCCATCACAGTGCCTGGCACATAGTAGGTTTTCAATAAATGATTGCTAAAGCCAATTGAATAATTTGAAAACATACAGAACAAAGGTCAGGAGTAAACAGCAAAGAAAGAATTACATAAGGTTGTAGTCGTGAACTGTATTTCCTAATTAGACTACTAAGAATCTAGTAATAGCACATTACTTGAGGCACTTATATTTATAAATGCTCTCAAATCTATCCTTTTATTAACATTGCTATACTTCCAAAAGCTGGTTATCTTTTTAGCTTTTGGTCCTCATTTTCTCCTGCTCTCCTTCCTTCTTTTTCATTTATGAATCAACATGCTTATTCCTAATAATTTTTTTACTTTCCATTTTGAAATAATTTGAGGCTTACAAAAGATACTGCGAAATCATTCAGAGATTTCTCATATGCCCTTAACTCAGTTTCCCAGATGTTAACCTCTTACAAAACTACAGTACAACAATCAAAACCTGGAAATAAATACTTAGACATTAACTAATGTTTTGACCCTATTCAACATTTTGTTCCATTTATGCTTTTTTTTCTGATTCAGGATCAGAGTCTGGCTTTCTTAGTCTCCTTCTATCTGGCACAGTTTTTAAATTTTCCGTGACCTTGACACTTTCAGTGGAGTATAGCACAATTGTTTTGAAGAATGTTCCTGAAGTTAACATATGCATAGCGGTCTCCTGAGGACTTTAGTCTAAATTCAGTCTTTGCCCCCAGGTCTTTTAGTGAAGAGATGCAGAGAAGCACATATAATTACAGTACATTGTGATAAATTCAGTAATAGAGGGAACTGGTCCATATGAAGAGGCTATCAGAAGGGCCAACTCTCTATAGCCTAGGGACAGGAAAGGCTTCTTGCAAGAGATGACATCTAAATCAAGAGCTGGATGAGGGGGTGAGAAAGAGAAGTGTGCTCCTGGAAAAAATTTAATCTATCAAGCATAGCAGAATAGTGAAGTCATTTTAAGTAATAACCTAAACGCTCCTGGTAAAAATCTTTACAATCAGGACCACATATGAACATGTTAAAGAAACCTGCCTTGACCTTTTCTATCTTGTCAGAATTCATTTTAAAATCCTAGCCATTCTGACATTCATCCTGTACTTTGGCAATTTCAACAGTTCTGCTGATAAAATTGACTTTAAGAAGAACACTAAATGTGAAGCGAAAGAAAAAAGATTTTTTCATTGAGGTGAATTAATACACGTAAATTCTGAAGTACATGAGCCTCTGAAGATAATGATCAGAGGTGGTATTAAAGGAAATTAATTTATCAGAGGGACTCTGCCTTGGTCATTGCTAAGGAACAATCACATAAATGTCATCATAAAGTCACGACATTGTGTAACCTTTTTGTATCTAGTAATATCAAACAGGAATAGCCCCTATTTGAACACAAAAGTTATAACAGGGTCCTGTAAGAGGTAGAAGGCTAGACTTATTTAAAGCTGGGCACCTTCACACTGATTTGATGATAGGAGAGTAAGAGTCTATCATCACTCAGGTTCAAGTTTTTTGGTTAAGAACCTTTGAATTAGATTGTTGCATATGAGTTAGAAGCGAGTTATTTAAGGATGGAGCTATATCTGTGCCCCACCCCCTCTTTTCTGGTAACAACTTTTCTCACCTGCTGGAACTTGATCAATTATAATCTTCATCTCTTTGGACAATGCAACTGGCTTGAAGAACTGGAATAATACTTCAACGGGGCCAATCAGAGCCTTTCGTTGGGATATTTGAACTGGATTTCGAAAGTGAAGCCCTGTTCCTTCTTTCTACTTGTGCAGTGAAGAGGGTAGGAGTCTGGGAGCCAGTACTAGCCAGGAATGCTCTCCTTGTGCTCTGTGCAGCCAATATGTGAGAACAGAGAAAAGAGGCTGATGGAGAGCGCCAATGCCTTTGACTTCAACCACCTGTTATTTTTCTCTTTCTTTTATTTATTTCTTAACAGCTTAATTGGGATTAGAATTCACATGCCAGGGCCTCGTCGGTGGCGCAGTGGTTGAGCGCTGGGTTGCGAAGCTGCCCGCAGCCTCTGCAGCACTGGTTCGATCCCCAGGCGCCTGGCGAGGGTCCCACATGGTGCGCAGACCTCTCCTGCCACCTGCTGTTCCCCTCAGCAGAGTACTTTGGGCCTTCTGCCTGTTCTGTTCCCTGCTCTGGCTCTGGTGAATTCTCTCACCCTCCCGTGCTTCTGACTGTACCCAGTGCTTGTATAAATAAATAAATAAATAAATAAATAAATAAATCTTAAAAAAAAAAAAAGAATTCACATACCATACAACTCACTCATTCAAAGTGTATAGCTTAACAGTTTTCAGTATATTCACAAAATTATGTAACTACTAGAGTCAATTTCAGAATATTTTTATACTCCAAAAAGGAACTCCTTATTTCTTCCCAAACTCCCTGGTCCTAGTCAGACACTAATTACTTTCTGTCTCTATAGAGTTAGATTCCATGTAAATAGGATTATACAATGTGTGGTCTTATGAGTGATTTCTTTAGGTTAACATGTTTTCAAGACCCATCTACACTATAGCAAGTATCAGTACTTTATTCCTTTTATGGCTGATTATTTCATTGTAAGATGGATAACTGGATTGGTATCACTTTTTGACTTTTCTGAATAATGTTGCTATGAATATTTATATACAGTTTTTACATAAATACGTTTTTCATTTATCTTGGATATTTTATTACCTTCGCTACCTAAGAGTGGAATGCAGGGTCATAATACCAAGTCAGTGTTTACATCATGGCTGCACTATTTTTACATTCCCACTAGCAAAGTATGAGGGTTCCATTTTTCCCACAGCCCCACAAACATTTGCATATCCCTAATGGATAATGATGTTGAATATCTTTTCAGCTGCTTGTTTACCATTTGCATATCTTTTTTGGAGAGTTGTCTAATTATATCCTTTGTCCATTTAAAAATTGGGTTTGGACCTCCTTGGTAGCACAGGGGTTAAAGTCTTAGTGCTATCAAACTATCGCCAGCCACTATCACATGAGTTCATTCCTACCAGAGAGCTAACCCACATGGTGCAGCAGATCTCTCCCATCTCACCCACTGCTCCCCTCAGCAGTGTATTTCAGTAGATCCGCCTGTTCTGCTCCCCATTCTGTCTCTGGTGAATCCTCTCATTCCCCATACCTCTGGCCTACATCCCAGCTCTTGTATGCATAAATAAATAAAATAAATCTGAAAAAAAGCGAGAGATAGCTAGCTGTTATGTACCTATTGATCAAATTACACTAAAATATTAATGAAGTAATCTTGCCCCCCAAAATTGAAGCTGAGTTTATTCAAGTGTCTCCATCTAACCACCAATTTAGAGGGGACAGAAGAACATGTTACCACAGACTCAAACAGCAAAATTCCTACTTTAGGAACTCTACAACACAAAAACCTGGCTTCTTCAACAATACAAAAACATTTCCAAAAAATAAAAAAAGAGTGAAAGGTGAGGGTACCTATAGATTGAAATGGACTTAAGACATGTGGTAACTAACTGTAATAATTAATGAATATTAACTATTGGATATTGACTAAAGCTGGCTATTGGTTATTGACTCAAACAAAAATTTATAAAGCCACTAGGGAAACTGAACATTGACTGAATAACTTGATAACATTAAGATATTAAAAAAAGTATTATTAAGGATGGTATTATGGCTCTGGTGTTACAAAGCATTCTTATCCTCAGAGGTTCACATTGAAATATCTATGTAGGCAACAGTCAACTATATATCAGAGACATATAAGGTTGGGAAGGGGTAGGAAGAGCACAAGGGACTATGGTGATGGTGTACTGGTGAACTGGTGGTGGGAATTTCATGGGGAAATCATACATTGTACAAATATGAAGAATGATGTCATATATATATATATATATGAGAAATATCTATGTAGAAAGTGCTATGACATCTTGGAATTTTTCTCTAAAGAACCTAGTATTGGAAAGTATGGGTGGTGATAGAGATGAAACAAGATTGATGAGCTGGGTGAGGGATACATTAGGATTCATTACATTGTTCTATTTTGTATGTTTGAAGATTCATAATTAGGCATTTTTTAATTTGAAAATACAATCTACCACCTAGAAAAAGACGTACTTAATGTTTAGAACTAAAAAAAAATCAAATATTTTGAAAGTTCTTAATATTAATAAGAAAAAGAACAATAATTCAACATAAAAAGTGGGCAAAGGATATGAATAGGCAGTTTATAGTAAAAGCCCTAATGACTATGAAGCATGCATATTAAGAGCTCAGCTTTACTATTAGTAAGAAGAGTGCAAATTAAAATCACATTGCGATATCTTTATACAACCATTAGTTTGGCAAATATTAAAATGCTAGAGGACACCACATGTTGGAAATTAAGTGGAGAAGTGGGAACTATCCTTTGCTATGGTAGGAATTAAAATTTTTATATTCATTTTGGAGGCCAACTGGGTAATAGCTAATAAGTCTGAAAGTTTGCCCATCCCCCAGAAATGAAAAATTGCAAGACACTTGCTTTTATAGTCTCTTGTAATGATGGGATGCAGGTGTTTGGCTTAGCTGCCAAACAAATGCTTCATCTCCAAACTTTGAATCTAAAGATAGTTTTAGAAAGTAGAAACCAGGTAGACCCTTGTCATGAAGGTGGCAGAAGCCATGGTGCCTATTTACAATTTCTGGAGGCAGCAATGACTACAGTCCAAGAAATAGCATCCAACAGATGTCATTTAGAATTAAAAGAGGCAGCACCAGCACTTTTAAGCAGAGTGTCATTGTCCTCATTCATCAGTTCCAGGTAGTTCATCTTTGAGTTGGCTCTCAAGTCCTTAAGATTCTGTAAACTATCCAATCCTTTAATTTTTTTTAACTTAAATGATCCATAATGGCTTCTTGTTGCTGGTAACTGAGAATCTCAGGGACTGACATGGAAAGTAATTTGGCAATATATATCAAAATTGAGGTTATGCATACCTGCAATTCAGTGATTCTACCACTGCAGATAAACTTTAGAGCAGCTTTGTCCAGTAGAAGTTTCTGGGTGATGGCTGTGCCATCCAGTATACTAGCTACTGGCCACAGGCAACTATAAGAACACTTGAAATGGGCCAGTGTGAGGGAGAAGTTAAGTCTAATTTCATTTGATTAATTAATATTAATAAGCTAATTTCAATTATTTTTGATATACGTCATCACATATGGCCAGTGGCTACTTTACTGAACAACACAACTCTAGAAAACGCTGTCCACGTGCACAAAGATGTTCATTGCAGAAATATTCACAACATTAAGAAATCAGAAACAAGCCACATTCATACACACAAATACCACAAAGAAGTTAAAATGAAGAAAGTAAGTTTATATTGTCATTATGGATAATATGGAGGAAAAAGGCAAGGAGTTAATATGATAGATACATGCATTACCACTTTGGATAAATCTAAAGAAACAATTATTCTTTATATAAGAAATGGAATTTTTTTATATTGTTTATTGATTTGTGTAGTAAGATTTGAAAAAACATTAGCGGGAAATCGTCACACTAAATTCAGGAATGTGTGCTTTTTGGTAAGGGAGGAGAGCGAATTAGAGATCTTGTTTATCCACTTTCAGATTTGTTAAACTTTGGGTGAATATAATTACTTTGCTATTATAATAATAATGACATGGAATTATATTTTGATCCATATCTAAATATATCATGTCAAATGTGAGTGAAATATTTTAAAATTTATATATATGGATACTCATTTTATGTATTGAAAGACTGCCTCCTCAGCCTCCCTTCCTGACAGTGATCGAATGGTTATCTGTCTTCTCAAACTCATTCTTTCTTTTCCTTCTTAATAGAGGTGATATTGTCAGGATGAGAGTTGCCACTGCCCAATCATCTTGCAGCTAGGTGTGGATGTGTGGCTAGACTTTTGCCGATGATGGACAACTTGCCTCTCACCACTTCCTGGCTCTGGATTTCTAGGTTTCTACCATTGTGGTGGCTGGAATGGTAGCAGCCAAAGTGGCCTTGGAAGGAGAACTGTCCTCAGGCTGTCTCTGAGTGACCCTGTGGAAAAGGGCTGCCCAACCACCTGTGCCCATTACCCGAGAAAGAAAGAACCGTAACCTTCCCAGTTTCTTAAGTTTTGTTCTCATTGTGTTTCATTTTGGCAGTTCCTATAGTCATGTAATTATCTCGCTTTTTTCATTGATGTGTTCCAAATCATTTTTTCCTGATATCTACATTGTTCACAGTGTTTATTGATCTCTTTACTACAATAAGGGATTAGGACCAAGTATAAAATAATTGTAATTTTTCACTTCTATTTAAGAGATGTGGAAAGTATGAAATGTATTTATAACTGCCCAGACATAGGAGTAGAAGGTAGCATTTTCTTCTTCTTTTTTTCTTTTTAAAGATTTATTTATTTATGTATACTAGAACTGGGGTACAGGCCAGAGGTGTGGGGGGTGAGAGGATTCACCAGAGACATATATGTGTGTGTGTGTGTGTATATTATATATATTTTAGGTGTATAAGTATAGGTTCACACCTGTTCAAATATATATAAAATTTATATTACCACACCATACCCACCATCAAAACACCAATAATTCCCCATCGTAGTCTTTTGGGCTTTACTTCCCCCACCACCACCTGACCCTTCTGGAAGCCTCTGTTCTGCAGTGAGATTGCAAGGATTTTGGTTTGGTTTGTATGTTCCTTTGCTTTGTTTCTTTGTATTCCACATGAGTGAAATCATCTTGTACAAGTAACATTTCATAGCAGTTATAATTTACTGAGAATTTCATATTTGGTGCATGTGGCCTGCCTCTAGCTCCAAGCTTTCCTTCACAGATAAACCTTGTTGTACTTGATTAAGATCACACTGTGAATTAGTTATGGGACGTCTTGGGTTTATTTCCCGCTCTATTCCTCACCTCCTCCCATTGCCTCCATTGCTTGGAAGGCAACTTAGAGATAATTTGGTTGATGTATGATGCTTGAATTCTGTCCACAGTAATTTATTGAAACATTAGGACAAGATACACACACTTCTGGGAATTTGTAAGTCTGGGCCACACTGAAAGTTCACTTACACACATATTGTTGTAATAAACGTCTCAGAGCTAGTTAGAAGTTTTGAGACACAGTAATAGTCTGAATACAAATTGTGGTGCACTGACTAGAAGGTGCAAGTGGATTTTTTCACATTGCAAGACAGGAATTCACATGTCGTAAGGCAATGTCTCTCCAACTTTCTCTTACATTTCTTAAGTGATGGAGGGCAGTGAGCAGTCCTCTGTGTGAGTGGTGAAGGTGAAAGAAAGGATCTGGATGTAAAAATTTTTTTTTAAGATTTATTTATTTATGCATACAAAAACTGGGGTACAGGCCAGATGTACAGGGGGTGAGATGATTCATCAAAAACAGAGTGGGAAATAGAACAGGCAGATCGACTGAAATATACTGCTGAGGGGAGAAAAGGGAGAGAAAGGAGAGGTCTGCTGCGCCATGTGGGTAGCTCCCTGGCTGGCAGGGCATCGAACTTGTGCTGCAGAGGCTGCGGATAGCTTCACAGTGCTGTGCTTAACCCTTTGCACCACCAGGGAGGCCCTGGATGTAAAATCTAAAGCTACCTTCTCGTGAACAAAATTTCTATGAAGTGGCATATTTTGCTTTTAAAATTCATGCTGGGGCCTCCCTGGTGGCGCAAGGGGTTAAGCAACGCACTATGAAGCAATCTGCAGCCTCTGCACCACGAGTTTGATCCCCGGCTGGCCAGGGAGAAACCCACATGGTGAGGCAGACCTCTCCTGTCTCGCCTGCTGCTCCCCTCAGCAGTGTGTTTCAGTCTGCCTGTTCTGCTCCCCACTCTGTCTCTGGTGAATCCTCTCAACCCCCCCCCCCACCTCTGGCCTGTACCCCAGCTCTTGTGTGCATAAATAAATAAATCTTTAAAAAAAATAAAATTCATGCTGAATTTTGCATGCTCCTCTGCAATATGATTTTGTCTTAGTATAAAAAGTGTCCTTTAAATCATCAGTACAGTTCTTTTTTTTTTTTTTATAGAGGCATGTTTATTTATTTATTTGCTTGTTTGTTTGTTTTTTGTTTATACATGCACTGGGTACAGTCAGAAGCGCGGGAGGGTGAGAGAAATCACCAGAGCCAGAGCGGGGAGCAGAGCAGGCAGAAGGACCGAAGTACACTGCTGAGGGGAGCAGCGGGCGGCAGGAGAGGTCTGCGCATCATGTGGGACCCTCCTCTGGTGGCCGGGGAGCAGCCGGGGATCGAACCGGCTCCGCGGAGGCTGCGGGCAGCTTCGCAACCCAGCGCTCAACCGCTGCGCCACCGGGGAGGCCCTCAGTACAGTTCTTAATGTCCGCTTCAAAGTTTTTGCGAGAAATTGAAACTTATTTATCCTATGACCAGATACACATTTTTTTCTATCCACAAAGGTACAAATCTCCTTTTCTCATTGTCTCAGTGAAGGTATTTGTCATGAGATTACTCAATGCTCTTCATTTCAGAGAATCATCTTCTCTTTACTCCCCTGAGATTCATGTCAAAGTTGCTCAGAATGCATATCTTCTTGGGACTATTTTTCCATCAGAGCTTAGAAACTTTGATTTTTTGGCAGGGGTGGAGAGAAAAAGGTCACTTACTTTGGCTGGATAGAGTTTGGACAATCAAAAATTAGTGCTGAAAGATGCTAGAGGTTTTTTAGTACATAACATAGATTCACAGATGAAGAAACAAAAGCTCAGAGAGATGGTTCTTGCCAAAATTACCTAACTGGCCAAATAGTAACACCTACTTTTTCTCTGATTAATAGATAGTTGTAATATCTTTTGCCTATATTCTAGATTAGTAAAGAATGTAAGGTGGCCATTAGAGACTTCCCAAATTACCCAAGGTGGTTGAATTTGTCTTTCTCAACTCTTCAAGAGGGTCAGTACAATAAAGATAGACATTTTGATAGATGATTTTAGAATAATCTTCCATTAAAAATGCCATTTCAGATTAACATCATTTTAAGCATTGTTCAGCAATAACACCTAAAAGCATTCCTAAATCATAAGAAGAAATTCATAATTGAAGTAGAAATAACATGCATTTCCATGATTCAAGGCCTAGGCAGGCATTGAAACACTTTTTTCTGTAAAAGACTAGATAGTAAATATTTTAGACTCTGTGGGTCATACTGTCTCTGTTAAATCTACTCAACAATGTCATTGTGGTATGAAAGTAGTCGTAAACAATATGCAAAAGAATGAGAGGGACTATGTTCCCAAAAAACATTATTTATAAAAACAGGGATAGGCTGAATTTGACTTTCAGCTGCAGTTTGCAGACTAGAGTTCTGTATTTTATGGGTTTTAAGTGATGTGTGTATATAATGTCACCCACAAGCTTGCTCTAAAAGTGCTGCCAATCTCTTGTTTGGTTAGTTTTCTTTATTTTTCAAACAGCTCCTATCTATGTTAACAGATCAAATGTAAATCTAAGTGACAGGGTACCTCCAGATATGTGTTTGGCCTGGCAAGGACCATGTAATATTACTCATCGTAGTTACCTCATCTGAAAAATGGCAGGAACTATAGCCCATTTGTAGTTGCTATTTCTGAAGTAGCCAGCTCAGGAGTGATGGGTAAGATGCTCTCAGGACACAAAGATCAAACTATTTATTTAGAGATGAATTAGTGATAGCTATCTGCATCTTTATTTTGTTCCTCAAGAATGCCAGGATTCTGTCCCAGACTTTTGTGTGCTCTCCTGTGAATTATCTCAATTTCTTTATCTAAATCATAAGGAATGATGCTCACCCCAGGTACATCTCATGGGTGTGGAAGGAAGGCTGCAGATCTGCCCACAGTCCTACATGTAGCAGTGCAATGTTAGTGGGGCTGGGTATGTCCACACACTTGAGTTGTCACCTGCTGATGACTACCAGGCCTCAGAGTCTTGTGGCTTTCCAGCAATAGTCTGAGAAGGGTGATAAAAAGGAAAGAAAACTAACAAAACAGAAAAGGAAAGACACGAAAAGGTAAGGATAATGGTTGAGTGGATAATGGCAGACAACAACCTTACCTACCATGAAAAGTATGAAGCCAATGTGTTTGTTGAATTCATTTTGTTGGTGGTCACTTTGTGCTCATTCTGAACATCCAGCAGTTAGCTAAGTAAACACACATGACTGATGAAAGAAGAAAGGGAACTATTTTTACAGGGGCCATTAAACTTTAACTACCATCTGGCAGGGAATGATTAGAGAAGATCAAAATTAAGGCAGTCAACACAAATGCTGTGTGAATACCTCAGGGAATTAACATGGATAAAGACAGTGAACTTGTGGTTAAATAAAGAGACAGACATAAGAGGGAAGTGGTGAACACATCCTTTATAGCTTTGGACCTCATGGTCACATTCATTGCCAAAGGAGCTCAAAGAGGGAGAAATAACAAGGAGACCATGAGAAAATCTGAAAACACCTGGAAATAATCAGATGCTCTGTACCAATCATAAAAAAGAAAGTTAAAGAACTACACAGGACCACATCATTTGGGCTTCCTCCCTAGCCAGGAAGGAAATGTTTATAGGAGAGGTGTGTTGAAATTGGCAGATAGTTAATATTCAGATTAGCCTACCAGCTGAAAGTAGGAAGTGGCTGCATATACTGCTGGGAAAAAAACTTTAGGAACTATGTCCATGTGAACACTAAAGACTCCATAATTTCTGGAATCACTGCCCAATAATTAAACAGTCACTCGGCAGGTAGTTTGAGAGGGAATACAAGGGAATTTCAGCCTTACTCTTTCAGGGTGTGTACCTGTCTCCCATCAGCTGGCAGCACACTATGTTACTATAGCTACACCTTGTTGAAAGCATGTATGAAAGACACATGGAGAAAGCTACTTGTTTCATTTATATTGATTATAGATGCCTGTTTTAAGATGGTCTCATAAGGCCAACAAGAGGACACGTGGCAGAGAGCTGTCTGTGCTGGGTGACCCCTTAGCCTGCTCTCAGTTCTGGAATTAGAAGCTAGGGAAAGTTCAATGTCCTTAACTTCAATAGGAGTGATCAAGATGGGTCAGGAGTGGGAGGGTCGGGGTGGGAGTTAGTTGTATGGTGGGGGATAGAATCAGACTTTTAGTGGTGAATTTACTGTAGTATATGCAGATGTTGATTTTTAATGAGGTACATCTGAAACTTGAATAATGTTATAATGCAATGTTTCTTCAATAAAATTTTATATTAAAAAAAGATAGGTTTGGAACAAACTAGCTACATGCGAAAGTGAAAGCAGACTACGTGCATAAAGAGTGCACCAATCCACTCCAATGTGGGCATCTGGTTAAGGGATGGAGAGCACATTGCATACCTTAAGAAATTCATTGACTTTGTGGCCAGATAAAATTTAGGTGTGAGAAGAGGTGAGAATCAAGGCTATTCAATATTTTCATCCTAAGGAATATCTCTATAGATGCATCTGAGTTTTTCATGCAGTGAGGTCCTCA
Organism: Talpa europaea; assembly: GCF_964194135.1. NCBI lineage: Eukaryota > Metazoa > Chordata > Mammalia > Eulipotyphla > Talpidae > Talpa > Talpa europaea. The sequence continues at coordinate 112,315,445 of NC_140073.1, forward strand.
CATTTCATTACTGGTTTTCCTTCCAGTCACCACAACCCAGAACCAAAGGTGTATAGAATCTGATAAGTTGAGATTTTTGGGTGGTCACAGGGCATCTTCACAGCTTTGTTTAGCTAACTTCTGGCCAACATTGCCAGTGCCCAAAGCGGTTTGATTTTCAACTTATATTTGCTTTCAGTTGCATTGTTCAGAGGATAAGATTGAGAACCAAGACACAGAGGGGAGCAGAGGCTACATGATTAGTCAATGTTAGTGTCAGGATTCGAACCCAGGGCTTACTTCTGGATAGTTTTCACTGGGATGCTCTAACTCACCAAGGAACTCTACTGGCAGCTGAAGTCCTCATATGCCTTTTCCCCAGCATGAGGGTCCGTACGTTCTCCTCCAGAATGAGCCTGGACCCAACTTCTCTTTAGGGCCAGAGGGTTCAAAAGAATGGATACAGCCAAATGTTGAAGCAATTATATTTGGCCAAGATCCCTTCAAGGGCTTTTGCAGAAGACAATCAATGTGACTTAAAAACACTGAATTTTTTTCAAGCCTTGAATAATGTTTAGCATAGACTGGTAATGACACATAAGGATATATCCCTTAGTACTTATTTTTAGAATACAATATTTTAGAGTAAATTTCTATCTTAATTAAAAATTCGAATAGTGGCACAACTCAAGTGCATATACCTGATGTATTAGAAAACACAGTGTTAAAAGTAAGAAATTCAAAGGTGTGCCAGAAACCTCATCATTAACGCACTTCCTTCTGCCTTTGTACTTTTGGAATCTCTAAACATCTGGTGATTTTACCATCAGGAAACAGTGCAGTGTCCATCTGTTAAATCAGGTTTTTGGCTTCATTCACCTGGGAGGATCAACCAGATGTGGGTGTCCTTTACATTATTAATGATTTCAGTCTTCACTTTGTACATGCCCTGTGAGGACACAGTGTGGGGTATAGTCTATAAATCACTAAAAAATGAAAAAGTCATATTCTACTTTATTTTAGGCATAATGAAGAAGCAGAGCACTTTTATTTTAGTCAGAGCATAAATCATTAGAATCTATTTAAATTTTTGCCACACAAAGATTTTTAACTGCTTTTCCTCTCCTATGACAGATACCATTGTAAACATTACTGCAGCACAAAATATGTTTCCTGATGCTTTGGCAGTGGATGCTAAATGAATTGTGCAAAGATATTCCCTGGATCTCTCACTTGGTGGCAGTCTATGTGATCTTTACAGCTTATTTATAAATAGCTTCATAGAATTTCAGCCCACCATCTCTCCCACCACAACTATTAGTCATGCCTACGATACAGTGTCCCTGAGAGAAAGCAGTGACTTCAAGTGGCGTTGGCAGCCCAAGATAGCGTGGTGTGGTGACGGCAAGGCAGTCTCTATCTATGATACCGTGACCTTTGTAAGTTACTCATTCTATCCATCGCTCACTTCCTCCTCTGTAAAGAGGGATGATGATAATAATAGAAACTACTTTAAAGAGTTGTATTCAGGATGAAATAAGACCAGCTATGTAACTGTGCCTGACACATAGTATAAACTCGGCCAAGTTTGCTGTTGTCAACTCATAAGACACTGTGAGCAAACTGCTTATAAAAAAACCTTTCCCAGGAAAATTGAGCTACAAGTACAAAGATTGTCTATGCATGTCTTAGTCCCACATATGCACAACCTGCCCCATTGTGAATATTCTATATCAGAGAGGGACAATTGGTGAACCCATATCAACACATTATTATCACTCCAAATCTATAGTTTAGGGTTCACTATTAGTGTTGTACAGTAATTCTGTGGGTTTGGACAAGTGTATAGTGACACCTATATATTATTATAGTATCAAATAGAGCAATGTGCATTCTTCTCTCCTCCTTAACCCTGGCAACCAATGCTTTTTTTATTGTCTCCGTAGTTTTGCTAGAATGTCATATAGCTGGGATCATATGTGTGGCCTTTTAAAGATTGACTTCTTTAACTTAGCAATATATATTTAAGTTGCCTCCGTGTCTCTTCATGGCTTGATAGCTCATTTCTTTTCAGCACGGAATAATATTGCATTGTCTGGATCTATGACCATTTCTCCATGCACCCATGGAAGGATATCTTGGTTGCTTTTAAATTTTTGACAAATATGAATAAGACTACTAAAAATATCTGTATAAAGGATATAACTTTTCAATTAATTGGTTAAATATTGAGGAGTAATATTTTTAAATATTAGATCATATGATACGAATATATTTTGTTTTGCAGGATTCTACCAAACTATCTTCTAAAGTGACTATACCATTTTGCATTCTGAATCAGCAATAAATGAGAGTTCCATTCATTTTGCTGTGAACCTAAAACTGGTGAGGGAGGGGGGTGCAGTGTGGTAATAACACCTAAAGGAGAGATCCTATACTTTTATTTTTTTAAAAGATTTTATTTATGCATTCAAGAACTGGGGTACAGGCCAGAGGTGTGGGGGGCGGTGAGAGGATTCACCAGAACAGGCAGACTGACTGAAATACACTGCTGAGGGAAGCAGCGAGTGAGTCAGGAGAGGTCTGCTGTGCCATGTGGGTAGCTCCTGCCTGGGGATCAAACTCGTGCTGCAGTGGCTGTGGATAGCTTCATAGGTTGTGTCTTATCCCCTTGCGCCACCAGGGAGGCCCTGATCCTATACTTTTAATACACAAACGATGAAAACCAATTAAAAAAAAACAATGATGAAAACCAATTTTAAAAAAAAGAAATTGACTTTGTTAAACCAGAGGAAAAATGTCTATTAAAAACTTTAGGGCCTCCCTGGTGGCGCAGCGGTTGAGCGCAGGGTTGCGAAGCTGCCCGCAGCCTCTGCAGTGCCAGTTCGATCCCTGGCTGCTCCCAGCCACTGGAGGAGGGTCCTACATGGCATACAGACCTCTCCTGCCGCCCGCTGCTCCCCTCAGCAGTGTACTTGTCAGTCTGCCTGCTCTGCTCCCTTCTCTGGCTCTGGTGAATTCTCTTACCCTCCCGCGCTTCTGACTGTACCCAGTGCTTATATAAATAAATAAATAAATCTTTAAAAAAAAAAAAATAAAAAACTCATGGTTTAAAATTAAAAAAAAAACAAACTTTAAAAAAGGGAGACTCCCCTTTTTAAAAAAGTTTTTAAATTTTTGCCACACAAAGATTTTTAACTGTTTTTCCTCTCCTTGAGTAGAGGAAAAAGGGAAGGCCCTTTTTTTTAAAGGGTGGGTTAAGTCATAGTGCTATCACCAGCCACTGGAGCATGAGTTTGAGCCCCAGCCAGGGAGCTGACCCACATGGTACAGCAGACTTCTCCTGTCTCTCCTGCTGCTCCCTTCAGCAGTGTATTTCAGTAGATCTGCCTGTTCTGCTCCCCACTCTGTTTCTGGGAATCCTCTCACCCCCCCCCCGCACCTCTGGCCTGCACCCCAGTTCTTATATGCATAAATAAATAAATCTTTAAAAAAAACAAGGTGATTTTTATGTATTACTGAGTTTACAAATGAAGTTATTGATGATTATTTTAAAAATGGAGATTTCATGGGTCATAAGAAGGTACTACTTTATGGCAAATGATAACACAATTTATTGAGCATCTGCTCTGTGTGAGACATGGTATTCGGTGCTTCATATTTATTAAGTTTGTCATTTAATCCTCAATATAACTCTTCAATGTCACCAAATTTCTCCAGAAAAACTGATACTCAGGGAAACTAAGTAATAGGATATAGCTTATAGTATTACACAAAGTTTGGCTGTTTACTTGCCTTGGGGTTTATCTTTTATCTCCCTTTATAACTTGTCTTGAAGTCAAAATGAAGAATAACACGATAGCACGGCCAATGGCCTTACTTATCTCCCTAGTAGTCCCATTATTACCAACTTTCAGTTCATGGAGCACACAGCACTTAGAGGTCTTTAGACACATGTCACTCCCCTGCTTGAAGCTTTTCAAAGGCTTCTCATTGCACTTCAGAAAACCCAAGTTAACAAACCCTACATGATCTGGTCTGAGCCCTCTTCAACGTGATTGCCCCACACCTGCTCTGCCTCAGCCACACTGACTTTCTATGGGTCCTGGGAACACTTTCTTACTGTTTCCCCTTCTTGGAAAACTTTGGCACTTCTTATCTTGCATATTGTGACTTACCCGTCACCTTAGAGAAGCCCTCTCTGTTTGACTACCACAGTTTCCTTCACAGCAGATATCACCATTTGCAGCTGCATAGTTACTTGTGCATCACTGGCCCCTCCCACAGACAGTACCCAACACCAGGGCAGGGAGCACATACTTATGTATATTTAGTGTACAGCACATACTTATGTATATTTAGAGCACAGCTCAGACTTTATAGGACTTTAAGAAAGTATAACAAATTAGAGGGATTTGGGCACCTAACTTTATGAATGAATTCTTAAACCTTATACTGGAAAGCAACCCACCAAACAAATCCAGATGAAGATGGTGGCAGTATTTATAGCCTTTATTGTACTAATATAATTTAACTGGATAATTGTTATACAGCACACCTATCTATGTATGATGAGTAAAAATGTAACATTTTTATTCATCATATGTTTTATGATTAAAACCTCAATACTTTGAAAAGTTATGGAACTGGTCTCGAATGTCTTATGCTAACTTTCTCTTACTCCTGTCTTGTGCCTCAGGGGCCCAAAGGCTGTGACAAAAAAGCATTCTGCATAGAACATTTACACGCTTGATGTAGTACATGGCAGTTGCTAAGGCAGAAAGCCAGAGGTAATGAGCACTGTGAGAATTATGTGCAGATCTTCTTTGCAGCACTTCCCGACAGTAATTGAACTATCCCCTCCTGATCCTTCAGGTGCTATCAGGATGATTTTCTGCAGACTTCAAGAAAATCCCTGAAGGGCCAGAGGCACTTTCCTGGCGTTACAATTCTTATTTCAAGTAAACCAAATGTTTAGCTCCTAAGTATTTTAATAAATTTCAGGAGAAAAGAAATTCCAAGTTGAGAGCCTTCCCCACCCCTGCCGAATACGAATAAATAGATTGTTATACTTAATTATTGTCAAGGTAAAAGAAATGCATAACATTCAGAGTTATATAAGAATGAGAAATGGAAATGTAGTTTTCCAACTTAACGCCACAACATATTTTGTGATTTGTAATTTTTTCAACTGTTCTTTTAAAGGATTGGTGGAAAGGAATTAATGTTCTACTAAAGAAAAAGTGCAACGTGAGTATATAAGCCCACCAAAAATTCTCTTTAAAATAAATTTTTATTGAGGCAATACTGGTTTATAGTATTATGTAAGTTTCTGGTGTACAGCATTTTAACTTGACATCTGTATGTAGTACATCATGATCCCCACCAAAAGTCTAGTTTCCATCCACCACCATATGGTTGACCCCTTTACCTGTTTCACCCACCCCCAAATCTCCCCTTCCCCGTTAGTAACCACCAATATCTTCTCTGTATTTGAGTTTCTTTTTGACAATAAGCAATCTCCAAAGATAGAAGTGGAATACAAGATGTCTAAACATGGAAACTCGACTGTCTTTCATAAATGAATCTTACAGATTTCACACAAACTATAAGATCTGAAAGCTATATCTGTCAAAATCCACACTTGTCTCATTCTATTAAGTCTACAGGCCTTTTTTTTCCCCCTAAGCAAGAAAGTGCTGTAATTCTTGGTTAAGTGGAATCCATAATACCAAGACTTTAGAGAGACCCTTTAGCCCTGTGGCCTCAGCCAAAAGCCAAAGCACAAAATAAACAGTGATAAAAATTCCTTCTCTCAACTATTGCAATTGACTAAAGTACTATACTTAATGACTTTGGTACAGTGAAGGTACCAAAGTTACCAAATTTATCTTTATTTCTAAAGATAAATCCCTCTAGAATTAACATTTATATGCAAAAATTCACTAATAGTAATAATGGCCACTGTTTTTAGCTCTCACTGTGTGCCAAGTACTTTATACTACTTTCTGTGGCATAGATACTACTCCTATTTCACACATGAAAAGTCGGTGTGAAGAAACTGGTCAAGATCCTACAGTTGTTTAAAATTCGGGCATGGTTTCAAATTCAGGTTTTTGTGACTCAGGAAACTGGGTGCTTAGCCACTGTTTGATTCGAGTACCTAATCACCTTATGTTTCTGCCTTTTCCTTTTTTTCCCAGAATAAAAGAGAAAAAAATGACAAAACCCAAACTTTTTTTCACATAGGGATTGGTTTTTATTGAGATCTCATCTTGTGATAATTTGTAAAGTCTCTTTATTCTCAATGTTGGCCAAGTGTTCATTTATCAGTTTTTTATCCTAGAAATTTCTCCCCTGGTTTCAAATGATCAATTTGAGATTCTCTAAATAATTACTAAGATTTTCAAATGTTCATTTAAATATCATAAAATATATCTACTCAAAATTAGAAACTGCTCTCACAACATTGTTTTTGTAGAGTATTCCTATTTTATGGGGCTCAACATCTTGAGAGGGAACCAAAGAAAACTAGGAACTGTGACTCATCAAGTCAAAGTTTTATTTATGGAGAGAAAAATGGAATTCAATGCTGTATTGAAAGGTCAATTGGCAAACTGTATTTGATTAGGCATTCAGTTTTAATATGATTTACCACTTTGAAAGGACAACTGGTCACCAAGTACGTAATCCTGAGTTTTCACTTTTACTCTCCTCAGACTGCCTCAACATCAGAAGGAGGAAATCTCCCTTCACTCTCAACCCTGCTGGATGCTGCCTAGGATGGATAGGGAAGCAGGTTTCCGTGTCGAGGTATAAGTAGAGCAGAATAACCTGGCATGGGGACTCTGTAGAAGTAGTCCCATGTAGTAAGTGAATCCTGGTTACATGGACTGCCAACTCTGTCAGCGCCCCTTTCTGTCTGGGAGCCATGTCTGGACTCCAAAGCTGTGTTTGCCCTTAGCCATGGATAAACAGACTTATCTTCCCGTTCCTGTTGTAAATTGTCTCAAGGGCCTCTCTTTGTGTTTATGACAGCCCAGTCTGAGCCAAGTGGTGGAACAAATACTCTGTGTTCGACTTAGCAGAAAGAGTAGACTTTTAAGCTTATTACACATCACAAAATGTATATTTCAATCTTACTCTGATATTATGACTATACTAAGGGTGGATTTGTGTGTGTTGTGTTTTACAATTTTATCATTCTCTCTTTCTCTGGACCTGAGTGGTAATTTGAGTTGTATCTGGTATACATAAAATGATGTTCTTAATATCAATATGCTCGCCTCTAGCAATACTTTTCTTTCAGGGAAACCAACCTTGTTAGTCTGTATATAGAAATAATAGTATATTGATTTAAGAAGAGGGCCAAGGAACTTTCTCACAAATAAATTAAGTGAGTTTTGACACGATTGAAAAAAATTTGTTTTTCATTGAAGTACCATTGGTTTACATCATTGTTAGTATTTTGGAAGTATAGGATTCCCCCTCAGATGTAGTTACCATAGGGCACCCCCCGCTGAAGCACCTATAGTCTGCTACCATAGTCCCTTGTGCTCTCTTCCCACTTTCTTCTCGCCTCATCCCTCTCCCACTCTGAGGCATCAAACTGGGTTAAGTTTTTAAGTTTGACTTAATTTGATCTTTCATTTCATTATATTCCACATACAAGTGACACCAGCCAGCATTTATCTTTTATTCTTCTGGCTTTTTTGCTTAGCATAATCCTTTCCAGCTTCATCCATGTTGCCAAAAAATGGCATGAGTTTATTTTTTTTTATCACTGCTATTCCATTGTGTATCTATACCACATCTTCTTGATCCTTGCACCTGTTTGGGGGCACTTAGGTTGTTTCCACAGCTTGGCTATTGTAAATAGTGCTGCAGTAAACATGAGTGTGCTGATTAATTTTTTATTTCTTGTATACTTCCCCCTGCCCATGTTTCCTTGGTTGTTGCATTTGGAGAAGGATATAATTAGATATGAGGTAGAATTAAATAAAATGTTACTACAAGTTTGAAAGCATAGTCAGATGTGTTTTCTCAACTGTTGACAAAGTCAAGGAAATACAATTGTGTATGTGTATGAAGTCTAAAACTCATGTGGACCTGATTTCATTTCACTTAGGAGTTACTGAACTACAATTTGTGGGGCAGAAGATGACAATTTCATCTATCATCATTTGTTTATCATCTACCATTGAGGAGTAGTTGAAATTGAGTTGCTCTCATAGTAGGCTTTCTAGAGGCAAAATGCTTGCTAAAATTTCTATTCAGAATATTTTTTTGGCAAGTGAATGGATTTTATGGCTCTGAAAATACAATAATTTCATATTTCTGATCTTGATTCCTTATTTTCAGATGTAAGGAATATCTATAATAAAATAGACCTTTTTTGTTATAGAAACAGCAGTTTCATATATCTTCCTTTAAGATGTAGGTAGTAGCTCTTCTATAGCAAAATAAATTGATAATTTTTGCATTTTTATTCAATTTGAAAAACAAGTATAAATCTTTCAAACTGATTTCTGTACCAAAACATGTTTTAATGAAAAGTTGTCAATTGCAATAGTTAATGAGGATAAAATTGCAGGTATCTTTATTGTCTTGCATATAAGCTTAAGGTGAGCATTCTTACTGTCATGTCACTGCTCTTCCCTGTAACCTTGATAGATCGCCCCTATAAATATCTCTTGGGGTGAAAAGTAATTTAATCTGTGGATCTGTATATTACCTCTTCATGAACACCCTATCAATTGTGCCAGAGTGCTTTCATGATATGCACTGAACTGAAACCATCAAACCTATTTCACTGAGAATTGTTAGTTAGACCAGAATCTTTGGTCTCAACTCTGTCGTTAAATTTTGCTAAAAGGTTGTTCACTTATGCATGGAAAAAAAGCTAAGTTCGTGATTTGGTTTTAAAAAACTCAGCTTATAGGCCTGGGTGACTCCTGAGAACTGCAATATTCATTTGTTTTTATCTTGAGGTTGACACAATTAGAACCTGGGTTACAGTTCCATACAATGGCATAACCCCTACTACTTCTCAAATGGTCTTGGAACTCAGAGTTATGAGAAAAGAGCTCATCCTCTACACACCAACACAGTGATCCCCACCTCATCAGTTCTTTTATGCCTTCTTTACTTTCTTGTAATTCATTACCAGGACTTTAGGCTACAATTCTCAGAAGATTTAGATTGAATGGGATGTTGTAAAGTGTAAATATGGGCAGGTAATCCCAAACAACATGGTTAATAATAGACTAGATGAAAGACTGTGTTGGTGTGTAGAGGGTGAGCTCTGCTCTCATAACTCTGACCTCTGTGATCACTGGGAAGTAGTAGGAAATTGTATGGAACCGTAACCCACGTTCTTGTTGGGTCAACCTCAAGATAAAAACAAATGAGTATTACGTTCACAGGAGTCACCCAGGCATATTAGCAGAGTCTTTTAAAACCAAATAAAAGACTGGAAATTTAAACAATTTCTTCATGACTTTTCATTAAATGAAAGCCAGTGAGCATGCCCGCGCAAGAGTGAACATGATTGTAATAGGTTCAGATTTTGCTGGAAAAGTCCAAGGTTCTTTTTGCAAAGTAGTATGCAAAACTTTGGGCTACTTGTTTAGACTCTATGACCTCAGTTTCTATGCCTGTTAAATGGGAATCATAGTTTCTGCTCTATTCTGTATTATTAGGATAAAATGTGAAAGTAATTTTCAAAGTTAAAAGAACATTATACTAAGTACTAAGTCTCAGAGGATTGCCAAGTTGAATGCATTTTTCTCCATTTTTTATTTTATTTTTTTTAATTATTTTTTAAAGTATTTTTTTTAATTTTTTTTTTTATAGAGGCATGTTTTATTTATTTATTTGTTTGTTTCTTTGTTTCTTTGTTTATACATGCACTGGGTACAGTCAGAAGCATGGGAGGGTGAGAGAATTCACCAGAGCCAGAGTGGGGAGCAGAGCAGGCAGAAGGACGGAAGTACACTGCTGAGGGGAGCAGCGGGCGGCAGGAGAGGTCTGCGCGCCATGTGGGACCCTCCTCCGGTGGCCGGGGAGCAGCCGGGGATCGAACCGGCACCGCAGAGGTCGCCGGCAGCTTCGCAACCCAGCGCTCAACCGCTGCGCCACCGGGGAGGCCCCTTTCTCCATTTTTTAAATGTACAATAATCTTGAGATATTATGATCTAGAGAGTAACCGTTTTATCAGATGGTATGTGGAGTGTGTATTTATGTTGTTTAAGAATTACATGCAGAGGAGGATGAAACAGTTTGGTTAGCTACTAAATCTTCACTGTGTTTCTATTAAGTGTTCTGTTTCTGCTTACGTAAGCTGTTGGTAATCATTTGTATAAGTGATGTTATAAATTACTCCGTATAACTCTGGCAAATATTTATTTTAAATACAAAATAGTTCAATTTCTGTGATGAAAAGACTAATTAATTCAACCACAAAAATATCTCTTAATCTTTAGTGAGAAAACTGGCTAGCTGTAAACCAAAACACTTAGTTTTACTGTATGTGTCCACCAATAAATTTAGCTTTAATAAAAATGGCAAAATTGTGGTAATAATATTACCCTCATTCTTAAACTCTCTATAAATTTGTCACCTTTCACTACCAGCAGAGGGAGCCCTGAGAATTAAATCTTGCCGAGATGGCTTGGCTAATTCTTTGGTGTTTACACATTTAGCTCATAATAAAGAAATAAAAACCCATCACAGATTAATGGGAAGTCATCATGCCTGGATTAGGCTGTAGATTAGCATTTGATTCCAGACTACTGATTAGAATGAGCTTTAGAAGATTAGGAATATCTATAGTATTTTCCACTCACCTTAATAAAACTCAGCTGCAAACTTCCACAAACTAATAAAGTTCAGTGAAATAAGAATGCACAATTTACTTCATAGGATGTCAGAAAGGATGCATTCCTCAAACATGGTTTTCTCAAATACACTGCAACAATATTCTGAATTGCTCTTACTGACTACATTACCTCCACACGAGAAGCGGAAAACACACACATTATGTAATCAGTTTTTCATCAGTTAAACATATTTCATTATCAAAATTTTATCATTTCTTTTAATAGAATAAACTAATCCGATGGAAAATAAATGATGAAATCCCAGCATTTATGACTCAGCAAAAAGCCTATTTAAAATCATCTCATTGAAAACTAAAGGTTTTTCAAGTTTCAAGAAAAATAACCCATTTACTTTAACAGAGAGCACATTTTCATTGCTCTATTTCCCTTACTTAGACATAACAGTGCAATGCAATTGTGTATTTTATGCACCTGTGCTAAAAGAAGCTATAGAAAATTGAGACTATAATAACTTTTTATTTTATATAGCACCTCTTATTTAAAAATTATACTTTTATATTGGTATAATTGCTAACCTAACCTCGAAAATTCACCTTCTGGGCACTGAGAAATTTACAAGTGTGGATCTTTGCCTTCAAGGATCTTAGCTAGTACAGTTTGAAATCCAACAGTGATTTATTCCCTTCTCCATCTTAAGAATTCACTCCAGCAGACCTTTACAGAATACCTATTATGAGCCAGACCCTGTGCAGATAGGAATATGTCAGCATACCTGCTCGTGATCGAGAGCGTGACACTGACAAGGAAGCCAATGACTACAAGGCCAGATGGTACTTACATTAATAAAGGTGACACTTTGTGGGCTTTGAGAGTCTTCAAGGCAAGTAACATAGCTAATTCTTGTAAGCCCCATACCTACCACAGTGTTTTGCATATAGTTAGTGCTCAGTAATGATTCACTGAATTAATTAACTAATGATGTGGAATATAAGTCTCTTTTTGGTAAAGAAGTTAATTTAATGTTGCCTATTACTTCCTCTTCCCATCACTCCAGCCATCTTTCCCCTGGTTCTCTCATTTGTTGGGTTAGACAGCTTAGCATAACGCTCAAATAATTGATAAATGATTATTTGTTAGTTACTGGGAATTTTTGCCATTCTCTATGCCATAATAGCTTGAAATAATGGGATGTATGTAATAATAACAACCAAAAAAAATCTACCCTACAACAAAGATAGCAAAAATGGGCATTGTGCTCAGAAGCTCACATGTATTACCTCAGTTGATCCTTAGAATAGCTACCATTGTTACTATTTCTGGAGATGGATTTATGTATAGAAAAATAAGTTGCTTCAAAAAATAGTGTGGGTAAAATGGTGAAACTCAGGTTTGAATCCGGGCTCTGTAACATCAGATTCCTTGCTCTGAATGACTGTACTACATGGCCTGGCCTTATTATTTAGATTGCTCAAAGGCAATTTGAGTTAGTAGTGGAAATACTTTCTTGGAAGGGATGGTCTATTTCCCCCAAGTATATTATAAATAAATTGATTTTGTTGAATAAGAATATATTTAAGCTTTTAAAATTATTTAAAAATGATTAGGTTACATCTAGAAAGCTGACTATAGAACCGAGGTTACTAGAGGGGTGAGAGGAAGGTGGGGAGAGAGCACAATGGCCTATAGTGGAGGACTATGGATGTCTTCATATTGGGGGTGGTGTGGTAACAACACCTGACGGGGAGATTCTATATTTCTAATAGATGAACAACAATGTAAACTGAAGTTACTGCAATAAAAAAAAAAAAAAGTAAAAAAATTTAGGTTACAGAATGGGAACTATATTTTGGTGACAGAAGTACAAATAAATTAGCAACTGATAATGCTCTCTAAGCAACACGTTTCTTTTAAAATTGATAAACTAATAGTTCAATTTCTTTAATAGGCAAAATACCTTAAAACGTATTTTCAGATGAAATACAGACCTCAAGACTCCCAGACCTGGACCACAGTGCAGTCTGCTATGGAATGCCTGGAAGCTTTGTTTTCCCAGCCACGCTCATTAGCAGCGCCAGGTGGTAATAACTATCCAACTGATTCCTCCCAGTAAAAAAATATCTGCCTGAGGTCACCATGGACTCTTTCTCCCATTCTCTACTTCATCTCTGACCTAATATGCTTTTGAAAAATAATTATGCATGGCAGGAAGTTCATACAACAGAGAAGGATCGTTGTGTCCAGGGATTATATAGGATCTCAGATCAAATACTTTTCATTGTGAGAAGAATAAATTGGCAAACATTGTTTTCACCAGCATAGCACAGTGAAATCTATTTCTTGATTTTTTCCTTTCCTGTTTATTTCATCACTAAAGATCCAATAAAAGAAATTATTCACCAATTTGGGAGAATGGCAGTATTGGTATGTAGCATTCAGGACACTCACAGAGATTCCAGAAACAAAAGCAGTTCCAGGGTCCCTTGAAGTTAACTAGAATAAAAGTGGATATTTTAAAAACATTGTACAACGTAACTTATCAGGTAGAAATATGCAGTAGTACATAAAAGTAATTACTTGGTTAATCATGCTCTATCATGGAGAAATTTTTAGTTAAAAAAAATACATACATACATCTAAAATACATACTAGATTTTGGAAACTAGAATGAATAAAAAAGAAGAAAGATAACCTAGTCATCATTTTTATGTTGATTACAGGTTGAATGGAAAAGATAATATTTTAGGTATACTGAGTTTAATAAAATACATCATCAAAATTTATTTAATCTGTTTCTCATTACCTTTTAAAAATGTCACTACTACAGGATTTAAAATTACATGTATGACTTGATTAAATTTCTATTTAACAACATTGTTCCAGACTTTTATTTTGGGACATAATTTCTCCCTGAGAATCAACTTGCCATGAATTACAGCAACTTCCTCAATTACAGTATTTAAAGTTAATTCAAAATCCTTTTGAAAAGCAATTTAGAAATACATATTAAGAGATTTAAATGTTTTCAAACTCAAGCAGGAATTTACATTTCTAGCCCTATGACTCAATGATCTTTTTCTTAGATATATGCCCAAGAGAAATGAAAATGTATGTCCACCCCACAAAATTTTACACTAATGTTTACAGCAGTATTATTCACAATAGCCAAAATGTGGAAATAACGCAGTTGCCAATCAGCTAGCAAATGGACAAGCAAAAGGTGGGATATCTAGATAGTGGAAATCTATTTAGTTATAAAAAAGGAGTGAAGTATGGATAAATAGTACAATATGAATAACTCTGGATAATGGAAGGCATTGTTCAAGTGAAAGAAACCAGTTCCAAAAGAGCACACATGATATGATTCCATATTCATATGAAATATTCAGAACAGGGACATCTATACAGATAGAAAGTAGGGTAGTGAGTGCTGTGGCTGCAGTGGGAGGGGGGGTTTGGAGGTAAAGGAAGTGATAACTAAAGGGTACAGGGTTTCCTTTTGGCCTGATGAAAATGTTCTAAAACTGACTGTGGTTATGGTTGAACATACATGAAAAGCAATTGCATTGTACATTTTAAATGGGTGAATTATATATATGTACTTTCAATATGTACCTATTGAGTATATATATATAGAGAGAGAGCATATATATATATATATATATTCAATAACTGTTAAGGATTTCATTCTTGGGAAATCAAAATTAAGAAAATATTCTACTAGAAAATGCATTTCATGTATAAAATTGTATGCTACTGCATTATATATTATTGTGAAAAATTTAAAACAACCCAGATGCCCAAATAGAGGAGTAGCTAAATAGTTTATGGATTAATCTTATCATGGACTGTAGACGTTAAACTATAAGCAAACTCTTGTCAGAGTTTGTTGTAATATGCGAGATTTTCTACTTTCTATAGATAAGAGAAAAACACCTGTGAGATATATATATATATATCAAGATTTTAGATTGCTAATATATATATACCTATATATATCAAGATTTTAATTCATCAAGTATTCCTTTTGTACCAAATAGGGAAAGTAGCTGCCTGGGATTGAGGGTTTCTGAGGATACTGCACTGACGCTCTGAAGTAGAGTCCTAGGAAAGCTGGGACCATTGGCCACTAGCATGAGGTATTGTGCCAAAAACTTCGATAGATAACAGCCTTGCAAACAGGCATTCTCATTCCCACTTCATGGATAAGGAAAACTGAGACTTAAAGGGGTTAAGTGATTTCTCCAAGGACTTGAGGCTTATAAATGGCAGAGTCAAGATTAAACCCTTGATGATTTTAACTATAAATTCATGATTTTTCTGCTGCTTTCCGATGTTGAAGTGTGGGTGCTTTACAGCCATTAAAATCTGTACAGGGAATGATAACCCTGAGAAATACTTAGTTTAGAAATTGATTTATTATAGGCCAGTTTCTTTGAGGTCTTGTTAATTTGCATGATTGACACATAAGGAGAGGAAAAGCAGCTGCTTGAAAAGCATAAATTATTTGAAAGTGATAATTAACCAGGTAAAATTTAAATTACACAGTCTCAATCCATTTAGTCCTCCCTTCTTGGAGCAGGAGATGGAATGAGGGAGAGACAAACATGACATTTATTTATATGTCTAGGAAGAAATGAATTCAGTTAATTTTATTAAACTGAAGTTTGAATTAAAGACAAAACACTGCAGTCAAACTAGCACAGAAAAAATTAAGGAGAAACATTAATAATTTGACAGTGGCTGGATTAGTCGCTTGATAAATTATATGGTTTCATAGATTAGAGTTTGGTTTTCTTCCTGAATTGATTTATTGATTAATTCTTTTCTTTAGGAAAAATCAATAATTATAATTAAATATTGTTTTAAAAATTAAATGTTTGAATTTTATTTTTTTAAAAAGATAGCACATTGCAGTGGTTAAGAAAAAAGGATAAAAGGCTCTTCAATGAAAGCTTCCTTGCACTCTCAAGTCCTGCCACACAATTGTTTCCTTCAACACCATCCCTATTCATTTCCTATATGTCCCATGAGACAGAGCTAATCATATGCAAGCAAATACATTTATAATTTTAATGTTAAATTTATATTCCTCCCCAAATGGTAGCATATGAAGGACATCATTCTGTCCATGAACTTTCTTTTAAGAACAATAACACATCTGAGAGTTCTGTTATATTAGCACATGAAGAGCTTTCTTTTTTTTTTCTTTTTATTTTCATTCAAGAGTTATTATTCATAGGTCACTTTTTACCATCACAGTATTTGCCACTTTGTTAAATGAATAAATGAATATAACAATTTTTATTTATTTATTTATTTATTTATTTATTTATTTATTTTTTATAAATTTTATTGTTATATTCCCCATACAATTGCAGCCCCCCCATTCTGACCCCAATCCCTCCCCTCCCGCCCCCGCCCCCGCCCCCCTAAAGTATCTCTGGTTCATAGTTTTTTGTTGATTTTGATTTTCACTTTCTTATAGTTATTCATTTTCCTGGTCCCTTATTTAAGTTTTCTAGATTCCTGTTATGAGTGAGACCATCCGGTATTTTTCTTTTTCTTTTTGGCTTATTTCGCTGAGCATGATCCCATGAAGAGCTTTCTTATTCTGTTTTATGGTCATATAGCATTCCACTCTATGAATACACCATATTTATTTCATGAATTCCCTATTGATAGTATTTAATCACTTAAACAACTTTTTAATTTATTGAATGAATAATACATCTGTATGTTTGAAAATGACATATATATGCATATATAAACATTTTACACTCACTCATGTCTTCCATTCACACCAGTACCCCACCCTACCACACACCTATGCAAGTAAAAATGCTAATAGTTTTAGATCTAGCTTTCAGAGTTTCCTTATGCCTATAGAGCTAAATGCAAACATATATTCATAATTGTCCTTTTATTATATTAAATGATAGCCTGCTACATATGCTACCCTATTTTGCTGTGTCCACTCAACAAAATATCTTGGATATTTTTCATATCAGTACATAGAAAAGCTTCTTTGCATAGTCTTCAATTGTGTGAATACACCATGTTTTATTCAATTGTTCTGTATTAATTCATGGGCATAAAGACTATTTTGCCTGTTCAGGTGCCCCATGGCACAATGTCCTGTGACTGTTGTCTGGCACAGAGGATATTTGATAACTTAGGTTTTTATGTACTTAACTGCTTTTTTACTTTCCCGTAAGAGCTTTTCACATTAAGGGTTAAAGACCAGCACTGAATTTTTTGTTATTCTGCCCATGGCAGAAACCTCTTACCTTATACACCATAAATAGTCTCTCTGAATATTATTGAAATGCTGTTGCTACTACAATGAGGAATTACAGAAAGTGTTGCAGCAATTATTACATTACTCTTCTCTATTGATTGAGCTGTTGCAGAGGATACCAGTTGTGAGTGTGTTGAGAGTGTCTGACAATACCCCAGGAATTTGATTTTAATCTTTTTTCTTTATTTTGGGTGTGAAGAAAGTAAAACCTCCAATGTTCATTGATTTTTAAAATGTTCTCTGACCAGGATCCAAAATGATAGTTCTCAATGATCCCTAGTTAATTACCTTAAGAGCTAGAGTTTTATATCACTAAATAATACAGAATATATATGTACTTTCTTTTAGATTTGTTTTAATGGAATAAATTTGCATATCACATCCAATACCATAAAATCCTTCTTATGCTTGAGACATTATTAGAAGCCTTTTATTTAAAAAACTAGGCATAAATTATGGTAAAGTTGCTTTGACTGTAGGAGGGTTTAAATGGAAACAACTCAGTGTGTGGGGAGATTAATCTATTTTTCTAAACTAGAGGTATGTTTTTCAATAGAATTGGGCAGATTCTTTGCTATTTTACAGGGGATCTTTAATTCTAATATATACTTACAATAGTAGAAATTCTCTATCAAATATAGCTTTGCTGCATAAAGTAAAAAGAAACAACCAACACATAATGGTTGCAATAATTATTTACTTTTTGCATGGGTTTCTGGAGTGTAAACTTTATTACTCAAGATAGAAACCATCAATTTAAATTTTTCTGTTAAAAAAAATAGTCTTCAGAGATACTATCTTTGGCATTTGAAGGACAAGGTGATGTAGTTAACACTGGGGGCTCTTTTTTTATTTTAAATTTATTTATATATTTTTACATCATTGTTCATTTTTGTACAAGTTTGGTTTCTCCTCTCAGGTCTAGTCCCCATAAAATTATTACCACCGAGACACCCGTGAACGGTGACCATAGTCTCTTGTGAAGAGAGTGAGTGCTTACACAGTCTGCAATACTGTCCATACTTACAGAATTCATAGCCAACAGTCCAGTTCCACAGTTTCGTTAGCTTCAGGTGAATCCCTGCACCACTGCTTCCTCATCCACCATGTGGGGATATTGTGACAAACCCAATGACTGCATATTCCAAACTCAATAAGCTGTAGTTTTTATGGCTTACTCATTTTACAGGGGCACTTCTTCAAAAATTTTGATTTTAACCTCTGGTTTGTCTCTTCTTTAAGGCATGTTCTGATGTCACATCAGGGTGACATAAGACATCTTGGGCATGAAAGTCTGATTTCTTGGAGGTCACCTCTTTCGACCCCTTTGGGAATGTGCCTGGGTTGGTTTTGTTAGGCTGAGAACTGAGGGTGGGGGAGACATAGTAACTCCATGAATGTCTCCCTATCTAATGACAGCTGTGCCAGAGCACTGGGTTCCTTTTTTATCCCAGTCATTGGACTGTCATTGAGTGCTCTTGCCATTGGGTGAATATTCATATGATGGGGAAAAGACCATAAACAAACTCAATATTGCCTTCTAACTCCTCTCTGACATGTTTTTCTGAGCACTCAGAAGAAATGATGAGAAACTAATAATCATTTTATAGCAACTTAAAAGTACACTTTTTAAGTCTAATTTCTACATTCCAAAGTAGCTATAGAGTAGCCCGTCAAGTATTTTCTTATATCTTTAATGCATGTAATAAAGACTGGGGGAAAATGGAATGAAGGGTAATGAAAGCCAAGCTGTATTCTGACTAGTTTATATATGTATTACAAAGAATTCATTAACTATCAAAAGCATCTATGATACACACAAAAGAATCAACACAGTATTCATAGGATATACCCTTCAGAAAAGGTCAAGGAAAGCCAAGTCTATGGTTTAGAAATAATAGTGATGCACAGATTCAATGTCTGTACAACAATGCCTGTTCAAGTTTTAGTTCATGCTGATTTTAAAAACATTTAAAAAAATATAAAGTCTAAATAAGCATCTTAAATAAACAACACATAAATATATATAGGTCTGAAATTTTCCTTGCATTTCATAATCCTTGATCTTAGGAGAGAGATTACATCTTTAGTCACTATTTATCCTAAGCATATATTAGGCACTTGACAAATGGATGAATTGATGAATAAATGAATGACTTAATGAATTTGAAAAATGCCAGGGTCCCAAAACTCCTGACAAATTAAACTTACCATATTTTCATTGAGATAATAGCAAGGTACAGATCTACATCTTGAATGTCAAACGTCTCATGGTCGAGTGATAAATCTAAAAATAACACAAAAGAATTTTTCAGTATTTAAGGAAAATGTCATCCACAAATTTGCTGCCTTTAATAAAATGCAGATTTTTGGTTAAATATGTAACAAAAGATATGTCTCATGACCATACACTTACAATTAGTTGATAATTTGCTGCAAGGGCAATGAGTTAATGTGTCATTAGTAATATTCAAACAAAATTAAAACCTAACCTAGAATCCTAGAATAAGTAGGTCAAACACTCATACTAATCCTTCCCCTAATTCTTTTGCTGTTTTCTAATTTTAGGGGCAAGTAGAAAAACAACAACAAAAAAGTATTTCCAGGTAGTATGATTAGCTCATTTACTTTATTATCTGGAGATCTTAAAAAGTAATATTTTATTCTGAGTGATTTTTGAAAGCTATTTGAAATTAAACATTTTCCTTGCACCTGTAAAAATGTGTAAATGATGAAACTGGCAGCATGATGATGGCTTTACAGAGAAGCATTTCCTTCATCATCTTCAAGGTCGTTCAGATTTATGATCTCATCACCCGTGGGTCTTTAACAGGATGCATTTGAATCTGATTAAAAAGAAAAACAAATAGCAGTATGGATTTGTTAATAAAATGTGCCTGACCTTTTCACTTATTATCTCTTTCAACATACTGTGAGTTTAAATTCATAAGAAAAGCAGAAGATTTCTGGGGTTTTAATCTTGAAGGTTTCAGTTTCAGAGTCTCTTCAGCAGTTCCTGCCTATGTATTGGTGTGTGAGGATAATGGAGGGCTATCTGTTCCCCCCGCTTTCTCTTTAGGGTTTAATTACTTCACCTACATCCTAATTCAGGTAACTCATAAAGCTTAGCCTTTGTTGTAGGTCCAACAGCTGTCTTATGTCAGTAGCAAGTAAAATGTTCACAAAGTACCGGAATGCTGCAAGACAGTTTATAGCGCTGCAATAAAAGGTAAATTGAATTTACAAAGATGCATTTGTCACTGATTAAAAACTTACAAAGTTAATTGGAAACACTGTGGAGGTGTTACCACACAACTCGAGGTGTAATGGGTGGTTCTAATTCAGCCTGGAGGAGAGTTGTGGTCCCATTACGGTCTCACGCAGTAAGATGTCCGGCCACGCGCTCCAATTTAACTTGCAAAGCAACACAGTAAAGATCTCAAATATTTTAATATGAGGTGAGTGTGAATTTACTCACGACTATTCTTGAAAATAGCTAGAGGAAAAACCATCTGTGTGACAGAAATGCTAACTGCTAATCACGTGGTTTCCCCTGGACGACATACTGAAGGATTTTAATTTTCCCATCTGCGATTTTTCTTATTTTTCCTGGTATTTACATGGGCAGCACCGCATCAATAAGTATATCAATTGGGAAGAAAAATAAGACTGAAACAGCCAGCACTCTGAAGTTAGCGGAACCTTCCCGTGGGACCTGGGTGAATTATCTCCACATCATTCACTTAACCTTTGCCATTTGGGGACTTGGGAACCTGAATGTATTTCTAAACTTGAGGCTTTTAATTGCTGGTTTTAGGGTCCTTAGTCCAGCTCAGTTGGAGAGATGATGATTGAAAAACAGTCCTAGGAGGCTTTTCACCTCTGGTGCGCATCCTGGATATAATTAAGTTGGTGGCCTATGGTGGCCTTTACATTTCTGCAGACAGGAGTGAACAGTTAAGCCCTCTGTGATGGGCCGCATGTGAACATTCTGTGTGTACCTTCATTTGAATACAGAAATTTTAATTTTACGCTAGGTTTATGTTAAGAGGTTCAAAGGAAAGAAAACTCAACTGAATGCCTGCCTTTCTAAACGGTCTATCAAATGACTATTGCCAAATTACCACAGTCATAGAATTTGGGGGGCTGGAGGCTTACAGATCATCTATTTAACTTCAAATCTCATGTACTGAATTTTATACATATTTTTATTTCCATATAATCTATATACTTGCCCATGCTCTAGTACTATTTACCAAGTGTTTCTGGTATCAGAGACCCACAGTGGAAATTTTATATGTATTTAATTTGTTACCACTGCTGGATGGGCAGAGTTTTAAGTTTGATTGATTCCTTTAGTCAACAAAGGGGGTCAGATAGCCACACAAATCTATTTTTTTTAACTACCTCTTATTGAGTGCTTACTATGTGCTCAGAACTCTTTGCATTTAATCTCACTTAATCGTCACAATGATGCTATAAGGTAAATGCTATCATTATTCCCACCATACAGGCAAGGAAACTGAGATTCTAACATATTAGGCAACTTGCCCAAGTAAGCATTACGGCCAGCATTTGCATCTTGTATTGTCTAATAGAAGAGAAAGTTCTGTTGTCTGGCCTGGTTACTGACATACTGGATTTGTATGTCAAGGCCTTCACAAATATACAGAGACATGTTCTACTTGACCTTTGTTAGTTCCTCAGGATTGGAGACTGGCTAACATCAGAAATTAGTTAAAAGCAGGAGCAAAATCAAGTTGATTTCTAAAAGTAATTGTGGCATAGGTAAAGGAGCACAGAATTTGGTATTTGATTTCCATATTTCCCTAACAGACTTTCAGTGATCTGGGTAAGACAACTTCTTAAAAGTTCAACTTCCATAAAATGGGGATACTACAATTCCTGGGGGTTAATATGAAGTTCAAATGAGACAACATGGCAAAAACACTGGATAAAGTCTTATTTAAATATTATTTACAATTTCCTTCATAAAACATCATATTCAGCCAACTTTATTATAAAATAGTTGCACTCACAAGCTGCTTGAGGAACTTTCTTGAGTACACTTGGGTGGAACAATGAATAAGTATCGAATATGTATCACAGTATACCAATTCTAGAAGGATTCAGGATTGCACCAGTACTTACCTGTTTTGTTCAGAATTTTCTAGCAGAGATTAGGTAACTCTAAGGAAATTGTCTTCTTGAATGATGCATATGCATTGTCTGGGAACCAATCTCTGTAACTATGGAGAAACTTGGAGATAGAAGAAAATTTCAAGTTAAAAAACTCTGAAGTGTGCAGAATTTCATTAGCATCATAGAAAAATCAGAAATGTGTCACCATAGGGACGAGGCCAGGGAAGATTACTTATTTCAATTCCTTGAGATATAACAAAATGGTTTAGCCAGAGGCACCCAGGAAAGTGTCCCAAACAGCAGGGAGATCCATTTATGTTCTAATTCCTTCCACTTTACAGTAGTGCCTTTGTTTTTCTCTTGTATCTGTGGTTTATTCAATTCTGTAAAGTCTTTGTTTTAAAAATTGTTCTTTATAATGTTGTTACTTATTAAGTAAATATAGTGGCAACACAAATTCATTATTACATTTATAAGAAATCAACTATCCACTGTTATGAGTTCTGAGCACCCATCCTTAATAAGATACCAGGAGAATCTGAATGATTTCAATCCACAGATTATTTAAAGAAAGTAAATTTTAGCTCTTAGTTCTTTTTTCCAACAAACTATTGGTGAAAAGAGTCAAAATGTTGTAAAATAGTCAAAAGTTAGAGTGAAATTCATAAACTTAATGATCACTTCTCAAAATCCCTGTAGTTGAGACCAACTACCCCATAAAATATAGATTACTATTATCCCATTCTTTTTATGAATGAGGAAATCAAGGTTATAAGAGATTAAGGGGATTGTCTAAGATCAGTAGAAGTAAGACAGGGAAGAATCTAGGATTTATATAACAAATCCTTTTATAGAAGGGCTCACAGGGATGTCTGTGATGTCTTGGCCACAAAGGATAATGACTCTCCATACAAGCAAATTTATATTCTCTTTTTTGAGCCTGAGGAAGTAGCAACATCTTCCACAAGATGTAACAATTCTATGTTTTAAAAACATGCATGTCAACAAGTCCTTGCCTTTAGAAAAGATGACCAGACAAGTGAAAAATATAAGGTGAATTATGATTTGAGAGGAAAAGTCTGAACAATAAAAATATTAAAACACATGAAAGTTAAATGTTCTTTATTGCTAAGTAAGGTAATTCCTCTGACTTCAGAGAGTAATCTCTAGCTCCAGACCAAGATCTAAGAGATTTCAATACTTGAATAACTCCAAAATAACATTTTCCCCCCTTTTATTTTTATATTTTAAGATTTAATTATTTATGCATACAAGAACTAGGGTACAGGTGCCAGAGATGTGGGGGGTGAGAGGATTCACCAGAGACAGAGCGGGGAGCAGAACAGGCAGACTGACTGAAATACACTGCTGAGGGGAGAAGCGGGCAAGACTGGAGAGGTCTGCCTCACTGTGTGGATTGCTCCTTGGCCGGCTAGAGATCAAACTCGTGCTGCAGAGGCTACGGATAGCTTCATAGTGCTGTGGCTCAACCTCTTGCGCCACCACGGAGGCTCTTCCCCCTTTATAAATTTTTTTTAATTTATTTATTTTCAATTGAGGTATTACTGGGTACCCCCAACAGGTATTACATCACCCACGGCCAACTCACCCATATTCCACCACCATAGACAACTGTGCTTCCTTCCTTCTTTGTTCTTATCCCTCCTCTAGCCCCTCTCCCCTTAGTGTTTCAGTTCTGTAGTCAGCTGTCAAGAGTTAGGTTTTCAGATTGTCTTTATCTGACTATTAATTATTTTATATTCTACATATTAGTGGCACCATCCAGTATTTTTTTCCCCTTTTGATTTATTTTACTGAGCATTATCCTTTCAAGCAGAATAACATTTTAAATTGTCATGCTGCCTCTTTTGACTAAGGATTTCAAAATATTTATGAACAAATGAACCCACATTTCTTACTACTCCAAGGAAATATTGTTAATATATACATTTTATTCAAATTATGTTATCTACAAGCAGAGGAGCTGAGACACTAAAAGATTACCAATTCGTGTTTCTGAGTTAAAGGTCTTCCTTTTCACATGATTAAGATTTTTTGGTTAGATAGCAAGGAGTCATCATTGAATTTAGAAATTAGTGTTTAAGTACTAGTCAAGTTGAGTTGTTATGTAATTTTGATAGTTTACATAACCTCTCTAGGCTTAGTTTGCACTTCTTTAAAATGCCTATGTACAAGGGAGAGGATTGAGAAGGACAGGAAGATATACCAGATAAACATTTCTGGAACCTTGTACCTAGGAACACTGGTAATGGGATGCTGGAGCCTGAGGGGGCCGCCCAGGGATGGCACATCGGCAGCCTGAAATTGGTCCTGGTGGGAGTATTCACACCACAAAAATAGGTAAATGCTACAAAAAAGACTACTTCCCTTTCCCAAGAGCTGTTAAACTTAACCAGTACACCATCTATGTTCATAGAAACTCTGAAAAAAGTTCCAAATAAATTTTGGAAACACAAGGTTTTACCAAATTAACACCTCCTTTCTCTCTTTCCCCATCTCTCTCTTTCCTTCTCCCGCTTCTCAACCCTTCTCTTAACTTTATTTTCGGGCTTCTGTTGCCCTGACAACCAATGTGATCCTGAGGATACCAGGAAGAGAGAGACACATGACCAAATTTTATAAATTGCTCTTCAGACACATCTCTTCATCCTTAAAGTTCCTTCCCTCACTGGGACTGATTAAATTTTTCTTCATCTCTCTCTTTTTTTCCCCACTTTCTCTGAGATCTATTTCTTTCTTTATTTATTCAGGCAGTGTGCCATATATCATTTATTTCTGTAAAGATAATAAAGAGTGCCTATATGTTTAGAGAATAAATTATGAAAGTCCCCACATCTTTTCCTCCCATTCCAGTAGGTTTTTTGTTTTAACTCCTTGTCTCCTGAGCCTTTAATCTGCCCATGTGCATTGAGTCCTTCCAGGAGGGACATTTCCAATTCTATCTGAACACAGAAATTATTCCTTCAAACACCTATCAACACATTGAAGTATGTGAATATTCTTTGTAAGGAAGTTCAGAAATAATGCACTAATGGATTTCTAAGCAGACTTCAGTTTGCAGAACTCTAAGTTTATCATTCTAAAGATGCTCTCATGCAGATACAGGAAGAACAAGATGATGCTGGTTTGGGGATAAGCTTGTGAAATAAGGACAAATAATTCTGTTGATTTCCTTCCTGGATGGAAAAGATCCATATTGTCTTCAAGTATTGAGGTACCCAGATCTTTTGCTGTTTATCTAGAGATAAGTATAGAAAATTTTGTGAACTGTCAAGAAATGTTATGCTGTTATCCTAACCCAACACTCTCCAGAAATGGAACCTGTGTGTAGTGCTGCTGAAATAGAACATCAGTGACAATTCTCACTAAGAACTAAGCATGTTTAAGAATATAGCTACAGATATATACAGATAGATATGGATATAGCTGCATGAATAGACACATGGAGATAAATGTACAAACAGTTTTAAAGATTATAGAAGAAATCTGAGATCCATGAATTCTATTTAAAGTCAGGCTTTTATTTCTACTGACCTATTCACTAAACTTAAATCATTTCTATGGTACATTTGCAAGTTTATGCCCACTGCTTTAAATAGTGCCAAAGGGTGTTAGAAGACTATTTCTCTCTTAAGGAAAATTCCAATTAACTCTTGATTTATTGTTAGAGATCTCTTAAAGATAAATTGTAGAGAGATTATGGTTATTGAAAACAGTTAACTTGCCTGAGAAATATGGTATCCTTATAAAGTATATATGAGAACCTGCTTCAGTGCTTTGTTCACACTAAGTTGATACTACTAGACTTTAGACGTTTTGCTAGGTTGAATTAATATATAGATTCTGATAATTGGTATGAAAATAAGATGAGATGTTAAAGGACTAAAGTAAAGCAAAAAGCCAAGGGAGATGACAACATGGATTAAAGGAATTATTGAATTTTTACTCCAGAACACAGAGATAAATCTTAAAGATCACCTTCTTTAAACTTACTGTGTATCTTATTGAAGAAAGCAATAAAAAACTCCGTCTGGTCTCAGTGTGTTAAACGCTACTGCTGAAAGGGTGTGAGACTGAAGGGATCCAGTGGTGAGTTGTAAGTGACACATGCAAGGACCTGTTAACAATTAACCTTTTTCTCCCTTTCAGTATGCACAGGGGAGTTGGTCCACAGGAAGCTCGAGTTAGCTTTCTTCTTCTTTCAGTTAGGAGAAAATGTCTTTTGCAGGAAATAGTGCCTGCTGACCATATTGAAGATCAAGTTGAGACTAAGTTAATGTAACTTCACCATCCACAGGTTAGTTAAGCATTGAACGAATTTGGCATAGACAGAAGTTTGGCAGGCTTTAGAGTAAGCACTGAATAATGTTGCAAATCATGGCAACCCTAACAGGCCAAATGGAGATATTCCAAACTCCCGTACTCCCGTCAGAAGAGAAGATAAGCGAGAGTGAGTTTCAAGTGATGTTTGAATATTCCTAAGGGATGCATGATAAATTCTGGTTTACATCAAGTATGACTGTACATGAAATGCCAGTGATACAGTGATTCAGGCTTTTTATTTTCTCTCCTTTTCCCAAAATGAGATAGTCTCAATGAAAAGGAAATGACTCTTCTCCTGTGAAAGTAGGATAGTTTTTAGGAAAAGAAACACAAATGCTGAAATTAACTGAATCATATTACTAGATTAAAATTAATCTTTGAAAGCCCCATGAACTTTTGTGAACTGTTATATACCCAGCATCCAACACATATTAGGCAAACAATACCTATTTTCTAATTAAGTGGTGAACAGATGAATACATGAATGATTTTTTTTTAATGTAGGTAAGTAGAGAGGTCAGTGGGCAAATAGGGAAAAATAACTGAAAGATAGCCAGAAACCTTTATATACACCCAACAAAAGTTGATGGATTCAATTTTCTTTTTAGCAAATTAACATGATTATTCATTCTAACAGCTATTCCACCATGCTTAGTTAATACCTATGATTTTACTTTATTTATCCCCCTTTATTCCAAAAACTCTTAATTCCACCTGTGATGGGAGTTAACTCTACTATGCAATGTTGGAGATTCTGTCTTAAGAGGTTGTCCTAACTCATGGTAGAGCAGTGGGGAGCAGCCCTCATGGACCAGAGTCTGTAAGCACCATCCCCACTTCTCCACACTCCCATAGATCACCCAATCACCTTCTGTCATTTCTCCAGGTCCAGTGTGGCTCCAGTTTCCTTTGTTCTTGTGTTTGACAGCTGTGAGAATGCGGTTCTTAAACACCTTTGCCCTGTGCTGTCTCTTGACTATGCATTCTATAGCAGGGTACACACTCAGTCTCAGATCCTAGAAAGCAAAACTTGGCTAGAAACCTAGCCCTTTGGAGGGAAGATTAGAACTGATTACTAGTTCCCGCAAAGGGATTTAACTAACTCTTCTTAAAGGTCATGCTCAGATCTCTCAGTCTGTTAATTTTGATTTTATGGTCCTAGGATTCTATGACCTTAAGAAGTAGTAACCACAGAGTATAAAAGGCCCATCTCAAAGATCTGGCCCATATTTGATTGTTTAGATGGGTGGAAGCAGCAGAAAAACTGTAGGATACACCTGAAGCAAACAGCAGACATTGTGGTTGACTGCTCCCCAGAGATCCTGCGGAAAGAATACACACTTTTGCTGCCATTCCTGGAGGTGTGAGTGTGTGTGTGTGTGTGTGTGTGTGTGTGTGTGTGTGTTGGGGAGCGGGCAGAGCTTAGCTGACACCTCGCCTAATTACTGAAGATTATGATGCCCGATCCCCACTTGGTATATATTTCAGGATTAAAAACATTTTTTTAATCATGAGACTTGATATTTTTGTAAAATATGAAAAATATTACCAGAGCAGCCGTTAGCTATTACATGCATGCTGCTCTTCCCAAAATCAGCCCTGGCATGTCAGAAAGGGAGCATCAGGAAAGTTAAGGCTGGCTCTGTTGTTTCATTAATCAGAATTTTTACAGTTTAACACTTTGAACACAAATATATCTTCAGGTGCTAAGTGAACATGAGGGCAGGCTGGAAAACAATTCCTCTTTCCAGGGTCAGGCTTTGTCCCTAATTTGCACAGTGACTTCTCTGCAGTACCCAGCTCAGGAAGCCTAGTAATGGGTTTTCTTTTTTTCTAAGAGGTTTCAGTCTTCACAGACCAAGGCCTTCTTTCTATTTCTCAACATTTCTAGTGACAGAAGTAGAAAATTTGGTGCCTTTGGAGTATTGATATTTAAAAGTAGCCATGTCTACACAGGAAGCAAATATGGTTAGGAGTATATTTGGATTTATATTAGAAAAAATCACATGTTCCCAGAATAGATCTATGCAAGCCTGCTGGCTCCCCCTAGCCCCCTTCATTGAAGGTTCTATGACATATTTGTTATTGAGTTATGGTCATCATAGCTACATAAGGGACAGCAAGGAAAAATGATAGCCTGTCATATATTACCATGATGTTCCTGTACTATTCAGGGTGATTATACTGATTCTAGAGATATATCATATTGACTACCAGCTGAAGTCTTACCCACTGCCGTGCACTCTGTGACCTCCGTGGCTTCTGAGTCCTGCTGCTGGCTTCCTGGGGAACTTGAGCATGCAGAAAAGAGGATGGCTCATGAGTCTAATTCTCCAACTTATTGTTAAATTTGTAATTATGTACTGAAATTTCATTTAGAGAACAGCAATTGGTAGTTTTGGTTAGAGAGAATGTATAATACAGGCAAGGGGCCTAGTTTGCATAGTTTTTGATGGTTCCCTTGTAAAATTATGCATTTAAAAAAAAGTCCAAATTTCTAATCATGTCCAAATTAGAAAAAACTACTAATATCTTAGCAGGATATACTTAAGAAACATCATTTTGGTGGTTATTATGTTCTTATGACTAAGACAGGTTGTAAGAATTTTGTATTTCCCTTCTATTTTTCATTAGTCTGGTAGTAAAAGACAGAGGTTAGGTTATTTAAAAAAATTTTTTTATTCAAGATGTTTTTATCCCTACATTAGTTATTTTTCTCCTCTATAAGGATATTATTGGTGTTTCTTAATTGAGTTGATACAATAAAGCACTTGTAATAGCTTCTGCATATGGTAAATATTAAATAAAATAAATAACTGCAAAAATTTATTAAATTATTTTTTAAATCCAGCAGCATTTTTTGGGTAAATTCCAATAACTCTCATATTACTAATAGCTCACATGTGAAAGTGATTTTAGAATTTATCCCCTTAAGTAAGATCTTAACCAAATTGATAAAAGTCAATATTCTTGTTTAAAAATATATTAAATTTATTTTACACAATCATTATTCAAGCTTATTCTATATATATGCAAATACAGCTTAAAATTCCACTACCCCATAGAAAATCATCCTAATATTATTTTTCCCTCTGTGTAAATATACTACACATATATGATTACTAGAAAACTAAATGTATATGCATATTAACCTGTATGTTTAAAGATATACTTTCATTTGTATGCATATTTTAAATATATATTTTTATCAGTATTTGATTTTCACATTCATTTGAAGGCTCATCAAATCCCTACAAAGCAGTTTAAATTATTATTGTGTTGCTAACCATGCAGAAGGTCCTAAGCTCTCTGCTCTAGATGTATTATTTTGTCTGCTCCTTACCTCTCCTAGGAAGTAGTTATTGTTCCATAATACAGAAGAGACTGAAGATTAGACTACGGAACTTAGCAAGGCCACACAGATGGTGTCTGACCCGGAATTCAAATTCATTGTGCTCTTAATTGCTGAACTTCTATGCTAGGTAGCTCCATGGACTAAAATAACACTACATTATTTTTATAATACCAAGGACAACATCTTCATAAAAAAGTTTGTAATTTAGTCATGAGGAGCCATAAGTTATATTCAACCCATTTTCTATACTTTGGTACCTACGTTTGACTTGCTGCCTGAGAGTTCCACAGCAAGAAAATCAAAAGATCTGGGTTTTTATTTCATTACAATTTTAATCAACTATATGTCCTAACATAAGTCGTTGCCCCTTTTTATTGTTTGAGCAAGGTGGAATTGGGCCTTGAATTATTTATTCACACAACTGATAAAACAAGTTTGAAAAGACTGGTTAGAACAGGGACAAGTTAAGAAAACACTCCACCCGTGTAGGAGCTCCCCCAGCAGTAGAATAAAGGCCTCAGGGCTTCAACTTGCTGTGTATTTTGAGTGTTGTTGAAGCCAGCAGAAGGGGGCCTGGGCGTTGGGGGGAGCGGAGTATATGTAAATGAAGAGACAATAGGCTTAACTCATACCTCTTAATGGATAATTTTGTTTACAGGGCACCCAGAGTCCCCAGTAGGGGCACTGCTGAGTCAATCCACACTATCCATGCACTAAAGGACCAAAGAGCAGACAGACCCCAGACCCTATCTTTAAGGTTTCTTTTAGTTCTTCTCTAGGATTCTTTCTACTATGCTACCTGGTGGATACTGTTTTTGTTTTTGGCAGGCCCAAGTGGATTCTACTTAGATCAATTTTACTCAGAATGTCAGCTAGTAACTCAGTAGCAGCTATAATTTAGCCAGAAAGTCAAAAGAACAAGATGAATGATAACTAACGTTAAATATAAATGACACGCAACACACAAATTGTAACTGTAGGTCACAGAAAGCTCCACAGTAATGGACGGTACATAGAGAGATTAATCAAACCATCCCTCATCTCCTTTTTGGATAAAAATGTTATTTGCATGAACCATCAATTTTTAAATTTATTTTATTTATTTATTTTTAAAGGATTTATTTATTTATACAAGCACTGGGGTATAGGCCAGAGGCACAGGAGGGTGAGAGAATTCACCAGAGACAGAGCGGGGAGTAGAACAGGCAGAATGATGGAAAACACTGCTGAGGGGAGCAGCAGGCGCAACAGGAGAGGTCTGCCACACCATGTGTGATTCTCCCTGGCCAGCCGGGAATTGAACCAGCACTGCAGAGGCTGCGGACAGCTTCACAGCGCTGCGCTCAACCTGCTGCACCACTAGGGAGGCCCACCATCAATTTTTTTAAAAGAATAAATAACCTCTCTTAATCTTAGGTCTCTTGTTTTGGAGATTTATCTCAGGGTTAGGTAAAGACGATGATAACCTCTGGTTATCAGACTGTTCAATCACTCTTAACTTCTTGATTTTATTGTTGAGTTTGCCTTTCAAATTTTTCCCAGCTGGAGCTCCGTAGTTCTTGTGAGACTTTCATGGCTCATGGCAGTCACAATACTATTTTCATTATTTCTGAACAATGAAAACCCAATCCACCTCTCCTCTAATTGACACACCTCAACAATTTTCATAAAAGACTTGCTAATATTTTAAAACCAGAATGGTTCTGAACTGCTAGTGCCAGGAAGCCAATGAGAGATGGGTGGATGGAACACCTGACATGGAGCTTGGCAATAGCAGAAGAACTAAAAGGGGCCAGACAGGTGGAGATAAAGGTGATTTTTATTTCTCGGCAATCCATCATTTGAAGGAGGAGAGAGCCCCAAAGAACAATGGAACTATGCAGATACAGTGAATTTGGCTGAAGAAACAAATGTTATTCTACAATGGGGCTGTCAGTTGACAACATCTATTTATTGAACATGGTGTAGAGCACTGTACTAGGCATGATGCCAGGGCTTAAATTACAGACACTCGCAGATTCATACCCCACCTTCCCCTAACTCGGAGAGAAGGGAGCAGGAAAGAGATATTTGTTTTCTCCTCTCTTTAAAGTTCATACTGTAGGTAATTCATATTCTACTGAAATGATTTCAGGTGATAGCAGTCTTTCTTACCACTAACATCCTGTTAGGGAGAGCATTCTTTCCTCATTAGCACACTGATAAAGTCTCATAAATTACAGTTAGCACACAGGATGAAACCAGGACTTTGTTTACGTTGCATCAAGTATCTGTTTTTCAAGTCTCTTCAGGTCCCTTTAAATATAGGATCCTCCTTACCCCCTTTTCCTTTTATTCCTAACTCCACTACCAGCACCCCCTGTTCTTATTTGGAATAACCACTTCCCTTCCCACCCCCTGATTTGGTTTAGCCTCAATCCACCAGAGCACAGAGCTAGTTGCAAAAAAAAAAAAAAAAAAAAAAAGTAAGGAATCAGGTGGAAGGATAAGAGAATCCTGAGCAGTGTAAGTTATGCTTGGGAAGCTTCCCGGCTCACTTCTCTCCATACCTGGTCCAGTTAACCAGAGCTTCTTTCTTTATAAGTAAGTCTTCTGTGGGGATACAGTGTATCTCTTCAGAGTGCTAATAAGACTTTTACTTACTTCCACATAATATTAATTTAAGTTAATCAACACCTGACTTAGGCAAAGATGCCTTGATGCCAGGGCAAAAAAAAATGCAAAGATGCAGAGATGTTGGTGCAAAAGAGGGTCATAGGGCTAGAACAGGAAATAGTCCAAGAGAAGGTGCTGGGACCCACCCACATCAGCTCTTCGACTCTATACCTGCTTGTCATAAGCCCTACCTTTCTGTGCACTTTGGATCCTAACATCCTCCCCTAGTGTTGGTAGGTGTCTCCATTATGATATATTATTTGGGCCTGAATTACATCCTCTCCAAATTCATATGTTGAAGTCCTAACTCACAGTGCCTTAGAATGTGACTGTGTTCAGAGAGAGACATACAGGACCTTTAAAGAGATGACCAAGTGAAATGAGGTCTTTAGGGTGGGTCTTAACCCAATCCGACAGGTGTCCTTATAAAAAAAGAATATTTGGACACATTGAGAGACACTCAGGATCCTAGCAAGATGGCGGCCATTTACAAACCAAGAAAAGAGGCCCTGCAGAAACCAACCCTGACAATGCCTTGATTCTTGACTTCTGGACTGTGGATGGTGAGAAAATACATTTCTGTTGTTAAAGTCACCCAATCTGTGACACCCAATTATGGCAGCTCTAGCAAACTAACATAGACACACACACACAGAGACACACACACACAGACACACACCCCCCCCAATGTAGTGAAGTCCTGGACAACAAAAGTTCTCATTTCTCTACAATATTTACTGAGTCCATTCAATTCTACAGAGCTCCTTCTTCCTGAATGCTTACCCAGAGCTAGACATTGTGCCCAGCACTTTACCTGCATTGTCTCATTTAAATGTTCAGAAAAATCCTCTGAAACCCTCTGGAAGTCAGACTTATCTAAGAAACTCAATAGTGTAGCAGAGCTATTTTAAGAAAAAGTTGAATGTAATTTCTTTATCTTATAATTTTCGCATTCTATATTTTTCAAGAAGTTCCAAATGCTAACAATTTTATTTACCCAAATCACTAAACCAAGTGACAGTTTTAGTAGTAGCTTCTGGACAGGGGTAGCTCTTTCCATGCCATCTTTTGAGGGGGGACCAGAGCAGAAAACATCTATAACAAGAATTAATTGCTATAAATATCTTGAAAGAGGAAAAATGTCAAGTTGATAAAACAATTATTATTGACCCATGGATTGGCAACTATATAATAATTTAGTATTTGGTTTATTTCTTAAAGACCTAACCAATTTCTCATTCTTTTCTTCTATTATGTGTACATGATGTTTCCATAGTGAAGTAGAAAAGATACATGGACCATCTCAGTCTTTGTTGCCTAATTAAAAACTGTTTATGCATAGCAATTTTACCATTCTGCATTATCATCAGAGTTCATTTCTCATGTAAAAAAAATCAGCATCAGTTTAAAAGAATATTTCTTTAATCACCAGTTCTGATTGTCAGTAGTACCATTTGGTAGATAGTTTTTAGCTGACTAACAAATCTTTGATTATATTGGCTGTCTCATTTTGCTCTCTTTCATATTTCACATTTATGGTCTATTCAGACATTCTCCTGTTTTGTTAAGTAGGAATCTGTGTGGTCTTTGATGTAACACATAATTTATTTGACAAGGAAATATGAGTCTGTGCCCTGAATCTACATTTAACTGATGGATTGAGAAATTTAAAAATTGCAGCAAGATAGACTCTCCCCTAGATTGCTGTACTACTTGCATTTTGCTAATCTATTTGGCAGTGAATTTACATATCTGTGTCTATAGATGATTATAGAGAGATTCACACAGTCTTGCAACTGTACCCAAGTGTTTTCATTAATAGAAAAGAAGTCTTGTTTTATTAGTCATTGATGGTTCCTGAGGAAAATTTTTAAAGATCTTTTTCTGAAATTAAAATCAAGATATTTTATTTTATTTTATCTTTATATAGATAGTTATAGCTTTATAAAGTGAGCCATAATGTCTTCAAATCTATACTGCTCATTGCTCAACCTAGTAAATGGAAGTTCTGTTAGCATTTCAAGATTTATATATTTCATATCTTGCAGGTCTATGTCCCAGTTCTGGTAATTGAAAACTTACTTGCAGCTCATTCCCTCACTCAAACTGCTTGTCAATTAACCTTTGCAAGATGAAAGTTAAAAAAAAAATACGACTTTCATTTTTCACTCATGTTCATTTTCAATCATCTCAAAATGTAGAAATTAAATAACTCTTGGGGGTCTGCAGTGCTTTTTACATATCATTTCAGGTTTGAAACAGCTCTTTTATGTTCAAATAGGACTACTACAGATTTATTTGCAATGGATATATTAAGTGGTTAAAATTACTCGTGCTGAACATCCCCCACCTTGTTTATAGTATGAGCAAAATACTAAGTATGCCAAAAGAGTTTTTCACATTTCTGCGCCATTTCCACTGGTTTTGACTGCTCTCTGTAACATACTGGACCATACTGAGCCTAGGGGAAGGAGACATGTCCTGTTGTAATATTTGAAATTTACATTATGATGAACTTAGATGGAATTGCTGCCCATTCGGAACTGTTGACTCTATGGAGGGGAGGGGGAGGTGATCTAAGAACTAAGAAAACAACAGTGAGACTCAGGAAATTGTCAAATGCCCAAGGTTTGAGAAAGGTAGGAAAGTGCAGTCATTGGTATATTGAAATCAACTATTGAACTCCCTCTTGTTTTTGAAGAGGCTGGAGTTCCTATCTCTCAGTAGCTCAGTAGAGCAGAAGAGCTCCACTACTCAGCCCACACTGGTTTATCAGAGCAAGTAGTGTGTAGGGCACTGACCCTGACTTGTGTCACATTAGCAATCCTCACTACCCATTCCTGTGTTGGCCCCATCCTGGGCTGCTTAATTGTTCAAATCCCTGTGTCTTCCTTGATGTTACACTATTTTAATAATCTGACATAGAGGAACACGTTTCACCATGAACTTCACAACTCTGGTATTCATCCTGAGGTGAACAATAAAAACATTATCTTTAGCCAGAGCTAAAACCAACCCTTCAGGATCTTGGAACACTTCAGTGTAGACTTTTATGTCATTTACCTGTTTTCTGTCTTTCTACTTCTCATATTCCCTTAGAAATAAAAGTTCTCATCCGTAGAATGTACTCTCCTTCACTTAAAAAATTCACGTTCTCCTACTTAAGTCCCATTTAATAATCACCTTTACCCTTTAGGAAAATTTCAATCTTTGCCTAATCTTTTACTCCTCGGCCTTCCAGGAAAGGAAGAATGCAGCACCTACAGGCGGTCCTTCCTCTCTTGTCTTTTTATGTTGTCCCTTACTCATCCATCATTGAACATTACTGGAATTAAAATTCAACCATCACTTCAGACAATATGTGAAGTAATGTGGGTTTTAGAGTCTGATGGAGCTAGATCTAACTCTGGGCAGTACTCCTTACCATGACATTGGGTAGGTTCAGTTCTTCTTTTTTGAGTCTCAATTTCTCCACTTTCTTTTTGAGCCTCAGTAACCCACTTTGCAGAGTTAATACAAAAGGAATAAAACATTTAGCATAAGTTTGACACAAAGTAGGTGCCCAACAGTATAGAATAGAGGTTAAGGTCATAGACTGAAACCAGACAACCTGGATCATAGCTCTGTCACTTGTGTGATGTGTGACATGGGGAAGCTACTTCTTGGTGTGATAATAATTTATTCCCTAGGGTTTTTCTGAGGATTAAGTGAGTTAACATCTATAAAATCCTCAGAATAGTGGCAGGGTCTGATAAGCACCTATAAGCATGAGATACTATAAGCATGAGATACTATCTCTATAAGCATGAGATACTATTATTTTTCTCCTCTTTCTCCATGATAGGACCCTGACCTTAGGAGTGTAATCACTGTTTCCTAGTCACTGGAGCCAAAGTTGGGCTGAGGAACTTTTGGTGAAAAAATAGCCTTTCTTGGCCATTCTTCCAAGCTATGCTCTGATGATAGTACTTTTGAGTTTTCTGGAGGAAAGGAACACATGCTCCGAGGATACATGCTCTGAGTTATGAATTAGAGAGATGGTGGCTTTTGTTGGGATTCTGGGTAGAGTGGCTGGCTATCGTTCACAATCACTTTTACTCATAAGGGAACCCATCACCTAAGCTGAGGTTAAAGAAAGGAAAGCCTTAAAAGCAAACTTCTCAGCACTGAATTCCATGTCTTACCAGCACTCAAATATGTGAGCGATTACTAATTATTTCAGCAATGAAATAAGCAGTAGAGACCTTGTTTATTTATGTGGGCTGGAAGTGAGAGTCAAATGAAAGCCTAGTGGATACGCAACTAAAAATATTCAAGATCAATTTTCTTTTACTAGGAATAAAAAAAAAAAAAGACCATTTAAAAAGGAAGAGTGATGCCTGTATTTGGCCTGATGAGACTGAGAGAGAGGTATGGGAATTCACCAGTCAGCTTCTGGGGCTGGTGATACATAAATTATGCAGACCCTTATGAACACAAATTAAAGATAAAGTGAAGATAATGTATACAGCATTGAGCTTTGGAATTCTAACTCTTTCTCATTATATCTTGCCTAGGCATCAGTGTGATTAAAGCAATTGATTTTTCTTTTATCATTTCATCTTTTTATCCTTCATCAGTACCTCTTAGAATCTTTATTCATTGCTCTAAACAAAGGCAATGTCTTGACTTCATAAACCAGTACTTTTTTTCCTTAGTTTTATTTTAGACCTAGTTTTGGTCCATGATGAATTGCTGAATGGTTGATTTCCTCACACTCCTTTTTGCTAACCTGTCTTGACAGCTTCTGGATTGCTCTGCCTAGTAATTTGCTCCATAATAATGGCTACTGTGAGATGTCTCCTAACTAGTTCCTTTATTTTTAACAAGGATTCTTAACACCCTCTGTAGGTGACAATATGCAATTACAGATATAAAGTGTCCCCCAGGGGATGGCCACTCACAGATGCCACCAGGATTTTTGCAGTGCAACTGTTAAATGTAATGAAAACAAAGAATCAGATTCTTTAAACATCCAGTTCAAATAAAATTTTAATTAAAAGTTATGAAGGCATTTTATTGATTAACAATCTTAGTAATTAAAGAGTGTGGTTGACATTTTTTTTCTGGTTGGATTTGTTCTTCCTTTGAGATCTCTAATTGTTGTATGGCTTTACATTTATTGATAACTCTGTTTGATGAATGCAGATGCCACCTTTTACAGCCGTCGTTGACAGAGTAATCATATTGTGAGAAACACCAGGCTTATGTAGTAACAGCTGTTGCAGTTATCCATGCTGACATCCATCGGGGAAATGTGTTTGCAGCTATCATGGGTACACGATAAATGGAAGGTGCAATAAAGCACAAGCTAACATTTTGAATATCCTTACAACTCTAGGAACTTTATTGCATATTACAAGCACTTTGATCTCTGTCCAGTACTTAAGTCTTAATTATCAGACTAATTGCACAGACTATGTTCATTTTCAGTGGTAATCCTTTTGTGATTAGCTTCTGTGTTCAATAACTGACTTATCCTTTAATTAAAAGGACTATTAACCTTAAGACTGCTGCTGTGTCTTGGGATTAACCCATACAGAGTTAATGTTTAATATCATTGTAAAAGCTTTTGCTGAAAGGTGTAGCATAAAAATGTGTAGGGGAAAGCCATGAAAAGTATCTCACTTTTCTGATGTGCAAAACAGCTCTGCTAAAGAGGATGGTTTTAAGGAAGCCTCCTTATAGCTGAAATTTCCTATGGGCCCACCTAACTGTACAGCCACTGGATTAACCCTTTGAACCTTCTACTCATTTACAGGAAGAGAGAGCTTACTTTAGGATAAGGTAGAGTTTTGTCTTGATTTTCAAAATCATTACATGTGTACATGATCTGGGTACTTAGCTGCTGGCGGTCCAGAACAGAGAATTTCCTCCCCTCCTCTCCTCTCCTCTCCTCTCCTCCCCTCCCCTCCCCTCCCCTCCCCTCTCCTCTCCTCTCCTCCCCTCCCCTCCCCTCCCCTCCCCTCCCCTCCCCTCCCCTCCCCTCCCCTCCCCTCCCCTCCCCTCCCCTCCCCTCCCCTCCCCTCTCCTCCTCTCCCCTTCCCTCCCCAACCCTCCCCTCTCCTCCCCTCCCATTTCCCTTACAGCTGAAAGTTTTTGATATGACTCCTCTGGAAAGGTTCCTAGAAGCTTGAGAATAGACATAACAGTGGCACATGTAACCAGGTTCCAAGCAGGGCATGGCCAAAGTGGCTGAAGCTTAGTTCACAGGTAAGTAGTGAAGCAATGAAGGAGCAGATGCACAAAGAATCAGCACCAAAGCGTGGAAAGCTTGCCAAAAAGCCAGATGCGGCTGCTGGAAGTGCTCTTTTTCTTCTTTGCTTTGACATCTGGGTTCTGCAATGAACATTTTCCCCCCAGTGTGCTCCATGGCACAGGGTCTGTTGCTGCAGTGGTCACTTAGGATAAGGAAGAGAAGTGGTTTTTCTGATTTCTCCCTCTCTTCCTCCTATCCTTGCTTCCCAGAAGAAGAGGCCCTTCGTGGATTTCTCACCCCTGGTGTCTTCACCCTCATGGAAAATGCAGGCTGCTGGGACAGAGGAGACAGAAATGCCTCCATCCTAAGAGGCCTGGCCTGGCAGGAGACCCTAATTAATGCTGCCCTGTCTCATCTTCCAAATTTTACTGCTATTAGTAATGTGAAGACTAAACAGACAATAATTTTTCTTCAGTGGTACAAGGTTTTCAGGAATTTGGCAACAGTGTGAACTATTTACCAAATAAGAATTGCCATCTGCTGGGGGTTCTGTGGTGAACAAGAGTGGGGGCAGGGGGACCGGCTCTTCTCTCAGCTCAATACGCTGATTCTGGGCTGGGAGCCTAACATGGGGATTGACTATGCCCCCAATAGATTGGGGTTCTTTCTTGTACTGTGTTCTTTCAGTCTATTTCACTGAGTGTTGTGTTCTTAACCATTAGTAGGGAATTTACAGGTAATGGATGGGGCTGGTGAAACTTTATCAGTGTTGGTGGGGAGAGAGTATATCCCGGTGATTTAGAATGTCAACTCTGGAGTCAGAAGATGCTGCTCCACTGATTGATTTCCAACTGTGTGACTAAGTTACTTCCCTTTCTGCATGTTGGTTTCCTCAATTGTAAAATGGGGATCATAATAGTACTGTTGTGAGGCATAAATGAGATGATACACATGAAACATTCTGCACAATATCTGATCATTGTGTTTAATTCACAGTGACTACTGTTTTCCAGATTTGAGTTTGTTTATCTTGCAAGACT
The DNA here is from genome assembly GCF_964194135.1 of Talpa europaea. Taxonomy (NCBI): domain Eukaryota; kingdom Metazoa; phylum Chordata; class Mammalia; order Eulipotyphla; family Talpidae; genus Talpa; species Talpa europaea. The sequence goes on from NC_140073.1 coordinate 112,355,337, forward strand.
GTACAGTAGCTAAGAAATCTGGGAGGAAAATATTTTATACTGTGATTGCAATGATAATAACCTCTTCTAATCTTGGAGTTCAGCCACTCCTTTGATCCTTATAGGAGCATTATGAAATAGGTTAGTTTACCAGGAGTGAAACTGAGGCTTGGGGTCGGTATGTGCCTTACTCAGGCTTACAAGTCATAAATGAAGGACTTAAAAATCAAACCAGACTCTCCATGCCTAGGAATCTATGACTAGCTGTTCTAGCAGAATAAAGAGAGGCATGGATTCAGCAAGGCTTCCTTCTTTCTCAAGTTTTCCTACCAACTCGCAGCTGGTAGGAAGCTTATCTTCCTTTCCTTCAAGGCTTTAAAGTTTTTCTCAATAGGGTATTTTAAGCCCATGCATTAATTATATATGCAATATAGAAAACTTGCAGTATTTTCTTATAATTAAAGGGATACATTTATATTTGGAAAATTCAAAATTTTACCCTGCTGCCAGCATTCCATACAAAATATATTTCAAAGGTCCTTACAAACTAAATCTTTGTGTTTGGTAGAGACATTCAAATTCTGTATTAAATGTCAATGGAAACTCTGCATTAATTATATGAGGTAATTTTGTATCAATTTTGATATATCAAAGTTCAAAATTCCCAGGAAGGAAGCCACAAATGAAAAAATCAAAATATTGCAAATAATGTCAAATAGAGTTGGGACACTATTGTCCATATGTCATTGATAAGGAGCACTTGTGAAGGAGGGGAGGGTCTCACAGTGTTTAGCACTTTGTTGGTGAAAGAAAACTGGGCAAGCACACTTGAAGCACAAGACTGGACACCTCTCAGACAATACCCTAAGATCACTTATTGGGCCTCGCCATTTTGAGGTTGGGAGTGGCAGGATGGAAGGTGTTGCTGCATATATATAGGAAAATGGCTGGTAGTTGTAGGGGCCAATTCTTCAAGTTAAATATGTATATATACACTTTAATTTCTGCCTATTATCTTAAATATAGATGAAGATACCTGGTATATGGTTTTGAAAATAAGTTGCAGCTTTCATAATAAATAATCTGTCTCAAATACTGCAGGAAGATAGATAAATTAGCCTCTTTAAAGAAAAAGAAAACCTGTCTAAAAATGACTACTCCATATAAAAGACTAATGGACTATTAAATAAAGGATTATATTTTATGTGTTGTCCCAAGATTTTTTGTGTCTGGGGGATTCTCTCTACTATTTACATTTTCTCAGTGTTTGAATAACACATCTTACTTAAGCAATGTGATAGAAGAGTTTCAACTCACTGAGCTATAAACTGAGCTATATGACAATCACTGCTATCATGGGCTTTATCTTTCTATTTCCTGCAGACTGAGCTGCCTTGATAGTAGGTCCCTCTGAGTCTCAACAGATTCAGTCATTTTTGATTATTAAAAGAGTCTCATTTTGGTTGTTAAACTTAAGTCTTTTATTTCAAAAGTTTAATCTCTTATTTGATCTAAAGCAGTACAGAGAAGTATTTGGGATAGTATTCAGTATAGAGTAGCCTTGGGACCCCCGCAACTTGGAGGGTATATGTGTGTGTGTTGGAAAATTTGCTCTGTCATACACCTCTTTCTCTTCCCCATTTTCACTGCCCTGATAGTGGGGCAGGGAGGAGCAAGAGAAAATACCATTCTCTTGCAACTCCAGTGCTCAAATGGTCTCTGTCATTGCTGGCCCCATCCACTGTATTTCTGTCTGACCCTCTTCTTTCCATTGTTTTTCCTCCTCTCTGATTGATCAATCATCCAAGTTCTGGCTCTCTTGTGTGGGTGCAATGGGATGCTTTGACACGTTCTTCTAAAGTCCCAATAGACACTTCTACCTGAAGAGTCCCTTATAAGAGGCCAGAGCCCTGAGTCTTAGCCTCTGTATTCTCCCTCAGTTCCCATCTCAGAAGGTCCACCCAATGGGTCACCCTCAGGGGTGATACCAGTCAGGTAGTCACTTTTAGGGTTTCTGTCTCCTTTCAGCACAGTGGCTGATATCCTTGAGAACATTCCTAGTTACTGACTGGCAATAACAAGATGGTCCAAGCCTGCCTTAGAAAATAGGATCATCTACCCTGAAAGGAGCTCTAGTTCTTTGTAGTAAATAACATTAGATATTCAAGTCCTGGATGTGCATGAACTGGAGAGCTGGTGATGGGCAGAAGAGCTGCTGCTTCTTTTGCATACTTTTAGTGGTAAAATTAGGGAAATGTTTCATTTAAAAATCATATGTTCTATATTTACTCCAAATTTGAATTTTTAAAAATATAGATATGTAAATTTATTTTCTTTATTATATCCTTGTTTAAAATTTTAGCCCTTTACAAGGATGTGGAGAAAAAGGAAACTTCTTACACTGCTGGTAGGAATGCAAACTGGTCCAGCCACTGTGGAAATCTGTGGGGTGGGGGGTTCCTCAAAATACTAGAAATAGATCTACCATACGACTCAGCTATTCTAATCCTAGGAATCTACCCAAAGACCAGAAAATCATTAATTTGAAAGACAACCTGAACTTCTCTGTTTATTGCAGCCCTATTTACAATAGCCTAGATATGGAAAAAATGCCCCCCAAACAGATGAATGCATCAAGATGTGGTATAGATACATAATGGAATACTACCCAGCAATCAAAAAGATAAACTCATGCCATTTATGGCAACATGGATAGAACTGGAAGGCTTTAAGCTAAGCAAAATAAGTAATAAGGAAAAACACATTTCTGTCACTGTCATGTCACCTTACTTCAAGCATTTGTTATCTCCAGCCTCAGGTATTACAATAGTTTTGTTTTTTAAAATGCATCCATTTTCTTTTTGATTATGGCTTTGAAAAGTTTACTCATTTGACCAGAGGTTTTGTAAAATTGCAATAATTTAAGATTCATTTCCAGGATTTCTAAATGCCTTTAAAATATCCCTGTGCTAGCACTATTTATAATAGGTAAGACTTGGAATCAACCCAAATACCCAGAATAGATGACTGGATCAAGAAGATGTGGTATAGATACACAATGGAATACTATTCAGCAATCAAAAAAGATAAACTCATGCCATTCACAGCAGCTTGGATGGAGCTTGAAGGATTATGCTCAGAGAAATAAGTCAGGAGGAAAATGAAAAATACCAGATGGTTTCACTTATAGGAGGAATACAGGGGATAAAGGAAAAACAACAACACCAAAAAAACCACAACAAAACTAAACAAAATTAAACAGACAACTTTAAATCAGAGACATTCTGCAAGGGAGGAGGAGGGAGAGTGATCAAAATGAGCACAAGAGACTATGGTGATGGTGTATGGGTGAATTGGTGGTGGAAACTCTATGGGGACTATACCTGAGAAAAGAAAGCAAACATCATAAGAAAAAAAAAAATAGAACTAAAAAATAATCACTGTGCTTGCTTTCATTTTATAATCTGTTTTAAAATAAAACATATCTGAAATCACATGAATGTTCTTTTAAATTACTGTTTCTATTTACAAAATAAAAGTGAACTTCTAGCCAGAGCTCGGAAATGTTCACTGCTGCCAGCTTATGCCCAGGATCCTGGCCCCCCAGGTGTCCAGCAGTGGGGAGAAAGCAAATATCCAGTGCTAAGTAGTAAATTTAATAAAGGGTTGTGATTGTTACTTGTAGAGAGTTATGTGTAAACCAGAATGCCAAGGCATTATTTTACAATGCAGGATGCCCTTTAAGTGGTTGATTTTTGTGTTTCCTTTATCCAGTGCACTTGCTTCCTATTATTAAGATACTTGAGAAACTGAATTTGTATTTTCTGGTTGAGAAGAGAATCAGGAAAAGACTGGATTATGGCCAACTTTAGAAGGGAATAATCAGTCTCTGTAGGCTGAGAACCCATTACACATGTGTTAAGATCTCATTAGATGACCTGTTTGTAAGCCCAGCCCACACAGAGTAGGCATGAATCGGTTCAACAGTAAAACCCAGGTGGCTGCAGCTGGGGGATGCTTGATGGTAGGACACAGGAAGTGTTCTAGACAATGACTTCTGCACAGTAGGGAAGACTTCTTCTGGTTGTACATAGCCTGGTAGCCTGTCCCTCCCTACCCCCATCTCCAAAAAAGCCAAGGTTGTTGATATAAGCTTTCTCACCAATGGAACACAGCAGAGAGTTGATGGTGTGCAAGGGAATGCAGAGAGAAGGGAACCACTTGGGAATAAGAGGCAGCAAGCATATGTGGTGGCAGGCTTCAGAGACAGAGACTTGCCTAAGTTCTAGCTTGCAGAGGTGTGTCCCAGCAGAGAGAGCACTAGCAAGAATGATAGCAGCACTGTGTATATAAGTCACTTCTTTCTTGCTAATAGTCCCAGTGTTCATGCCTTCATGTTTTTTACCAAACAAGTTTTTTGAACTCCTATGTAGGGTAAGGTAAAAGGTATCAGGCTTTTCTGCCCTCCCACCATTAGGATAGATGATGGAACCCTGCGGTCCTGAATGCATGCCTGATGGCGGGCACCTGGAGTAGGCCGTGGGCATAGGTAGATGGGTTTCGACTGGGATTTTAAGGGTGGCGTCACGGGGATGCCAGCAGAAGCTGAGAGAGAAGCAAGAGAAGCAGAAGCTGAGAGAAGGCCGGAGAGCCCAGAGTGAAGACCTGTTGGGGGCTAGGAGGCCTGCCAGCCTACCGGCCCCCCAGCACCCCTGCCTACCGTGTACCTGGTAATCCCAATAAAAACCTGCAAAACCACTGAGATCTCCAATTCCTCCTTTACCCGGTCTGCTGGATCATAGAAAACCTGCTCAGTGGCTGTCCTGCCCCTACACCCTAACATGGCTCAATCTGACCACCTGTCATCTCTGCTCCTGCATCTCAAACTGCTGAGGTATTTGCATAGCTGCATGCATTGGCATCACATAAATGCATGATTTCCCACTTAAATAAATACCTCTGAAGCATGAGGCAATATGATTACTCTCCCAGACCCCCTTTTCTTTTAGTCCCCATGGATGATTGCTTGACTATATGTCTATGGTTTTATTAATCATGCTTAGTTGCCTGGAGTCTCTCTTGAAGAGAGCTCTTTTCTTTTTCAAGTCTAATCCTTTCCTTTGGTACTCTTCCATTGTCTCCTTTGATATTGACCTATCTACAAATCACTTCTTTTTAAAAGAAACCCTCCCCAGCATCTTCCCTACACTCTGAAAACATGCTTAACTCTTTAATCTGAAAAACAAAACCAAAAAGGAAAAACCTGCCTCCATCTGCTTTCTCCCATTTGCTTCTGCCAACTTTTTCCTGACTTCTAGCACAACTATTCCACAAAGAGAAGATGTCACGATTCTTTTCTCTAACTTTCCAGCCCATTTCAGTTCACTCCTCTTTCATGATTCCCAGAAATTCTTCAAATTTTTCAATAGCTGGGCCTCCCTGGTGGTGCAGGGGGTTGAGCACAGCACTGTGAAGCTAGCTGCAGCCTCTGCAGTAGGAGTTCGATCCCCAGCCAGGGAGCTACCACCATGGCACAGCAGATCTCTCCCATCTTGCCTGCTACTCCCCTCAGCAGTGTATTTCAATCAGTCTGCCTGTTCTGTTCCCCATTCTCTCTGGTAAATCCTCCAACCCCCTGCACCTCTGGCCTGTAAACCAGTTCTTGTATGCATAAATAAATCCTTAAAAAATTTTTTTTCAATAGTTTTATTTATAAACTCAGTGGAATCTTTCTTTTATTCTTATTTGACTGGTAGGAACATATGAAATTATGATCATCTCTTTTTAAAACTGTTTTTTTATTATGAAGGGAGGAACAGGAGATGGTAGCTGAGCCCTGATTAGATTGCATGTCATTATATTTATTAATGGTAGTGGAGGACCCAATGCTCCCCTCTTGTCCCACTTCAACATTTTTGGATGGCTGCTTTTTTTCTGAATGGATCCTAAATATGCCCTGGAGTTTTGCTTTGTGCCCTGTTCTTTCTTTACATTTCGCCTGAAAAGTCTCATTCACTTCTAGCTTCCAAGTCTCCACCTCCAGCTCCCATCTTTCACCTGAACTCTAAGACCACATATTTAATTAGCACTAGATCTCTCTACTGAAAAGTTCCACTGGCATCTTAAACATAATATGCTCTAAACTCACCTGCCCCACGCCTTCTTGATGTTGCACCTACTCAGATATCTAGGGTAGAAACTTGGGAATGATTCTTGACTTTTCCCTCTTACTTCACCTCCTTTGATGACTGCCCCCAATCAGAATAAGACCAGTTCCCACATTTGTTTTTTCCTATAGCTCTGTTACCACCAACTCATTTCAGGCCTTTGTTGTTGAGGGTCTGACAAGACCCCAGAGAAACAGCTTTGTGCACAGTATTTATTATTTTAATTATAAATATAGATTATAAATATTATGACCACATTAATTACAAATATTGCTTTAAAGACCTAAAGTACTAGTTTTTCCACAGTGCTTTGATTAGCACAATGATCCTGGAGACAGATCATAAGGAGGGCTCTTAACCGAGGAGATTTATGACTAAATTTTGATTACCTTGGTTGAGAAGCCGAGGAAAACACAAGGGGTGGGAATAGTGAAATGACCCTAAAACCTCATGTTAAACAATAGCCTCAATCTTCTTTTCCTTTAAATATTTTATCAACACAGACAACTCATGAGGAGGCTGTTACTGGCTTGAATTTCTGCTTCTTGAATGTCCCCGAACAGATGAGCAGTGAAGTAGCTAAGTGACCACAATTCCCAGTCAAGGTAAGAAGAGGACAGAAACCCAAATGATCCACAAACTAGGTAAGAAACAGCATGTTCCAGTGGAAGGGAAATCAAAACTTGAGGCTGAACAATCTTAGTGCTTTTATCTCACTTAGTGTTGCTCTCACTAAGGAGCACAGTGATGACTATGGTTCTGAGACTTAAACTCCTCATTTGTAGCAGCTTTCCCTGCTACTTTTTGTATTTTGGTCATTTCTACAATAAGGGGAAATGCTGTCCTAACAACTTAGAATCTTGCCTTAATGTCAGGAGCCTGAGGCAAGATGAGAAAAGGAAATAGCATCTATTATTCGACAACGGCCAGCCATGTCAATGGGCAAATTGAATAAGACACTGTGGTGGTGCAGAATTCCTCCCTTAGTTAATCTCAGGTGAAGACTTTGATTTCAAGTGCATGGAAATGGAGAGCAAAATGTAGCCATTTAGAGTAGTTTTCCCCATCATTATCTCAGATTTCCTGATGAGGCTGATAAACATGGCGGAGGCATTAAACCAGCCTGTATTGTCTCTCTCTTGCATCTTTCATGATTTCTTACCCGTTTATCCTGATAATCTGGGTAGGAGCTCTTCTAATGTTCCTGTTCTGTTATGCAGCTACCTAATATAAATGCATCCAGGTTTACTGATTTCCTCACTCTCTTAAAATCTGATGACAACTATTACATTTGAGACCTGTCTTTATTTAGTATTTTGTTTGTTTACATTCTGGTGGAATATTCACATCAAGGGTTCTACAATGTGTAAGAAACTGCTGTCTTGCATTTTGAGCACATGGTATTGATTGCCAGCAAATCAGTTAAATTGCTCTGTGAATAATGATTGGCACTGGCCTTAACCCTTTTGGCTAAAATTGCTTATTTGTCATCCTGGCTCATGGAATAGATAAACAATTGCTTGCTGATGATCTAACAGATCAACTGTGAGTATCATTTGGCATGTCAGATGAGAGCTAATTTAATGAGCTGCAGTTCCTGCCAATTACCTGGGAACAAATCCCTCTGCAAGCTATTCTGTGCATCATCAAAATGTTTAACCAAATTCTCCCTTGTAGCAGGTAAGATGATTGGGTGTTTGATTAGTCCACATGCTGTCGATATTATTTTGCATGCATTTGTCCTGTCTACTTATCCAATCACCTTCGTTCTTTAACAATGACAAATTATAATAGGTAGTCATCCAATTCTTTATTTTAAATTACTCTGCTCAGTATGTATACTAACTGTAAAACTGAAACATCTCCATGAACGGGTGTGTTGAATTGCAGATCAGGTTACTTGTGTGGTGTGTGAGCTTGTCAGTTGGCTGGAAGAGAAAAAAGTGACTTTATTCATGTTCTGTTCAAATGCCTGTGAAGAAATTTTCTAACAAGAGCAGGAAATCTGCATGACTCTGTGAATGGCTTCACATAAAAAAGGAGAATGTTTGGGAACAAGAGGTTTGTGACCTAGCATTGATTGGGTAGGTCAAAGAGATAGGCAATGGGAGGACAGAGTGTGAGAAGAGAGAAATGCAAGGGCAAGGGGAAGGTGGAAGATGAAACATGAGTAGCATCCCCTGTGAGCAAGGAGGGGACAAAGGCATGCGTCACCCAGAAGCCTGAGGTCTTCTCGGTTTGGGGTTTTGGGAGCTTCATAAATCCTCAACCCAGCCCCCCTTGTATTTCCCCCTTCTATCATTTCCATGAATTTTAGAGGATGTCCTTTCCCAGTATCCCTTTCTAGCTCTTTCTATGACTCTTGCATTTAGTGGACAGTATTTGCTGTTTCATATCAACTTGTTAATCCAGACAAGGAAGCCCAGTCTGTTAATAGCTAATTCCCTCCCAGGTCAGCGTGGCATGCAGTCAACAAAGCATTTGGTGACTTCAGTAAATTTCCTCCACCACATCTCTGCTTTTCCTTTGCTCTTTCTTCTACTTATCGGGTGCAACAAGGTTCTCTTCTGTTTACAAAGGAGGTCTGAGGGGTAGGTGGAAGGCAACCAGCAGTTTGGATCCTAAGCAATCTTATCAGGGAATTTGTAACTTAGGTGACCCTCTCTCCTGTCAAAGAGATTCTTAGGGTACTAAGAGGATAGCATTTTCACCATCTTTTTACATTGTCCCATGAGAAAAAAGATTTTTATTCTTACTAATTTACTATGCAAATTTTCTAAGGCATATGTAATGAGTCTATCTGCCCTGTTTTCACTCATAATATTTCTTACATCAAATATGTGGGGGGCTAACATACCAAGCAAGTTCTCCAATTCTCTGTTGACAACAACTGGGTGTCTTATAATTCAATTCAATTTGGACTAACAACCTGAAGTTAGGCAGACCCTATGAGTTAAGGACTCAGCCCCACTAAGACAGCACCCTACTTCAACCAGTTGTTAGTTCCAGATTGGCACCTGTACTTCTGACTGATGGGCTATAAATCAGGGGATTCCAGTGATTTTCTCCTCAGGTTTGACAACTTGCAGGAATGGCTCTCAGAACTCAGGAAAGATTTTGACCTACTATTACCTGTTCATTACAGAGGATACAACTCAAGAACATTCAAGTGGACGAGTTAATGAATGTGTGGGAGCTTTTGTGCTCTCCCTGGGAGGGTCACATTTCTAACGCCTCGATTTAATATGTTCTCCAACCTAGAATCTCTCTAAATCCGTTGGTGAAAGGATTTTTATAGAACTTCCTTTCTTTAAGAATGGTTGTTTGAATCATTGATCTCCAGCCCTCCTTCCCTCCCTGGAAATTGGAGTGTGGGGGCTAAAAGTCCCAGTCTTCTAATCCTGACATGATTTTTCTGGAGACCACTGTAAAGCAATCAAGGTGTCCATGGCTGCCAGTCATCTCATTAACATACAAAAGACATGCTTATCACTCCAGGGATACCAAAGGTTATAGGACCTGTATGCCAGGAGGGAGAGACAAAGACCAAATACCTATTTTCCATTTTACCACAGAACACAAGATTTATTTGTGGCGTCCACATCTCACTCCAATTTCTTTATTGCAAGGCACTGGATAGGACTTTCAAAAAAATTAGAAGCACTATTTATAATAGACAAAATATGGAAATTTCTCATATCAAATGTGTGGGAGTTTAACATACCAAGCAAGTTCTCCAATTCTAATGCCCCCAAACAGATGACTGGATCAAGAAGATATGCTATACATATGCACAACAGTACATGCACAATAGAATACTACTCAGTGACCAAAAGAGACACTCATGTCATTTGTGGCAACGTGGAGGTAGCTAGAAGGGATTATGCTAAGTGAAATATGTCAGAAGGAAAAAGATAAATATTGGATGGTTTCACTTACATGCAGAATATAGAGAAACCAAGCAAAGGATCAGGAAAAAGACAAAACGGGCAAGCTGACCGTAGACCTGAGGCATACAGCAGCGGAGAGGCAGGGAGAGGAGTCAAAATGTTAGGGGGAAAAGGCAGGTGAGGACCCACAGTCAGGCAACCAGTTTTATATCAGGGCTGCCCTATAACAAAAACAGGGAAGGGAAGGGGCCTCCCTGGTGGCACAGGGGTTAAAAACACAGCACTATCAAGCTATTGGCAGTGCAGCCACTGCAGCATGAGTTCTATCTCTGGCCAGGGAGCTACCACATGGCACAGCAGACCTCTCCTGTCTTGCCCGCTGCTCCCCTCAGCAGTTTCTTTCAGTCAATCTGCCTGTTCTGTTCCCCACTCTGTCTCTGGTGAATCCTCTCACCACCCCCTCTCTCCCCCCCCACCTCTGGCCTGTACCCCAGTACTTGTATGCATATAAATAAATCTTAAAAAAAGAAAAAACAGGAGGGAAGAGCACAAGGGACCACAGGGACTACACCTAAAGGGAGAAATCAAATCCTGTCCAAAAATTAACAACAACATAAGAAAATAAACATAAAAACAAAAAAAAATATTCTAAAAAATAATTGACACGCTTTTTGGAGTATTTCTTCCTGGCCGTGCCTCCTTACCTTGGTCACTGGGCGAGACTGACACCTTCCACTGTCCTGTGTCACATGCTGGGCTCCTCTTCAGCTTTCCTCTGGGCCCGCTCCCTGGGGCGGGGGTGGGGGCTGGGAAAGCATCCCCCGTTTCTACCCAGTGGCACAGGTACTTCCTGTTTTTTGAACATTTGCATGACACCACTTCGAGTTTATGAAAGACCTACTTAATACCTGTTTTCACTAGCCAAAAGAAATCTGAAGAGGATTTTCCACTTTTACGACAAAAGCCGGAAAGCGCGGCTGGCGTGCAGCGCGGGTTTGCAGCAGCGTGGAGCTGGTCGCGAGGTGAGCAGCTGTGCAGCGAGGGTGGCCCGCCGAGCTCCTTGTGCAAACTGCGTCATACAGGTTGTGGGTGCATTGTCTCATTCCTGCTTGTATTACATGCTAGTGTTATTTTAGGTTTGATGTGTTACTTGGTATGATTTGGTGGGTTATTTTGGGGGCATGGGTATGTGCGACAATTTTTCCCTATACATTAAAGGTCATTGCTGCTTTGTTCTATTTCAGCTAGGGCGTCCCCGGAACACTCTACTTGCAGGTAGTGGAGGAACTGTATTAGGAACGGGGACTTCTAGCATAATCCTTTGCCCTCAAAACAAGTAAGATTTTTTACATCACACAGTTCTGGGAGTTCCAGTGTGTTCTGGCTTTGCCATGTCTGCCTGCACCCTACCAGGCACCAGGGAATCTCTCGTCTGGCCTGTGTGTGACCTGACCCCACACTGAGGCGGATTGGTGGGTTTCGTCTGTGCATCTAGCCCTGGTTTTTTCAAGGGTGGAGTCTTAATCGGACATGAACATCCTACTTTTTTCTTCCTCCTGAGACTGACCACAGGAGGTATGGAGCTTTGTAAATCAGGACCTGGCGCTCCAATTCCAGATTTGATGTTCTGATTTGTTCCTGAAGGACAGTTGATAGCCTTGCCTCTCTTCTTTCTCTAAATTAGCTTCTCTAAAAGCAAGAATGCAGTGTCCTCTCGAGTTACTTCAGCAGTCTGAACTTCTCCAGTAATGGTTTGTAGTATCATTCCTGCAGCAAATTGCTCTAACAGGGGCTTATTCTCCAAAGCATGACCACAGCCTTGTGCTGTTGTAATACGGCTTTCAGTATACAGGTTTTTTTCTCTTTCACACTGTTGTGTGATCAGGAAGTTGATATTCAAGTCCCAGCTCCTCTTATGCTATAAAAAACAGGAAAGCCTTCAGCTCTAGCAACAGGGACGTTGGTGCCTGTGAACATTTTTAATTTCTACACCAGTGTTCCTGCCAGCTCTCTGTTAACCCACACTGCTTCTCCTCTACAGAGGTTCCCCCACACTTTAACGACCTTTCCTTCCTTTTCAGGAGGATGGGTGTGGGAAATGTAGTTAGAATCTAATCTATGGTGCTTGGATCAAATTCAGGGGCCTATCTGGGGTGTCCAGGAGCTGCCCATTATCCTCTGCTCTATTTTAAATACTGGCTGGGCAGGAACAAATTGTTCTGTCCCCTGTGGCTTCTAGAATGGTGCCTTGCTTAAATGCTCAATAAATATTTGTTGAACTAAATTTAAATAAATACATAACAGCAGGACACAAAGCATTCTGCTTGGAATCATCAACTTCCACTCAAGAAAGGGTAATATTACAGGGAGGTAGAGGCTTATGTGTCCTCCCAGTCAGCTGCGAGCCTAGGAAGGAGACGGACTAATGGCAGTGCAAACACTAAATGAGGTTACTTCTTGCTCTCAGGGCACTGTGTGCATGTGCTCTTTCCTCTCTGCAGCCTCAGGAAATATCTCATACTTCCTCTACGTATGTGATGCAGTCTGATTCTAACAAATGTGTATTTTATACATTTGTATTTTAACAAGTGAGAACTAATGGATTAAATGCTGATGGAGCACAGAATTAAATAAAATTATCAGCTCTGCCCATGAGAAATCCCTAATTTAGTGACTCCCTCCCTTCCTGGCTGGGTGATCTTAGGGTCTTCCCCCACCTTGAGATCCGATTTTCCACAGTATTCGAGTCTTTGAGTCAAAGTAATGGATCTTGTGGGTCCAGGAATGTTCAGGTCAGAGTGGATTGGAATTATGGAGGGGGAGTAGCTTAGGCTGCTCTTTCACTTTCTACATTTTTTGTCCATATTGGGGCTACTTCACCTCCACAGGGGTTCAAAATGACAGTATTGGGTAGATGCTATGTGTGCTGTACTGTCCTATAGTGTTTTCAATTAAGGTTCTCAAAGCCTTATGTTGTTTATTGTTATATGTATCCTGAGAAATTATATGTTTGGGAATATTCTTTTGGGGTTTCTGCCCTGGAACCTTCTAGAGTGTTCCTTATTTTCTGCATCCTTATACCATGGATTCACCTCATGGATTAAGTTTCCTTTTGAGAAGGTTTTCTAGTAAATCAGCAATTCATTCTTGGGGAGGATTCAAGTGAACCTGTTTTTATTGAGGTTAACTTCATTGTCTTAGATGGTGCCAATTATGTTACTATTATTTGAAAACAAAACCAAACCCCCAAACCCTTTGCTGCCACAATGTGCCTCTGGCATTGAAAACACAGAGGAGACACAGATGAGGGCCCTGCATGATTGGATTATAGTTTCCCAGCGTGTGGTCACACCCTTCAGGGCTCCCAGCATGAAGCAGGGCCAGTGCTAGACACCCTCTCTTCCTGCCTGTGGGAGCACACCTAGGAGCACGCTCAGTACAGAAGTTTCTGGAAGGGATGTGTTTTCCATTCCTGTTCAGAGGCAGTGGTTTGTAAATAAAGTGGGAAGCCCAGAATGAAAAGGTTAAGCAAGCACATTTTGGTGGATTAATTTTTTAGGAGATGATTTTCGAGGACCATTATGTGTGTTAAATTTACTGACCTTTTTTTCCCCTATATAGAAAGAAGTTCAGTGCTCTGTGCTTATTATCTTAAATATTTTCGTTTCTCTGTATCATCACCTCATTTATTTTATTTGGTCATTTTTAAATGCACCAGTTTGGAGCAGTAGGCTTCATTGATTCTTGGGAGTAGAACATTTATGATCTAGGGAGTAGATCCTTTATGATCTTTGGGTTTCCCTTTCAGGTTGGTAAGGACCCCAGCAGATTCATACCCACTGCTTTGTGGGCACAGGCATATTTGAAGACCCTAAAAACAAGTTTCAAAACTAGACCCAGAACTAGTGCGTTGGTTATTTAGGCACAGTGATCTATTTTGTTGATTAACTAGAGTTTCTTTCTTACCTGTTTCTGTTTTTGGTTTTGTTTTTTTTTTTATTCAGTCTTTGGACTAATTGTTGCTATGTTACAATGTTGTCCAAGGGTGGTTTGGAGGAAGATTTCAAAGTGAGGTCTGGGTATTCTGGGAGTGCCTAACTCAGCTTTGCCTGAGCATCCCATGGTGTGAGGAAGGGGCCCTTGCCCAAGAGCCCCTTGGGTTACAGGTAGCAGACAAAAACAGAGGAGGAGTTTCCAGTGAGCGTGGGAAGCTTGAAACAGAGGAGCAGGTTGACGGGGATTCTGCTATTTTTAACTTGCAGTTATTAATGGGAGGAATTAATATGGACGAAGACTCCTCTTCGTTTTTTATGTGCTTTTATGTCCCTAGTTGTGAAGAGTTCAGGGCAATGACAAGATAAGGAAGAGAAGTAGGACACCCAAAGTGAAAGTGAATCATTTCCTCTGGAAGTTTTACATTTATCCCTGGCTCTTCTACTCAATCTTCCTGCTTCCTGGCCATTATCTACTAATGATTTAAAATAGGAAGTCGAAATTCAAAGCCAGAGGAAACAAAATTCTTTGATGTTGGATTCTCCCCTCCATTTGATTCTGGCTACAAATTCTAGTTACAAAAAAAAAAAAACACAAAACACCAAAAACCAAAAACCAAAAAAAACCCCACAAAACTGTGAGAGGGCAAGAAGAGATAGAAATAAAGATCAAAATGAAAATCTGTAGTTTATCTGGGTTTAATTGACAGCTGTCCTATTCTACTTAGTCAACTTTAAGCAAACCTTGATTTAATAAGCAAGTCTTGATTTTAAAGACATGATTTTACAAAAATAAAACAACTTAACGTAAAATTTCATCATATTGAAGAACACAATCCTTTGGTGTGTTATATATATTAATTAATTATCAAGGAAACATACACTACTAATTTACACATAACTTCTCAAGACCAGGTATGTGAGTTACCCCAAGAAAGTATGGTGGAGTGTTCTGATCATGTGCCCAAATCCTTAGCACATATAGATGTTGAGGAACTACTAAACCCATAGTCGGGATATTTTGACTCTTTGGACTATTCTGCATTGCTGAATTTTAAATTGCTCCTTGCAAGCAAGGCAAAGTTGAAGGTGACGGGTCTCAGTATTAGCAGTGGCTAGATGGGCTTTGATGGAACTAAGAAAGATGAAGTTTCCAGGGCTCTGACATTTCATTCTCTTGTTATATAGCAGCTATAAAAAAGTCTCTAGCATTTTCCTGTCTTCCTTACTGATACACACCAGCAATAGGAGAAATGAGGGTCCCAGTCTCATGCCTAATTTGGTAGCTTAACTGGTGAAAGAAGCTATGAGATACCCAGAGCAATAGGACTCATGTCAGCAAGTTCACCCAAGCAGAAGTCCCCTGCGGAGGTGATTGAAATGGGGAAATGTTTCATGTGAAGGTCTCTTTCCTGAAAAACCCAGTGTGAACGATTACTGAAGGCCGTTTCTAAAGTTATTTCTATAATGTGCATTTGCTAAAAATGGAAGAAAATGAAAGATGCTAATGTTCGAATATTATGAAGCTCGATGTTGTACACATCAGAACTGCTCACATTTAACTTAATGAGTCACCCAGGTGTTCAGTGACCAGTTGCTTTTTTAAACTTGGAGACTAATTTTTTTTTCTTATGTGGTAGTCTGCACTGTACATGGCTTTAAAAAAAATGTGGGAAATTACAGCACTGAAAATATTACTGATGCAGATTTTATTCCCAGCCCATTGAGTCTATTTAGACATGTCACGCTCATAAAAGCTCATGTTTATTGAAGAGGGTTATTAAATTTACTCTAAGATTTCATAAAGACCCTTTTAGGTGAAAAATGCAGGTAGAATGGTTTGAGTGGATGCTTTATAAACCTTTTACGAGCCCCCCAAAAGTTCTAAATGCAAATGTCTTACGTGAAAAGTAAAAGCAATTTGTTTTTCTCATTAGGTGCCAGGCAGTCAGCTAACATGAAGATGACAGATTTGGAGATCTATGAAATCAGAGCCGGCTTTCACAGAGGACTGCTAGCTGCTTCCCTTCTCTATCCAAATGAGCATTCGTTCCAAGGTTAGATGCAGGCATATAACTGTCTGCCTGATTTGGGAATGTTTCTATTTGAGCCCTAGATATATTGTTGAGAGGACTGCAATGCATTTAGTTTAACACACACACACACACACACACACACACACACACGGTTACAGAATACAGTGTAATTAAAGATATTCATCATTATGTTCGTTCACACTGATACAATACGAGAATCTCACACTGTTTCTCTTCATTACTATGCAAGGCCAGAGCTGATATTTCTTGATTTGGAATGATGCCAGGGAGTCATTTCAATATTTGAGTTTTATACATTATTATTAATCATGACGATGATGCACTTTTCAATATTCATGGTACTTCACAACAATTTTTATTAGCTGTATCTCTTACCAGCTGAATCAGGTGAAGGGAGATTACTTACTACATTGGTGCAGGTGAAGAAGCAGAGACATAGATACACAATCAGAGATGGGTGATTGGCATAGCTGATATGAAAACTCACCGTCTTATGTTTTTACATTCTAGCACCGAGGCTCTTCTCACAAACTCTTTTCTGAGAATGAATTTTCATATTAGAAGTTTCAGATATCTTTGGGAAGCTTAAAAATATACCATTGAGTAACACGGTATTGGGCACATGTTAGGTTCTCAGTAAATATTAGCTAAAGAATAATGTATAAATAGTAGAGATTTAAAGCATGAGATTGCCAAAAAATGCTTTGTTTGTATAAAAGTAGCATATTTTGAGCTAATTAATGGTAATTGGAATAGGATACTAGTTAGTGGGTAAGTTGAATATATTATACATTTCAGAGTTAAGTGATAAATCACTGCAGGATAATGACGAGAGCATATGTCCCCAGCAGATTTTCAGCAAAGGTGGTGTTCTAGACATACACTAGTGGACCAAAGAGAGAGTGAAGATTTATTTCCTATCTGTTGGCAGGAATCGATTCCTCTTCTTGGCCTATTAATGATGATGTGTTAAAATGTTTATATAATAATCTCAGTTGAAATTATAAAGTAAACACACTGAAATTAAAATGACTACAACCCCCAAAGGGCCATCTCAGTCTGAAAATTATCGAGACAGATTGCATCTCAGGACCCTCATGGTTTCCTATACAGGGGAAGGACTTAACAATGGCGATGCCTGTGGTTTATGACCAGAGATAGGAAAAGCACAGATTATCCCATCAGTTAACCTGTACCTGTCGTGCCTTTGTGCTTCTACTACCACATGACTCTTGAAATGTTTGGGTCTGGTGTCTTGCTCAATTCTAATTTAAGTGGTTTAAATATAGTTCAGTCAAGTTTTAACTTGACAAATAAAATATGTAAGTGTTCTTTCTTCAAAATTATGTCATGCAGTTAATATCACTGTTGGAAGAAGCTGAATCTGCTAGGGAGGTCCTCAGAGCACTTTATTAATAAATAAGTCTGCTGTCCTCTCAAGAATTAAACATGGTGGGGCCTCCCCAGTGGCGCAGCAGTTGAGCGCTGGGTTGTGAAGCTGCCCGCAGCCTCTGTGGCGCCGGTTCGATCCCTGGCTGCTCCCCGGCCACCAGAGGAGGGTCCCACATGGCGCGCAGACCTCTCCTGCCGCCCGCTGCTCCCCTCAGCAGTGTACTTCGGTCCTTCTGCCTGCTCTGCTCCCCGCTCTGGCTCTGGTGAATTCTCTCACCCTCCCGCGCTTCTGACTGTACCCAGTGCATATATAAACAAACAAATAAATAAAACATGCCTCTATAAAAAAAAAAAAAAGAATTAAACATGGTTACCTGCGTTTGAGATGGCCTGAACCTAAAATCCTGGAGGAGGGATCTCAGCCTGATGCTGCTGGCAACTTGGGAAGAGCCACACTGAAATCGGCAGCAGGGTCACCCATAAGACAGACACAGTGTTACAGGAGAGGGAGAGGGGCAGCCCAAACCCCACAAACCTGCCTATTCTAAATGGGTTCTGCCATCCGCCGCATCAACACAAAACATATGAGACTTTAATGGGAAAGAACTTTAATACAACTAGGAAACAATACAGGAAAGGCAAAGAGTCTAGTTTCTAAATGAAGCACCCAAAGTTAGCCCGTCTCCTCGTGGGTAAAAGTCCATCCATATGGGATCAGTCCAGAGCAAGGCCCCAAAGCCTGCCACAAGTCTAAAGCATCTTCCAGTGGGGACCCACAGAAAAGGGTCAGAAACAATCAGACAAGCCGGAAGGAAAAGAGCAAAATCAAAATCAAGATAAAAGCTGCCATTGTCACCTCCCCACGGGTCTCACCCACATCTGTGTCACCCAGTCCATGGCCAAAAGACAAGCGCAGTTTCTCTCTAGGCTCCATGCGCCTCCTCCAGGTCTCCTTCTGGCTCCATCCTGCTTCCTTCCTCAGTCTCCTCTGCACCCTCTTCTCTTCCTGCTCAGCTCTACCCTCCATTTGGTGGGGGCAGGGAACCTGGAACCTCCCCCTTTCCTGGGGACCACCCTGTTACAACAGCAGCACTCTGTTTACCACATTCTGAAAAGTGTTAGACAAAAAATGTATCTAGGCTTGTGTGACAAACAGTCTACTTGTCCCCGTCACCATATCACCTGCTTTGCCAGCAATACATTTCCAGTGACTGAGCACATTATGCACAGTAGGTGGGATTAGGATGTTTTCAGGAATCTTTAATGCTGTCCTATCTTGTGGATGGTTTTCTTGTATAAAAACAGATTTCAAAACCTGGGCTTCTTAAATATGTGATTGTTTGAGGGACAATCAAACTAAATGGGTACTGCAACATTAGTTTTACCATTTGTTTAATTACTGTCTCTCTTTCTCTCACTCCTCCTCTCTGCGTAAAAAAAGGAAGGAACAAAATCACATTGACATTCAAAGCCAACAAAACTAAATTCCCAAAATAGTTTGGGTCATCTAGTCTTGCAGTTCTCAAATTTGGAATCACTCTAAGCTAAATGGAGGCTTTTCAAAGCTCCCTCTCACACAATGCAAATAAATAGCATCATAAAATCAGACATTCTCAGGAAAGAATTCATTGCTTTTGGGGGTGGGGTGTCATTTTTCTTGCTTAAAAATTTTCCATTTGAATACATGCACATCTGATAGAATTAGAAATATGCACAAAAAAATTGAAAAATAAATCTTTTATCCCCTCCTGTTACTTTCACTTCCTCTAGTCATAAGCAAATCTTGTCCCTGATTGCTTGGGTATCCTCCCAGATATTCTGTACACACACAAGCTTATAATTCAAATCACTTTTAAAAAATGGTTGAACTTTCTGAGCAGACAGTTTTGAACGCCAGCTACTCAAATCAGTGTCACCAAATGTGTCCTGGAAAAACCAGGATACCTGAACACTTAGATAATCATATTCAGTTGGGCATACTGGTTAAGGCACCTCAAGTTATGCTGTCCCCGGCTTATGGGAAGCACAGCTAGGAAGGTTATAAATGTGACATGTTTAGTCTACGGGGCCCAGGTAGAAAGCGTGCTCAGAGCACTTGGCCATTTGCTTCTTGCAGCACCATCCAGTAGTGCCAGCAGTACCAGCTTCAAAGACTGTCCCAGAAGAGACACATTATTCCATTTGAGACACCAAATTCTAGGTAAGATGCAAACATTTCCACATGCAAAAATTAAGTTTAGAAAAATAGGCATTTAAAAATCAACTGTTTTTTTAAAAAGTGTATTCTCATGGATCTAGCAAGGCCTCATTAAGAAATCTGTCCAGAGACTCAGCTAAATGGGCATTCATGACAAGCATTTGGGAATCAACCTAAATAACTAACAATAGCCGCTAGTTAAATAAATTACACTAAGAGAATAGAAAATCACCTAGGCATTCAAAAGATGACAAAGAATATGAAGTGATATAGAAAGCTATTTATAATACATGACTGAGTGAAAACAGCAATATATAAAGAAGAAAGTATTCAGAAAAACAATATTTATTGTACATGGAGAGTGTAATAAGAGAGACCATGGGTGAAAGCTAACAGAATGGTTTACAACAAATATTAACCTTTGTTCTATGAGGTCATAGGCTACTTTAATGATTTTTGGAAGCTTTTTATTGTTTTTTTTTTTTTTAAATCTGGAATATCTAACAGTGAATACTTCTCATTTACATTGAAAATAAAAAGATTTATTTTTTACATGTAAGACTAATTGATTAAGTCTTAAAGTAACCTGTTGCATGTTAGTCTCTAGCCAGATATTTAAATAGCTTTTTTCTTGGGTTTAATTTAATATTTTTCCAAACATCTGCTACCTTGTCTCTTACCTTTGAAATTAAACCCTTTCATGATCCACTGATTAAAATAACATGTGACCCCTTAACAATGTCTTTGGATTACTACCTGGCAGGCAATTATTGTTTTTAATTTAGATGTGTTGCCTGAGCTCTGTTGAACAGCCCCCAAACTCAGTTTAGACTAGGTGACCATGATAATAATAGTGATGTTGATGTTGATAATAATAATAATAGCTTATGTTGATTGGACTTTTGCCTGTACCGGGTACAGGAACAAGTGTATTCCAGGTGGAATCTCACAGAATCCCTGAGAGGCACAGGCTGCCTCTTTACAGATGTGGAAAGGGAGGCCAGAGATGTTAAGTTACATGTCCAAGTTACACAGCTGATAAAGCGGAAGAGCCAGAATTCCTGAATGTGGGCTCTTAGTATGAAAAACTATGCTACCATCTACAATACAGTCCCGGCTCCGATTTGATGATCGGAGGTTTTTAAAGCATCTTATACATCCCATTTTTTAGACAATGAAATTGAGTCAGGAAATGGGTGATGTGCACGTGCTTAGAGAGGTAATCCATGATCCAGCATCCCCTGGGCCATGTCTCAGCAATTAGCACTGACACTTTAGGAAAACATAAACCACCTGAGTGTCCTGCCTGGCATTGTGCTGAAACAAATGGGCATGTGATTTTTGAGCCACTCAATAACGGAGGAGATGGAAATCTTCCCATTTCATCTTGCTGATTGTGCACACAACACTTGCCCATCAAGATCATTTTCAAAAGATGATTACTTCAGTGTGCCCAGGCCTGCAGGACATAAGTACATGGGCAGTGGTGGTAAAAGCTATAATTATTCTTAATGGGAAAATATGCAGGTAATGACTTGGATGATCATGTATCTGTAATGTATGAGTTCCAAAGCCCAATGAAGTAATTAAGCAATCTGCAAACAAGCAAGGGGAAAGAGCCTGAAATGAAAAAGACCCAGAATAATGTTCTTTTTGAATAACTGGCAATGTTCTTAAGGAGGAGTCATAAAAAGAAGAGTTCTTTCTAATCTATTCATCTATCCATCTATTGATCTTGCTGGCTTACCTCATCTCAGAGGCAAATACTTCCATATCTTAATATCCTAAGTGTTTATTGGGGGCCAGTTTTTTCAGGTTATCAGCTCAAAGGATAGTGATGCTTGTTCTTCATGGAAATGAGAATTTGCATATGGCTTTATCATCATCAAGTACACTCACATCTATTAGTTCATCTCATGCTCAAATGCAGTAGCAAGACTGCAGCGATAAGACACCCCCCCACACACACCGCCCCTGCAAGGACTGGAAGTTCTGGGGGTGAAACCTGCTTTCTTTTACTTAATCCCTAGCTGATCTTGGCAATCACTTGGCAATCTCTTCTTTAGAGTGGTGATTCTTACCTCATGGGTAGGTTTGTTGGAGGTTTTGGAGTAGGAAAAAGTATTTCATATTGACAGAGCTGTGAGCTATGCACCTCTTAAGTATAGCCATTATTGTTATCAAGTCTGCTATGAAGCAGGTTTCTTTTTCCTGCTTTGTAAGTGAGGAATCTGAGGCACAGCCATTTGTTCAAAGTCAGGGAACTAGCTGCAGGCAGAGAACTCAGATTTTCTGCTTGTTACTGAATATAAGGTTGTGTGTTTTTTAAAAAATAAAAAAGAAATCAGAAAGAAAGGGTTGGTGGTTGATCATTCCAATAACATGAAGAGCATCAATAATAGAAGATTTTCTAAAAATAGGGCTTTTTCAAATGGTGGATGTAGAGAAACTATCTGTAAACATGTAAACCAATCGAATCAGTGGGGTACTTTTGAGGAATACTAAACCAATATATTAGTCTTCTGAAGGATTTATAGAGTAAAAGGCAGGGAGGAAATGGCTAGATTAGGGCTGTCCAGGGGGCAATTAGCAGCACTTACCAACTATTAAAGCACTTTGTCCTTAGAAAATACCAGAATTTCAGAGAGAAAGGTTTCATTTTCCTTTTGAATATGCAAGTTCTGAGGCAGAAACAAAAATGTTGCCTTAAAGTTTGCAAGAGGTTGTTATATGATTAATTCATGCTGCACCTTTTAAGTTTCTGTACAGGGGTAGTTTGGATTATGATGTCTTCACTGTCACTAGCTTCAAGCCAAATGGGAATTTTAAGAAGACCTCGAAAGTCTGTCAAAAAATGTTGGGGGATGTTATTGGTGGCCCAGTAGGTGGCAGCCTCCCCCGAGTTAATGCCTTACTGTTCCTAAACAAGAGGCTTGGGATAGAGGGGATGAAGGGAGATTCTAGTTTTATTTTTTTTTTAATTTCTAAAAAGTATTTTCTCTTTTTTTTTTTTGAAAAGGAGGAAAATGGCAAGAAGATAGAACATAAAACTTTTTCCCCTCGGCTATTGATATTGGCTAATTAGGTGTTGACTTCTACATACATTTAGATAAAGTGCTTCTTATTTAAGTTGTATCATTTTGTGTGATACTGTGTTGGACAGATGCTGCCTCCCTCTTTCACTGTTGGATATTTTTATTATTTTGCTATAATTTTCTAATAATTTCTGGCTTTCTTTAGATAAAAAAGGCAAATAAATATACTGCATGCACAAGCATAACCTCCTTAGTTTGTTTTTTTTTTTTAAGTAAAAAGTTGCATTAATGTTTCTTTCCACCTGGGGGAAAAGAAAATCATGAAGCATCATCCTCTCCTTCCCAAGCACCTGTGGGCACTGAGCCATGGTTTATGGCTTTAGCCACCCCTCACTGACCAGCGGGGTGTTGTTACATTTCAGATTTATTTGAAAAGGGACAGAAAAGTAAAAGACACTTGCATAGACACAAGCAGGCAGGAAGAGCTGCTGCTCTGTGGAGGGAGACAGTTGATAAAAGAAAGCACCTGCACAGTCCACAGGTGGGCAGCGGGACTGCTGCCCCCTGCCAGTGCAGAGACTGAACTGATATAGTCTTTTTCTCTTTGGGAGGGGCTCATTCCTTTGTGGAGGGGCCTGTTTGCTGACTATGCAGAATCTGAAAGGGACCGGAGATTCTACAATGGGCCCAATCTCCATATCTTCACCTTTGGGTCTGCTGCTATTGACAGTCCCTACAGCAGTTTGATACCTGCTTGGATTTTATGCTTTGTAATCTAGGCATTGGCACCTAAGGATCTTGGTTTCTATAGCTGGGTCAATGGCTATGTTAATGCCTTTTACCCCTACCTCCAGCTCCCGGCACCATGTGAACCAGGCTTCCAGTCCTGTGGCGCCTCCTTTCCAGTTTTTCTATTCTTATCCTCTATCAATTACTTATATTATCATCTTATGTAATTTTTACCCAAAAATCAAGGGATTTGGGGGGGTGATGGTGAAAGGGAACTGCTAAGAAAAAGAAATCTTTCCCTGTTAAAGAGTCATAGACCTGGAAATGTAAAGTAAATAATAAGTTTGCTTCCTTAATAAGCATATCTAAACAAGGTCTGGCAGCAGGCCATCCTGGAAGATCTGTATCCTTCCCCTTTTCCTGTGTCAAGAATTTGCATGCTAACTAACCAACTTTATCAATGTAAAGTGGTTTTGTATAAAAGAAACTCTTGTCTCTAGATCAGTGCTCAGACCTTAGGGACCACCCAGGTCTGAGACCTCATGCATGAGTAATAAAGCTTTCCTGACCTCACCATTCCTAAAGTACTGCTTGGTCTTCCCCTGCCTGGGTAAAAGGCTAGAATTTATTTCTGCAACAATGGCAGCAGGATTGACATTGCCTCCATTTTAGGAATGATAAAGATTTCAAAGAGTAAATACTTGGCCAAGGTCACTAAGCTGGTAAGGCCAGGGATGAAACAGAATCTTTCTAATAGTGATGTTCAAATTTTTATCTAATTCCCCCACTCCACTTTAAATATGTATTGAAATTTACCCTGGAACTATGTAGAATTGTGCTTTGTCTCTAAAACATAGCTATGGAGAACTTTTCATGCCTTACTATGATTCATGTATTTCATCTTCAAACTATAAACCTTATTTAAGAACAGAAAATGTGTAGTCCTGATTCTCAGCTTGAACCTAAACCTCATTTACCCTAGTATTCAGATTGATGTGGACAAATCTGAGGATCTGGAAGGATAATCGTTAAGGGTTCATTTGCATGAAGAGGAGGAGCCCGACTTTGGACAAAGGCATTGTTAGGGGGAAAAGGATGACTGGAGGTTGTAGAAGGAAGGGTCATGGAGAAGTTTGTTAGTTTTTCTCCAGCCCAGTCTCAATTGGGGGCTCATGTCATCAACAGTATCAGAAAGGTCTGGAAGAGAAACGTTTCCTCATTCTGTTATAGAGCAGCCCCCAGCATCATGCAAATGTACATGTTAGTCATATCAATTTTAACTTTGAATCTTGGAGTGTTATTAGCAAGTGAGAATGGGTGGTCTTATTTTGGTGAATGGACTGAAGCCAGGAAATGTTTCATAACTCTTAATTTGGTGGGGTATCAGGGAAACCTCAGTTATCCAAAGAAGGAATAATGGCTGAGTGTTTTGTGTTAGGCTTGGGATTTTAAGGCAGAGGGCTGTGGCACAGTCTCAAATCATACCATGAGGGCAGCCCTTACTTGATCTACTATAAAGGCAACTCTGGTTCTCACCCATTTAATGGGTCCCTTGAGGTGAGATTCATGAGGAGGTAATGAGCAGACAAGAAATCTTGCTTAATTAGGTCTTCAGTTGATATTAACATGATATTAACAAGATCCGCATTCCCTTTTATTCCCCCTTCCTGCCATCTAACCCATTTCTGAAGGGCAGAGTAATTAGTAGAAGGAAAGGGACAGACCTTACCTAGGCTTGGTGAAAAGAATGTGGGTAATGCTTTTCCAAAAATAGCTTCCTTGAGGTAGGAGAACATGATTGATGCCACCTTAGAATATCTGAAGACCTATTTTGTGAAAGAGGGATTAGACTTGTTTTTTATGCATCAAGAGGTAGAATTTGTGCCACTGAGTAAAAAGTTATCCGGAGAAAGGCTTAAGTTTAATGCAAGGGACAACTTAGGTGCTGTCAAAGTGATGCAGAGATGAAATGGGCTGCTTTGGGAGAGAGTGAATTATTTGCCTTTGGAGATGTCCAAGTAGAAATCAGAAACCACCTGATGAGATTATTCTAGGAAGAAGGTGTAGGGAGGCTTACAGTAGGTGACTTTTAATGTTCTTTCTTTCTTGAGATCCTATGACCATATAACTAGACTACTTGGATTTTATTGAATCAAGTGAAAGTAAATTTATTGAATCAAGTGAAAGTAAAGGACCACAAGAAGTGGTCCAACAACCCAAATAAAACAAGAAAGTTTAGATTTCTTTGACCCTTGAATTTGACATAGAATGTTCTCCTCCTTCTCCTCCCACAATACTATGGGTTGAAGAGATCATAAACCTGTTGTGCCCAAGATCAGCAGACTTGGTGAGCATAGCCTCCAAGAACCCAAAAACAGCTGATGCAAACACAAAAGGGAGTTTATTACAGACTGGAGTCTGGGCTCATGGCACCTACCAACGTAGTGGCAGATATTAAGAGCCCCAAACAGAGGAAGCAGGGGTCTTATATAGGGTCACAAGCAGGCGGGAATTTTGAAACAAGCTGGCAATTACTCATTGGCTACTACAAAGGCATTTTGGCGTGCATGGTTATAGTTTCAAACTGATTGGACGGTTAGAGATGCTGTACCATTTATGGATAAGACTGCCCTCATTGGCGGCTGGGGTGGTCTGCTTTTTCATCACCAAGTGGAGTGAGGATTGTGACTTTTGAAACTATCTCCGGAATGCGGCTGTACAAGGACTAACATATCCAGATGGAGGATATACAAAATGGCAAAACCTTGGCTAAGCTTGGTTCCACAAAACCCCTTGGAGATTTCTGCTGCTTCCCAATGCTGTTGTGATCCTGCTTCTTAGAGCTAGTGCATTGCCTTGTTTTGACTCCTGCATCATCATGGTGCAAATATTAGTTGCTTTACTGATAATACACTCTCAAGTATTTTGTGAGTTAGTATAGCATTTACTAAAGATTTGGGAATTATAGGGTAAAGATTCACAGCCTTCCTTCACTCCCTGCCTATATTACTCTTTATCTTCATTTCATTTTCTAAGAACAAGGACCAAATTCTTCATGTAGATCATCTCTGTGAATACAAGTTTATTTCCTGTTCTTAGTAGATGTCCAATATAGATCATGAAGGAGCTCTACTCCATACCGTGACTCAGGGATCCAGGCTCACAGGTGTGCCACCATTTCATCACATCAAATACTCCTGTTTGCCTCTACCTCAAAGCAGCACAGGCTGTCACTTCTCATACCCCAATGGCCGGAAGATCCCTCATAAGTCTCCACTAATTTTGAGAAACCATAGAAGAGTTGGTGAGCACTACTGTTTCTGTCTCCTACTCAAAATAGGAATTTTCCCAGTAAAGATGGAACTCTCTCCCAAAAGAAGTGTTTTGTTTTTTTTTTAGGATTTAAAAAAATATTTTATTTTATATAATTCTTACATCATTTTTCATTTTTGCACAATGTATGCATTTTCATTTTGCTTATATTCCCCATACAATTGCACCCCCCTAATTTTGACCCTAATCCTTCCTCGCCCCACTCCTCTCCCACCAAAGTGTGTCTCTGGTCCCTTATTTAGGTTTTCTAAATTCCTGATATGAGTGAGACCATCCAGTATTTTTCTTTTTCTTTCTGACTTATTTCGCTGAGCATGACCCCTTCTAGCTCCATCCATGTTACTGCAAACTGCATGTGTTTATCTTTTTTGATTGCTGAGTAATATTCCATTGTGTATATGTACCACATCTTCTTGATCCAGTCATCTATTTTTGAGCATTTGGGTTGTTTCCTTAGCTTAGCTATCGTAAATAGTGCTGGTATAAACATAGGGGTGAAGGTGCCCTTTGGAATTAATGTTTCTGTGTCATTTGGGTAAATACCTAGGAGTGGAATTGCTGGATCATATGGAAGCTCCATCTTTGGTAGGTTGAGGAATCTCCATCCAGCTTTCCATAGTTGTTGGACCAACCTTAAATGGAGAGTAATTTTGCACTTCCACCAGCAGTGCAGGAGAGTTCCTTTTTCTCCACAGTCTCGCCAACATTTGTTGTTGCTAGTTTTTTAATTTGTGCCATTTCTCACTGGTGTAAGATGGTATCTCATTGAAATTTTGATTTGCATTTCCCTGATTACAAGTGATGTTGAACATTTTTTCATATGCCTGTTGGCCATTTGCATTTCCGCTCCAAAAGAAGTCTTGTACCTCTTAGTAAAAGAATATTTCCTGGGCCTCCCCTGGTGGCGCAGTGGTTGAGCACTGGGCTGTGAAGCTGCCCGCAGCCTCTGCAGTGCCAATTGGATCCCCTGCTGCTGGGTGAGGGTCCCACATGGCGTGTAGACCTCTCCTGCCACCCGCTGCTCCCCTCAGCAGTGTATTTCGTCAGTCTGCCTGTTCTGCTCTCTGCTCTGACTCTGGCGAATTCTCTCACCCTCCCGTGCTTCTGACTGTACCAATGCTTGTATAAATAATTAAATAAATAAATCTTTAAAAAAATGAAACTGATGATACTTTTAAAAAAAAAGAATATTTCCTCCTTCAACATTCCTATTCTCAACTTAATTCTCCCACAGTTCAGCAATAATTTCTGAGATAAAACCTTATATTAGAAAGGCAACAGCTTTGCTTGGCTGAGATTATATTTATGTTCTCCAATTTAGTGGGTGCTATTTGAAAAGTTTGCTTGAAGTCACAACTATCCAAATACAATGCATTAAACTAACTTGAAGTTACAAATTATTTCATGCTTAAAAAGAAATTATGGGTATATGGCCTTTATTCCCTAGTTTTATTATCTTTTGAGCTAATACTTTCTTAGCCCAATATTTAATCACATTGGGTTGCATGTCAATATTTCTACTATTCAAGAATAGATTATTAACTCCAGTTAAAACTTGAGGATTTTATTCTGACAATGTTGATAAGAGAAAAGAGATATTCTAATGTAGGTTTTAATAGTTTCCCAAATTTGGTCTTTTTTTTTTTTGGAATCTGCAATTTACTCTATGAAGCACAGGTTTTAGATTTTTGCTAACAGCAGTGTGTTTATGGCTATGAAATGTACTTTGCTTCTCAGCTTCTGATAATTGCTATTTCTGGTCCATGATGCTAACTATTTTGTCAGTAAATTACTTTGTCCCTCAATTAAAAAATACTGTAATTTAAGATGTCCTTTCCTTATGCATATTTTCTGGCAAACTTTTCTGAAAGATCAACTTTTGCATAGATAGGATGCCTCAAGCAAATCCTATAGATAGGTTAATGTCAACACAAGTGAGAAATATCTTGGGAATATGCTATTTCAAAATGCCATATTCGGGGCCTCCCTGGTGGTGCAGAGGTTGAACGCTGGGTTGCAAAGCTGCCCGCCGCCTCTGTAGCACCAGTTCAATCCCTGGCTGCTCCCTGGCCACCGGAAGAGGGTCCCACATGACGTGCAGACCTCTCTTGCCGCCCACTGCTCCCCTCAGCAGTGTACTTCGGTCCTTCTGCCTGCTCTGCTCCCCGCTCTGGCTCTGGTGAATTCTCTCCCTCTCCCGTGCTTCTGACTGTACCCAGTGCTTGCATAAATAAATAAATCTTAAAAAACTTACTATCTTAAAATGTAATCTATTAAAAAACCCCAAAATGCCATATTCATCAAACAAATCATGCACACCCACTAAATAAAACATGCAGTGAAAGAGGTTTTACTATTGTTTCAGTTATAATTGTTGATAGTCTCTGATCCTGGTTTTTCTGCTAGGGGAGGTGCTAAGACACAGGGGTTTGGGGGTGGGAGGAGAAGAGATTTATTCAAGGTCACAGTGAGAATTTCAGGGGCTCACATGGTTTTTGTATTGACTGATATGAAAATGTGGTGCTCCATGAAATCACGAGTATAGATGTAATGAGAAGACTGAGGGACATAGAACCAAGTGCTTCCCGCTGCATTTACCAATTCACTCCCTCACTTAGGAATAGATGGAATCCTTACTGTGTGTCAGATGCTGTAATAGGTACCTGGGAAAGAACTAAGGACAAGACAAAATCAGTTCCCAAGGGGCTCCTTGTGCTTTTCTAGGCTTGAATCACATTACAACACTGATTATTCAGGACTAGCCCTTCAGACAAATACACACTCCTCTTTATAGGCTCCAGGCTCTATAGGCTGCTCTTCTAAGGATGCTCCCTACTTTTGCCCTCAAATGTTTATCATGATACTGATATCTCTGCATCATTACACCACATGCCTACCCTTAAGATTGAGAAAGCTTATCTTCACAGTCCCACTTAATGTCTAAATTACTTGCAAGATCCTGAACAGAAGACACAAAGGCTTTCAGTGTGGGCATGTAGGCAAAAGAAGGAAATGCTAAGAGCAGGAGGAAGTAGGGTCTGTGGACTGCTGAGGTTGGTGGGTGTGGTGAGCTGTATCTGAGAAGAGAGAAGAATCTAGAAGGGGGCTGAAGAGCCCAGCAGAAAATAGAACCAAGTCAGATGGTTTGAAAGTTGTTTTTTTTTTTTTTTATAAAGAGGTACTTGCTTAGGGTGGAGATGGGCATAAGGAAAGCAGCAAAGATGTTAAGACACCCAGATATCTACAGATGGCAGGAAGCTAGCGTCACCCATTATCACAGGGAGGACACAGTGATACAAGCCTATTGCAAATCAAGGTCAGAAGACAGGGACCATTGGGCAGGAACTATAAAAATGGAGGGACATAGCTATTGTCGGCATTTAATGACCCAGAGGACAGAGTGAGATAAGAATACCCAAGTTCCCCCTTCTTATGCCTTCTCACTTTTTTCTTGCAGGTAACTCAAATTGGTCAATTCCAAGGTAGACAAATAGCCAAGTGATGCCATCCAGAGTAGCCAGTTTTCTAATGCACAGAACTAGAATTAGATGAAGTATAACCAATACAGATACTTACAAAAGAAAGAAACAACCTGCAAACACATGTAAAGTACAGAATAGACTCACAGATCCCCATCTATCCACAACCCAATTTTAATCATTATTAGTATTTTATAATAATTCCATTGTTTGAATAAAACCTAGTTCTCTATGTTAAATCTCTTACTACTTGAAAAACAGAGCAATTTCTATTTGTTGCACTGAAGATTATTGAAAGCTGTATTCTGTACTAGTTATCCTCTTCCTATTTGGAGAAATTGGAAAGTTAAAAGTCACATTTCTTAGATTGCATCGCAGCTAGGATTCTGCATATGATTTTTGTTCTGCTTCTAAAATGCACTTATGTGCAAATTGGAAGGCAGATGCCAGGTAGCAGTTATCTCCCTACAGTGTAGGAAGCAATCTTGGACAGATGCAAGTGCTGGCAGTTGCTTGGCTCCATGGTCCACTGCAGAGATGTCATCTTCCTGGAGTGAGGAATGGGAAATGATGACAGCAATGGTCACAGAAGCATCTTTGTGTCATGGCAATGGTGTTAGGACCTTGTAACCCTGTCCAGTGAAGTCCCCTGACTTTTACCCTTTGAGTCTTTCCATTGTTTGAAACCCCAATTCCCTGTAATTTAATCTTTTACTGATAGAAAAGTTTGGAACACTTTCTTTTTTTGCAACTGAATACTAACTCTTATGTAAGTAGTTCACTTATGGGACTCAGTTCTGTTCTGAAGATTGAAGTGAATTCTTAGAATTTAAGAAGAGATGGAGCTTTGTTGAAAATACAAGCCACATTGTTTAAAGTAGCAGGGGATAGATGATGGGAGAATTAATTTTCAAATGATTAGGTGGTATTATTTAATAAAATGCTCAAAGGCCTCCTGTGAAAAGGTATGTTCTAGAGGTAATGATGGGTCAGGAAGTCTCAGATTCAAGGAATGAGGTCTGGGAGAACAGCAGACTGGATGGGCACTCTGGAGAGCTGGTAAGTCTGATAGTTTCTCCTCAGCATGGTACTTTGCCTGGCTAACCCAGTGATGCAAGTGATGTGATGCAGGTATTCATATCATATTGCTAGCAGCGTGGATTTGCCAATGCTGGTTTGACTGAGACACTAAATAGCACCTTAACCTCATCTGGGTAAGTGATCCATCTGCTAGCTGGCCCCAAGGGCACTTTCCATAATCACTCCATGACATCTTGATGCAGGACTCAGCATTCCCTTAAATTCTTTGTAAAGTGTCCATTTGCACAAACATCATCATGAACAATGAAGATTTTATTGAAGGTTTCATAGGACATACTGAAGATGTGATTTCTGTTGCACATGCTGGAAAGTTTCGCTCAAAAAATTCCCTTGAGACCTAGCTCTTTTCCCATGTCTTCTATTTGTCCACTAGCCATAAAATTGGCTTCTCTCTCACTCTGTGCAAACTGTATTTTTGGCAAGTCTGTCTCAGATGGTAGATATGTTTGGAGGTGTACAGAGGAGGTCTGGAGCATCTCCTAATGGCAGCTGACTCCTGATGTCATATTAGGGTGACCTTTCCTGTCCTCTCACATCTTTAATGTTCTGTGATATTTATAGGTTAATGCCAAGATTTTTGTGTGTTTTTCTCTCTAGTTGTGAATTGAGGTAATAGAAGTTTATTCTCATGCACTTAACTATCTCCATTCTTGTCAGCTTATCAGGTAACAATTTCCTGTTTCCCAACAATAAGAAGGTAGATAACTGCAGTTTCTCTTTCTTTAACTGCTTCAGTAGTTTTGGTAGGTGAGAAATCATACTTAGGCTTTAGTTCCAGTAGTCCTGAAGACTCAGCATCAACTCAGCAGTCAGGGGTAATAATTTCCTCACATAATTACCACATAAATGTTTAGATAGTATAGCAGAAAAGTATCTGCTAAATATGGAATTACATAAGCTTATAGTATTGGACCCAGCATTGATTAGGGTCTACCAGGTTCTTGCATGTGTTTTCCCTTTACTTAATTCACTCAACACACCTTAGAGAATTATAATTAGCTACATGCAACTTTGAAGATGTGAGGCTGAGAGAAGCTAATTCATTGTTTGGGCCATAGTGCTAATAAATAATTAAACTTAGAATCAATCCCAGGTTGAGTTAGAAGCATCACATTGTGTGTGTGTGTGTGTGTGTATGTGTGTATTGGGAAGAAGAGAGTAGGAGACAAAGTAATCACAACTCTGCAGCACAGTCTTCACTAATGATCCCTTTACAGCAGTCAGAAAAGAAGGGAAACTATTAGTCTTATGCTGTGGTTGAGACTATGATGGAAAGACAGAAGACGGGGCACTGGAGCAAGACTATGAAATGTGTAGACAAAGTAAATAATCACTTCAGCAGAAACTTTAATAATAACAGAGTCAGTGTTTCTACACTGAAGAAAATAAGAAAACAGATTATCAAGAAAGGGAAAAATTATGTTCTCATTATTTAGGGATTAGCCCCCTTTACATCATAGTTCATCTGCTTCTAGGTCAACAATTGTATGTATGTAGACGTATGCATTTGTGTAGAATGAGACCATACTGTACATACTATTCTGTAACCAGCTTCTTTCAGTTAGCAATGTCCGTATTTCTTAGACAATAAGTTGCTTGTCTTCTCCACTAAGCTGTACATATATGGTGTGTGTGTGTGATAACTCCCATCCCTGCCTGGCCCTGTCTCCGAGCTAGCTCTCTTCTAAGCATAAAAGTAAAAGATAATGGAATTTAAATAAGGGTTTAGAATTAGGTTAGATATGAATTCTTTATCTGGAATTCAAATTGTGTGTTTGTGTGCATGTACATGTGTATTAATGAGATATAGAGATAAATGACACATATGTGGTCTGTACCAGGATTCTGCCTCTCTTCATATAGAATCTGAAGTTACAGTTCTGTTCAATGATAATTAATTTAGGAAATGATATCTTAGGTCTCCCTAAGATCTCACATGACTTCTGGATCATTATGAAAAAGAGACTCATTACAGGGTTATTTGGGAGGTGCGGAAAGAGTAATTATTTCAGTATTTCAGATGTTTAAGTAACAACATTCTGCTACTGTCATATATCAGCTCCAGAGGAGTTGAGTTGTTTCTTGTTTTATGAGACAAGTTTCTCTCTGGAGGTGAAATAAACATTGGCATCATTTGGCCTTGCTGGTATTCTACTTTATACAGCATCTTTGGAACATTTTCTTCCTCCATGTAGCCCCCTACATAGTTAGATTTTATTGAATGGAAAAATGCCCTCCAATTTTTTTTTGGGTTGGTGGTAAAATATGCTGTGAAAATTCATTCTCATGTTATAGCATAGATACCAACTGGGGATCACCATGCCTAATAATCAGTGTGCTGATGCACAGTAATAGATAATTTTGCTTTATTATTTAAGCATTTATGATGTACCTTATTATGTTTTCAAATATTTAACTATTAATATTTTATCGAACTGTGTCTGCAACCTATTGACTAGTATTGTGAGACTTCCTACTTTATACCATTCCAAGTATTTGTCAATTAACAAAGATAATGACAATGGATATGAAGGGATAATAAAATCTCCATGGTAGGGCATTTCTCATGAATAAATGGAGATGTTACATGCAAAATATTTAATGACCATCTGGTTAGAGAAGGCAATAAATATTATAAGTAAAAGAAAAAAGAGACTCAATGGCATGTGTGAGGTCCTCTGTCCATTAAGTGGAAGATCAGGGGCTTGACCTTGGTTCCTGTGACTTCAAGGTCAATGTTCCCTGCCCCACTCTGTAGTGTTTTGCTGCTGTCAGGGTTTTAGAACTGCTGCTACAGATGAATGCTTGGTAATGATGGAAAGTGTTGAAATACATACTTAAGGGAGATTGTAAACTGCCTTTCCTGACACGATAAAGATTGGATGTGTTTCTGGGATCTGGAGTCATTGGGGGTAGTTTTGCCTGTTGGGTTACAGTAGATTGGAAGGGCTGTGGATCACAAGATTTCTCTCCAGCCCTTTAAATCTTATGACTTGTTAGATGTGACATGAAACTCCATCAAGTGAGAAACCTGTCTCCTCATTGGAGATTCAGGAGATTCTATGTTCCCTTTTCTTCCTTGAAAAAGAAAAAACCAACACCAACTCCACAGTATTTTAGGGAGTAGATCATATTTTACAAGTAAAGATGTGGCTGAAAATGAACACCTAGCAAAAAAGAGGGAATGATTTTGATGGTTGTTTTCTTTGACAAAATGCACAGAGGATTGAGAAGCCATACAGTAAGAGAACCAAAAAAAAAAAAAAAAAAAAAAAAGTGATTCCAATCTAGACTCATGTGTGTTGCTTAGTATTTACTTCTGTCAGTACATTAATCATGTCTTATTATGCTTCATGCTGAAGTTATATTAAAAAAGCCCTAATGATAACATTGATGCATTGTCCTTTGTTGTAAGTATAAAGACTTAATTTGATGAATAGAAGTTAAGAAAATGTTTAATCTTCCATTATAGTATAATGATTGAGATTCATCCATCTGCTCCACAATAATAATAATTTATCATGAATGAGCATGCTTATAAAATTATAGAGGCACATAACAGAAATTAGGTTCTTTTTCCTAATTCAAAAATTTTGGCTTTACCCCCTTCTTAAGTGACTTGTGTTCTTATTTTTAAGGTTATTCATTATACCCCAGATCGACTCCACCTATATTTTCCAACATTCTCATTAATTATTCTTAGAGGAATAGGATTGGAAAACAGAAGAGAACAGAGACTGGCACATCTCAAGTACTAAATTTTCTCATTTCTGTCTATTTAGCAGTGCTGTTTCAATTTATCTATTTCCTTTATTTCCTATTTAGTGTCCTTGGAGGTTTTTTTAAAAAGAGAATTTGATTTTGATTTTTTTTTAATCTATTAACCTTGATTTGATATTTTGAATTAGAGGTAAATTTCTTGGAATTTGGGCTGACTACAGAGAAGATGGGAGTGCACAACTGGGCTAAGTCAGGCAATAAATTGGCTTTTCATTATGCAACATATTCTTTAGGTTTTCATTTTAACCTTGAGACAGCACCCAGGAGGGTAGGAGAATGGACAATCCCACAGACCTATTTTGGCTGCTTTAGCATCTCTGCGGAGAGGGAGTCTTTCCTTAAGCTTAGGCTGGAACCAAGAGATGGAAACACATGACAGAGTTATTAATGATCTGAATGGAGGAACAAACAGTACCTTTGTAAATCTGCTAATGAAATTAGATGGAGAGGTGGAAGGACATTGTGGGCACAGAGGAAATACCTGAGAGAAATGAGATATATTGGCAGAGGAGCGATTCTGTCTGGACATTGATGATTTAATTTAACTTGGAAATAACTTTCAATTCTCTGAACAAGTGGATGTGAGGGTAGATAAAGCTTATTAGGAAATAAGGCTTTCCTGAGCTTTTCCTCCTGGCATTACTTTGGCTAAATGCTAATAATAATGTGTGGCGAAGAAACGCTTCCAAGTAGATAAATTAACTTTGGCGAATCCCTGAAAAGAAACAGAGGGCATATTATCTCTAGGTGGACCTCACTTTTTAACACCCTTCTAGATAAACTTAGCTGAGAACCAGGAATGTTGGTTCAGTGTCAGGACAAGTTTTGGAATCCATGAGGTTTCTTGCTTCACAACTCAGACACCAGGTGGCTGTAGGATAGGGCCAGGGAAGGTGGAAAGTGGTGGCTCAGGAAGACTCCTTTGAGGTCTTTAAATGTCTCATGAACACAGAGTTTGCTTCCTCTCTCCATTTCAAACTTGTA
Source organism: Talpa europaea (assembly GCF_964194135.1). Lineage (NCBI taxonomy): Eukaryota > Metazoa > Chordata > Mammalia > Eulipotyphla > Talpidae > Talpa > Talpa europaea. The sequence goes on from NC_140073.1 coordinate 112,391,452, forward strand.
AAATTACTTAAAAACTGATGTTTATTTAAACAATTGCAATACTTACACAGTATTTTGCATATGTTAGGAAACTTACATATATGATTTCCATTAATTTACTCATAACAATCACTATTTTTCTATGGGGAAATTGAGGCACTTGCAGTTGATAAGCTAGACTAAGCTTCATATAACCAGTAAACAGCAGAGTTGGGGTTTGAAACTGGAGCTTAAGCATGTTCTTAACCACTGCATTAGACTGCCCCTCCTTTAAAGCATTGTTTACTGCCTCTTTCCAGCCTTTATACAAATAAAAAGCACACAGCTGTGCATTCAAACTCACATGACCAATCCCACTTGTTCTGTTACCCTCTAACCATTTCTAATAAACCAATTCCTTAAACAGAAAAATTTAGCTAAAAAAGATGGTGGTTAGATCCTGTTTGAGAGACAAAATATAATTTTAGCAATGCTCTTTTGATGTAAACATAAAAACATTGAGAGCGTAAATAAACTATCAGGCCAACCAAATAGTAATTATTTTGACATTAAACAAGATATCCATCTGCTTTTCCAAGTAAATAATCTCTGACAGCATCTGAAAGACAACAAGGCCAGGAAGTGTTCAGGGCACTAATGTATGCGCTACAAGGGGATAAAAGAAGCAAATGTTGGTGGATCAAAGGAGGCCTCTGAGCAATGAGTAATGTAACACTCATCTCAAATTAAACAGCCATCTCCATGATGTGATGCAGGGTTGTCTACCTCATTTTCTTTAGCAGCTGGAAGAAAAGAAGCAGTATTTCTAGGAGAGAGAAAAAGACTAGAGAAGGGCAAAGATGACTGGGACAGAGATGGGAAGAGAAAGCCAAGCATCTCTGCCATCTCTGCCTTCTCTGCCTCTGGCTCCTACTGTGTTCCACAGGACAGGTAAGCATCATCTATCATCTCCCATTCCAGTAAGATGGCTCCTAGAGTCCACCAATTTATGGCTGCCTGTGTTCTGGAGCAGTGATGCTTAGAACACTTGAGAATGTGATGGAAATATTGTAACATCTACAGAGAAAAATGCAAAAGCATTTGTAAGTAACTTTGGGGGACTCAAAGATTGGCTGAGGTCCACCATGTACTCCAAGCCACCCTTGCGTCGTAGAGCTCAGGAAAATAACCCTGATTTTAGAAATTGTTCAGTCAATCAAATAGTGTTGAATAAGCACCTAATGTGTGCTTGGTACTAGGTGGATACAAAAGAAAAGTCAAACATTATTCCTCCAACTACCAAGTTTTATTTTGTGGCTGATGTTTAGGACAAACCTATAAAACAAATAAAGATTTATTAAATACCAATCTTAAGTACTAATAACAAACCTTCAGCCTTTACTATGGGCACTGCCTATATTTTAAAATTAATTAATTGATTAATTTGTGGTAATACTGGGGTACAACTCTGTGATTCAGAGGAATAGGTTTTTACCTCCTCTGAGGGGTACTTACTGTTGCTAACAATAAACATATCAGTGGTTCTCAGACTTCATTGGGCATCAGAACCACCTGGGAGTGTGTTAGGTTGCTGGGCCTGACCCCCAGAGTTTCTGATTGAATGGGTCTGGGTGAAGCAGAATTTCTATTTCTACCGAGTTCCCAGGTGAAGTGATGTTGCTGTTGTGGGTAGAGCCACACTTTATTCATTTATTTTTTAAAGATTTATTTTTTTTACACAAGAGCTGGGGTACAGACCAGAGGCGTGGGAGGGTGAGAGGATTCACCAGAGACAGAGCAGGGAACAGAACAGGCAGACTGAGACTGACAAAATACATTGCTAAGGGGAGCAGCGGGCGAGACAGGAGAGGTCTGCTGTGCCATGTGGGATTCTCACCGTCTGGCTGGGATGGAGGCTGTGGACAGCTTCACAGCACGGCGCTCAACCCACTGCACCACTGGGGAGGCCCCGAGCCACACTTTATTAACTGGTGCATTCACAGGCTTGTAACAAGCCTGTGATGAAGATTCTATTTTTTTTAAGATTTATTTATTTGTACAAGAACTGGGGTAATAGGCCAGATGCATGTAGGGTGAGTGGATTCACCGGAGACAGAGCGGGGAACAGAACAGGCAGACAGAAGAAATACACTGCTGAGGGGAGCAGCGGGTGAGATAGGAGAGGTCTGCTGCACCATGTGGGACCCTTGCCAGCGGTGGACAGCTTCACAGCATTGCACTCAACTGCCTATACCACCAGGGGAGGCCCGAAGATTCTATTATTGCCCCCCAACTTACAGAGGAGGAAGCTAGAGCCCAAAGAAGTGGAATAACTTGTTCAAAGTCACACAGCTGGAAAAAGGCAGAGCCAGAACTGAAATGCAGACAGTTTGGTTCCAAAGTAGGAGTTGGGAAATTTTCTAAAAGGACCACATAATAAATATTTCAGACTTGCAGACCTTATGGTGGTGTCTGTTGTAGTTACTCACTTCTGCCTTTGTAGCACAATGACAGCCTTAAGCGATAGTTAAGCAAATGGGCATGGCGGTATTCCAGAAAAGCTTATTTTACAAAAGCAGGTATCTGGTAGATGGGTGACAGCTTGGAGATCACTGTGCTGGAGTCTTGTCCTTTTAAAACCTTAATTGTAAAATGGCATTATCAATAGCACAAATCTCAAAAGATTGTTAAAAAATCAATGAATGTCATGTTAAGTGCTTAGCACAGTGCCTGACATAATAAATCAAAACCTTTCCCCCTCCTTATAATTTCTGAGATATCTCAATGGCACAAATAAAATGCTTTACTCCAAGTCTGTAAGCCCAGACATTTCTGTGGTGGCATCCTTGGTTCACATAGCAGGGAGGCTGAAGAGCTCCAGCGCTCTTCAAATGGGCTTCGAGAACTGCTGCTTGGACCCCAGGGGGTGGATACCCCCATGCTGATGGAAGGATGAAGACTGCATGCAGCTGTCACAAAATAATGGAGAATGACACAGAATCACAGAGCCTCCAACTTTGGGATCTGGTGTTGAAACTGTATTGGAGAAGAACTGGATACAAATACTTCAGGAAAGGATTGGAATGATTAAGGAGAGGAAGGAATCAGAACCTTGGAAGATAATGGTGATGTACAAATGATATGTCTCTTCTAATAGAATTCTACAAGTACTCAAGGACCGGGGGTGGGCAGAGGGGCAGGAGGTTAAATGCCCTTAAGGGGGCCTGCTTTGTACTGGGGCATGGGGTGAAGTGGTGAGGCTGCTCTATTCCCAGCATGCACTGGGGTGCTTTATATGGGTCATACCATTGTTCTTGTTCTTTTTCTTTAAAGGAAGAAGGGGAAAACCCTCCTTTGGTGAGACATAAAATATGAGACAGGGGCAAAATAGCTCTCTCTGCTCTTTGTTTCTGATAATGGGAGCAGTTGCAAAACCAGCCCCAGGAATAGTTCATAATGAGATCCTGTGAAGGGAGAAGACCCTAACCATGCAGTGTACTTTCAGATTCCATTCCTTCTCTGTGTGAAAGTCATCATATCTGTCATTTCTCTTGAAGTGAACTTTCTCTCTCTCTCTCTCTCTCTTTGTCACACACACACACACACAGAGTCCTGTGTTCTATTTATGCTAATGACTTTACAGACATTATTTCATTCAAATTTTATTGTGTCATTAATACACTCATTTAACGGATTCAGAGGCGTAAAGAACGTTTACCAAAGTCACACAGCTGGTTAGTGATACAGCCTGGATTCAAACTCAAGTCTCACTTCAAAACCCAAACTCTTCCCCACTATGTTTTGCTGCCCAGAGTGGGATACTTTGTCACTAATATTGTCAACACTCCTGCCGACCCTAACATGACAATGTCTAGCACAGCGGTCATGCATCAGAGTCACAAAGATACTTGAAAAGTACAGATTCAAGTCACCCACTTCAGAAACATCACATCAAAAAATCTCTGACTGCGAGGCCCATGAATCTCTATCTTACAAAAGTCTTCCCAGGCAATTCCGATGCAGACAGCTCAGTTCAGGTCTATGAACTGACATTTGTAAACCACTGCTCTGCTGCTTTTATTTTTCTGGTACTGTATCATCTGTAACTTCATTTGCTTTTGAGAAAGAACACACACAAACGAAGAGAGAGGCCTGTTCAGAAGCATGGCTGAGCTCTGTGGTTCAACTCCACCATTGGGGCAGAGAGAGGACTTTGGATAAATTCCTATGCAAGGTTTAACATCTTAAAACATGAAAGGTAAAAAGAAAACTACCACTTGCCCAAATTCCCCTATGACTCAAAAAAGTAAATCATCACCAAAAAATAAAATTTTAGGAATTAACAAAAAGAAATAAATGGAAGACCTCCCTGGTGGTATAGGGGTTAAAGACACAGCTCTCTCAAGCTATCACCAGCCACTGCTGTTCGATCCCTGCCAGGGAGCTGCCCACATGGCGCAGCAGACGTCTCCTGTTTCACCTGCTGCTCCCCTCAGCAGTGTATTTTAGTCACTCTGCCTGTCCTGCTCCCTGCTCTTTCTCTGGTGAATCCTCTCACCCCCTACACCTCTGGCCTGCACCACAGTTCTTGTATGCATAAATAAATAAATCTTTAAAAAAAGAAAAAAAAAAGTGTAATTGTTTACCAAAAAAAAATATTCCTATGCAAGGTGTGCAGATTGAGTTGAGGAGAAGAGAAAAGCTGGGGGCTCACCCTTGTGTGAGGCTGCTTCTCGAAATGCAGAGCAGAGAGAATAGTTTTAACTGAGCTTGTGGGTAGTAACAAAAATAATGAGAAAGTCATGTTTATTGCTAGCTGCTGCAACAACTAGAGTACAAAATATATAACAGTGAAAATATAACAGAAATTTATCACCCAGACAATAATCCATGGCAGACGCTTCAAGTTGGTAGGCAGGTCTCTTCCACGAGGTGATTCAGGGGCCTGACCTCTTTCCATTTCTGGCTGAGTTCTCCCCTTGGTCCTCATTCTCTTCTACTTCAGCCAGTAGCCAGCAGGAGATCAGAGCATGGAGGAGACACACCCACTTCTAGAGACAGCCTAAATCTCAACTACATACCCACTTCTCACTAGTGGAAACTAGGAAATATCGCTTATCTGTGCACCCTGAAACAAAGAGGTTCAGGCAGTTTCTGCCATATCATTTGAAGGTTTTCTCCCTGCCCCATCCCCCCCAGTGCCCCCAAACAAAAACCCAAGAAATTCCTATTGTTGGCAAATGAGACAAAACAAAAAGACCCTGGATAGGTGGATCATTGCTTGAAATTTAAAGCTAGGCTAAACTATTCAAGTAATACAAGGCTGGATGTTTGTTACATCTCTAGGAAATTCTACTGGAATGCCAGTGGCAGAAGGTGGCGCAGAAAAGGAAACAGGGAAAGACTAGTGCAGGATGTCACCAGCCAAGCCCACCAAAGGACTGAGCTTTTTTTTTTAAAGGCCATGGAGAGAGCCCTGCTGAGATCACTCATTCAACCAGTATTTGAATTCCCTTTTTTGAGTCTTGTACCAGATTATAGAAACAACGCAATTGGGTTAAAAAATAAGGAAATGTCTTGTTTTACAAAACTGTGAGGCATGGTGATAGGGTGATGTTCAGGCAAGAGGTGATCCCTCTATTTCTCTGCTTTGCCTTCTTTTTCATTTGTTAAATAAATACATTGTGAAAAACAAATACGTTCAAGGTTCAACTGCTTATTTCACACGAAAAGGGCACTCAATACCAAACACATTGGAAGGACAGAATCTCAGAATAAAGAATGATATTTTAGGGCCTCCCCTGGTGGCGCAGCGGTTGAGCACCATGCTGTGAAGCTGTCCACAGCCTCTGCAGTGCTGGTTCGATCCCAGCCGGCCAGCGAGGGTCCCACATGGCGCAGCAGACCTCTCCTGTCTCGCCCGCTAGTCCCCTCAGTAATGTATTTCGTCAGTCTGTTCCCTGCTCTGTTCCCTGCTGTTCCCATTCTGTTCCCTGCTCTGTCTCTGGTGAATCCTCTCACCCTCCCGCGCATCTGACCTGCACCTTGGTTCTTGTATAAAAAATAAATAAATCTAAAAAAAAAAGAATGATACTTTAAATTGAGTACACTTAATTTGATGAAAAAGTCATTGCATAGTTCTTATCTTTTCTCTAATTTTGCCTTGAATCAGTGGCCTCTGTTGTGGGGGAATACCTGTCCAAATGGCCCTGAGAACACAGGTAAGGACATTTCTTTTCATCTGGATGTGGAATTTTGTTGAAAGTTTTTTCAGCATCTATTGAGATGATCATGTGGTTTTTATCTAAGTTTTTTTGGTCTGGTGAATGGCACTGGTTGATTTGTGTATATTGAATCAGCCTTGTGTCCCTGGGATAAAGCCTTCTGAAGTTCATGGTGAAAGATTCTCTTAATATGTTGCTGTATTCACTTGCTAGGATTTTTGCATCTACGGTCATCATAAATATTGGTTTATAATTTTCTATTTTTAAATACATCTTTGTTTGGTTTTGGGATCAGAGTAATATTGGCTTTATAGAATGTGTTGGGGAGTTTTCCTCCCTCTGATTTTTTTTGATTTTGAGTAGGATAGCTATTAGGTTCTCTTTGAAGGCTTGGTAGAATTCACTGGAGAAGCCATCTGGTTCTGGGCTTTTGTTCTTAGGGAAACTTTTTATTACTCTCTTCTTCATAAGCTTAGCTAAGTGCTTGTCAATTTTGTTTATTTTTTCAGAAGAACCAATTCTTGGTTTCACTGATCTTTTGGACTGTCTTTTGTTTTCTATTTCAGTTTCTGCTCGAATTTTAATTATTTCCTTTCTTCTACTGGTTTTTGGATACTTTTGTTTTTCTTTTTCTAGTTCCTTCAGCTACAGAGTTAGATTATTTACTTGAAATTTTTCTTGTTCTCTTTTTTAATGTGGGCCTGTATTGCTATGAATTTCCCACGTAGTACTGCTTTTAGAGGATCCCATAGGGCCTGGTAGCTTGTCTCTCCATTTTCATTAGTTCTAAGATATTTTTGATCTCTTTCTTTGATTCCTCTTTGACCCTGGAGTTGTTCAGAAGCATTTTTTTTAGTCTCCACATGTTTTGGTTTGCTCCGGGATTCCTTTTGCAGTTAATTTCAGGCTTTATCCATTGTGATCTATGAAGATGCTTGATATAATTTCTATTTTTGACTCATGTTTTATGTCCCAGTATATGATTTATTCTTGAGAGTATTCCATGTGCACTTGACAAGAAAGCGTATTCATTTCTTTTGGGATGGAAGCTTTGTGAATTCCGATAAATCCAGCTGTTCTAACAATTTATTTATGTCTATGTTAAATTTCTTTCTGGATGATCTATCCTTTTATATCAGTGGTATGTTGAGGTCTCCAACACTGATTGTATTTTTGTTGATATGTTGCTTTAGACCTGTTAATGGTTGCTTTATGTAACTAGATGCTTCTATGTTGATGCAAAAATATTAATAACAATTACATCTTCTTGTTGACTTGTTCCCTTCGTCTTTAGACTTGTTCCCATCTGAAACAGTCCAAAAGATTCTTAAAAGAGTGTTCAGGGACAGTGCTAAGGGATAGTGACGAAGGTAGGAAACAGGTCATTGTCAGTGGGTTCTCACCTGTGTGCACAATGCAAAATTGCTCGGGTTTAGGGTCCAACAACAACAGGGTTTATTCAACAAACAGGAGGCTGGGGAAAAGAAAAGATTTTCTTTTTTTTCCTAAAGATTTATCTATTTATGCATACAAGAGCTGGGGTACAGGCCAGAGATGCAGGGGGTGGGGGGGGTGAGAGGATTCACCAGAGACAGAGTGGGGAACACAACAGGCAGACTGACTGAAATACACTGCTGAGGGGAGCAGTGGGCGAGACAGGAGAGGTCTACTGCACCATGTGGGTTTCTCCCTGGCCAGCCGGGGATTGAACTCATGCTGCAGAGGCTGTGGATCGCGTCATAGTGCAATGCTTAACCCCTTGCACCACCAGGGAGGCCCGAAAAGGAAAGATTTTCTAAGACCACAAGTGGACAGTTCTCTCACCCCAGATAGTGTTTGCAGTGTCCAGAAATCCCAAATAAAGGCCACTCATGGAAGATGAGGTGACACTGCAGCAGCCATAGCAGTAGTCTGGACCAGAAAGCTATAGACTCAACAACCGGAGAACCAGAGGTTGTGGGCAGCTCTTTAGAAGCTGAGGTGAGCCTGGTGGTGTTCCTTTTAGGCAGTGTCAGAGGTAGGGCTGGAGGCAGGTGCAGTGGCCAACTCTGTGGTCTATGGAGGTATTGAGGTCTAGAAATCTATGAAGTCTATGAAGATTTGGTGAATCCCATGTTGCTTGAGGGCTTGATGCGTCTCTCTTCAAAAGCTGGGAGCAGACTCCTTCTTTTTTAAAGGTAGCCCAGTGAATGCTTCTTCTTTGAAGGTCAGCTGCTGACTTCTTCAAAGGTGGTCTAACAAATCCTTCTTCTCTTTTTGGAGGCTGGTTGCCCTTTGGCTGAAGTTGGCTCTTATTTTGCTTTATGACCCCTTCACTCTCCCCCACCCTACAAGCCTGACTGGATTGTTTAGCACCAATCAGCTTACTTTCCATTTTCAATCTGAATTAATTAGCTAATGAACTGGGCTTGAACCTGATTGGTCCACATAGCTCACACCTGATTGGTTCATTTTTGAATCCTAGAGCCAGAAATAAAGGGGGAAAAAACCCAGCCTGGCCTGCCCTTGGGTCAGAGCAGGCTTATGGGCCTGTTGTCTTGAGGGAACTGGGGCTAGAGTCAGCCTACCTGGGCCTGGGGACAAGAAGGAACATCCACCGGCAGTGTGAGGCCAGCCTGCTCAGACCCAGCAAAGAGTGGCCTCTAGGGGCTACAGCAATGTGGTTACATCTCTTTGTCCTTGATTACCATTTTTAGTCAAAATTCTAATTTATCCAATATGAGAATAGTAGTTCCTCCTTTCCTTTGTGAATTAATAGCTTCTAAGATCTTGTTCTAAACTTTTATTTTTAGTTTGTTTTTGTCTTTGGTTTTAAATGGGTTTCCTGCATGCAAAATAACAATGGCTGAAACTTTTTACTTTACTTTGTCAGTCTATGTCTTTTAGGCCATTCACATTTAGGGTGATTTCCCCTCCTTCCTGGCCTCTTTGAAAGGAAGTTACCACACACAGCTTGCACCTGAGGAGTAGGGTATTGTGCTCCATCTGTTTGAGACTGAGTATGTAAATTATCTGGAATTCCTCTTAGGAGATTTTTCTGTTATCTTCCATTTATTTATTTAATCATTTATTTTTATCAGTATGGATACATGGATATTTATTTCATACTTTGGATTATAATGTAACACTTCTTTATTTCATTGTTCAAACTTTAGCCCGTGGGAGCACTTTCAGCTGGTTACTCTGTTCCATTAAAATATCACATCAGGGGGCCTCCCTGGTGGTGCAAGGGGTTTAAGCACTGCACTATGAAGCAATCAGCAGCCTCTGTCAATCCCCAGCCAGCCAGGGAGCAACACACATGGTGCAGCAGACCTCTCCTGTCTCACCTGCTGCTCCCCTCAGCAGTGTATTTCAGTCAGTCTGCCTGTTCTGTTCCCCACTCTGTCTCTGGTGAATCCTCTCATCCCATGCATCTCTGGCTTGTGCAGCTCTTGTATGCATAAATAAATATTTTTAAAAATAAAATATCACATCATTATAAGGTTTTCCCTCCTGACTTCCTTACTTTCTGGCACTACAATATGCTCTAAGCTCATATTGCATAGTCCCTGTCCTAGTCTTAAAATCAGTCATTTTTCCAAAAAGCCCGGCTTCCTTTTATTTGGTGCTTGATCTGGGTGCTTGGTGTGTTTATTATAGTTTACTTTTGGTTGCAAAGGTTTGGCATTTGAGTACATTATGATGGTGAATTAGCATTTTGCTTTAGGCCGTGCACCAGAGTTCCTCACCTAATAGATTTGGAAGGTGCCTGAGAGTTTGTATTTCTATCAGGTCCCAGGTGATGCTGATGCTTCTGGTTCAGGAGCCACATTTGAGAACCGTTGCATTATGGACTTTTGAGATCAATGCACTCCAAGTTTCAAGCCACTGACATGCACAAGGTGTCTTTTAAAATTTATGCTGCTATAACTGGGTTCACTTATCCTGGGTAATTTACCACAGGGAAGCTCACAGCTAATGTAGGACATGGCCAAAATCACTAAAAACAAGTCAAATTAGAGTTTCCAAAGTCATTACTTAAACCAGGAATCCAAACTCTGCCTTAGCTTTTAAACTAATAAAATGGAGTGTCTGATATACTTCTGTGGACAAATAAAAATGGAAGGAGATGTAGTGGGAGGGGGAATATTTTCTCCTTGTTCTCAGGTGTTGGGCAGCTATCAAATAAACGTTTCTCACATTTGTTTTCCAGGTTAGATACCACTTTACTAGATCTAATTTTACCACAAATGCCTGGAAAGGGACTTGATAGAAGGAAGAAGAGAATTGATGACTTTTGTTATTATATTCTAAGATGTTTTTATTATTTACATCATCAATTATAAAAGTGACCACCTCTACATATCTACTATAGCTATAGTTTCCTAATGCTTCTAAATAAGCTCTGATAAAATTGCTGGAAACCTTGAAGTGTTCTAAATGGGAGATTCTGAGGAATGTGGCTGGGAATGAGACCAACACTTACTGATGCTTATTATTTAGTGTAGGCTAAACTTGGATAACAAAGTGTGACGAATCTGTCTAGCAAAATAAAAATTTGTTCTTGCTCACATAAAAATCTAGAGAGGGTATTCCAGGATGTTGGGGTGGCCTGGATGGGGAGAGGGAGGACCTAGATTGTAGGTCCCTGCTCATTGTATGGCTTCAAAGTCTGTTTGACATTGTTCCATCTCATGGACCAAGGGCCAGTTGCTGTGGGCGGGGGAATGGGGTGTTGATGGACTTGACCTAGGTCATGTGATCACTGGAGGCAGGGAAAGCTTCTGGGGAGTGCAGGGTAGACACAAATAATCCTTATTATAGGATTGTTTCTACCTAAACTTCCCTTCACAGAAAAGTTTGTAAACTTAAACATTTGTACCTTCATGCACATTAATACTTAGAGATATTTCCCCGGGATTTCTGAACTTAATATCTTAGCTCTATTTGTGGGGTAAACTTCTTCATGCTGAAGAAGTTCAAGGGTTGGACCTGGCAGTTGGCAGTTGGTACATTAAGAGGAACTGGACTGATGGGGGGCACCAGGAGCTCTAGGAAAGTAGCATAGTGTAGACAGAGCAATGTATAAAAATGCATCTGGATTTGAATGCTGATTTATTAATTTACTAGCTATGTGACCTTGGGCAAGTTACTAATTTTTTTGAGGGGGGGGCCTCAGTTTCCTTGTGTGTAAAATGGTGACAATATCAGCTTCTTTATGAAGTGTTTGGGAGTGAGGTAGAGTGCCCAATGAATGCAGGTTCCCTTTCTGAAATCACATGTTAAATGTGGCAACCATTCCTCCTCTACACAAAAGGCTACTCCCGATTACCTAGAATATGTATTACTAAGTCTAGAATATGTATTACTAAGTCTAGAATATGTATTACTAAGTCGTGCCTGAAAGTCCCAACACAGATCTACCTTCTTAGATAAGAACAGTTTATAACAACACGCTAAATGGCTCTCACCCCAATAGAAGTATTCCTTTCAAATTCTCACAGGATGTGGAGAATTTGGGTAATGTAGTTGAATTGGGACTCCTTTTTCTTTTTTTTAGCCAAATCCCTGTTTCAGTCTTCACTTTTTCCCCCTTAGCTAATAAAAAGATCAAAATTAATTAAATCCTTTGATATATCAGGATAACTCTAGAGTAAGTGTTAAGATAAGGACAATGAACTTTTCCACGTGATTGTTGCTCTGTAACCTGAACACAGATTTAATGCCATGTCTTTTAGCCTTTAGGAGATTAATTACTGTGCCAAATGCTACTAGGCTGACTGGGGTTCTCACCTGAAGAGTGGGAATATGAATCTGCTATTATATGGGGTTTATCTGAAAGCAGCTGAGCAGAACTCAGAGCAGACATGAGGGATGTTCCCATTCTGGGCAGTCTCCCCACTTGGACTCTGGTTGATCCATGGGTCTGGGCAAATCATAATTAAAAAGGAGGGGGATAAATGGAGAGTGCTTCTTCTTTCCAGCGGCCAGACTAAGGGTGGTGAGCATTTAGCCTGGTGAACTTGCTGTTAGGAAGGTGATATGTTGCTATAACAAGCTTTCCTGCCATTTTTCTTAGAACCCGACCATTTTAGTTTACTTTGAAGCAGAACACATGGACTTACAAATTACTGGAAATATGTCTTTCAATCTCATGTGATGTGGATGCTATTTTAACTCACCCCAAATGCTCCTGGGGGCCTATGAAGCAATGGTTCTGGGTTCTCTGCCCTCCTGGCTGTGGAGGGCTATTTCATAAAGTCATGTTGGCTCTCTCACTCGATAGTTGATGAAACAGAATTGACAAAAGTTGGATGATTTTTGAAGTTTTATGATCTGTTCTGACTAATTGTTTGTACGACATCTGGCTTACACATGCTGCATTCTTGTACAATGCATTTCATTTCTATTGACAAACATTGACTATTTTAAGAACCTTATGTGATGAAAAAGCTGATGCTCATTCTGCTCAGTATCCATTTCTGTTTTCACGGCTTACTGACTTCAGATAAAGATGCAAAATGAGCCTGGAAGGACAATGCACATCAGATTACATTGCCAATGACAAGGCCCTGACAATCATTTTGTTGGCAAGAAGGTGGCTTCTTTGAGCATGTTTGGATCCCTGCAACCAGAGGCAGATTTACTGTGAAGCCAAGTAAATCTTAGCAATGTGGCCACATGGCTGTAGTTTTGAAATTTTGCAATAAATAAATAAATAAAATAACAAGGTCTGTTTCCACTCTGACTTTTTTCCCATTGCACCTCTCCTTGAATTGGGTGGTGTTGAAATGCCTGTAGAGCTTTTGGGTTCTGGCAACAGGAAGTTGAACTGGGGATGGATTTATTTCGGGTTGAAAGGGATCTATCTATGTGGTTTGTGGTCACTTCTGTATATAGTTAAGCTATTTCTAGCCACTCTGGTAAAGGAACAACTTGTAGGAATAGTTTTGCTGCCCACCTTGCTGACACACCCCACTTTGTGAAATGAACGTGCAGGGCCAAAGAAGGATGGAGAAGTTTGTGTCCCCATAGTTCTTGACACAAACAGTTTTTTAAGTCCCCTCCAGAGTTTCTAAATCCACCTTCCCCTAAAACTACCATCAGGAAACAGCGTTTTTTCCTTCACATTTCTGAAGTTAGGGAGGGTGGCAGTAGGTCTCTTTATGACCTTTTCTACCTTCTTGTAAGATCTCCTTTTTGGAGGTTCTTACTGCCTAGCATTTCCTCTCTGTAATCAGTACTTAGCTGGTTACTTCTTTTTTTAAAAAAGATTTATTTATTTATGCATACAAGAACAGGGGTATAGGCCAGAGGTATGGGGAGTAAGAGGATTCACCAGAGACAGAGTGGGGAACAGAACAGGCAGACTGACTGAAATACACTGCTGAGGGGAGCAGCAGGTAAGTCAGGAGTGGTCTGCTGCTCCATGTGGGATGCTCCCTGGCCGGCAGGGGATCAAACTCATGCTGCAGTGGCCGTAAATAGCTTCATAGGTTGCGTCTTAACCCCTTGCGCCAACAGGGAGGCTCTGGTTACTTCTTAACCTGCAGAGACTCTGCTCAAACTAGTATACACCTAGCTATTTCAATGTCCACATAACACCCTCAATAACCTCGCTGTATTAGCTAATGTAACTTCTGTAGAATAGTACCACAAACTGGTGACTTAAAGTAATGGGCATTTGTTTTCTCATAGTCTGGAGGCCAGAAGTCTGAAATGAACATCACTGGACTGAAATCAAGGTATATGCAGGAACTTGTTTCCTCTGGAAGCATTATAGTGGAATCTGCTTATATCCTCTTCCAGTTTTCAGTAGTTGCCAGCATCACTTGTCTTGTGACCACATCATTAGCAATAACATTAAAATGTAATGTATTTTCCCAAAAGAATTTTGAGAAAAATAGTTGGAGGCCTCAGATTCCCTGATTATAAAACATATTATAAAATTACATTAATCAAGATAGCATGGCACTGGCAAAAAGACAGACATACAGACCTGTGAATAGAGCAGGAAGCCCAGATATAAACACTCAAAAAGATGGTCAAATAATGCATACCAGATTGTTTATGAATGTTACACTATGAGCAAAGGATAGTATGTTCAGTAAATGGAGCTGGGAAAACTATATCTTCATGTAAAAGAATGAAATTGAACTTTTATCATATATCATATAAAAAATAAACAAAATGTTTTAAACATCTAAATATACAACCTGACTATATTATAATACTCTTATTATAAAATATAGGGGACAATCTTTTGGTAATGATTTCTTGGATATGACATCAAAGGCATAGGCAACAAAACCAAAATTGTACAAATGGAACTACATCAAACTTAAAAACTTCTGAGCAGCAAAGGAAGCTATCAATGGAATGAAATATTTGCAAAGCATATATCTGATAATATTCAGATCTATAAAGAACTACAACTGGACAACAGTACAAATAATCCAATAAAAAATGACCAAAGAGGGTCTCCCCTGGTGGTGCAGCGGTTGAGCGCTGGCTGCGAAGCTGCCCGCAGCCTCTGCCATGCTGGTTCGATCCCCGGTCGCTGGTGAGGGTCCCACATGGTGCGACAGACCTCTCCTGCAGCGCCTGCTGCTCAGTGTATTTTGTCAGCAGTGTATTTCGTCAGTCTGCCTGTTCTGTTCCCCGCTCTGGCTCTGGTGAATTCTCTCACCCTCCCGTACTTCTGACTGTACCCAGTGCTTGTATAAATAAATAAGTAAATCTAAAAAAAAAAAAAAAAACCAGAAAAACGAAAGAACTTGAATAGATCATTTTCCAAAAACTATATATAAAAATGACCAACAAGCACATAAAAAGATACTTAAAATCACTAATTACCAGGGAAATGCAAATCAAAGCCACAATGAATTATCACTTCATACCCGTTAGGATGACCATTATATACATTTTAAAAAGAAAATAATAAGTGCTGAAAATGTGAAAAAATTGGAATCATTATGCATTGTTGGTGGCACTGTGAAATGGTTTAGTTATTATGGAAAACAGTATGGCGTTACCATAAAAAAAATAAAAATAGAGTTACCATATGATCCAGCACTCCTGGGTGTACATTTTCTTTGAATGGATAAAGAAATTGTGATTTTATATATATATCTTATTTATTATATATTATTATATATATTATATATAATATATATACTTATATATATATAATTTTGCCTTTAAAAAAGGATATTCTGTCATATGCTACACAGGGATGAACTTTGAAGTATTATGCTAAGCATAGTAAACCAATAACAGGACAATATAGGTGTGATTCCATTTATATGAGTTATCTAAAGTAGTATAACTTTTAGAAATGGAAAATAGAATGGGGGTGCCAGGGCCTGGGCAGAGGGAGTAGTTGTTCAATGGGTACTGAGTTTCAGTTTTGCAAGGTAAGAAATTACAGAAAATTTTTGCAAAATAATGTGTATTTAATACTTCTATACTGTAACTTAAAAATGGATAGGATTGTAAATTTTACGTCTTGTGTTTTTTCCCCCAGAATAAAAATTGTATTGTAATTTCTTTTAGTTTTTTCTTAAGCATAAAATCTTTCTTTTAATGACCATCAATTATATTCACTTGGACTTGTGAATCTGTTTGCAAATATTGCCTGAGGAAGAAATATGTTTAAGACTGTTCATCTGTTATTTTACAAACGAAGTTCTCATGATCCTCATTAAATTGTGTGGTGGCCAGACCCCAAAAGCAAATGATTCATTTAAGAGCTACTAGACAATAGTCTGCAACATCTTTCTAAACAACAGTAACAACCAGCAACACTATTAGCAGCAACAATGTTTATTTAGCACTTAGCGTTATCAACAAATGTCTAGAAAGCCAGATACACATGAGCTTTTTTAATCCCTGGAACTACTTTAGGAACTAGACCCTTTAATTCTAATTTTTCTCTTGACACAATTGAGGTTCAGAGAGGTTTGCATGGTTTGTAACTTGCAGAACCTGGATTCACACCTCATTTTCAAATAAGAGATGATCTAGGGAGAAAGTAGTATCTAAATACTTTGACTTAAAAGCTGCATATAATCAGAAGAACTTTTAAGACATATGGAGTGTGGCTAATTTCATTGACAGATTTGAGAGCCCTGGGCTTTTGCCACTTCTTCCCAGGATATTTTGCTCAGAAATTGATTGTCATTTCTTTCTCCTTCCATAGACCTCATTTGTAGTTTAGGGAAATAGCTCTGGACTTTGAGAGATTTGTGTGTGACTGTTTTGTCAATAATATAAGTTATCTATAAAGCTGCTCTTCATCTCTAACTTAACAAAGAGTGGAACTCAAGTTTAGGAACCTTTTCCCGGGATTTTGTAGTTGCCTGGGTACTGCAGAGAACTCATAGGAAGATATGCTCAGAAAAAAGTGCCCCAGCAGAACAAGTTTGAAGACCTTTGGATGTATCTTGTCTTGGTGAGAAGAGCCTGGAGGAACCTTTTTCTTCCCCTGGCTGGCCTGGCAAGTCAAATGGCAGCTGTAATTTTTAAAACTTCTCCTTGTTTCTCCTCTATGTCTAGCTGAATTAGATCCTCCTCTGGCAGCCACCCAACATGGGAAGAGACCGTAGAGGCAGTGGGTCCACAGAAAAGCAGGCAGGGAAAAGGAAAGCCCAGCGAGAGAAGAGAAACCATTGCTCTGGACTTGGCCTTCCTATCAGAGCATGTAAGCTGCTCCATCCAGACGAATAAGGACTTTTAGAGTTCATAATGAATAGATTGTGAATCTTTATTTCTTTCCTGTAATAACATGAGTTACCTTAATAGGTCTTAAAACAGATAACTCAGTTTAGTCTGGCATCTCAATCTTGGCACTGTATGCCTCTATAGAGGAGAGAGTCACCTTTTCTCTTCTAAACTCCAACCTTCTCATGAAAGAAAAATTGCTTGAATTCCCAGCCCCTCTCATGAAACTGAAATGCTCCAACCAATCATTTTCTAAAAGGAAATTTGATTAGAGAATGAAAATGCACCATGGCCTTATCATGTTACACTTATTGTAAATCCTTTCTGGAAAATATTAGGTATGGGAGCAAGGTCAAAAGCACTTGAGCTTTTATGCCCTATTACCATGTAGTATAGGTGAAGTTTGGGGAACAGGGGAAGGACGAACAAGGAGAAAAGGATTTATACACTTGGGGTTCAACTTTTGGAACCCCAGGGAAATGCTGCCTTTGGTTGTTTTATGATGGTGCTTCTCTCTGACTCAGCCTTACTTTGTGCCAATAAGAATAGACCAGATACATAATTAATGTCTTTGTGTTTAAGACATTTCATTTCAAAATGACTGGGTATACCAACAGCTATGGCGATGAAATCATTAAAATCATGCAAATGCTTAAAGTGTATAGGCCTGGGAGATTATAGTTTCATTAGAGAAAAGGCTATAAAGTTAGACCTAGGTAATTACCTTTCCCATTAATGCTGGAAAATTCTGTGCTCCACTGAGAAGTGATCGTGGTGCATCGTGCCTTCTGTGCTTTCACATTCAAACTGCAGGGGCCTTTATTTCATCAGCACAAACTGCAAGGAAACAGCGGCAGCTTTCCAGGTGTACTTTGCAAATTGGGGTTTAAATGTGGAACACATCAAATTAAAATTCAATATTAATTATTTTGTCTTGCTAGGAGTCTGAGTGGCTTAAAGCAGCAAGGGTAATTGTCTAATTCATTGTGTGTGTCTACAGTGAACTTAATCATTATGTCAGCTTCCTAATAAAAGGTTATTATAGAAACAAAGATCCCAATTTTACATATGGTAGGCAAGGGAGGATTCGAAGAGCCAGTCTCTAAGGTAGACTTGAGGATCTTGACAAATGATGCCCATGCTGTGATCAGATACTTAACAAGAAATCTCGTTATTAACTAGGCCTGTACAGATAATTAGCACTTGAGCTTCAAATTTTAAATCTGGCTTGAGATGTATAATTTATCAAAAGCCTTTGCTTGCTGTCAAAGTCCGATAATAAGGTAGTGTTATTGATGAATTGAGATTAAGAGCAGATTGAAGAGAAAATTAGGCCACTGGTTAGCCTGAAAGGTCTGATTTCAATATTTACAGTACTAATTTGGTATTATTTTGGTAAATGGATGTGGTCCCCAAGTGCTGCATGGTATAAAAGAGTAAACTATGCATCATTATTCTAACAGAAAAAGTATTGTTTACTGTGTACTGGATTTTGCAGCACTAGCAGTCTGGTTAATAGGCTGCTTTATAAGATGAGTGTACCTGTTTTTTATTGCATACATTTATTATAACCCATTCAGCACCCAGGGCTTTTAGTGAAAATTAGAAAATGTAGCTTCCTTACATTAAAAATGATATTACATTAAACTAATTGCTGCGGAGCCTGTCTTCCTGATTTAACTCACTTTCGTTTATCTCTTGGCATTGTCTTCCGCACATTCTTGCCACTGGAATTTAGATAACTATCATTTTATATATTCAAGCTACATAAAATGAGCAATCTTTTTTTAATGATCTCTGGTATCATTTCATTGCAAGCAATCTTGGGGGTGGGGTTAGGAATGGGATGTACAATAAACCATCTATCCGTAGTGTCTCTTGGCTTGGAAGCTTATTCTGAGTACACTTATGTGACCCTTAGCAAGTTAAATCTTTTTGATGCAGGTAATAAATGTTGTTTGGCGCAATAGCTGATTTCCAAAATTATATTAGGCATAACATAAGGCGGTGGAAAATTGTCTCCCTGTTTTTCCTTGCTCGAGCTCACAAATGGGATTGGAAAGTGTTGGAGTGTTTTATTGTATATCATATCAGGTATAAATAGATAGTACGCTGCCCCATAATATATCTAGATGTAGCTCATAGTGATATCTGCCGGTGAAATTATAAAGCACAGGATTGTTGGTTTCCAGAAAATTGCTTGAAAATCCCTAGTTACATGTTATTGGCAGCGGCCCCTCTTCTCCAGTCTCCAGCTGTCTGGGGGGGTGTGCCAAGTCACAGCAGGACCTGAGGACTGTTTGCAGTGAATGGTGGCACGGAGCTTTATGGTGATTTTCCCTGTATTCCGTGCACTTGCAGACAAGCAGGCTTTCCGAGACTCAGCAGGAGCGTTCCAGTGTTTATGCTGAGGTGGTTAGCTACTTGGCAAATTGCTATTATTCAGAAATGTGTGGCAGAGGAAAATGTATTGCATTACGTTTTCTGTCAATATCATCTTAATGCTGCCCAATAACAGGCCTCAGTTCAAGCTGACTGTTTTTTCTGACTTTTATCTTAGGCATGATGAGACTGAGTGGAATTTAGTGGAAATGTTTTCTTTTTTGAGGTGAGAAAGAGGGTTTTTTTCTTCGTCCCATCCATCTCAGCTGCATCTCCCCAATCTACTGCCTGTTTCAACTCAGCAATACCTCTCCCCCCACCCCCCATTCCTAAAATAACATTAGTTTAGCATTCTGCTTTTAGAGGAAAAAGATTTGGTGTTTCAGCTGTTCCAATATGTGTTGTCTACTGACTAATGGATATTTATTCCACTTTATTGCTTTCTATAGGCAAAACTCAAACAAAAGGAATTGGATTTTGCTAATAACAATGAGCAGCATTGGCATTTTTTGAGAGTAGTAAGGATAATGATAACCTCACATGTGGAGATAGGGTTTGTAGCTTTTCGAGGCACTTTTATACATTTCACCCCCCCCTTGGTTCTCATTTATGATATGGGCAGGGTAGGGGCTATAATGCCCATTTGATAGATGAGAAAAAACTAGGTAAGGACAGTGTGTATAGATTTAGTTTATGGCAGAATTGGGAAATTTTGTTCTTTGGAATTTCTGACTTTTGCCCTTTGTTCTTATCTCAATAAAGCAGTTCCATTCTTTATAATAATATTTCTTTTTTTAATCAGTAAATTTGCAGAAATACTGCCCATCTAGGGCATTCATCCTGCATCTCTCAGAGTTTGATACAATAGTTGTCAAGGACAAGAGAGTGGGTAAAGGTGAGTTACAAGCCTGGTCTTTGTGGGATCCTTATTTGGCTCCATGTATGCATTAGAGAAGTGTACATGGTGGGGCGTTGCCCCACAGTTTGTGAAGATGCCACAGTGGGTAGTCTCACCTACTTTGCATTAACAACCATCAATCAGTTATTTAACTCTGGCAGTTCAGGTGGTGTGTAAATTTCAAGCTAATCACTTAAAAAAAAAAAAAAAACTCAGTCAGGAAAGTGGTGATGGAAGCTACAGTATGAGGAATTAGAACTCAGGGTTTCCCTTCTCTGAGGACTATATCAAGGCCCTGTAGCTTCGTGACCTTTTAAAAATTCCAACATCTCACCCACCCCGGTCATCTGCTCAGAACCCTGTGCAAGAAGAATGCGTTGCTTCAGTGCTGGTTCTAGTTGGCCTCTTTACTTGGGAACTTTTGGGGGAAAGGACATGAATGTATTGCGTAAAGGGGAGCTCTTTTCTCAAGCCTTCCCTCTCTCAGGCTTCAGCGTGCAGGACCAAGGCTGAGCTTGTAAACAAACCGCACAGGAGCAGCTTAGCGGCAGTTGCATGTAGCAGACGAAAAATATTTTCTCCCATTTCAAATAAGATTAGGACTTCATCATGAATAAATTACACACGAATACGGGACAGGTTGGTACTTGTGGCAAAGAAATAAATGATCATCAATGATCTCAGCGTGTGAACAGGAATTTGTATTTTACATTGAGCTCACAGATACCAAATTTGTTCTTTTTTCTTTTTTTTTGCTTTATAACCAGGCTCTCTCCTATACTTGAAGCTTCAGCTAAAGGCGAGGAAAGGGCTATATTCTGTAGCAAGGGCACTGTGTCCGTGTGTGTGTGTGTGTGTGTGTGTGTGTGTGTGTGTGTGTTAAGCTGGGAAAGGAGAGAAGAAATATGGGAGAAATAATAATTTAGTTGGAAAAGAAAAATCCTAGAGAAGAAAACAAATATAAAAATATGAACAAAACCAGTAATAAAAACGAATCAAGAGCTGACTGTATCTATAATTTTTTGAAATATTTTTCCATTAGCAGTATTTTTGTTTAATAAGATGTATTATGTTAATATGCTGGTTAAGAGAGATGGATATTTCAAGGCTGAGCACAAAGACATTTTTCATCTGATAAGTGATGAGCTTTGCTTTTTCAAAACAGTGTGCTCAGAGTAGAAGTTTTTAATATTTTTAAAGCAAATATTTGAAATAAATAGCTGTCATGTTCATGTTGTTATATCATTCTTATTAAAATTTATGTTAAAGGTAGATGTGGAAAAAAAGAAGAAAAGCACTGGACAACATTTATGAAATAATGTTCTCAGAACAATCCCCCATCCCAAACGAATGAAGATTTATGATACATTTTGAATCATACAACACCTTTTACATTATAGTTATAATAGAAACTCTAGCTGCTTCATCTTTTAAGCTGTCAAACTAATTTCTAGATGCACATTGAAGAATTTGTGTAGGCATTTGAGGGGTAATAATTTTTCTGTTTTAAATTATTTTTCCTTTAGGATTTGAAACAAAAATTTTATTTTAAACATCCTGAGGGCCTGAACTAGTATCTTTTAATTTAAATTAAGCAAGATTTTTTTAGGGCCCCGATAAAGCCTACTTATTTGTTAAACTCTGTCACAGAAATATTTAAAAGCAATAGACTATTGCTATTAAGGTTGGACATATGAAGTATATAATTTACTGCCTAACTCTCAGAGAGATTGAGACTTTGTGGATGCTTTGCCATATTTCATTAATATGTACTTACATAATAGCAATGCCATCTTTATCTTTTTTGTTTGTTATCTACTGACTTGCCCTAAAATGGCAAAAGATCAAATAACATATTTTCTTATCCATTTATACTACCCTCTTATTTGGCGATGTTTTCATACAAACATAAAGTACAGTAAACTCACACACATTTGCTCTTGCAACCTGATTAATCAGTATGCAAAAATTGTGAATACTCTCTATTTCTGCTTTACTTGAACCCAAAAGAGCTGAGCAGAAGCCAACTGTTTCTGTTCTTTGGATTCTGGCTATGCAGTCATTGCCTGAATCTCACCAATAGGGGTCTCCAGTGTACCACAGAATTCGCTACAACTACTCCATTATGATTATTTACAGTATGCTGTACATGAAGACAGAAGCAAAGGAGCAGAACAGATTTATATGGGCTGGGCTGATACTGGATTTATTCAAGGAGCGAAGAGGTGATGTCACAAGTTATAAGTGCTGAGAAGAATCAAAGACATGTTTAAGTTTGGTTGAGAACATCTTTAACTTGATGGTGTGGATACAATTTGTTCCTCCATAGAGGGAAGAATATCAAGGCAGCTACCTTGGTATTTCCATATATTTAAATGTGTGTCTTTATTTAGATGAAACATCCAAAAGAGTGGGTGAATTTCTCTGTTTTTAAGTCTTGTGGGAATGAGTTGTCACTATTTATCAACCCTGAAACTGGGTCATAATAATTTTTTATAAAGTTATTTTTATTTTTAGTGAGGTTATAGGTGTTAAACTTGTATTTTTTCCCCTTATTTAGAAATAATTAGGGTAAGGAAATACAAAAGGGCAATTGCAATCTGTCATCATTGAATGTAAAGTTTAGGTCATGTTTAGCAATGGCAATACAGGTTTATGATATATAAAGCATGTCATAACATACTTCCCTTTTATTAATCACAGAATTCTCGTATGCCATCTATTCTGTCAAAAATTAGTTTCTAAAACCCTTGACCAGTAAACTAAGACATAACTGGAGCTTTTAGTTAGAACTATTTGCGTAGGAAGCAATAGATATTGAAAATGCCTTTTTCATCATTCATTTATTCACTCGACAAACATTTATTTAGGTGGCACTTTGTGAGGTAACTCAGTGCCTGAAGGAAAATGCCTCTATTTAAGGGATGCAGTCCAGTAATTGATGAATTAAAAAAATATCTGAATAGAAAGGAGATTGAGGAAGGAGATAGAATTGAGGCAGAAGTGAGAAGGAAGGAGATTAAATGATTCTGAGGGGGTAGTTGTGTTTGTGAAAAAGTGACTTGGCTTTGGGCCTCCCTGGTGGCACAGCGGTTGAGCTCTGGGTTGTGAAGCTGCCCGCAGCCTCTGCATTGCTGGTCCAATCCACTGCCACCAGTGAGGGTCCAACATGGCATGCAGATCTCTCCTGCCACCCGCTGCTCTCCTCAGCAGTGTATTTCATTGGTCTGCTGTTCTGTTCCTCGCTCTGGCTCTGGTGAATACTCTAACCCTCCCGCACTTCTGACTGTACACAGTACTTGTATAAATAAATAAATAAAGTAAGTAAGTAAGTAAATAAATAAATAAAATCTTTAAAAAAAAGAAGTGACTTGGCTTTAGTGATGAGTTGTGAATGAAGTTTAAGACTGTGATGCAGAGACTTGGAGATTTGTCTTGGAATGAAAAGCTATCTACAGAAAAGGAGTAAACTTTGTGAGATGTGTTGGCTTGTTTGTCCTGAGAAGGGAGGATAGGAGAGCCTCTCAAGGTGAAAGACAGATTTGGTGAAGGTGAATTGAATTTAAAGTTGAAAGTTGTGAAGGGTTGGAATGAAACTCAAGTGAATGTTGAATATTAATTTCCAGAAATCAAAGTCGGAAAGGTTAGGGTGATTATCAAAAATGATCCTGTTGGAATGAAAGACATGTAAAGGCTGATTCAGTAAAGCCCCAATGACCAGCGCCATTGTGGTCTAGTTCATTTTTCTACATTTAGGTGTGGCCAATTTGCACCTTTCCAAACAGGACACTGATTGTAACCCATTTGTGTCATGCTATTAGCTGAATAAGTAGGTCTCCTCAGTCTTTCCCAGATTAATTTTTCATCTATAAAATGAAAGGTTATATTAGCAATTTTCGCCAACTCTTAAGGCTCTTGTGGATCATAGATGCAGTTAGGTATATCCCACAGGACAAAGCAGGTCTGAAGAGCTGCATATTTTAAAGGAAATACCACTGAAGACACAACAACTATTTCATTGCTAATGTGAGAAAGATAAAGGCTATTGAGGTACAACTTGATAAGTAAAAACCAAAGAGCCCAAGTTCAGAAAACAATAATGCAAACTGTGAAGATGAATCTAAGGTATTGGTGATGAATATTATGGAAGATTCTAAGCTTCATGAAATCCACTGAGTAGATGCAGCAACACTGCACTTGGGCAAAACTCTGATTTCATATATAAGATTCACTTCCTCTCATTGAGTCTTTTGAGTTCATCAAAATTAAGTTGCTAACATAGGAAACAAATGAGGAGTGATGAATTCTAACTTGAGTAAGAGAAGGTTTCCCATAGGAGATGACATGCGGGCTCTACTACTAATAGCAAATGGTGATTTTATAGGTGGAGAGTGGAGGGAAAAATACCTTGAGTTAAAGGACCCACATGATCATAAGATAATCAGAATCATTATCACTCCTTGGGAAAGAGAAATTACATGCAGAAGCAGAGGAAACTTAGGGTGCGTAGATTAACAAAAAAGATTTCTCTAACTCAGTATGGTCTGTGGCCACACCACCCTGAGCTCACTGGGTCACTTCTGACTCAGTTTGTATTGGCTAGGCGAATGGTCTTCTAGTTATTGATTTGTGATATTTCTGAAATTCTTGGGGACTTGGGTGATGGAATGGTCTCTGGATGGTAAGATGACATGACAAGTAGAATTTGAAATCCAATAACCTTTCAAGTTGTAAAAATATCCAGTAATAACTGGGATAACTCTTAATAGAGATATAATGTGTGTAATGCACATGGGAAAAGAAAACGTCAACGAAATTTAGAAAATGATTCACTATGTACATTGGACAGGAAATGAGCTGGGGTTATAAAACTGATCATGAACTAAAATTATTGTTATAACACTTGCTGGAGGCCATGCTTTGAGGATTCCCAAAAAGTGGGAGAACTTTGAAGGAAAATGTTTCGGTACACTGGCCCCAAATTCTTTAGTTTGAGGTATAATATAGATACATTATTTACTGAGTTTCCGGTCTTGAGTAAACACTGTTATGGGGGAAATATGACTATAAAACCAAGTTATGAGTTTGTAATTCAATTCATTTAAGCCAACTTTGATTCCAAAAGCCACAGATGCTCTTATAAAACCCAATGCTGGGTTTAGTTTGGGATTGATTAGGGTTGGGGTTGAGAATGGTATAAAATAAGAAAGAAAAAGATACTGTGTATTAGGTTATCTATAATTTCATGTAAAGTAGAAAGATATAAATAAATGGAAGTAAAATACCAAAAATGATTAAAGGCACAAAAAATAGATCCTCTGAAAGAATAATATATAGATATGAGAAAAGAGCTAAACGGTGCATCTATGGGAAGGTTTTTGAGAAAACTAGCAATCCGTTCTTTTAGGTCTTCACTTGATTAAATTTATATTGAAACACCTTTATGTTATAGAATTACAGACATTGAAGTTAAATGCTTTTGCTAATAGAAATGATTATAAAGTATAAGAATTGGCCCAGGATGACACCTGAATGTCGGCCTGCCTCACTGAATTTTGGCTCTTCCATTTGGTAATTGTGTACTGAACTTCTCTGAGCAAAGTTATTTATCTTCTCTGGACCTCCATTTTTTTTTTTAAAGATTTATTTATTTATTTATGCAAGCACTGGGTGCAGTCAGAAGCGCGGGAGGGTGAGAGAATTCACCAGAGCCAGAGCGGGGAACAGAGCAGGCAGACCAATGAAGTACACTGCTGAGGGGAAAAGTGGGCACGGCAGGAGAGGTCTGCGTGCCATGTGGGATCCTCACCAGCGGCCAGAGATAGAACCGGTGCTGCAGAGGCTGCGGGCAGCTTCGCAGTCCAGCGCTCAACCGCTGTACCACCCAGGGAGGCCATGGACCTCCCTGTTTTTACCAGTGATATAGAGATCAAGAGTCTCCATCTCGGGCCTCCTGGGTGGCGCAGCGGTAGAGCGCTGGGTTGCGAAGCTGCCCGCAGCCTCTGCAGCACTGGTTCAATCCCCGGTTGCTCCCCGGCTACCGGAGGAGGGTCCCACATGGCGCGTAGACCTCTCCTGCCGCCCACTACTCCCCTCAGCAGTGAACTTCGGTCCTTCTGCCTGCTCTGCTCCCCGCTCTGGCTCTGGTGAATTCTCTCACCCTCCCATGCTTCTGACTGTACCCAGTGCTTGTATAAATAAATACATGCTTAAAAAATAATAAATAAAAAAAAATAAACGGGCCTTCTTTAAAAAAAAAAGAGTCTCCATCTCAAAAGGATTTGGGAAGATTGAATTTGTGAAATATAATGAAAGATTAGAACAACTCTGAAAAATAGTAATGGTCAGTAAACATTAGCTCCTATTATTATTTGCACATTATTGGTGCTCACTGAATATCTATTGATTGATTACCAGTTAGTGCTGCCCAATTTTTATTGGAGTATCTTAAAAAATAAAGGCAATCTTTTTGGGGGGCGTGGTTTAGAGCCTTGCTTGTACTATATACTGTTCTGCTAGATAATGCTTTTTTCTGAAACAGGTGTGTGGTAGATAAACACAAAATTGTCCTGGATGTTAAAAGGCAAAATTAAATCACAAACTGCATTTTCACAACTCAGTGTGAAAATAGATTCTCATAATTAACCAAAGACACTGCGTGCATTGTGAGGGGCAGTGCTACATTTGTGATTAGCATATAAGCAGAGAGACTACTGTCCTAAAGCTCAGGACATTTTGAAACTGAAACCCGATTCCATAGTCTGTGACAATGCACAGTGGTTGATGAGTTAGTTCTAGAGGCTTCTGAATTTTAATGATGCTGGAGATGATATTGTGTGTCCTTCAGCTTGTTAGAGTGACACCAGCACTCCATAAATCATAATACCTGTGTATTGTAAAATCAATAGCAAAATGCTATCTCAGCGCTAACCCTTAATAAGTTTTTCTGTGCTCTAACAGCTTAAACTTTGCCGTAATACCATTGGACCTGTAGGTTAGGATCAGAGCATGCTTAATTTGTTTTGTAATAGAGACTTTTCACTAATGAAGGACCGATTAGTTAAGCTTTGGTTGCCACTCTGGTGATCAGTTGGCAGAACAGCCTCTGCAATTAAACTCGTGTATCTCTGTCCTGAAGCAAAAAAGGCAGGCTTAAACAGTCAATAAATGTTAATCCAGTCACAACCTGTCTCTGCCTTTGAAGGTTGCCCATGAGGGTTTTTTTCCCCCACATCACATTTTTTTCATCTTGTTTTAAATGTGGTGGTCCCCATGGAGTGGGGATGTGGCAGACATGACCTCCCACAGTTCTGTAATAAGATCTGGCATGCTAACAACATTGTCTACAGATCTGTCATCTATAGGTCTGTCTGTCCCTCCTTGCCCCCCATCTCCTTGTCTCTTTATCCAAGGTTGAATCATAAATGAGCAACTGAAGCACATCAGAGCTCCAGAAAAAACTGGGTAAATATGTATGCAAAAAGAAGAGTGTGCTTTTGTGTCGCTGGGACATACATTATGGTCTCTCTCCCTTCCACTGCATGCATATGGTGAAGAGGGTGTGGCAAAGCCTTTTCTTTATTTGCTTTCAATGCAGCAAATGTGAGTTGTAATCAAATGATGATGAGCACTAGGAAGCAAAACCTCAGGGCAGAGCCAACAAGCAAAGTGGAACTTGAAAATAAATTCCAGCACAGTGGGAGAGGCTAGAGGAAAGAAAAAGAACAAAATAACTGGAAAGTCTGTGCTCTCAAACAAAAATACCAGATATTTCCCTATTGATCTTTATTGCTCTCTTACATAAAAGTGAAGAGTAAAGACTGACAGCCAGAAGGGAAAGTAGCTAAGATAGACTCACTCACAGAATTCTAGGTGAAGGAAAGAGAGTGGCCTGAAGATGGAAATTTCTTGGATCAAGAACCACATTCCTTGGGACTCCAGTAGCACTTACATCTTTCTTCTAAGTAGGAGCTTGCGTTCCACAGGGTTCCATTTACTTTATATAATTTAGCCTATGTGCTGATTGAAGAATTCACAATTGTGGGGCAAGGAGATGCTAATTAGAGTGAGTAGATAAGGACACTGAGAGTTAGTTTTTTAGTCGTCACTGGTATGGGTGGCAGTACTGAAAAAAATGATACAATGAATAAATGCTAATCAAATAGGGAGGTTTAGAATTTATCTTGCCTGAACCCAAGTTTTATAGAATTGCTGTTTGGTTGGCACTTTATTTAGCATACTAGATAGATAAAATTTTGTCATTAAAATAAGGTAAATTATTACTCAATAGAGTATTAACTTAGTCCAGTTATGCTTTTCAAGCTTTCTGAAGCTTTCTTTTTTCATGGGTATTGTTCTTGAAATGCCAAAACCTCAATAAGATTTGGACCAGGTAGGGATTAATCATGTCTCTGTGAATTCATTTTTTTTTTTTGAAGATTTTTATTTATTTATTTATACAAGCACTGGGTACAATCAGAAGCGCGGGAGAGTGAGAGAACTTACCAAAGCCAGAGTGGGGAGCAGAGCAGGCAGACTGATGAAGTACACTGTTGAGGGGAGCAGCAGGAGGCAGGAGAGGTCTGTGCGCCATGTGGGATCCTCGTCAGGCGGCTGGGGATCAAACCTGTGCTGCAGAGGCTGCGGGCAGCTTCACAACCCAGCGCTCAACTGCTGCGCCACCGGGGAGGCCCTGTGAATTCATTTATTTTAAAAGAATCCCCAGCAATTTCTTTGCAATTCATTGGTTTTTCAGAGAGAGGAGTGTCAAAGCAATGCTACAGAATATATGCAAATATATCAACCCTGCCTAACAAAGGGAGACACTTTCAGTTATTCAATTACTCAGTCAACAGATATTTATTGGGTGTCTATTATGTCTACTACATGCTCCTCATCAAACCAGGTACAGAAGAAACTGAAAAATAAGATAAGTGTGGTCAGCCTGTGCCCTAGGTCCTTTGCTCATGTGGGGAAATGCAATATATGTAAAGAAATACATTTAAAATAACAAAAAATCAAATGCAAATATATTGATTATGAGCACTGAAGGCAAAAAATAATTAGCATCACTCAAGTAATTTATGACTCTAATGGACACTGAGCCACGTGCTGCAAGCCTTAAGTCATTCAATTAATGGCATCTTTTTGAGCTTTCATTCTGTAGAAAGCACTGTTTTCAGATACTATGGATAATTGTCAAGAAGGTTAAAGACATGTAGCTCTCAAACTTTTTAGGTTTGTTTTTCTCAAAGATGTAAGATGAAATGTATATATATATATATATATATATATATATATGTGTGTGTGTGTGTGTGTATCTATATATATGTCTATATGAACACATATCAAAAAACTGTAATCAGTTAAAGAGATATAATATGTATGTTTAGACCTCATTTCCCCATTATACATTATAGTTGTTTTGCTGAACTGTCAGTTGTAAGTGGAATCATTTGCAATGTATGATTTAAAAGAATCTTGCTGTGATTTCTTTTACTAAGCAGAGGAGCACCTTTTTAATGTGGATAGATTATTATAAATTTTCTGTCCTTCAAGTCTGAATTTTGATAGGTTGGAGTTTCCTGAACAGGGATAGACGGACAGATTTGTGCATTTGTATCTATAAAGTCTCCTGGTGAGTCTGAGCAGCCAAAGAGACAGGAAATGCAAGTAGACTCTGCCAGCAAATTTTTAGACAGAACCAACTCTGTAGCCAGTGGTCAGTGAGGGCTGCCTTCTCCTAGACGTTGCATATTCTGGACACTACTGGTCACATGCCAAGGACAGTCATTCTGAGTTAACACTAGGAAGTAAGCAGGAATGGAGAGAAGGAAATCAATGTCATCATCAGTGTTGTTTAACATTTCTTTGTTAAGTTTTGCAGCCTAACAAATATTTTACAACTCTTTTGTTCCCTAGTCTGGTTCACCAAAGAAACAAATCCGGAAGGAAAGGAGCTCTGTTCTCAAGCTTCTGGGAGGGAACTTACTGTTCTCTTTAACCAATTAAAGGCCATTAAAAGCTTGTGGTTTCCCCATAAGACTCTAATGGAAATAGACAGAAGCAAGGACATTCCTAACGGAGGTGCCCCTTGCTTCTTGCATTTATGTGTGGATGTGCATAAATATCTTCCCTGTGATGACGCTTGTAACTGCACAGAAGAATGGTGTGTGTTGAAATGGAAAGGTTGGTAGCAAGAGAAGGGCCTTCTCGGAAGGCTCACCTTTTGGCCTCACCTCCAGCCTCTTCCACCCAGGACAGCATTGCACTGGACCAAAAGCCAGTCCTCTGGCATATGGGTGGCTCCTAATCCCTCCTAGTCATTCTTCCCAGAGTATATACTATGAAGGGACACAAGGAGGTCTCATGGGACATTGGTCTCCAAAGAAGCAAATACATATTCATTAGGTAAGTATAGTTTAGTGGCAGCTTGCAAAGAAACATAAATGCATCTTAGAAGTTAAGCAGACAAAGTGGGGGCAACGTACCTCAGGAAACTGAGACCAGTTTCAACTGCCCATGAAAACACTCACATGATATTCTTTGATGATGCAGAAATTTGCATTTAATTTTCAATTGTGTAAATGTGGCTTGGTAGTTTCCTTGGAAAGGACCCCTTGCATTTCGCTGGTAGAGTCTGATTCTTCGTCCCGTTAGGGTGGCTGTGAGAGTGGAGTATACTGGGATTCTAATACATTGGAAATTATGCTCCACGCTCACTCTTCTCTGTAAGATCAGAATGTTCTACCAATAGCAAACAAAGCTGGTGTAAGAGTTTCTGTGAGTAGGAACTGAGGAAATCACCAGGCAGTAGTTCCATGGTAAAATAAGTTAAGAAAGGACATGAAAGTGAACTGGACAGTAAATTTTAATAAACAGAGTGTACATTTTGAGGTCTGACACATTGCATTTAAATATCTGATTCACACTTAATTTTGTGACTCTGGGTAAACTTATCTCCTGGAGCCTTATTTTGGATCTCCTGGATCACTGTGAATTTATGTTGAAAATACAAAGCTCCTAGAACTATGACAGCACAACCGTCACTGCTCTGACATATTGATGCCCCCATTCTTTTACTTTCTTTTTGTTTTTGGCTACATTAAAATACTCATGATGTTTTAACCTTTAAAGATAAAATTTCTACAGATAGAGCAGACGTATACTTAGCAAGGATAAAGTAAGCAAAACTCAAACTAAGGAGATAATGTTTAATGCTATTTGTACATAGGATGTGCTGCAGTGACTATGTGAAATTTGTGCCTTCTCCATGTCCTCTTGCCAAATATAGAAAATGAAACTGTCATTTATAAGCATTAATGGGTAATGTAAAATGCTGATGTATTACAATGCTTTGCTTTCAGTAAGTCCTGCTAATGTTTAAAATTTTATTCCACAATATGATGATGGCTAACGTGCACCAATCATGAAAAACCATTAATGTTCCAATAATTGAAGGCATGTACACTCTTTATTTCCAAATTGATTTGAGCCAGGATAAATCCTAGACCCACAATTATGAAACAAAACTAGTGTGTGGCAAGTAATAGTTTCTCCTAAGCCCCAATAATTCAAATATTTTAATTAAAATATACACTGCCCTACTCTTGATGCCTGGAAAGTGCATTTATTTTTTCCTTTTTATTTTTAAACAAAGCAAGGAGCTGAAAACATCAGAAATAATGAAAGCAACTTTTTTTTTTTTTACTGCTCTGTTCTTACAAGAACTGATTTTTAATGAAATTTAGTTTAAAACAAAAAATCTTGTTCCTGTGTTGAACCTTTTTGCGGGGCGCATTCCAGCCTGGGGCTATCTTTTATTGGTCAAGTTATAAACCCTAGAAAAGGGGGTTTTATAGTGGAAATGCTGACAGAACCCGCATAGTGCTACTGGGTGCCTCTCTAATTAGTCTGAAATCCTGAAAGCTGAATTCCATAATATGTGGCCTGTACTGTAGCAAGATTACAGTGTGGGCCAAACCCCCAAACTTAACTGGGCATTTCATGTGCAATCAGGGCTTCATATAGACTATGGCGGAGCCTTTTACAGTTGTAAAATGCTTGTACTTTTAAGCAAGAGAAATCTTTATTGGTCCTCTTACTTATTTAAATGTTAAATAGGGCTGTTTGGATATTTTTTGATAATCTAAGGGTCCGTAGCATGCATACCCCACTTTGCAGACAATGAGCTTCCAATCCGGACCTGAACAGTCGAATTTCTAGGGATTCATTTTAGCATTTATTTAAATGTTTTCTATAAATCATCTTTATTTGTGCTCAAGTATTTGGTGCTAATGTTGACCCAGAAACATCCTGCCAGGGCTCTGAAGTGAGTAAA
Source organism: Talpa europaea (assembly GCF_964194135.1). Taxonomy (NCBI): domain Eukaryota; kingdom Metazoa; phylum Chordata; class Mammalia; order Eulipotyphla; family Talpidae; genus Talpa; species Talpa europaea. The sequence goes on from NC_140073.1 coordinate 112,423,958, forward strand.
CAACTGGACTCATGTATCTTTGTATGCCTGTAGGTTCCTAGGTTTGGCGCACCCCTCTGCCTGCCCCCATCCCGACTTGCCTTGTCTAGATCCTCTGTTTGCTTGGAGTGAGTACAGGCCTCCTATGGCTGGTACAGGCCTGATACAACTGATTTCTCTTGCAGCTGGAAAGCCTACTCGAAAGAGCTCTCAGCTACACTGCCTGGGTCTGGATTCAGATTGGCCCTTACCTCCACAGGGCTGTCCCTAAGAAAAAAATTTCCAGATTCAGTGAAAAGGGGAGAGTATGTTAGGTCCCTGGCTTGGGTAATAGCACTCCCCTGCCCCCTACCTGGCCTGGATCTCGATTTCCCTCTTATTTTGTCTTCATCTTTTGTTTGGTTAGGTGTCCATTTCCTAAGGTGTTCTGTCAAGTTCAAGAGGCTCAGGGACACACACTGAACCAGGTGTCTAAAGCTATCAGTGAGTGTCCAAGAGGTGCAAGCCCAAAGTAAAAAACCCAGATCACCAGATAATATCCTGAACCACAACCCTGGCCCCTTTATGGTGAAGACTCTGTGGGCACAGTGTTGGCCCTATGAAAGCTGTTAGAGAAACTTTTAATGAAACCGTGGCAACCAGACTGCCTTTATTCTGGAACTTGCCATCTCTTGGCACAGTATTTTTTGTGTTCAGGGCATATAGGATAAATAGAAAACAGTTACAAGCTTCTATCACAAGGAAAAAATTGTAATTTTGATTGGGAACAAAGCGGATAGTATGTTTACATTCTGCTGACATGAGTTCTGGTATGATTTTCAAAATAAATTATGTATTAATTATAAGCACATAACTAAAAGTAAATTATGTACTGTTTAGATATATTTCTAAGTTGAAGATTTCTGAGAAGAAAAACCTTTCAAAAAATTTTTAAATTTGATCAGCAAAAAATGTTGTTCGCCTTTTGTTCTTTTTCTATTTTCCTTCTTCTGGGTGAGAGCTACTTCTAGAGTGACCCAATGATTAGCCTCATTATATTGTGATGAATATAATTTCACAAACTATTCATCTTGGATTTTTCCAGGTCCATTTTGATGACAAATATTTTGCTAACTGTAGACCATGTGTTAAACCAAGTATACTACTTTAGGGTTTGGAAAATATAATAAATAATATAAAAGATAATTCAGTTCTCTAGGATTAGCTGATTGGACTTATAACAAGGTACTGAGACTCCATGAAAGGCGATAGAACATTGGTACCTGGATAGAATCAATCTTAGTAAGGAAGCTACAGGTGGAAATAGTTTCTTCACAAACAAGATGAACAGAGCTTCATCAGCTGATCCTTAAGTTTGCATGGATAATAAAACTCAAAGATAGTCAGGCACTTTTGAAGATTATTAGAAGGTAGAACTCATCCTAGAAGATATCAAAGCTTCTTATGAAACTATAGTGATTAAGACATTGGGTATAGGTTAAAAGACATATCAATAGGCCAAGGAAAGAGAACAAAAAGCTTAGAAATTGACATATGGACAGAGTCATAGTTGGCATGAGATTTCAGTGACATCATAATTTTTAAACTGTTGCTTGGATAAATGGATATACAGGTAAAAATGTAGATTTCTAGTAACAAATACAAAAGTACATTTCAGATGTGTGAAAAGGAAAAATGTAAATTTTTAGCATTAAGTATGGAAAATATCTATACAAAGTTGGATAGGGAAGGATTTGTTAAATGAAAAGCCTAAAGTGTTTGGGAGAGACTGATGAATTAGATTTAATGAAATGTAAACTGAGAAATGAACTGTGGACCAGGAGCTATTTGCAATATATATAAAACTAATAGAAGATAAACTGTGAGTATGTGCACACATACTTAGGCCTACTTATTTATAAATACTGATAGTCTAAATCATCAATTCATTTGGAGAGAATCTGGCATATTTAATATTAATGGTAGATATTAAATTCAATTTTTTAATATCCCATAATATAGCACTTTCTAATATAGGTATATATGGCACAGAAGCTTTTGTCCATGTATATAGTGGGATGTGTAAAACTATTCAGTGCGGTGTTAAAATGGTAAAAAATTGGAACAACATAAATGTTTTCAATTATGAAATAGAAAAACAAATTGTAAAATCATAAGATGGAACAATACTACACAGTGATTACAATGAATGAATTAGATTTTACCTTTATCTCCATAAGTACATTCAAAAACCATAGACTTGATTGAAAAAAGTGATTTGCGAAGGATATGCACAATATGTATGTGCTTTGAAACTCTTAGTAACAGTTGTTAAAATTCACTAGATGCTTATATTTTGTCATGAGCACATATATATGTTAAAAAATATAGGGAGAAAGTTATGAAGGATATAGTACATCTTTTAGATCATGGTTTCTTATGCAGAGCAGTTAAATCTACATAGCTTTATAAGTTTTTTAAGAATTTCTATTTCTGTCTTAGGTCTCAGCCCCTTAATATTTTTTATTACATGTATGATTTACAATGTACACAGGTTTCTAGCAGAGTAGAACATAAATATTTGTGCAATCATTTCACACAAAATATTTTGAAATACCTTTATCAATTATATATAAAGAACTTTCAATATCAGTAAATCATTTTCTTCAATGTCACTTAACTATGATTCTTTTTGTTAGATTTTTTGTAATATTTAAAAAATATATTTTCTAATTATATATGATAAGTGTTCATTGTGGAAAACATGAAAAATAAAAAAGGGATTTTTAAATAACTAATCCTACTACCACCGGAAGAAAATCAAGATTAATAGTTTCATGTGTGTATCCTCCAGGGTTTGTTCATTTACAATATATTAACTATAATTCTAATTTTGGAAAAACTTAAAAACTAATACACATGGTTTTGCCTTTTTAACTTAACATTTTAGCATAACTAGTTCTTCATGTCATTAAATATTCTAAAAAACTTAAATTTTAATGGTTGTACAGTTTTCATCATATAGATTGATCATAGTTGCTAAATCAGGCCTATATTGTTGGACATTGATGATATATTCAATTTGTCACTATCATAAAGGGCACTGTAATAAACAGTTTTATATAGAAATTGTGGTAAGCCTTGGTTATTATGCCCTTTTGATAGACTCTGGGTCAAAGGATAAGAATTTCTTAAGGCGCTTACTATATATTGCCAAACTGCTTTCCAGAAAGAATCAGACAGTATTTTACACTTACACATAAGTGCTATAAAAGACATTAAAAGTTTTATTTTCATATAATCCAAGTGGGCATATTAATTCCTGGAATGACTCTGTCCCAAGTTTGATAGAAGAATCCATGCTTATAATTTAATTTGCTTTGAAATCCATGGATAAAAGTAGTTCTTGTAAGGATAAATGCTTTCATAATTGATCCATTAGTCATCTAATGATAAATGTCCTTTTAAAGCACACTGGAAACTAAAAGAGAAAAAAATTGAATGTTTCTTTTGTGGTTAAAAAAACCCATCTGACTAAATCTGGAAATACTATAAATTTATATGTAAATTATTAAGGGTGCCTCAAAAAATAGAGAAAAAAATAAACTTGGAAGAGGAAAAGATTCAATGTTTTTTAAATAATACGGACCATAATTGGAGCTTATTTATAAAACATTTTCATTATTAAAACCAAAACATATGGTTGTTTTTCATGAGAGTTGGCAAGTGTTTTTATTGCTTTATAAAAAATTATTGAATTATGCTCTATAAATCTAATCGGCATATAGATTTTTAATGGTATATATTCTCTTTCATTAACTTAGAGCTGTTTTCCATAAATACCAAATAGTGGTTAAACCTCAAAATGAGGGGATCCAAGGTTAAATCTAGGTTTTTAAAATTCAGACAAATCAGATTTTGAAATATAATTTTAGAATGTCTTCTAGGTCCTTTAGGATTTTCATGGAAGGTCCATCTGGGTGATTTCTAAAGGAATGCTTTTATTCCAGCTTCCACTTTGAAGTATAAATGCTATACAAGTGAAACAAAGAATTGGGGATATTAAGTAGTGTAAAGTTTCAGAAGTCAATAAAGGTCAGAGTTCTCTGGCCACAAAAATGGGTCATGTTTACTATGCTCGTTCTTTTTAATACCCAAACAGATATGAGATTTCACAGATAATTGTTGCCAGTCTCAATCAAAGAAGGAAGGGTCTCATGGAGATAAAGTTCAAAAATGTCACAATTGCTTCTAGATTGTGAAAATGGTAAATAGTATATAGTTAAAGCTTGGGATTCATTTCCAAATAGCTCTGAAGGTTTTGTCTACAAAAACAGTTTTCATCTGTGCAACTTATTGCCTTTCCTGAATGGACTCAGAGCCCCTTCAGAGTCAATGACAGCTGCACACCAGGCCTCTTTGGGGGCACAGCTGGGGTAGGAATGCTCGTATTCTAGGGACATAAGCAGTGGTAGGGAAGGGAAACATGGTTATTCTCTTAGAGCTGCCAGGCCCTGGAGGATCAGTGGGTATCACAAATGTTCCAGGGGGTAAAACTAAGGATATGGTAAGTTATTGAGTTTAAATTGTGATGTCTTTGCTTGTTGAGAGAGTAAGAGAGAGAGAGAGGAAAGAAAGAAAGAAAAACAAGTTGTATGCAGACCCAAAGAGAAAAGTTTACCTGTTGAATCTACATCCAGAATATACTGAACGGTAGTAGAGTAGATCAGTAAACCCAGATTTCTTTACTTTTGTTTTATTCAGGAACAAATTATAACTGTTTCATTTGGATAAAGATTCATGAATAAGTATATATGTGCCAAACTATGTGCTAGTGAGACAAAGTGGTTAGAGCCACAGCTTTCTGAATGTACAGTCTTTATTTAGGGGGCTTGAGGCACAGGGAAAAATGAGAGCAATGGGAAGATGGCAGCTTTTTTGGAAACCGACAATGCCTTCGGAACTCACTAAGCTCAAGCTCTCTAAGTGTTTTGGGGTCAGTGGACTTACCCTATTGGCCCACCCTATTGCCTTCTGTCTCCAGAAGTCAAACCCAACACTTCCTTAGTAGAGTTACAGTGACTTTAGTGCCAGGAAAACGTGGGGAGCATAAAGCTTAAAAGTCAAGTATTTTGGCACTTGAGCCAATTTCAGGTGCTTCACTACTGTCCTAACTAGAAACCTTGTGCAAATGACTTAAAAACTATGGGCCAAATTTCCTGTCTCTAAAAGGAGGTATCCATCTCTTAATGTGGTGGCAAGGACTAAAGGATTGATGCGTGGGAGTATGTAGGGCACAAATATCAGATTTCCTTGGATCTAAGATATCTTCAGTTGGTCAAGTAACAGGCGACAAAAGAAGAACATTAAAGACAAACATCAAAATAAAACCCACTAATAACATGCATTTATGCTAAATTTGCAACTTTGCTTTCTCCATACTGAGAAAAAGTACCTTTTGATATTTGGCTCTTAAAGACAATCTCTCATTATCCATGAGTCAATCACACCAACCTCTCTTAATTTTGGCAATTCTAAAATATAATCCGCTAGATTCAGCAACTTCTGTGCTTTTAGTTATGTTGACAAGTACAAGCCAAGCATTCTTCTGTGTTCCTTATAACTTTTTCTTTCAGTGCTGCATCATAATCTAAACTTTTTGAGGATGTTTTCTGGACAATTAAGAATACATACTTAAATAAAGTTCATCCACTTGTGCTATCAATGCAAATAACTTAGTTAAGGTGATAATCAGATAAACAGACACTTCAGCAAGGTTAGTCTCACATATTCCATGTACTAAGACTGTGTATCTAAAAGTCAGCAGTTTTCTTTTGACATCAATTGTAAAATTCTCCCCATTGCTGAAACATTAAAATGTGCCTCTTAACATCAAGGAAATGATCAGGTAGGGAAGGGGAGAGAAGGCCATTTAGGTAGATGAGGCAGCATATACAATAACACCAAGACTGGGGCATGGAATAGTTCAGTTTGAGGGGAGTGTAGCATGTCTGAAAAATCAGAATGAATCAGGAGCTCAGAAACATTTGTTAGAACACTTTTGCCACATCTAGTAATTTGGCTTTGAGAAGTCAAGAAAGGTTTTCTATCAAAGAAGTGACACCCTCTGGGCTTAGAAAATACATACTGTGTTGGATACTTGAGTGAAGAGCAGTAGTTATGTGGATATGGTAAAGGTTTCAATGAAATGATAGACTTTTAAGAGGGATAATCAATGATTTGGTGACCACTGGGTGGGATATTCTACTGATTAGTTAGGCAGAGCCATCTAGTAGGATTTCTTAAAGCAAGAGTGGGACAAAATAAGCCAATACTTTTCAGAGTTATAATAATAGTATCTCTCTCTCTCTTTTTTTTTAGTGTGCCTAGTACCAAGAGAATAGAATTCTATCTTATGCATATTTCTTGCAAGCAAGCAGTGATGGTTGTTGTTAAGGTCGTGGTCACAGATGGGGACTCTGGATGAGAGAGCTTATCCACAGAGTGAAGGAACATGGGCACCAAGTCTCTGTCTTCTTCCATCTGTTAGTATGTTTGGCAGGGAAGCTTTAGGACAGGCACTCAAAATTAGGGAAGCAAAAGTAAGTAGTAAGTTTTAGTGAGGAATAAATCAACATACACAAAGATGTGGAGTTGTAGCACTTAAGATAGGGTTAAAACTTTTAGGAGTTAAACTTACTCTTGACTCCTAAGGTACCAAGCACAACTGAAGGGGAGCCCCCTCGTTTGTTAAACCCGCCCTGCTGATGGGTGCCAGGTACATTTTGTCTCTGTCCCCACTGAACAAAGCTCTGATTGTGGTTCCCTAAAGCCCTTCAGCCCATGGGCCTGCCCTAACCTCAGTGCAAGTCCGGTGTGGGTAGGGGCCAGGCTTTTTCCTTTTATCTGGCTGCAGAATCCTAAATGGACCAATCAGATGTGTAGGTTTGATCTAATGGACAAATCAGGTTAAACTTGCATCGGTGTCAAAGGGGGATACTTGTGTTCAGTTTTTTTTTTAAAGGTTTATTTATTTATTTATACAAGCACTGGATGCAGTCAGAGGCGGGGGAGGGTGAGAGAATTCACGAGAGCCAGAGCGGAGAGTAGAACAGGCAGAGTGACGAAGTACACTGCTGACGGGAGCAGCGGGAGGCAGGAGAGGTCTGCGTGCCATGTGGGACCCTCACCGGTGGCCGGGGATTGAACTGGCGCTGCAGAGGCTGTGGGCAGCTTTGCAACCCAGTGCTCAACCACTGCGCCATGGAGGAGGCCCTTGTGTTCAGTTTTGAAGACCAATCAGTGTGGGATTGAAAATGGACCAGCATGGGATTTAAAATGGGCTTGAAAATGGATTAATTTGATTGGAGCTTCACCAGCACCAATCAAACAGCTGGGATTGGAGCCTCTCTCCATCCCCCTTCCCCTTTGGATCCTAGTGTTCAACTAAGAAACCCAACCTCAGAATAGGCCACTGTTGCAACTTCTGGTTGGAGCTCTGTGAGTGCCAATAAACTAAAATGGGCAGATCATGTTTGAAAGGCAGGAACCCTGAATAGTACATAAGAAGCCCAACCTCAATATAAATCAAGTTGGATACACTGATGTGGTTGACATGCACCAATCACAAAGCTGGAATTGTAAATGGACCAATCTGATTGGAACTTCCATGGATACCAATTAACTAAAAAGGACCAGACAGATCTGGAAGGTGGACACCTGAAGAGTATATAAGTCAGGTTCCTACCAGCTTAAAAAGAAAGTTGGAGGGGGAAGACTTGAAAAACAGTTGAAGAGGCAGTTAGATTAATCTGGAAGACCTTTGTGGCACTGTAACACTGAACCCTGCCCTCTGACACAACACCTTCAAAGACTTAACCTTGGACACTCCCTCTGACATTACCTGCTGAATGTCACCACTGGCTCTGTAACACTGCTTCCTGCCTCAGACAACCCTGGTGCTATTGCCTTTGGTGCTGTCCAGTCTCATGTCCAGTGCTGCCTGGCCCTGCCCAGTCTTTGGATTGCTGTTGCTAATTGCTGTGGTTCCACTTCATGGACAGTATTGCAGAGACCTTTGAGACCTTTGACCTTCAACCAATTATTGCTTCTGGCCCTGCTTCTAACACTTTCCTGTCACCCAACTTCTCTCTCTCTCCTTTGTAAATAAACTGTTGTCATTGAACCCTGAGCCAGAGTCATGCCCTGCAATTGCAGTTGTAGGCACATGGGTGAGAACCCACCAGCTGTGACATTTTGACTCCCCTAGGCCTTGCCCTGTTTCACAACTATGAAATATAAATGCAGTTATCTAAATAAGCCACTAGGCTGTTAAAAAACACCCAGATGAGGATCCCATGAAGCATAGATGTAGCCTTTCTAAAAACTCACCTCATTGTAAGCATGATGGTAGCCCTGTGCTATCCTAGTCTAACCACCCAGTAAGTGTGTTGAGTGTAGCCAGAGAATCTAGCAGGAAGGAACAGGCTTCATTGGCCTTGCTTTGTGATTGTAGCCATATTTCAATAGTAGAAATACTTCACTTTCCATCATTCTGATAGTCTACATTCCAAATCCAGTTGTCATGATGAATGAGAATTTGTTACCTGGTATGTAAAGATTCATGTAAAGTCACCCCGAGTAGCAATAAGGACAAATGAATTTGTTTTTTTTCCTGAGTTTTATAACTGCTTGAAACCACAGAGCTCTTATGGTAGTGTTGGATTGGGAAGCATCTAATATTAAAGAAATACGTAAGTGTAATGAACATTGACATACAAAGCTTCTGAAATTTATTCATAACAAGAAACCATGATGAGTTCTAATTTTACTCTTTGCTAAGCCATTTGTTCTTTGTTTTTGAAATATAAACCAATGACACAATCATAAATATAGAGGTTTTATAAAGATGTAGACCTCAAAGCCCAGAAATACAAGGTGGTAACATTTGAAGAAACAATACTGAAATTGTAACTTTTCTATATGAAGAAGAGACAGTGGGGTGAGAGAGAAAATAGGTTAGAGAATTTAACAAGAGGCTGAACAACAGAATTTTTATAAAAACAAACAAACAAAAAACAACCTATATTCATTGTAATAGATATAGCCATATAGCTCCTAAAAGAATCAAATTAGAGAATGTTTATGGAAGTGCACCTAAGCACCAGAAGCACTAGGCAAATATGTAATTATTTATATTATGGTTTTATTTTACAAAAAGAAAGAAAAACTTTATAACTAATATACTGTGCATGAGGTGTGTTCCAGTCACACACGGTCTAGGATCTTAGAATGATCATCCATTTTCTAAGGGAATTTTTAGCTCTTTGTTATTTTGTTGTTTATGCATGTCTTACTATTGCTTCTTCTATCATATATTCTGGAGAAAGAGAAAGAAAAACATACAATTATGGCATGGAGTTGATGTGAGAAATATTTTAAAGATGAAAAAGGAAAAAGTAGTAAGATGAGAAGAGGGGAAAAAGTTGGGAACAAAAATTTAAAATTCAAGAACTATCGCTCAATGAACTCAATCAACAAATATTTGTTAAATGGCAGTTAAACACCAAGTATTGCTAGGGTCTGGGCATCCAGAAATATAAAGATAAGGAAATTAAACCTTTATTGTCTTGAATGCCTTGAAGGAAAATGATGCTTATCTGAAGCAGAAAAAATTGATGGTGATTGGCTTACGATATCTTGACTAATGTTTTCTTGTGGAGGGGATTCTTTCACTTTCATGCATAACATCAAGGCACTCAGAGGTTCTGTTCTCACAGGAGATGTGATATGTTGGGTCACTGGTCAAATGGTTGATCATGTGTCAGTAGCAGTACTTAGGTGTAATTTTATAGGCTTTTTTCTCTATCCTGTCAAAAATACACAGTATTGAGAAATACACAACATCATTTATTTTGAAAAATGGACAACTCTATCCTAGTCAATGAACTGAAGGAGTGGCATCTGGAATTTAATAGTGGCTTACTGGAGGACGAGGAGATATGACAGAAGTCATTCATTTATGGAAACCACACAACAAATGGGGAGCGGAAAGCTGCTGTCATTGGTCTGGGCTTGTGAAACATACTTACCACAGCCAAGTGGCACTGATAACTGCCGAGGACTGCATACCTGGCAATTGATCTATAAATTCAGAAAAGGTTTTATTCCACAAAATGTGAACATCAAATGTTGGCAAGTTCCTGTTTGGGTAGCTGAATTTTAGAAAAGCAACTACCTGGGGCAAAATGTAGCTATGCAAAATGATACAGAGGGAGAATGTGTCTGTCTTGGGAATGGTTGGATGGTTGGATTCCAAGAGGTCACAATGTAACATTTAATAAATTGGTGGATTTACATGGCCCAGAAACTGATCTTCAGTTTTATAAGCTTAAAAACTTTGAATTTTATTGGTACACCAAGAGTAGATCTCAGGACTGAGTTCATGCACCCAAGCTCATGAGACTGATGTGTAAAAATATAACTTCCATTTACTGTTTTTATTGATACTGGGAATGTGTCCATCCCTGGTATAAATCTACTTCACATCTGGAAGATACACTCAACTTTTCTCTATAGGCAGTCAAACCATAATCGGAAAGTGGTTGGTGAGTGTTGACTCAAAATAAAAGGCATTCAAGAAATAAGCTGTTTAATTAGATCAGATTAATGTGACTTGATTCATAAGCTTACAATATTAGTTGCCCAAGAGTTTCGAAAATCCAAAGTCTATCTCCTAAATGTCTCCTGCCATTTAAGTTTTGTTTCTGAGACAGGGCTATTTAAGTTTTGTTTCTGAGAAATTTTGCTTTCTTTGCTTTCAGTATTAATCAAAACCCCTTTGATTTAAAAAATAGGAGGTGGGAAATAAAATAGATATGGAGGGTTTCATAGCAATCTGATAAAATGTTTTAAAGGAAAAACTTTTAGTATACCCTGGAAAATGCTTGAGGAACTGTTGTGTCATTTGGAGGTGATTGTATTAACCCAATTCCCTTGAATCACACTCTGCACATACAGGTCATGTGGCCACTAGTAAATGGATTAGGCAGTGGGGGTCTAGCTTGCTATCAAGCTCCATTGTGATCAGTATGGAACCGTCAACACATGTGTGCCCCACGTGAACGTATGTTCAGTTAGGAAGACACGTGCTCTAGTGACTAAAAACAAAACAAAACAACACAAGCAAACAAAAACACACCCAAACTAAAATTGAGAGGGAAAAGACTATGTAATTAAGAGTCTGCACCAATTAACAAAAGGTTAGGAGCGTCAGGAGAAAAAATGTCTTCCAAGGTGCTATTCTTTAGTTTTTAGCTGAACATCTCTGGTACTCTTTTCATCCTTTGTTCCACCTCTATCCCAGCAGTTCAGAGTCCTAAACTTGGTGGAAAACATTTGCCTCCTCCATGCAGATCAGTACACTAACTAAGGGAAGCTGCTATGTGAAAATGGCTGAAATTAGAACAGTGAACAGTGAGGAGGAAAATAAAACAAACCCGAAAGAGTTCCAGGAAGAGAGTTGAGACTTCCCTCATGCGTGTTCAACAAGAAGCCCTTAAGTAGGCCTTCCAGGTACCACAAAGAAGTTAGCCAGCATATTATTCCTAATGAATGCTGGCACAGCACCATGGCTTAGGAGTACTCAGCTCCTGCAGTTGAGAGTGAGCTAAATTTGCCCAAATGCTAAACAGGCCCTATTGTTATTATGTATATGAAGCTTTGGGGTTTGAAATTTCCCTTCCAGAAGCATATTTTATTGCATTATCTCCGCAAAAGAACCCAGCTTTGCTCTTTCTTGGACAGCCTGTCTTCTGCAGTTTGAATACAAGGGTTGCTGCCTCAGAGGATGATATCAAGCAGAGCAGATAAAGTGGATAGAAATGAAACAGGAGGTCAAGATGAATCACAGAATGAATGAGTATAGGTGAGGGAATGATTTGCTCCTATTAATTATATATAACCTGATAATGATAAGAAGTGGGAGGAGCAGGGGAAGAAAATGTTCTTATGCATTTATTATTTATCTTCCTTCTCTCCCTCCCTCCCATACCCTCCGCTCTCTGTCCTCTCTTTCTCTCCGTCATTCTTTCTTTTCTTTCCATAAGGGACAGGCCCTTGTGGAAGTGTTAAATTGAATTTTAACTCCTTAGTAAAAACTAGATATGGAAAATTCAAAGTTCATAGGAGACTTGTTGAAAAGGTGTCTCTTGAAGTGTGTAAAAGACCTTTGCTTCCCAAATTCCCTACTGACATCAACAGAACTGCTATTCTCGCAAAGCAAGCTTTGAGTCATTTCAACAACTCTGTTTTCTTTAGCTCCTAATTTCAATCAACCCATCTCCAATTCCTATTGAAATTTCATTTCTTTAATTTGACCTTTCCTGTTCATTTCCTCTGGCCTAATTATCTCATCTAGAAAATTACTACAATTGTAATTGAGTCGGTTCAGTGGTAACTGCTTCCGGTTTCTTGATCTTTATATTTACCCTAATATCAACCTCAAACATTACTTTTATTGCACCACTTTTCTAAAATAGCTTTTCTTCACCTTTTACTACACATATAAACTTCTCAGTCTAAGTGTCTCTGCTAATTAGTATTTCACCATATTCAAAGTTAACAGGTACTACAACAAGTCAACTTAAATGCTTGATGGACCCCAAGTAAGATGCATTTCCGAAATTGGGAAGTAAGATCATGAAGAATCATAAATAGGATAAAAAAGTCAAATATCAAAATATGTTTAGTAACTTTGGAAATCAACCTGATGCAACTATAAAGAGAATTTCAAATATATTATCATTGATAAGATTGGAATATCTTCCCTAAATACTTCAATCTAATATGGAATAAAGACTAAATAAGAAGCAATCTTATAATGTAACATGAGACAACATAGTGATAGACTGGTAACCTGGAAAACAGGCATAAAGCAGAAAGAATGATTCCAGATCTCTGATTCTACATGCAGCTCCATGTGCCTAGACTGTCTCATCTGAACCTGGGATATGGTTAGTGTTTTGGTATAGGGGTGAAATATCCCTCAAGGACATTCAGTTCCCTTTGCTTTCATTCTGAGCAAACAACCTGACTTTATGTAAGTAAAATCACCAGAGATGTATTATTGTTGTGTTGGCAATACCACACTGACAAAAAGAAGTCGTGGAGCAGGATATACAATGCAGGATGCTGCTGAGAGAGCAAGATTCTGGCTTTTTATTGATCAAATAATCATACGGCATCAATATGTGGGGTAGGAGAACAAAGGGAAAGGATGGGTGAAAACTGAAAAGGTGCTTATCTCACCTAAGGCTTCAGGGGGCAGTGAGTCTGCTGCCATGTATTGATGATCTGGTATTGTATTGGAAATCATACCCCAGACTCCCACTGATGGTTCCAGTCTTATCAACAAGGTATTCCACTGATCAGTCTCTGGGATGTAAGGTCATGCACCAGTCAACACCCCTGGGTATTCCCAGTCATACTACGTGATGCATACCCATTTTCCCAGCATGATCCAGCATCCTGCTCTTGTTTAATTTGAAAGGAGCCTTGTAGGGTCTGGTAGACTACATTCTTATAGGTCAGATAACTAACTGACTGGGCTGTTCTGACCTTGTACTGGAGGACGGAATTGCATGTTACTAAGATGATGGCTGATCAGACCATTTAAGTCTAGCAGACCCAAATATCATGAACTGGGAGACAGTATATTGATTTTGGCTGGAAGTGCACAGTCGTGAACCTGGGGAAAGAGCACCTGCTTTTTGCAGTCCCTCTCAGTAGGAAGTGCACTAGAAGGGTTGGGGTTAGAATTAGGGTTGGGGTTGGATTTAGCATGAATGGAGCGCTTGCATATTGATCAACCATAGGTGAAGTAAGAACATTACATTTATGGAGTTGAAACTGAAAATGCTGACCTCAAGACTAACTCTTGGTCCAGAAAGACCACACACTTCTAGGCCAAGCAATATTTATGGACAAAATCCTTCCTAAGGGCCTTTTATATTGGTTCTAAATATTTGTAGCCATAAAAAAAATCTGCAGAACTAATTACAAATGCAGGCTTTGACCCCTCATCCCCCTGGGATTCTGAGATGGTTTATGGTTTTTACTTTGAGAAACACTGTTCTTATGTTGTTTGATATCTTTCTGTTTAGAAATCTCTTTTCTGAGGCTATCACTTTACATGTGACTTGTGTGAATTTGTTCTAGCTGAGGAATGGCAGGTGTGAGACAAGGATTCTGCAGCCCTCTCCTACTGGGTTCATGGCAGACACCTTTTATTTGAGTCCAACACTTTTCTACTGGGTCCTAGAAAGATCCCAGAATCCTCTTCGATATGTTCCCAAAAGTTACTACCAATTAATAGCTTTTGGCATGGGGTCAATTTTGCCTTCCTTATTTTAGATCAGTGATTCTCATATCTGGCTGCTTGAGAGGGAAACTTACTCTCTGTCCTTGGCACCCAGTAGGCACCTGGCATATTGTCTGGTACAGAGTAGATTTTCAGTATATCTTCTCTTTCTCTTCACATGAGTTAGAGAAGATTCTCAAGATCTCCTAGTCCTTGGCCTGAAACTGAGAAAGTATTTAAAATAAAAGAAAACAAAACAAAACTGTTAAGTCCTTCTAGTGTACGTCTCTTGGTGTGATTCTGGTCATCCCCAGAATGATTGAAAAGTGAGCCCCCATCCTGTTTGGGACAATGACCTCCAGGCCAGAGGGATATCTTTGCTCTTAGAGACACTGTCACTTCAGCCTTTAAACCTACAGTAGGATATATGTAACAGGTAATGGCGGACTGGAGCTTATTAAGGGCCAAGCCACCAAAACAAACGCTGTAGTCCTCAGCAGTGGATTTTTCACCTATCTTTTCTTTCGAAGCATGGGAAAGTTCTTTTGTGAGTATATGTTGTTCCTTTTTGTTGATAATCATTTAGAACTGTAAGTATAGTGGAAGATTTGGTTTTTGAATATGGAGACTTTCTGTGATTATAAATGTCAGAATTTAGTAAATAAAACCATAAGCTTATTATTATTTTTGAAAAAGCCCAATTTCTGTGAAATAAATGTATTCCTATAATAAGAAACTGGAACTTGCTAAACAAAACCACACACCTCATTTCATATGTCAGACAACATTTACAAATGTGGCAGATGATCTATCATGCCTGATGTATTAAGGGATTCTGATTAATTGTGGTGAATGTGCACAGCAATGGAAATACTGTAAACGTCATCTAAACTTTATCTTTGCTCCTCTCCCAAGCATCCTCAGAAGATGCTGCTACTGAGATGCTGGATCTGCCCTTTACCCTTATGCCTCTCCTTGCCTTCTGCCTACATTTCGTTTGTTTCACTCTTATGTCCATTGTCTGCTGTTTGTATGTCTTAATGAATCAGCTATCTGTAGTACATTGAAATGACTGGCAAGTCATCTTGTGCTGTCATAGTGCTAGGACACAAAAGGTAAACCTGGCAACTATTTCATGAATTATTTATTAGTTTTTAGTGGTTTTCATGGGTTAAGAGCTAGAAAGTGGCCGCAAACATCCAAAGCAGAATGACAGAGATTTCTTTCATGATGACTCATGATGAAAAGCAATGTTCCATTTGAAATCCATTGATATCAAATACATTTTTATACCTAATGCACACACGACTCAAAATTGTCTTCATCCATTAAAGCGGAAGTAAAATTTCCTCCAAGAATCTCAGTCAGAGGCCATATCCTCATTCCCCATCTATAAATATTGTCTGTGCACAATGACCATAATTCTACTTGGGAATAGAACTACTTTCCTTATTTCAGTTCAGCATAATTTAATACATTTTGGAAGTTCACATGGCCAATCTTTTCTTAAAAGACAAACCATCAAGCAATACAACAAAATAACTTATTTATTTATGTATACAAGAACTGGGGTACAGACCAGAGGTGTGAGGGGTGAGAGGATTCATCAGAGACAGAGCAGGGAGCAGAACAGGCAGACTGACTGAAATACATTACTGAGGGGAGCAATGGATGAATCAAGAGAGGTCTGCTGCACCATATGGGTAGCTCCCTGGCCCGGGATGGAGCTCTTGTTGCAGTGGCTGTGGGTAACTTCATAGGTTGCGTCTTAACCCCTTGCGCCACCAGGGAGGCCCTCCTAGTCCTTCTAATACCAGGTTTAGTTTGTTTTCAACCTCACTATAACTTTTAAGAGGAACTCAAAAGGAGTAGAATGAGTGTATTATTCAAAATATTTTGAAATGAAATTTGTTTTGTAGGATCAAAGAATCGTGACATTTTAGAATTGCTAGTGACCTCAAGAAATCTGGCAATTCAATCCCCTCACTTTGTAAATATGGAAACTAAAACTCAGTTAAGAAATCTGTTGGATGAGCCACAGCTTATTGGTGTCATACTCTGAACTACATGGCCTCTTCACCCTCATTCCCTAAACATAATTGAAAAAGTACTTAGAATTTATTCCTTTTTACCATCACTGGTTAAACATCACACATTTAGAAGGCAGAACTCAAGTTCAGTTCCTCTCACACATGAAGTATTCAAGCTGGAAATTTCTTGACTGCCAGAATTTTAAAAATTGCAATTAAGTAAAAAAAATATACAAAACATTCAGGACAGCACTTGACAAATAGTAGATGCTCAATAAAGATATTTTTCTCCCTCTTTCTGCTTCAGTTCCAGTTCAGACATTTGACATTTAATTATTCTTTTCCGCAGTTGTACATTTAAAACAATATTATTGGAGCTGTAAATGTATCCTCTTCTCCCTGGTAATATTCTTTTGAAGACCCTTTATAATAGACAAAAACAAGTAGGTCTTGGATTCACAGGTTTTGAGCAAGATTCTCCGAGACCCTATGGCACAGGGGTGTTAGTTATTCTTGTAGTTGAGAGGCTGGGTTATAATTTGTGTTGAAGCTACAAGGGATTCAGCAGCAGGTTTTGTACATAACAGGGAGTTTCTGGATCTTGTTAGCTTAGGGCAAAAAGTCATGCTTTGGAGCAGTTACCCCAGCAGGAGGAGAAAAGATGATGGTTGGTAATTACAGCAGTTTTGCACTGTTGAGCAGATGCTCTTGCAGATAGATTTTGGCTGGCATTTACGAAATATCACTGGTGATTCTCACAATAGTGTCAGAGTTGCTACAGTGGTGGGAACTGCAGGTCTGTAAAACATTGTGAGAAGGAGGATGAGGGAACTGGATAGCTGTCTGGAAGTCAAAAAGCATCTCTTAGAGAGGGCTATATGGAGATTTGCTTGGAGATGGTAGATTTGCTGGACTGAATGATCAGATCTAATATGTATCTGATCACTTATTTTGCCATTTAACTTTGAGAATAATTTGGTAGCCTGTCTGTGTTTGAAAAAAGTAGATTATTTCATTTTAAAGTAAGGAACAATTGAGAAAAGCGCATGAGGGAGCTGAACTTTGATTAGAACATAAAATTAAGTAGCAAGATCAAAACATCTAGTGGATAGTGGAAAAGAATAACCAAAGGGGTTTTAGCAAGAAATGCTAGCAGATGACTAGAAATTCTGGCACTCTTCAAATCAGACCCAACCTGGGACAGTCACCAGTGAGATACTACTGAAAAGGTCGCAGCCAAGTGCTTATTTTTCTCCTCTTTGCTGAAAACTCATTCCAATTTTATCCTGTTCATTTCTTTTATTCTGGCATAAATTGTCTTTTCTCTATTCTCTGGTATCTGTAAGTATCCTTCCATCACTAGATCTTGTACCTTCATTTACTAAGTAACTTATAAAGTCTCTGTATACGTGGTAATGAGAATATTCTGTAGTTTATGCCTTTAAACATTGTCACATTGTAGTCATGGGCTCTTCTAGATAAACAAATCAAAGAAGAAAGGAGAGAGGGAAAAAGAAAAGGGGAGAGGGAATGAAAATATCTAGGGCAACACAGTATAGGAGGGTAGTTGGGTAACTATGGAGGTGCAGCATTTCACATGTACTAGTGCTAATAACCACTTGAGGGGTTAGTAAATGGATAAATGAAATGAAACAGAAAAGTCACTTTGGAGCCTTTAGTTACCTGTTATAGTTTTATCAAAAGAATCCTCTTCTACAGAGTAGTCTGTGCTTTGGTGTGTGCAGTTTGGGAAATAGATGAACAATAATTTTGTGAAGAAAATATTTGATCTCAGGACTGATTGGTCACAGCAGAAAGCAAGCCACATTGCCCAACTCTGTGGCTCTAAAGAGCCTTCTGAGTGCTCCTTCCTCACACTCTTGGTTTACTACCAGCTCACACCTGACTTTTGTGAGTTGTGAGTTACTTTCACCTTGCTTACAACTTTGCTTTCACTCATCGGTTTGTCTTTTCTTTTTAAAAGTATCTCTGTTTCTATTACTCTAAGAATGACATCACTGGTAGTTACTGTACTATGTTGTAGTGGCTACATAGAATATTCAGATGTATCAGTGACCCACAGTTTTGACCATTCAAGTTTTTTCAGTATATTGTAATTATAAACTATGCCTCCATGAGCAGATTTTTAGCTAAATCATTGTCATACCCATGATTATTTCCTTAAAAATATTTCATAAAAGTAGAATTACTAGGTCGAAGTGCTAGATGAATCTTAAATGGCAGTCTCCAAGCGCAATGATGAGTGATGGGAGAGAGGTTTAGGAAATGTCAGGATTTAATGGTATTCTCCCCCCAAATGTCATCTAGCCCAGGGTAATTTTAGGCAAAATATTCAAGTGGGAAGCAGGTTTTTTTGCCCATTGCTTTCAAGCATCTTTTTGTCTTCTATTTTCTTTCTTCAAAAACCCATTTTCTTCTTTCCTAAGCACTCTGTATTTTAAGTTATAAAGTTATGAAACTTATTCTCGAGAAGGATACAAAAAATTCATTTATGTTAAGATCTAAGTGACTGAGAAGGCATTATTTATGATGTTAGGAACTGAACTTCTATTTTGGTAAGTCAGAAGGATGGACGTCTATGTATGGGGTTGAAACAGCCACTGAAGTGTTAACAAAAGAAGTCTTCCAGAGGCCCTGACCTCATATGCTTGGGCAGATGTTCAGTCCTGGTCAGGAGGCCACCCCCTCATGTATGATATCATGAGTATGTTTAGTATTTGTCCTTAATGATTATTTCCATGTGATGGGGTACAACCAATGATTACAGTAAAGGGATCTCGTTTAATTCTGGTTCTTAGAAAAGAGCTACTATCATTAAAAATGACAGCCCCAGAAACTGGTTTTTGAAACCAACATAGGAAATTCTTGCTACCTCAGGATAATTATTAATGAGAAAAGGGTACTTAATATATGGCTACTTAAGATGACAGATCAGATTTCATAGTATATCAGTTTCTCATAAAATATGAGAAACTCTAGCTTCAAAGTAAAGTCAAAATGATAATTGCAGCTCTATACGAATTCTAAAAACAAAGGACCAATCATTAGTTGGTTTTTTTTCTTTTTGGTATATTTTTTCTTAATGACTTTGTGACAGTATGACTTGGCATCCTTTATGGCATGTTTGACCTTTTCAGTACAAATGTGAAGTTGGTTATTTTCAAAAAATAGAGTTTCACCCAATTTTCCTCTTTTATTCGTTGCTACTTACATCATTGTCTTTTGAAATGCGTTTGGCATCAATGCTCAGCTGGTCTAAGTTAGCCGGATCCTCGTTTGTCAATCAGTGGCTTTGCTTGGTGATTTGAGCAGTTTCAGGCTAATGTTGAGAGGGCACATTTTTTAAAAAGTCAGTACATTAGAGAATATATTCATATCCTGCGGACTTTCACTTTCCTGCCTCAGCTTATAGCTGTAAGCATTCAAGTAATTAAGGCTTGGTTGAATATCAGTCTTTAGTCTCAATTTCTTGGAAGACATTAGGCAGTAGGATATTTGTGCTGAAGAATACAGGGCTTCCCTTCCCTTCATGGTATGTAAAGTGAGGGCAAGACGGCATTTTAATGTCTTCAAAGTCAGCAAAGCCAAATCTGGGCATAAGTTCTCTCTGAATTTGTGCTCACCCTCAGACTTGGCTTCCACCCTCTCCATTGTGAACAAGTCCTTATTTTGGAGTGTTGCTGCTGCCCGCAAGTGGGAATTTGACCATTCAGAAAAATAGTGTCTTTGCCCTGGCCTATACCATAATAAACTGAATGACAGAAAAACAAATGTCACTTATTATAACATCGAGGTTTACTGTTTAAGTGATTAACTAAGAATCATTTGTATGATTAAATGCTGGAAAATAATTTGCTTTCCCTATGAACCTATAGCTTAGATCTCATTACACAGAAGTGCTGCATATTAGTTGAAGCAAATTAACATTCAAACACTTTCTGGAGTGGCTGCTAATCACAGGCTGTTAATTACTGTCATTACATTAGGCTGCAGTAGAGACTACCCGAAGAATCATTCTCATGATCTTGGTATTTGAAAGTGATCTTCACCAATAAAAACACATGTCAGACATACAGAAATTGCAAATTGCTGAAAGTGCTGACGGGGTTGAAAATTCCGCTGACTATAAGTACCCATCGAGTGATGGATGCATTCTTGACACAGTTTCAGTGTTTGGACTTAGGAAATAATGAGTATCAATGTCCTAGCAAGGGAATATGCAAAGATGAAGAAGCCCTTTTGTATCCTTAATTAAGGAAAGTAGTAGCAGAACTCGTTCACAGATAAGTGACTGTACATAATAATCATGTATTTATGTAAGGGACTGCTATGCTATATTACTGTAGTGGCAATTAGATTTTCACAAAGTCATTTTAATAAAAGGCGTACTTACATAATAAATAAACAAAACCGCTCATTTTCATGGCAGCCTCTCTAATTATACACTGGCTTAAAATAAAATGTTCTGCAATGCTAAGTTAAACATATAGACTCTAACTGCCTTCCACAATATGCCCCAATTCTTTTTTCACCCCACAGTCTCAGCCACCCCAGGAACTCTGCTAAAGAGGGAAAAGAGTATTGGTGCATTTTGCTTGTTCTGCCTAAGGAGGAATCATTTGAGGATTGAGAGGTCAAGTCTTCTGGATTCTACTGACCTGACTTCCTGTATTGTCCAGAAAGTTTTCTGCCCACCCTGTGGCTGCCAATAATTGGCATCACTCTAATGACAGTATGTGAACTCAGGTGCCCAGCAAACATGTAGGTTTTAGGCAATTCAATTTATTAGCCACACACGGAGGGAGCCCAAGGCACAAACCTTGGAAGGCTCATTTTTTTGCCTTCTAATTTTGGTTTATTAGTCTTTCCTTCATTCAACAAATATGTATCAAGTATTCCCTTTGTGGGAAATGAACCATTTATCATGAGAATTCTAAGAATTAGATATGTATCTTGCCTTTAAAGGACTTACAGTTTGGTGTAGGCAGTCATCTATCAGTGTAAGCCTGTGGTCCCAGCAGCAGAGTGAGTGATTTAAATGTATCTGGAAATCCTCTCTGATCCTGTAACTGTAGGCCACCACAGGGGACTAGCCCTACCACCTCTGACTGTGGTTACACCAGTACCAAAGGAATCCCTGTCCTTAAGTTCACAGATAGGACACTGTCTTCTAAGGACTAATTAAGAAACGTCTACAGCTAGATGTTCCTTCCTCCTTCCTTCATTCTTTCCTTTATCTCTCTTTCCTTCTCCCCCTCCCTCCCTCCTTCTCTCCCTCCCTCCCTTCTTATTTATTCAGTGTTTTCTATGTGTTGGCTTCTGGGCATTTGAAAATGAACATGATACATATAATCCCTCAATCTAGTGAACTTGCAATCTAGTGGGGACTACAGATAAGTAGACAGGCACTTCTAATCCATGTGTCCTCTGGTAGAGTATATCTACCATACAATGAGAATTCATGACAAGGACGCACAGACTTGAAGTGGCAGGCTGGCATTTATGGGAAGATGAACAATGAACAATGAGGGTTTGATGCGGGTAGGATGGGGCGGGTGTTCTAGTATGGCGTGTTGGAAGGACACAATGAAGTTTGATATGACTAGTTTAAAGAAAGCAAGGAGATGGGACCAATGAAGGCTGATACTGGAAAAGTAGGGCTTATAAATATTAGGAAGAATTTAAGATTTATCCTAAGTATAACCTAAGGGAAGCAACTGTTGTTTTAAAATAGGGAGTGGCATGATCAAGTTGGGGGTTAAAAAGATTATTCTGGATTTTTCTGGAGGATGAATTCTAAAGGGGCAAAACTGATGGCAGAGAGAGCAGTTTGGATGCTATTGCAGTGGTGTGTGTGACTTGGGTATGGTGGTAGCAATATACATGGGGCTTCATTAGTAGGTGTGTATATATTGTGATGTGTGCATAAGTGCATTGTGTGTACATGCATGTAGGGTGGATTGGTCAGTTGTGGGAAAGGAAGAAGACAAGGAAGACCCTCAGGTTTTGGGGAAGATGGAGTTCTTATTCCCAGAATGAGGACCATGACAGGTTTTGTGGGGAGGAGGGGTTGTGATGAGTTTGGTTTTGACTATTGATCGTGATGTCTACTTTAAGGACTTCCAAGTGGAAATGTCCAGTAAATAGTTGGGTATGGAAGTCTGGGACCCAGAAGAAAGAACCAGTGTGAAGAATAGTCCTTGCCAATGTCCTTTGTGCTTATTTGCTTTTAGTTGCTTGGTTTTGCTACATTTCATCAACAGAGGCAGAGATTAAAGTCAGTGTTTTACTCAACAGTTTCTCTCCCAGCATGTGTGCATACCTTTTAATGATCTTGCTTTATGTATTATTAAATATAGGAAATTGTGCTCAGATATCATAAGCTTAATTTAAACTGACAGAAGCAAAAGGCATTATAAATTGAAGTTGCTATGCTTCCCTTTAATGCCTTTTAAGTTTCCTTTTATTAAAAGGAAATTTAAAAGAAGAAGTGTTTGCGTTCTTTTCCAGCAGTTGTATTTCTGGAATCTATCCAGTGTTGAGGCAAGTTCTTGACATAGTGTTGAAAGGGAGACTATAATAGACACAAATCAGCTTGGGGTGGATTTATGATACATTTTCTCCTTTTGACAGGAGTGGTAACATGTTTAATCATAAGAAAACACTTCAAGGGACTTGCAAACCTGGACCAGACTGGGTTTTCAGTCTACAAAGGATCCCTTGGCATTCTGTTCATTACTTTCCCCACTGAAGGTGTGCTTAGTATACAACATGCCAAACGACTAATAGGGATTTTTAGCAAGACTAGTTTCCCTGGGGAAAAACTGGGAGTGTGAAGTTGGTAGGTGGAGTCACCAAGATCTGCCTGCCAGTAAAAAAAGTGGAAGGGGTTTCTCCCCTCAGAGCAGTCCTATTAATATGCGAGACTCCAGACAATGACATCGCACAAATAAATTCATCCATGAACAGATTCCATTTCAAGATGGAGGCATCATCTTTTTATTACTAAGTCAAAGGGGAAGCCATGATGTCTGCTGGTTTAAGAGCTCACAGGCCCTTGGGCCAGAGCGCCCCCACCCCTAGAGTTACAAGCTACCATGGCATATACTCTCATTCAAGAGGAACATCCCAGCCAACTTTGGAGCATTTGGATGCTGTGTCTTCTCTTTCCCTTCCCAATAACCATTGGTAGTATCCATGGTAGGCACTGTACAGAGCTAAGCCAAGAGCTTGCTGAAGACTCAATTCCATGAACTCAGCAGTGTTCTCCACATGGGACCCACTCAGCCCCTCTGCTATGTGCAACACTCCTCCAACTCCCAGTGTTTTTCAGGAGGTGAAATCTGGCTGAAATTAATATTCAAATCAGCACATTCAACAGGACTCACATGATGACTGGCTGAAGTCTCTAGGGATTATTTTTGAAGAATTTCTCAGTGGTGGGGTCTGTGGACATTTAGGATATGACAGTATAAGGAAGGGCCCCATCCCCAGGAGTGAGAAGACAATTTTCTTCCTAGAGTTCCAAGTGCTGGGAGAAGATTTATAATTGTGAGGACACCTTGGGGATAGTCCCTAGCAAGCCTGGAGTTGGGGATATGTGGTAGATAATTTTGGGGGGAGAACAGGTGGAAAGATAAAGATTATCAATAGGTGGCAGATTCCAGCTGTGTTGCTGCTGGATTAAGTGGAGATTCCTCTATTTATACAAATTATGAATGAAAACGAATGGTAGATTTGAAGGTTTATGCTAATGCCAGGAGCCTCCTTTTCCTTCTATGGTTATGCTATCCTACTCATTACACAGCACCCAAAGAGCTGGTATTCACCCAGCTCTTTGGACCCAGATTGATCATTACCACATACTTTCCCCTAATGATGACTAAAATTTTCATCAACAGACCTCTTAACCAATGAAAACCATATAAACTAGGTCTCAAACATAATTATCTGTTAACCAAGAAGCAGACACCTATTTGAATGACAGGCTTTAATAAGGTTGTAAATATTAATGTGTCTTTACTTTACCCTAAACAGTACTGAAGCATGTGAACTTCAACACAACTGAAACAATTTATTAGATCAGAATTATTCTCTCTTATACAACTTAGAGTGACTAGTCAGTGTGTCCCTGAGTATGTTGTAAACAAATTTACATAACTTCTTCTAAATCTCAGTGCTTCAAACTCCCACATGCTGAGTATAACTAGAATGGAATTAAATATTTTTTGGTCTTTATATTCTTTTTTTTTTTAAGATTTATTTATTTCTATACAAGAACCGGGGTATAGGCCAGATGCGCGGGAGGGTGAGAGGATTCACCAGAGACAGAGCGGGGAACAGAACAGGCAGACTGATGAAATACACTGCTGAGGGTAGCAGCGGGCGAGACAGGAGAGGTCTGCTTCGCCGGCTGACCGGGATCAAACCCACGCTGCAGAGGCTGCAGACAGCTTCACAGTGCGGCACTCAACTGCCTGCGCCACCAGGGAGGCCCTGGTCTTTATATTCTAAGTTTCTTAACATCAGTCCTCCTCCCCCGAGTCTTACACAGTTTTTCAAGTAAGTCTGATGTTTGTGAGATATATGGCATCTCACACACTTGATCAATTCATATTGTCATATGTGCTTACCCTCTGGCCTCCAGGAGCACTAGCTGGCTCTGACTGCCTGAAAACTGTTGTTCTCCCGAAGTTGAGAGCCTCCTTCTGGGTTTCCAGTCCTCAACTTGTCCTTGGGCTATATTCCTGCCATGAAAAAGACTTCAGCAAAATAATGCCTCTTTCTTCTTTCACTCAAGCCTAACCATGGATGAAAAACCCTTTCCTTAACCTTCACCTTTCCCCACCCCACTTGCCAAGAACTTGCTTGTGGTGTGCATGAACATAAGCACAAGAGCACACACACACACACACACACACACACACACACCTGATAGACTGAATCATTGAACACGACTTCTCTGAAGGTTTTGAAATAATGGAATTGTGACTTCCTTCCATTATTCCAAAACCTTCAGAGGAGTCTTGTGTCTCTGTTACTTGGCAGTCACCATGTATGGACAGAGTGGAGCTGTGCAGTAAATGCCAGATGATTGTAGAACACAAATGGAAGAAAAGAGCAGTTTAATCCTGCCAGAGATGCTCCTATTTATGCTGAGAGTACAGCCTAGGGAAAATGCAAATTGTGATGGAAAAATGTGTGAAGCAAAACTCATTCTATTTTAGCTGAATGAAAAAGTCTAAATATATTACCAGATCTATTATCTAAGACTTCCTGAATGTTTTATATAATATACATTTCTAAAAAATAAAAGGTAAATGGCATAATAGATTTCATTTACTTTTTAATAACTTTTTATTTTGATATAGTTGCAATACTAGTACAATGAGCATTCATATATTCAAACAAAAAGTATATGGATGTTAATGTCCTTATCCATTTTCTTCCTTTTTTTCTCTATATAGATAAATACACCAAGATTATTTTCTGAATCATCTGACAGTAATTTGTGGACATTATGTCTCTTTACCCCTATATCCTTGTATTTCCTAAGAACAAGGACATTCTTTATAGATGCAGAGCATAATTAATTATCAGTATTAGGAAATTCAGCATTAAATACAATACTGTTATCTAATCACAGTCCACATGGAAATTTTGCTGGTTTCAACTACCCCCCTCCCCAGCTCAACACCCCAGGTTTCCATCCAGGATAACCAATTGCATTCAATTGTCACTTCTAACCTTAGGTTATTTTAATCTGCAACAGTGCCTCAGACTTATTTGTCTTTTACAGCCTTGAAATTTTGAGATGTACAGGCCAGCCATTTTGCAGAATGTCCTTACATTTGGATCTATCTGATGTGACCTCATGATTGGTTTCAATTTATACATCTTTGGCAGGGGTACCACAGAAGACTTAATATGTCCTTCTTAGTGAGTCATATCAAGAATCATAAGACAATATTTTTCCCCCACCCCCAGTATTGGTGATACCAATTTCAATAATTTGGTTAAGGTGGTCCTACCAGGTTTCCCTTTGTAAATTACTATTTTATCTTTGTAATTTATACACACTGTATAGGGAGATACTTCAAGATTGCTGAAATATCCTTTTTCTTAACATAATTTCACTCATTACTTTCAGCATTTTTGGTGATTCCTGTTCAAATCTATCATTGCTATGACTGTTGCAAATGGTTATTTTTAACTCAATTTTTTACATTTGTAAATATGGGTTTTACTGTAAGATGAACTTTTCCTACCCCCTTTTTTACTTCTCACTCATTAATTTATTCAAATCAATGTGAATTCTAGTCTCTCATAGAGTCTATTATTTTTGATCATTATTTATTTGGATGCTCAAATTGTCCCAGATTTGGCCATTTGGAACGCCTTCAGCTGGCTCTTTATCTTTTATGACATGTCTGCAATATATCTTGATCACTTCTTTATTTTCAGATCCCCCTAAACATTTTAAACTTATTTTGTATTTTCTTCACCCTAGTTATTTCTCTAAGAAATTCTCCAATTTCTTTTGGTGTGAAATGTTACTTAGTAACCAAAATATGTGTGTGTATGTATGTATATAATATTTTAAATACATAGGATACATAATAAATAATGTAACAATGTAATTCTTGTTACCTAAAAGTGTTATAGGTGTTGGAAGATTATGGGGAATTATGGCAGTAATCATAAATATGTGCCTACAAGATAGAGTCAGCTAGGCAGTACCCCATATGGGGGAGGTTAGATGTGGAGAAGGGGTGAAAAGTTGAAAGTCTGAAGATATTGTTGTTTTATCTGTTGAAGAAGTCCAGAAAGAGAAAAAATTTCAATAATTTCATAATGAACTCATTTTTATTCTTTTCTAGTTTATGGCATTGCTGAACTTACCAAAAGTTAAGCTTAATAATGCCCTAGGAAAAATGTGTTCCATATAAATAAGTAATATACAGAAGAAAATATAAAGCATTGACATATAAGGCAACACTCTGCACTTATTAATTTGTTTTATATGTGAAGAAACTAAGGTTCATGGAGATGGTGTAATTTGCTGGATATCAGATAGCTTAGTCCCAGAGACATGATTTACACCTAGTTTTGACATTTCTAAGTTCCCTTATTATGTTGCCTTGTCCAATTTGTCAACACTATTTAAGTAAATTTTTAAAAAGATGTATTTCTGAGGGTCCTTAACATAGGAACAAATCCTTTGAGAATTCATATTTTTTTTACCTATTTAACTCAATAGTCTATAATGTATCAACCATAGCTATTATTTCTAGAAAATATTCTATGTGTTTACATATATTAATTTACTAAACTTTCAACAAACTTTATGAAATGGCTATCATCATCATCGTCATCATCATCATCCATTTATAAATAAGAGAACTTGGCCATGAAGAAAGGTTATCAGTGGTGGAACTCAGTTTGAACTTGAGTATGGTGACTCTACATCTACATTTTAATTCATTGCTCTCTACTCGGACCCATTAAGTGGTGTGGGGATGTTATCAGTTTGCTGGCTCCCTGAGACATACCAATTGGCTATTCCTCATCTCACCTATGGCAACAAGCTTCTAGTGCTGGAACAAGCCATTTCTGTTTCCTGTACCATCAACTCTCAACTAACTAGGGAAATTAAGGAAGCAGTAGCAAGATAGCTTACAAGTAATAGGTACTACTTTGGAATCTACAGTGATATTCTTCCCAATATATTGCCTTTTAAATCCATTCCTAACAATAAGATCTACTTTTATCAAGGTGAAATAAGTTATAAATTTGTTGGTGGGATGTGAGATGGCAAATTAGTGTTAGGATGTTATTATACATTGACTGCCTAGTAGAAAGTGCACTTCTAGACAACCCAGACTTTACCATGTTAAAGAAATCCAACAAAGACCAAGTCATCTGACTATGGCAAGTAGGAGTCAGGAGATAGGCTAAGATGGTGGTTACAAATGTGGGTGCTGGATTAGGCCACCCATGTCTGAATCCTGGCTTCACCACTCCTTAGCTATGTGACTTTCAGCAAATTACTTAGCCTTTCCTTTTCTCAGTCAAGACATGTTGTACTGGGCCTCTCCGGTGGCGCAGCGGTTGAGCGCTGGGTTGCGAAGCTGCCCACAGCCTCTGCGGCACCGGTTCAATTCCCGGCTGCTCCCCGGCCACCAGAGGAGGGGCCCACATGGCGCGCAGACCTCTCCTGCCGCCCGCTGCTCCCCTCAGCAGTGTACTTCGGTCCTTCTGCCTGTTCTGCTCCCTGCTCTGGCTCTGGTGAATTCTCTCACCCTCCCGCGCTTCTGACTGTACCCAGTGCATGTATAAACAAAAACAAACAAATAAATAAATTAAAAAAAATGCCTCTATTAAAAAAATAAAAAAAACAAAAAAAATAATGTTTATAAAAAAAAAAAGACATGTTGTACCTTCATAACATTCCCCACTCATATTCTGCCATATATGGTATGTCATACTAGGGATTTGAGTGAGAATCTGGATACAGGAAGCTATGACTATGCAGATGTAAAAAATAACTAGGAACTTACTATACCCTCACTTCCTTCCTGCCTCTTCCCTCCACTCTGTATGTGAATGAAGAACTACTAATCTATGAAATACGTAGTAGTTATATTCTGTATATTGTTTATAATGCTAGCTAACATGTAATCAACACGTTCAATATTGTGTAATGGTTCAAACATCATACATGTTTGCTTTTTCAACCTGTGAACCTAATAGGTGTTTCTAATTGTTGGTGATTCAGGGACTTAGTCTCCTTCCAACTTATGGCTTCACCATCTTTAGTCTTGACATCTAAGTTCACTGGGCTTGTTCGCATCAAATTGATAGAAGGGGAAAGAACATGGAGGATGCATCTGAGGAGTTTTTATGAGTTTGACCTGAAAGGAGCTTGCATAACATTCTGTGGCCTGGAGCTGAGCCATATGGTCAGTCTTAAGTGCAAGTAAGGTTGAAAGATGTCATCCAGTTGTATGCCCAGTAAGAAAAGAAAATGGATCTGGTGAAGAGTTTGTTAGTATCTGCAATGAATTGCAGTAGCAAGATTAAGAAGAGAAGAAAAACAAAGCTTCTGACTTGCAATGCATGTTGTTGTAATTGTGAACAGCATAGTTCTGTACCTCTTTGTTCTGATCCCAGCCCTTTAGATTATACCTGCTGGTCAGTCATCCCCATCTGACTCTTGGACTGCCAAAACGAAATTACTATGGACATTTTCATCAAACAAATGTGACATTGTGTAAACTCTGCAAAAAGTTGATCTAATATTTGTGATAGTATATATTGTATAGATCAGCACATTAACATAATATTACCATTACCAGAATGTGCAGAGGCCATTGTGAAAATACTACTGCACAAACAACCCATTGAGAGAAGTTAAATTTTGCATATGCTAGTGAGCATAAAATACATGGTTGCATTTGACTCTAATATGTGTTAATTATGAAAATCAGCTCCAAGCAAAGAAAGTCATAATAATTAAAAAACATCTTTTCATCTTAAAAAAGCTTCCCTCAACAAAGTATTTATGCACTCTAATGAAACAAATAAAAATAGCTATGACAAAGCCTAAATAATAACCCCTATTAAAATAGTATATACAATCCATAATATGTAATTATGTTGCACTTAAATAGCAACAGACATAAAACAAATCCATTTAGTGAGTAGAAATGAAATAGATAATAGATTATGAATGTTGCTATCCCCTTTATTTTTTTTTAGTGTTTCTGATAAATATAAGTTGTGAAAAAAATACCACTTGGGCAAGATTCTCACTCCATTTTATACATTTAAATGTTTCAGAAGCTGAGATTCTGGCCACAAAACATCAAATAGGTTTGATATCATATGATCGTTCCAACCAACCATAGTAGCTGTTTAGAACGTCGCATAGAATTGTGAAACTCTTTGTCCAGACTCACTGAGGAAACAGTGCCTTGGTCATCAATTAGTGATGTCTGCCTAGGCATAGCAATTTGGAGTAGTGGCATTCTTGTCAAATGTTTTCAGTACGGTTAGATATACATAACATAGATTTGAGAAAAAAAGAATATAAAAGAAAAGGCCAAATTCATCCCTCCAATTTTAGGAACCAATAAGGGACAGCAGACAGATGCTAGAGTCAAAAGCAACATATAATGTATAAGGTTACATAAGCTGCTTTTTTGTTTGTTTGTTGTATTTCTATTATGTTCTTTGTCTATTAGTATTGTTCCCGCAGCTATCACAATGTAGCAGAGTCCTCAAAATGTAGCTATTTTCAATAACTTTAAGTTGCATACCTTAAATGCAACTTTGGTTTTCATAAATAAATGCAAAAACAATTTTTATAGGGAATGGTTATTCAATACCAAGAAAAAAAAAGAAATTCAAATATTCATTTGTTTAAAGTAAAGTATTGGCAAGCTGGAAGAAGTTTGCATATAAAAATCTAAAATAAATATAATTTCAAAAATGTTAAAAACTACCAGATTTTAATCCTAATTACATGGAAAATTCATAGGACAGAGCCAGGGGTAGTTTCATGCTTCTGGCATTCAGAGCAGACTTGCATCAAAAATTCTCACAGAAGGTTTCACTCTCCCCCTTATTACTTAGAAGAAAGAAGGCATGCATTTGTTCACTTTTTAAAATTGTTTACTTCTTGTATTTTTTTGTTTGGGGGCAATTTGAATTTAATCCTAAATAACCACTTCTTCTTGAACCCCTGACCTCCCACCTCCTTTCCTCAATGAATCATCTTTGCCTTGAGGAAAGCTCTTTGCTACAAGTAGTTTGACAAATTGCATTTATCTGCATTATCTCATGTTCCTAATATGTCTGCACATTCACTGACCCCAAGACTTTCCTCTCTAAAACAGAAGGTTTCCCTGGCATACAGCCTTACATATTCACTCTAATATGGAGCTCTTGCTGACCTTTCAGCTTAAGCTGTAGAAAGTTACTTTTCACTCGTTTGTTAAGTATTTCCATTTTAGCATGCTAACATATCCCCAGCTGCTTTATTTCTAAAAGGAAAAATAACTCCCCTTTCCCTCCCACTTGAACCTACATTTTAAACAAACTAGAACAGATTTAGAACATAGATATGGAGTAGTTTTTAATGCAATTTACTGAATAAGGGTGACTTTATTGTCACATATTTTGAATTCCCACTATTCTTTATTTTTATAGCTTCATGGTGACCTACAAAGTTCAAGTTCTGATTTTTCTCTTTCTCATAGCAGCTGAGTTATTCCTTTTCTTTTGGAGAGGGGAAGACCTGCATCATATCTCTTTTATTCAACTGTAAGAAGTGGTTTAAATGAATTTTAAATGTTCTTCACATGTGCAAATATAGATGATGACAATATAAGGAAAAGTTACTGATGATAAACTACATGGTTGGTAGATTTAAAATGTTCTGTAAAATTTTAATTTCATCCATCACCAGAATACCAGTCTTCTCCCCACATTGCCAGTCACCAAGCATAAAAAATTCTCAGACCCCTACTGAACATTTGAGAACTTAACTGCAGAAAATATGGAGGAATAAAACTCATCAGAGATCAGCCTAGAATGGACTTGTACAGCACCTTGGTCAGGCACTGGCCAACACTTCTTTATTGTCCTGTTTTGATTCTAACACACACACACACACACACAAATTATATAGATTCTACTCTCATTAATATATATCACACACATATTGTATATGCATACAATATATATCACAAAATATATCATGTATTAGAATATGTAGAATACATACACAAGTATGTATGCATATATGTATTAATCCATGTATATATTAGACTCAAAACAGGAGAATCAAGGAGAATTTGTGGCTATCAAAATTTTAGTGGTTAAGTGATTAGTAACAGCAGAAACTGAAAAAAGTCAATTGTAGACATGCTGTGGGGAGAAGATAGGTGTCTTTGGATGAGGTTAAAATTTCATAGAATATTTAAAATATATATTTAAATCTCATGTTTAATATATTCAAATCTAATATATATATAATTTTTGATTTTCTCTTCAAAGATTAATCAATTTCTATTGCCACCCCCTATTAAATCTGCTTTTGAATAATTGATTTTATTTAATTGCCTATTATTAACCAGTTTGTTTTTATTGATAATTTGATTTGCTACAGGAGTAGGGACCTCTGCAGGGCAAGAGGTGTAACCATCTGTAGAAGTGCTAAGGAGAGACCGATTGAAGAGCCAAGGATGAGCTAGAGATCAACCAGAAATTGGTCCGCAGTGAGATAAATAGCAGGCCTTTATCATCTCTGAGCACTTTCCAAACATACAAATCAATAACAATTAAAGCAGATTATGAAAAGGCAATACTGGGTAGTTAAATCTTTGGACTTGATTTAAACTGGGCTGAAGGCTTTCATATGGAAATTGACTCCATGGAGAGGGTTCAAAGTTTGTCAGAAAGGATAATTTAGGGCTGTAGTTGGGATAAGGCTTAGAAGCATAGCTAATAGCTTATCATAATCATAAACTGTATATACAGAGGCATATATGTTTTTTGGCAGATGAGGACTACTCTATACCAAAAATCAGCATAACCCGATGAACTTCATGTTGTTTATTGTAGTCTTTTTCAGGGTGTTATTTGCCCTTTCCTGCCCACCTGTAATATGATGGTTATTGCTGGCTCCTGGGAGAACTCTGGAACTGGAACTCAAAGGAAATTGTTGACTTCACAGAAAGTATCAGGGAAACTAAACAAATTAAACTAAACTAAAATGAATTACTTCTCTGGGCTGATATCCTGCAATAATGTTTGAGCAGCAGAATATAGATATACTACTATCCTATTATCTTGGCCAAATGGAAGGGCATTTCTCCAAAGATCATGCAAATCCCAATTTCCTGATGTTTTGTAACTTTTATATCTTTGGGAAAACCCATCTATCAGTGAAGGCAGTTAAGGTGAGAGAAAACAAAAGGACCTGGTAAATCTGTCTCTGGGTTGACAGAGTTAGGAGAGCCAAGGTGGTAGACATTGCTTGTAGAGAGAAGCTCAGAGGTTGGAGGAGACTGAGGTAGTTTCAAAGGTGAAAGGTCCATCAAATTTCATTAAATCATTCTGCTTGTCAGAACAGGGACGCTGGAGGCTACACAAGTGAAGGGCAGAATGGCCGTGGGCTTCTGGGGAGAGGCAGAGTCTTTATATAGCTTTGGGGTCCTTTCATCGCTAAACAGCTGATTAACAAATAGGGCACACCGAGGCACTGATGGGTTTGCTCCCCAACTCCCCAGCCATCCCTGACTAGGCCTCCATGTATCCTCCTTGCTTACTTTTATGGCTTAGTCAGCTTTATCCCACACACTGTTAAGTGCAGGGTCTTTCTGCAAAATTCTCTCGAACAGGGTTAGTCTATTCTGTCTGTGCATCTGTGGCAGCCAGTGTAGGAGCCATTTACTCCTACAGCCCTTAGAGCACTGCAAGGTCATTATCTGTGTAGACACCTGCTGTCCCCACCTGCTGGCCAGCTCCAGAATGGCAGCTGTCTGCCCCAACGCTTCACACACTCACTGCTGGGTTCAAAGTAGCTATTCTCTCCCTCCTAGACTTTCCCA
The DNA here is from genome assembly GCF_964194135.1 of Talpa europaea. Taxonomy (NCBI): domain Eukaryota; kingdom Metazoa; phylum Chordata; class Mammalia; order Eulipotyphla; family Talpidae; genus Talpa; species Talpa europaea. Next base: position 112,457,944 of record NC_140073.1, read on the forward strand.
TTTTAGGAACCGGGCACCCTGTCTTCTAGTCATTCAGGTCCTGAGCTCAGGAGTCATTCTGGATTCTTGTCTTTCTCTTTCCAACCTCATTCACGAATTCAAAATCATCTAGACCTGCAACATATAAACCAGTGGTTCCCGACTCTGAGAAATACTTGGGAGATTTAAAACCAAATACGGATGCTTTGACCTTACATCAAACTAATTAAATGTGGTGGTGAATGGTGAGGCCACCTTGGTATTAAAAATTCAAAACAAACAAAAACTCCTTAATGCTGATTTCTACTGAATCTGATGCATAGCCAGGGCCAGGAATCTGAATGCAGGTGCTATTTTGGGCATGTGATAAATTCCCAGCCCTCAGCCTGCCTTTGTCTCCCTCTTGCACTTCCCACCTGCTGACCTTACCTGCTCCCTCTGTGCTTTTTCAGTGCCTGTGAAGTACTTACTGAGAACTTACCCTGAACAAGACATAGTGCAAAACACTATGTTGGCTTGAGGAAGGGCTGGTTTCATACCCGTTAATGGGATGAGGAAATGGAAATTAGAGAGGTTAAGTAATTGTTCTGATAATAAAGAGTCAAATAGCCTAGCTGGAATTTAAACTCAGGTTTTCTCTCCTTTCTTGCAGTTTCTTTGCTTTACTGTGCAGACTCATCTAAGTCTGACCCACTTGGAGCTTCTAATATCCACTCCTAGTACCCATCTCTTTTCCAGACAGTTTGTCTTCCTCACATAATTAGCCCCAACTATTGCCCCCGACTTCTAGGACCCCTTTAATGTACATTTGGGTGTTCATTAAAATAATTTAGCACCAGCCTTTAAGATCTATAGCTGATGTTGCACAAAATGGGGACATCATCTTGGCATTACTCATTATGACCTCATAATTACTAACAAACTTCAAGTCATTTGCTCCAGATTTGATGTCTTTTTAGAGGCTATTCATGGGTTTTCCACAAAAGGAGCTCTTGAGAGAACCTGTTTACTTTGAATTTAGAGGTGTACCCTTCCACTCCCCCACTTGTGGGATGCCAACCTATGAGGTCAGTGAGAGAGGCCTTCCTTGGAGCTGCTGAAGCTTTTGCTTTCAGAAGTGACATGGTCTGTATGACCCCAATTTCTTTCCTAGATGGAGCTGCTTTTTGCTTTAAAAGTTGCTGCCTGCACTGAAAAAAGGTGAAGTGAATATGTGGAACTGATCTACAAAGAACTTTGCTCCTGGGTTCCCAAGGACACATGAATATCAAAATAAAATGAAGGCTGAAGTGTTCAACCCAAGTACATCCCTTTAAGGTGACACAGGTGACTTACTCTTCCACCTTCTGCTCCACCCAATCCCTTTGCCTTTGCCAGGTAGTCTCAAACATGTACTTCTCACTGATTGAAACCTTGCTCCTTCCAGCTCAGGCCCAACTCTGCTCCTTCCTTTTCTCTCTGGGAGGCTTATCTAGGGTGAATGTTTGCTCAGGAGCCTGTACTCTATTGATCATAGACTGTGTGAGCTATGGAGTCTGAACATAAAGAAGGTACTTTATTTATTTGTTTTTTAAGTTTTTTTTTGTTTTGTTTTGGTTTTTAGATTTATGTATTTATTTATTTATACAAGCTCTGGGTACAGTCAGAAGTGCGGGAGGGTGAGAGAATTCACCAGAGCCAGAGTGGGGAGCAGAGCAGGCAGAAGGACCAAAGTACACTGCTGAGGGGAGCAGCGGGCGGCAGGAGAGGTCTGCGTGCCATGTGGGACCCTCCTCTGGTGGCCGGGGAGCAGCCGGGGATCGAACTGGCACTGCAGAGGCTGCGGGCAGCTTCGCAACCCAGGGCTCAACCGCTGCGCCACCAGGGAGGCCCAAGAAGGTACTTTAAAAGTCCTGAATTGTGAGCTCAGTCTGTCACTTTAGGTCCCCACTGCAAAAAAACTGGTGCATCAGGGAGAATGAACATGCCAGCAAGGCCTTATAGCTTGTCTTCTTAAGGGCAGCATGAGAAAGAACTTATATAGATGGACTCTTAAGAGCTCCCATAGCTTCCTGCATCCGAACCTACTAGGCATTCAGCATTAGGGACTACCATTTTACAAATTTATATTAAATATTCTACATCAAAGTGAATTATTTGTAGCTAAGAATGGTACTCCTAGGGGGAGTGGGAATTGCATACATTGTGCAAAAATGAAAAATGATGCAAAAAATATATAAAATAAAATAAAATTAAAAAAGAATGGTACTCCTACACTATGCCATAGTCCCCACCATTCCTATTGCCTTCTGATGCCACTAATGAGCCCCAACTCTCCCCAAATTACCATGTATGCATAAGAGAGTCTTCATCCTGGCCCACTGCACTCATGGGCCTCTGCAACTAGGTATTGGCTCCTTGAGCACATAGGAACAGGGACTGGAGTTCACTTGTACAGATTTCCCCCCTCCAAGGCCTAGAACAGTGCCTAGAATGCAAAAATTGCTCAGTATAAGCATGTTGAATAATGAATGATGATTAAAAATGATAGGATATAATTCCTCTTGATCTTATCACTTAAGTTCTCTAAAAAGACCACTTTTCAGCTGCATTTTCAGACCTCTCTTGATTTACCAACTGTCTTTTTGCTCCAATTTGGAAATTAAACTTTCTTTTTAAAATTAGTTGTGAAAGGTATAAAGCACAAATAGCCTGGTAGAGGTAAAGCACTGAGTGATTTGGCTTCAAATAAGCATAAAAATCAGCTCTCCATTCTTCTTTTTAATACAAATTGAGAGTATTAGATAGCAAAAGTCACTGGGATTCTGGACTCAGGGAAGACATGATGAGGATGACATGATAGGAATTTATACAGTAAGAAGCTGACTATGTTCATCTTCACTAATATAGTAAAACAAGAATTGTGGACAGAGATATGTTTTCTATGTGCTAATGTGAAGGTCTCCATTTTGCAGGAATTATATTTGTGTGTCTCTGGATAACTTTAACCCTAATCTTTACTGCTAAAGTGTTTTATTATGGAAAGACAAACTAGATATGTAATGAAAATGATCTAGCCCTAGTACCTCTATTATTCACTGAATATTTAAGAAGCCAGTAAAATAAGAGCAAATTAAACACAAAGTAAGCAGAAAAAGTCAAAGCAAAAGTTACTGAAAAGACAACAGAAAAGAATAGAGGAAATCTATGAAACCAGAAAATGGTTTGGTGTATATAAACATAATTGACAAGTCTTTAGACAGTGAGAGGTAAGAGTAAGAAGGAAGACACAAATAGCCATTATCAAGAATTTTAGGGCCTCCCCTGGTGGTGCAGTGGTTGAGCGCTGGGCTGTGAGGCTGCCTGCATTCTCTGCAGCGCTAGTTTGATCCCCGGCTGCTGGCGAGGGTCACACACACACAAAAAAAAATAAAAGAATTTTACAGATATGAAAAGGATATTAATTTTACAGATATTAAAAGGACAGTAAGGGAGTGTAATGAAGAAAAACTTTATGCCTAAAAACTTGACAACTTGATTGACTAGGGCAAATGACTTGAAAGATACATAAAAGCTTATTGAGGAAGAACTAGATAACCTGAATAGTCCTGTACTTATTAAAAATTTATATATGTGGTTAGAAATTTCCCCACAAGGAAAAATCAAGGCCAAATGGTTTCACTGATGAATTCTACCCAAAATTTAAGGAACAGTTATAACATGGGCACAGGTTGAAAACATGCTGAGTGAAACAAACCAGTCACAAGGCAACATCCTATATGATTCCATTTGTATGAGATGTCCAGAACAGGCAACTCTATAGAGGCAGAATGTACATTGTCTTTCTGTTTAGAATTAGAGGTACCTAGCGGTAGAGGTGAGGGGGAGATTGAATAATGGCTAGAGGGTGCAGTGTTTCTTTTGGGGGCAATGAACATGTTTAAAATTTGAGTGTATAGAAGGTCTACAACTCTGTATACATTAAAGACCATTGAGCCATTAAATGAGTGACTTGTATGATATGTGAACTATAGCTCAACAAAATTTTTTAAAAGATTTATTTATTTATTTATTCATTCATTCATTTATTTATATAAGCACTGTGTACAGTCAGAAGCACGGGAGCGTGAGAGAATTCACCAGAGCCAGAGCGGGGAGCAGAGCAGGCAGAAGGACCAAAGTACACTGCTGAGGGGAGCAGCGGGTGGCAGGAGAGGTCTGCGTGCCATGTGGGACCCTCTTCTGGTGGCTGGGGAGCAGCCGGGAATTGAACCAGTGCTGCAGAGGCTGTGGGCAGCTTCGCAACCCAGCGCTCAACCGCTGAGCCACGGGGGAAACCCTCAATAAAACTTTTTTTATTAAAAAGTGGAGGGCCTCTCTGGTGGTGCAGTGGGTTGAACGCAGTGCTGTGAAGCTGTCTGCAGCTGTCTGCAGAATGGGTTCGATTCCCGGCCAGCCAGGGAGATTCCCACATGGTGAGGCAGACCTCTCCTATCTCACCCTCTGCTCCCCTCAGCAGTGTATTTCAGTCAGTCTGCCTGTCCTGCTCCCGACTCTGTCTCTGGTGAATTCTTTCACCCTCCCACACCTCTGGCCTGTACCCCAGTGCTTGTGTAAATAAATAAATCTTAAAAAAAAAAAAAAAAGCTTTAAGGGCCTCCCCTGGTGGCGCAGTGGTTGAGCGCTGGGCTGCGAGGCTTCCCGCAACCTCTGCAGTGCCGGTTCGATCCCTGGCCGCTGGCGAGGGTCCCACATGGTGTGCAGACCTCTCCTGCCTCGCCCGCTGCTCCCCTCAGCAGTGTACTTTGTCAGTCTGCCTGTTCTGCTCCCCACTCTGGCTCTGGTGAATTCTCTTACCCTCCCGCACTTCTGACTGTACCCAGTGCTTGTATAAATAAATAAATAAATCTTTAAAAAAAAAAGCTTTAAGTGGATAAAGAAGATGTATTATATATGCATAATAAGATACTACTTAATTATAAAAAAAGATGAACTCTTGCCATTTGTGATGACATGGATAGAACTTGAGGGTAACTTGTTGAGTGAAATAAGTCAGATGGAAAAAGACAAACACTGTGTAATATTGTTATAGGACAGAGAGAGGGGCAGCCCAAACCCCGCAAACCTGCCTATTCTAAATGGGTTCTGCCATCCGCCGCATCAACACAAAACATATGAGACTTTAATGGGAAGGAACTTTAATAAAACTAGGAAACAATACAGGTAAGGCAAAGAGTCTAGTTTCTAAATGAAGCACCCAAAGTTACCCGTCCCCTCGTGGGTAAAAGTCCATCCAAATGGGATTGGCCCAGAGCAAAGCCCCAAAGCCTGCCACAAGTCTAAAGCATCTTCCAGTGGGGACTCACAGAAAAGGGCCAGAAACAACTGGACAAGCCCGGAAGGAAAAGAGCAAAATCAACATCAAGATAAAAGCTGCCATTTTCACCTCCCCATGGGTCTCACCCACATCTGTGTCACCCAGTCTACGACCAAAAGACAAGCGCAGTTTCTTCACGTGTCTCTAGGCTCCATGCGCCTCCTCCAGGTCTCCTGGCTCCATCCTGCTTCCTTCCTCAGTCTCTTCTGCAGCTTCTCCTCTTCCTGCTCAGCTCCACCCTCCCTTGGGTGGGGCAGGGAACCTCCCCCTTTCCTGGGGACCACCCTGTTACAATATCACTCATATTTGGAAGATAAAGAAATGAAGCAAATGAACAAATAAAACAAAATAAAAATAAACTCTTAGACTATAAAAACAAAATGGTGGTTACCAGAAGGGAAGGGGAAATGCAGATGAGTAAATTGGGTAAAGGGGGTCAATTGCATGGTGGAGGATGGAAATGACTTTGGTTTATGATCATAATGTAGTACATATGGATGCCAAATTACAGTATTGTATAGCTGAAACCCACATAATGTTGTAAACCAATGTTACTTCAGTAAAAAGTTGAAAAAGATTTAAGGAAGAAATAACACCAATTCTGTATAAGAAATGAAAACTACATGAGATCATTATCCTTCATAAATATAGATGTTAACATTCTGAACAAAATGTTAGCAATCAAATTCAGTAGTATATAAAAGGATAATATATTATGATCAGTTGGGGTTTATTCTAGGAATGAAGATGAGGTTTAACATTAGAATGTTAAAGTCAATCACCATATTAACAAACTTAAAAACCCACATGATTATCTTATTAGACATAAAAAAATCATTTGACAAAATATAACATTCATTTTTCATAAAAACTCCAAACAAACTAGAAGGGGAAGGAAACTTCCTTAACTTTGATAAAAAGCATCTACAGAACCCTGTATTAACATTATACTTAATGGTAAAAGTTGCAAACTTTTTCTCTAGATCAGGAACAAGGCTGGGATGTTTGTTCTTACTACTTCTAGCTAATATTGCAGTAAAGATATTAGCCAGTGCAATCAGTCAAGAAAAAGAAATAAAAGGAATCCAAAAGGGAAAAAGGAATACAGCTATCCTCATTCACAAACAATAAAGTAAAATGCTAAGTAAAAAGTCCAATGAATTCTATAAAAAAGCTATTAGAACTAATAAATGAACTTAACAGTATTGCCAAATCAAGAGCAAGATACAAAAATCAGTTGTGTTTTTATATACTAACAACAAAGATTCAGAACAATGAATCATTGAAGTTAAAAATCAACAGCATTTGTAATAGATACAATTTATAATTGATGTATTTATAATTGATGTTAGATATTTAGAAATATCTAACAAAAGAGGTATGATCTGAAACTTCAAAACTTCAAAACTTCAAAACTTTGCCGAGACATATTGAAGAATACTCATATAAATGGAGAAAAATGCCTGGTTCATGAGTTAGAAGATTCCATATTGTTAAAGTGTTATTTCTTTCCAAACTGACGTATAGATTCAATGTAATTTCAATTGAAATACCAACCTGCTTTTATGTAGACAGTGACAAGATGAGTCTAACATTATATGGAAGTGTAAATGATGTAGAATAGACAAAATAGGTTTGTAAAAGAAAAATACAGTTGAGGGACTAGTGTTACATTGATTTATCAAGGATTATTAAAAATTTATAGTGTGATATTGGTATAAAACTGTTTTACAAAGGGACAAAAATTTGAACAGATATTTTACCAAAGAAGATATATAGGTGGCAAATAAGCACACAAAAATATATTCAATATCACTGTCAGTAGGGAAATAAAAACTGAAACCACAATGAGATATTGCTCTACATTTACTAAGATGGCTAAAATTAAAACAACTGACCCCATCAAATGTTTGTCAGGATGTGGAGGAATTGGTACTCTCAGACAATGCTAGTGGCAATATAAAGTTACAACAGAATGACAAATAGCAGATGATTTCACCCATGTGTGGAATACAAATAAACAAAACAAAGGAACAGACAAAATGGACCCTAGAAATATGACTGTAGCATTGAGGCTACTAGAGGGGGAGGGTATGTGAAGAGCAAAGAGGTGAGGGGCCCAATGGACTATGGTGGAGGATTATATGGTGCTTTGGTGGTGGGTGTGATATAACATACATCTGAATACGCGTGAATATATACCTTTAAATCAAATACAGTTTTGTAAAGTAATGTTACTCAGTAAGAAACAATGCAATAAAAAAAAAATGGAACAACTAAGACAGCTAAGGTGAAAGAAATTGTGAGCCAGTAGGTTGAGTTTCTCCAAGTCCTGTTTGAACAGGAGGACTAAATCATGAGCTGGCAAGCCCCATCTAAACAATTTGGCCCACCACACTTACTATGTGGTGCCACACTAGGCAAAAGCTTTAGATTCAACTAATGATTATCTCACAGTTTCCTGGAAGGAGAACGCTAGTGCCCACATGCATAACTGGAATGTAACTTGTCTGCTCTTGCCCAGGCATGGCCCAATCCAGAACAAGCTGTTCTCCTGCCCAGCTCTCTCTTTGAGGAGTTAGGCTAATTCTGCTTTCTGCCACTGGTTTGTTCATGCATGAGCTTTTAATAAAGCCTTATCTGGCTCAACCAGAGATTTGTGGTGAATCCTTTCCCTAAAGGGCAAAGGACCAACTTTTGGGTTGGGGCCTGTAACATAACCATTTTTGGAAAATGACTGGGCAGTATAATCCAGCCATTGTATTCCTACATATTTATCCAATAGAAAGAAAATGTATGTCTATACTAGATTTATATATGAATGTGCATAGCAGTTTTATTCAAAAACTGCAGCCAAAATGTGAAAATAAGCCAAATATTAATCAATAGGTCAACTGGATAAACAAACTGTGGTATGTACATAAAATGGAACATTACTTCATAGTAAAAAGAAATGAATTACTGCTACACACAAAACAAAGGATGAAACTCAAAATCATTCTGCACAAAAGAAGTCAGATACACACAGCATGTTCTGCATGAATCCATTTGTATAAAACTCTGGAAAATGCAAATTAAGCTATGGTGACTGAAAACATTTCAGTGGAAACCTGGGTTGGAGAAATGTGAGTAGGGAGGTGAGGATGTGGAGTGGGGAAAGAGGGGCTTACAAATGGCCATAAGGAAATTTGGGGATGGAGGGAATGATCATTTAGTTGTTATGATGACTTCACAGGTGCATTCTTGTCAAATTTACCAAATTGTTTACTTTCAGTTGTGTAGTTTTCTGTATCTCAAGGGAGTTGTTTTTAAAAAGGGATAGAAAAGTTAGTAGAATAATCAAAGATTGAAAACAAATGCACCTTCAACCTGATTCCATGACACACACACACAGTCTTAGATTGCTAAGACTTCCCAGCATCACTTGGGACCCTGGTTTCCTCTGCTCTCCTGCAGATCCTACTGGAGCTGCTCCATTTCAGCTCACTCTGCATTCACTTATCTGACATTTAAGGGATTTATAAGGGACTGTGAATGAATAGGCTGTTAAGTGAGTCATAAAAGTGATTTGTATAAGAAAAGCTTCTTGTGAGACAAGGGAGTAGGGAATGGCAAATTGACAAGGTCCTTGCTCCTGCTCTTTGCTGGGAAGGTCTTGTATTGGCAGTTTGGGGGTGGGGGGTGGGAAAGGAAATAGCCTAGTAAATCTAGAAGATACCACTAACCAAACCTAGGTCATGCTTATAACCCATTATAGCATATTCATAATCAGTTGGTCAACTGTAGTTTGTAATCAGAATACAACTGTAGTTTGTAAACTAAAATCTTAAACTTAAATCTCACCGGCCAGTGAGATACCCACATGCCCTGTGTGACTAACAAAGATTCTCATAGAGGTGGTCATTAAGAATGAAACTGTAAGCAATAACTTGCATGTAATTAGATTTGGAATGTTGTGTTAGTGTCCTCATTTTGGAGAATTTTCAACAGCATCCCCAAGACCTTATAACCAAGACTGTTGGTGTTGAGAAGACCCTCCCACTGCACTTCAGTCTCGCTAGCTGAGGACAGTCAAATGCGAAAGACATAAAAACAATTTAACTTATCAAATTAAAACCTTAAAAGCATAGGACTTAGGCGCACAAAGACATCTAGACTAATGTGGAAATAGAGTGAATTACCTAAAACCAAACACAACCAGCAGATCCCAAAGTATTTCTTGAACACATATTTTCTTTTCAGTTAGGAAAATAATATGTTCTCCTAATATGCCCATTATTTCTCCTAACCACTTGATGTACGTTTTCCCTCTTTCTTCTTTTTTAAATCAACACAATAATACCACAAATGTTCCTGTTCGGCACAGGTTTTCGCTTTTGCAGCAGAAGCAGGTTTTATGCAAGAACAAGCCTGGCTGTGTGTGATGGTGTGCTGCCTGCTGTAGTGTTTACCTTCGCTGGGGCTGCCTGGCTATTGTCGAGCCAGTTGAAATGATTCATGGGTCTGACAGATGTCTGGTACAGCTGGATGTGTCCTTGATTATCCCAAAAGTCTGGACAGCACTGTCATTCACCATTGCCCAAATTATCTTTGTATTGACTGTGGAACCCTCTGTGACAGTGCTGTAATGGCTAATTACCCAGGATACCTTTGGTACTCACTTCATAATGGTTTAGTGGAAAAGAAAGAGACCGTAAGGAAATGAGAAGAAACATACCAATAAAATAACATCCTGTTCTTTACAAAGAACGTGGCCTCTACTGTGATATTGAACATATATATTTGATATCATGCCGTTTATGTTAATGAAATCCAGGGCCACAATAGTAGAAGCACAGATTTCTCATGAAACATATAAGAGGAAATAAAATGTAAAGAACCTTGACAGTGATAAATTATGGACAATAGAAGGGGCTCTTAGCTGTGAGAGAATTGTATGTATAACATACTTGAAGAAGGGATGATGTGAGGCCATTTGCCTGCCTCGTATGTTGCAGGGGGAAAAAAGAACATGTTCTGTTTAGCAAATAACCTCCCCAGAAATAGAGGGGAGGGAGGGAAAAAGCAGGAGATCCTGAGTCAAGCTGCCTGAAGGAACAAGAATTGAAAGCTGAGGTTTCATTTTTCCCCATAATGCCATAAATTAGCACATTTTGACAAACATAGCTCCCACAAAGCAGATATATATTAGGGGGAAAAAGAGAAGGGAATAGAGGGTACAAAATCCCATTTTGACTTTTAGTGGAGATGATGAGCTCCCAGGAGGGCAGACAAAGCAGACTGGGAACAGCTTTTCACACAAAGAATACAGTAATTTGCCACATCCTGTCCAGGCTGTGTTTGAATGTCACTCTTGTCTTAATTACCAGACTAACAAAGCTATTCGGTTATTCTGGAATCTCTGCCACAGCGCCTGCAATGCTAGAGAGCAATCAGGAAGAACTGCTCATGGGTCATTACTGAGAGAGTAAGCGAGGCAGGCAGCCTAGGAAGGGTGGGAGCACTGGGGCCCAGCAGGTGCTCTTGGGGAGATCTGTGCTCTCATTTGCTGTTGGGGTTTGGAGCAGATAGCTTGGCAAGACAGAGTGCTTTGGCTTGTTTTGAGGTCTGGGACCGTAGAGCTTTGGCTCTGCAAGCCCTTGGTGGGATGAGTGAAGATAGTCCTGAGTCTCTACTCTGTGTGTGAACAACATGCCAAATAGCCCATAAAATATAAGACATAGCCTATCTGACCGTGAAGTCTGGTTTACTGAAATGCTGCTCAATAAATCGTACTTTTTACTGAAGGTGAAGAAGCAAGTTCTCGTTTTGAACCATTGCTGAAAGAAAGCATTTCTAAAGCATGTCATTGCATTCTTCTGCTCATCCCTGGGTTATTCTCTGATGTTTCAGAGGCATCTCAGTCTTTCTCACTCAGGACCACAGAGGTGGTTTAGGTGAGGAAGGGGCAGGAGTTTGCACTAAAGGTACCCTGGGCTCTGTGCAGCTAAGCATCCTGAACAGTGACTTTTTAGATACAGACAATCAAATCTGGTGCCCTGTTGTGCCCATTACATCTTTCTCTTTGTAAATGACTTACAGGAAAACAATTTGGATAGTTGTAGTCTCTGGCTGGTTGGAGTGTTTTTGCATTTTAAAAAGAACATTGCTGAATTTCAAAAACATTTCCTTTCCATCAAGAGTTCAGCTTGAGTTCGGTGTGAGGGCCTCCCCTGGTGGTGCAGGTGGTTGAGAACAGCGCTGTGAAGCTGTCCACAGCCTCTGCAGTACGGATTCGATCCCTGCCGGCCAGCAAGATACCCACATGGTGCAGCAGACCTCTCCTGTCTCACCTGCTGCTCCCCTCAGCAGTGTATTTCAGTCAGTCTGCCTGTTCTGCCCCCCACTCTATCTCTGGTTGAATCCTCTCACCCTCCCACACATCTGGCCTATACCCCGGTTCTTGTATGCATGCATAAATAAATCTTTAAAAAAAAAAAGAGTTCAATGTGAGATGGTTATAATACATTGTAGTTAGAGAAGAGGAAAATGAAACTTAAATCTTAAGTTTATTAAGGAATAACTATTATCTGTCCTTCAGATTCACACTACTAAAATTATTAAACAAAGACAAAATTTTCTGATCACATTTAATCTACAATCATTAGAATTTTATTTAGAGAAGATTGGCATTGACCAAAACTGATTCTATGAAGTACTGGATTATATAATTATATAAAATGCTAGTTAGTCAAGCTCAGTAAAAAAAGCTAATGGACCTTATTTCCCTTCTACACTTTTAAGGGAATCTATGAAAGGGAAGAGTTCAAAACCATATAATCCCTGGTTTGTCTTTCATTTGTCCTAAGATGAAGCTTGACAAAAGTTGCTCGAACAGCTAATTCTAGGTCTAATATGAGGTTTCTCTTGAAGTTATTTTTCAAAGGACATAATAATAGACTCCTGTTACCCCTGCTTATATGAAGAGAATTAGCTCAGAAATGGAAGGCAGTTCTGAAGAGGAGATAGTGACCAAAACTTAAGGTAGTACCATATTTATTTTAAGTAGATAGTAGAAATTATCCAAGTTGAATTTTTAATTAACTAACTTTGTAGTTAGGTTTATTACAAATGTTATGTGTCAGACAATTATTTCCATATAAATGTGATCCATAACATAAAAGTAAAATCTTTCACAGTCTTCAGTTATTATGATAGCCCTGAGAGATTGAAGACTTCAATGTTGAACCCAAAAAAATGTAGAGAATACATACTGATATATTGTTATAAAAATAAGATGTCCTATGAATAAAATTGTAAAAAAAAAATGTATGTCTGCAGTGGTCTGCTTAGAACTAAATGCTTTGGATATAATAGGCACACAAGTTTTATTTACTAAGTCTAACTGTGATAATAAAAATCCTAGAGAGGGAGGGAAAATGTCACAAAAGAAAGGAAAAACATTAAAAGGCAGTTTTGTATGCTGACTCAACAAGTTACCATTCAAGATCTGAAGGCACTTCCTGGGTGCAATTATTATTAGTTACATTTGAAATAAAAACCTGGTGCACAGAAAAATCTAGGCCTGCAAACTCAGATACTTTTAGGAGCCAGACAGAAACACAGTGTGTCAGCTGGGAAGTAGCAAGTCAAAGTGTGTCTAAACCAAAGAGGATACCCACCCATTGTTGCCACCAGTGAATGCAAGTTAAATTTTGCCAGATCTCTAGCCTTTTCATGAAAACCTGAAGCTCAAAGGTTTAGAGATAGGTTCAAAGATAAGTTTAGAGATAGGCTCAAAGGTTTTGCATAGTCGATCACAACATTGTGCTCACATGTATATAGCTGAGTTGAGTTAATAGTGCTTTCTCCTAACTCCTATAATCCAACTCACATGGCCAGAGATAAAGGTCTTTCTGTACTGTCCATTTGTGTGTTCCTCCCTCAATCTAGCCTTGGTCTTCCTTTTCCTTCCTCTTCATCTGGGGAATCCAATACATCCTTCAAGGGTCAGAGAAGATTCCCATCATCCTTTGACTGGCCTGGTACCTTACATCACCCTCCTGGACTTCTCCGTGAAGCATTATCACAACTCCCTACATGTCATCATGTAGGGAGTACCTACTTCAATGTTCAGTATGTATTTGTTGAACAAATGTTTGCATAAAAAGAGACATTTTATTGAGTGACAAAAATTTATGTGTCCATTGATTGTTGTTTGAAGCTACAATGTTTTGGGGTGGTTTGTTATGCAGCAAAACTAACCGATACACTAATTTTTTAGGATTGTGATGCCTTTTCAACAATACTAGACTGGAAAATCTGAACATCAATCCTCCCTTCTCTCTCTTACCTGACCCCATTATTATGATTTCAGTAAAGCAGAAATCATTCAACGAGGGAGAGAACACTGTAGAGATAGGGACTGTAACTGGAGGGGACAGAATTTCACTCCGTTCTCCCACTAGCCTCTCTCCAGATCTCATTAGTCCCAGAGTGTGGACAGCAGATCTGAGAGAGAGGAGAAAGGAGGAAGAAGAGCTTGGATGGCAGCGAGAGCCAAGCTACTGGTAAATACACAGAGGAAGTGAAAAAATCCACTTCCTGGCATTATATCACAATATTCTCATTATATTTAAAAAATCTGGTCAAAGTTTCTAGCCTCTGAAGGCTAAAGAATGAAGTCAAGCAAATATGAGGACCATACAGTGTATCATTTTAATGTGGAGAAAACACACACATTAGACATGTAAGCTTGCCTTTGTTTAAGGCCCTTAAGCCTTTCTTAGCATTTTTAGGGAAATGCATTGAAAGTAAACATTTGTTACTTTCTAAAATGCTGCTCTGGAATTCTTAGTATGTTTTTCGGCTGAATCTTGACAAAGTAATTTTTAAAAGCAAGAACCACCCAAAATGTCATGTGTTGTTATAGAGTTGGGGTAGAATAGGATGAGTGTTTATTAAAGGCTTGCTGTTTGCCAGGACCTTAACTCATTTAATCTTTGTGACCACCTTATGAAGTATCTTTTATCTTTATTAAACAGATGTGGAATTTGAGGTTTTGAGAGGTTCAGTAACTTGGCCAAGGTCACACAGTAACCAGTATAGGCTTAAGTATCAAATCTGAATCCACATGTTATAGAGCAGCCCCGATATTGAACGGGTTGCCTGGCTTTAGGACATCCTTTTCCCCCTAACACACAGACTATGATGCTGCAGCAGTAATAAGGTACTTTTATCATTACTCTTTATAATGATAATTTTTACCATGCCCTCATTACCTAACTTCTTTTATTTAAAAACATAATGGCTGAAAACTATTGAGAGTAGATATCTCAAGAACACTCTAAGTACTTTACACATAATAAATAATTTACTCCTCATGGAAAACCGATGAGGTAGCTATAGTTATTGTCTCAATTTCAAAACAATGAAACTGAGGCATAAAGAGATGAAGTAATTGACTGAAAGTTACATAAATAAGGGAGGGAGCAGATAACGAACTTAGATCTGTCAAAGCTCAAGCTTTATCTATCAAACCACACATTCTTACCATCATGTTTCTTCCCCCCAAATTTTAATATATTTTGAACTCATTACTATAACAGCTGTGAGATACTTGGTTTCCAAAAAGAAGAATAATTCTAAAATAAAGCAAGCCTCCTGGAAGGTGCTCTGTGAGGTTGCCCTCTCTCATTGCCAGGGCTGAATCTATTTCATGGAGCGTGGTGCCTGACATACAGTAAGAGCTCCATTAATATGTACTGCATAAATCAGTTATTGATACATGAGTATTGATAGAAGCAGGTGGCACCAGGATGGATGATGTAACACTGTGGCCCTTTGGCATGTCAGTAGAAAAATACTGTATTGGTTTCCTAGGGTGTCCACGATAAATATCACAGCTGGGTGACTGAAAACAATAGGAATGAATGCTCTTACAGTTCTGAGGCTAGATATCTGAAATTAAAGGTTTGGCAGGACCATGGTCACTCTGAGAGCTTTAGGGGTGGGACCTCCCTTGCCTCTTCCTAACTTTCGGTTGTTGTGAGCAATCCTTGGCATTTTTTGTTTTTTGGCAGCATAACTCCAGTCTATCCTCATACTCTGTGTGTATGTGTCTGGCTCCAAATTTCCCTCCTTTTATAAGCACACCAATCATATTGAGTTCAGGAACAGACGCTAGTCTAGTATGACCTCATCCTGACTTGCTTCTACCTGCAAAGACCCTCTTTCCAAAAAAGGTCACCTTCATAGGTTCCAAGTGGACATGAATTTTTAGGGAGGAAATTATTCAACCCAGTATGGATTCTTCAAGAATTTAAAGTAAGTTGTTTCTTACATGGCAGGACTGAGGATACCAGTGGAGCTGGTAGGGATCTCCCTCACCCCCAATATAACCATAGCCCCAGACTCCTTTTGGCATAGGCTTGATTTTTAATCTACAAAACCAATGAAGGCAAAACATGGTGAGCCTATCAACTGTGATAACTTATTTTACATAAACTTCTCTAAGAGCCAGTTTGGATGAGAGATACGGGACAAGTACCAAAGCTGAAGGAAGAAGAAAGTTGGAAATCAGTGCCACTGAACTAGGAACAGGGGGCAAAGTTGCTAGATGCAGAAGTTTGGCTGGAGATATGCAAAGATCTAAGAGAAAATAATCTCATAACAAAAGGCAACTGGAAAAAGAGAACTTCCTGTTGGCCATTGGTAAAGTCATCTGTTTAAAGGCACTGGGTTCTGTCACTTGCCAAGGGATGGAAAAGAAACAAGAAGCCCACTTGTATGAGCACAGTAGAATCAGGGATGATTGAGTCTTAAGGCAATGCACGGAGTTCCCTAGGCAAGATGCTATGTATTTTCTCAGTTCTTTCTGCTCTTATACCAGGCAGCCATTGGAGGGTCTGTACTACTAGGAGACTAGATACTACTGTGCTTGGGAAATCAAAAGGGTTTTGAAAGAAGCCCACCCTGCAGCTCTCCCAGCCAAGATAACTGTACCTTGGGGCAGCGCTGTTGCTTGGGATGCTATGGGAGAGGATAATTTTGCATGACTTGTCCTGAGGGGGAGGCTAGGACCGGCACCCTTTGTTGGTTAATGGTCTCTGCTGTTCTTCCATACCATGTCTGGGGGACCTGAGGCTGAGAGAATACGAGTGAGGGGTTGGACCAACTGTGGGGCCTTCAGTGGGTTACTTACACTGAGTTTCCACTGAAAAATTTAAAATAATCATGTCCCATTGCCATTCAGTGGACAGAGAATGTGTTAAAATTGTTCTCTTCTGCTTTCCTCGATCATTGAGTTTATTCTTTGGTTTGTGCTGTGATCTAAGTTTCTTAGATTGCTGTGTTCAGAAATGTTGATTTTAATTATAACTTTGTTTGCTTTGTGAGAACTCCTGAATCATCTGGGGCCTGAAGTTTCATTCTGATTCTAATTTAAGGACCTGAATTTGGTACTTGGCAGAGGTGGTATGAAATATGCTTTCTACAGCTGAATGCATGGAATGTTGCTCAGATTTAAATTTTGATAAATCTATGATTTTTATGTTCAGCATTGCTCTACTATGTAATGTGGGATTTTACAAAATACTCCATGTTAAAGGAAAGTTTCTCTTGTGCATTTGGATATTTTTGTACAGGGGAATGGAGTAGGTCTGTGGGTGCTGACTATGACAAAATTATCTAGGTAAAGTTGGAAATACAGTTAACGGAAGATTTTAATATGCTAATCAAGCTCTTTATTTAAGCACTTCAAACTTTCCTCAGGATGGTTAGGATTCCAATGATTGAAAGTTGCAAAGGTATAGTAAACTTCTCTGGGTGGTATTTTTTTTTTTCAATAACGCAAATGATCTCTCCAGTTCTTATAGCATCATTTAAAATTGAATTTTGATTACTTCTAAGCTTATGAAAAATGGAATCATAAATGTGCTCATTTCCCACAAAGAAGGGGGACAGGGAAAGAGAAGAGGAAAAGAATACATTACATTTCTAAGTAAGCAGTCACAAAAGACCTTTAAATAACTCAACTTCCTACCATATTTTATTATCTTCTCTCAGTTTTACAGCATTATCTGCCATAGAAATGCAGGGAGATTTGTAAAACACTATAGCATTTAAGTCATTACATTTTATAGCTAATTTCTAATGTGGATTTGATTTTTTACGAGCAGAAAAAGAATCTAATTTGCATTAGTGACAGTAACTAGAGAAATTTAACACCTGGCCCTGGTTGTACCAGAAATTGAATATTAGGTACTTGGGTGCTAAAAACCCATTCAGACCTTCAAAGGGGATTTTTCATTTATTTATGTGCTGCTCTCATGTTTATCATTATAAAACTGTTCATATTATGATGGAAGAAAACTCACTGCCTGCAAAAATTCTGGATATAAATTTTTCATCTTCTGCAAGAGAGCAAATTTATTTACCCATTAACAAGAACACACCCTGGTTAAAGCACCACCATTCCATGTCTCTAAAAACATATCACAGCAGCCTGCATGAGAAGCGCTTTGATTCCTGCTGGCCTTTCCTAGCTCCCCCCTACCACCCATCCTCACCCCCAGCTCTGCTCCTCCAAGACTCCCAGTATTTTCTCTTTCCCATATCCCCTCCCTAAAACCCTCCATGTCTGTCGTTGTTTCCCGGATAGACGTGGTGTATCCTGGGTGCAGTGTATCCAAGGGAAATTAAACCTCTGCTAAGAAGATCACATTGTTGTTACAAGAGCAATCCATATGTTTATAAAGTGTAGAAAATTAGGAGCTGCAAAAGAGGCGAAGCTGGTGTTAAGTGATATGGGAAGTGACACTTTACATAGCCAGTTACAATTAACACATTGATGGCATTTTGCTGGCTCCTTGCAGTGATAATGCTGTTGTCAAATGTGTTTAGTGCACCAAATCTCCTGGAGCCTTCAGCCAGGCAGCGAGCTTTTGACAGATTGAAGGTTCGGAGATAGGCTATCATGACAGATGGAAACTGGCACCGATGTTCAGCTTTCGCCGATCACAGGGGACCTGCCCCCCTTATTCTGCAGGGCTCGGCTCTGCAACCTTCCCCCTTCTGATGAAAGCAGGGGATGGCATTGTTAAATAGTGCATCTGTGTGAGTTAGGCTCCTCTGATGAAAGCATAAGGCAGACGCGCTGTGAAGCAAAAGACAGCCTCTGCTCCAACTGCATTTTAGACACACTTGAGGAAGACCCTAGGGAACTGGAAGAAAACTTTGGTAAATTTCAGACAAAAATGGAAGAAAGATCACCCATTAATTTGTTCTCCTGGAAGGATATAAAATATACCTCTGATGAAAAAAGGTAAATGACTTTCATAGTTCCCCAACCTAGTATTCCTTATGGAGTTGAATGGGTGTGTTTTTCTTTTCTTATCATTGTCATTTTCTTATTATTAGTCAATTAATTCCCAAACAATCCAAGGAAGTCTGTAAGGGGATGCTCAGAGGTCCTTGAGAATCCTCCACTTGTCAGAAACTAATCCATTTACTCTAAGGTGTCCTTCTTGACACTGACCTGGGTTCTCGAATCTAGGTTTCAAAATCCAGGGCAGAAGTGGACAGAGCTTTACACAGTTGGGAATAAACGGGCAGATAATATAATTAATTAACCCCTCATCCTCTCCACTAACCCCTCTTTTAAATGACAACATTAGTCATTTTATTCCAATGCTCATCTCTTCCAAAGGCTTTCCATCAACTCCTGGAGTTCTTTCTCCTCATTGACAAATTCCTCCTTAATTTCCTTAAATTGGCTGAAGAGCCCTCTTTCTTTGTAGACATAATCTTCAATTCTGCTCTCGCCTATCCAGTTTGGGAGCAGCAAGTACAGCAGCCCATTTGAGGTATGATAATCAGCTGATTAGCTAGTGGAGTCGTTTTCCCTGAGGCTCTTTTGTGTGCAAAATCCTCACACTCAATTGACATGTGGACATCATAAAGCTGATGAAATGCAATTGTAATGAACAAGAGGGAGCGGCATCTGCAGCCGTCTAAATGAAGGACCCTTCCCTCTCGCCATGCTAATTCAGAAAATCTGCTCTTAACGTGTACTCCCCCTGGATTCCAAATCGAGACACATCTCCATGAATGCATATTCAAGGAGTGAATTAGCCTCTGTGGCAAGTGAGTGCCTAGCTTGGCCAGACTGATTCTGATTTCAAGACAGATTATACTGCATCAACTGCAGTAATGATCTGACAGTTCCATGGTGACAAGAGTCCTACAGTCAGGTTTACTGCACGGACAGGCACAGGTGCATAGGGAGAGCCAGCACAACCTCTCAGACAAGACCAAAGGTTGCGTTGCTGTCATATGATTCAGCCAAAATAGCCTGATGAAAGAGAAAAGAGGTAATGCATTACAAAAAATTAATGTGTCTTCGTCGTAAAACCCTGGTCGTAATGGTGGTCAATGGGTGTCCCCTTCCCTATTATAGGACCAGGTACACTTGACAGTCATTAAATTAGGAAGAAAGAGGTAAGATTTCCCTCCCACTCACTTTTAAAAAAACTACATTACTTGTTAAGAAATTTCCAAATGAATAAAACTTGGCATGCCAGTTTCTTTTCTTTTTTTTTTTTTAATTGAATTTCACATGAATCAGTTTGTAGGAAGAAAAACTCTGCAGTATTAGAGGGAAAAGCTGTTCATTTCCTCAATCTGCTCTGTGACAGTTGCTAATATAATATGACAGGTATGTTCATCACTAGTTTGGATCACCTTTGGGTTTTCTGTACTATTTTTTCTATGAATACATGCTAATTAATGATGGCAAGGAATGTTTGCCTTTATATGGGAAAGCGCAAAGCACTTTTCAGACATTGATTTATCTTTGAGAGTTAAAAAGAGAGCCGGCATTAGCACTCTTATTTTTACAGAGGTGGAAATAGCAGCATGTTGATAAAGTGACTTGAGCAAGGTCACACCGCAAGCCAGTCCTAGATCTCTGCCTTGAACTCACTCTTGCCGCTCTCCACAGCATCAGACACAGAAAATACTCCAGGGGAAGGTATTGATCATCTAATATTAAGGAGACTCCTTTATAAACATTACTAATAAGTATAGCACATGCCTGAAAGGCAAACGAACAAGACAAGCCTTCTAAGGACTGTTATAATCACTGGACAGTCCACCCAGTGGCTGCAGGATTTACACAGAGGTCATTGTCACAGAGTCCTATGTTTCAGATTATGAGAGCCTCTCCTTGGTCTCTTTATGTGTCTCTTGACCTTAACCTATATCCTTTCAATCCAGTGTGGTAACTCAATAACGGTGCTACATGTACCTAGATAATTCTACTTTCTCCAAAATTTGGGGTGGCTGATGAGAGTTTTCATTGTACAGCCCCTTCTGTCATGATCAGTGTTAACCCTCAGATGGCTGGCTGGCCATGCCAGGCAATGCAGTACAGTAGGCACTTCAGGGAGGTAAGAGGAATGAAAAGAGTCCGACCTTATAGGTGAAACTAAAATTCATGTACAGTAGAGACAGAGATGCATGTAACAAACAAAAAAACCCATGAACCTCTTTCCAAAACTGTGCTAGGATACATATGCAGCCCCCATTCACCAACTGACTTTTTCCCAAAATCTGCTGGTAAATCAGTTGTTTCAAACTCACAATAGATTTTCTTTTTCTTTAAAAAGATTTATTTATTTATTTATACAAGCACTGGGTACAGTCAGAAGCACGGGAGAGTGAGAGAATTCACCAGAGCCAGAGCGGGGAGCAGAACAGGCAGACCGATGAAGTACACTGCCGAGGGGAGCAGCGGGCGCGGCAGGAGAGGTCTGCGCACCATATGGGACCCTTGCCCGTGGCCAGGGATCGAACGGCGCTGCAGAGGCTGTGGGCAGCTTTGCAGCCCAGCGTTCAACCGCTGTGCCACCAGGGAGGCCCTTGCAATAGATTTTCCCATGGACGTGCCGGTCTAAATAGTCTCAGTCTCAGGCCAGCTGTCAGTCAGATTTAACCTATAAAGTAACTGAACACAGTGCACATGTAAGTATGCCTATGAGTGTGTCTCTGCGTTAAAGGCAACATTTGGATTAGAAGATCAGGTAGCTTGTGTCAGCTCTGATGCCATCCTGGAACATCTCTCTTGATTCTCAATCTTCTCATCTGTGAAAAGGGTTGATAATAATCCTTACCTCATAAAATTGTTCTTAGAAGGGTCAAGTGACATAAGATGTGGAGTAAAATACCTGAACTGATATATATAGTAACTGCTAAATAAATGCCAGGAAAGAATAATAGGGTCATTTACATATTTTACTTCTGAGCTTATGCTTCTCAGATTCATTGCTGGCATCCCTCAATCCCCATTAAAAGCATAAGAAAGGGCTGTGTGTATGCATTTTTTTGGTTGCTGTTGAGAAAGGAGCCTTCCTGATTGATTCATTGAAGAGAAGATATTGTAGCCTAGGGGTTAGGAACCAAATTTCAAAAGTCAGAGTAAGTTCAAGGTCTGGCCCTGCCATTTACCCGCTGTGTGACCTTGGGCATGAAACTTAATCTCTCTGTTCCTCATCTATAAAATGGGGCTATTACTAGTACATATATCAGAGGGCTGTGGTAAGGATTTTGTAAATTAAATATGCAAAGGCCGAGGCTTGTAAGCACAATACAAGTAAATGAAGTCTATTATCAGGATACTGTGGCCTGTCATAGGTAATGACAAATGAGTAGGAAACTAAGGCCCAGTTGGAGATTAATGACTGCCTTAAGGTTACTGTTAGTAAGTAATGATCTGGGACTCCGGGTTGGTCTTCTAATCCCTAGCCCCACGCTCTTTCCAGGTCACGGTGTTCCTTCTCCCACATACCTATGAGGGACCCTGGAGGGTTAGTTAACATTTATGGAGTACCCACTGGGTGTGCAGCTCTGGGCTGATTCTTTAAACAACAGCACTTATGTTCTGGACTCTAAACCCTAGTCAAACCTTTGGCAAACCCTATTCAGATCAGACTGCTGACTGTTTTTACTTGGCCTAAGTGCTAAGAAGGGATTTTGTGTTTTTAAATGGTTAAAAACAATTCAAAAGAATATTTTGTGACACATGAAAATTACTGTACATGAAATTCAAATGTCAGTCTCTGCAAGTGAAGTTTTAGTGGAACACGGTCATACTCACTTGCCAATATATCATCTATTGGTGCTTTCAAGCCACAGCGGCAGAGATGAGTAGTTGTGACACAGACCATATGGCCCACAAAGCCGAAGTTAGTTATCTTTTGGGCCTTTCCAAAAAAAGTTTGCTGACCTGCAGTCTAGACCCAAGAAGATGGATTCTGTGTGACTTATGCTGAGAGGGGCTAACAGGTTCAGTGATCTAACTGGAGGTACACGCTCAGTCTCCCATGGGCTGAGATGAGAGTGTAATTGTTTTCTACTGTCTGAATGATGTTTTAACACCACATTCTGCAAGAAAGTAGAACAGAGCAGCGCCGTGGTGACGCCATGGGCTCAGGAACCAGGCTGCTGGGATCCCAGCACAGTTTAACCCTGCCAGTTGTGTGACCTTAGGCAATTGCTTAGTTTTTCTCGTGTCACTGTTTCCTCACCTAGACAGTAGAATTGTTTTGAGGACAATGTGAATTTTTACTTTGAAAGTCTTTGGAAAAGTGCCTCACACACTGTCCCCACTGTGCTGTGGGGACCTTGCAATTTTTGAAGTCCTGTGACTCTTGGGGAAAAGGAGATGGTTTTCTCAGAGAGTGGGCAAGGTTTCTGCTTCATTTCACTCTTCCCACCCTGCCTGTGGGTCACATTCATCATCCTTTAATCAGCGCAAATGTCTGTTGAACTTGCCTGGAGTTGTTCATTTGTTTAGGCTTTCCCAGAACATACTTCATGTCTCTTATCTTGAATGCAAAAGAAAGAAGTATACAGATTCTTGCCTGTACTAGATGGTGAACTCTAGAGAGAAGAAAAAGTTCTCATCATTGTTTTCATGGTGTCTGGTCTGTGGAATATATGGTGTGTTTAGTATCAGCACGTATTTGGTGAATTACAAAATGACTCACAGACCAGGGTGAGTAGGGTGAGCAGTCTCTAAGCTTTTTTTTAATGTGTGAAAGTTTTCTGAATATGACAATGACTCTGCCCTTCCAGGTGCTAGCTTACAATGCAATTAGCTGGGAAGCTTGAGACAGAATAAAAGGCATATACTTTCACTCACTCAGTTTAGAAATCATAGACATTCTTGGTTTAGTGAGAAGCTCTGCACAAATTGGCTAAGATCCCCGAAGTGTCTGTGTGATCTTGGGAGGGCACTTTCTGACTTTGAGCTTTCACATATCATTGAAAACAAATACACAATAGGTAAAGAGTCAAGCTTCTTCCACTCCTCAAACAATGATTTCTGCCAGGCTCAGAGAATTTGCCAAATTCTGCATACCTGTAAGCAGAGCTTCTAGATAATGCTGGTAGGTAAGCGTATACTTAAAGATGAGAGGCATAAAAGTGAATCTGTGAAGGAGACTGGGGTTGGACCGTGACAGGTTTTAGTGCTGTATGAAGGAGTCTGGCCTAAGCAGAAGAGATGGTAAGAGACTGGGGGTGACATAAAGGAGCAGAGGGACAAAGCAAACTCTGTTTTGGAAGAAGAACCACACAGTGTGGAAAGTGGGATGGAGGACGAGAAGGAAAGCCAATATACATCCAAGCTGGAGGAGACTTGGACTGGGATTGCATTTTGGATTTGGGAATTTAGATAAGGCTGATAAATTCAGAGCACTGGAGTGCTCTGAGTTTGCTCCCACTGCAGTCTCCTCAAAGCTTTAATTCTGTTTTTCTTCTAGAAATGTATATAGAAGACTCAGGCTTAGACTCTTCTGCCAGAAACAAATTTCGATGAATAAATAAATAAATAAGTAAAAATAAAAATGGGATGAATTAAAATAAAAGTTTAAAACCACTATTCCAATAGGAGATTAGTCTTTGGAAACCCAGAAACAATTAAATGGAGTGATTTGGTTAATTTAAACGCGGTTCTTTGAAATCAGCTTAAATGCATGGCCTGCTCCTCAAAGGTTCCAAAGAACTTTACTTGCCTGCTTGAAGCAGCAAACAAGGTCAGTATTGATAGCTCACGCTCCAGTGAGTGTATCAATTTTAAGCTTCATCAGTGATTCTCACTCATCTGCAGCCCTGCATGGCTGTTGTCTTACAAGAAGCGGGTGACTTACGAACCTATTAAGTAACTTTTTTTACTTGTGCTCTAATGAGCCTATTGTTTCCCTGGAAGAGCACAAACACCTGAGCACAACAGCCACCAAAGCCGCAAATAAGCGGCTGCAGGTTTTAGCCATGCCTAAAGGTGGTTTTTGTTTTGATAACCTGTGCCTTCCAATTGCTTTGTCAACTTAACTGGATACACTTTTATTGCAAGTCCTGAGGAGGGCTGTTGGGGTCCCCATGTCCACTTCTAAGTGCTCTGCTTACAGACAATGCTTTTGCTGGGAAGGGATTATGTGCACGACCAGCTGGAATTTTAATATTAGACACTTGCTCAGTTCTTCTCCCCGGTGCTGCCAGCAAGTGCCTCTGCAGTGCAGGTGGCCATTTTCCTGGTTCCTAGGCCCCTGCTGCATGTGCAGAAGTCAGAGCAAACTGCTGGAGAGGAGGGGGCGAGGAGCCCACCACAGGAGGGCATCCTGGAGATGTCAGCCAAGTCTTCCATGTAGCACTACCCAGGAAGGCTTTGGCCTGCTTCTCTGTTACCGTAATTCAAGGTTAGTGGGTTAGTGTTCCAGGATCTTTACACACAGCAGCAGTGGTGGGAGATGAAAGATTAAAAATTAATCCTTTAAAGGTCTGGGGCAACACTCTCCACAGAGGTATAGTGGTAAAAAAAAAAATAAATAAAGTATGTATTTATACTTGGTAACTGTCTCAGAAGGAAGTTCTGTTTAGGGAACAAGCTTTAAAATTTTCGGGGGGCCTCTCTGGTGGCGCAAGGGGTTAAGACACAACCTATGATGCTATCTGCAGCCACTGCAGCATTAGTTCGATCCCTGGCCAGTTTGCTACCCACATGGAGCAGCAGACCTCTCCTGTCTTGCCCGCTGCTCCCCTCAGCAATGTGTTTCGGTCACTCTGCCTGTTCTGTTCCCCATTCTGACTCTGGTGAATCTTCTCACCCCTTCTGGCCTGTACCGCAGTTCTTATATGCATAAATAAATAAATCTTAAAAAAAATTTAAGTTAATATTGGTTTATATCATTGTTTCCATAATAGAAGCATATGATCCCCCCCCCCCCAAGCTTTATTCCCATAGTGTACCCACCACCAAGGAACCTCTAGTCTGCTGCCATCGACCCTTGTGCTCCCTCCCTTCTGTGTTCTTGTTGGGGAAAAATCTTGATAAGGGGAGAGGTTGGAAGAAGAGTAAACATAGCTGTGCTCTGTTTCAGAGATGAAGAGGATGCTGGAAGCAGAGAAGGGTGGGCTGGGGAGAGGAAAAAAAACAGTGCCCGTGCCACTGTGATAGAAGGAGGCTGAGTTTTCCGTGAAAGATGGGCATAGATTTTTTAAAGATCTAATACTCAATTTTAAGATGTTGGCCTCAGCTCATCTCCCAAAGTTTCAGAAGTTATGTAAGAGGAGTTCAGTAAGGCAAAAGGGTGCAGTTTCCTGAGTTCAGGGGGAGAGAAGGATAAGCAGGAGGCTAGCCCAAAAGGCAGGAAGTGAGTAAAATTATGAGGAGCCCAAGGTGGCCGTGAGAAAAATCAGCTCCTGGCCTCCCTGGTGGCACAAGGGGTTGAGTGCAGTGCTGTGAAGCTGTCCTCAGTCTCTGCAGTGCAAGTTTGATCCCCGGCCAGCCAGGGAGATACCCACACAGTGCAGCAGACCTCTCCTGACTCACCTGTTGCTCCCTTCAGCAGTGTACTTCGGTCAGTCTGCTTGTTCTGTTCCCCACTCTGTCTCTGGTGAATACTCTCACCTCCCACACTTCTGGCCTGTACCCCAGTTCTTGTATGCATAAATAAAATCTTTAAAAAAATAAAGAAAAATCAACACCTGTGAATTTTCAGACATTGTGGGAAGGATCTCAAACTTCCACAGGATGTGGGATAGAAAACTATAGAGGAGTTAATGTGCTTTTTATGTAGAGAGTAACCTCAGCGGGGATTTGGGTTCCCTAAATTTTCTGGTAAACAGAATCCATCGTCCCTGATGTCTTGGGATGCACTGGTTCTCAGTGCGTGGTTTCGTGTATCTTGTATTCAATGAGTTTTCCTTGATTATGGAGCTCAGTGCATACTTGGGCCTGGAAAAAATAAACTGGGTCAAACAGAATGCTGGAGAAGGAGGAATTGTAATATTCAGGGCTTCTGAAGCTTATTGGTATTCACCTCCTGCTTTGTTTCCTCTCCATGGCCATTGCAGGGATGGGAATGGCAACTGCCCCTTGGGGGTAATGAGACCCCATTATTGGAGGATTTCAGCAGAGCCTGGGTGACCAGTTGACCCAGAGTTGTGCAGGGGATTCATGTGTCAGGTAGAAACTGACAGATAGGCCTCTGGGCTCTTTAAATGTTGAGTTTCTATTACCTGGGGGAGGATTTAAAACTTTCAGAGAAGTTTAAAATATTCCAAATGTCTGTGGCTGTTTCTGAAGAATGTATATTTAGCCCTTTCCACCGCTCTATGCTAATCTGTTCCAGCTTATGCTAATTATGTTCTCATTATTTGGGAGGAAGGAAAGGAGACTTGGACCCTCTCCAAGGGGTGGGGGTGGCAAGCTGCTCATGTTGTGTGCTGGCACAAGGCAGCAGTTGGCATGCTGGGGACCCTCCAAGTGCCCACAGAACTGGGGAGCTGCAAGGGACCTCTCTGGTCTAGACTTGAATCCATGGCAATATGTGGGGGGTTCTGAAGCCACATTATGCCTCTTTGCAGAGGTTTAGATTAGGGTGACTGGGGAAGAGCCACATCCCCTAGGGTTTCTTGAATTGTGGGTCTGAGGAACTTTAGGGCCTGAGGAATTAGGAGTGAGATGTGAGGGTGTGACTTTGTTGGTGAGGGCATAGTCAGATTCTCCTGATTATTTATTGTTCTCTGTCTCCTCTTTTGTTGAGAAGTCATTACAGATTGGTAGGAGATAGGCAATTGCAGTTTTGTTCACAATGTGACTCAGATGTGAATTAAAAATGCACTTTGAAAATTTGGGGCTAAAACTGATTTCTTAATGAACCCCAACTTGAGAATTAGCTCATTCTATTTTAAAGCATAATCCTGTTATAGGACAGGGAGAGGGGCAGCCCAAAACCCTGCAAACCTGCCTGTTCTAAATGGGTTCTGCCATCCGCCACATCAACACAAAACATATGAGACTTTAATGGGAAGGAACTTTAATAAAACTAGGAAACAACACAGGTAAGGCAAAGAGTCTAGTTTCTAAATGAAGCACCCAAAGTTACCCGTCCCCTTGTGGGTAAAAGTCCATCCATGTGGGATCGGCCCAGAACAAGGCCCCAAAGCCTGCCACAAGTCTAAAGCATCTTCCAGTGGGGACCCACAGAAAAGGGTCAGAAACAACCAGACAAGCCCGGAAGGAAAAGAGCAAAATCAACATCAAGATAAAAGCTGCCATTGTCACCTCCCCATGGGTCTCACCCACATCTGTGTCACCCAGTCCACAACCAAAAAAACAAGCTGTTTCTTCACGTGTCTCTAGGCTCCATGCGCCTCCTCCAGGTCTCCTGGCTCTATCCTGCTCCTTCCTTCCTCAGTCTCTTCTGCTGCTTCTCCTCTTCCTGCTCAGCTCCACCCTCCCTTGGGTGGGGCAGGGAACCTCCCCCTTTCCTGGGGACCACCCTGTTACAATCTGACACAATAATTTGCAAATAAATAGCTCTATCTTTCAGAGTCCTCCCTGCCTCAGCTCACTCCTTAAGGTGGTTTCCAGATGGAGTGTGGGGTCTAGGGTTAGGAGCAGCTGGGCAGGCTCTTGGTCCTTACCCACCCACTGACTTGGCCATAGCAGTGTCCACGTCTGCTGTCTGTGTGCATCTTGCAGGAATTGCAGTTACTGTCCTTGGCTGGCATAGCTTGTGGTGTGGTCGTGGTGCTGCTGACTATATTCTGGACATGAAAACGTGGGCACCCTGGTACCACCCACCTCTCCTGGGTTCTAGCTTGCTCCCGACTCCCTGGTGCCTGCCATCAGTTCTTGCATGGTCCGACCCAGATAAAGCAAGTAAAATACAGGACACCTGTTTAAATCTGAATTTCATAAACAATGAATCATTTTCTCCTGTAAGTATGCCCCAAATATTATGTGTAATAATATCTGTTGTATGTCTGAAATATAACTGGACACCCTGCATTTTTTTCAGCCACCATCCTCCCAGTCTCAGCATTCTGGGCCATAAGGACTCTGGCTCCCGATCCGCATAGCCCTTTCGACATTCCCACCAGTCACTTCAGGAACCCTCTGTGTCCTCCACAAGGCACAGGCTAATGTTTGGGTAACTTCTGTGCCCAAAGACATCAGGGATTCCTTGGGGGAGGTGAAGCCAGGTCCTTTTAGGCTGAATAACTATGCTAGGCTAGCTAATAACTGTGCTAGCCCACATGATGCCAGGGAGTCTGTGGCACCATGGGGGTGGAGAGCAGGGACGCTTCCTACCTGGGTGTGACACTTCCTCACACATCTCTCATCTTCTTCACCTTCTGCCTCTTTCCCCCTCCTTCTTGATCAACCCCCCAGGCAGGAAACAATGAGTTTGTCTTTAATTTTTCCTACCAGACAATATATGCACGTCTCAGCCTGACTGCCATAGCAGAATCTTTATATTATAGGGGGATTAGGTGGGCTTCATTCTCCATCTGGATTCTACTTAGGTTAAAGGTAGAAGTAAGGGAGTGTAGAAAACCCCTTTCCACCCTTGGCTTGCGTAGTTATCCTGCTACAAAAATCTTTTATTGAGAGTCAGATGTGGACTATTTTTTCCTTTTTCTTTGTATTCCTTCTGTACCAATTCTGTTCTCTCCCTGGACAGAAGGATAGTGCCAGCTGATTAGAGGGAAGATCATGAGCTCAAGCTATATTGAAAGATCACATTAATAATTTTTCACAGTATCTCCTCATTACATTCACTTTATGAGACACTGCCTGACATAGATACTTTACTGTGAGCTGTGTGCCCTCCTTTCACTACCAAGAGGCTTTTTACCATAGAAACTTCTATTATGGGGAAGTTGACTTCATTTTTTTGAATACTTCAGGATATAAATTACTTCCTAGACAGTGAAATACTAGGTTATTTTTTATTGAATTATGAAAATTTCCAAAGACACAGAAAAGTAGATGAAATAAAATAGTAGCATGTAGGAGCCTACCATCCAGACTCTGTAGATAGGATTTACAAAGTTCAAGTTTATAAGATAGCAATCAATTTTAAAAGGTGTGAAAACATTATGTGTAATCTTTTGTTCTCCAT
The DNA here is from genome assembly GCF_964194135.1 of Talpa europaea. Lineage (NCBI taxonomy): Eukaryota > Metazoa > Chordata > Mammalia > Eulipotyphla > Talpidae > Talpa > Talpa europaea. Next base: position 112,487,731 of record NC_140073.1, read on the forward strand.
CGAAGAATCTCTATTTTTCCTACTATTTTAGGCTGCAGGTTGTGCCCTCAGAAATAGCCGCAATAAAAAATTACATTATTCGATAGGATACAATTAAGAGAGGCAGAAAGGGACATTTTGTATACACAGCACATTCCATTTTTGACTTCTTGAAATGCCATTTGTAGGTTGAGCACTGGGGAGCAGACTATATGATTTTGCTAGCTTGGAAATAAAATGATCGCTTATTCCAGTGTCCCTGGTCTAGGTGTCCTCCTTCTGCTCTGAGTGGGCCATTGCGCCCACATGTGTTAACACAAAAAGTGGGCTTTGTAAGTCGGACTGTTTACATAACCCATCATTTCTATATTCTCAGTACACATGTTTTTAAGTTGCCCATGTTTCATATTTTTTCACCTTGTTTCATAGAATATTTGCGGTGGGAGGTAAATGAGAGGTAATTGAGTATAATCTCTTCCTTCTGTAGTTTGAGAAAGAGAAGTGATCTGTCCTTTCCCATCACCTGCTACACTGTTCCACCTCCCTTCTGCTGATTAACAAAACAACCCTCTATAGCTTCTGGTATCAAGAATGTCATAAAGTTTAAATTGGCCTATCTTGTAATTAACTACATTTTAAGGGTTTGGAAGTGGGCTAAGTGCATATTAAGTGGGCTAAGTTCAGCATATTAAGAGTTTCACAAGGAGGAGAGGGAATTTAAACAGAAGACAAAAAGGGAAAACATGTTCTTTATTTGGTAGCAATGAAACCTGTTTCAACATTTTTGGATTATAATGGCCTAGTTTTTATCTAGAATCTATGCCTCTGGAAACAGCCCGCAAAAATGAATAAAAATTATTTTAACATGTTTTGGGGATCAATATTAACAATGAAATAGAAAGTTTACCTTATTTATGATTATTTTCTATGCATTGTTTTTTTAACATGTAGTCTTTTTCTGAGAAACATATTTTCTGCATTATCGTTTGTTTTAGTAGAAAGAAGAGCCGAACTCTTTATATTCAGATTGAAAACCCTGCATGATATTCCAAGGATATGGTTTACTTCTATCTCCCAGTTCCAACTAGACCACCTAATATACCTTCCCTTCTTGGCTTTGGACTCTTATGCTTCCTTGATTTTCAAAACTTGACACAGTTCTAAAAGCAACTCAAATGCCACTTGCTTCATGAAGTTTTCCTATCTCAATTTCTATGTCTACTCTCTGCAAAATGAATCTCTACATCCTTGGTGTTCTCATAGCACATTTTTAATATTTCTAATATACTAAATAAATAACCAACATGTAGAAAACTTGCTACTTTATCAAGTGTGTTTTACTGAAGTATTTCACTTAATTACAGCACTTGCAACATTCCGCATTATCACTTGGCTCAGATTTTAGCTTTTTCACTGGAACATAAGAATCTTAATCGTGAACTTCAATTTCTCATATTTGCTTTTGTGTAATCCACTGTATTATGTTTTGCACCTGTGAAGTGTCCCAAACGATATTTATTGGCACTGAATTGATAGTGAGTTCACACCAACCAGAAGGGATTAAATTCCTAAATGTGGATAGATTGTTCCTTGTCCACAGATGAAGGCTCTGGTCGTGACCCAGCAGGCCCCGCTAGCCTCAAATTCCACCTTCGACTTTGAAGTCTGGCAGCCACCTCAGAGCATTAATAGGCAAAGCTGTGACTTGCTGGATAATAACACACTGCCTTGGAATAATCATTTTCAAATGAATCAACAACAGCAGCTATTTGCCTGATCTAATTAGCATCACCTTTCTTTGAGCAGGCGGAAAAAGGTTGGCATATTCTGTATGATGCAACAAGCAGCAAATTATATAGACAAGGCAACATCACGGGGTCAGGCACTCACCTCCAAGGCTGAGGGCTTCCTGGCAGTCTTTTCCCCCCTCCTTCCTTTTCCCTAGCTCAATAAATGACTTGCATCATTTAAAGTATGAGAACAGCAAGGAAATCCTTAATTTGAAATATAGCCCAAATGTGGCTTCTGTATTTAATACTTGTTTCACAGGAGTGTTGCAAGTACAAAGGTGAAATTCTCTTCACCTCCAAATATATTTGGGAAGCAATTTAACCTGAATGAAAAATTAACTCAGCTTATTTACTTGGCAGAAATGTCACAAAAGAACACAGTCACTTCTTGTCCCTCCTAAGAGTTAAGAGACTTTTGTTTCCAAAGCCTAGGTCCTTGGATAGGGCCTGTGATGGGTGGGCCTGAAGGGAGGACAGGCAGAGAGAATGGCTCTGTTTCTATGAGGCGATGATTTCCTACAACAGGGAGATAGGTGTGTTGGGAGATACAGCCTTGGTACAGGGGAGAGGTGACTTAAACGTCTTGGGGAGAGACCCTTAGACAGTGGTGCACAGGGCCAACTTTCCAAAGCCATCTCTACCCTAACACCATTATAGTAGCTGAAAAATAGTCCTTTATCCATATTTTCAGGATAATATGAGCCTCCCAGATTCTGGTATGACCCTAAGATAAGAAAGATCCCTCTATAATGATTGAAATTGAGTCCTCTATCCATCCAGGTGAGGTGGAAGTCAGATATAATCTGGTTTCAGAAAATAAAATGTGGACTCTAGAATCAGATTTCTGTGCTCATAAACGCACCCCGCCACTTGCTAGGTGTGCCTTGCTAGCTGGGCAAGTGCCTTCATTTCCTCATCTTTCACACAGGAACAGGATCTACTTTAGAAAGTGGCTATGAGGATACACAGAGTTAATGCTGTGAAGCCTTTAGAGCAGGAGCACTCCTGAGTGTTTAGAGCTCAGCACTCCTGAGCACTTCTCCTTGTTGCTGCTGGAGTGCGTGTATAGGCTGGAGCTATGGAGCTGCTCGTACACACGCACCGCTGTTCCTACGTGGTCACGTGGCCTTTAATGTCCCTGCCATGCTCTTAATTTTCTTTTTTTTTCTTTTATGTATATTTTACATCATTCTTCCTTTTTGTGTAATGCGTGCTTTCTCCACTCAGGTGTTGTCCCTATAAAATTCCCACCACCAATTCACCCGTGAAACATCACTAGAGTCCCTGGTGCTCTTCCCTCCCCTGTTTTGATCCCTCTCCCTTCTCCTCCCCTGCAGAATGCTCTTAATTTTAGAAGGCAAGTTCCTAAAAGGCAAGTGTCAGTGTCTGCAGCTCATTTTCTTTGCCTCTGCGTTGCCTTTGCGCTTCTATTCTTGCTCTTAGAACCAGATGCAGACATTTCCCAAGTCCTCACCTCTGTAGGTTCTCCCCCAGATTCCTGACAGTAGGTACACATCAGTTTTTACATTGATCTACTGTAGGGTATTCACCAGAGTGCTCAGGTTTTAATAAATATTTCTGATCAGGTTGATTGGGGGAAAAAAAGCAGTGACAATTATTTATCAAAGGATTTAAAATAATATGGTTCCTTGATGAAGAAGAAATAGGCCCTGGAGGAAGTCATTAGCAATCACATGGATACTTAGAGGCAGAATTGGCTCAAGCCTTCCTGACTCAAAAGGTTGGGGGAGCTAGTTAGTGCTTCTGTCTAGAGGGAGGCCCCAAAGTGAGAATTCAGAGGAAACTGGGTTGCAGGTGGAACCACATGTGGACTGGGACAACTGTCTCGAATAATCAGAGATTTCAGTGGGGACTCGGTTTGTTAATTAGAGTTGCTGATGAACTTTTTTTTATCTCTTCCAGCCCTTGGAAGCACCTAGCCAAAGGGTACATTTCTTCAATTCATAAAGGAATGTTTCTTTGAAGTTCATGTCCACAGTTAACCAAGTACCCCTGTAATAGTTAAATCTACTTTGCTTAACAAATAATAACAAAATGTATTTCGCATGGCAAGAGTTATACAATAGGGGCCAGCTTTCTGAATTAATAATCCAGTGATAAAAGTAATGACCCATAGTGCACTGGGTTTTCGCTTATGTTATTTCATTTAATTCTTAGAGGCACCTTAGGAGACATAATGTTCTTTCCTTTGCTTCACAGATGAGGAAATGGGCATGAAAGGGATGTTAACTTGTTCAAAGTCATGCAGCTGGCCAGCTGTATGCAAGATTTACATTCTTCCTTCTGACTGGAAGCACACCTTCCGCCATTCCCTACACGTTACAGTTTTAAAATGAAATGGACCAACTTGAGGCACAAAAGAGCAGGAAAAAAGAACAGTGATGGCTGAGGATGAAATGAAGTTAGTTATCTCTGAAATAATGGTCACCAAGAATGAAGAGTTCAAAATCCACACTTTGATTCTTTAAGTCTCTAGGTATCAAGATTAAAATTATAGCATCTAAAATGCTAGTGTTAAGAGGGAAAAAAAGGAAACTGCCATGTAAAGTTAACGAAAGAAAGAGGACCATTAAAACAGCAGGAATGAATAAAACCCAGAAAGCATGAAACAAGATGAGATCAGTTGGCTCAAACTTACCAGTTATGACTGCAGGGAGAGGCCAAGCTCCCTTTCCCCCATTTAACTATTAATCTAGACAAAGTGACAGAGAAAGGTTAGGAGTAAAAGGGAGAACAAGAGCAAAGAGTTACCCTAAAAATACAAATAAAAGGCGGCCAAGGACATGGCATCGTTAATGGCAAATGTTGTCGAAATCAAAAGAAAAACAAAGCAGTAACCAGGGAAGGGCTCTTGGTGGAAGCTAGTGTCTCCAGTGAGGATACAGCCACGGGGGAGGGCCTTATGCCCAGCAGCATTGAAGGACATTGCATGTGGTCCTTGCGGATATTAACACAGCTTTGGCCATCGTCGTGCCATATACAAACAATGAACCATCACATTGCACACCTGAAACTACAATAATGTTAAGACAGTTTGACTTCAATTGAAAAAAAGCCTTCTTTAAAATCTGACTTATCAAGTAGACACAACAGAAACTATAATGTACTTTCGTCCAATCCCCCAAACCGCAGACCCTGTTGATTTAGCCACATTATTTTAGCCCCTACTTGGCCGGCATATCCTCCTGCCCTGGGGGCCCAAACTCTGCACACAGTTCCAAGGGGTTTCTTTATTTGCTTCCTTCCTTCCCCCTTCTTTGTGACGCCTGTAAACACACCGCACAATTACAAAGTCGCAGCCGTTCGCAATATTGGAACAGAGACACCCTGTTAAATCAGTTCCCGACAGCTGTGAGCTCCTTTTAAATTTCAATTATAAGATCAACAACTATAACCACCGGCAGACCGTTACCACCCAGGGTTCAGGGCTTCTGGGATAGAGCAAGCCACTGGCAGGGGAGGCCTGGCTGAGAGACCTTCCTGGTTTCCTTACCTGCGGGCACCCGAAGGATGCAAGGGGCAGGGCTGGAGTCTAGGTCGGCAGCCAGGCCTATTGTCTGGCTGCTGCCTATTGTTCTTCCTTTCATCTTGCTTGGTCTTTTAAGGGAGTCCCTCAGATAGGAAATTAGGAAAGACAAAGGTGTGGTGTTTTCTGTTCGTTCTTAGCACAAAGAACTACTCCAAAAATTCTGCTGTGAGAGCCAAACCTGAGCTCTCACCCTTTGAAGACCAGGGTTTCCTCTGCTCTGCCTGCTCCTCTCCCCCCCACACTCCCCCCCCCCCCCCACCGCCCCAAGGCAGCCTGCAAGGTCCCTGCTCGCCTGGCCTCTGTTCTACTGGGTGTGAAGGCTGCAAACCCTGGTCTGGGCTCTCAGGGCCTTTGCTCACCACCACAGCACATGGGAACGTCACCTGTCTGCTCAGGTCTCTGTCTGAGCTCAAGCCTGCCCAGGGAACGTGAACCTGGCAGTTTCCAAGTTAGGTGGTGAAAAAGGCAGTTTCCCATGCTGGGCCTGCTTCCCAGAATCTGCCTGTTCCAGTCCAAACCCACGCCCATTACTTGTACTTAGACCACTCTCATCTCAAAAACCTTCACTCAGTTTTCTGGCTTAAGGTCACTAAAAATCAAGTCCAATTAGCAAATATTTATTGAGCTTCTGCAAAGTTTCTTTGTCTTCAAGGTACTTGGGACTAGTGGCTAGAAACTAAATTACTCATTACCTTTCCTTTGTTTATAAAGTGCAGATGTATGTATCTCTTTAAAAAAATTATACATTCACAAGTGTTACCTGTTACCCACATCTTCCCCCAGAGCTGATTTGGACACTGCAGAGTTTCCTGAGATTGCTACTTTCACTTCAAAACCCTGGCCACCCATGTCCATTCCCTTGAGGACCCTGAAAAGCCACATTTCACAGATTAGGACTTTTATAAAGAAGTTTTACTAATTAGCCTGGCTCCCCAAGTCTGGGATCTAAAAGAATCTGGCCTAAGAGGAATGTAAAAGTGTGATTTTGAAAATATCACAGTCTTCCAGGCATTCTTCCTGGCACTGCTCACCTCTTTTGCCTAGAGACACTATGATGCCAACACTGGTTTTCAGGGTTGTGATAAAGTGAAGAGAATATGGTCAGAATGGTGGGTCTTTGGCTTAGATTTGTAGCAAGGATTTTTTTTTTTAAGATTTATTTATTTATGCATACAAGAGCTGGGGTACAGGCCAGAGATATGGGGGGTGAGAGGACCCACCAGAGACAGAGTGGGGAACAGAACAGGCAGACTGACTGAAACACACTGCGGAGGGGAGCAGCAGGTGAGGCAAGAGAAGTCTGCTTTGTCATATGGTTTTCTCCCTGCCGGCCGGGGATCGAACTTGTGCTGCTGAGGCTGTGAACTGCTTCATAGTGCGGTGCTTAACCCCTTGCGCCACCAGGGAAGCCCTGTAGCAAGGATTTTATTTGTCACTCAGATTATTTTTCTTGCTAAATTTGTGCTTTTGGAAAAATACTTGCAAATTTCCTCATGCCTGCACACACACACGTTTGTGTATGTTTGTGCGTGTGCACGTATGTGAGATCTCAGTCAGATGCATTGTCACAAGCACTCCTCCAATGACCCTGGAAAACCCTCCTAATCTGAGAGAATTTGCCAAGCACCCTGAAAAAGCTTTCCATGTTCTAGTATCAGCCTATATAGGACCTAAACCTTTAAGCCAGCATCCTTCAGTACTTAACTGGTATCTGTCTGAAAAGGAAAGTAGCATTTCACAAAGACATTCTTATTTGGATCTTGTCTATATTTCAATATTTTGTTGATGAGATCCTTTATAAGAAGAGTGTTAAAGTAAGCTTCTAATTAAAAAATCATGTCTGGGGCCTCCCCGGTGGCACAGCGGTTGAGCGCTGGGCTGCGAAACTGCCCACAGCCTCTGCAGCGCCAGTTCGATCCCCAGCCGCCGGCGAGGGTCCCACATGGCGCACAGACCTCTCCTGCTGCGCCCACTGCTCCCCTCAGCAGTGTACTTCGGTCCTTCTGCCTGTTCTGCTCCCCGCTCTGGCTCTGGTGAATTCTCTCACCCTCCCGCACTTCTGACTGTACCCAGTGCTTGTATAAATAAATAAATAAATCTTTAAAAAAAAAAAATCATGTCTGACAAATTGTGGTTCCTCTTAAATTCCATCTCCTGTTGTTTGAAGTGGTATTTTGGCAATAAAGATTTGAAAATCAGATTTGACAAAATGGACTGAGTAAAGATTATCTCCCACATAAAATAACTTGATTGTCTCCCACAGGGATCAGGAATCCTTGGTATATTGGCTAAATAACTGTAGAAAGACAATTCATTACATTTCTTAAACTCCAAACCTTAAATATTTTGAAACTTATTTAGTAGCAAAACCTGATCCAAACCAACACAAAGCTATTGTATCTTTTTCACAGTGTGTGATTATTTGTTTCTCTGCAGAAATATTAATGTACTGAGTATGGAGTGCTGTTTCATAGTTTGGGATACTACATAAGTTCATGTCCTGATTTACCTTTCTAAACTCTAGATGATTTTAATTTCTGAAACATATCTGGTCCAAAGATTTTAGAAAAGGGATCTTAAACCTGTAAAATCATACCATAATGGACACTATTACAATTTTCTTTTTTTTCTTTTTTTTTTTTTAAAGAGGGAGAAACTACCTTTTTTTTTTAAGATTTATTTATTTATTTATACAAGCACTGGGTACAGTCGGAAGCATGGGAGGGTGAGAGAATTCACCAGAGTCAGAGCAGGGAGCAGAGCAGGCAGAAGGACCGAAGTACACTGCTGAGGAGAGCAGCGGGCGGCAGGAGAGGTCTGCGCGCCATGCGGGACCCTCCTCCGGTGGCCAGGGAGCAGCTGGGGATCGAACCGGCACTGCAGAGGCTGTGGGCAGCTTTGCAACCCAGCGCTCAACCGCTGCACCACCGGGGAGGCCCTACAATTTTCTTTAGTGTTTGAGTCACCATTCTTTTTGGAAGACTCCATCTATGCATAATATTTACATAAAATTTGCACCTGAAGATGGGGTTTATTTCCTGTAGAGTTTTGTTCTTACCAGCTTCTCCTCCATCTGTGTAACTAGTGAGTGTTTTTTCTGGAGCTCAAGTCACTCTGATCACCTATTCTTTCCCGGCCCTGTGCTAGGTGCCACGAGAGATGGAGACGCAATCAAGACACTACCAGCCACTCAGAGCAACCTGCTTGGAGGTGTAGACAGGTAAATAATACTCATATGTAATGATAGGTTGAATGTCATAAGGCACAGAATTATGAACACAATGTGGAGGGGTCAGAAGGGAAAGGAAGGATACGTGTCAAAGGAGGCCTCACAGAGGAGGTCACATTTGAGAGTATGCATTTGTCATTTTGGGGATGTTGAAGTTTTCACATGTGAAGAAGGGGAGGGATGCTATTCCAAAGCTATTCACTGGTCAGAACAACCTTGGCCTTTACTATTTATTTATTTATTTATTTATTTAAAGATTTATTTATTTATTTATGCAAGCACTGGGTACAGTCAGAGGCATGGGAGGGTGAGAGAATTCACCACAGCCAGAGCGGAGAGTAGAACAGGCAGAGAGACGAAGTACACTGCTGAGGGGAGCAGCGGGCAGGGCAGGAGAGGTCTGCACACCATGTGGGACCCTTGCCCGGCAGCCGGGTATCGAACTTGCTCTGCAGAGGCTGCGGGCAGCTTTGCAACCCAGCGCTCAACCGCTGCGCCACCGGGGAGGCCCGGCCCTTACTATTTATTGAAGGATATTAATATATAACAAAGGAAAAAAAGACATTTTAAATCAGGGTTACAAAAACTGATTTAAAGGTTAATATTTGCTTTTTTTTTTGGCATAGAAAGTGCAGTGCAATGAAACTGTAATCATGGGATATTTGCGGAAATGTTTATGTCTCATCTTTTGTAGGAGTGGTCGGTTAAATGTAGTATGGGGCTTGCCATCTTTGAACCCCATCAGGCATCCCTGAGACTGTGTACATTGTCATAGATGAAATAAATGTCCAAGATTAAGGGCCCATATGCAAGTGAGGCCAGTATGAAATAAAAACTAGTGACACCTGTCACTTGTGCCCCTTCGCCTACCTTGCTAACCCTACGGTGGATTGGGGAAATCTAAGTCAGGGAGTAGCATAAGCAGAGGCATGGGTGTGTGCCAATGTAGCTATGTTCTGGAGGAAAATTCATGAGCCTTACTGAGCTGGGCAGAGTTTGGTGAGCATGCTACACTTTCTGCCACTTTTGTGCCTTTTCATATGGTGACCAGCCCTTGTCCAACATGTTCTGCACTTCTGCCAATGTCATCCCAGAGAAGGATAGTCTGTCTCTTTTTGACGAGGCTTCAATGTTAGCTTAATTACAGCAATTAACATGTTGTACTCTAATAATTTCAACATGTCTGTCTCCCCATTGAGAGCAAGGACTTTTTATCTTTGTAAACCTAGGAACTATCAGAGTTGCTGGCACATTACAGATCTCAACAAGTGAAGTGAACCTATATGTATAAAAGGTAGATTGAGCTTGCATGGTGGAGTGTCTTTGATATCAAGTGGAGAAAGCTTAGATTTCATCTTGCATACCACTCAGGATGTGCTGGATTATACTGCAGTAACAAGCAATCCTCATATTTCAGTGCTTTAGCACAAAGTTCATTTCCTGTTCATATCACATGTCCACACACTAAATGTCAGCAGAAGGGCTCTGCTCCTTGTAATCACTCAGGCATCCTGGCTGATGGAGGCTTCCTCTTGAGATGTGTTGCTGATACTCCCCAGGGAAAATCACATCCTGCTTCTTAAAGACATGCCTTTGTCATCTCCACTCCTGGTGATAGACCAAAGCAATTCACAGGCCACTCCTAGTTTCAAAGGGGATGGGATAGAACAATCCTATTTCACAGGCCACTCCTAGTTTCAAAGGGGATGGGATAGAACAATCCTATTCAAGAAGATGAAGAATCAGACTCATCAGGTCAAGAGTACCAATGACAACAATAGCAGAGAACAAGGTGTCATACAGGATTCTTAAGGAAAAAAAGAAAACCAGCAACATATGGTTGAGTTATTAGCTAACATGTGAAGGAGTGCATAGATTATCTGAAATTGGGTACCTGGGGAAAGGAAGCAGGGAGACACATGTACTAACAGAGAGCTTGAAGTTTAGGGTTCTCTTAGCAGTCCTTGCACTGAACTGTGCATTCACATTAAGCAAGATACTTATTCTGGCTTCGCTTCAGTACCTCCAAGGGGAAAAGAGATACAGTGATGGTAATGTATACAGCCTTCCTGTTAGTCTGAGGGTTAATGAAAGTTGGGGGATGAGGCACTTAACTCCCTGTTTTCTATTCAATTCTGGAGAGAGCTGCCTCTTAAACAAAACAAGCCTCTTCTTTGAGTTCTTAGTATATTTCCACAGTGACAAATTTTGCCAAGCTCACCAAAATTTGAGCTAAACCTGAATAATAAGTTGACTATTTATTTTATGAATTGGATGCACATCCTGCTGGGTTTTCCAAGTGGATATGACAACAGAATCCCTCATCTATAATATCCATCCACAGCCCTCATCTATAGCTCCCTTGTTTGTTCTGAAGATAATATATAGATTGAGCCCCTCTTTTGATGGCATTCTTTCCATGCTTCTCACACGAGGAAGAATTACTGCTGTTTTTCCCAGGGGACCTGAAACGACTGCATTTTTACACTTGTTATTTACTGTATATGTTCTAATATCAAAATGGTCAATTCATTTATAATCTTTTTAACATGCCTTAGAGGATAAAATATCTGTCATTATGTTTTTATGGGGAGCATTTTCCCCTTTCTTTTGCATGTAAGTCTTAATGTATAACTCATTAATTGATCTTGCACCCATGAATACTTAACATTAATTATGCACAATTAGCATATGATAATGTATAACACACGTTTCAAGCAAATATTAGACAGCATAATTATACTGAATATTATTGCGTTCAGCTATGTAGGTCCACAAAATATGATGGATGGTGTGTTCACATCTATTGAATCTACTTACCTGCCCTAGACTGATAATTTAAAAATAAACACAGCTGGAAATAAATGCACCTAAGTCAAATAGTGATAAGCACCAAGGAATATCTCCATGTAATAAGAGCTGGAGGTCAGTTGACCAGTTCTTTTGCTTTCAGATAGAAGATAATTTTAGATGCATATTGTAGGATTTTAGGGCTCAGCCTTAAAATCCTTCAGAATGCAAAGGTTGCTTTATGTAAAATGTTCTGACAGGCACAATGATTCCTTTTTAAACATAATTCACCTCTGCTCTGCAGGCTTATTATAAAGAACAAAATCACCTGTACATAGTAACAAACAAAGATCTTTGGCATATGCAGAACTGAAGGTGTTTAAGAAGCTGGGAAGCCATGTGACATTGTACGATGGTCTAAAAAGCCCCAGATGAAACCAAGCAGGAGAAATAAGCTTCAGTAAGTCTCACCTGCTAGAAATATTAACAATAGTTTACTTATCCTTTCAAATACTCTTTCATTAGATTTTTTGAATTTTCTATTCAAGTGAAGTAAGATAAACAAATAGGCTATGACTGAACTTTGTCTAGTTAAGAATTCACTCTTAGAAAAAGTCTACAAGCCTCACAAAAAGGAAACTTTCTTTAAAAAGAACCCTGAAATCATTGGCAAAGATAAGCTTGTTTCCCAGATTGTAAGCACAGAAAATTACTCTTTTCTGAGTTGTGACGCAAATCAATTTTTGTACCTGGGCTAGAGCCAGCTTTAAGGCTGAGAAGACTCAGTCTGTTCGTCTGCCCCCTTCTTTCCTTTGTGTCCTCACATCAACTTTGAGGAACCCATCTTCAGATCTCTTGGTTGATTTCTATTTTAAGAACTTAGTTCAGCCATTATAATTAGTCCCCAGTTTGCCTGGTATTCTCTCAGGTATTCAAAAGATTCAAAAGATCTTGAACAAGTAGTTCTCAAATTTTTCCACTGAAATATCCCTAATGACATGAGAAAGTCAACTTAGCTCTGGAGGCATGGGGTCCTTACTCAGAATAAGAAATGTCTTTGAAGTCTTTATTTTACCATAAAGTTTGATGTATATTTTGTATTCCTCTGTGTAACACCTGAGAATTGTTTATAAAAAACTTTATATTCTGAATGATTTATCAGTGGGTAAAATCAATGATCCAGAAAGACACACAGTGCCTGTGGCTTTGAATATTCCCTAACACACTGTTAAGTGTTCTCTGGGGTATCAGTAACTTGGTTTAGTTTCATGGAAAAATATTTTGATAAAATGAACTAAACTAATTATTAAATGTTTGACTGTTTCTAAGTGGTGTCCATAAATAGAGAACACAATAAATTTATTAAGCTACTTCCAGACAGTGGAATATCATTCAACAGTTTAAAAGGATATATAGAACTGATTGTGTGATTGTGTTTTCATACAAAGATGCCCATAACCATAAACCATGTTTATGGTTTATATACTACAAGGTAAGAAGTTTTCCTTTAGACTGTGGAAACCTTATGCTAATCAAAAATAAAAAAGTGGTACAAAACACTAATCTACTGATAGTTGAATTCCTATTAACAACATGGATGTTTGAAATGTACATTTTACATGACATCATCTTTTGGATATGATTTTTCCAGAGCTGTGCAAGTAGATTACTATTTTTCTCCATTATTTTACCAAGTAAGTTTGCTTAGCAAAACCATCTGATAGACACTATTATTATTCTTCAGTATTAAAAAAATAATCTCTCTGGGAAATATAGTCTTGAATCCAAAAGCCATGTATTCCAACCAATCAGGGATTCTTCACAAGGAACCCTGGGCCTTCGATAACTCTAAAGAGTTATACGAAGATGGCAGGAAGCAGAATGAATTCTATCCAAATGCCACTTGGGGAGTGGAAACAACAATATGGAAACGAAATTCTAGGATTTTCTTTCCTAGTAATAGGCAGATTATTTAATAAAGGGCTAAAGTTTTAGCAGAAACCACCTGGCCCTTAAAAATAGAGAGTGATATACAGAGAAAAACCATTGTATTCTCTGTTGCATGAGGTTAGTGATTGTGATTCAAGAGTTGACATTTATTTTATTTTCACATTCCACAGGCAGAATTAGTACCATATGGCAACACACCATTGGGAGGTTAAAAATCACAGGATGATACATTTCTGCTTTTAAAATATAAAGTAGATCATAATGCTTTGGATATTCACTTTATATTTTATTATATTATACCTTCCTTTTTCCTTTTCTTTCCCTTGGAAGGTCACTGTACAATATCAGTCACCTAGAAGGTATTTACTACTAGAAAACCAGTGATGATAATGTTACATGCAAGTGTAAGGTACAAGCTAGCGTTTACTAGTGAAAGGAGAAGGGCTTCACGAGAAAATTTCCTTCTAAGGGATCATCTATATCCCCCCCCCAATGCCTTAAAACTTAGCTAAGGAAAACCAAGCATTCTCTTTCTTTCAAGTTTAACTACTATTTTCTTCCTTATTTGATTAGAAAGTAATACTTCAACTTAAGTTGCCCCTATCCCTAGTGTCCCACAGTACACGGGTAGAGCTTTATTCCTTTAACTAGAGGTAAATGGCTTGCTACAATACAAATGCTCCCATTAAAAAAAAAAAAAAGTAGCACTTAGTCTTTTGCATCATATTGGACTCATGGATCCAATCTAGTAGAGGAAACCAAATGCTCCAAATTATTGGACACATCACTACAGAAGAAGGCATGAGAAACGGGACAGAGTAGGGAGGCTGCAGCTGCCAACATAGATGAGCTGCCACCCAGGGATTTGGCTGAGCTCAGCTGAGGGTGCAGAAGTTCCAGGGAGCTGGTTCCTTTTCTCTCCTTGGTGTGACTACTTGGAGGTAACAACCATAGAAGATCAGTATTTGAGTCCTGGGATACAGTCTTTTAGGCAACAACCAGCAGGAAGGCTTTTTCCGGACAACCCAAAAGAGGTCCAGTGGGTAGTCCTAGCCTTTCCAGAGAAGTCACACTGCAATTTCTTCCTTGAACAGAGTTATATAGAAGCAACAAAAAATAGAAATGGAAATGGCAGTAGCAAAAGCAAAATAATATCGAGCCTGTAGTTAATGCATAGCGTTTGCAATTTGAATGAACTTTGATGATAGACATAAAGAGCTCTTTGCAATTAGAACTGCAGCTGAAAACAAGGAGTATTCAGGCTAAAACCCTAGTGGAGACATTACTCTGTGGGTCCAATATAAACACCTCCCTAAAGTCTCATGAGGTGGGCTTCAGAGTTAACACTATAAGCGCATTTTAGTTATATTTGAGCACAAATATTCACAGTGCTACCAAACGTTTATTGAGTGCTGCAGTAGGTGCTAGATTAGGCTTCTTTCAGTAAATTTTCACAATATCCTGAGTCTTATAATTATCCTTATTTTACAGATGCAAACAATAGGGCTTAAAGTTAACTAATTCATCCCAAATTTCAGAGATAAGCGATTATATTCACTTGCTGATATTAGGAAGTCACAGACTGGGTGGCTTAAACAATAGAAGTTCATTTTCTTACAGTTTTAGAAGCTAGAAGTTTAGGACCAAGGTGTTGGCAGGGTCAGTTTCTTCTGAGACGTCTCTCCTGGGCTTGTAGAATCTGTTGATGGCTCTCTTCCCTGTGGCCTAACCTCTTTGTGTAGGGACACTCTTTGGGTGGGACAAAGGCTTACCCTAAAAACATCATTTTACCTTAATAATTCTTTCAAAGGGCTTATCTCCAAATAGAGTCACACTGCTCTGCATATGAAGCTAATTTAGTCCATAACAGCAACTGAGCCCGTTCATTTTATAAAACTTTTTTTAAAATGTAGATACAGTTTTACCATGGATAACATGAGTGAACTATGAGAGTAAACGATTACATCAGACTATGAAGCCTCTCACCGTGCCTCAAAGAAAAAAATGTTACCAGAAAATGGTTACGTAGATGACAGAAGAGCTGAGAAGACTGACAGAGACAACCCAGAGATGAATAATCACAGAGAGATGTTCGTTCTTTTAGGGCAGAAGGGATAGAAGGAGTAGGTGGTGTTACTGGAGCAGCTCGGGATTTGGAGCCACCTGGTGGATCTGAACTGTTGTGGGTGTGCCGGGGAGGAGGTGAGAGTTCAGTAGTGGGGCTGCTGGGCAAGCGCTGGTGCTAAGGGATGTCACTTGAAACGGGGTGGGAGGTTAGGGGCCATCTTGACTTCTCCATTACCTGGGTCTGAGGGGACTTCCCCCAAACTGAAGGATGTGACAACCTCAGAGCTGCAGTTCTGCTAATTCTGTGGTGTACAGCAGGGCAGGGGAAGGGTGAGAAATGCAATGCCTCAGAGAGTAAATAGTCAAAGACCAACACAACTATTCAATATATGGAGTTTAATTCCCAAGTTGAATGCAATGTCCTCCACTAGTGGTTTTGTGGGTCTTATAATGTCTGTCACCAGTTAAATTCCTGTAAGAACTGTGAAGCAGCAATACCTGAATTGTTAAAACCTGGTCTAATGCCAGAATGCAGGTGCTTGTTTATATAGACCAGAAAAGCCCCATGCTTTGTACTCAGGGAGAGGTTCCTTCCTAGATTTTCCTACTATGGGCTTAGCCCATGAGATTGTTCTCTAAATGAGCAAATGCTTGTAAAAAGCTTTGAGATGATGCAAATACGACTGAGCTGACAGTTGCTTGATTAGCTTGCTACCTGTCTTCTGCATCCTTTCTCCTCGACTGGATCTTTGCCGAACTCTGTGACTCCCAGCAGCCTCTAGGCTGATCATAACCTGTATGTGGACCCTGTGTGGGGAGGGGGCTCGGAGAAGGGGGAGGCATGTTTCACGTGGCTAGAATCCTTTGCAGCGATGAACAGAAAGAGAGGCATGGGATGTCAGACGTGTTAACAGAATCATTTAGAGCCACTCGTTTACTATGCAGAGAAATTTTCAAGACCTGGGCTGTTTTTGCCTGCTTAATGTGCTCTGCATTTTCTACAGTCAGACCCCACTGCATGGTTAATGACACAAGTTCCAGGAAGCTTGGGGATTGTGCCAGTAGACACCAGAGACGCTAACCTTGTCAAAACAGAAAGAGACGACATACTTACGGTACCGCGAGACACTCAGTTCCTAAGCCCCTAAAGCAACTGGGAAACAAGAGATTTGATGCAGACACACTAATCACACAGGCAGATTTCTCTGTAGGCAGCAGTTACCAATCCTCCTAAAAATTCAGATCAGCAGACGACCAATTCCAAGTAATTTAATGAGACAACAGGTAATAGTAGCAATTATCCCAGGGGAGGGGCAAGCAAAGTAGCCGTGTGCAGTAGGGTGCACACTATGTCACCCCTCACTCCTAAGTAGAAAAGGCACATGTATCGGAGGAGAATTGATGAAACCACTTCAGACAGAGGTACATTCATCAGTCAACATAATTCAGTTGTGGGGACACAGCCACACCCACTAAGCAATATTGCAATCAGGGCCCCAGAAGACATAATGATATAGGGGAAGCACTCAGCCTTCCAGGAGCCGCTCCTTGCTTGTTTCCAGGCCTGGCCTGATCAGATCCTCAGCCTGTCGCTAGCAGCTTCCCTTGCCACCCCTGCTGTTGTCTCTGACTCTGAGCCACCGTTTTGGCCTGAGCTGTATCAACCTATGTAATTGTTTATCCCCAGCATCCAGCATGGTGCCTGGCATGTGGTGGGACAGATTAATCTTGATGGTGATTTTTGAGTTTGCAAGTAAAATATTTGAAGTATTTTGTCATCAGATTCAATAAATCCTATGGTTGAAGTTATTTTTACTTTCTTACGTAATGAAATCATGATGTAAATAATAAACCTTACTGAGTGTGTTCTCAAATTCTCTCCCAGATTCTTCTAGGAAGGGGATGTTTAATTACAGATGGGAGTTTGGGTAAAAGGCTTCAGGTTTGGAGAGTTCCAGAGCTCTGTGACAGCCACGCTGCCTTAGTCTTCAATTTAGGACACCTGGGAGTGGTTGATATTTAAAAATCATTTTCCAATGTGGCTGCTCAGTAGAATTACCTGGGGAACTTTAAAACTTCTGATGCCTATGTCCTGGGTCCTGGGAAACAGAGTAATTGATTTGAGATACAACTTTGGCATAGGGATTTTTAAAAATTTCCCAAATGATTCTAATATACAGCTAAGGTTGAGTACCAAAGTAAGACTCTTCTCTTCTGCAGAAATGGATACTTAATGTTACTGATGATGAGTCTCAAGTGATCTCATCCATTTGTTTTCTTCTCTTAAATTACCAACAAAGGGAGATATTTCCATTCTTCAAAAAAGCCGGTGTATTTTCTCATAAACACCATGCTTAGCAGGTTCATACTGCCTGCTTTCCTTTCTTCTTTATGATGGACACCTTCCATTTCATACTGTGGGGTCCCCTTCACCTCCCCCCACATATCTCTAGCTTTCCTTTAGCTTAAAAGTAACAAAAAATCCTTGTGGACCCTCAAGAGTATTTGATTATTCACTGTGAAGAAACTGGGTTAGACCCAATGAGTTTGGGGTTCCTGGGTGCCCCTCGGTTGCATGCTACTAGTTTCTAATGTCCTTGATAGGGCTAGTTCTTTGGTAGTGCATGCCTCTCCACTCTGTTGGTGATTGGAAGGTGAGGGCCATCAAACATCTCATCTGATTTTCAATTTCATGGCCTCTTAGATGAAGATGCCAAGTTTCTGCCACCAAGACCCTCTCTTCTGCTTGCTGAGTGGTCTAGGCAAATGAACAGGTGAATCTTGATACTAAGTGAACTGTTTAGCTTGTCCAAGACCCTCCAACCTAGGGTCTGGTTGGATACCCACTTCATTGCATTTTATTGTGTCAGACTGGGCACTTAACCTTTTTAAAAAATGTTGCCTCTTTGGAAAATAGTAACCAACCTACAAACAGACAAACTTTTGGGAACTTAATCTGTTCATAAGGTGGAGACAGTAGATATTTATAAAGCAATAAATATTATTCAATGGATAGAATAAATAATATGAATTAACTCATTATTTCAGCCTTAAGTGATAAATAGTAATTATGATAAAACTGAAGTTCTGGAGAGTATCAGTGGGTCACACAAATATGTGGAGTTACTGTGCTGTAGTGTAAGCACTGCTCTTTATGGACATCACCCACCAAGATCTGAGGAGGTTCTGGATCTCACAATTATCTTGGGTTTGGAATAACAATAATTTACAAGAATAGATCCCTTCTCTGAGTCAGATACATACTAATTATAATGTAATCTTTACAACAACCATATGGCCAGTGCTGTGTTATTAACCACATTTTATGGATGGGTAAACTAAGAAAGAAGTGAAATAACATTCCCACAGCATAGAGTTCACAAATGTCTAAGTTAGGATTTTTATCAGGCAATGTGATCTCTGAGTCTGCATATTTCACTATGTAAGGCATAAAAGCTGAGTAGAGAGTGTCATCTGAGTCATAAGTTACACCTGAAGATGAAAGAGAACACTGCCTTGGCGCTGGCATTTCCTTGTGGAGCACTTCAATGTGTCACACTTGTATGTGTATGTGTGTGTGTCTATGTATCTATGTGTCTGTGCATGTGTGGGCATGGTGTGTCTGTGTGCATGTGTGTATGTGCATGTTTGGGAGTATGAAGTTGGACATTTTGCCCGTCTACATTTAAATGAACCAAAGGACTGGACTTTGGTTTGTCTGATTTTCCTAAGCCTGTTCTTGCTCATACCTAAAGGCCATTAATAGAGAAGCCCCCAGAAGCTGGAGTGTCACATGGTCTTGAAAATAATTGGTCTTACCTGTTTTTTTTTTTTTCTTTTGGTTTTACCTGTTTAGATCTTCGTAAAATACAGAGAACTTTGATTTTTTGTGAGTTTCCAAAATCAACTTTAAAGCTTACGCCCTCTTGGAGAAAAACATCCTTTCCAAAAAAAAAAAATAGTCATCAGAACTCTAACACTTAAAAATTTTTATTTTGAAAGGATTAGCAACTTTAACATAATGCAAATTGCAAATAAATACTTTATAAGTCTTTTGAATGAAAAATCCAAGTTTTTAATTGTTGAAATAGTTTTTATTACTTGTTAAGATTCAGCTATGTCTCTCTTAGGAATAGGTTGTATAATTCCATGACCTCAGGGCAATAGAATCATCACTGGCCCATTAAATTAAGTGCCAATGCACCATAAACTAGTATAGTTTTTCTTGGAGATCAAGGAACAAAGTATGAGATACAACATAATGTGAATAAAATATATCAGGAATATGAGCAAGAATTCAAATTTCCACACTTTAAAAAAATTGTACAATAGGTCCACAATTTTAACCCAGAATTCTATAATTCAAAAACTTGTGAAGACACTAGCATTTCTATAACTCCATCAGTGGTAGGCTTGACCTGAACCTATGTGATATTCTTCGTGGTCTCTGGAAACCCCTTTTTGTGTGCTTATCCAAATGTTTTGCTACAGAAATTTTAATGTGTTTGATTAAGGGGTGGTGCCCAGGTTCTGCTGTGAATGTCATGTACATATACATATATAGTGCATATACAGTAGTAATTTTTTAAGATGGAAAAAATCTAAAATTTGAACACATCAGGCTCCAAGGACTTCAGGTTAAAGAGTTCAGCCTGTTTAAAAAGGATCATTTGACTGTCACATACATTCAGCAAAATGTATCACTTAATCTGCTTTTAAAATTCATTTACTCATTGATTTAATTAACAAGTGTCTATTGAGTATTAAGGTTGGAGATATATCTGTGACTAAAAGCAGAAACTTTTGATATTAGCCAAATTACAAAATTTATGTTTTAAAAGAACCTTTAAACTGATTTTGTTAGTATCAAATTGCCAAGTTACTAAAGTTAAATGATTCTTTCTATGCTTTCATGTAAATGCATATGAAGCAAGGATTTTTTTCAGCCTATAACATGGAAGTGCAAGATTGTTAATGAAAAAGCCACTGCTGGAAGGAAAGAAGCATTTAGATAAGAGCAAATATACTGAATTCTACCTGGGATGGCTGGAATTTGAAGTGTGTTTATTCAAATGTCTAGTTAAGAGTGTATGTGTGTGTGTATGTGTGTGTGTGTTTGACCCTTGCAACTTAATGCAATGTATACATAGCAAACATATAGAATAGATATTATCATTGCTATTATTTTATAGACATGGTAACTGAGACAAAAAGAAGTTATATCATTTGTATAATAAGTGGTCAAGCCCTAAATTGAGTACTATACTGTTCCTGAATGCTAATTATGCTTATAAATACAGAGAATGAATCATGCAAACGAACATGTATGCAAAAGAACTTGTTTCAAGTCTTGATTTTATTATTTACTAGTTATGAATCCTACCTTTGAAATATAGATAATAATTACTGCTTGGTAGAGTGGCTATTTAGGCTGAATGTATATGGACTAGAGTAGCAAAATTTAAAAGTCTGAAAATAACTAATGTTGATAGGATGTAGAATAATGGGACTGCTCTTCATACTTGATTGGTGGAGTATAAGTTAATACAGTATTTGGGAAATAGTTTGGCATGAACTTCAGTTTTGGAGATATTTCTCCATGACCAAGAAACTCCATACCTTGAGAAACTTATATATACATACCAGTGTATCTGAGCAAGAATGTTCTTTGCAGCATTATCTATAATAGTTCCAAACTAGAACAAGTCAGATGTCTCCAGGAGAATTGATACATCATTTGTAAAATAGTCACACTATAGAACATAAGAAAATAATGAAAGTGAATGAACTTCACCCACACACAGCATGGCTAAATATTAAATCCACTGTTGATTGAAAAAAAAAAAAAGAAGTCTTAGGAGAACACATATGATGTGATACCATTTTTGTAAAGGAATGAAACAAGCAAATTAAAAAGTCTTGTCTAGAAATAGAGCCATGTGAGGTTAGATTAATTATGAACAGTAAGGAATTAACAAATTAGAATTTAGTAGTTACCACTGTGTGGGGCAGAGAACACTTCTGTTGGGGAAGGTGGGTTCTGATCTGAAAGGATTTGCACCTTTAACATTATTAGTGATCTTCTAGTTCCTACATTGGGTAGTGGCATGGAGGTCAAGTTTTTAAAATTATTTGTTGTAACATATAGAACACATTTTTTTCTTCTTAAGCATTGAATGTTACATAGTTACTTATTTTTAATTAATTTATATATTTTACATCATTGTGTATTCATAGTTACTCATTTAAAACCTTGATTAACACAAATGTAAGTCTTTTGAGGAATTCCATTATTCCTTGCTCCCCCTGTCTTCAGCATCTTGATTGAAGTTAAACTAATGATTTATTGGCTAAAAAGAAAACAAGGCACAATATTCATGAAGTGCTTTGCAAATGAAAAAGAGATATTACTCAGAGAGAAAATTTACAGTAATATCACTTAGTTCTCACTCCCTTAAGACTGAATTGCTTTAATTATGGCCCTCTGAGGAGGTGCCTGTCAGCGCTATCCATCCCAGGTGCTTTGTGTCTCTGCCCTCAGACCTGCTGATTTCTGATGGAACACCAAGCAAGGCAAGAGTTGATTTCCAATCTTTTTCTACTGTAGGTCTTCAGAGTGTTTTCTTTAGAAATAGTTGGGGTTGTTTCAATGCAAGGATACTTGTCAGTCAGAAAATACTGAAAATGATGAGGAAAAAAGAAATGTGCATTCCTCTTCTAAGTTCCTGCGGGTCGGGGTGGTGGTGGGGGGAACCCAAGGTGACTATAAATACTATCAACATTTTTAGAAACAAGGAAGAAAGACTTGAGTGGGCGGCATGCAAAGCACAGAGATTTGTTTATAGTTTGTGCTCTATGTCTAAACTGGCCTCCCTCTGACTGCCAAGTGCGTATAATGGCCCTTCGTCTTTCCATTAATGGCCTGCTCTCCCCAACGTTTTTCTTTCATGTCTTTTATCTAGATTTTAAATATATTCTTCATTCAATTGCTTTAGTTTTGATGCTTTCTTTTCCTGTGCATTTAGGCATCATTCCTTTCTCAAGAAAAAGAGGAATAACTAAGCTGGAAATTCTTTGTATAATTATCACATGACAATTAGAGTTTATTGTGCATGTGCCTTTTAATACTCTACTGGATTTTCCTTCCTCAAAACAGAGGCAGCCCTGAAGTGTGGTCCTAAGTCTGTTTACACCACCCAGATATCAAATTGACTTGCTAATGGTAACTCTTCCTTGGTATCCATGGGTTACTGTGTCATGTGATTTGACATCAAGTACAGACAGTGCTGATTAGGAGCATCCAGCTCTGTCCATCTCCGTGCATCACTGAACCATCTGGTCATTTATTCACTAATAAGCCCCTAATGGCCCAAATATTCACCGGCCTGTCATTGTGACATGGCATAAAATGCCTACATCTTTCAACTCGCTTTGACATGTTGCTTGTTTCACATCAAAACCCGTCATTTACAGGAAAAGAGCTCAGAGGGGTAAAAACTTGACCTAATCTGCAGTGTTAACACAAAGACAGAGGCTTGGTATCTAGTAGCCTGACGGAAAGCATGTAAATGGGCAGGAATTCATTTTGTACCTTTTTTTCCATTCTCATTTTACAACATTCTTTAAGTTTGGTATCATCCCTAATATGGGATTTTATGTGGGCTCTGCGTGGAAATATCTATCCTGTATCTGTTTAAATAGTAAAGAGCATTTTAAAAGGAGAAAAGCTTCCTGGAGACTTGGCGCTTGCCTGTTTACATTTAAATGGGCAGGAAAAGAATAATACAATATGGTTTCGAAGAGCAGCTCTATGCAATTCTCAGAAGACTATGGTTAGTTATTTTAACCCTCTCTCATTCTCTGTTCTTCTCTTCCAGCTCAATGTGCTTTCCCCCACTTTTTATCTGTATATCATAGGAAATTTGAGACTAGTCATGTTTGGGGCATTTGATATTATTACCAGAACAATAATGAAAGGTTCGAATTCTCACTTTTGCAAATAACCATTAGGAAAGAGAGGTCAAAAATCTATAGTGATACTGGCATGTGCAGAGTTAAAGTAATACAAACTGGACGAGAATAAAGAGTGGGGGATGTAACATTCTATCACAGTTAGTGTTGTTGAAATCTTGTCTTTACAGGAATTAAAACATCATGTAACTGAGGCTCATTAGCTGTGTTTAGGTGGTTCATATTTTATATAGATTACTGAAATGGACACATTTTTTCCTCTCAAAAATATCCTTATACCCTTTTGTCTCATTTTCTTGTTTTAAAAAAAGTTTTCAAAAATCACATACTGACACAATTTAAGTTTGCAATATTATTTCCCCATTATCTTTTCCTAGCCTTCACTGAGACCCTGCTCACACTGCTTCCTTCACATCAGTGTGCTATGACAACACTGATTTCTCCTCACCTAGACCCAGACACGTGTGGTGGTGTGGTGGTGGTGGTGGTGGTGGTGGTGTAGAAGGTAGGTGTAGGGCTTTCTAACTGGTCACCAAAGGTGGCAAAGGAAACTGGTTTGTTTGTGGCTGACTGACTTCCTTTGTGGGGATGGCAGAGCCTGGCCACAGGTGGTGTTGGTCCCAAGAAACCCACGTGAAGTTTACCTTACACACCAGACCTAGAGTTGAACCCAAGTTAGCACTTCTTTGCTCCTTTTCTTCCCATAGGTTGAAGCTATAACAGGAGCTTCCTCTGAAGGGTGATGGGCAAGGTAAAGTTCACCAATATATCTTCCCAAGTACTCTGCATCGTGGCCTACTTATTGATAATTTCAGAAAAAGCAACCTCTTACTTCATTGCTGCCTTTAAATTTTTACCTTTAAATTTTCCTTATCCTTATATGTAGAAAACGTCATCTGTGTTGGTCATTTATTTCCTCATCCTCCTATGGCCACTCATTTTCCATTTGTAGCTTCATGAAAGTTTTAAATAATACTCTGTCATTCTACAGGATTGCATTAAAGCCCAATCTCTGTTCTGTGTTGTGAAACTATTGCTATATCACTAAACGGAAGGGAAATTTGAAAGTCTTTGTTTCTTTTGGGATCTGATATTCCTGATTTTCTGGGATTCCTCATTTTAAACATTTCCTTTCTATCATTTTCTTAATCATTCTTGCATAAAACCAACCACCTGACTTAATGCTTTGTTCAGTCAACTTATATTATATTAATACATTAATTCATCCATTCAGTTGACATTTTACAAGAGGCTGGGGACATAAAGATGAATAAAATGTTGCCCAAGCACTTAAGGAGCTTATAATATAGTAATCCTTTCAGAATATGATGGGCAAAAATAAATAAATGAGGGTATTGGTGAAGACAAAATTTGGAATTACCAAGACATAGTTATACAGAATCAACAATAAAAGGAAAGAAAAATTGGATGGAGTATGAAAATATAGGGGAATGGATAGAATACCTTGAACTTGGAGGTAAGTTCTTATACCTTTATCCTTCTCTTGTAAGCAAAAACCTACATATCCCATTCAGCTATCTCCTTTCTTCCTTTCCTTTCTATTCATACTCTCTTCATTCAGTCCCAGCGAGAAACTGTGCTTCCAAAGTATAAAAGTACTCTAGCGTGAAATGGAAAAAGAAAGAGGGAAGAGAGGACACAAGGGGAAGCAAAAGAGGAGGAAGAGGAGAAAGGAATAATCCTACCTATTTCACTGAGTTACTACAAGATTTAAATACAATAATGAAAGCATTTTATATATTTTTTGCATATAGTTGGCACTCAATTTGAGCCATTTGTGTTCTTTAAATGCAATCTGAAAGGCAAACATCTTTCACAAGATGGAATTTGGATGAGGTAGTTTTTTTAATATTTATTTATTTATACATACAAGAGCTGGGGTTCAGGCCAGAGGTGTGGGGGATATGGTGAGAGGATTCACCAGAGACAGAGTAGGGAACAGAACAGACAGATTGACTGAAATACACTGCTGAGGGGAGCAGCAGGCGAGTCAAGAGAAGTGTGCTGCACCATGTGGGTAGCTCCCTAGTGGGGGATCAAACTAATGCTGCAGTGGCTGTAGACGAATTCATAGGCCAGGAAGAGGTAATTAAAGAACAATAAAGAAAGGCCTGAGTGACAAAAAGTTTGGGAACCAGTGATCTAAAGGAGGGCAACACAGTGCCTTAAACATTAGAGAGGCATGTTCAGTGGCATCATCAACTCCTCTGCAGCTTTTAGGTATGACTTAGAGACAATGGGCAATCATATTGCCTTAAGATTAATATCAATAAAATATTTATGAATGCCCATCTATTTATGTGGTATTTTCCAAAGCACTCTGTAGATTATGTTAGAAATTCTAGCATGCCATGGAGTGGCATTCAGAAATCAAATCTGTGTTGAGTTTTTCAAAAGGTCGAATATGGCAGAGATGGCAGTCTACCAGTATTTATCCACCTCCTTTCATAATATGGTTGCTGTGAAATAGCCACTGAGCCAGGAAGTGTCTAGGAGGGACCATATGACTAGTTCTTTCCAATAAAATGTCAGCCAAAGCGAAACGTCACTTCAGAGCAAACGCAGACCAAAAGAGAGGAGACTTTCCTCGCTCTCTTCCCCTCACCTTCCTCATGTTGTCAACATTCAGACCTTAGGGCGGGGCCAGGAAGTAGAGGAAAGTCACCCATCTGTACTGCACTGTTAAATAATGAAAAATAAATTTCTATGTGTTAAGCTGTTGAAATTCTGGAGTAAATCTATTACACCAGTAATACCCTAATTGCACACTACTAGTTAGTCATCCAGAATGATTCAAATGTCAGAGAATCACTGACACTTGTGAGCAAATTGCTTTCTCCTTTCAGAAACTTTTGGTTAGCCTTCTTTGAAGTTCAAAGACCATTCATTTAACCCTATGCTAATTATTGAAGGTTAAGTCAAAGATTGTCTTCTAGAGGGATGTGTAGTCTCCTTTGGGTGAAAAAAACATTAAATGTTAAGGAATCATACAAGAAATATGTTTGAAAATCAAATGAATATAACATAAAATAATCCCTCTAGGAATTCAGGGAAGGACTGACTGACTGGGAAAAGTTTTGTGAAGGATGCCTGGAGTTTATGAGTGCCTTGAAAACAGGGTAGGATTTGGAAAAACAGAGATGACAGTTTGGATATTCAAAATGCAGTGAAAAGTGTTAAAAAAAAATGCATGAAAACAGCAGAGAACAAAATATATATTTAGAGCATTATTCAAATAAGGGATCACAACAGTTAAGAGGATGAAGTTTAAGTTTCATTCAATATCCATTTATTGATTATTGATCATATGGATAAGGCACTGATGTAAGCCCAGAGAGTAAAAATAGTCCCAACTTTCATAGAATTTATAGTCTATTGGCATAGATTTAACTTTATCTCTACCAGTTTCTAGATATTTGAACATGGTAAAGTCACTTATCTTTTTATAATTCTTGTTTTCTTTTCCATTTACATAATGAGGATGATAATAGCCCTATAAGTTGCTGTGAGTATTAAGTGAGATGATGAGTTCAAAACATTTAACATAGTACCGCTTAACAGTACATTCTTGGTAAATGTTACTAGTCATTGCGTAATATGGTGGTGGTGGTGGTGGTGGTGGTAGTAGTAGACTATTTGCACAGGAGCAGAGAGACTGTTGACAATAGTGTGGAGTGAAGTCAGAAAGAGAGTTTTGACCATATTCATAAAATTCTTGTGTTAGGTCAAAGACATTGTATTTTATCTTTAGGCAATGGACAACCATTGAGAATTTTTGAGCAAGGAAATAACACCAAAAAGAAAGGATTTGGGCTGGAGATATAGAAAAACAATAAAGGCAACAAATCTGTTAGGCCATCATTGCAACAAAGATTGCAGTGGACTAGAGAAGTGAAAATAGAAATTGAAAGGACGGTCAAGGATAATTCTAAGTTTTTAAATTTCAGTTAACTGACAAGAGATGCTGGCATGAAGGAATAGGTGGGAGGACAGCAAGTTTGATTTTAGAAATTGTTGGATGACTTCTTCAAAACAATGTATATGGATAAAAATTTAATATCTAATAAGCCTTGAAGAGAGTCCTCCATGACATACAGGCAGAAGAAGCAGCATAAAAATGGTCAATGTAGGAAGAAAACTGCCATCGTGTAGGTGAAGGGAAGAGAAATTTCCAGGAAACTAGAAATAGGGACTTCTGTAGACTTTAATCAGATGGAGGAGAGACCCGCTGAAGTCAAGTGCAGAGAGTTAGCACTCTGTCTGGTGGTGCCACTTCCAAGAACTCTTTTTTTAATAAATGGTATTCTAATGAGAAAAATCAAGTATAAAGTAAACCATAGTTAGACAGGAAGTCTAAGAGGATACCAAATTTAAGGGAACCAAAGAAATTCAAGATGGTTAAAGTAAATGGGCATATTAGCAGGGTATGACATGAATAAGGGTGGGGCTGAGGGTAGATTGTGATGAGCATCATAGACCATATCAAAAGTCTTGGACTTGATATGAAGAATGATGGGGATCCATTGAAGAGCTGTTTGTTTTTTTAAGTAATGACTTTTTGAAGACATATTTCACAAACCACATGATTCACCAATTTATGGGGAATAATTTAATAGTTTTTGGTATAGGCACAGATTGTTCAACCATCAGTACAATCAATCTTAGAGCACCATCATTACCCTCCAAAGATACCTCATACCTGCTAGTAATTACTCCCCATTTTCTCCCAATTCAATACAGTCCTAGGCAGTCACAATCCTAATGTTTTTCTCTATAAATGAAATCTTACAACATGTGGTCTTTCACTGAAGAGTTTTGAGTCAGGGAGTGCCACCATTAGATTTGCTGTATAGAAAGATCAAATGAGTAGTCAAGTGTACCCTAGATTGGATGGGGGAGAGAAGATGGTAAGCATTGAAGCAGAGACCTGTTGGGGAGTTGTAGAGTCAGATGAAAGAATATGGCAGCCTGAAAGAGGGAGGTGGTTATGGGAATGAAGAAAAGAGGATGTATTGAAGTAGGATTGACCAATCTTGGTAATTAGTGGGATGCAGGAGAAGTTGGCTGTCAGGAGTCATCTTTGACAATGGGTAGATGGTGGTGCTTCTCACTGAGATGGAATTCCCCACAGGAAGATCAGGTCTGTGATGAGTACAGAAAATGAGTCAGTGTTTCCTACAAGTCACCACTACCCATATGTAGGATGGCATCTGCCTATTATAATCATGGTGATGCAGATCTTTAGAAAAGGAGGATTATTTATTATTTTTTCAGCCTTTGATGAGATTCCAGAAAGACCAAAGCAACTTATATACAGATTTCATACTGATTCAATAAAATTAAAAGTTTATTTAAATTTTAATGGAAGTATATTGGTATGAAAGGGGAAAAATCTAACTGCTTTGCCTTGACTAATTTTGCTGTGTCAATAATCTGTCACCTATCAAACTCATTATCAGAGGTCCTTCAGGCCACTAGAGGCTTTGTGAAGTCATAGAGTGAATTCCCTTTCCCTGATGAGGAATTCACCTGAATTAAATCAAAGAAATGGGGATTGATTACAGAGTCAATTTTCAATTACCTATATTAATAGAGCAGTGGTGTGGGTAATCCCAAACTGTGGTTAACCAAAAATCATTTATATTTGTGTTTGCATTGCATTATTTAAGCTATTTACAGCAGTTGGGAATCTAACTACATTTTTCTTTTGATTACTAGCATTAATTTGCATCTCTGACATGATAATTTTTGGCAAATGGAAGTGGCCCAAATATGCTAAGTGAGAAGAATATATCATTTTGGGATTTTGTATATCCCACCCATCATCTATAAATTTGATAAATCGTGTGTGTGTGTATGTGTGTGTATTTAAAGGTCTGTGATGTTAGAGATTAAAATCTCCCTTGACAACCTCCTTCTCTTTAAGAATATTTACCATTGGGAAATGATTTTCCAATGCTGATCTCAGTCCTTCTGCTGAAATAAAAACTGATCTTTTCATATTTTATTAATGGGAGAAAAAGTAATCAGGCCCTATCATGGACTTAACTCTGATAAAACTGAAAACTCCCTTAAGTTTTTTTTTAATCTTTTTTTTTTCCCACACAGAATCAGTGCCATTCTTTTGTCATCCTTATTTCCTAGCCAAAGCTTAGATCCCAGGACTCAAAGATCATTTTAAAAAAATGAAGCCTGCAACATTTTCTAGGAGACTAAATTATCTGTATTTTACCAACCAAAACCAGAGATTCTGCACTAAGAAACCAGTTAAGAAATTTTAACTTGATTTTTTTCAATGAAGAAATAGTATATGTTTATTAAAGAAAATAAGAAAAAATAACCATAATGGAGAAAATTAAAAGCTTGTGATTCCACCAGCCAGAGGTAACCTTTGGATCTCTGAATCATTAGAACCGCCACTGCATCCCGCTGTTACTGGAGGAACTATGTAGGGCAGACACTCTGGGGCAAAAGCCCTCTATTCTCTATCATTATGCTTAAAAGTTACACTCTCAGTTAGAATCTTTAGATTTGATGATGTAGCTAGAAAAACAGGAAAACCACAAAGACCCTTTTGTGCCTTTTGTTCAAAGTCTACACTGAAAGCAGATGGGTCAGTTTCCTTGCTCCATTTCCTCTGTGCACACACCCTAATCTCCATTCTTGTGTCTTGATACTTTAGGTTTCATCCACAGACCAGTTGCCCTTGCATCACCCGGAAGCTCTTTAGAATTGTAGCATCTCAGGCTCCATGCCAGACCTACTATAAAACACTTATACTAGGTGATATTCCACTTATGACACTTAATCGTAGTATATTGTGAGCAACTCAGTCATATTCCTACAAACCATGTTTAAAAGCCTCATAGGATTCCAGTGTCTGAACACAGCAGAAATAGTTCCGGTAGTGCCCTATTGTCAGATAATTAGCTTGCTTCCCATCTTTTTCATTTGTAAATAATGCTGCAATGAACATCCATGTACATAAATCTGTATCCATCTCTGGTTATTCCTTCAGGATAAATTTTATTTGACTTTAATAACAACAATAAACAACCTGATCTTGGATTGAAATATCTTTGTTTGGTCAGTATTTAATTATATTGTGGCTTTTCTCCAAAAGAAAGCACATTGTAGAGTGGGAAAGTCAGGTTTTTAATTAAGTATGTTCCACAAGATTGACTCATTTTGAAGCTATTTGAAATTTAAGCAACAGTGAATTACAGTAGAAATGCCTGCATTCTACAGTTCAGATAGGACAAATTTGCCCCAGATAGCTCAGGAGTGGGAAATATCGGAGAGATGGTGGCTGTCAATTCTAGAGGTGATATTCTACTTAGAACACTTTCGTGAATGTTGCCCTTCTAGGAGTCATGATGTTCAGTATTTTAGGCTAAGATGCTGTTCATAAATTAGCAAAACAACAAAACACTCATTGTGTTTCAAGTCTTCTTTATTTGAAATCTTAAATATAAGTGATTAGATTATCAGCATGCAATCTTCGTGAGCACAAAGCCACTAATAACAACAATAATAGCCATCACTTATCAAGACTGTCCTGTGTGTCAGGTCCCATGCCAAGCATTTTGCAACATGTATTATTTATCTGTTGCTGCATAACAGAATACTTTCTTGTGTAGTGTCTTAAAACGAAAATTTTCCATTGTTTCACAGATTCCGTCAGTCAGGAATCTTGGTGTGGCTTAGCTAAGTCCTGAAACTTGGTGCCTCCCTAAGGCTAAAATCAAGGCAGATATCAATACCTGCTTAAGGTGCAACTGGGAAGAACCATGTCCAAGCTCATTGTTGTGACTTTTGGCAAGACTCTGTTTCCCTGAGTGTTGAACCAGGGCCCTTTAGTTCCTTACTGCTTATTGGCTGGCGACTTCCCTCGGTTCCTTGCCGCTTGGTCTCCCACAGGGCAGCGCCCCATGTAGGAGCTGCCTTTCATCAAAGTGAGCAAATGATAAAGCAAGAAAGGGCAAGAGTCCTTTTGTAAATAAATTTTGCAAGTGAAACCATTACTTTGCCATCGTCTATGTACTAAAATGAGTCACTTGGTTTCAGTCCATACCAAAGAGGAGATGCGGATCCTCAAGAACCATCTTCCAGGCTGCCTACCACAAATCACACATGAATCCAAACAGCACCCTTCTGAGGTAGACATTAATCCCCTTTTACAGAAAAGGAAACAGAGGCTCTCACAGCCAGTGAGTAGAGAAGTCAAGATCCTAACTTGTTCCTCTGACTTCATTACCCAAGTGCTTGCTCTTTGTACTATGCTCTCAGTAGGACAACTTTATCAGTAAAAGCCATGGGTTTCAGAAACTGTCAGTCCAGTTTCTTTGGTTTACTCTGGCACATATTTTCTTACCATGTACCCCACATCTTCCAATGTCTGAGTGAAATTGCTTAGCTTAAACTAATGAGAGAGGTTGACATCACCCAAGGCTGGAAATGGATGATCCGGGTTGTTCAGTTGCCTGCCTTTTTTGGGTTCTGGTGAAAGTTAACTGGCCTCTAAATCTCTATTCAGAATTCTTTTGCTTCTTACCCATTCTTGGCTTATATTGCATATTAGCATTGAAGATGATTTGTAAGATAAATATCATTGGGCAAAAATCCCCACGGTCAAGAATTAAACACACATGCGCGGTTTTCAACACGTTCTCTGGAAGATGTCTATTCATTTTCTCTGACCAGTGGAGCTATAAATCTGGTCTGTGCTCGGCACACTGTATGTGTTTTGCTTTATGAAGGTATAAATCACCAAGATACAATTTGTGTTTGATTTTTTTGACACTTAATTTGCTTAAATGTTCAGCAGTTCATAGACGTAAATTGTGCTGGGCATAGCTCCAAGTGGAATAAGCTGAGAGCAAGAAAGCTATACATATTAGGATGTAATTCAGAAGAAAAATCATCTTGGCTGGTCAAGTAAGCCATCTTTATAAGTTACTTATAAATAACTTTCCTCCATAGGCAATATAAACTTAGTAAATACTTCTAGAGGAGGGAGCATTGTAGTGAATTTAAAGAAACCTCATATCTAATATGATTCCATAAATTGGTAAGACTGTGTAATGGGCAGGGAATGTGCCATGCATGTTTGCTGAAGCAACCCTATTGATTGATTATTGCTTAATATCGGCAAAATCCCTTATCGAGAATCAAGACGTGAATTTTTCAACTTCTCTGCCCCTTACTTTGTGTGTGAACCTGGGCAGGAATACCTGAAAGTGCTCTGGAAGCCATCGTGGGTCCATAGAGTGAGCCAGTTGGGTCTGGGCAATGCCTCCTTCTTCCTGTGCCCGAGGCTGCTCCTGCCCGAGGCATTTCCTCTGGAAATGACAGGTCTTTCCTGGCAAGAGTGGATGCAACTTTTCACACATGCTGCTCACCTGGTTTTCCCAGATGACTGGAAATGGGTGACTCCCAAGTCTAAATTGCCTTGTCTCTTCACTAACAAGTTTGCTGTGAAGAACAAGAAAGAGGCAGGGCCCCTTGAGCAGTCACTGACACTGTGTGTCTGGCGGCACCTGCCCCAGTGTGATGCTTTGTGAGGCGATGGGAGTGACAGGAACCAGGGCTGCTTCTCACTGACCCTTAGATAGGACTTTCCCCAGTAAAACCCATTCCTTAACCCAGGATTCTCAAACTTTAGCATGCCTCAGAATTATATGGCAAACTTTTAAAATAGATTGCTGAGCCTACTGCTGGAGTTCCTGATTCAGTATGCCTTTAGTGGGCTAAAGAATTTGCATTTTCAACAAATTGCCTGTCTGGGACCCACACTTTGAGAATCCATAACATGTGCGATTATAGAGTTTTTCCTGACCTATATTGCAAGACAATTAGGGATAAGCAAGATTGCTACGTGGGTAAAACATTTTTTTACTTTAATGGTAATATATTTTAATGTATATTAAATGTGTTTAATGTGTAAAATGTGTAAGAGTGTATTTTTTTGGTAAGTGCTAATTTCTCATTTATAATACCAATATTGAATTAATTGTAAATACTTAATTTCAGTAAAAAGGGAATTAATTGAAAGAAAAATTTCCAGATATTCATGTGAGTGATAGAATAGGTAGTCTATCAAAAAAGTTTGGAAAGAGATAATATGACATTGGGTGAAGTTTGGGAAACAGTGCACATAAACAATAAATGCAATGGAAATTCCTAAGAAGGAAGTTTTGGATCAGTCTAACTAGTGAAAGTAGCTTTGTAGAGAATGGCTACTAGCGCTGAGTCTTAATGTGGATAGTTTAGTAAGCCAAGGCAGTGAGAAGGTGAGGCAGGTGGGTGGTTGGGGTCTGGTAAGATGTGTGTATGGGTGTCCATGTCAGTAAATTGAACAGAAAATCTTTGCTCAGAATGGTGTTTAGTTTCCATGACAACAAACAGCCAATCTAGTGTGTTTTCATTTTTGACAGTTTTGGTGATGGAAGTTAGCCATAACCAGCCTTAGTCACCTGCCTTCTTTTTGAGAATCTAGGCCTTAATCAGCATTTTGTTGTCTTTGTTTCTACTTGCCATTTGCTTTTCTTTGTCTAGCTAGTCTACCAAGGCAGAGTTGCTGGTTCTATGTTTTTCACTTTCTGGATCAGCTTTTTAGAGGTCAGCAGCCCAAGAGAAGGCACCCTCAGACTGACAGTGCTGCACACTCAATAATGTAAACCATCAGATGCTACTTCAAACATCTCTTGGGAACATAACTGTTTCTCTATTTTCAATTAGCTGAGCTTGCACATTTAAAAATTGCCATTCGGAGATGATTCCATGAAGAAGTGACCATATAGCCATTTCATTTTGCTAGACTGTAATTTAGTCTTTGGAAATAATAAGTTGTTATAGCTGAATATAAAGTGAAATTGTTATTTGCTATTTTCTACAAACTTGTCACATAAAAAGCAATAAAACCATTCTACCATTTACACATCATGCAAATTCATTTTCTTTCATAATTTTCCACAGTGAGAAGGTATTTTTATGTCCCATGCAGGTCACAAATAGGGGTTTGGAAACCATTTGTTCTGCTGAGCCTTATAAATGGTTATTGAATTGCTATGATTATAAACAAATCCTGAGGGCCAATAATCTAGTTAAAAGACTTCTGATTTTGTCTTTAGGAAATCTACTACCGTGATAATCTAAGGTCATTTGCTCTGATTAGGCACAGTGTATGGAAAAAACAACCATGGAGTGTTCTCTGGCTACTTCTGACCTGGACCATTGGTTCTCTATTAGACTCACCAGGACAGATTGTTAAATCATAGCTCAGCCTGCGTTTCTGACTCAGTAGGAATTGGTAGGGGTCAAGTAGTACATTTCTATGATGTTCCCAAGTGATAGTGGGACTACTGTTCCAGGGACCACCCTTTTTGCAAACCGCTGGTTTAGAGGCTCCTATCTCTGGCTTACCCTTTCTCTTCCCTTCTTTGTACCATCTGATACAGTCATGGCAAATATTTGCAGCTCCTAAACGATGCCAGACTCCATGATCCTTCTACTTGATTGTCTCCCCCATCTTTATCTGTATGCCGAAATCCTACTTGTTCTTCCAGGCATATTTTAGGGTCACTTCCCCAGAGAAACCTCTTCTGGCCTGCACTTGCCCGTGCCCTACATATCTGATATAGCAGATCTACCATGGCATTGCAGTTTCTCCTTTACATTTTAGACTTTCTCCTATCATGACCTGTGAGGGCCTTTGATGACCCTTATCTCAAATTTTTAAAATCTTCAACTCCTTGCACATACTAGACTCTTGGTAAAAATTTCCTGAATTTTTGTAAAATCCATAATCAAGTATGATATTTATTTAATGCAGATCCAACTAAGAGGGAGCAAGGCCCATGAACTTTTGGTGTTAGACCTAGTAGGTCTCAGAAATGTGGGACATCAGGCAAATCACTTAACTGCCCGGAGTTAAGTTAACAACTTTGGTATCCATTATGGGGCTTAAAAAAGATTGTGAAGGTGAAGTGCTTAGCACAGTGCTTAAATCCCAGAAAGTCTTAATGAATACTATAAAACAGCAGTAATCTGCACAATAATATGGTTCTAAGTATTGTCACATTTACTATGGGAAGATATGGAATTTGTTCAATTCTTTATGAAGAAAACTGAGACAAAGATGAAAGAAGAGTTTTAGGCATATTTTATATATTTTCTTCTTAAGGAAACTGAGGAAGAAATCCCAGTCATAATCAGATATTTATTCATTCACATTCTGATCACTCTTTTTCACAGCATGTGACCTCATGAGAAGAGGGACATATGAACAAGTGACCTATTTTTCTTCAAAAACATTAAACTTGTTCAAGAATAACATTTGTGAACCTTATTGGTTTTTATTGGTTTTTAATATCAAAATCACTCTTAGAAATAGTATTTTTTATCCTGTATACTCTGAAGCTAAGAGATCAGATAACTTCATGTAGCAGCTCAGTCATGTGGTTGGGTTGGAAAGGTAGACAGCTTGCTGGATGAGACTGCACAGTGCCAGCCTGATTGATATCCTGATGGCCAAGGTGCACAGGTGCCTGTGTATCAATGTGTTAGTGTAAGTGGATAAGAGGAATTCTAGTTTTACTTCCAAATGCAGCCCTCTTTCTTTGTCCTTTCTCCTTAATGTTCTTCGAAATTTTGTCCTTGGTCTTCATTCTTCCTATATTCCCTCCTTGGTGAATCATCATACCCTAAAGCATCAGTAATGGCCCAGTATGGGTGATCCATAATTTTAGCTTATCTCCTCGGTGTACAAGGCTCACTGCTGGCACTTTAAATTCAATAGTTCCCAAATTGAACATTTCTTCTATAAAGTTGCTTCCATCTCCTGAGTTTTTCATTTCTGGCAATGGCACTGCCATTCTCCTAGTCATCCTATCTTGAAGAGGTTTATGTGGTCTTTGACTCCTCCGTCTTCTCCTCTATCCTCCCATTCTGCTTCACAGTCTCTCCCATGTCTTGTCACAGCACCAGTTCAGCTGCTCTGGGGGTTTTCAATAGGCTGCACATTGGATCATCTGATAACTTTAAAAAACAATGAAACTGCCAGATCCCCATCCCAGACCAATTGAATCAGCTCTGAGGAGTCTCGATTTCAGTACTATTATAAAGTGCCTCAGGGGAAAATAATGTGAAGGTATTCTTGATAACTCTGGAGTTAGAGTCTTTGGAAAAGAAACCCCATGTATTTTCTCTATCTCTGTCTCTCTCCAGTCCAATCCTCCCTCTACATCTCTGCCCAAGTATTACCTTTCCTATTGCTCTACTCTACAAGAGCAGCAATGCTTAAGTGCTTTCAGTGTCTTCCCACCATTGCCTTCAGAATAAAATCATGTTCCTTATCTTAGACATAGAATTCTTCCGGAACTTAGCCTCTGCTTTCCAGTCTTATTTCATGTCAGTTCTCTCTATATACTATAAACATCTACCCAAATAAGCATGCTCTACTTGGGTCGTACCTCATTTCTTTGGTCATTAAGTTCTCCTGTCTGATTGGATTTTCCTAATTTTTGTGCATCACTAATGGATGCTTTTAGCCACAGGTTACAGAATATTCAACTTAGAGGAGCTTAACAAATAAAAAATTCTTATTACATATAGAATAAAGTTTGAAAGCAAAGAGTTCAGAATTGGTTATTATGTCCTGGATGAAAATTAATTTCCATGATTCTCTTGCTTTTCCTTCAGACACCAAGATGGTAGCCACAGATCTCAGTATCACTTCCTTGGGGGGAAATGTTCAAATCAGGAAGGAAGCAAAATTTCTCTCAGGAAATAAGCCCTTTTCCAAAGGCTCTCTAGCAACTTCTCTTCAGTTCCATTAGCCAAGATTGAGTCAAAAGACCACATTCTTTTTGTTTTGTTTTGTTTTGTTTTGCTTTTATTTTGTATTAAACTTCCAGTTGTGTTACTATTTGTATTGGTTCCTGAACCAAATTCCAACATGGTTGTGTGTGGGGCTTCTTCACACCACCAATAAGAAATTCTTGGACACCAGCAGGATGTTGAAAAATTCAACTCAATTTTGACATACCTGAGATACTCAATCTACCCTACCTGGAGATAACATTAAATTCCACAGGTTAAGCATTCAGTTCCACAAAACTTCCCACCATGCCACTGTCAAACCCAGATCATTAGTTATGATTCTCATTGGCTATAAATCATATTTATATAATCTATTTGATTTCAATTTATTAGAATAACTAGATAGACCATATGCTTATTATACTCCTTAGTGTGGATTGATAGTGGATTTTTTTATAACAAATTTTATTTTTATATTCCCCATACAATTGCAACCTCCCCATTCTGATCCCAATCCCTCCCCTCCCACCCCCCACACCCCTAAAAGTGTCTCTGTTTCATAGTTTTTTGTTGATTCTGATTTTCACTTTCTTATAGTTATTCATTTTCCTGGTCCCTTATTTAAGTTTTCTAGATTCCTGCTATGAGTGAGACCATCCGGTATTTTTCTTTTTCTTTCTGGCTTATTTCGCTGAGCATGATCCCTTCCAGCTCCATCCATGTTGCTGCAAATTGCATGTGTTTATCTTTTTTGAATGCTGAGTAATATTCCATGGTGTATATGTACCACATCTTCTTGATCTAGTCATCTATTTTTGGGCATTTGGGCTGTTTCCAAAGCTTAGCTATTGTAAACAGTGCTGCTATAAACATAGGGGTGCAGGTGCTCTTTGGAATTGATGTTTCTGTGTCCTTTGGGTAAATACCTAGGAGTGGAATTGCTGGATCATATGGAAGCTCTATGTTTAGTAGGTCCAGAAATCTCCACACAGCTCTCCATAGTGGTTGGACCAGTTTGCACTCCCACCAACAGTGCAGAAGAGTTCCTTTTTCTCCACACCCTCGCCAACATTTGTTGTTGCTAGTTTTTTTAATATGTGCCATTCTCACTGGTGTAAGATGGTATCTCATGGTAGTTTTGATTTGCATTTCCCTGATGACAAGTGATGTTGAACATTTTTTCATATGCCTGTTGGCCATTTGCATTTCCTCTTCAGCGAAGTTTCTTTTTAGCTCTTCTGCCCATTTTTGATTGGATTATTTTCTTTGTTGTTGTTGAATCTCATCAGCTCTTTGCAGATTTTTGTGATCAGTCCTTTATGTTTAGTGCTGTGTGCAAAAATGTTCTCCCAGTCTGTGGGGTTTCTCTTTGTTTTTGTTATTGTCTCTTTTGCTGTGCAGAAGCTCTTTAATTTGATGTAGTCCCAGCTGTTTATCTTTGCCTTCACTATCACTGCTTTGGGTGATGTGAAAAGACCACATTCTTGATTCAAGGAAG
This sequence comes from Talpa europaea, assembly GCF_964194135.1. NCBI lineage: Eukaryota > Metazoa > Chordata > Mammalia > Eulipotyphla > Talpidae > Talpa > Talpa europaea. The sequence continues at coordinate 112,526,397 of NC_140073.1, forward strand.
GCTGGAAAGTGAATACTTTGCATTGTCAGTCTCTTAAGGGGTGGCTGGCTCTTTTAGGAAGTAAGTGAGTTGGGAAGGCAATTGACATAAGGAGGCAAACACCAGGGTCTTCCATATTTTGTGTCTCAACACATATGATTATATGCAAATACTCCTTCCCGAAGTCTTTGCCAATCTCTGACCAAGCAGAAGCTTCTCTCTCTGAATTCCTATATATTTTTGTTAGATATCTCCCTTTGATCTTTGGGTGCCTCTGGTTTTGTTGATGCTGTATGGTTTTTTTTTTTTGTTTTGTTTTTTGGTTTTTTTTTTTTTACACTTTATACTTTTATTTTTTTTTAACTTTTTTTTAATATTAAATTTTATTTTTATATTCCCCCATACAATTGCAAATGCCCCATTCTGACCCCAATCCTTCCCCTTCCGCCCCCCACCCCCCAAAAAGTGTCTCTGGTTCATAGTTTTTTGTTGACTTTGATTTTCACTTTCTTATATTCATTTTCCTGGTCCCTTATTTAAGTTTTCTAGATTCCTGCTATGAGTGAGACCATCCGGTATTTTTCTTTTTCTTTTTGGCTTATTTCGCTGAGCATGATCCCTTCCAGCTCCATCCATGTTGCTGCAAATTGCATGTGTTTATCTTTTTTGAATGCTGAGTAATATTCCATGGTATATATGTACCACATCTTCTTGATCCAGTCATCTATTTTTGGGCATTTGGGTTGTTTCCATAGCTTAGCTATTGTAAACAGTGCTGCTATAAACATAGGGGTGCAGGTGTTCTTTGGAATTGATGTTTCTGTGTCCTTTGGGTAAATACCTAGGAGTGGAATTGCTGGATCATATGGAAGCTCTATGTTTATTTTCCATGTTGAATTATAAACTCCTTGAGGGCAAGGGCCGTATCTCAGTCATGCTCATGTATCTTGCAGTACCAAATCAACTGAAAATTATTTTGTTGCAAGAATTATATTCTGACATTTATTGCCACCTTATTATTTGTTCAGATGGTGCCTGTTCAAATTCGTTTTCGCCACTTGCTCTAGGTGGTTAGTCAGCTGGCAGAGCTTGAGTCACAGTGATGTCAAAGATTTAATTGTTGTCTTCTTCCCTGACTAGTTCCTTCCCAGTCATCTGAGTGGAGTGTTCTCTTTCCCATTTTTGCCAGTTTCAGATAGAACAGATTCAGTGGTAATAAACTAGTTGTCACACTCTGACCACCTCTAACTTATTCTAGTAAAATATTTGGAGTGCTCTGCTTAGAGCTGAAGGCTGGCCAGGCTGGAATGCACGCCGCCTGCAGGGCTAATGAGAAAAGTCCCTCCAGGCAGTAACTCACCCCCACTGGGCCTCTCCAGGGAGGGTCAGCCAAGCAGAGAAGGGTGCTACATCTTCACCCTGCTCCGGGAGATGCCAGCTCCAAAGACCTCGCTCCAACAGGAAAACAAATGGGAACTGGCGGGAGAGGAGAGCACTGAGGCAATGCAGGCTCATTAAAAGAACAGTAATAATGATAATTTCCAAAGCTATATTTATTTGAGAGTGAAAGGACAGGGATTTCATTGGCCTAAAATGCCAGAAGCTAGGTTGCTCTCAACCACCCCTGTGGTGCTTCAGCAGAACTCACAGGGGGTGTTACTTGGCAGGAGCTTCTAGGGAAGAGTAGCTGCTTTAGATCCTGGTTTCATCCCTCCTCCCCCCAGTGTGATGTATGGAGCAGACATGGCCCCTGGAAATTGTATTTTTGCCCTCCCCATTGCTTACAGTCAAAGGGGGAGACACACCCCTGATTGTTGAGTGTGTCTGTAGGGGCATGCACGCATGTTTCCATGAATAATCTATTGGGGGATGCCCTTGAAAATGGGTTCACAAGGATTTTTTTCTGTCTTGGAGGAGAGGCTTATCTGGTGCAGCAAGCACAGAGTTAAATGGGACTTTTCTGGAACAAGAACTGGGGGGGATGCTGGCTGCCTGCTAGAATTAAGTTGTTTTTTTTGGGGGGGGGTCCCTGTTTATTTTAAGGAGGGATTTTGTTGGCCAATTTTTAACTACTGTGATTCAGTTAGGCTAAGAAATCAACTACAAAATTTTAGATTGGCCTTTTGATACGGGGGCCCCAGAACCATTTGATCTCTCTCCAGGTCTGTTAGGGGATGTTGAGGGGCCTTCTCCATTTCAACTTTCTTCTTCAGCAGCAATTCCTTGGAGTCTTTGTCTTTCCCATAGGCTACCTATGGGCCATGATGACTTTCCCCTTTGCAGCTCAAAAAGGGATTGCTCCCCGAAGTCCATCTTTTCTAGTGCATGAGGAGTAGAGAAAGAACCTTTTGGGGCATACATGATTGGCGTTTGGCTCTGACTGACTTAGAAGGAGTTTGGAAGGATAGGGATTTGCTGGGCAAACTGGGAAACTTAGATGAAACAAAGGAAACTCTTGTGTGAACAATGCAAATTCCCCATGGGTTGAAGCCAATATTGGGGATACTTTCCCAAACTCACCAATCCTACAAACCAAAATGTAATATTCACCCTTCAATAATTGTACTGAATGATGGGAATGTAGGAAGTTTATACATGTATCACCTAATTTCATATTTGAAACAGCCCTTTGAGGTGCTACTGCTAGCTTTGTTTTACAGATGATGAAACTGAGATTCTGAAAGTTGGATTCTAGAACATCAGTGTGCATCAGAAGCACCTGGCAGGCTTGTGAAATACAAAGATTGCTGAAGCTCCTTCATACCTGACTGCCTTGAAACTGGAATGTTGGCTTTTTTTTTTCTGCTTTGGGATTAGAACTGAAATATCCTTTCTTTCTGGTTCTCTAGTCTGTTGGTCTTCGACAGAAACTACACCATCGGCTCTCCTGGGTCTCCAACTTGCTGACTCACATGCAGATCTTGGGACTTGTCAGGTCTCCAAAGTTGTGTGAACCATTTCCTTGTAATAAGTCTCTTTCTATACAAACAACCTATTGGTTCTGTTCCTCTGGAGAACTCTGATGAATACAGATTTTCTGACTTAATAGGGCTACTAAGAATCTACATTTCTAACGAGTTCCCTACTGAGGCTGATGCTGCTGGTTATGAGGCCACTCTTTCAGAACCATGGCCTTAGCTAAGAACACTCAAGCAACCTTCCTTAATAATTCTCTCAACCCAGATCAAGCTCCCAAATTCTCCCAAGAGACTCAAGTTTCTTTATTTTTTAAAAGGCCTTGTATTTGCATTTATTTTTTTAAATACATTTTTATTGAATACTGTTATTTTACATCCTCATTTATTTTTTTCATAATAAAAGAATTTCTCCTCTCAGGTATGGTAACCATAGTTCTTCCACCACCAAACCACACATAACCCTCCACCACAGTCTGCTGTGCTCACCACCCCCCCTTTCATTTCCCTTCCCCCTTCCCCGTCTGAATGCTTCAGATCTATAGTTAGTTTTCAAGGGTTGGTTTTAAAGTTTGTCTTTGCCTGATCCTTTGTTTTCTCTATATTCCACATATAAGTGAAACCATCTGGTATTTATCTTTCTCCTTCTGGCTTGTTTCACTTAGTATAATTCCATTCATGTTGCTGCAAATGGCTTGAGTTTATCTCTCTTGATTGCTGAGTAGTATTCCATTTTGTATATATACCACATCTTCTTGATCCAGTCATCTGTCCTGGGATATTTAGGTTGTTTCCATATCTTGGCTATAAACATGGTAGTACAGGTTTCTCTTTGAAATGGTGTTTTTGTGTTCTTTGTATAAATACCTAGGAGTGGAACTTCTGTGTCATATGGCAGATTCATTTTTAGTCTTTTGAAGAAGCTCCACATGGGGCTTGACCAGTCTACATTCCCACCAACAGTGTAACCAGGTTCCTTTCACACCACATTTTTGCCTGCATTTGTTGTCTCTGCGTTTTTTTTTTTGTTTTTTTTTTGTTTTTTTGGTTTTTTTGGATGGGTCCATTCTCACAGGTATGAGGTGGTATCTCATTGTGGTTTTTTAATTTGCATTTCCCTGATGATAAATGATGATGAACATAAGTTTCTCTCAGCACACATTTAATTTGCTATGTCCATGAGATGGATAAGATGTAGCTCTTTCTTTCAAGCTACTCACAGTCTAGACTTAAGATTAGGAGAGAGAATATATCATGTGTAAATAAATCATTTCACTAGAGTGTAATAAGACTGTAGTGCATTCAGTCAGGGTGAAAAGGAGTCATCAGATTTAACTAGGGGCAGAGAATGCCCAAGACTTCACAGTGGAAGGAAGACCTGGGCAGGAGATGAGACATGCAAAGGACCCACACTCAGAAAAGGTGGCTAGTTCTCCTCCCATCTCATTTCTTTTGGTTTGGCCTGGTTGCTTTCAATTGTGCTGTGGCCTGATTGCTCGGGCTGGGCCTTTCTGCATCTAACCTGAACAGCATTGATTCCCTCCCTGCCAGCGCTATCCCCCACACCTGGTTGACTCAGGCCCATCCAGGAGACACTCAGGAGGAATGTGTTCTGAACTCCTTCCTCGTCAACTGTTTTGGGGGTTGAAAGGGGCTGCATGAGCTTTACAACCAGCGAAAATTGTCGCCAGCTTCACAATTCTGGCCAACATGTCTATGCTTTGAAGTCTGGTTGCTGCTTTTTACAATTCTATTTTTAAAATGTATTAAAGATGTTAAAATGTGGCAGAGACTTCCAATAAAAGTCTTGCTGCCTGAGAATCAGGATGCTGGTCTCAATTTAAAGTGCCTGTTAAATAATAGGATACCCATGTAAAAGGGGCTCTGAAAGGCTAACCAAACAGCTCTCATGGCAATCAAGCTCACTCACCAACACCTCTGATAGGAATCCAGAAGTTATCAAGCCCCGTATCTATCCTCTGTTATGCCATGAAAGTGCCTTTTGATACAAAATGATTGAATTTTTGTTTGAAGCAGTCATTGATATAAAGGCACTAAATTAAAACAGGAAAAAGTCTCTAATGAAATATTTTGGCATAGACTTTGATGAAAAATCAAGCAAAGATTAATAGGTAGTTCTCATTGTTCCGCAAGGACTGGATCCCTGAAGAGAAGTCTAGGGTCAGATTGTAGGTCCACAGAATCATAGCTGTGGACATCATTTGGGGGCCAATCTTTCTTGACAGTCCATTTTAGCTTGAGAATTTTATGAGAGCCTTCAGGAAACTACTAAAAAAATAAGACATGGTTCCCGACCTATGCCCTCCTCATCACTGCCTTCCCTCAGTTATTCAGAGAACTTGTTGATTCCAACTTTAATCTTGTCCACATTTCTCTATGCTTGCTGCTTTTGCCTCAGTTCAGGTCTTTACTTGTGTGTCAGCTTCTGTATGTTGACTTATCCAACACATTTAAACACTTATCCTCAGTCTATTCATGATTCTCTGGAAGTACAGAGTGGCCATGTGGCACAGTCCGGCCCATGAAATGAAAATCAAAGTTGGTTGGGGATTTCTGGGATACTCTTGCTTTCCTGAAAAAAGCACCAACACTTCCTTTCCCCCAGTCTTTCGCTTTTCTCTAGCCTAAAAGGTAATATGTCAGTTAGATCTGTAGCTGCCATCTTGTGACTATGAGAAAAAAGCCAAGAGAATTGCAGGGTTCTTGACTCTGCCTGAGCTATTTGAATCAGTGTCTATCTGCAATTGCCAACTTTTGGAATTCTTATGGAAGAAAAGAATTCCTAATTATTTGAAGTTATTATTTTTCAGTTCTCTGTTATTTAAAGCCACAGAAGCATTCTGACAGGCTCAGAGTGATTAAGTTAATACCTGCTTGAACACAGTCCTTGGCAAAACCATGATTAAATCTCATAGATAGCCAAGTAACTGGAATTTTGTCTCCAATGAATTGTCTCCAATGAATTTTTTTCTGTAATCCCGTGCCTCATGTGATATCTAGAGACATTAATCTGTTTTCTTTCCTTCAGGAGAAGATAACATCTAAAATCTAAAATCTACTGCAGTGTGTCTGCACTGGTAGATATGCAAGTTGCCTTGCGGTGGAACTTGTTCTGGGAGAGTCACTGGAAAGGCTCTTAGTTATCTGCCAGGCAATTGGGCTTTGGCTGTCCTTGCAGGAAAGAATAATAGGTCCTTTTTTCAGCTTGATAAAAGCAGTCTCTTCAAATAACCACTCATTCTGTAGATCTGATCGGTGTGGCAAAATGGAGACTTTTATAGACATCAAGAAGCCTCATGGGAAGAACCAGTGGCATGGCCAGACCACCACTCTTCCATCTCTTTTGAGAATCAACATCTTCAGATGCCTGTGCTAGATTCATGTAACTCAACTGAGGTTGACTGGCAGGAGAAAGTGAAGAACACCCTAAAAGAAATCCCCATGAGAGATCGCAGTCTAGAGTGGACCTCCTGGCCTAATGACTACATCTGAAATAACTCAGAGAAGGACTGAATTCTGGTACAACGTGGTCCTGCTGTGAGAACAGGAACTGCATAGGTCAGTGTGAAGGAAGTACTGATAAGGTCTGTAAAGGAATCTGAATCGGCAAGAGAACCACTGTTTAGTCAAAGATGCTTCAGAGTGTGTGACCAAGAACAATAGTTAAGTCTGTTCAAATTGTGACATCCAGAAGCCTGGTCTGATCCTCCAACTTGCTGAGACCTATCATAAGCAGGACTGGGCTTTTCTAAATATGTGGGATACCTTAGAACAGATGCCAGATTTTTATTATTTTGATGAATGGGGGCTCAAGCTATTTTAATTTGAAGAATACAAAATATGATTAAATTTGTTTCCTGAACTGGTAAAATAGGTCACAACATCTATACCAGCAATAGGGTAGACAAAATAAAAAGATATTATAACTGAAATGACCAAAATATGGGTAACTAAATGGTTGGACATTTGTGAAATGTAATAATCTATTTGAATTTGGAGCATACTGAGTCAACTAACTCACATTTTAAGGACTCCTTTTATGTTGAATTCCCCCACTCCATGGTGAAGAATCTCTGGAATCAAGATGTACACAGGAGAGGAGGTGGGTCTCTGGAAAGTTCTATATATATTATTTTCAGTTCCATGTTATTTAATATGACTTTTTTAAAAAAGATAAATTTATTTATACATACAAGAACTGGGGTACAAGCCAGAGGTGTTGGGGCTGAGAGGATTCACCAGAGACGGAGTGGGGAACAGAGTAGGCAGATTGACTGAAACACACTGCTGAGGGAGCAGAGGGCGAGTCAGGAGAGGTCTGCTATGCCATGTGGGTAGCTCCCTGGCCGGAGATCAAACTCATGCTGCAGTGGTTGCAGATAGCTTTATAGGTTGCATCTTAACCTCTTGTACCACCAAGGAGGTCCTATTTAATATGACTTTATGAGCCAATAAATATTCATATTGGCTAGAATCAAAGATAGTATTTACCTTCTAGCTTATGCTGGCAGGAAGCTTAGGCTCTAAGACTAATGAATTTTGCATTGTTTTATAAAGATCTGTAACCATGACCATTATGAATCTTCATATTGGAGAGTCAACATCATTAAATTGAAAGACTATTTTTGCACATATAGAATAGTGGCACATGAACCCAGCAAAGATAGATTAGACAGTTTAAAAGGTGTTTGACTTAATTGATAAAATTGCTAACATTAAATTTTTAGGATTCTAGTGGAGGTATAAGATTTAGAGTTAAAGCTTTAGAGATCCATTCCAAGATCGCTAAGGAAAATAAAACACTGAACTGTATCTTAAAATTCTCCTAAACTTCTTACATTTTTAACTCCAAGCAGGGGTTTCTTGAAAAACATGCCACACCAGCATTAGTTCATCTGAGTCCAGAATTAATTGAACAAGGGAGAATCTAATAAACATTTGTGCACACAATATTTGTTTGAACATATGTTGTAATTCTCTTGGGTATACAAATAGTTGTGGAATTAATGGGTAATATTGTTACTCTGTTTAACTTCTGGGGGAATTGCCAACTGTTTCAAAGTGGTTGAATTCCTAGTAGCAAAATGTGTAAATATTGTTCCAATTAATACACATCTTCACCAGTACTTGTAATTGCCTGACTTTTTAATGATTCTAGTAGAGGGAAAGTGGTATCTCAATGTAGCTTTGCATTTCCCTAAGGAATAATTATGCTGAACATCTTTTCATATATCTATTGACTTTGAAGTATAAATGTTCTTAATTTTGGTGAAGTGAAATTGTCTATTTTTCTTTTGTGGCTTATGTTTTAGGTTTCATATATATGAAATGTTGTCTAATCCAAAGTTATACAGAATTATTCTTATGTCTAATTCTGAGAGTTTTATAACTTTCGTTCTTCCATTTAGGTCTTTGATCCGATTTGAGTTAATTTGTGCATATGATGTGAGATAAGTTTCAGTTTCATTCTTTTGCATTGGACAATCATTTGCCCCAGAACCACTTGTTGAGAAGACTTTTCCCATTGAAAGGTCCTGGCTTCCTTGCTAAAAATCAATTGATTGAAAAAAAATGTATGAGATTAGCATGCCCCTCCAACTGTATTTTGGTTATAGTTTGCACAAATAGGTCTTTCCTATCATGTCACTTTGAAACTAATTTTGTCTTTGAATGTATAGTGATTGTTGCATGTCATTGGATTATGCTCTGCTGAATTCATTCTGCCAATATCAGCTTTTTAACTGGAGTTTGATCCATTGACACTTAATGTAATAATTGATTTGTCATTTCCTTGTTTTCAGTATGTCTTATTTCTTTTTTGTTCCTCTACACCTTCTTTTACTAACTTCCTTTGTTTTAAATGGATTTTTCTATACTGTATCATTTTAACTACTTTGTTGTTTTTCACAATATGTATTTTAATTTATTTTCTTGGTGTTTGCCCTCTGGATTACTGATAACATCTAAATTTATAACAATCTAGTTCAGATTGATACCAACTTAATTTTAGTATATTGCTTCTATATAACTCCATTACCCCTTTGTGCTGTTTTCCCCCATTAATTCCACCTTTGTGTATATCGTACTCATCAACATAAATCTAAAACTATTGCTTTAAGATGTTGTCTTTTAAATTAGATAGGGAAAAAGTTGTTAGAAACACAAAATACATCTTTCCTGTCCTTTATATTTACTTTTACACTTGCCTTTACTAGCATTCTTTATTTCTTATAAAGCATATCTGCTAACAACAAACACTAAGTTTTTTGTCTCAGGTACCATTTTCTTTATTTTTTATTTAAATTTTATTTTTATATTCCCCATACAATTACAACCCCCTTATTTTGACCCCATACCCTCCTTTCCCCACCCTCCACCCCCCATAGAGTGTCTCTGGTTCATAGTTGTTTGTTGATTTTGATATTTTCTTTCTTATAGTTATTCTTTTTCCTGGTCCCTTATTTAAGTTTTCTAGATTCTTGCTATGAGTGAGACTATCCGGTATTTTTCTTTTTCTTTCTGGCTTATTTCGCTGAGCATGATCCCTTCCAGCTCCATCCATGTTGCTGCAAATTGCATGTGTTTATCTTTTTTGAATGCTGAGTAATATTCCATGGTGTATATGTACCACATCTTCTTGATCTAGTCATCTATTTTTGGGCATTTGGGTTGTTTCCAAAGCTTAGCTATTGTCAATAGTGCTGCTATAAACATAGGGGTGCAGGTGCTCTTTGGAATTGATGTTTCTGTGTCCTTTGGGTAAATACCTAGGAGTGGAATTGCTGGATCATATGGAAGCTCTATGTTTAGTAGGTCCAGAAATCTCCACACAGCTCTCCATAGTGGTTGGACCAGTTTGCACTCCCACCAACAGTGCAGGAGAGTTCCTTTTTCTCCACACCCTCGTCAACATTTGTTGTTGCTAGTTTTTTTAATATGTGCCATTCTCACTGGTGTAAGATGGTATCTCATGGTAGTTTTGATTTGCATTTCCCTGATGGCAAGTGATGTTGAACATTTTTTCATATGCCTGTTGGCCATTTGCATTTCCTCTTCAGAGAAGTTTCTTTTTAGCTCTTCTGCCCATTTTTTGACTGGATTATTTTCTTTGTTGTTGCTGAGTCTCATCAGCTCTTTGCAGATTTTTGTGATCAGTCCTTTATCATTAGTGTTGGGTGCAAAAATGTTCTCCCAGTTGGTGGGGTTTCTCTTTGTTTTTGTTATTGTCTCTTTTGCTGTGCAGAAGCTCTTTAATTTGATGTAGTCCCAGCTGTTTATCTTGCCTTCACTATCACTGCTTTGGGTGATGTGTCTGTGAAGATGTCTTTGATGTGCAAATCATGTAGTGTTTCGCCTATATTTCCTTCTACATATTTTATGGTTTCAGGTCTTATGTATAGTTCTTTAATCCATTTTGAGTTGATTTTTGTGTATGGTGTGAGGTAGTGGTCAAGCTTCATTCTTTTGCATGTAGTGACCCAGTTTTCCCAGCACCATTTATTGAACAAACTTTCTTTGCTCCAATGCATAGTCTTTGCTCCTTTGTCAAAGATTAGTTTACTATAAATCTGTGGGTTTATTTCTGGATTTTCTATTCGATTCCATTGGTCTGTGTGTCTGTTCTTGTTCCAATACCATGCAGTTTTGATGATTATGGCTTTGTAGTAGAGTTTGAAGTCTGGGAGTGTGATGCCTCCATTCCCTTCTTTTTTTTTTTTTTTTCAGAAGAGCTTTGGCTATTCGGGGTTTTTGGTGATTCCATATGAATTTCATCAATAATTGTTCTGTTTCTTTGAAGAATGACATTGAAATTTTTATTGGAATAGCATTGAATCTGTATATTGCTTTTGGTAGGATGGCCATTTTAATAATGTTTATTCTTCCAATCCATGAGCAGGGAATGTCTTTCCATTTCTTTGTGTCTTCTTCTATTTCTTTTAACAGTGTTTTATAGTTTTCTTTGTATAGGTCCTTTACCTCTTTTGTTAGATTTATTCCCAAGTATTTGATTTTTTTTTGTTTTGATAATAAAAGGGATTTTTTTTTAAATTTCTTCTTCTTCAGATTTATTGTTTGTGTATAGGAAGGCTACTGATTTTTGTGTGTTGATTTTGTATCCTGCCACTTTACTGAACTGATTGATGAGTTGAATTAGTTTTTCTGTGGAGTTTTTGGGGTTCTCTATGTATATTATCATATCATCTGCAAATAGTGATAGTTTGACTTCTCCTTTTCCTATTTGGATTCTTTGTATGTCTTTCTCTTATCTTATTGCTCTGGCTAAGATTTCCAGTATTATATTGAAAAGCAGTGGTAAGAGTGGACATCCTTGTCTTGTTCCAGGTCTTAATGGGAATGCTTTCAGCTTTTTGCCATTGAGGATGATACTGGCTGTTGGCTTGTCATATATGGCCTTTATGATGTTGAGGTATGTTCCTTGTATCCCAAGAATTTCAAGGGCTTTTATCATGAATGGGTGTTGCACTTTGTCAAAAGCTTTCTTGGCATCTATTGATATTATCATATGGTTTTTATAGTTCTTTTTGTTGATGTGTTGGATAATGTTAATTGATTTTCGGATGTTGAATCATCCTTGTGTCCCTGGAATGAATCCTACTTGGTCGTTGTGAATTATCTTATGGATACATTGTTGGATTCTGATAGTTAAAATTTTATTGATGATTTTTGCATTAGTGTTCATTAGGGAGATTGGCCTGTAGTTTTGTTTTTTTGTATTGTCCTTGTTCGGTTTTGGTATTAATGTAATGTTGGCTTCATAGAACATGTTTGGTATTATCCCTTCCTTCTCAATTTTTTGGAAGAGTTTGTGAAGGATAGGCACAAATTCGTCTCTGAATGTTTGGTGGAATTCATTTGTAAATCCATCAGGTCCTGGGCTTTTGTTTTTGGGGAAGTTTTTGATTACCATTTCAATTTTGCTGCTTGTAATTGGTTTGTTTAGGTGTTCTATTTCTTCTTTAGCTAGCTTTGGGTGATTGTAGAGTTGTAGGAATTTGTCCATCTCCTCTAGAGTGTTGAACTTGTTTCCATATAACTGTTCATAGTAGTTTCTGATTATTCTTTTGATTTCTGCTGTGTCCGTTGTGATTTCTCCTCTTTCATTTATAATCCTGTTTATTTGGGCTTTCTCCCTTTTTTCCTTTGTGAGCCTGGCTAGGGGTTTATCTATTTTATTTATTTTTTCAAAGAACAAGCTCTTGGTTTCATTGATCTTTTGGGTTGTTTTTTTAGTTTCGATTTCATTTATTTCTGCTTTGGCTTTTATTATTTCTTTTCCTCTACTGGTTTTGGGTTTTTTTTTGTTGTTGTTGTTCTTTTTCTAGATCTTTGAGCTTTGAGATTAGGTTGTTTCTTTGAGTTCTTTCTTGTTTCTTGATGTGAGCCTCTATTGCTATATATTTTCCTCTTATTACTGCTTTTGCTGCATCCCATACATTTAGGAAATTGGTGTCCTCCTTGTCATTCAATTCAAAGAATTTTTTAATTTCTTCTTTGATCTCCTCATTAGTCCAGTGGTCTTCCAGTAGTGTGGTTTTCAATATCTACAAGGTAGGAGATTTACTTGCCTTCTTTTTATGGTTTATTTCTAGTTTGATGCCTTCATGGTCAGAAAAGATGGGTGGTATGATTTCAATCTCGGTGTATCTGTTGATGTTTGCCTTGGGTCCCAGTATGTGATCGATCCTGGAGAATGATCCGTGTGTGCTTGAGAAAAATGTGTACTCAGATTTTTTGGGGTTTAGTGTTCTATAGATGTCTGTTAAGCCCAAACGCTCTAGATCCTTATTTAGAGCTTTAGTATCTTTACTTATTTTTTGTCTCGTTGATTTATCCATTGTTGATAGTGGTGTGTTGAAGTCTCCCACTACGTATGTGTTTTCTCTGATGTCTGTTTTCAAAGATGATAATAGTTGTCTGATATATTTTGGTGCTCCTTCGTTTGGTGAATATATGTTAATGAGTGTTATTTCTTCTTGAAGTATTGTCCCCTTGATCATAATGTAGCGACCGTTGGGGTCTCTTTTTACCTTTTTGAGTTTGAAATCTGTTTTATCTGATATAAGTATAGCTGTTCCTGCTTTCTTTTTTGATCCATTTGCTTGTAGGATTGTTTTCCATCCTTTAACGTTGAGTCTATTTTTATCTTTTGTAGCTAAATGTGTTTCCTGGAGACAGCAAAAGGTTGGGTTTTGTTTCTTAATCCAGCCTGGACTCTGTCTTTTTATTGAAGAGTTTAGTCCATTTACATTTAGAGTTAATATTGATATGTTAACATCTGTATTTGCCATTGTGTTTGTCTTTCCTTTGATTTTATTTATTTATTCTTTTAATAACTTTCTTTTTTTTTGGCTTTCTTTTGTTGTTATTCATCCCTCTGAGGTTCTGGCTTTAGGACTCCTTGTAGTATTTTTTGGAGTGGGGGTTTAGTCATAATGAAATTCCAGAGTTGCTGTTTGTCTGGGAAGGTGCTTATTCTTTCTTCAAAGAGGAAGGAGAGCTTTGCAGGATAGAGTATTCTTGTTTGGCATCTATTTTCTTGGAGTCTGTTGACTATGTCCCTCAACTCTCTCCTTGCCTGTAGTGTTTCTTTGGAGAAGTCTATGTCAGTCTGATTGGTTTTCCTTTGAATGTTATCTGTTTCTTCCCTCTTGTCAGCTTCATTATTTTTTCCTTGTCTTGGATTCTTGGGAGCTTTACTATTATGTGTCTTGCTGTATTTTTCCTTTCGTCTTGGAAGTTTGGTGTTCTTTTTGCTTCTTGTATATCAATTTTCAGCTCCTTCTTCACGTTTGGGAAGTTCTCTTCAATTATTTCCTTGAATATTTTCTCTGTTCCTACATCTCTCTCCTCTCCTTCTGGTATTCCTATAACTCTTATATTTCCTTTCCTCATGGAGTCAGATAGTTCCTGAAGTCTTTCTTTGGTCTTTTTCCTGCATACTTCTCTTTCCTTTTCTGTTTTGGTTCTTTTTATTTCTGTGTCTTCAAGAGTACTTATTTGTTCTTCCATTTCATCTACTCTGCTTTCATTGCTTTTCCCAGAGTTCTTTAGCACCTCCATTAATTCTTTGATCTCCTGCATTTCTTTTACTTCCCTCTTTAGGGACTCAATTTCATTCTTCTGAGCATTGTTTTCCTTAATGACTTCCATCAGTTTTTTCATCACGGCAATTTTAAATTCTTTTTCTGGAAGGCTCAGAAGTTCTTCCAAGTCACCATAGTTGCAAGGTGGTAGGTGGTTTTTTTTTTGTGTGGTGTGTCTTTTTTCTGAGGCATTGCTACTTTGCTTGTAGTTTTTCTTTTCCCTGCTGCCTGTCTTCTAATTTGCCTTATGCGTTGGGACAGTGCCGCTGGTACTGGCTGGCATCTTTTTGGTGTGTTCTTTTGGGAGTTTCAGAAACCGGCAATCCAAACGAGTCAAAAACTGTTATGCCAGAAGTCTAGAGAGGCAGTGGTACTTTGGGTATGTTAATGGTCACTGTCACAGAATCTCTCCTCCTTCTGTGTTTAGTTACAAATGTGCGTCTTGAAGTCCCACAGACTTTCCTGGAGGTGGGGCAGCTGCATTGCACTCTGGGTTCCAAATCTCTGGATCCTCCTCTGGGCTCCAACTTCCTGCCAGGTGGGACAGGGCTTGCGGGGGCCTTCAGCTCACCTCTGACTGCACAGGGAACCTTCTCCTTCTGGCTCCACAGGGAGCCTTCTGCCAGATTCAAGCAGTCTTTATTGAAGAAAGGTCCCTGTTCTAAAATGGTCTTTGGAGACAGGCACACTATTCCTCTTGTCCAGTCTGCCCCCGCCATGGGTGCCCGCTCCCCCTCTGGGTTTGGACTGCTGGCCTGAAGGGGGCCTGGTGTGAGCAAACTTCCCAGCTCACCTCTGGCTCTTCCGGGAGCCTTCTGCCGGTTTCAAGCAGTCTTTATTGAAGAAAGGTCCCTATTCTAAAATGGCAATTTGGAGACAGGCACGCTTTCCCACACACTGGATCTGCCCCAGCCATGGGTGCCTGCTCCTCCTCTGGGCTTGGACTGCTGGTCAGAAGGGGCCTGGCTTGGGCAAACTTCCCAGCTCACCTCTGACTCGTCTGGGAGCCTTCTGCTGGTTTCAAGCAGTCTTTACTGAAGAAAGGTCCCTATTCTAAAATGGCGATTCAGAGACAGTCACACTCTTCTGCGCACCTGGTCTGCCCCGGCCCTGGGTGCCTGCTCCTGCTCTGGGTTCGGACTGCTGGCCAGAAGGGGCCTGGCCTGGGCGAACTTCCCAGCTCACCTCTGGCTCTTCCGGGAGTCTTCTGCCAGTTTCAAGCAGTCTTTATTGAAGAAAGGTCCCTATTTTAAAATGGAGATTCGGAGACAGGCACACTCTCTAGCACACTGGATCTGCCCCGGCCGTGGGTGCCTGCTCCCCCTCTGGGCTCAGACTGCTGGACAGAAGGGGCCTGGCCTGGGCAAACTTCCCAGTTCACCTCTTGCTCCTCTGGGAGCCTTCTGCAGGGTTTCAAGCAGTCTATACTGAAGAAAGGTCCTATTCTATGGGGTGTTGGTGATTTTTTTTCCGGTCACTAGGTGGCGCCAGAGATCTCTCCTCGTGTCCTTGGGGAGCTGTTTTTTTTCACCCCGTGGGATGGGGAACAGAGTGGGAGTGGCGTGGAGAGCCTCAATGGCTTTCGGGTGCTGTGTCTGCCTTGTGCCCCACTGTCATGGGGATCCCACACCCCGAATTTCATGCCTGGGGTCTCAGTTCCAAAGCCCTCAGGTCCAGGACGCAGGCTGTAGCCCAGTTCAATGTCCGTAGAAATGGCGCCTTTTGCACCCCGCTCCTGTGTCTGGGCGCCTGGTTTCTGATTACTCAGTGAGGGACATTCATCTCAGTAAGGGCCCCCACGCATCTCCACCGCAAGCCTATGTCGCAGGAGTGGGGACCTGGGGAGCCGGGATCTGCATATCCTTTTCAAGTGCGCTGCTTTTCCACACAAGCTTACCGGCTGGCCCGGGGCTGTGTGCAGGTCTCCCCGGGGTCTTTGTTTTTCTCTAATGGCGCCTGGAGCCGTTTGCTCACCTCCCGGCAAATCCTGCAGGGTTCTCCACAGCTCCAGTTCATGGAGTGTGGTGGCTGAAATAGTTCCTTTCCACTCCCAGTCCTGCTTGATGCATAGTTTGTTCTTGTTGGTTGTTTTAGATTTTTTGTTTTTTCCTTCTTTCTGTTGGTCGGAGAGTGCCGACTTTGTGGGTGGGGGAGGGGAGCAGGGTTCTGAGCTTTCCTCCCTTCTAGTCCTCTTTTATAGCAACTTTTTTCTTTGGGTAGTTTGCTGGAGTCGCCCGTTTATCTTCTGTGTCCCAGTTCTCACTGGGACCTGCTGCTTTTCCTCCCTATTAACTTTTTTTTAAAGGGAGATCTTACTCGAAGCGTTTCCTCACCGCCATGTTCATAAGTTTTTAATTATAGCAATAAACTCAGTTTTTAAAATTTCTTTATATAGAAATTTAGCTCTTGCTTGTCTAATTTTTTTTATATTTTCCTTATTTTGTCCTTCATTTTAATTTTTTATTTTATATATATATTTTTTGTTTTTGTTTTTGTTTTTTAAGATTTATTTATTTTATTTATATGAGCACTGGGTACTATCAGAAGCGCGGGAGGGTGAGAGAATTCACCAGAGCCAGAGCGGGGAGCAGAGCAGGCAGAAGGACCGAAGTACACTGCTGAGGGGAGCAGCGGGCGGCAGGAGAGGTCTGCGTGCCATGCGGGACCCTCCTCTGGTGGCCGGGGAGCAGCCAGGGATCGAACCGGTGCTGCAGAGGCTGCGGCCAGCTTCGCAACCCAGCACTCAACCGCTGTGCCACTGGGGAGGCTCTATTTTATATATTTTTACATCGTTTTTCATTTTTGCACAATGTATGTATTTTCATCTTGGTTATAGTCCCTATACAATTCCTACCCCTTTTGTTTTGATCTTGCTCCCTCTTTCTCCTCCTCCCACCCCATTGTAGTATGTCTCTGGCTTATCGTTGCTTGTTGATTTTTACTTTATTATAATTGGTCTTTTTCCTGGTCCATTATTTAGGTTTTCTAAATTCCTGCTATGAGTAAGACCATCTGGTATTTTTCTTTTTCTTAATTCAAAGACAATGAGAAAAATCTTGAAAGCAATGCAGGAGAAGTGATTTTAAGAAATATATAAGGATTATATTTAAGGGATTATATTAAGGGGTGATATTTTTAAGGGGTTTTATTTAAGGGATTATATTTTTAAAGGATTTTTATTTAAGGGATTATAGTTTTTTATATTTATTTAGGGGATTATAAATTTTATTAGCAGTTGATACCCCATCAGAAACCAGGGAATCCATAAGGCAATGGAATGAATGCATTTCTGGAGGGAAAAAGCTGTGTATCAAGAATTTCATATGAGTTGATTTATCTTCAAGTTTACCAATTCTTTCTTCTGCCTGATTATATCTACTGTTGACATTCTCGTGAAATTTTCATTGCAATTATAGTATTTTTCAGCCCCATCTTTTACATGTCTTTTAATTTTTAGTTGAAAATTGCACATTTAAAATACTATAATATTATAAATCTGGAAGTCAGATTATCCCCCTTGCCAGGGCTTGTTGATGTTGCTGCTTTTTGTAGTTGTTGTTGTATGTTTCATGATATCTGAACTGAACTTCTGTGAAGTCTGTTTTGTTTTTCATATGTGGCTATTGAAATCTCTGTGTGGTGGGCTCTGTGGCCAGCTAATGATTAGACAGAGATTATATTAAATGCCTAGAATAATAAACTTCCTCATCTTTTCCAGTGGATACTCTGTGTGTGGTTGGACATTTCAAAACTGAGCCAAGCAGTTGACAATTCCTGCTTGTACAGGCCCTCAAAGTCAGCCAGAGGGCCTTCTCATGTTGCTCTTGTGCATATAAACAGTCCTATGCATGTACATGGACTTCTAGATTCCCAGGAACAAGATGGAGCTTATCAAATCTCCACTGATATTTCATTCCTCAGTTTTTTTCTTTCAAGATTTTGGTCAGTCTATTTGTAACAGCTCTAATCCACTTCCTCAGGCAGTTACGAAGTTAATTGCTTATAATTATTTCAACAATCACTTATTGTTGAGAATAGCCTTGCAGTACAAATAGTAAGAATAACTTTGCAAATGTGGTTTTTCAGGGGCCCACAAGAGAGATGAACAAATGACTATGCTTTGGGAATGGAATTTGGAAGAAGCTCTAACTCTCTTCTCTCCATTCCAATGGTTTTCTAGGTGCTGATTTTCACTGTTATTGCAGGTTGTTAGTTTCCAAGGTTGTCACAGAACTGAAGAATGGAGGATATAGGGCCTCCCTGGTGGCACAGGCGGTTGAGTGCAGCGCTGTGAAGCTGTCTGCAGTGCCGGTTCGATCCCCACCAGCCTTGGAGCAACCCACATGACACGGCAGACCTCTCCTGTCTCTCCCGCTGCTCCCCTCAGCAGTGTATTTCGTCATTCTGCCTGTTCTATTCCCCACTCTGTCTCTGGTGAATCCTCTCACCCTCCTGCGCATCTGGCCTCTACCCCAGTTCTTGTATAAATAAAATAAATCTTAAAAAAAAAAATGGAGGATAGAACTAGGAAAAGTTAAAAAAACAAATAGCTTACAGTCTTACAAAGACTCAACTGTTTTTCTTGAACAGGCATTACCTGAATTGATGGAAGATTTTATTTAATTTTCAGAGTTCTGAAAAGCTAAACTTCATTTTTGCCAGTTTCTCTTTGCTTTTATGGAAGAGAGAATTTTTAGTGATCCTTACTCCATCACTGTTGCTGGTATTACTGGCTTTCATATTTTACTATCTGTATTTTTTAATTTCTAGAACTTCTACTTGGTTCTCTTTCAAATCTACCTGTTAATGTTGCTTTCCATTTAATTTATTTTATAATTTCTTATTTATCTTTTGGTATATCATTGTCTTCTTAGTTCCTGTCAGAGTACTAAAAAAGGTTATTTTTGAAATTTACCATCAAATCATATATTTACTTGGAATAAATTCCTTGTCTGATTGTGCATTCTGATGTTCTTTTTCTTTTTTTTAAAAGATTTATTTATTTATGCATACAAGAGCTGGGGTGCAGGCCAGAGGTGCAGGGGAGGAGGGTGAGAGGAGTCACCAGAGACAGAGTGGGGAGTAGAACAGAAGGATCTACTGAAATACACTGCTGAGGGGATCATGTGGGTAGCCCCCTGGCCAGGGATTGAACTAGTGTTGCAGTGCCTGCTGATAGCTTCACAGTGCTGAGACTTAACCTCTTGTGCCATCAGGGAGGCCCCTGATGTTCTTTTTCTTAGCTAGCTTACTGATCTTCATACTCTTTATAATTTGGGCTAGGAGGCCCAAGTTGAGTTTAAGTATCTTTTTCTCCCTCACTTTTGCTTATTCCTTCACCTCCTCTGCTTATATCTTTACCTCATTCATATTTATTTCTATCAATTCTTTCTTTTGCTGAAGTCCAGCACCAGGTTTTATGTCATAAGCCAAGTGTAAGACTATAAAAGATACATAGATTTTGGAAGGTTGGCCCAGGTCCCACCTGCCTCTTTCCTCTTTCTTTGTTTATTTTTCTTTTATGGCTTGGCATTACTCCTCAGTCCCCAACATGTCACAGTGAGACTGGCTTAGCTCTCTGTGAGATATAAACTCCTAGTTGCCTCTGCCCTTTTTTTTTCTAGGCTTCATGCCCAGAAGACTAGTGTGTTCAGTCCAGCTGACTACATTGTGTTTTTGCCTGCAGATATTTATCTTGCTTTGAGTACAGTATGTCTTGTGTATTTCTTAATTTTTATATTTTATATGTTATTGCACTGTTTAAGATGTTGGCAAAGGAAGAAAAGGGACAAAGTATGATCATATGATGTCATTGACTGGAAGGTCTCTGAGAGGTTTTTCAAGTTTGTCTCCTATGTCAGTGATAAAATTTTTTGCAGGTTGTTGTCCTGTACTCCCTAAAGGGAATTTTAATTCTAGCATTGCTTATTTCTTTTCCATGAAATTCAAACTTATTTTACCATCTCTTTTTTATTTTAAGATGTTGTTTCCTAATAAAGTTCTGTTCTTATTTTATAGAAATGATTTTTTTCTTCTACTCCCTCATTCTGTTCTTCATCTTTGTCTTCTCTCTTCCTCTTCCTTGTCCTTTCTTTTTTAAAAAAGTTATAGTTGAAAGGTATTTGCTTCTTAGTCTCAGAGTAAATTATCTTCATAGACCAGATCTTTACCTCAGTCATCATCCAATAATATTTTTTACTCCTGTTTGTAATGATATTTTCAGTGGCTTCATGTTGCTTTGCAGTCTGTTCATTCAACCTTAAATAAGAAAAGATCTTCCAGATTTGTTGTTTGCTCAGAGTTTGGTTATTTGGATGACTCTTTGCTCCATGTAAGTTACCTTGAAGCTGAATATGCACAACTCCTAGACCGATTTCCAATGTTAAGCAAGTTTTCTTTCATCTGGCAATGGATCGTCTCCCATTTGCTGATTCTTTTTTTTTTTTTTTAAAGATTTATTTATTTATTTATACAAGCACTGGGTACAGTCAGAAGCGCGGGAGGGTGAGAGAATTCACCAGAGTCAGAGCGGGGAGCAGAGCAGGCAGACCGACGAAATACATTGCTGAGGGGAACAGCGGGCAAGGCAGGAGAGGTCTGTCGCACTATGGGGGACCCTCACCGGTGGCCGGTGGCCTGCGGCCGGGGATTGAACCAGTGCTGCAGAGGCTGCGGGCAGCTTTGCAGCCCAGCGCTCAACCGCTGTGCCACCAGGGGAGGCCCCCATTTGCTGATTCTTTTATACTTTCATACTCTTATGCTTTTATATTTATTAAAATCCATCTTTTAAAAGTCCTGTATACAGTGCTTCTGGTTTTCTTTTCCTTTATTTGATTTATAAACTTTGATATTTATACAATATCTCCCAAAATACAAAGCACCACTTCCATTTTTCTTAATTTCCACTAATCACTTTCTAAAAATTGAAGTCTCAAAGTACCCTTCAGGAAAAGTGGACAAACAGCATACCAGTTGACTTAAAATATATTGTGGCATCCATTAATGAAGGATGGATGCTGAATGTTTTGACTGGTGTAGGTTATTATTATTTTTTTTAATGACAACTCTTTTTTTTTTAATTAACTTATTTATTTATAGAAGCACTGAGTACAGTCAGAAGCGTGGGAGGGTGAGAGAATTCTCCAGAGCCAGAGCGGGGAGCAGAGCCGGCAGAAGGACCGAAGTACACTGCTGAGGGGGACAGCGGGGAGCAGCGGGTGGCAGGAGAGGTCTATGCGCCATGTGGGACCCTCCTCGGTTGGCCCAGGAGCAGCCAGGGATCGAACGGTGCTGCAGAGACTGTGGGCAGCTTCGCAACCCAGCGCTCAACCGCTGCGCCACCAGGGAGGCCCTTGACTGGTGTAGTTTTGTGCTTTCCAACCATGAGGAACGCAGCTGGAGAAGAATATATTATTTCCCTACACACCCTGTTGATGGCAGGCTTCTTTGGTTTGCAGTTGCGTAGCACCGCTGCATCTTCACTTTCGTTCTTCATTGTAGCACCATTGTGAGAGCCACAGTTTTGAAGCTATTTTTTTCCCACCTGCTATAAATAATAATCACTATCTTCCCTAACATTTAGTAGATATAAATTTTAGCTCTTTTTGATCTCTTCATGGATAATCTTAGCAAAGTGTTGCGATAAGCTAGATCAGACATAAAGCCATTTTAAATGGAACGCATATATAGACAAAACCAAATTTTTAGAAGCAAGTTCTGGTTTCATAGTGGTAATGATGGGATTTGGTTTTGTTTCCAAATTTGAAGGATTCTTCTTATCAGTGCATACTGTAATTCAACTTTCCTTATGTATAGAATTCCCAAAGAAAGTCCTATATGGGAACACTTTTAGAAGTTAACTTTCTGAGAAGAAATTTGGAAGAGTAAATTTGGTAATCTAGAAAGAGAGTTTGAAATTTTTCATAAATTTTAAAATTATGAGCTCCACCAGTGGTGGTGTTTAGCTCTTTCACACTGGTAGACATGAAAGTCTGAATGAGCCATTAGAATGAACATGAGGCAGAATGCTGGGATGGGGTGTGGAGGCCTTAGTATGCCAGGCATCTGTTCTTTCATTGTTGGATTGCTGGGAATTTTAAAGAGTCATAAGGGATGGAGCAGAGACACAGATGGGGATCCACTTCTTGAGGGAGCAGTGACTGTCAATATAGAAGCTCATCAATATATTAACAACTGGCATGCTGGTAGTGGGATGTATAAGCTGAACATCAACTCCCAGTCCTGATTTTAAGCACTGTGTGGACAAGGACCACACTCCCTGGCATAATGCGTTATCCCAGGCCCTACCTCAATATCTGTCTTATGAAAGTGACACGATATGTATGGAATCAATGAATAAATATACAAATAAGGGTAGGCCTCATCCAGACAGAACATAGTGACATATTCCTATCAACAAAATAGGATTATCATATAGGCCTCCTTTTTAACTGCAAAGGGGAATACTGAATGACACTTAGGAAAAATAAGTCATTTTTTTGTTCTTAAGGAAAAGGCCTGCTGAATCAATAATGGGTGATGATGTTGACACAGTGCCGGGCACATATGGGAGCCAGTGCAATCAAAAACAGCAGTAATGATAACCATGGCAGTGTCATAGTTGTTAATTAACTTTTCAGAGTTAATTACTGTTGCTTGAAAATTTCTGTTCATTTTCTTTTGGAAAATATTTTCAAAGTCCCTCAGTGAACTGAAGAGTGAACCCCAAATAAAATGTTCTTTTCAGGTGCCACCTGGTTTATACTTAGTCTTTCATCACTACTTCCACTCCACCCCCAGAACCTCCATGCAAACAACGCAATTACTATGCAACTTTGGGGCCCTCTCCTCAAGGCACAAGCAAACACACCATCAGCGGAAATTCCTTGAAGGGTTGCATGCAGGCTTTGGAGGATCAGCTTCTGTGCGCTGCTTCTCTGCGTTCCTCACTCGCCTACAGTCTTCCCAGCCCGTATGGGCAATCATAGCACTTCATTGTCCAGTAGCATCATTACAATATTGTTATCATCTGAGCTGCAGTCTGACACTTTCTCTAAGACCTTTCAAATAACCCCTTTACTAGGCTTCAGTACCAAACCATTCAGGGCAAATCTCTGCTTTGTGCTTGTCAGCCTTAATAGACTGGATGTCACTTGAGCCTGTAAAAAGTGCCTGCTCCTCAACTGTCAGTCAGTCCTGGTGGTGTCAGCTGAGAGCGTGGCTGGAGCTGGCTGGATTAGAGGGTAGTTACCATAGCTGTCAGATTACTGACAGCCTGACACCCACACTCCCAACTTCCTCTGACTGTATTTGGTTTCTGTTGAGCTCTCTGGACCTTTCTTAAGGTGGATCCCTCTGTTGGAAATAGATCATAATTTGGTTAGCATCTTCAGAAGTTGGGCTCTTTTCTCCCCTGTTACAATTTGTAGAAAGCTCCTTACTTTGAGCAGCTTTTGTGTCTCAATGAATATTTTTAAACACATTTCCACAAAAAGAGTCACCTCTCTACACTTAGCAAGTTTATGAAAACACTGTGACTGCGTGCATGCTTCAATTTCATCATGCTAATTATTAAGGATATATAACTCGGACCTGAAATGTTTCCTCTTACCTCTTTCTTATCTGTAGTATATCTCTCATCCTCTTTGATCATATCTTGGCCATGGCCCTTTGTATTAGATAGGAAGCTTTGCATGTGCGTGTGTACGCACATGTGCATGTGAGCAAATGTGCATGCATGAACACACATGTTGGTATAGGGATGTATATAGAATTGTCGAATTATCTATAAATGTTTGTGAATTTATATTCATTCCTAATGAAAGACAGTCAGCTAGGGGAGGAGGCAGGAAGAACAAATTGGCAACTCTCCACACCATGCCTTAGTTAATATTCACCTGGAATACAGCCAATTAGTGAATGAAGTTTGATCTCCTGGCTTCCCTTCTTCCCTTTTTCCAGTTTTCTTCACTCCTTTTCTTTCTCTCTCTTTTTCCCCTCCTTTCCTGCCTTCCACACTTTGCTAAGGGTTTACTCTCTTGTAGCCCTCTAGCTGGACGCCACAAACAAAAATCAATGTGCCTGCACCCTTGTACATGAGCTCCCAGCTCCCTGCCCACATTCCTCAGGTATGTTTGCATTTCACAGGCTTTTATTTCTGACCAGGGAGTCAAGCTTAATTAACACTTTCATTTACTTAAGCAATAATCAAGGCTGATTTGCTTTTATTAAATCAGGCTCTGGGACCAGAAATGCAACTTTTGCACAATCTTGAATTTGCTTACTGTTTCAACCTGCTACAGAATGAAACTTGAGTCTGCATTCCCAGTACAGCTTTTAGCACACACAGGTACATACACACTTGATGCTGTGTGGTTATAGGGGGGAGAAAACACAAGGTTTCAGAAAATCTGCTTGTATCATGGGCAAGTCACTTTATCTTGTTGAAATGAGTTGTCTTTTCTGTAAATTGAGGATAATGATACTTATCTGCGGGCTGTATACACTTGGTAGATGAAGCAAATGTGACTGACCATTATAGAAAAGCACTTTCCAAATTGTAAGGTACCACAACTGCAAATTGTGATAATAACAAGTATTACTCTGTATGGTTATATATAGGATTAAAACCAGCACTAGCTTATTTAGGGTATTTTACTTATTCTCATTTCCTTGGCCACACATATTTTGCTTTTATTATTCTAGTACATAACCACAGGGCTGAAAAAAGTGCTCCTCAATAAAAATAACAGATTACGTATTGATTAAACTTATGAACTTGCACTCAGATCAGGAGACTTTACCAGTCTTCCCCGATCCTTACTATACTCTCAAGAGCTGTGGCTTTTTAAAACCATCGTTGTTTCTCAATGAGTCCACAAATGTTTTAAATTAAAATGAGTTGGTATCTGCCTCAAATTGCTAGGTGATCCTGAGTTCCTTACAATGCCCCAAACTTGACAGGATAAAGTTCAGAGACTGAAGAACGTAGTAAGCATATTAGAGAAGGTGGGGGTGGGGATGGAGGTACAAGAACTTTATGTTTTCAGTGCCAAAGCCAAAGACATATTTTTTCCAGTACTTCCTCCCCATTCCAAAAAAAAAAATTTTAAATAAAAAGACCCTTATATTTCACCCAATTAAATGTTGGAAAACAGCCTTTCAATATTATTTACAAGCATCCAGAAGTTTTAAATTCAACCAACTCTCCCACATTCTTGCTTTGCTCTAACACATATTCTTTATACTGTGTGCTGTTGCGCTTGTCTACTCGGTACCACACTAACCATGGGCTCAATTATTCAACTAATTTAGTGAAAAGCATCACCTCTAACAAATAATAAGTGGGCTGTGAAAATGTTTCATTTGCAAACCAAGTGTTCTGGCCACATTTTTGCTGAACGTCCTAGGCAAGGATCCATCCTACCTCAGCAACGTCAATATTGTTGGTTTTTTTTAAACCCCATTCTTTCCTGAGCTCTATTTGTGAATGAAGATGTGCAATTTGCAAGATGACTGTCATAGGAAAGGGAAGGGAATCATTGGATACCCCAGAGCGGGAAAGATAACTGATGGATGGAGAAAGAGAACCTCCAGCTTAGCTCCATAATTAGCTGAGGTCAGAGATTGGCCAGCTTTTAGTGAAAGCCTCCATCTTATTTTTACACAAGGTAGTAACGTGTTCTTTGACCTACTTTTCATGCTCTACCACAGCTTAAGTTGCAAACTTGGTATTTTCTGCTGTAGACACTGAAATAGATGGGTTTTCCTGGGTTCCTATCCCAAATCTGACAGTTATTAGCTATGTGATCTTCAATCTCTGTGTCCTTATCTATGAGAGAGATAAAATCATATTTATGAGATTTAAAATGAATTAAATGAGGTAATTTATATCAATTGGACATAGTACCTATCACAAAATAAATGCCCAGTGGATAGTGGTTATTATTACTACAGTAGCCCCCCTTACCTGAAGTTTCAGTTACCTGTGTAATCAACTACAGTTTGAAAATATTATGTACAATAAAATATTTTGAAAGTGCATATTCACATAGCTTTTATTAGAATGTTTTGTTAATAATTATCAATTATAATAGGTATTGTTACCAATCTGTTAGTGTAGCTAATTTATAAATTAAACTTGATATGTATGAATAGGAAAACACATTGTATTACAGGGTTTAGTATTTTGTGCAATTTCAGGCATCCACTGAGGACCTTGGAATGTATCCCTGTGCATTATTATGGCACTATACTATTATTATTATCATTATTTTACTGCTGTTTGCAGTCTCATTCTGACATAGGCTCTGAGTTTCCTAAGACTTTGTGAAAAGTTCCCTAAGACTTTGTGCAAAGAAACCTTCAATAGTTAGTCTTCTCTCTACCTGACCCTATGCAATGGTACATTCTTACTTGTTCCTCCTTGCATTTATTCATTAATTCATTTGTTTAACAAATATTTAAGGGTCCCTGTGTGCTAGGTACAAGGCCATATGGAGAGTTACAAAGATGAGGATTACTTGCCCTCCAGTCAAATGGCATAGACAGATGAGTTAACATTCACAGGAATGTAATTAAAGCTACAACAGAAATATGAAAATGTGACTCTCAGAGCACGTAGGAAGTAGCATTTTCTTCTTCTAGAAATGTCAGGAAGTCTTCCTAGAGGAAGAGACCTTTGAGGTTAGTGTGGGAATTATGAACAGGGGCAGAATAGGGAAGGGCATTTTAAGCAAGTGCAAAGATTTATGACCAGAGGTTGCTCACAGCAAGGGGCAGGGAACCCCGCAGCCCAAGGTGCTATGGGGGAGAGTGACAAGCAGGCCCAGAAGGGAGACCTGGGCCAGAGAGAGAGAGAAGAAGAAGAGAGAGAGAGTCTTGTCCAGCAAGCTTTCCTCCCAGTTCAGGATCTGCTTAAGGTTTTGAGCAGGGAAATGATAGGATATTTTCCCTTCTAGAAAGGTCATGCATGCGAATACAGGACATATGTGTACCAAGAATTAGCCCAGCAATGAGTTAACAAAGGACAGAGACAGGGAAAATGAAGAGTGGAGGGAAGGGATGCAGAGTTGGGGAGGAGGAGGAGGACATGATGGGGCTTCCTGGCAGCCAGGCCTTGGGTGCCATGGGAGGAGGAGTCCATGGTGGTGTCAGGGTTTGACTCTGGTGGCCAGTCAAGGTGCAGTCTTCACCCAGAGGGCAGATGTGAAGGAAGAGCTGTTTTAGAGGGGTGATGGAGGGTAAGAAGTGGGGCAGGAGGGGTACAAGAAAGAGGTGTTTATGGTTTGGGACAAGTTAAATAGGAGATGTCCACAGGATACTAGGAGAATTTTTTTTTTTAATTTATTTTATTTATTTGTGCATGCAAGAACTGGGATGTAGGCCAGAGGTGCGGGGGGAGGGGGGTTCTGTGAGAAGAGTGGGGAGCAGAACAGATGGATCTACTGAAATACACTGCTGAGGGGAGCAGTGGACAAGACAGGAGAGGCCTGCTGCGCCATGTGGGTCAGCTCCCTGGCTGGGGATCAAACTCGTGCAGCAGTGGCTGAGATAGCTTGCTAGCTCTGAGACTTTAATACCTGTCCCATGAGGGAGGCCCTACAAAATGTTTTTGATAAGCTTAGGTGAAGCTTAGGTGAGCGCTCTGAAAGAAAATGGGACGTCTCTAGAGTGCACTGGGTGGTCAAAGCCATAGGAGTGGATGAGGTCACATAGGAGATGGCCGCTGAGAGGGACACTAGACAAGGGCTGGGGGTGGAACCCCCCCAAACTGCAGTGTTAAAGACAACACAAGGAAGAAGGACCTCAGCAGAGTCCAAGAAGGAAGAGCCGGGAAGCCAAGAGAGCAATGGAGAAGCCAGGAGGGCTTGGTGGTGGGAGGGTGGTGATTTTTATTTCTGGGAGAAGTTTTTAGGATGCTGAGAGTCTTTCAGAGAGGAAAATTACCAGGAATCCCAGTGGGAAGAAGTTCTGTTATTTCTGAGGAATAACAGGTTGCTAGATACAGGGTCACAGAACAGAGGAGGGTATTATAAGCTGGGGAGGAGAGTGGGAACGAGCAACTGAGGGTGAGAGGTGGAGGATTACAGGGTTAGCAGATTCTGCTTTAGGGTTAAAGTCACACCTCTTTGAGTGGTGCTTTATTTTTCTTACCACATCCTTGATTGTGGCTCGTAAATCTTTAAGCCATGTTCCTTTAACCCTCTAAGATACTCAGTTCAAAAATATATAATGAATTGAAAGAATTAGCATTTGTCATCTCTGAGAATCCCAGGTGGCTCAGCAGAGTCCTGAGTAGCTTCAGTTACACATTTTTGTTCTGAAACCTCTTCTTTCAGACTGATTGCATCACTGCCTCCTGGAAAATCCGACAGGTATGCTACTCCCCTTGCCTAACCCTGCTTTCTTCCTCGCAGCAGGCAGGAGTGACGAGCTGCCTGGAAGCGGCAGCTGAGGCACCCAGAGACCCGGTGTCTTTGAACAGCATCTAGCGCTTCCTTCCCCAGACCGCACCAGCGCCTGCCTGGGCTGAGCAGCCAGACAGAGACATCTGTGATATCTGATGACAATCATCTCTGATTAGACTGTCACTACATAGCACAGGCAAGCCGGGGCCACAGCTAATTAGCTATGTGAGGCCAGCACTCTGTTTACTGGAACTGTACTAACAAGTTGCAGTTTTTTCCAAACACAGAAGAGTCACTGCACAAATGCAAGCCAGGAACCCTTCCCTCGACAGTTTAGGGATGGAGCTACGACATCCTTACTACAGCAAAACCATGAAACATTAATGTCTTTGTACTGAGAACCACTTTTAGTCCATGTTCCCGCCTTCTGTAAGCTGTCACATCAAGACTTAGTTGTAGAATATGTTGCTTTATAGACTCTGGTATTATTCTAAGTGGGTTTGTACTTTTAAATAAACAGCTGTTAACTTCCTCTTTTTTAAAAGCCATTCTTGAACTGTGTCAGGGACTCAGCTAAGTCTGAGAAATGCAGCTAAGATTGGTCTTCTCATTTGAGCTAAAATGCAAAAGAAGCAGTTGAAAAGACTAGAATCGTAATGGGAATTAAGGGCACAAGATCTTACCCCGTTGGCATTTCATAGATTTGATCTATTGTTCATAAATATAATACATTCAAGGCTATAGTTGCAATTTTTGCTACTGAATTATTTTCAAAAATGTTTTCCTAAGCTTTTTTTCAACATATGAGAAAATTTCCATGTTAGTTCCCATTTGCCTATAAGAGAGTTGCTCTGATAACTTTACAAATTATATGTCATTTTGTGGATATCATTTCCTTTAGAAATAAATATGTGTAACTAATGGCAAATGAATTGGGAATATTTATAGGGATATGTTATATCTTTTCACGATTTTTATTTGAACTTGATTTCAAAATACTTCTATATCTTGGCATTTGAGAAAATTCTGGACTTTTTTGCAAAGTTAATGAAAATTATCTCTATCATCCTTTGGATTGTTTCTGTTAGAAACCCCACCCCTACAAATGGACTTTTTATATTATATAGCAAATTTACCATACACTTAAGTGTCCCCAATTTTAAGTCAAAGTAAGGCCAGTGTTTTTGCTGACTTCCTATTCTTTTAGTCAAAAGCAATTTTTACAGAGACTTTCAGAAAACAGAATTTCAGAATAATTCTATAAACCTGTACGTTGTTATATAAGTGAATGACTTCAAGGATTCTAATATTTGAAATTGACAAATATTTTTATTCATTTTCCCATGAACACCATGAATTATACATCTTGAAGATAAGTGTAGAATTCCTAATGTCACAGTGTAAAATGCAATCTATTGAAAATGCAAATGTTTTCAATACAGTCAATTATGGATGTGGTATTTAGTTTGGGTGCTCCTTAAAATTCACTTATTTACATTTATCATCAAAAGTCCGAATAGGTTTTAAAAAAATCTGCATGCTTAGAAATTCAAAAGCCATGTTCATTCATTTTGTTTATGTCCAAAATTTACAATAAGCAAACTTTTCCTCAATAAAAGCGTGTATATATTTTTAAAACTTTAAACACAATTCCCTCTCCAGGTGGAGAGTTGATTACCAATCTTGGGTCTGGAGGTAAATTTTACAGCTGTTTTAAACCCATGAAAGTGGGTCTTATATTAGAAGTGCTGACACAACCTATCCACAACATATCGACATGAACTATACCGCTGTAATAAGCAGTTATTATGTATGTGTAAAAATAATGAGAGGCCGAGTCTGAAGAGAGTTAATGTAAAATCCTAAGCAATTATAGTTGGTTACACAGTATAGGTTAATATTCATTCCTTCATATAGCTGCACTTTTTTCTTCTTTTGTCCTCCAGAACTCCTAATGAAAATTTTGAGACCTGACTGTAATGATAAGCAGCTATTCACACGTCCTTTGTGTCAAGGCTGTTGCATTAATGCTTCCCTTCATATAACATTTTGCATAGCCTAAAGCATCTATTAAAATCCTTTGTAAAATTCATGAAACAAAAGTGGTGGGTTGAGTCTAGGGGGAGAGAAAGTAAGCTGCTTATTAGCAAAAAGTCAAAAACACAGGGCCAATTACAGATCCGAACAAGCAGGGCTAAGGACCAGCACAGGGAGTAATTCTTTCTTCAGCCCAATGGGCTCAGGCGAGGGGCAGGTTGGGTGAAAATATAGCAACAGTCGGAGCAGTAATTAAACGGAGATGTTCGCAGTTAGAAACAGCTCTATAACAAAGAAGGAAATGCTCAACTAACACAATTGTCTGGCCTCACAAAGAGACTAAATTGGAAGGATTTAGGGTTGCTCCCTGAAGAAGAGACTGGGGTAGTGAAGAGGAGCAGGGGCTCAGGAGATATGTAAAGAATCTGTTTGGTATTTCAAATGTTATAAATTAGATTTAAAAAGAGAGAGAGAGAGAGAGAGAGAGAGAGAGAGAGAGAGCGTGAGCCTTCCTACCAACCCCGCAACATAAAACTGAATAAACCACAATAAGATTGCCCTTTTTCTGTTATAAACTTGGCATTAAGCCTGTCATGTTCAATGACAGCCTACTAGGCCTCATGCTTTACCCTTTGGAATTTGAAAGATTGGCAGGTGTCATGATTTCCTTAACATAAAAGACCTTGCAGATAATGTTTACCATGCACATTTATACTTCCATAACTCCACTTCCCTGGTTTCGATATCACTGGGTGAGCTTTCTATCCAGGTTGGTGGTGCGGGTGCTGCCCGAAGTCTGTCTGGCCTGAGGACAGTGTTTACTGCCAGAGGAGCCTGTGGTCAAGGCCGGACTTTTATGATTTGCCTTAGAGGCCCGACCATGCCCATTTACAGTAATGAGCGGCTTTGCAGAACCCAGCTCTCTGAGAGCACTGTTACTTTGCTTTGCAATGCTGAATGTGACCAGAATGAGTCTCATCCGACTTAACATTAGAAACAGGGTCCCATTTAAACAATAATCTCCTCTCTTTGCAACTGCCACCCTAGCCAGATCCTTCCAATAACTCTAAGAGAAAGGAAAAAAAAACAACATTGAGGGAAACCCCTGTTGAAGACTAAGAGTCCCTTTTCAACTGGCATCTCCGAGTAACATCTATTTATTTCCACCCATTGTCACTTTAAAATAAATGAGTCTTTTTAGAGGAATCAGTGCCTAAAAAAGTGACATTTTTTTCTAACACAAAAGAAAGAATGGGTAGGTACTTAAGATAGTTTTTCTGTGAGAAATTCAATAAATCTGCCACCCCCCCCCCACATTTTAAGCTTCTTATTGTAGAAAAAATTAAATTTACAGCAGACAAAAAAGAGTGTAATAGTCCTGCATGTATCCATCACCCAGTTCTAACAAATATCCTCCTATGTGCTCACCCTATTTTCTTCCACATTTCCATTCACCCCCTCCTTTGCTCTGTTTTGAAGCAAACCTTAGGTGTTGTTTCATTTATTTAACTATAAACATTCCGGGAGGTATCTCTAAAAGATTTCTCTGCGTTTGTTTTAACAGATGAGGGAAATATTTTGAATCTCAGGCCCTTTGTGGGCATTTTTTTTTTTCCCATGAGTGGCACTTCTTAAAATAATGCTATTCAACCAGATGTTGAAAGCATAAGTGAAAATGCAAGAGCATCCCTAGTCTGGTTTGTTTTAGAAGGGTGTTTCTATCGCTTATTTCAGGGACTTAGGCAGCTGAACATTTTTTTTTTCTGTGAGCCACTGTCATATTATTTGTAAATGACCACTTTTTGCATTCAAATATAATTACGTATTTCAAGGCATCTATCCTCTTAGAAGCTGGTTTCACAAAAAACTTGACTCAAAAGTACACACTGATCACTTACTCTGTTCCAAGCTGTGTTAGGTACAGGAAAAAAGAAATGCAAAGCACACAAGATTACCCCATTCCTCTCTCACTGAACTTCAAACTTTGTTGGACATGTTAAAGGGATTATGCTATTTGATTGCTGTTTATACTGGTAAATGTAGTCAATAAAGAACTGTTTCTTTTTACTTTGTAAGAATGGCAAAATTTGCTCTGTCCAGCCTTATGCTACTGTTGTTTTCTTAACTTCCCACAAAGATAAGTCTGCTACTCAGATGTGAGCCATGATGTTCTCTCCCTACTCATTCACAGAAAGGACTACCTAAGTCTTGCAAAGAAAAATAGTCACTTGTGAATAAATCACAAACATTTTTTTTAATTACAGAAAAACATTCTTTGCCTTTTGTTTATTACTTTGATATCATAATATTAATTAATTAAGTAATCCAAAACACTATTATATAAAAATGGCAAGATTTTAATAAAACTTCTAATTTATTTAGAAAACCAAATTGTGTAGACCTGGTTATTTGACATGGCAAGATGATGTAATTTTTAAGGGGGTGGAAGATACTGAGTCTTTAAAAAAGTTTTGTTGTAACAAAATGAAGGAACATCTGTGACATAAATTTGAGTTATAAATCATAATGTTAAAATGAACATCATGAATTCAACACCCAGTTCAAAAATTACTTCACCATCAAAACCTTTGGCAACTCCTATTTGTCTCTGTCCCATCTCCTGAGGTAAATGTGAGAGACTTTTTAAATTATAATGTGCTATATATGTATGGACCACTACGATTGTTTAGTGTTGCTTGTTGGGGGTCTTTGTAAAATGTTATCATATCATATGTAGACTTTGAAACTTTCTTTTCTAACTCAACATTTTATCTCACAGATTCATTCATAATGTGTGTGCTTATATGTCATTCATACTCCCCAATGGCGTAACACTTCATTGTGTGAATATAACACAATTAGTTATCCGTTCCCCTGTCTATGGCACTGAGTGGTTTTGAGTGTTTTTATTTGTTTGCTATCATTACAGTTAATCGGCTATGATCATGCTTGTCTTTGTCTCCTGGTGCACAGATGCTAGAATTTCTCCAGCACTGTTTCGGTTTTTTCCTCCTAAAAACTCCATGAATGGCAGTGGGGGAAAAGTACCACTTCCTTTCCTGCAGGCAAAGTCCTATTAGGTTCTGCTAATTAAATTAATTTCAAGTTAAAAAACTGTAGTTCTTCAATTATAGTTTCATGTGGTAGGACAAAGACGATAACTTAGCAGTAAGATTTTTCAAGTTTTGAATCATGAAGCCCCTGAACTGGGAGAATGAACCAAATAAATATATCTTAAATTTCTGAATGGAACGAACTAAAAACCTGCTCAAGGTAATAAGTATGCTTAGAGAGGCTTAGTTCCATTTGCTAAAAGTCGTTGGGTTAATAGGAAGAGAACATGAAAAGAAATGAAGTCGTTCCAAACCAAATATATGTGGGAACTTCATTTAGGCTACTTTTTTCTCCCAAGAGAGCATCATAAACATAACAAAACAAAAGAAAAAAAAAAAAACACATGGCTTCTATCACTGGAATATTAAATGAAAATACATGTTTGGCAAAATACTCAGAATTTTCTAAACTATTATCTCCCTATAGTTTCACTAACATGTTAACCTACTTAGAGCAATTAGTGCTTCATTAGTAAGGCTAACTAACTGTTGCCGGGCCCTGTAATGATTTGCCAGGCTTTCCAGATACAAGTGCATAATCAATGTTTTCCAATTACTCCTATAGTGCAACCACTATTTCAAATAAACTAGATAATAATACAAACCCATTACTGGAGCTGAAGTAGCAGAGGCATTTAATTGCAAGGCAGTTCTTCTCAGCTTTTAAAATTTTTCACACTAATGAAGTGTCATACAAAAAAGTTGTATTGATTTTTCCACCACATGGCTTCAACCACAAATATGTAATTATCCCTTTTATATCTAGCTGGGGGATTAAAATAATCTATAGTATATAGCCTTTACTTATCCCTGATGGGTTTAGTAGTACTTTTACCCTTTTCAAAATATGCAGTCCTTTGATGAATGAACTTTAGGCAAAATGTTGCTTTATCTGTTTCAAATCTTTGCTTTTTAAAGTCAGTTTGTGTGCAGGCATTAAAGTCTGAAGTCTCCAGCTTCCCAAACCTCCATAAGAACATATTCTGATATAATTCAATTTACTGAGAGCATCATAGATATTTTTCTTCACTAAAGAAATCAATGTGGGTACACAGGGTGGGTATACAGGTTTGCACATTAGGGTTCCCACATTTGCATTTCCCTGTAGTTACATTTTTATTCATAGCAAACATTTGATTAACCATGTTAGATTTTTACACAAATAAAGTGGTCTCAGCATTAATTGGAGCCAATTCTTTCCCAGTTTTCAGGGGGAAAAAATGGAGAAATAATCCATTGGCATTAAATTTCTTATTTTCTCATTAAAGGTTGGTCAATAAAGGAGGGAGAAAGTATTTTCTTTACAAAAAGAGAACGTTATTATAAGGATATGGTGAATTTTGCAGAGATTGAGAATTAATGCTGTCTTTCTCAAATTTTTTACACATAAATTGGTTCCTTTTATCATTTTTTTGCTGAGAAAAATTCTTTTGCTTATACTTCGACATTCTTTCTATTATGGCCAGTATAAAAATAGATGCAAAAGGTAAAAAACACAGCTTAAATGTCCGTAAGATCTTGTTCTTAACATTCACATGTCAAAACCTTATCTCCCTACAGTTTCAGTAACATGTTAACCTACTTACTTACCCTGAGTTTTCCCAGATCCAGGATTTTTTTGTGATTTCCTACCTTTCCGTGTTTTGTGGTCTAAGGAAACATTCACAGTCAAATTAATACACTGTGTTTCAAAGTCTGAAAATTCTGTCAAGGTGACTGTGGATATTTGAAAAGATGTTGTAAGTCAACACTGGAAAACCTTGAAGAAAAATTTAGTGGTGTAGAGATAGAAACTTAATTTTTTGTGTGACATTTTAAACCTCGGTGTTTCAAGTTAACTTTAAAATTTTTCCAAGCAGAGGATTTATGGAAGCGACTGAAAGACTTGCTTAATAACAAGAGCAGGCTAAAAATAAAAATACCCAAAGTTACCATGTAGATGGAGATTTAAAAAAAAAAACATGTTTTTATCAAAATTCCTCTTTATCAGTTTTATATATTCTGCATACTACTGAATTGTGAGAAAGCAAAGTACAATTTTTTTTAAATAAAAGAAACTAGTGAAGTTAAAGACTAGTTATGGACAATATTTGGATTTAACATCCAGGTGAAAGAGGCTTCATGGCAGAGATCTCTGCAGGTAGATGATAAAAGGTAAGTGAAAGATGGATAAAGTAAAGGCAGCTTGGATACTAAGGAGACCTGCAGTTTATTTTTAAATTAATTCACAAAAAAAGGGTTTAATATTGATTTAAAAAAAAGTCCTTGAGATTTATTTCACAGATTCTTCCTATATGTAGGACTAGTTTCCTTGGCCCTCTCTGGTTTGCTTTTCCTATATTTTAAAATATGTATCTGATCACCTTTAGGAATCCAGAAAAGCCATGGTCATGCCTATAGGAAAGCTAGCTAGAAGAAGAAAAACTCCTAATGTCACAGATAATATTAGTTTTAACTCCTATTTCTCCGTGGTACATACAGTACAGGAATAACCGATAAGGTGGTGAAGTCCAGTAAGAAATATGACTGTGATGAAAATAGATTATCATCAGGAACTGTGAAAAATATAAAAAGTGAAATTTCTGCCAAGAGGGAAGAATGAGATGAGCTCCACATGGTGGATTTCCACTTTCCAGCCCACATATGACCCGTAGGGGTGTGTGTTTCCAAGATACTAAACGCCATTACCTTGACCGTGGACATGAAGCGATCAGAGTCATATTTATTGATGAAACTCTCAGCTCCCAACCAGCCGCACTGAGTGTGCATCATGCAGCTGTCAGCAGAGCACCACCACGATGAGCGCTGGTGACATTTACCTCTCATAATTTATGAAAACAAAAGATCTTGAAGTTTGTAGGACACCAGAGTAATTTTAAAATAGTCTCCGTGAAGGCTATATAGTGGTCCGTAAAATAAGCACTTTTCTGGCTTATGGTTTTTAGGAGAATCAATCGCAAACCAAATTAGAACCATAAACACAGCAGTTATTTCAAGGATTCTGATCCTGACATGAGTGCTACAAGTACAACCAGCTATTTGGGGAGGTAGTTAATTACCATTATATTGCAGCATAAATTCTCTTCACAGATGTGTGATGATCTCAACTATACACGAAGATGTGGGAATGTTTTACAAGTGTGTTTTATAAGTTTAAGACCCTAAAAAACCACATAATTATTTTATTTCCTCAAAGTGATATTTGGCATCTTTGACATTGTTTGGTAGCTAGAGGATGTAGTATTACTTAAAACGAAACATGGTAAGTAGAAGCAAACAGGTTTGAATCTCTACTGCCAAGTGTTATATTAGATGTGATGAAATCAATAACGACCTTGAACTATAATTTTGGGGGAGAGGTTCCTCAATAAGAAATGACTCCTGGGTGAAGAGTAGCAAAATGTACAACATTGTGAAGTTTTTTCATGTATATTTAAAAAAATGGCAGGAAAAAACTGGGAAATGTGACATATATAAATACATGCACTTTGGAATCAACTGACCTTTGTATTCAGGTTTTTCAAGTATGAACTTAACCGGGAAAAGATCTTACAGAAACTCTCATCATTTGCTTGTTTTTTCTCTGTTTTTCTGGTGATAAGAAGGAAGAGATGGGGAATGAAGACTGGGGAAAAAAAATCACTGAATATACCTCACGATTAGATGTAAAAGGAAGAAATATGATTTTCATATCCTCATTCAATTCTGTCTAGGATACATATGGACCTACCTAGGAAATAGAATGTGGATTGTAACTATACACTGGATAGTAATATACTATCCATATATACATGAAACCACTTCATTATTAAGATTCATTTCATTTTAGTATCTTCATAAGCATCTATTCCAAACAGGAAGTGATTTATGTTTCCATTCTGCTCACTAGAAAGTTAAGGTAAAAATGCAGTGAACACTACTGAAAGGAATTATTCAAATACGGAATTTCTAAAAATGACTTTGAACTAATTAATGGCATGCATGCGTGTGTATATATTTAAGGTATGTGTATTTAAATATTTATTTAGCTAATGTATATTTATATTCCCTTCCCAAGCAATTTCTGAAGCACAATGCAAGGGGAGAAGTAGGGAGAAAAGATCATCTTGCATTACATATACAGAAACTGGCACCAGAGTCAAATTGATGGAAACAGGTCTTCCTACTATGTGACAGGTAGCCAGAAAATACCTAGGATGCAAGATTAGAAAGAACGCCTAAAACTAATTCTCTTCTCTCTGCTGGCACCCTGGTAGGAAGGCCCTTCAAAGCCAGAGTTTTTCTCTTACCCTACACTCCCCCTCCTGGATGAAGGTGCAGTGATGGAGATGGAGACGTGCCTTTTGGACCTGAGAGTGGGTGACTCCGGTCCTCACATCCCATCAGACCCTATACGACTCCTCCCAAACTCCAACTGTTACAAGTTGGTGTGTTGAGGAGATTGATTACCTGTTGTAGATAAATCTGAGAGTAAGGAAAATTTTAAGTAGGGACCTGGAGGCCATGGACCTCTGAGTTGGTCTCTTTTTTGTCCACACCCATGACTTACAACAGCTTCCTTATCCAATTGAATCTCAGAGAGATGATCTGAGAATTAAATGGGATAAAGCTTTGTAAAGCCCAGACCACAGAGACTGGCATGTAGAAAGTCCTCAATAAGTGGTAGCTACTATTGTTTTTTTGTTTAAGGCACAAAATATCAATAACCCTGTAAGTCTATGTGTCTCTGTGTGTATATATGTGAACACATATGTGTATATATGTGTATACATGTGCCTGTACATGCATATGTGTGTACCTATCACATTTTCTCCTGGATCCAGAGTGTGTGTCTATTGTCCAAAGGATAAGAAGGAGAGAACGGTTTTAAAAATTAAGGGCTGGGGAAGGTGGGGAGAGAAGGAAGGGAGGTAAGAAAGAAAAAATGGAAAAGATGTTAAAAGTCTGGACACCTGACCCTCCTCCATGAAGCTGGTATCCTTTCAACCCTCTCCCTTCTCACCCTCCAACTGTGGCACCAGTCACCAGTCACCATAGGTTGGTGAGATCCCATCCAATTTATGCTGTCAGTTCATTTTTCAAATCCCCTCCCCCTTATTTGTATCTCAGAGCGAAGAAGCCAGAGGAGCAATGTTGCCGGGGAGTTGAGATGAAGCCTGTCAGACAGCATCAGAGCTGAAAATTACAGCTGATTAAAGGAATAAAAAAGCTCCAGGATCATTTGGTAGTCTTGAAATTGACAAGTTAAGGTGCTACCCCTTTAAATATCTGCAAGGTCTCCCAGCTTTGAGATGGCGCATTTACTGGAACCATGTTTATAACCCTGAGAAACAGAAAGACGTGAACTCACAACCTTTTATGAAGCTTTAAAAAGCTTTGTTTTCCCTCTACCGTGTTTTTTAATCTTAGAAACAAAAACACCAGGAAACTTGCGTTTGAGCGTAAACAGCACTTTTTCCGATGATAGGTGAGGCTCCAAGAGCCTCGAGGGCGCTCCAAGTGCGCCTACCCTCAGCGGGCAGTTTATTTCCAGGGGGTGAAAAAAGCTGCAAAGCCCAGTTCCCCTTCCTTAAGGAGCATGGGAAGTGATCTTCGCAGTGGAAATAAAAATGTGAGGTTGGTACTTACCGCCGGACACAGTAATGTAATGCCTCTGAAAAGTCAGCCATAACCATATTCACAGTCGTGAAACTTCAGGGACGTGGAGGAAGCGCGCAGGATCGTCACCACGTTTGTTCAAGGCACAAAATATCAATAACCCTGTAAGTCTATATGTGTCTCTGGGTGTATTTATGAACACATATGTGTATATGTGTGTATACATGTGCCTATACATGCATATGTGTGTACCTATCACATTTTCTCCTGGATCCAGAGTGTGTGTCTATTGTCCAAAGGATAAGAAGGCGAGAACGGTTTTAAAAACTAAGGGCCGGGGAGGTGGGGAGAGAAGGAAGGGAGGTAAGAAAGAAAAAAACACTGCTGAGCGTGTTTTCTGTTTGTTGCTCTTTATGGGAGCACACGTTTTTATTTTTTTTATGGATGTTAAAACATTTATAACTGTACAAGGTCAATGCAGAAAGCCTTGCATCAAAATGGAAACTGCACAAGTAGCCACAAGGGATGGATTAAACGTGGAAGTTACAGTGAACGTCGCAAACATGGAGCTGCCATTTCAGGATGCCTCCAACCTAGGCGGCCTTGAAGAGATGAGCCAACGAGCATGAAAGGTGTGGTAAGAGATCTTGTTTGTGAAGCAACCCAGGGAGAAGGTCCCAGGGCCTGGACTAGTCCATTTCTATGTGTGAACTCCCCACCCCCCAGTTCCTCAAGGGTAGTGCTTCTCTCACCCCGACCTCCACATGGTGTCTGCCTCGTCCTCTGCATCCTGTCAGGACACAGACTTGTTACTTATCTCAAAGAGGTGCAGGCTTTTATCTTTTTTCTTTTTTTATTATTAATTTTTTAATTTTATACATTTTTTACATCATTTTTCATTTTTGCACAATGTATGCATTTTCATCTTGGTTATATTCCCCATACAATTCCCACCTCCCTTGTTTTGATCCTACTCCCTCCTCCCCCTCCTGTAGTGTGTCTCTGGTTTAGAATATTACTCAGCAATCAAAAAAGATAAGCTCATGCAATTTGCAGCAACATGGATGGCACTGGAAGGGATCATGCTCAGTGAAATAAGCCGGAAAGAAAAAGAAAAATACCGGATGGTCTCACTCATAGCAGGAATCTAGAAAACCTAAATAAGGGACCAGGAAAAAGATGAATTATAATAGGCTTTTATCTTAAGACATCAAGACCTCTACTGTGAGTCTTCCATAGTCTGGTGCATGTTTGATAATTAATCGATTTATGGGTCCCCCGCCCCGCCCCACGTGGCCTGCCTGCTTTCCTTCTCTACCTTCCTCCCTCCTTCTCCCTCCTTCTCCCTCTCTCTCTTAACTACAAACCACTTTTGGAGGATAAATTTCTTTCAGCACCCATGATAATTATTGGCAGTATTCCTAAATCCTCAAAACTTTACCTGTTGTGGAAGATACATATGGGATTGAGGATAATAATTTATGCCCAGCTTTTTACCCTCTTTTGACTTTAGTTTTGATACCACATCATGATTCAAAGCTTGGTGCACCATAAATTTTCTCCAAATGTGTAGTAATTCCTAGGTGCAGTCCAAAGTTATGATTCATTTATACTGGAGTGACAGCATAATACCTAGGTGTCAGAATCCATTAAAACTGTTCAATGTCTTCTGTTTATTTTTAGAACCAATTGAGACTTAACTGATGGTGAAAAATATACAGTCAAGTGTGTTTACTTCACCTTTACAAAGAATCCGTTATAGTCCCAATTAATTTGTTATTCCTGTCACAACAGGTACTAGATACTTCAAAACTGTCATTACTGTTTCTGCTTTTCTTTCGAGGGCTTGTATTTATTTTTAACCCATTCTGAGGTATCTGCCTATTGTGAGCTAAGGATTTGTGTGTGTGTCATAGAGATAATATGTTCTCAAAACAACATAACCTGATGCTGATTTTGCGCTGTACAACTCCCCCTACTTTTTATGCCAAAGTGAGTTGTTCTTTAACTAACTTTAAGCATTTCTCTCAAAGTGTATGGAGACCCAGACCTGGCACATTAGACTTTATAGACAACAATGACATTTGAAATGTTCTAAATGTGATAGTCATGGCCACCAAAATGTGTTTTTTTTCCTGCATAATAAATACTGTCCTTTATTATTTATTTGTGAACAAGTTGTATATGCAGGTTCTGATGGGGAAATCTGCCATGCATGAAGAGGAGTGACTGTTAGCTCTTTTAGGAAAAAATCAAGTCCTGTTTGCTATACTTTGAAGGAATGAATTCTCTTTTATGACACTTTTATTTTATACTTTGAAAGTAAAAAATATACAAAATGGGGTTTTGCGATAGTGAGAATGATCAGAATAATAATGCACAAGACAATGTCATCACAAAATGTCCACCACATATACTCAAAAAAAATGATAAGGCAATTGACAGTAATTTAGACATAGGTGTGTGAAAGAACAGGCCACCTCTCTGGCAGTGCTCCAGGGAGCTGACCCTGCATTGCCACTGTGAAGCAGTCATGATCAGAATTTGCAGGGATCACTTCTTGGCACAGAGGACGCCTGAGAGTAAGGGTACTGTG
This sequence comes from Talpa europaea, assembly GCF_964194135.1. Taxonomy (NCBI): domain Eukaryota; kingdom Metazoa; phylum Chordata; class Mammalia; order Eulipotyphla; family Talpidae; genus Talpa; species Talpa europaea. Next base: position 112,568,169 of record NC_140073.1, read on the forward strand.
AGCTTAGGAGAGGACACTCAAGATTAAACTGCCTTGACTGGAGCCTCAGTTCAACTGTTAGATTTGACTTGAATTTACTTAACTATGTTCCTTGAATAGGTGACTTAATCTCTCTAAGAATCAGATTCCTTGGCCACCCTGGTGGCGCAGGCATTTGAGCGCCGCATTGTGAAGCTGTCCGCAGCCTCTGTTGCGTGGGCTTAATCTCAGCCTGCCAGGGAGCAACCCACATGGCGCAGCAGATCTGTCCTGACTTGCCTGCAGCTCCCCGCAGCAGTGTATTTCAGTAGACCTGCCTGTTCTGTTCCCCGCTCTGTCTCTGGTGAATCCTCTCACCCTCCCGCACAACCTATACCCTGGTTCTTGTATAAATAAATAAATCTTAAAAAAAAAATCAGATTCCTCTTCAAAAGGGATGATACTCATATTTCCAAACTTCCCAGGAATTGAAAGCACTTAGACCAATTCCAGGCGTTTGATGAGTTTGTAACACAAGTTGTTATTAATGTATCTGTTACTAGTAAGAACACTTACTGGGGGAAGTGTGAGGTCAAGATAACCCAGTCAGGAAAGATTTGAGGATTCATTGGGCCAGATCAAGCCAATAATCCCTGCTCTAAATGACAAGCAAAGAACTGGAGAGACCTCTTTTAAAGGAAATGAGAAATAGGGGGTAGAGAAGTGCTAAGGACTTAGAACAGGGAGCAGTGGATCCTGTTGACTGGGAGGGGCACAGTCTCTGTGGCAAGGTCAACACGGAGAGGCTGCTGTTTCAAGGACTCATGAGCTCTGATGATGGCCACATTTCTGCTCTAGAGTGAACACAACTTCAGACTTCTCCAAGTGACAATGGTGTCAACAGATGTAATGCTGCCATTGCAAGAGAGCAAGAAAGGGACATACCTGATAACTCGTTCCAGGCAAGTCAATGTGCACTGCAAGCTCAGTGGACAAGAACTTATCATTGAGAATTGGTTTATGGCCCATGTCTTCTCTGAAAGGATTTGAGATGTCATGCCATAAGCTTTAAGAGAAAAAAATATTAAGGTACTAAAAGAGGGAGCTGGGCGGAGGAACCAGAGTCAATGCTAACATTTGTTATGGTTGAATGCAACATTTGACTCTGAGCTTCCTGGTAGCTGAAGAAACAAGTCAAGCCATACGTAGTGCAGCAATCCTTCCAGGAAGCCAAAATACTTGTGTTTAAAATTCTGGAAGCTATCCTTTTATATAAGAAAATCTATAGGAGCTACTTTTCATTGATGCATAAATCTGTCCTCTGTAAAGTTTCTTTGGAAAGTTTCCAACTTTATCTCAATTAAATGAAAGAGTTAAAAAAAAAAAAACCCAACCATTGGGCCTCCCCAGTGGCGCAGCGGTTGAGTGCTGGGCTGCGAAGCTGCCAGCAGCCTCTGCAGCACTGGTTCGATCCCCAGCCGCTGGTGAGGGTCCCACATGGTGCGCAGACCTCTCCTGCTGCGCCCACTGCTCCCCTCAGCAGTGTATTTCATCAGTCTGCCTGTTCTGTTCCCTGCTCTGGCTCTGGTGAATTCTCTCACCCTCCTGCGCTTCTGACTGTACCCAGTGCTTGTGTAAATAAATAAATAAATCTTTAAAAAAAAAAAAAAAAAAAAACCAAACCATTAACCCCAACTCCAGAAAAGGAGTGTTCCTAGGAGAAGATAGTGAAATGGCAGGGTGGGGGAGGGGGTGGGGGAGTGTGGGGAACAATGGGAACAGGTGAAGAGATACTTGGGGTGTTGATAGAGTTGGAGAGAGCTGTGGTGGTTGACTTCTCCCTGCTGGGTCTGTTCCTTATAACAGCAGACTAAGAAAAGTCTGAAGAAATACGTAATTTCAAGAATAATGGAATGTAAACTATTCAACAATGTAGCAATTATGGTCAATTCAATTTGGCAATTAGAGAGCTCTGCGTATGAATAGCAATATAATAGTAAAATTTCTGACAATGAAAAATGTCTAATGAAATATCGTAAAACTAGGAAACAAAAGAATTGCTTAATGTTTTCCAAGAAATTATATTTACATATAATCAGATTAATGGGGAGCAAATTCAGCTTTTGTTTTCTGGCACTGTGTACCACTGGATTTACTTCCTAAATATCAGTCATAAATACCAAGACGCCACTCTGTACCCGGTTTTTGAATCAGGCCCCAAGAATCTCTGGCAAGTTCTGCAGTTAATTGTCCCCTGTCTTCCACCTGCTGGTTCAAATCTCTGGCCTCCCTGTTATCCTTCAACAACACAGATCTTGGCATGTTATTCCTGGCATTGAGGCCCTCAGAAAGACAGAGAAAACTTTATAGGATTTGGGATTTGCTCCCTCTCCCAAATAGAATTTACAAGCCTATCTCAACATGACTCTCCATCCTGCCCCCTCAGCCCAGCCACCTTCACTGCACACGAACTTGAGATGCACATTGACTTGCCTGGGACAAGTTCTCAGGTGTGTCCGTTTCTCATGTCACCTCACCTCCTTGGGGAACCTCAAGTGGAGGATGACCTCCAATGCCTCTGCACCCTCCCTGTACTTCTGGCAGGGCTCCCCAGCCAACTGGCATCCATCCTTCACAACATGAACTAAGTGCTGCCTCTTCACCATGGTTCTGTGACCTGTAGTCTTTCTCATCTCTTTTTAAGTTTCAGGATACAACTTCTTGCAGCGTGCATTACTTTGTACTGTGCAAATATGTCTGGCTCCCCCCACATAAACTCTTTTATTTGAAAATAAAAAAAGGACTGATTGCCTGAAATAAATGTAGGTTCTCAAAACTATTGATTGAATACAAAAATGAAGTAGAAATGGCCTAACAGTGTCACAAACAAATGTGAGATTGTGCCTTTGAGCTGAGCTTTGGGTTTGCTGTGAACAGAGAGGGTAAGCATACCAAATATTTCTGATAAAGTTCTAATATGGGTGTCAGTGCTTTTTAGCTGTTAAAAGTCCTTGGGGAACATGATGTAACCAAGAAGACTCGGTTGTAGGATCAGGGAAAATATTATCAGTGCTTCCAGTTGGGTCTTTTTTTTTATATATATTTGGCATTTCAAAGAGATTACTTATAGCTATTTGACCTTCCTCAGGTTCCTCATCTATGAGATGGAAATAATTAGAATATCTTCCTCATAGGAATGTGAGAATTAAGTTATAAAACACACACATAGCTCTTAAGACAATACTAACATATGGTAAGTGCTATGGACTGAATTGTATCTCCCCAAATTTTTGTGTCAAAGCCCTAATTGCCAGTGACTGTATTTGGAGATAAAGCCTATAAGGAGACAATTAAATTTAAATGAGGTCATAAGGGTGAGCCCCTGATCCCATAGAATTTGTGTCCTTCAAGAAGAGCTATCAGAGTCTCCCTTTCCCTATGCCCATACCTGGCAACCATTGGAAGACAAAATAAGAAGGCAGCCATCTATGGTCCAGAAGGAGACCTGGCATCAGAAACCAAATGGGCAGCACCTTGGTCTTGGGCTTCCCAGCCTCCAGAACATGAGCAATACACTTCTGTTTTTTAAACTACCCCATCTGTAATATTTTGTTAGAGCAGCCCAATCAAAAAGATGGCACTTAGTAAATGCTGGCTACTATTGTTATTATCATTTTCATTATTTGATATCATGTCTCCCACCAAAAAGGCTTTCAAACTCTTCTAATGATCTCGGGGGTATTTTTCCTCTTGCCTGGCAAAATGTCAAAGCAAAAAAGTCGACTGACCTTTTTACTGCTATGATTTCAAAGCAAAATTTAACACTGGACTTCTCACAGTAGAAATGACCATATTTAAAGAAGCCAGTGTTGTGTTCATTTCCTCAAGTTTCCAGCTTGAGACCATCAGGCGGGTGAGGAAGGTTTGGGGTTTTATTGTGCTGAGCAGAATGCCCCAGCTGACAGCAGACTATCCTTTCAATTTTGAATAAAATGAGTGGAAGATATCTAAGAAATTCTGTTCTTTCTGCTTGAGTGAATACCTGTCATGCTTCTTACATCTACTGAAGCAATTAACACACACAAAGCTATATTTGCTAAGCCAGTGCTCCCCAACGGGGGTGTTAGCTTATACCAGTGAATAGCAAAGACCTCTGAATTTTTTAGCAAGCTAGTTTTTCCCTGAGCTCTTGTCCACACAGCCAGGGAGCAACCCCTGCATATGTGCCAGGCACCTCCCTCCTGGCCTCCTTCCTCCCCTTTCTGTGCACTTTCCCCATAGTTGGGGCTTCCTGGCGTTCACTTACAAACCCAGCCAGATCGCAACAATCTCCTATCAGCCTCGATCCTGTCCTTTCCACAGAGGTTTTGAGCAGCCCAGGGGAATCCCAATCCTGGCTGAACACTGGAGTCACCCTAGGGAGCTTCTAAAACCTGGGACTAACCCCACACAACAGATCAGAATCTGGGGGTGATATGTAGTGCTGAAGATCTCAATATGCTGTGATGAGAGCTTAGTGTCCCTCTGATCTGACATTCCAGTTCTACTCTGTAATGTCACTTCATATCCCAATTTGAGTAATTGATTTTTAGTTTTGTACCTCTGTGTCTGATTTATCAGCCTGATAACCAGGTTTTTACCTAAAGTTCTGGAATGGGCCCTGTCTTCTTCTTACCATCCATTTATTTGTCCTTCTTGGGACTAGAGGCAAATTTTTAACTCCATTTGTACTGAGAAGATTGTGTCCCGCTGCCACACCTCCCCAATGCTAATCTGATGTCCACCTGTTGCCAGAACCTAGCTACCTGCTCTGAGATGCCTGCTGCTCCCCCTTCTTGACTGGGAAGTCAGAGTCCCTCTCCAGTTGGACCCCTCCCCCTACTCTCCCGGTCACCTGCCACATGTGGTCTGAACACTACCCTTTGTCTGGACAGGATGGGGTATCTTCCATCAGCTGTAGGTTTGTCAGTAGCCTGATTACATTCCAAGGATTGCTCTGAGGTTCTGTCCTTCCTCATTTTTTGGTGTTAATCTATCCTTTCTTTTAAGAAATGATGGCATTTGTAGATCCTAACTGCATCAGTGCAAAATTCACAAAGGTAGTGATCAATCTTATGGCTGCTCAGTTTTTCTGGTTTTGTTTTGTTTTTTCTTTTAACTTATTGGACCAAAAAATCCTCTGACTTGAGAACCACTGAACTGGATGATCTCAAGTTATCACCACTTCCAAATGGTGGTTCAAATATGATGGACAGGTCTGGTTTCTGGAGTCAAGACCCCTCTCTCTCTGTGCTTGGTCCATCCCACTATTACTAAGGGCTGTGCCCCTTTTCTTGACACCAAAGTTCCCACAATCCCTTCTCAAATCACACCTCCCTGAATTGTCAACCCCTCCTATAAGTTATCTCGGATCAAGTTCTCAACCCAGCATGCAACCTAAGAGCAAAAATATTATTAGTGATGCTCTGTAGGGCCAGAGGTTTTATGGCGAAGAGGCACTTGATATCCTCTAGCTCAGTGGTTCTCAAGTCTGGGGATTTTATGGCCCAATAAGTTAAAAAAATAACCAACAACTTTGAGGCATTTATAAGTTTGCCCATTTTTAGAACTGTTTTGCCAAGATGTGGTTGCTCTCTGCTATCACCATGATTTCTTTAAAGAAAGGACATTGCAGCATCAAAAATTCAGGACAGGAACTGTTTCACATTAAAGGCAACCCTTTGAATGTAATCAGTTAGTGCTATGAAACCCTGCCAGCAGTGTCCTCATTTTTCTAAGTTGAGTGCACTCCAGTGAAAACCTGGTCATGGACTAGCATTAATTCCTAATCAGGTGTTTGAGAACACTAATTTAGCTCAAATCCTAGGTCTTACTGGTGAGAAAATGGAGACATGTTTCCATTGTTTCCCCAGGTTACCACGCAGTTCAGAGAACAATTTGGTCTAGAAGCTGGGTTGGGCGAGAAGTTGTGTAGGCCAGGCTACACACCGATCATGTGTTCTGCTACTGCGTGGCCTATAAGCCCTTTCTTGCTTTTTCATCTTCATTGTCTCTATAGTGTCCTACTACACCTCTGCCCTCACCCCTCTGTGCCAGTAAAAGTGCTTCTCTGACACTCTCTGCTAAAAGGATGAACAGGAACAATAAAGGTAATAAAAGTAACTGCTTTCTCTCATTAACTGATCAGTAAGAGATGGGCACGATGCTTTGGATTGTACAGATACTAGTTCTAATCCTTTAATAAGCTTAAAAGGTAAATAGTAATGTCCCAATTTTTCAGGTGAGAAAACTAAAGCAGAGGTCACTTGCCCCAAACTGCATGATAGTAAATGTCGGAGCCCCAATTTAAAACCAGGTCTACTTCCCTCCAATTTTTTAAATCCGTTTAATCCTTCCTGTCTTAGAAGCAGGCGTAGAGAGCCCGAATCAGTGTCACAGTTTTAGATTCTCAGCTTCATAGGGCCTTTTTAAAAAATACACTTTAGATCTTTTGCTTTTTGACTTTCTTTTTTTGTTAATGTAGGGCACCCAGTACCCACATGAATAATTCTTGTCCAGTGATCCCGAGATCTGGAGATCAGCAAAAGGAACTTCACAATGTAAACTGAGTCTTCACAGTGCACTCAATAAATTAAAGATGTGGCTGAGGAAACTGAATCTGTGCTTGAACTTAATGGTCTCAGTGATCTCTGAAGATTCTCAGATATAGTCCCAGAATCGCTGTAATCTGCATCTGTGTACATTGATTAGTACTTGTTATCCAGCCCAGTTCAGCCAATGCAGGCTAATCACTGCAAAATGAATGCCAGTACATGCTTTAATTCCCAAGTTATCTTATTATCTAGAGATATTTGCCCTTATTATTGTTATTCTGGTGAGTTGGTGTCAGAAAACAGGGAATAATTTGACAACCCTCAAAAGAAAGATTGAAAACTGGGCTGGCATGAAAACCATTGAAATTTCTTGGTTCAAATTTATATAAAAAATATTTGGCTGGGTAGGGGAAGAGGCATTTAAAAAGACCCATTTGGGATCCCAGTTCTAGAGTAAACCAAAGACACAGTACTATGTTCTTATACCAACAGGTAGGGGTATGTCATTTCTTGAAGGGAATCAGCTGGGTATTCTTTATTTTTGTCTCCTAACATACCTAGAACAGTGTCTTGGCACTTAATAAGTGTTAGAGAAGTATGTAAAATCAAGTGAGATATTTTTGAGGAAAAGTAAACCATATAGGGAAGCAATTGAGAAATATTGCACAAAAACCAGTCGGACTGTATTTTTTGAACTTTCACAAAGTTCATAATAAAAGGATTAAGTCTGGGAAAACCAAGCTGACATGACCATATGTATTAGTTTCCTGTGGCTGCTGTCACAAATTACCACAAACCAAGGGACCTGAAGCAGCAGAAATTTATTCTCCTGACCCCTGAAATCAAGGTCTCAGGAGGGACAGGTAGGGTAGATTCATCCCTTGCCTTTTCCAGCTTCTGGTGGCTGCCAGTATTCATTGGGGCTTGTAGCTGCATCTCTCTAAACTCCATCTTCATGGGGTCTTCTCCATTCTGCCTCCTGGATAATCCAACATGACCTCATTTTGATAGCTTTACTTTAATTATATCTGTCAATATCTTTTTCCAAAAAGTTTATATTCACAATTTTCAGGATGTGGACCTATCTTTGGGGGAACCATCATTCAAGCCACTACACCTTACATGGAACCAAATTTCATAAGGAACATGGAACTCAGGCACAAATATTAACTTGGCTGTGTATCACTGAGGTATAGGGGGAAAAAAGATTTCAACTAGAGAGAGGACAAATGAAAAAAGGATATTTTAAAAACCATCATGTTTATTGATCCTTCTTTCCTTACAGGTTCAGGAAAAAACACATGTAGGAATGACACCCTGGGAAGAAGGAGGATAGACAACAAAGGAGAAGTCCTGTGCCTGGAAGAGGGAACAGCTAGCCTTCGTCTTTCAGGTTTTGAGGGCTTATGGGAATAGGGAAGCTAGAGGTGAGAAAAGATTTGGATCTTCTGTCTCCTCCATTCTGTGCTGAAGTTCTGGCGGAATAGGTGTGTAATTGAGGTCTAGGGAAGCCAAAAGAAAGAGGTATTTTCTCTGTCTCTTCTATGAGATACAATAAGAAGACAAGCTCACAGGATGACTTCATATCCACCTGGAGACGCTGCAAGGACAAGGACAGAGAACATCTGAATTAGTCCCCCCTGGGCTGCTGGGTATGTGGAAGAATCCCACACCCTATCTGCAAATCTGCAACGCATTCAGAAGACCTACCCTGACATGGAGCTCCTACAGAATGGGATCCCTACAGTGGAGGCACAGCAGCCCTGTGACCATCTAAAGGACAGACTGACCACATTGCGAATACTTGGGAACTACTGTCAGACTTCAGGGCATGCACAGAATCTTGGAGATCAAGGTGGAGCCCACAGGTGAAACCATACATAGGTGGAGTCAAGCTAACAGACCATAAACTCATTAGCCATAGAAGTCAGCATCAGAAGCCAGCAGGGCACTCAGGGACTGGAAAACATCTGTCATCCAGAGACCCCTACATCCCCATCAACAGAGATTGTGTAGACCCATCCCTAAAACCCATAAAATTGTATTGGAGAGGGAGAATAGTAGAAATTGGAAAGTCCATGATATCTAGATAATCTGGAAATTGTTGCTTGGAACTTGAATTTAACAATTTGTACTTATTAGGGGTTCCCCATACCCCACACCACTCTGCCATGGCTACACAGTAGATTTGAAGTGTTTAAAAAGATCATATAAGTCACAGAACATGGAGAAGTTAATTTGTGAGGCTCGGATGCCATGCAAAACTGTACAGTTGCAAAGGCAAGTTGAAATGTAACTTAAATATATTTTAAAAATTATTTTGCAGTATTCAGAAGAAACATCAGTAGCTTAAGATCATTAATATAGTATAATCCTCAACATGAGGGAGATAGACATATATAACCTTGCAGAGTTGGAAGAGCATCAACTTCTCTTACCCGGAGGGGTGACTCCAAACCACCCTTTACTTCATTTTGTGTTTAATTTCATGCCATTTATTCCATACACATAGCAGAAACTCTCTGCATTTGGTACTGTGCTAAGTCCTAGGCTACAGAATGAATAAATCAGGGGCTCTACCCAAAGCATGCAACCATTACCCTCAGACCTTCCCTAAGTCTCAGTAAGCTGACAGCACCTGGGAAAAGCCAGTCCTCCCTCTTCTGCACATTAGGTAATTGCTAGGTAATGAAGTATTTCACGAAGTCCTCTGATTCTGTGTAGATTCTGTCTGAAGCCAACATTTAGACTTTGATTACATTCTTGACAATATCTTGTGGTCTATTTACTTGCAGAGAAAACTGCCTTCATTTATAACAGACAGAATATTTAGGTCAGACCAAGCATTTTTATTTTTGCTTTGTCTGATGATTACTAAAAAAAGGATTGGGCTGAACAGGAAATAGCTAGATAAATAATGCACTGAAAACTACTGCAGAACCACCATATTTTATTATCCAGGCTTCCTAAGTGTTATAGTCTAAACAATAGGGGGTGTGGAGGGCTCAATGCTGTGTTCAATTATTATTTAGATGTTAATTTCTTCAATGCTATGTTCAATTATTATTTAGATGTTAATTTCTTCACATTAATGGGTATTACACTGCTCAAAATCCATGCTCCACATTCTGAACAATTACTCCTCAATGATGAACATGTTTATTAATGTACTATTTCACTAAAATTCAAATAATTTCCTATTAATTTTTTCCTATTACCTAAAAGTCATGCTAAAACAAAGCATGGAAAGAAGAGCAATGTCAAATAATGGAAGACACGTAACAGTTGCCTGCTCCAAGAAGAGAGAGAAAACATTTACTGTCATTTAAAAATAGTGCAATTGCCCCTCTTGTGTCTCTCCGGCCCTTTCTCTCTTTAAACCCCAAGCCCAGCACTTTCTAAGTTTCCTTCAAAATAGCTTGGGTCCTTCCACTCCTCCAGCCCAGAACACTCATGAACGGGTGACATGGATTTTTGTGCAAGTGCAGTTATGGTCTATCATTATTAAATGTCTTGGTGGGCGGGAGAGGCACTTCCTCACAAACACCCATTCATCAGCACTCGCCCAGCGGCTCACATCTGACCTCAGCAGCAATAATGCCACATCAAGTAGGCCAACTACCCAGTTTAGCAGCTGTGCAGAGAGCACAAGCTGGCTCCAAGATTAAGTGCACTGCTGCAGGCTTCCATTCCCAGGAGCTCCTTTGGCTGATGTAGTATTGATTGAGAAACTTTCCCGGTAAGTATCACAAACAACAATAGCCAGGTCAACGACCACTGATGCCTGAATAGGAATTCCCCTCGGGGTGAACTCCGGGCTGAGGTGCTCCTCTCATGATGTCTGAGCACAGGTTGAATAAGGTGCAGAGGAAGGAAAGAGTGAGAACCTGCAGTTGGAAATGACATTTAAGCAAGTCCATGTGGGAACAGAATGAGAGACAATGATGTAATTATCTATTCCCCAGCCTCCAACTGCTGCAAAAACCTGTCATCTCTCAGTGTTTGTATGTTCTCCAAGCCTTCCACTTTTCGCTTCTTAATGCTTTTTGGGGTCGGTGATGCCTAAGCTCAATATGCAGATACAGGTGGCATCCAGGCTAAAAAATAAATAAGCACTGCCATATAACCAATAATCATCCCATGTTAATTTGACAAATGATTAAATTTGAGGCATTAATTATACTTCTTCCTGGTGATCACCAAATAAGAGAAATGAGCACATATATCCCAAGCATCTTTTTATATTCAAATTGCAATTTTTTGACAGGGCAGGAATCATCAAACGGTCTCTGTGGTTGGGAGAAGCCCTTGCACATAATAAGTAAATACACTCATTACGAACTGAAGGCAAATGACAGACTCCTGTGGGGTAAAGGTGTAGTTCTTGGTGCTGATGCGCTTGCACACGCAGGCACACACACGCTCACACGTTTGATGCGATCATTCTCATATCCCATGCATGCAGTTTGGGATGCTACTGTGTTCATACCAGCTTCTGTTGTGGAGGAAGGAAAGATGACTATGGTCTCCTCCCAATGTTTCTGCTAATGCTTCTCTGACCTCCTTTTTTTTAACCCCTCAAGGTCAGGGTCAAACAATACCTGTGCTGAACTCTTCCTATTCTTCATACATAGATTATCATGGTATTTAAGTGTTTGCTAACATGCCTCCCCTTTCTTTGTGAACTCCTCATGAAGACATGTTTTACGTTATTAATTTTTGCTTTCCTGGGCCTCAGCATAGTGCCCTGCACATAGAAGGTGCTCAATAAATCTGTCTCTACTCAACAATTGAATGGAGCATGATAGACACAACTACGTGTCCATCTAGTAACTAGTCAATCCTTTCCCCCTACCAACAAGACCGTGGTTTTTTCAGGACAGAAATGTACTCAGCTAAAAACAGATCTATACTTCTTTTCAGAAAGAACATTTACAGGTTGAGTCTATCTAAAAGGTTCTTACATTTCTGTTTATTAGGACAGGTTAAGATAAAGCATTGTGGGCATCCACTTCCTGCCTTGACCCTTGCTTCCTCCAGCATGAGCTGAAAATTTCAAGCTGGGCATGGGGATGCCATTATATCTTATGTAGATATAAGGAATGTTGGATTATATTAAAGTATTTTTTATTTCAAAATTTAATTTTAAATTTAAAAACTAAGTGGAAAATAAAAAACAGGATAAAAAGAACTGCTTCTGAAGTGAGTTTTGACATCCACTTTTAGTGGTAAATGACAATTTTCCAGAGAGTGGCTTGACAGTCATTTTATAGTGATAGTTGCCAGTTGGAGAACCAGCAACTTTTCCCACTTAGCTCTACAACCTTCGTCTCTGTCTTGTGGACAGTGAAGAGGATTTATTTTATAGCCAGTGAGCATGAGAGATCTCATTTTTGGCAATGACAATAAGACAAACCTCCAAGGACCCTAAGCCTAGGAAATGATCTTTCTGTCATTATTCCATTACAGTTCCCAAGTGCTATGGCAGAGACTGCTAATTGCCCCCCGAAGGCCATACTCTCCTTCTTCCCTTTTTAGTAGCAAAGGCCCTCCACTCTAGCTCGGTGCATGGCTGTCCAACTAGAGACTGTATTTCCCATACTCACTTGCAACTAGGGCTTGGCCTTATGACTATGTATTGGCCAATGGAATATGAGCAAAAATAATGCAAGTAAATGAAGATGATTGCCATTTGCTTCCTCTACCACCATTTCTTTGGGGCTGGGATATAAGCATAGCAGTGGTGAGCTAGATTTGATCCTGCAGATTAGTGCAACACCCTGCAACTAGAGTCAGCAAAGGATGGTCTGTGGGCCAATTTCGCCACCTGTTTTTATATGACCTACAAGCTGGGAATGATTTTTACATACTTAAAATGGTTCAAAAAATTAAAAGGACAGTATTTTGTGACCCATGAAAATTATATGAAATTCAAATTTCAGTGTCCATAAATAAAGTTCTATTGGAACACAGCCATGCTCGTTTGTCTCTGTTTTGCCTCTGGCTGCTTATTTGCTCCAACAGCAGGGATGAGTGGTCTCAGCAGAGACCATATGGCCCATGAAAACCTAAAATATTTACTCTCTGACTCTTATGGAAAAATTTACTGACCCCTGCTCTAGAGACTAGTGTAGCAATAAGACAATAAGATAGATGGTAGCAGGATTTGACTTCATGAAATGTAGTCACTTGAGCTCTCAGGTTACCTAGAAGCCTGGTATTAATTCCGGGGGGGGGGGGGGGGGGGGAGAGAGAGAGAAAGAAGAGAAGAGAAGGGAAGAAAAGAGAAGGGAAGGGAAGGGAAGGGAAGGGAAGGGAAGGGAAGGGAAGGGAAGGGAAGGGAAGGGAAGGGAAGGGAAGGGAAGGGAAGGGAAGGGGAGGGGAGGGAAGGGAAGGGAAGGGAAGGGAAGGGAAGAGGAAGAAGAGAGAGAGAGAGAGAGGTCTACCTTGTTTTAAAAAAAGTTATTTGGTCTCTGTTAAAGCATCTGAACCAGAATCTTGACTAGCACTTACTACTATTTCTTAAGTATTGTCAAAAACTTTCCCTTGAGGGCCTCCCTGGTAGCCTAGGGGTTAAGTATCAGCACTATCACACTATCACTGCTGAGGCTTGTGTTTGATCCTCAGCCAAGCAGCTGACCCACACAGTGCAGCAGACCTTTCCTATTTTGCCCACTGCTCCCCTTACCAGTGTATCTCAGTAGATCTGCTTGTTCTGCTCCCTACTCTGTCTCTGGTGAATCCTTTCACCATATCCCCCACACCTCTGGCCTGAACCCCAATTCTTCTATGCATAAATAAATAAATCTTTAAAAAAAAACCTTTCCCTTGAATGGAAAGGAGAGGGGAAGACTGCTTCCTTGCACTCAATCCAATGCCTCACATTTCCATGAGCATTTGCTGGGTTCTTTCCCCAAGACAAGCACAGGGATATGCACACTTTGAACAGTGGGCAATATGAGGAAATGGTGCTGGTAGATGGTTTTTTTAGCAGTCTGGTGTAAAGAGAACTGCAGTTGAGAGCTTGTGAAAGAGGCCCTCTTTCTTTCAAACTCCTCATGCGCCTCCAGGAGCCTATGGAGGGAACAACCACAATAGTAACAGCAACTATGATAATAATAGCAGAACATTTATTGAGCACTTACTTGATGCCAGGCACCAGTTTCTGATGGGCTTCAGGTTACGCAGGATACCTAAGTGGCTAATTAAAAAAAAAGATGACCAGATGGAAAGTGAGAAGCAGGTTTGAATCCAAATGAGTGAATGGTTTGGTTCTAGAATTTGTTCTCTGTGTAAGTCATGGTATTGCCTTTAGTAACTGAAATCTATCTGGTGATTTAGACTTGCAACAAGCTTCAAAACATTTGAAATCTTTTATCTTCCAAATGATTTGTTATTGAAATAAAGTAACATCACAACCACCATCTGAAATGGAGACCATTTTTCCTCTTTAACTAAAGGAATAGTTAAAATTCTTAAGTTGAACCTACAAACAAAATTGAATGATTAGGCAGTAGGATAGAAATTGAATAAGATTGCGCCTCGCTAGTGGTGCAGAGGGTTGAGTGCAGAGCTGTGAAGCTGTCCGCAGCCTCTACAACATGGGTTCAATTCCCAGCCAGCCAGGGAGCAGCCCCCATGGCACAGCAGACCTTGCCTATCTTGCCCACTGCTCCCCTTAGCAGTGTATTTTGGTTGTCTGCCTGTTCTGTTCCCCGTTCTGTCTCTGGTGAATTCTCTCACCCTCCCAGGCCTCTGGCCTGTACCCCAGCTCTTGTATAAAAATAAAATAAAATCTTTAAAAAAAAAGAAATTGAATAAGATTTAGTTTTAAGCACTTGCAAAAGGAAATACAGTCTTCTCTCTTTAAGTAAAATGAAGGTTATCTTAGGGTCATATCTTTGAACTATGACTTCCTACACATTTCCAAAGTTTATTTTATTCTTAGTAGATTTGACCTTCTGGAAAGTAATTTGCATAGTGCTCTTTTGTTTAACTTGGAAAACTTAAATAAGCTAAAATATGGAACTCCTTTAAGGTGAAAAGATATGAAAACAAAGACTAAAATCACTGAAGATCACTCAAATTCATTGTCTTCTGTCACATGTTCGTTTAGTTACTGTTGCCTGGAAAATCCAGTGACTGGACTTGGCCTATTCCTGACTCAGTCATCTCTCAGTTTCATGTCTCTTGCTCACTTCAAGTACAGAGTTGAGAAAAGATTTTATGGAAACTCTCTAATATTTCTTTAAATTATCAGTTCAAAACACGTAAGGAAAAAGGATTCAGGTGTTTGCTAGCTATTGGCTCTTCCTAAGTTTTTCCCTCATACATGTATATAAGAATTACATGTCCATCACTACAAGTGGGTTTTCATTGTCACTTAATTGAAAGTCCCTCTTCTACTACTCTCTCTGTCAATCTTAGTTGAACCTCCCTCTTGTACTGTCATGGAGAAAGAGCCCTCTCCATTATTTCTACAATTCTAGAAAATAAAGCTAGCTAAATAATTTCATCACCACAAATGTAAGATCAATATCACATATTCTACAGAATTAAGAAAAACAAGAAAATACACTGTACTGATAGTTTTTCTTATGTTCTCTGCAAAGTGATCAACTTCTTAATAAACTTAGATACCCAGAACACAAAGATCTGTGTGTGGTAGCACTTCAGTGTTTCAGAGAACACGTGTTGCTAATGGTCTTTCTACTCATCTCCCTTCACTCACACACACACCTGTGGATGGAGCACATATTGAACTTGAGAATCAAACACCAGAGTTGAATCATAGGAGGTGATTAGGAAACAGTCTTACCCCTAGATGCAGTTCATTTTTCAGTGCCAAAGGCAGAGTATTTAGTAGGTATTTTATAGATCATATATCCAGTACACCACAGGACATCTGTAATTGCTCAAACTAAAAGTCCTTCACTAAGGGTGAATTCACATTGTGTATGCGTGTTTGTGTGTGTGAATTCACATTGTGTGTGTGAGAAAGAGTATATGTGTGTGTACTCAGGCACACCTAAGTATATGTGGACAAAAGGGTGTCCAGCAGACTCTTCATTGGGAAATTTATGAGAAACAGTTCAATGGCTGACTCCGCATTCTTTGATGGTTTCAGGTGAGCAACATCAACATCCGAGGTGTTTTGAGTGCTCAGCCCTAGGCCCAAGCATCTACTCCCTGACCATATCATCTCAACCGGTTCCATCAGCACTCTGGCTTCAAGTTTCTCATTTTTCAGATTGAATTGGCAACACTTCCTCTCCATAACCCATAGGATTGTTTGGCAGTGAGAATAAAAGTGAGCGAGTCCTCTGAAAACTTCACAGCACTGGGAAATCAAAGGTGCCCTCATCGAGGACAGACTTAGCAAGAGGAAATAACCTCCTTGTTCATGACTTGACCAGCTCACCACACCACCATTTCAAAGCAATTTCCTAAGCAAGGAGGATGGTTCATCTGATGAAAGTCTTGATTAAGTCACATTTGGGAAAATAAAACAGGCCTATCATTTTGATGTGTTTCTATGTGCCAAAGACATGGTGTCCACACAAAGAAGGGAAAAAAAGAGGCCAGTGTCTCTGGCAAACAGAGACACTGTCCCAAAGAAGACTTGCGGGGCTGCCCCAGACCTGGGGTGGAATGCCACAGCCCTCTCCCCAGTCCACTTAGTGAATCACCACATTGTAAAGTGTTCAACAGTTTTTACATGAATAATATAAAAATTAAGTTTCCTGGGCATATATGGTTTATCACAGTAAGTCTGTGTTAATATTTCCTAATCATAGTGACCTCAGCCTGCCAGAATGCACAGGCCCCTAATCCTCTCCGTAATGTTTTCTCATTAGCTCCGCAGCATTGCCACACCAGTGGCGCGACCAAGCACCGCCTCAGGCACCACTGGAATTAATTACTAGAAGAAACACTGCTGTTTTGAATTGTCATCTTGGATTTATCACTTGCCACTTAATGTAACTCATCTGACCTAATACCTCCACCATGTCACCAGGGGCCCTGGCACCGGCTTCACCAGGGTAATAGCAGGGGCTCTCTGTATACCTAATGTGGCGGAGACGCCAAACACACAGCTGCTGGAGGCCTGGTTAAAATCCTACCCTGGAGCAAAGCATGCTAACAATGCCCCTAGCAAATTGCAGATTACCCAGACGTCATGTTCTAGCTGAAGTTAAGAGTGATTCAAAGGTAGGCACGATTCATCTAATTTCTGCTGCTTGGAGAAGATAATCTTTCATTTCTTTGGACGTAACAGCCCTCACCATTTGTTTCTCTCGTGCTCTGTTTTTGAACATAATGAAACTGGCTACTCATGTATGGAAGGAAAAGTGGCTCTGGGGGATGTGGAGTTCTAGGTCTGGGGTCTTGTCCTTATAAATTCTGAAGAAATTGCTCATTAAATTAGTCACACAAAGAAATGCAATTTTACCATAGGTTATGTTTCCCCAGGAAAAGGAACCAAACTGTAACCCAAGTTGGAATCTGTGCTCTACTTTTTCAGGACTCTGATTTACCCTGCCACTTGTGAGAGTTATTTGGTGTTGGCTATTTTAAAATGCACATTTAATAAGGGGATTAATGATTTGGTTAGTTTCATTAAGCTTGAGAAATTGTTTCAGTATGAAAAATAAGCTTTGATGCCTGCTCTGAACAATAGTCTTCTTAATCAAGTTTTACTTCTGTAAAAACCATTTACTTGAAACCAATATTTTTTAAACTTTTCTGTGCATGGATTCACCTAAATGGCTTTATTTCCATTTTCGAGTTAGCCTTTTAGTTCTACTATAGCTTTTATTTCAAAACATGGCATGTACATGTATGATGTGGATGTGTATCTATATACATATATGTATATATATATGTGCATAAATGCTGGCCCCTAGAAGCTGAGAGACATAACATAAAAGCATAATATAACATCAAAGCATGAAAATCCTACTGATGAAATAATAAGTAAAATAGATTTACTTTGGTAATGACAATTCCCAGCCTATTTCATAGACAAAAACATTTCCTTTGGTTACCACACTCTACACTATGCATAGTAAACTTTGGGAGATGTATAATGCAATATAAACATTAATAGTTACACAATTGTGTTGTTTTAGAAAGACTATTTATAGAGAAAATAGAAAATGCCTCCCCAAAGTATACTTAGACCTAAGCCACCATAATCTTCCTGCTCATACAGCAGGAAATCTAATACACCAGCTCAATAAACCTGTAGGAAACAAAGGTTTTATGTAGCATTAAGTGTCACAATATTAAAATGCCCGTATTACTTTCAATTGCTCTTATAAGCTTCTTTTTAACAACGCAGAAAGTTGAGTGCCATTATGAGAAGAACATTGTCCTACGTGGCAAGGATCAGGAAGGAAAACCAAAAGCCTCGGCTCTTCACCCTGTTAATCTCTCATTAACGCCATTGGTGCTTTGACACCAGGGATTCTCTCTGGCAGACTTTCCAATTTGATATCTTTTTGGGGTCATCAGGGTATGTCCTGTCAAAGGTAACATGCATTGAACAGGGTGTCGGAACGCCTAGACTGCACTGCCAGTTCAGTCACATAGTCTCTTTCAGAGTTGGGTTTCTTTCCTGTAACTGTAGCCTTGTGTGCTATGAGCTCTTGAAGCTCATAATTAGAGACTGTAAAGTTCTTTCAAAATACCAAGTTCTTCATTCCTTAAATGCTATTACAAATAGTAATGTAGCAACAACAAAGATCACCACCCCCAGAAGTGTAAGTTCCCCCAAACAGGGACAGTTGCTTCTGTGAGTTTTGCAGGGCCACTAGCACTCTGTAGCTGCCTAATTAATACCTAATGACAATGATGAAACACTGGTGATATTCAGCTAACTAATTGGGGTCTTCTAGTATCTCAGAAAGTTTCAACTTAATGGTCATTAAAATAGAGTATCTTCTATTCTGTTGTACCTGCCAACTCCCTAAACTTTCTACAAACAGAAATTCATTAACTGAAGTTCTTTAATGAAATATTAATGGTGCAAAAATACATTTTGAAGACTTGGATAGCCAGTATCAATAAACTCATAGTGCTTTTAAGCAAAAAATTTCCCCTTTTGTGCTGCTTGGGCAAGATCAGGCTAGGAAGTCTGACAATGCTGCACTTAGGGTGGTGGATTCAAATCCACTGGGCTACGGTCTTTTGCATTTATCGATGTGAGGGCCAGTTGAAGGCATTTGCAATAAATATAGAGCCTCTCGGGGCTGTGCAAACTATCCAACCAAAAGACCTCGTGCTATTCACACCTAAGGGACTGTTACATGTTCTAACACATTTGTAAAGGATCTGGGGAGCTCGCATGCAGATGATGGAAAAAATCCTTCTCCCTCTGCGCAGATAGTCTAAGGACCAGAGCCAACAGGGAGTCCTTCTGTCTATTCCTTATGGTAAACCCGTGAGCTAGATTATCTTTGCTGCAACCCTCTGGAATAGCCAAATTGTTAACTTTCACAGTTCCTACACCCCTACAAGCCCTCTACAGGCAAGCCTTAGTGCAGAAGCTCTGTGAAATCTTTTGCTGATCTTTAGATATTTTTAAATGACTAAAAAGGAAATATTTTAAAATCCGACTGTTAGCATTAAAAATGTACCAGTGCATGCTGGGAATCAATGGCATTCAGTGCTGCTGTCTTGTAAAAACGAAATCCTAAATGGTTTGTCCTAATGTTATTGGCAGATGTGGTTTTATACTTTTAAATTCCTTGGAGTTGCTGGAAAGGAAAAGAGATATATAGATATGCCTATGCAGATGAAATGACATCATAAAATACCTGACTGTAAAGCAAGGGGCCTCTGTGACTGGACTACTTGCTGTGGAAATAGGGACCTCGAGCAAAGGAGAAAGCACATCTTCTGCAATTGAGGATTTTTCATGACTTTTTACCATCTCAGTCAATCTCACATACGTATATAATATAAACATAATCTTTATATAATTTTATACTCCAAAAGAAAGAAATGCAAAACCAGTAGCATTCATTTTGCAAATGGAGACCTTGTTACCTCTCATACTCTGCTGAAATACGCCAAAAGTAACCTATACAATCACCAAAATTACTATTTTTCTATCAGATCACTCCCTTTCATCTTACTATCCAATTTCATCACAGCTAAATATATTGACCACTTAGTCTATGACTGCATATCCCTAGACCATACCGGTCACATCGATACTGAACATCAAATATGCTGTTTTCTTCTGGACTGGAAATATGTTGTATGTAATTTCTTTTTTGTAAACAATGCCAAAGCAATTATACCCAGTAGCTTAAGGACCAAAGACAAAAAAAGTGACACCTAAAGGAAACGGCAAGCACATTTGCAAGCAGCTCTGATGTAATGAATGGTTCCAAGTGGACCTTGAGAAGGCGGGAGCGAGGCACTGAGGGACACGAGCTTAAGGTGGGTGCAGGGAAGAGCTGCTCCGCTGAGTACCCGCTGCTCTGCGTGAGGGTCCGTGGGCACCTGCTCCCAGCCCCAGATCTGTGCCTTGTCCTGGGTCTCGGGGAGCAACACAGAGCCTCACCTCTCACACTGCCCTTTGACTCGTCCATAATTCCTTATTTGGGGCTAGGAAGGAGATATCATACAAAATATTTTTCACCACCTGGAAAACAATCTACCTAAAAGCAGATTCCTGGTGCTGTGCCTGCAAGGCTGGGCTCATCGCAGCCATTGTCATGCAAGCGCAGTTGTAAGTAATAATGTGGCCTTTAATGACGGAATGATGGACCTGCCAAACACTTGCTCCTGCCATAGACTGCTTGCATTTCCCTGCTGGAGAGCACAGAGATGCCCATCTGGGAGTTATTAACATATCCTCGTCAATTCAGAACCGACTTTAACATAATCCATATTTGTTGGAGAAAGTCCAACATCAGCTTGAGAACAGCAGTCACGTGTCTCAATGACACATTTCAAACAGCACACACGGAGCATGCTTGGGCAGCTAAGCAATTCAGAAATGCAAATAGCCGAAGCACTCTCCTGACTAGATAAAAAGGACAAATCCCTTTTGGCAAGAGACTGGATGTCCTCTTAATGTCACAGCAAAACAACCAAACCAGGAAAGGTACAAAATCCAGAAGCATTGATTTGGGGTTGGTGGATCGCCAAGAAGGTATCTCCTTTGGTTTATTCTACTCATGTTGGTGCAATCAATTTCAAATCCAACCTTGGACTTCAGCTATTGTCAGGCAGAGCTGTTTGTCTGGGATGCAGGAATATAGATGCTCTTAAACCAACAGTGTTGCATGTTGTACGCTTGCTTGTTGACATGTGTATGAGCACAACCCCCCCCCTTTTTTGAACACAGCAAAGAACCATGGGTTCCATTTCAGCATTGTCTCAGCTCTTGTTCTGAATGGGTTACCCACTATAAACCCACCCCAGGCAGAAACTAGGTTGATTATGCCCCCTAAATGTGAGTCCTCATGAATTAAATTATATCAAAATATCTGAAGAGCTCTGGAAGTTAACTCCAAATGAGCCTCTGGTCTTTGTGGATATAGAATATGCTCTTCCCACCCAACACTTTTTCAATTATTTTACCATGCTCAAAATATCCTTCACAGGCTGAATCTTTGGATGGTAGATACTATTAGTGGTATCTGTGCTTTATAAATGAAATGAAAGAATAAGCAGGGGAAAGCATTTCCTAGAGGCCACCACACATTCCTATAGATGTAGATTTTGGTGAAGCTACAGTAAAGTCCTATTTTAAGATTATATAAACTAAAGCCAAATGCACATTCTTTCTTTATATATTTAAGTAGACTCATGCAGCTGGATCACTAGATAGGATAGACAGTGGTATTGCCCTACTATCACATTTTCTGCCTTTGATAATTATGTTATGATTATATGAAAGAACATTCTTATTTTTAAGAGATACATGTTGAAATATTTAGGGACAAAGGGTTAAGATATTGTTACAGGGCAGGGAGAAGGGTACCCCAGGCCCCGCAACCTGCCTACTCTAAATGGGTTCTGTTATCCGCCCCATCAACACAAAACCTATGAGACTTTAACAGAAAGGAACTTTAATATAATTAGGAAGCAATACAGAAAAGACAAAGAACATAGTCTCTAAATCAAGCTCCCAAAGTTACCCGTCCCCTCGTGGGTAAAAGTCCATTCAAATGGGATTGGCCCAGCCTAAGGCCCCAAAGCCTGCCCCAAGTCTAAAGCATTTTCCAGTGAGGACCCACAGAAAAGGATCAGAAACAGCCAGACAAGTCTGGAGAGAAAAGAGCAAAATCAAAATCAAGACAAAACCTCCATGGTCACCTCCCCATGGGTCTCTCACCCACATTTGTGTCACCCAGTCCATGACCAAAAGGCAAGCACAGTTTCTTCATGGGTCTCTCGGCTCCATGTGCCCCCTCCAGGTCTTCTTCTGGCTCCATCCTGTTTCCTTCCTTCCTCAGTCTCCTCTGCAGCTTCTTCTCTCCCTGCTCTGCTCCACCCTCAGTTTTCGGGTGGGGCAGGAAACCTGACCACCCTGTTACAATATCTGCAACTTCCTTTTCAATAGTTCAGCAAGAAAATTAAAAATAATGAATATACATACACCAAAAGAGAACATGAATATGGCAAAACAGTCACAACTGGTGAACCTTGATGAAGATCACATGCATTATGGCAATGGTCACGGGCAATATGCCAACCTATTGGCAACTTTTCATTGGTTTAAAATTTTCCAAAACAAAAAAGTTGGAATAAAATAAGCTAGACTCAGACAGTAATAGGGGGCTTAATAAATAAAATTCACTGTTTGGAAATATTATTTTATTTACTATACTTTGCCCATGGTAATATTTTCATGATGTCCTTTGCCTAATGATGACATGTTATATAAAGGGGAATCTCCTGGAAAGAGAGGAAGACAGTAAGAGAAACTGAAAGGAAATAGCATCTTGAGGGACAAGAGATAAGGTGGGGAATGCAATGGACCTGGGAGAGTGGGAGAGAAGAGGATCACTGAAGAAGGAGAAAGGTTAGGGCAACTCTGAGCAGACACAGGCAAGGCCCTGAGGCAGGGAAAAAGATTTAGTGGATGTTTGGGGGGCAGAAGTCTTACCTGCTGGGATAATGCAAAAAATACCATTCTCTTCCTGCACACAGAAGTGGGCAGTCCTGCCACTAAAGGGAGGTCCTGTGCTGTCCTGCAGTAGGGAACTGAATTCAGCCACAAGGCAACCTGGGGTTTCAATTGAAGGCTGAACATGCTCCCCACCCCACCCCAGTTCTGGCATGGGAATGCCTAGAACCCTATAAACTGAAAGGGGTAGAGCTGGGTGGGAGAGATTTAGCCTTTTATTATGTCCACCTGATAAAGAACAAAAATAGGGGAAAAAAAAACAAAAAACCTGAAAAGGAGGTGCTCCACAAGACCAGAAACCTGGCTCACACAAGGAGGTGGGGGAAGAAGAGATTAGCATAGCCATTGACACAGCTATGGAGACCAAGGTCCTTAGGCGCAGACAACACAGTTGGAGGCCTAGTTTACAAAGCATAACATCCAAGCAGGTATCCGAGGGTGAGGACGCATCCAAAGGTAAAGATATGGAGATTGAGCCCATTGTAGAATCTCAGGTTGCTTTCAAATTCTACATAGTTATCCAAAATTAGCAACCAACTGATGGCTCACAGGGAGTGAGCCCCTCCCAAACAGAAGAAGACTATTAGTTCAGTGTCTGCACAGGCTCAGGGGCAGCACTCCATCTGCCCACCTGTGCCCATGCAGGTGCTTCCTTTCAACAACTCTCTCCTCTGCAGGGCAGCAGCCTCCCTGCCTGTGGGGACTTCTCTTCACTGACCTTCGTTAGTGGAGGCCCCTCTTCTCAAGGCCGCCCACCTGTGACTAAGCAGGCCTCTGTTAGCAGACCTGTCCCTTCTGGGCAGCTTTTCCTGCCTGCTTGTGTCTATGCAAGTGTCCTTCATTCTCCTGTCCCTTTCCCTAATAAATCTGTTCTTTAAATATAATTAACATCTCTGTCTCGTGGAGAAACTCGCCTGGGGAACTCGCCGTGTGCTGCTGAAACAGGAGCTCTGGTGAAACTTTTCTCAGAGTGAACCCAAGGACCCCGCACTCCAAACCTGCTGACTCCAAAAACCACAACACACCCATCTTGATAATGTTTTACTATGTCTTTAACTTTGCAATTTAGGGGGTGTTGTGAACATTTTGGCTGTGAATATAAAAATTATAAAATAGCAACTTGCCTTCATTAGAATATGTATATACTTTGTAATTTATCCCAGTGAATGGCAGAAGATGATGGTGAAAGAGGTCACTGCAATTGTTCAGCCTAGCTTAGTAACTGAGATATTCCCAGAAAAGATGTCTGTCCTAGGGAGTTGCCATCAGACCAGGAAGAGGTACAGATATAAAAGCCTGGAGGAGGGCCTGCCTGGTGGTGCCAGGAGTTAAGCACAGCACTGTGAAGCTATCCACAGCCTCTGCAGCATGAGTTCAATCCCCGGCCAGCCAGGGAGAAACCCACATGGCACAGCAGACCTCTCCTGACTCTCCCGCTGCTCCCCTCAGCAGTGTGTTTCAGTCACTCTGCCTGTTCTGTTCCCCACTCTGTCTCTGGTGAATCCTCTCACCCCCCACACCTCTGGCCTGTACCCAGTTCTTGTATGTATAAATAAATAAATCTTTTTTAAAAATAAATAAAAGCCTGGGGGAAAAAAAGGGCAGGGACAAATGGAGAGCAAAAGGTGGGTAAGAGGTCTGGCTGCGGGAGGTGGGTTCTCCCACTCCACATTCTGGCTACACCCAACTGGGTAGCCTCCCTCCAACATGCCACCCCAATGAGGAGCAATTTTAGGAATCTCTTTCAGCTCAGCATTCTGGGGGGGGGGGGAACCTTCTACTGTCAACTCATTTCTGGACTCTAGGGAGTCCATGGGCTGATTCCAACAAAGCCAACAGAGCCAAAGTATTTTTTTTGGTCTTGAAATTAACGCTGGAAGACGTTTCAAGAAACTGCTTGCCTTTGTCTTATTTGTCCATTAGTTTAGAGTTCTACAGCAAACAGGAACATCCTGTTTGGTCCCAAAGAAAGTAAACCTCAAACAGGGTTTGAAAATGTGCTGTCAGGGCCAGGTAACCAGGGTTAAACAAAAGACCTGGGGATTTCATAGACCCCCCAGCAAAGAAGTGCTGGATCAGTGTTCCCATCCTGGGGCTTACCCGTGTCCTGATGTCTGCATAGGATCTTCTGTTACAGGGCAGCCCCAATATAAAATGGGTTGCCTGACTGTGGGTCCTCACCCCTTTTCCCCCTAACACTTCCAGTTTTCTGCTCCACTTGACACTCATTTAAATCTGATTTTCCTTAGAGCAAAAATAATAGGGGTGGAGGGTAGGATTTGTTCTGGGCCTTGCATTGTGTAGGAAATGGCCCTAGGCGAAGAGGTCCCAGGGGGCTGGAGCTACTCTGCTGAGATCAGGCCACTGCGTGTCCTCTGTGGTTTTCTCCAGAGTTCAGGGCATTTGGCATCTTTAATGCAATGGTATTTTGCACAGAGCATTCAGTATGATGGAGACAGTAGGGTTTCCATTGAGCCCTGAAGAAAATGCCAGATGACTAATATAAAAGCTTAGCCTGAGAACTGACCAAAGCACATTAAAAGTTATGTCCCAGGGAAATCACATTTGTTCTTTTCAATATGGTAACCCTTCAGCCAAAGGCAGCAAATGAGGTTCCTGTTTCTTCACAGGGTGGGGTGGTTTGCTCAGTTCACACTGTGAAGCAAATGTATGTAGGATATTGCCAATTCAAGCTAAATTGCTGCCTCATTAGGGTTATTTGGTGTTTTATTTCAAATCTGAATTTCTCACAAAAGCATCCCAGTGGGGGAAATACAGGGTGGGTCTGTCAGCACCACCTCCCCACCACGTGCTGGGTTGCTGAGCTCAAATCTGTCTCACCCTTCTCCCACGCTTAGTTTTGCCCTCATTTGACTGTGTTTCTGTAACAGGGTGGTCCCCAGGAAAGTGGGGCAGGGAACCTCCCCCTTTCCTGGGGACCACCCTGTTACATTTCCACACATGGTCCTATGGGAAGACTTACCCTACAGACCGGTCTAGGGCCTGTGCTGTGGGCGCTCTCATGCTGTGATGGGCAGTGCTGAACTACAACCTGCATCTAGAAAGCAACACCCCAGCAGACACAGTAGTTCCTATTGTTTAATCATGATAGCTGAAGTCAAAAGAGAATGAGACACCAGAACGTAGAGGTTTTGGATGTAGGAAGCACCTAGAGCATAGAATTCTATCCTGTAAAACAAAACGACTTCAATAATGCAGAAAACTTGGCAAGGGGTGAAAAGGATCACCGAAGACATTGTAAGGCTGTACCTGCTGCCTCTGCCCACTCCAGCAGGGTAACACCCTGGCAATTTCTGGAACCAGCCTCAATGCATTACAATGAGCCATGTTTGAGAATTCAAAGTGTAATTTGTCAACCACGTGCTAGAATAATCTAGAGTGTCTTGATTTTCTTGAGGTGGTAGTATCTGGGAAAAGTCAGATATTGACCATTTAACAGGGCAATTTACTTTTAAGCTTAAGATGTTATTTTAGAGGTTTGTGTGCACTCTATACTAGGGTGCCATAGATCAAAGAAGGGACAAATAGATTATGGCTCCCCACAGAATGCTGAGATAAAAGAGATTCCTGAAGTTGCTCTCACTGGGGTGATGTGTTGAAGGGAGCTACCCATTTGGGCGTAGCCAGAACGTGGAGTGGGAGAACCCAATCTGGGGATGCTGATGGTCTGGGAACCACACTTTGAAACCACTGGGGTAGATAGATTACGCTGCACTAACAAATGACCTCCCAACTTAGGTCTACTTTCCACTTGTGTCTCACGTCTGTCACAGTGTACCTGGTGCTTTCCTCCACATCATCCTCCCTCCAGCACTCAGTGTGAGGGAACAACTTTTTCTGGAACGTCAAACTTGTGGCAGAGGGCAAAGAGGACCTGGTAAGTGACTGGTTGGATCTAATTTGATTTATAATTTGTTGACCGAAATATGTTCTATGGCCAAATCTGATGTCAGTGGCAAGTGAGGGGCCATTCTTGTGACTAATTACATAGCCTAGCACATCCACAGAGAAGGAGAATTTATCCCCTTTCCTAGCAAGTGAGTTCAGGGAAGGCTGCATGAGTGAGTTCTAGTCAATGGGATGGAAGCAGAATGTTGTATAGGTGTTCCAGAACCCTCCCTGAAAGCACAGCACAGATCTCTCTCTTTCTCCCCCTACCCCAACACCCCCCCCACCCCACACCCCATTTCTTTCTCTATCTTCTCACCTAAGATACAGAGGCTGGCATTTTGGAGCATTGCTATATCTCTACGAGAAAAGGTGTAAGGTATGTGGAGCACCATACCAGTCCCCAGATCACCTTCTAGATGACAGAGAAATAAAATTCCATCTTGTTTAAACCACTGTTATCTTGGGTTTTCTGTCCCTCACATCTGAATGTAATCTTAACTAATGCGCCCTCAGGAGGGCTTTCTTTTGAAGTCTGCTCACTTCTGTCTGCAGCTTCCTGTGTTCCACTCAGCCATTGATTTTTGAGCATCTGAGCTTTTTCCTTTCCTTCGCATCCCCTTTCCTCATTTGTAACAAAGCAGTGAGACTGGTCTACAGAAGGAGTTGGTCAAGTATAGCTTCATTCTTTCTGGGAACGGAGCCTAAGTGCGAGTCTGATAGTGGGGAAAGTGATAAAGAAAAGGAAAAATCTGTCTGGCTGCAACTTTCCGAAGCAACTTTCGAAATACTCTTCCTGGCACAGCAACAGACATGACGATGTTCCTCCACTGCCAAACCCTCCCTGGCCTCGGAGGAGCGTTTCTTGAGTCTAGGGGTAAGTGATTTGTACGGCCCACGATATTTCATATGAGCCCAAGAAGAAACGAAGAGGCATAAATGTTTAAAGATGTTTGCTAGCCAACCTCGGTCAGCACGTTATCTCCTCCTTTTTTTTTTTTTTTTTTTTTTTGCATAGAAGAACTGGGGTGTAGGCCAGAGGTGTGAGGGGATTGAGAGGATTCACAAATACAGAGTGGGGAGCAGAACACATGGATTTACTGAAATACACTGCTGAGGGGAGCAGCAGACAAAATAGGTGAGATCTGTTGGGCCATGTGTGGGTAGTTCCCTGGCCAGGATCGAACTCAGGCTGCAGTGGTGATAACGCTGAGACTTAACCTATAGGCTACCATGAGGGCCCTCTCCTCCATTCTTTACCCTTAAGTTCCCACGCCCACCTCTCTTCTCTCTTTGCTGGTCTTTTCCATTCTGCCTGTTTTTGTCATCTTCACAGTCAAGCTCATTGTCCACATCTCCTCATATACAGAGGAAGCAACTGGAGAAGAGGAAAGGGAGACTGCTAGCAAAGTCAAAGGCTGACAAGGGGGAGGGACCAAATGAGGAACCAGCCCAAGGGCTGAAGAGCGCCACAGTATAGGGCTGAATGAGGAATTCACAAACACAGATGTGAGTTACCATTTTAGTTATGCAAGTGTGATTAGAAAACTCTCCATCCGCCTGGAGACAAGCTTAAAACTAACCTTTGAAAGCTGACTATAGAGCTGAAGCATCCAAGGGGGAGCCAGTGGGATGGGTGAGAACAAGAGGGACAGCAGCACAATGGACTGTGGTGGACTACAGGTGAGTGGGTGGTGGGCACCCTACAACGATGACACCTGATGGAGAGAATCCTAGTGTTATCACAATTAAAAGAACAGATTCTTATGTTAAAAAGGCACCCTGAAAATATGGTAGAGAGAAGAAATGGTGATACTGTCCCAGAAGTGTTTATCACAAGATGGCACTGAATTTTACCAACATCTCTTCACAGTGTTTTTTATGATTCCTTGCTCTTAACTATTGATCTTCATATTTGAAGATTCATGTTATCAATATAAATAAATGAAACAACTTTTCCTTAAAAATTAAAAAAAAAGGGGAGCCTTCCTGGTGATGCAGAGGTTAAAGCCGCAGTACTATCAAGCTATCTCAGCCACTGCAGCATGAGTTCAATCCCCAGCCAGGGAGCTAACCCACATGGTGCAGCAGACCTCTCCTGTCTCACCCGCTGCTCCCCTCAGTGTATTTCAGTAGATCTGCCTGTTCTTCTCCCCACTCTAAAAATAAATATTTAAAAAAATGTAAAGAGAGTATAGCAGTACTCATAATCATATGCCAGTGTCAAAATTTTTGGTTGATACCCTCTGTCTAAAACCCAAAACTGTGCTGCAAGAGACTTAATTTAAAAATAAAATAAACCAACTGAGACAGAGAATTAACCATGATTAGTCATTAATAAAATAACAGGACAATATCCATGTAAAAATGCCTAGATACGCAGGAGACCATGACAAGGAGGGATGTTTTGGATGAAATTATGCAAAAGAACTGAACACGGTGAGTTTGGAAGGCTACAGTTCCCCCTAAGTATGACATTAGCCTAAGCTTTAGTAGCTCAGCATCCTCCTCTGCCCAGAGGCAGCAGGAACTAGAAAGAACTTGGGCTTTAGAGTCACTTATCCACATTAAGCCCTGCATTTATTTTGATTACAACATTTCCCATAGTGCACTGTAATAATTTGTGTGTGTGTGGTATACCTTATTATATACTATGTGCTCCCTGCAGGCAAATATTCTATTTTACTCATCTCCCTATGGGCATTCAATAGTGGGCACATAGTAGGAATTCAAATGTTTGTTGAATGAATATGTTTGTTGCATGAATATCATGGATGTATATTGCATAACCACTCTCCAGGCTGAACTTTGGTGAGTTCACGGGACTGGGAGGGTTTCCAACTATTAATACATAGATCATGTGACCATGTGAATGTGGCAAAGGGATGAAAGGAAGAGATGGCAAAGGTTTTCATTAGTTGTGTAACCATGGTTGCCTCTGGAAGGAGGAGCTGGCTTACTGATGGTCAGAAATAGGTGGAGACTTGTTTCTCATTTACAAACATTTGTTCATTTTATCCCATGCTAATGTGCTTCCTATTCAAAAATTAGTAAATAATATTTTAAAGTATCCATGAGTATCCTGGAGTATGAGTTCCTGAAGGCCAATGACTCAAGATTCCACTTTTAAAAAATTTCCCCCCTGTTCACTAACCACCATATAGTGTTGGAATAAAAATATTTATTGGTTGAATGGCTTATTGTTGTAATAGATAAGAAGTAAACCTAACCCAACCTTAAATTCAGCTGAAATGGATTCTCCTGAAAATATTAAAAACAAGGATTCCAAAGACTTGCTTTCTGTATAAATGAATAAAAAAATTAGAATGATCAATATAATCTAGCTTACAGTGGTCAAGTGACCATTTCTGAAGCATTAGTTTGTCTTAAAAATTTACCAAGCAAATGTCAACTGGTGAGCCTCACCAAACACCAGAATGTGTCCATCAGGAAAGGGAAAATTGCTGATGGCAGTGACATTTGCAATGCACCTTTTGTCTGATGCAGATCATTTTCTGAAGTTCATGATATGTTAACTGCTATGAGAGTTCTGGGCAAATAGTTTCATATTTAACAATGAAAAAAAGCATGATTTTAATTGAAAGGAGCAGGCAAATCAATCCCAATCAGTTCCATCAAGACACCAATCTTTGTATAAATCCAGCAAACCAAATTTCTAAAGAATGTCAGTTTTGCTTAAGTAATCTTTTTAAGAATTTCAGCCAAAATAGACTGAAGTATAACTTGAAGTGACTCATCAGATGAAAGGACAAAATTGTTAAGGATAAATAGATTTTACTTATTTTAAAGCCAATCTGAAAGATATTGTCCTTAAAAATGACTCAAGTAAACAGCAAGTAATATACATGGAGTGGACAATATTATTCATCAAAATGAGCTATTAAGGGTACCTAATGACCTAATGAAACCCATACGTGTATAAGATCTAAGGAAAAGCCATTGGTAGAAAGTTGTCAGGAAAGAAAATGATGTGACTACAATAAAGTGGGAATGAAATTTTTCCATTGTGGGTTTCTTTAGAAATTAAGATATTAAGTGACATATGAAACTATCATCAGTGAGATGCAATTTGACTCAAATCTGAAAAATTAAACACTCACATTTGTTTTTTTATAATATGCAGAGAACTAACTTCTGCATGAAATAGAAAAGCAGTTGACTCATTTGGAATCATGGATTGAATCATTCCAAACTTTAAATCCAAGCACTTTTTTTCAGAGAACTATTTTTTTTTTAATTTATACAAGCACTGGGTACAGTCAGAAGCACGGGAGGGTGAGAGAATTCACCAGAGCCAGAGCGGGGAGCAGAGCAGGCAGACTGATGGAAGTACACTGCTGAGGGGAGCAGCGGGTGGCAGGAGAGGTCTGCGGGCCATGTGGGACCCTCCTCTGGTGGCTGGGGATCAGCCGGGAATTGAACCGGTGCTGCAGAGGCTGCGGACAGCTTCTCAACCCAGCGCACAACCGCTGTGCCACCGGGGAGGCCCTCAGAGAACTATTTTTGAAGTCACAACATGCACGCCCTAAATTCAAACCTTGGGTGAGCCACTGGTCATTTTGTCAAAAACCCACATAGCCATCTTTTGATTTCTGTTGTACTGAATCTTCTTGGACTCTTGAGATTTCAGCAAAGCATCATGGAAATACCACGCTTGGGCCAGGAGGCCTCCCTTAAGCACTATGACATACAACATGCAAGCTTGTCGACATCAAATCCCCTTTTGACTCTAATCTCAATGACATGTGTCTTCAAATGTCCACTCAAAAAAATGTAAAAGAGGTTCCTTTTCTTTTCTTACAAATTCCCTTGCTACCCTCTACTCCCCTCCCCTGCACCAAGATAAAGAGAACTTACTGTTGTAACATTTGATGTTCAAACCACTAGAATCATGCCCTCTGGTAGCCTCAAAGAAAGGGGCTTGTTGTGAGTACATGTGGCCCACAGCCATCAGCACAGATCCCAGAGTAGGTCCATGAGCCTCAAAGGACAAGTGTAAACAAAAGTTTCTCATTAAACCTGAGTTTTACATTAGTAAGCTTGTCCAAAGATTACATTTAAAGATAACTGAAGTGTTACTATATTCCTTTGTGCAGCCTAGCCATGACCCTAATTAATGTGTCTAGGGTGGACATGTATTTCTTCAAGTAATGGGTGGTTTTGTTTGGACAATTAGACCAAGCTGACAAGGAAATTTTCCATCAAACCAAGTCATAAAAAGTACATTATTCAGCATTATTATGAGTTAAGCAGTATTTATTACCTGAACTTTACAATACTCTATTATCAATCATTACCTGCCATGAAGGTATGTTAACATGAGATCAAAGAGAGAAGGCAAGCTAAACAAACAGTCATGTCTACAAGTCGCTTTAAAGCTATTTGTTTAAAGAGAGGCAAATGCTGTTGAACTTAAAATAGACAATTTGCATTTATCCAGAAGATGCAAATCAGTTGTACTGGGAAAAGGCAGTGATTATATAAATTCTACGCTTGTTATTCAATTGACAAGACAAAGCTGGTGTCCAGGGAATTGCTAAAAGACAAAATATATATACAGAGTCAAAGTAAAATGTGAAACACAAAAGGCTGGTTTTGATAGGCTCTAGTAAAGATTCATTGCTGTATCAATTCTCAGCAACAATGCTGCCAAGGAAGTCACTAAAAATGATATCAGCTGAATGGATCTAAAGAGGAGACCAAATGTTTTTAGCAAAGTTGTAAAACCTTGGAAACCACCTCCTGAACAAACACTCTGAAAGCTCAGAATCTAAGGCAACCTACAACGCCCTGACTTTAAAATATATTCTTGTTACCACCTCTTCCCTCTTACTCTGGAGTCAAAAGCACAAACAAGGTTTCTGAGAGGTTTCCCTCTGAAAGGTGCAGTCATACTTCTTTATTCCAGAAGCAGCCTTTCTGAAATAAAGGTCTTTCATCAATGCCCATTGGCTTCCTTCCCCATATCTTCTACCTGTCCACAAGATGATCAGAGTTTAGCTTGAGCCCATGATTATCTACAAATAGCTGGGAGAGTTCTTTAATACTTCTTGTTATACAAAATACAGGAGAGTGTCCATTTAAGGATTAGATATATTTCTAAATCTATACGGTTTTTCCTGAGTGACCTAGGTAGACAATATATGGCAAAGGAAAAGATGCAATATTTTTATTTTCTTTATATTTTACATTTGTCAGTCCTGCAGACTTCATGTAGCATCTTTGCTTACCATAAGATACTAGTTAGAAAATCATTTTCCAAGTTATGTTACATATAGGGAGTCTCAAAATTGACTAAACCACTTAGCTAAATCATTAGCCAATCAACAAAGTATATTGTGTAACTCAAAGCAATGAGGGGTCACAAGTAGGAAGAAAGGTGGCTACTTATCCTGAGAGGCAAGATTATATACATGGAAATATAGTTAAACACACTTGGCCAAGGGGTGGAGAGCAGAGGGAAGAGATGGTCCCAGGGCCCCTGGCGTGCCCCCGAGCATATGTCCATTCAGTACACATGGCTGCAGAGCTCTGCTGGGTCAGCCACTGGCAGCTAGGACACAAACTGGGATAGACAGTGTTCAGAAAAACAAAGGGGGCAAGACACAGGCATACTTAGTGGTCAAAGGACTTGAGCAAAATTCCTGTATCTATATATATACAAGTGACCTTCCTTTTCTATCTAGACAGTAGTGTTGTGGGAATACATATAGCATAAGAAGACCAATCTGACAGGTGTAGAGAGAATCTGTTTGCTCCAAGGAGAGATTTGTAAGTTCGGAATGTATGTTTAGAGACAAATGGTGAGTAACTTTGAAGGCCAGTCTTCGAAGAAGGAAGTTGATTCAGTTAACTAGTGTTTAACCTCTGTTGTTTTCTAAAGAGGGATGTGAATGAAGAAAATGGCATTTGGGGAAGAGTCTTTGGTGATGAAATAAAGGGGAGACTGAAGTGTGGGGAACAGGAAGTCAGAAAACTGGACCAGAAGTTACCACGTCAGTCATCTCTGCAGGGATGTGGGTTTGAGCCATAAGAAACTGTGAGTAGCAATGTGCTGGAAAATACAAAGAATGGAGCAATGAGGGAGGAAACCCCATAGCTTGGAGCCATCCCTGTGTGTGGCAAACATGGAAAAGGAGGTATACAGTAGTGAACTGTCCCACAGTTTTCATTCTCCTTTTCTTCCTTTACTAACAGAACTCTGAATTTTAGAGGCAGTGTTGCAGAATGGTTAAATCACAACTCTGGTCCCGGTGTGAGGATTTAAATGTCACCACCATCACTTATTATCTGATGGTCTTAGGCAAGTTTTTCCATTTCTCTGTACCTCAGTTATCTTATCTGTAAAATGGAGGAAATACTAGTATTTATCTCAACTTATGGAGTTGTTGTAAATTAACATGTATAAAGCTCTTAGACCGGTGGTTCATTCCCAGGAATCACTATATAAGGGTCAGCTATTATCAGCTGGGCTCATGGCCTCAGCCTTTCCAGCTATGTGCTGTCATAAGACTATGTAACAGCCATTGGGGTGTGAATGGAAGTAATGTGTGCAACTTTCAATGGACCCTTTTAGGACCCTCTATCCTGTCGCTAGGATGCTGGAAATGATCGGTTCATTTGATGAAAGTTGTGTGCTAAGGAGCCGAAGTTGCTGACACCATGAGCTGCCATATCAGCCCTGGACTGCTGATGCTCAGAATATTGCTCGAGAAAAATAAACCTCAGTCTGGAGTAATTTGCTATTATTTTGGGATCTTGATTATAAGGGCTAATTATATTCAAATGAATACACAAGGTAGCAAGGACCTGGACGAGGCCTCCTGGGGTCCCCTGTCTTACTTCCTGAAAGCCAATCACTTTACCTCAATTAGCTATTAGAGGTGAAGGAAAGCTGTCCCCTACCGCCGCTCAAAATTATCTGGCTCTTGTCTGTTCTTCTGTCCACAGAAAGTAGACCAGCTTACTTCACCCAGCTCACCTTGTTCCTTGGCACCCAGGCTCCGAGGTGGTAACCTGATTTGTGTGCACTTCCTTTTCCCTTTCAGTTTGTCCTCTGTGCTCATTTAAACTTGGTTTTTAGCCACACAAAAATGTTGGCATTCCACAATATCTTGAGTCGGCCAAGTTGTTACATACTCCAACGAACAGCCATGCCTGCTGAATTGCTAGGAAATTATGAGGCGGTGGTAGTGTTAGGGGGAAAAGGCGGTCCCAAAGCAAATTCCATACAGGCTTTGTGGACTCCACCCCCACCCCAGGTCAAAGCCAAAGACACTGGGAACTCCAAATCCCATCACCACCAAAGGGAAGGTGGCTGGGACCTGAGGGTGGGGTTAAGCAGCCAGGTGGATACAAAAGGCAGACACGTGGGCTTTGGGGGGCTCTCCATTTTTGGGCTCTCGGCCAGCGCGGAGCCTCCGGCCAGTTCTGGGAGTGACTTTGGGTTTCCAGGTCGTCGGATCGGGTAGGACGCATTAAAGACTTTATTTCCCTATTTTCTCCCTGAGTTGTACATTTTCCTTATTTCCTTTCCTCTTGTAAATAAACCTTTTATTAACCCTTTTGTGTGTGTCTGTAGTAGAGTATTCATAAGTCCCTTTAAAGCGCGCGGGTGAGGACCCACAGCCAGGAACCCGTTTAATATCGGGGTTGCTCTATAACAGCTTGGCGCCCAAACGTGATTTGCAAGTTTCACCCGTGGCTGACCAGCCCAAAGTAATTTTTCTTGCGTTGGTCACCATAAAAGCGCATTAGGTCTGCAGGACTCGCAGTGAAACTCTTTGTTTCACGTCTTGAAAAGTTTTTTTTTTTCTCCACGCATACGGCTGTTGTGGGTGTGGTTTTGACCCAAACGTGGCCTCAACCATGAACTTCAGCAGTTTAATCCCTAACTTGAGTTCTTTCAGTTTCTTTCCGGCCTTGAATTTAAGTAGCCTTTTTCCATTAAATATTACCACCAGTTTGATAAGTGTAAATAATTGGATTAGACCTAGCTTATGGCACGTGATTTTAATTCTGTATACATATGTGAATGGTTTCCAAGCCATCCCTTTGCAGTCTGTGCTTCTAGGTGTTTTTTTGGTAATGTGCATAGGCGCCATGTGCTACATTCTTGTTTCTATGAGAAGTAGTGGTGGTACTTCACATACTGAGAATGTGCTGCAACAAATTCAAGCTCTTAACTTAGCGATGAAACAACAAAATCAGGCTTTTGAGTCAGCTTTTCAAAGCGTGCAGCATCAAGTGCAACGACAAAATCAGATTTTTGAGTCAGCTTTTCAAAGCATGCAGGATCAAGTGCAACGACAAAATCAGGCTTTTGATTCAGCTATTGGCAGTGTGAGGGACGAAAATCGTAACGTTTTTGAGTCCGCCTTTAAAAGTGTGCAGGACCAGATACAGGCCGCCCTCCATGAATGGGATATGACGCAGAAAAAGGCTAGAATAATGGTGCAGAGAAGAGATAAATGTTCTCCTTCCCATGAGGACTGCAGAAAGGCAGACTTAGAAGAGACTGAGGAAGGAAGCAGGATGGAGCAAGGAGACCTGGAGGAGGCGCATGGAGCCTAGAGACACGTGAAGAAACTGCGCTTGTCTTTTGGTCGTGGACTGGGTGACACAGATGTGGGTGAGACCCGTGGGGAGGTGACAATGGCAGCTTTTATCTTGATGTTGATTTTGCTCTTTTCCTTCCGGGCTTGTCTGGTAGTTTCTGACCCTTTTCTGTGGGTCCCCACTGGAAGATGCTTTAGACTTGTGGCAGGCTTTGGGGCCTTGTTCTGGGCCGATCCCATATGGATGGACTTTTACCCACGAGGGGACGGGTAACTTTGGGTGCTTCATTTAGAAACTAGACTCTTTGCCTTACCTGTATTGTTTCCTAGTTTTATTAAAGTTCCTTCCCATTAAAGTCTCATATGTTTTGTGTTGATGCGGCGGATGGCAGAACCCATTTAGAATAGGCAGGTTTGCGGGGTTTGGGCTGCCCCTCTCCCTGTCCTATAACAGTAGGACCTACAAGGAAGTGGCCACCTACTAGCTGAAGATGTAGATCTGAACATAGGAGAGAAAATGGGGTCAGGTAATGCAAATAAAGTTTGGTCTTGCCAGGCAATTTATAGCTACTACCCAAATCCTGTATAAGAGACATACAGCAGTCTTTTTCCTTTTATTTACAGCTAGGATGTCCTTCTAGCTCCCACCCACCCATTCACAGTTAAGTGTGATTTTTGCAATTGTTAAGTAAATTCCCCACCCAATCCTTCCTTGGTCTGACTGCTATTTGAAACTCTCCGATGAATGATTTGATGCTATCTCTCCTTGTTTCAAAACCGGCAGTGGCTCTAGATAGTCTTCTGGGGGAAAAAAAAAAGTGGAACCAACTTCTAAACCCTGTATGATCTGATATCAACATTTCTTCATAAGTTTAGATCACATTTCTTCCTCTACAAAAATCTACATTTATTCAAAACAAGTTCCTAACTCTTCCCTCTTCCCTGCCTCTTTGCCAATCTTTATACAATTTCTTCTTTTTAGAATGACTCTCCTCCTGCCCCTGATTTTCTACCACTGAAATTTAATCCATTATTCAATAGATAGATGAAATAATTCCTTTCGTGAAAGAGCTCTGGTCACATTCAGCTGATTTGCCCGACTTGTATTATCCATTTGACCTCTCTTGTTTCAGTATCTCATGATATACTTTTTGTTCATGTCTTACACCTCCTACCATTTTGTAAGAGGTCAAGCATCTTAAGTGTCTGTTTTGGATTTCCTTATACTGCCTGGAATGCAAACATTTCTTGAAATCATGGCTTGCAATGATTATATTACACTACAGGAAAAATTGGAGTCCTTCTTTTGGATGTAATATTAGCCCCTGCGAGAAAGAAGCTCTTTTTACTCCTTCATGGAATTGTTAAGCCTACCTAAAAGAAGGAAGCATTTGGGGATGAAGGAGAAAAACAATGGGCTAATATTTAGAGAGGGAAAAAAAGGGACAGGGAAGAAGAGCAAGTCAACAGCATTGCCTCAGGTTTCCCCAGATTGAGGATCTTGTAAGTCTCCTTGTTGCTCTTGCTTGTTTAAGGCAGTTTTCTATTTCTTGTGAATTAAAGAGTTCTCACCGTGTACATATGCTGAAAGACTTCTTATGTTTTGAAATACATGTGTTAAAGATACTCTAAACCCATTCCTGCTGTGTTTTGGAATATAGTTGAGGAACATGTTTTTCTAAAGCCTTTATTATTTTGCTTCATTTAAGATGTGAACATTTGATAAAGACATCAGTTTGAAAAGTGCTTATGGAACTTAAGTTTTTTATTATTATTATTATTTTTTAAGATTTTTATTTATTTATTTATACAAGCACTGGATACAGTCAGAAGCATGGGAGGGTGAGAGAATTCACCAGAGCCAGAGCGGGTGCAGAACAGGCAGAAGGACTGAAGTACACTGCTGAGGGGAGCAGTGATGTGCGGCAGGAGAGGTCTGCGTGCCATGTGGGAGCCTCACTGGCAGCCGGGGATTGAACCAGCGCTGCAGAGGCTGCGGGCAGCTTCGCAGCCCAGCACTCAACCGCTGCGCCACCAGGGGAGGCCCTGGAACTTAAATTTTATGAAAAAAAAAAAAAATCCACAGACTGATGAGGGCATTATATTACCTCAGTTTTCACCCTTTCACTACCCAGAAATGTGAGGGATTTCTGAACCTCTTGACCAACTCAAATGTCACATTTCTAGTGTCCCCCAAAATTTGTCTAGTTCTTTGTGCCTCAGAAACCAGGGGGTGGGTCCTAATAGATGGACCTTCTGACTCTTAATAACAGCAATACTCATCCCCAGAACTCCTGCATATCATCATAGATAAACTAACTGCTGTTCTTGCTGCCAACAATTTCACTAGCATGCTACTTACTAATTCATCAGTCCAGAGTGCAGATTCTAAAAGAGGACAGGTCATACACTCTTCACATCTATTAAAATGAAGTCGAAGAAGAGTTCTCACCACCTGGCATCATGACAGTAAAATCCAGGAGTTGTATCATTTTCAGAAGGTCAAGGAAAATGTCTCTGGCTAATTTGAAAAGAGAAATGATCATACATGCAAACTTAGGCAACGCTAAATGAATAAAGATACATTTTTTTACGACATTATTTCAGAAATCCTTTTTTGTTGTCCAGGACTGAAATCAAGACATATTCACCAAGTTTATGCCATATACAGCTGATGATTCTGGATGTCTTATAAAATACTGCCCTCACAGGAATCTCCATTTTGCCAGTGGAAGTAAGAATATATAGTCTCTCCCCTTTTTTTTTTTAGTTTATTTATTTATTTAGGCAAGCACTGGGTACAGTCAGAAGTGCGGGAGGGTGAGAGAATTCACCAGAGCCAGAGCAGGGAACAGAACAGGCAGAGTGACACTGCTGAAGGGAGCAGCGGCGCAACAGGAGATGTCTGTCGTGCCATGTGGGACCCTCGCTGGGGGCCAGGCATTGAACCAGCGCTGCAGAGGCTGCGGGCAGCTTTGCAACCCAGCACTCAACCGCTGCGCCACCAGGGGAGGCCCAGAGTATAAAGTCTCTTGGGAAGATACTGGTTTT
The DNA here is from genome assembly GCF_964194135.1 of Talpa europaea. Lineage (NCBI taxonomy): Eukaryota > Metazoa > Chordata > Mammalia > Eulipotyphla > Talpidae > Talpa > Talpa europaea. Next base: position 112,607,411 of record NC_140073.1, read on the forward strand.
CACCTCTCTGAATCATATTCTAAAGCATCCACACCTTTGCAAAAACCTGCAATCTGAAAACTGCCATTTGTTTTTCTTAGAAGGATGAAAGAGGCATCAGTGTCTTTCCATCTGGTTCCATTCATTGCACAAAATCACTTGAAAGTTTTGGGAAAAAATGAATAGAGTCTGAAAGTCTAACCAAATTAGACACCCAGTAGCAAATAGGCGACTCCAGTTGGGAAAGTCCTGCAACTTAATGGTAAATTGAGACCCTGCGGTGGCTTCTGACACAGGGTCACCACTCAAGAGTAAAGCCCATAAACCTTCTTGTCTTTCTTGGCTTGTTGGGGAATTTTTTGTTTTATTTTTGTTTCACTTTTTGTTTTATTTGGCCTCATTCAAGTTTATCAAACATTTTTTAACACTTCATAGTCATTATGTTTTTAAAATCCCAAGAATGCCTTTCAGTTTTTGAATATTCCATATTCAGAGATCAATCATAAAAAAACTGGAAGACAGAACCCTAGAATCATTTAGGAACTCTGGAATCATTCAACACATCAAATATCAAGGGAAAATTATTAGATAACTAGCTGGGTGACTGCAAGCAAGTGATTTGACCTCTCTGAGCTCCAGTTCCCTCACCTACAAAACACTTAACTCACAGAAGCATTATAAGAGTACATGTGGGGGCCTCCCAGGTGGAGCAACGGTTAAGACGCAACCTATGAAGCAGTTCGCAGCCACTGCAGCACGAGTTTAATTCCCCGCGCTAGCCAGGGAGCTACCCACATGGTGCAACAGACCTCTCCTGACTCGCCCGCTGCTCCCCTCAGCAGTGTATTTCAGTCAGTCTGCCCATTCTGTTCCCCACTCTGTCTCTGGTGAATCCTCTCACCACCCCCATGCCTCTGGCCTGTCCCCAAGCTTTTGTATGCATAAATAAATAAATCTTAAAAAAAAAAAAAAGAGGGGCCTCCTCTGTGGCTCAGTGGTTGAGCACCTGGCTGCAAAGCTGCCCGCAGTCTCTGCAACGCCGGTTCGATCCCCAGCCACTGGGCGAGGGTGCCACATGGCGCGCAGACCTCTCCTGCTGCCAGCTGCTCCCCTCAGCAGTGTACTTCGTTGGTCTGCCTGCTCTGCTCTCCCTTCTGGCTCTGGTGAATTCTCTCACCCTCCCATGCTTCTGACTGTACCCAGTGCTTGTATAAATAAATAAATCAATCTTTTAAAAAAAAAAAAAGAAAAAAGAAAAAAAAGAGTACACGTGAATGCATCACACAGTACATGTGAATGTCAACAGCACAGCACATAAGAGTCTGTTAAGTTTTAGTGAATACATTTGGGCCAGCAGCTCTGTGACTAGTTCTAATAGACCCACTCTGTCAGTCCCGCAAACTCACATTATGAAGTCACTTCCACATGCCTGACACCATGCTAGCACTTTACATAGATTATCTCACGTCTCACCCAACCCAGCCAAATCAAAAGAAGAGGTTTGCAACTTCCTTTTTTCAGGTAAGTAAGGCTCAGCTTGGCAACTTTTCTACAATTTCATAGAGGTAGAGCAGGATTCAAATCCAGGGCCATTGTGACTGCATACCCCTTCTTCCTAACCTGCTATGCTTGGAATCAGAGTCCAAGACAGCAATTTCCAAAGTTTCCCAGAAACAGAAGCAGCAGCAGCACCTGGGACCCTTGTTACAATACAAATGCAAATTATCAGGTCCCCTCCAGACCAACTGACTCAGGAGCTCCAGAGATGTGGAAATAGATATAATGGCGTATTATTCAGCCCTAAGAATGAAGGAAATATTGCCTTTTGAAACAACATGGATGAACACTGAGGCATTATGCTAAGTGAAACATGCCAGACAGAGAAAGACAAATACTTTATGTTCTAACTTATACGCAGAATCTTTAAAAAGCCAAACTCATAGGACAGAGAGTAAAATGCAGAGGTTTCCAGGGGCTGAGGGATAGGAAATGGAAAGATGTTGGTCAAAGGATACATACTCTCAACAATAAGAAAAACTAGATCTGGGATCTACTGCACAGCAGTGATTATACTTGACTAGTGAATTCTATACTTGAAAGTTGTCAAAAACTTAGACCCCACTCACACACACATTGAACTTATGTGAGAGAATAGAAGTGTTAAGTGACCTTATTGTGGTAATCATTTTGCAGTACAGGTGTAGGGTAAGGAAAAAAATCAGGTTTTTCTGCCCTCCCGCCATCAGGATAGATGAGGGAACCCTGTGATCCTGAATGCATGCCTGATGGCGGGCACCTGAAGTGGGTACACCTGTGCTAAGACTGTGCTTTTTTTAAGGGTGGTGTCACGGGGACGCCAGTAGAAGCCAAGAAGCCGAGAAAGAAGTAGCAGAAGCTGAGAGAGAAGCTGAGAACGCCAGAGAGCCCAGATAGAGTGAAGACTTACTGGGGGCTGGGGGGCCTGCCAGTCTCCCGGCCCCCCAGCACCCCTGCCTGCTGTGTACTGGGTTAATCCCAATAAAAAGACCTGCAAAGAGCTACTAAGGACTCTGATTCCTCCTTTACCCAGTCTGCATGAGATCAGAAAACCTGCACTGGTCCAGTCCTGCCCTTTACAACAGGGTATCTCATTTTATGGTGCTTCACTTTATCGTGCTTTACAGATATTGTGGGGGTTTTTTTGTTTTGTTTTGTTTTTTACAAAATGAAGGTTGGTGGCAGCCCTGCATCGAGCAAGTCAAATGACACCATTTTCTCAACAGCCTATGCTCATTTCTCAACTCTGTGTCATATTTAACTAAGGTTTGTGCACTGTTTTTAAATATGATGCTTTTATACACAATAAACTAGAGGATAGTGTAACTATAACTTTATATATACTGGGAAACCAAAAAATCCTTGGGACTTGCTTTATTAACAGATCCACTGGAACAGAACCTGCACTATCTCCACATGTGCCTGTACATACATATATCATCAGGTGATACACTTGAAACTTAAATGTTTTATAGCGATAATACCTGAAAATTAGCAGGAAATAAAAACTGAAGTGAAGCCCAGTAACTTGTGTTTTAAATAGCACTCCAGGTGATTCTGATATGTTTAAAAACCACTGTTTTTGGAAAGCAAGCAGGAAAACTAGGTCAAAGGTGAGGAATAATGCTCTGGCACGGGTGTGGATCATCTAAAAGACTGGATTCAGCTCTCCGTGTGTGACCCTGATGGACGGGAGGCACCCTGTGTCTCTAGAAGGCCCATCCACCTTATCATTCCTTTCCTCAGGTGTGGCCACTACACCCACTGAATCCCAGAGTGACAGCGCAGCACCCGCATCAACACCAGAAAAGCCCACACTTCAAATTCAACAAAAACTACTGGATATTCTGATCCCAGGCATAGGTGCTGGAAAAAGAATCTGCAGGAACAAGGAGGGCGTCCTGGTCGCTTTCTCCCCCTCCCTCACGGTGGCGGCCTGCCGTATATCAGCCGGCTTTGCCATCGGCTGATTCAGATTCCCCTGTCAGACAAGTCCCACCTGCGAGCACGGCTGTCTACACCACATAACACCACATAGATCAAGCGCACGGAGAGGCCCAAGTCATGAACACCATAGCTTTCCATAAAAGTTAATTAACGACAGAAGCATATTGCTGGGGACGGCAATGCAGCCACTATTTATGGCTCAGGAAACCCCAAATATAGGACTTGCCTTTTTCTTTCTCTCAGCCCCAGCTCTGCTCAAGAGGGGTTTGTGCGCCCCGTTTCAATAACCCCGTGAATCATTTGCCAAGTTAGCAAGAGAGTGTAGCGTGGAACCTGTAAAAATGAACACAACCACTGGACATCCAACTCACGTCCCGGAGGACCCGGACCACCCGTGGCTGCGCCCCGCTCATTGCGCCCTGCTCATTCCCCCCCTGCATCACACTCCTTCACACTTCACATTTCTACTGCTGTTAACAGTCTCGCCCATCACCCCCAAGAAAAAGATTTCCCAAGGAACCCTCGCTGTTGAAAGACTTCTCCAATGCTCTTTCCCCGCTGCAGGGTCTCCCCCCCACTCACAGGCCCCGGCCAACTGCTAGGAAATCGCTCCACCTCGGAGGACAGTTTCCACCCTGGCAGGCTCGCAGCATGGAGCGTCAGTTTGGCTTCAGTCTCTGGCAGGGTGTTCTTAGCACCCACATCTAGAAAATGGATCCAGTAATAATCCTCAGCTCAAGGGTGGCAGCGAGATTGGGACCAACGTGACCCACGCTGCACAGCACCTGGTGCTCAGAAAGGACTGAAGGAGGAGCGTGGTCAGCGGCTTCCACTGGGCTCTGCCTCCCGGTGAGGGTCGGGTGTCCCTGCAGTTGCCCCCCAAGCTCCGGCCAGTTTCCCACGCTCTCTATTATTGTCCAGACAGACTTCAGGAGGTGGCCTAAAGGTGGTGCTAGCGTTTACAAGTGTGTGAGTGTGCATTTTTCTGTGGTGGGTCTAAGAGCTTTCTGTTAATTCTCCAAAGCACTCATGACCACAGCAGTGTCTCGGGAAGAGGAGGAAACGCTTATTTTTGAAAAGCTCAGTCAGCAAGAATAGACATTTCTGCTTGGGAAGACAGTTCCCTGCGTGGCAGGAAGTAGTGCATCAGGAGTCACAGGACTTGAGTGTACTCTCCACTTGACTGGAAATGAAATGGGACGCGTGTCTTAGTGGAGCTCAGCTGCCTTTCTTCATGCTGGAAATAGACATCATGGTGACTCTTCTCACTTTCTAACAACTGTAGATTGTAAAGGTAATGGATGTGAAAGTACCTTACAGTGCACAAAACTCCACCCCAAGTTAAGGTTTGGATGCCTCATCAAGATTCCAAAGGGTTAACAGCCTTGCCAACCAGCCTGTGCAGTCCAGAACTTGAGTAACGATGGAGAGAGTTATGCTGTTCTTCATGTTCTGCTTATGTAAAATAGCATAGTGATCTTTGGAATAATTTATTAAAAACAAGCAGGCAGAAACCCTCTGTGGGAGAGGGAATCCTGTAAATATTGCTTGATTTCACCAAATCCACTGTAATCCCTAGAGCTACATGCTCCCCTCACCCCCATGGTTTGCTTTAATTGCATGTCACTGCTAACTTCCTTGTAAAGAGACAGGCCTCGGCCATTCCTTCTAATTATCCAAAACGCCAGCCACTGTGTGTGGCCTTACCTCAGGCTTTAACCATAGTAATGTCACTAAATCAAAGCAAGTGGGAAGCGTCCCTGTTGCAGTGACTCTAATAAATGCTACATGACATTCCTTTAAGACCATTTGGAAATATGCTCTTCAGGATCACACCAATTCTAACATAATAACTTCAGTGAAAAACAGTCATGGCCAGAAGCCCACATGCAAACCATACCTTTCCTACCTGTTCTTATTATAGAAAGCACGTTTCATCTGGAAAGGATTTAAACTTGGCAATCTCATATCAGGCCTAGTTCACTCTCCTGAGAAAGGACATGACATGGTGTAATACAATTACGTGGCTATTTCTAAATAGCCCTAAATCCAAAAGCTATGGCATCATTTGATAGTGACTTCGATGATGACAGTAATGTCAACATGGCATTTATTTATGCCTTCTTACATGTAAACATCATGTTTCTTTCTAAGCATTATTTAATCAGCACAGTCCTGTGTACATCTGTTAATCCCAATTTACAGGAGTGAAAACTGAGATCTTGAGGCTGACTAACTTGCTAAAGAAGCACTGAAGAAAATTAGAATACGTGAAACTGATTCAGTTGCCAAAGAGGCAGAAATAGTCACTCTGCATTCTCACTGTCTGTGTATACACTTGGGTTATTCCTGTTTTAAAATTAAGCTGAAAAATTTAGGCCTCTAGAAACATAGTTCCTCCTATTTCCAACTTACAAATGGAAAGTTATAGGAACTCTGGTGAAAATATTTGTAATTCAAATGCTATTTGTATTTTGGCATTTTACCACAGAGCTCCAGATATTAAAAATGTTACACATTCTTGATATGTGTGCTGATAAACACGGGTGTTCCTGGCTTGTAGAAATGAATGTGGCCATTCACAAATAGTCTAGGTACTTTCCTATGTGTATGTTAATGATCAGTTTCAAAACTGTATCTATGTATAGCTATGAATTCATGTTTCATTACTATTTTCTGTACTTTCTCAGAAATGACCATCAAGCTGTTACTACATCTTTTAAATTCCTCTGGAGTAAGTTTCCTTTACAACAAAAATCTGTAGAACACCATTTTGGTACATCTCTTAGTAAATCTTTGTTGGCACTAGAAAGCTAGTTACCTTATAACCACATATTGAGTCTGAATCCTTAATCTCTGGAGACCCAAATGGCTCTTTGTTTAATAGTTCTTGCTTTGAAGGTCAAAGGGGAGTTCATTACAAATAGAAGAGGTGATTAAAAGGGCCTGCTCCTCTTTCTCTGTTGACCTGGTTATCCAGGGCAAGCACAATGCTTGGGAACAGGGTATGCCTGGCTCAAGAAGGGAATGTTTTGCTGAGATGTGAGCAGTTGCCTGGGAAGAACCCTGTCCCTCGAGCCTGTCTAAAGGAGGCTTGAATAGAAACACTCCTTAGAAGTACAGCCCCCTGCCCTCCACCCGTCCACACCCCCACCCCGGCTTTCTCTAACCTTTCATCCCTTTCCCCCCCATCACCAGTCAGAGCAACAATTAGTGGCAATAAGATTGAAATGATTTTTAATGATAGTTAAACAAAAAATCTTTGTTGCCATATTTGATTCACATACTCGTTCAATTCTAGGCAGCTGTGATGATTTAATTAACAACTAGTTTTATCAATATTTTCTACATCAGAAAGTTATCTGTAAAAGGTCAGAGATTAAATGTAGCTCTGTGGGCAATGTATTAGTGAGTGGACTCAGCTAGCGAAGCAAAGACTCATCTATTACCAAAACAAAGAAACCACAAAGGACAAAAAATAAGTGATCCATACAAGACAGAAATCGGAATACAAGTTTTCCGGGCCTGTTACAGCAGCTCCACGTCAGTAGGAACCATGTCAGAACTTGCCAGGTCTTTTTTGCTCTGCCATCTTCAATAAGTGTCATCCATCTCATGGCCGAAGATGGTTTCTCCAGTTCTCACCATCACATCCACATTCCAGCCAGAGGCAGGAAGACAACAGAAAATGGAGGATGTACTACTTTCCTGGAAGGGCATAACCCATAATGGAACAACACACTTCCACGTGCATCCCAATGGCTGAGACTTAATCATATGGCCACATCTAACTGAAAGAAAAGCTGGGAAATGCAGTTATTAGCTGGACAGCCATATGCTTTGCTAAAATTTGGAGGCTTTGTTACTAAAGAAAGGATAGAGTGAATATTGGAAGACAAGTGAACATACATTCACATATTCATCCATGTAGTCACCTCAGTCATAAACCTGCATGTCTACTTCATGTCAGGAGCTGGGCTAGTGTTAGGAATATGCCAATAAAGCACCATCCTGCACTTCCTACCTCAGTGGATTTACAGTCTAGGGAGGAAATAAGCATGGAAACAAACTGTTAATAAAAAACAAATTGCTCTACCGGGATTATGCACCAAGCACAACACTCTGCTTGGTAGGAAAATCTTGGAGAAGAGGCTTTGCACCGACACTTGAAAGAAAGTAAAAATCACAATAGGAGGAGCATTTCTTCAGTCGTTACTTTGTGCTTAGCACTGCGTTAAATCCTTTATCTTTCTTAATTAATCCCCCCTTGATGAGTGCCACTCTTATTCCCATTTTACAGCTCAGAGAATGGAAGCATTTTCAGTGGCAGAACTGAGATCTGAATGTGTGCCGTCTGCTTCCAGAGCCTGTTTTCCTTCCTTGAGAAATAAAGACTCCAGCCTAACCACCAAGATCTCCCAGTGCCTCCTTGTCATGGAAAAGAAAGCAAAAGAGAAGGAAATGAAACATTGCAGGGCCTCAGGACACAGCATACTGGAACCCAAAAAAGCAAACATGGGTTCTGACTCCCAGCTCTCTCTCTCAGAAGGCTGGTTCTCAACATGCACTTAGGGAAACACTGAAGGGTCACAGGACCTGTGGAATGTGCTCCAGAAGATTATGGCTCATCAAATATGTGGCCATGTTTGTTGTTTTATTAGAAAAGTGATTTTTTTAAATTTACTAAATAAAAAAATCAAACAGCAATTCAACATCCTCCTTCTAAAACCACTATAATTTCCCCCTTAATTCTGGAGTAGTATATTTATGTTGCCAGGAGGGGAAGCAATTCTCCAATGTTGAAAGGGGTTCACATCCCAGAAGTTAGGCCTTCATTGAAATAAATGATGCATTGAGTAAAGCTCTTCTGCCTTGATGATCTTATTGGACAAAACAGAATCTGTTCATTTGCAGTAGCCATTTTGTATGGTTCTTCTATTATTCTAAGTAGATTGTGTTTTATTTGAGAGGTGCTGGCCCTAAAAGATGGGAAAATACAAGTGAAAGCATTCAATGAAAGCCTGATACTCTAAAAGCTGAAATGTGTGTTTCAACGAGTCTCTTTTTCTCCTGTTTTCTTCTGGTCATTTCCCATCCTTGATTAGTAATTTTATACCCTAATAGTAAAATATGAAATACTTTTTAATACTGCCATGGTGGTAAAAGTGTTTAGTTTTTATGATGTGTCTCCAGAGATAGATCTTTAGCAGTATATAGTGAGGTTAATTCAGCATAAAATAGTATAATACCTTTCTTATTTCTGTTCATTCACATAGAAATTATGGAACAAATTCTAACAAAAGGTTTACTCCACTGACTGAAAACTAGTGTTTTAGTAGATTTGGATTTTCTTTTTTTTAGGAGGTTAGACTATTTCCAATCAACTTAAAAAAATCTAATAAGTAAAAGTTATTTTCCATTTTTGTTTCCTCAGTTTCCTGGAAACCTTGTGATCCCTTCCATGCTGTCATTTTATGAAGATACTAATACTCTTCCCTTGGCTGTATCATGCACATGTGAAGGGTGGAGAAATTCAGTTAGCTGCACGCTAACACAGTGGGGAAGCCAGGAAAAGAAAAGGAAAGGAGAAAAAAAAAACCATAAACCAGGAACATCTTCCTTGGTCGCTGGGTCACAATGAAAGTAGATTCCTCAGCTCTCAAGCCTGTGGAGATTCAATTCCCTCCCAGGAATTCTCAGTGTCCTGTCTCCTGACAAGTACCGAGAGTAGATGGGGTGAAATGAAGGTAAATTCCATATGTGCAATTATATTCACTCTTCCTGATATCAGTACTTACAAAAGTCCAAATTGGGCTTGTACAATGAACTACATTTTAAGTTAATCTCACCATGGCTTCTAATTTCAATCTCTAATGAATGCTTGGCACTCCTGGGCTTCCTTTCATAAAAAGACAAAGTTCCTGCTTCTCACTTCATAAAAATGGCAAGAACAAGTTAACCTTTAGCTAATATGGATAAAAAAAGGTTAATACGAGTGGAATGAAAACACTTTTTCCCCACCATTTTAATTTTACAGTGAAATCCAAAGCTCTTTAGACTAGATAATTGTTAGTTTTTCTGGGTACTTACTGCATTACCCCACTTGGAAACCTATTAAGAATTAAAAGTAAACATGTCAAACAAGAACTGCTCCCTAATTAATACTAAGACATGTATGAAAACATTCTTGAATATTAAGCTTAGTAGTATTGTATATTATACCGTCCTTGCTTATAAAAAGTTAAATGTTTCTTCAAATGAGAATGCAGACCAATAAAGATTGCTAAATATGCAAAATGTAGTGATCCATTTGACACACACAACCCAGTTCTGATAATGTTACACTGCCTACCTGCATTTTAAAGATTAATTAATTCTAACTATCCTCCTGTGAGAGAACTGATAAATAAAAAAGTAGATTAACAGAGAAGTTAAAAAATATAAAGCATCACACAAAGCTTCTGCACCTGAGGTCAAAATTCACTGGGTGGTGACAAAGAGACTTTAATTCTCAGTCTGATATCTAGCTGCATGATCCAAACACCATGTCACAAGGAGACATAAAGAAATGTGACGCAATGCTTCACGAACCCCAAGAATTTGCTGCTGCTCTTTAACAGCAGAAACTAAAACCAACCATAACCATATAAAACCCAAACAAACAGACTGATCTCTTAAACTCTGACCCAATCTTAACCCAAGTATTAATGATTTTTCTCAGAACTAAACCAACGGAGGTTTTCCAAGAAACAAAACCTACCTTTCTAAAACATCAAAGGGCTCCAAAGCACACAAACTGTGGTGTGCGGACAGTGTCGGCAGGACCTGTCCTGATGTGGCCCCCATGCCATGCTCTGCATTTCATCATGTGACGGCCCAGGCAGCAGCAGATTCTTTGAGCCTGACAGTGTTGTCGTTCTCACACTGTCCCACTTTGGGACATTGGGTGACCAGGTCTGATGAATTAAAGGACAAGGCTTTGAAAGGTCTAGAACTTTGGGGAGGAGGTGGTACTTTGGGGACATGCCAAGTCCAAGGTGAAATGTAGTCATTAGACAGACTGTCATCACCCAGACACCCAAATTCAATAAGAGTGTGTTACCACATGATACAAGGTAAAATAATGTCATTCACTTCCAGACTCCTCACCAAGTAGAGGAAAATTGGTTCATTTATGCTGCCTGGACAGCAGCAAACACACTGGTCCATGGGATAATTCCATGTAGATTAAAACTCTAGTCTTTTAGGCACTCCATAATTGCTTGTCAAACTAAATTACTGTTCCCAGACACCTTGTGGTCTCAAAAAGCTAACCTGTCTCTGAAAGTGCATATCATGGTTACATGCTTACCACACCTAAGAAGTCTGCAGCTTATTAATGAAAACATATGTAGAATGAAAGGGGGCGGGTGGGTTGTAACGGGAAGAAAGAATATCAAGACAGGTTTTAAAAGTCATAAAACGTGGGTCTCATTCTTCAAGTCATTAAAACACCCATAGCAGTCTGCTGTTTAATACAATAAAATATGAAAGTGAGGACTGTAACAGTTTAGCCATATAATAGGATAAAGAAAGTCTACCGAAGGATATAAAACCAAGAGCATGGCAGTACTTTCCATGACCTTCAATGACTTACATCTATAAAGGACACACCAGTTTAACCTCCAGTGAGAAGAATTTTGCACAAAGTCCTGTCTATGGGCCCTTTTCTAGAAGGTCTAGACTTAAAGATCTAAAAGCTGATAGGATTTTAACCAGCCACTGGAGAAAAGCAAGTCACCGGAATCCATAGTCTTAATTCTCTGATTTTTGCCAATAGTTGAGAGCAAACATTTTATATTGAAAGTTAGAGTACATGATTCTGGAATATCTATGCTACAGAAGATCTTTGATTCCATTTCCAACTTTGCAACAATTCCATTAGGATATGATTTTATGAGTGAGAAGGAAAGATAAAGAAAAGAGAATAAAAACATGTATTTTCATTCTGTCAACAATAATAATATCCCCTAAAACAAACAAAAAAAAAATCTCAAAAATCATTTAAAAAGATAATAATCTCAGATAGTCAATAATTGGTATGTCCACTGGAGAGTAAAATTCTGTTATTACTATGTGCTCTATGGTAAGAAAAACAACAGCTTCTACATTAAATTTTTTAAAATTGTGCCTCTTCCAAGTTTTTATAATTGAAGTGTTGAAAATCTAATACACCCTTTCAAAGGGGAAATCTAAACAGTTTTCTGTCAGTAACAGCAACATACAGTAGTCTGGAACCTCCTTGAAGTTAATTGCAGCACAGCTCACTAATGAAACTTTCCATCTATTAAATCTTAACAGGCATAACTATAAAAATGGCGCCAAGCTTTCTCTTGCTCTGGAATGTCCCAGCCTGCACTTTGTGACTTTTACCCTTTATCTTGGTAATTACTGTAATTATTGCAGAGTTAAGTAGAATCAAGATCTAAGAATATACATTTTTTTCCAAGTGTATTTGTTTCATGTGCTCAGGATGAGAAATGCTGGAGATGGCCCACAAGAAATGTAGCCAGCTATGTTCTTTTCACTGTATAGCCCCTGTTAAGGTCAAAAACTGTTGGATTATCATTGCCCCAGAATACATATATGATATATTATTAGCTTCTGTAAGACTGAGATTTCTAGCAAACTGATAGTATCTATTATTTTGGAAAACTTGTGTATTAATAGGAAATAAATTTATAAATAATGTAAGGATGAAGGAGAAAATGTCAAGTTTTTCCAAAACTGTTCCCTCCTTTTTTCACATTATTCATGAGGAAAATGGACATCATTCTTAATCAATGTTTGGATGAAAATCAAAAAGAAATAGCAATTCTTTCTCTATTATAGGTTCTCATGAAGGAAAAAAAAATCATTTTAATTTTACTGTCTCTATATGGCTATGTCCCAATGAAAAAAGGAGGATATAATTCTTGCCACCAATTATTTGCTTAATATTTCCTAATATCGATTCTTCCCGATACTAACAAAATAGTGCTCCTAGGAAGTGAAATCACTGTTACTGGTTTCAAGCCTTTGTCCTAAATAGCAGCAGCTAGAGAAGGGAAATGTCCCACTAAGAGACCGGTTTGAGGGCCAAATGAGGATGGACTGTATGCATAATGCATTGCAGTTATCTTTATAAATTAATGCTTTGCTGCAGGATAAATGTATTTGCAATCTAATGCCCAGTGGGCATTTTATTCCATTTCTATTTTCTTTCACTAGCCTAGTTGGAGCCAAAAAGACAGCATGTACATATATAGTTTTGGCTAAGATTACCAGGACATAAAACATGTTAATTAACTTCTGAAAAGTAAGTTTTGATTAGTTTTATAATATCTGTCTGGCACCTCAGTGATAAAGAGAAGTTTTTGAATGACCCTGCAGACCAAATTTCCACTTAAATGATCATCAGTTCCTAGTTTATGTATTATATGGGCTTCTCTGTACAACTGAACACTCAGTATGACATAGGCCTATCTGTTAGAGAAAACTAAAATGCATATTCCTAGGCCAGTTGAATCAGGTATTCTTGGGGAAAGAAGGGGAAGACAGAAATACATCTTTTACCAGGTTCCCTAGGTCATGCCAATCCACTAAAACTTGCGCATAGATGGGTTAAAGGAACTTCAGCATGATTTATTACTTTCAGTTGTCCCATATATAAAATCATCTTCATTGGCCACTAATATTTTTACTTCACCCTGTTGAGGGCAAGACACTCTCCTGAGGGGTGTGGGGGTTCTAAAGGTGAAATGGTGGCATGTTTGCCCTCTGGGTGCTCACAGTCCAGTTGGAGAAGTAAATCAAAGCTAAATGGAACACACCCTACATGTACATTATACAGATAGCAATAATAGTGAGAGGTCACTTGCTGAGCTCAGTGTCTAAGCAGGCCTATTGACATATTTTATCGCTTTCCCATAATCTTAGATAGACAATTTCATTTTTCTTTTGCTACAAATAAAAATATTCTAACCTTAGGAAATTCCAGCGCTAGTCCCAAGGCCACATGTCTCGTAAATGAGAGAGGTGGCATGGCATCGACGCCCTGTGGCCCCAAGGCACATCCCCTTCCAGCCCACTGTGCTGGTCTATTTAGCAGGAGAACCACAGGAACTAAGCTGGGATTTAGTGCCATTTTCACTGATGACTGAACTTCAATTAACAATGTCACAAACAAAGCTGTGGGGCCACAATGAGTAAAGTGCCTTATACACTAGGGGATGTGATTTACTCCTACTGTAACCCACGCATGACATAACAAGGATATTATAATGGGGTTTTCTATGTTTTGTCTCCAATATTCAAGAATGAATTATCTTGCAAAAAGGTTAGTTTGTTGTGGTCAAACATACGATGATCCAAACTTAGTCTTTTCCAAGCCACGAACATTTTTCCCTGATTCTGTAACACAGATTTAATTTAGAGTAGACAGAGGTCAATTATAGTTTGAATTGTTGAGAAAGCATGCTTTATTTTAAGTGTTGCATTAAAACTCAAAAATCTTATTCGAAATTTTATAGACATGGCTTCTCAAAGGAAAATCAAATAATATAAAGCAAAATATAAAAGCAAAACTAAAACACTGACAGATCCACAAAGTTACAGCATAGAAATAGTAAATTAGATGGGTCAAAGGAATTGGATATCACAAAATTAAAATCTTTTAACTCTGTTAATATTAAGACAACCTAAATTATTTTTTATGAATTATCTTGAAGCATTAAGTAAAATCATTTAAAAATGTGGTTTTAATGGTTATTTTTAATTGCATTTTTAAATTTTTGACTTAATTACAGATTCATATGGAGTTGTAAGAAATAATACAATGAGATATCCACATAAAAGAGTAAAACTTCAATACAGTATCACAATCAGAATAGCAGCACCAACAGTGAAGATAGAGCATTTCTACCACCACAGCAATTCCTCATGCTGTACTTACTTGGAACTTAAAGCTCCAAGGCTGGGGTATATAAGGCAAAAAATAAAACCAGGAATTCACCACCATGTTGTTTCTGGGATTACAAGAACCCTAGATCATCTGCCTTCTTCTTTCTACATTTGAGACTCTTGTACTTGATTTTTAGATAATTTCCAGGGTTTTCAGTGTTACTATAGGGAAAAATACATCTACTCCATCTTTAGGAAGTGGAAGTCTTACTAGTTATTTTGAGATATTTGTTTGAAAATAAAAAACACCAATTTTATAATATTATACCAAGATAAGGGACAAATGTTTCCTCATAGGTGCATCTGTCCCTTCATGACCCCCCACAAGAGAGAAATACCCCAAGTATGCTTCCTGACTTTGCACATACAAACACACACCTGCATGAGAGCCCATTCTGATCCTGAAAACACTCAACAGCTTGCATATGTAACAATGTAAAGCCTTGATTTATAAGGAAAAATAAGCATCAAAAGTAAAAAATAAGGATGAATTGGCAAAATCACTTACAAAATATAAAGGAATTAATACTCTCAACTTATGAAAAGTTCTTAACAACTAATAAGAAAAATAGGTCCAGAATATGAAATGGCAGCTAATAAAATAAGACAACTGGCCAAGACACACATTCTCAAAACAGTCTCAACTAATTGATAATCTGAAAAATTCAAAACAGAGCTATTTTTTGGCCTTTTTATTCACTTATTTCAATATTCAGTCAGTGTCTATTGAACAATGACTGTGTCCAGTGTGCCAGCAGTGAGAATATATCTGAATAAGATAGACATGTTCCCTTCCTCAAACACTAGTAAGCAAAGCAAATCTTGAACAAGTAATGGTGCCAGCTGTGATGTGCTGTGTGCCGGAGAGAGGAGAGCAGAGAGAGCTATGGGGACACTAACATGGGATGCAATCCATTTTAAGGGTTCAGGCAGGACTCCTAGAGAGAGAGGGATTTAAGCTGGCAGGGAAAGGAAGAACAAAGAGGAGCCAGAAACCAAGGGTGTGAGCAGAGCTACAGACAAAGGGAGAGCACATGCAAAGGCACAGAGGTGAGAAAAAATGTGGGACATCAAGCATGGGACCGAATGAGCTCAGTGTGGCAGGAATGAGAAAGTTCATGGAAGCTGAGGAGAGATGCAGCCAGCAGCGAGGTCAAGGTTGAATCTTGGTCTTTAGTGCATGTCTAGGTCTTCAGCAGACCTTAGGGCAAATGGAAAGTATTAGATCAGGTGGATATTCAGTGTTAGACTACCCAGCTGGCTGCAGGGTGAAGAATGGATTGTAAGCCGCTGAGAAGCCAGCAGGAGTGCTCCTGACCTGGCCCAGGAGAGAGGTGCTGGTGGCCTGGAAAAGGATGATTTCATGGGGATATAAAAAGAACTAAAGGAATTGACAGGAATTTGTGAATGAATAAGCCAGAAGAAGGAAAGTAAAAAGTCAATGTCAAAATCCCAGCAACAGCCTGGAGATTGGGACTATTTGCTGAGACAGGAATTATGCAGGAGAAGTAAATTTGAAGGAGGAAGAATGAATACAGGCATGATCTTTGCTGAATTTGAGAGACCTGCGGGATATCTGAGCAGGAACCATCAGGAAGGCAGTTGGATGTACTTGTCTGGAGCTTGGGAGATAGATCCGGTTCCTGTGGCCTTTGGATGGTAGAGAAAATAGCAAAGAGGAACATCCCAGGCCCATGGATGGAGCCTGAGGAACATGAGCATTGAAGAGGAGGGAAGCCAGCAAAAGAGATGAAGAAGCAGGAGGCAGAGAGGCAGGAGGCAAACAAGGCAACAGGCCTACCACAAGAGGGTACAAAAGCAAAGCTTGAGCAATGAAAAGATAAAATAACTTAGCATTAAAATTCAAACTGTGTGGAACTCTCAATTTTAGATTCAACACATTCACGTTTACAAAGTACTAACTTTATGCTAAAAAACATGCTGGAACTTTGGTAAACTTAATTTTGTTATCATGTAAAGTTAGTATTCTTTGTAACGGGTGAACAAAGTTGAGGAATATTCTCTTTCTTGTCAGTGGAGTAAAAATCTGGATTTTTTTAATAACCTGAAGTAAAAATAAAGTAACTTTCAGAAAAAATTTATACGTCGAGGTCTTTCTTACCTTGCTTCTATTATATTCACTGGCTTGATATACTCAATACTTTGCTTTCTTTTTAATGTCTGCAAATGTTAGCGTATGGTGTCAGCATAGAACAGAGCTAAGGCAGGATGCAATTGCTTCCAGAGCTTGAGGGGCAGGAGGGGAGAGAGGAAGCAAGGTTTCTTGAAAGGGGTCCCCTTTCCAGCTGGGGGCCAGGCCTTCTGAGCCTAGCCCCCACAGACCCAAGGCTGTGTTGAAGAGGTTGATGGGAGTGGGGCTGTTGGTAACAAGGATCAATTTTAGGCTCAAATTCTAGAGCAGTTTTACCTGAATCTCTGGCCAGCCCAGCAAAGTTCCTGGTGATGTTCTTTTTCTTGTCTTTCCCTTTTCTCTTTTTGTGGCTTTGTGACTTTTTCTAACTCATGTGGCAAGCATTTTCGTGATATGCTGCACTTTAGCTCTCTCTGTGGCTAGGTAAGTTTTTGTGTCCCACTCCAGGCATTCCAGAAATAAGCTGGTCTGCCAGACCACATCCAGAAACAGAAACCGATGACACATAGATCTGTCTGTGCCCATTTTGTCCCTCTTGGCTCAGAGTATCATTTTGTTCCCAAGACAGGTTTAAAGTATGGTAGTTGCTAACAAACACCAAATTCATCTTTGTTTGCCCATCACACTTGGTAAGGCTGCCCAATTATAGACTCTCAAGTAAAAAAAAAAAAAAAAAAAAAGAAGCCCAGAATTAATGCTACTTCTTCCGCTTCCCTTCACTCAACATTTTGTTATCTTTGCAGATACTGCCAACCATGTCTTCAGGTGATCCCTCTACTGCCTGTGTCATCTCTGCTCTTTGGTTAGGTCCTGATCACATCTCCCCTGGAAGGCAACAGCATCCCTGCCAGGGCTTAGTTATTTGTCCAGATTTTTGTTCCCTTATGTTCTCTTTGCAATTATTCAAAAGCTATAGATACTTCACGTGTAATCCCCAAGGGGCCTTTCTCTAGCTAGGGGAGGGGCAGGGAGAGGCCCCTCTAACCCCTATTACCCTGGCGAACAGCTTCTTCTCACTCTCTCATCTATACTTCTTGGACCATCATAGAAACCGCCCATGTCATTTCACTGAAAACAGTACTGAAAGTAACCTTCTAGGGCCTCCCTGGTGGCGCAAGGTGTTAAGCACCGCACTATGAAGCAATCCACAGTCTCTGCAGCACAAGTTCGATCCCCAGACGACCAGGGAGCCACCCACATGGCACAGCAGACCTCTCCTGTCTCGCCCGCTGCTACCCTCACCAGTGTATTTCAGTCAATCTGCCTGTTCTGTTCCCCACTCTATCGCTGGTGAATCCTCTCACCCCCTGCATCTCTGGCCTGTAACCTAGCTCATGTATGCATAAATTAATCTTAAAAAAAAAAAAGTAGCCTCTTAAAAAAGTGGGTTTTTTGTTTTCATTTTTATTCCAGTCAAGAAGACAGAAATGGCCTTTATCCTAACATTTGCCCTTCATCTGTCTTTTCGCAAACGGAAGCCAGCCATTTGTATAGCCAAAAAGCCCATGAATCCACCAGCTCACTTGTCTATTTTAACTCCATAGAAAAACTAATTTTTTCACTAGCTCTTTTGCTCCTATCAACTAGTTCCTGCACTACTACCATTTCCTGGCCTCTTCAGAACAAGCTCTTTATTTGATTGCCAGGTAGTAAAATGACAGTGAAGAACATTTATAATACCTCCCAAATGGTCAAATATGTTAATTCCCAATGGTCAAGCAGAAATAAAAATGTGTGGCTCCTGAACCTCCTTTCTATTAAAAACCTGCACTGAAATATTGAAGCAACTGCAAAGTCGACAGTAGCGACTACAAATGGATCAGCCGCTTTTTAAAGGTCAGTAAGTCTCTTTCTCTCCCACATCTCAAAAACTCCCACTGAGAAAGACACTAAAATCCAGTGGATGTTTTGAGACACACGCAGAGGGCCACTTGCTTTGCAGGTGGTGGTGGAGGGCAGGACAATGCCCAGCCTTGTGAAAGATTCTGTGGAAGCTGCATGGCCGCCCATCTTTCTTAGTTTTCTCCCTTTAAGAGGAGGTTCACATCCACAGTGAAATGACTTGTTTTTAAAATTCTTAGAAGAGATAGCATTTTCACAATCTTTCTTTTCTGCACCTAAAGCTATTTGCAGGGGAGGGAGATGGAGTGGGACCTCAGACAGAGAATAGTTTGTGGTCTCTCTGCTAATGATGGATGGTTAACAGGAGCTAGAGTTACTTAATGGAGAAGATATGGGTGGGCAGTGGCAAAAAAGCTTCAAATCCCTCTTCTGACACCTCTGTATGATCCTAGCTGAGCAGACCGGGAAAAGTCCCCTATTTCTCCATTTATCAAACAATAGTCACAATGTTTCTTCTTCATATTTCATAAGGATGTGGGATGAAAAAGTACGTCATATTTGTTTTTTAAGTGTTTTTAAATGAAAAGTGATATAGAAAATAAGGTGAAAGCAATCGCCTTTCTATATGCTTTCTGCCAGCTTTATAAATTCACTATAATCCAGCGTGGTTTCTGGGTTTCTCCTAGGAATCTTTCTGTGGGTCAGTAGAAAAATTACTGTCTTATCTCCTATAAAAATAAAGGATCAAAGGATCATGGGTACAAAAAGACTTTTGCACATCTTTCTGCTTCCCAGCGGGACCCTCCACTTACACTAGCAGGAAGTTACTCTTCTTTTTCTGAAACTCTCTTGTTTTTTATAGTGTTGAATCCCAACTCTCAAGGTGACTGATATATTTTGCTGTATACAGAACACTTGGTTATTCTTTTTCTTTCAAAAGTGCATGCATTATAGAGGCTCTCCCCATTGCCGCTTTCTAAGACCCCACCCCCTCCCACCCCATACAGAAACAGAAAGCAAGGTATTCAGGAGGGGTGGGGTAAATATTGTATTTTCAACAAATAGAATTTTTTTGTTAATTGAATTCTTCGGCCAACTAAAATGAACCCTTTGTGTTTGAAACTATCTTCATTCCTTACAAGCTCTGCACACTGTGCATGTATTTGTTAAAGGACTCATGATTTGCAGGGCCAGGGGCCATCTTCCTAATGTCAGGTCTCACTGGGCGGTATTTTAGATACAAATAAAGAACACACAAAATACTGGGGTCAATGTGCACTGGTCTGAGAACATGCCCTAGAGGTGATAGTTCTATAAACAAAATTTTCTTTGGGTATCTTTATCATTTGTCTTTTTTTCCAAATAAAAGTGAGGAGAATAAATCTAGTTATTTGCAGATTATTATTAGTTGAACTGGGATGCTAATTTTACTTCTATAAAAATAAGGAAATCAAGACAATACAAATTTAGCTAATAGGATGCAAAATCTATCCTGTCTTTTCTAGTTCTAGATTACCAGAACAAATTTTAGTATGTTTAGAGGTAGAACATATTAGTCATAGTAATTATTGTAGTGTTTCCATCTTCAAGTTTCCGGTCCTGGATGTGATAACTATCTCTCCTTCTCTTTGGGTATTCTCTATGGAACCCAGGACCCACACCCTCAGCATGAACTAAAACTGCAAACTTCTGTATTTGGATTCTTTGTCTTTACCAGGGAGCCTCTCTTCAGGATTAACAACTTTGAGTTGGAATCAGCGTGGGGCACAAATCCTGTACCCACTCTTTACCAGTTCTCTGACCTTGAGCAAGTTACTTAACATCTCTGTGCCTATCTGTAAAATTGTACTACTTGCTAAGGCTGGCTGTCATGAGGTTGAAATGAAATAACCTGGCTAAAAAGCTTAACATAGAAAGCTGTAATTAAATGTGTCAATCTTTATCAAATTTATCTATTTTATGTTAAGCTGATCACCTTTCTCAGACCCCACAAGGAACTATTACTCACAGAGCTCTCCAGAGCAAATGTATAATAATAATGCAGATTCCTGGCTCCCACCCACAGAGGCACTTCACTCAATCGGTCTGGAGTGAGGTTTAGAAGCACGTATTTTCACTAAGTGCTCCTCATCATAATACACTCAGAAGTTTGAGAACCACTGCCATGCAGGAAATTCATGCCTTAATGTCATGGACTTAGATCATTTGTTGGCTACCAGGCATCTGAGCCCCCAAATATCTAAATTCTGCAAGTCCCTCCTACTCCAAAAACTGAAACAGGAATGTCCTCCTTCTCCCTCACCTTCTTCACCTCTTAGCCCCTCCACACAAGCACACACCACAGCAAGGCATTCATCCAAACAGACACTTCCATCCAGATTCTGACTTGTGGAGAGAGAAACCCAAGGACAAAGGCATAGATGATTGGTGGCCCCGCCAGGAATGGCATGACCAATAGCCCTGACAGTGTGCAACAGGCCTGTGATAAGGGGCACATCCACCCCTGCTCCTGCCACGTGTGGATAAAAACATCTTTGATAAGGTGGGGAAAAGGAGCGTTTTTAGCATTAAGATATTCTACAATTATGCTAAAAGGTGGACAATCTTAGGAATATTTGATAAGGTTCAGCAAACAGACACAGACTCAGTTAGCATACTAACACACTAAAATTATGCTATGCGCAACTGGTCAGTCAATTTTTGCAGAAGAAAGGTTTACTTATCTTGAAGATGCTTCACCCCGAGGCTAGAACAAGCGTGTCACCAATGTCACCATTATTGACCTTCTACTTGCAGAACCTGAAAACAATTCCCAGCTCCTACTCTAGGTTTAGCTAAGTAAAACCAGATGGCACTGAATGCCTAACTTAATGATAGCAGGAAATAGAAGCAAAACTTGGGGCAGAGAGTGCAGAAAAGACAATGAAGACTGTAGGAAGGAGAGAGAAGGCAACGGGGCCTCCAGAGGTGGACATGGGTGGATGGAAGGCTGCTAAGCCTATCCCCCCAACCCCTTGTTCTGGGAGATGCTGAGCTGGAGAACAGTTCCTATCCCTACCCTGCCTCCCCATCCCACTCCTCTCCCTCAGGAGTGGGAAGGATATCACTGCCTGGAAGCTCTTCTAGCTCCCTGTCCTACTGGGAAAAATGTTTGTGGGGCATGCACATGTGGCTTGTCAAAAGAAACATCAACAGATTTGGAGGCTCAGTTCAATTTCAAGGTATGCATTTGTAAACTCTTTTGGCTGAGGCGTTAAAGATACCAAGGCTGGGCCTCCCCGGTGGCGCAGCGGTTGAGCGCTGGGTTGCGAACCTGCCCGCAGTCTCTGCAGCGCTGGTTCGATCCCTGGCTGCTCCCCAGGCACCAGAGGAAGGTCCCACATGGCGCACAGACCTCTCCTTGCCACCCGCTGCTCCCCTCAGCAGTGTACCTCCGTCTTTCTGCCTGCTCTGCTCTGCTCCACTCCCCGCTCTGGCTCTGGTGAATTCTCTCACCCTCCTGAGCTTCTGACTGTACCCATTGCTTGTATAAATAAATAAATCTTTATTTAAAAAAAATAAAGACACCAAGGCCCAGGCTCTCAAAGTATTATGAGATAGCCAGCTAGAAGGTTTTATGTTCTGTAGATATTCTACACAATCTCTATCAAAAAAATATCATTTAAAAAGATTATTGATTTGTCAGTCATTTGCTTCTCTGCAAAAATTTAGGGGCACATTCTTACACCTCCATATGTGCACATGCTACACTTACCCTACACGCATGCTCCCGAGCCAGTGACTTATCCTCTTGCTCCCGCTATCCCCTTCTCCCATCCCCTTGTTCCCTCTGGTAATCAGTATATTTTTCACAGAGTCTAAAGAATTCTGTGTTGGGCCTCCCCACTGGCGCAGCGGTTGAGCGCTGGGTTGCGAAGCTGCCCGAGGCCTCTGCGACACCGGTTCGATCCCTGGCTGCTCCCCGGCCACCAGAGGAGGGTCCCACATGGCGCGCAGACCTCTCCTGCCGCCCAGTGCTCCCCTCAGCAGTGTACTTCGGTCCTTCTGCCTGCTCTGCTCCCCGCTCTGGCTCTGGTGAATTCTCTCACCCTCCTGCACTTCTGACTGTACCCAGTGCTTGTATAAACAAACAAACAAACAAATAAATAAATAAATAAATAAATAAAACATGCCTCTATTTAAAAAAAATTAAAAAAAAAAAAAAAGAATTCTGTGTTTTGCCAGTATGTGTTCTTTGATGATTTATATTCCACAAATTAGTGAAAACATCTGGTATCTGTCTTTTACTTTCTGACTTATTTCACTTAACATAATCACCTCTGGAGCTATCTTTTTGTCCCCAAAGGCATGCTTTCATCCTTTTAAATAGTTAAGTAGTATTTCATTGAGTACATATTCCAAAATGTCTTTATCCAGTCTGACTTTGAGCATTTAGGTTGGGAAAAAACACGACTTTTATCAGCCATGGCTCTGCCACACAGGCCATCTGCTACCATTCTGAATTTCAGTTTCCTTTCTTGTTTATATGGGGTACAGTGGATACCATGACTTGCTTACCTTGTGCACATCCCCCACTTCTTCCTTTTGGACATAAACCTTATTTTGTTCTGATCATCCCTACCTCTTGTCCATGAAACTAAACGCCTTGGGGGCACCCTGACTCTCTCCCCAGTGGAAGAAATAGGCCTGATTGTTCCAAAAGTAATCCCATTCCACTCACCAATGATTGTTTCAATAAGTGTGTGCAGTGCAACTCTGCCCAATGAAGCATGAAGGGGAGTGTGCAGGAGGGCTTTTGGGGAAAAAGTGTCCTACTTCTGAGAGGAAGTGTCATAAAGGGGTGGGGGAGGTGGCCTTACAGCTTTATCCAAAAATACTTGGCCTTTGCTATAATGGAATTATTGCAGTCATTTTCCTACCATTCTGAGGATGTGCACAACACCAACAATAGCAGTTTAATAAAAGTGACTGGGGTCTTGATGCCAGTGTTGAACCACTGAATCAACAACCTATAATATGCTCACTACTTGGAACTAAAAGAATGCACTTATTGTTAAAGACATTTTGAGCTGAGTTTTCTTTACTTGCAGCCTAATGCATCCAACTGATAGTGTGGGGATATTTGTAAAGGGCCTAGGAAATAGAATAAATCATAAAATGTTAAGCGGTAATAAAGGTAATACATTAAGATGATGATGATGAATGAGTGCTTAATTCTCATCTTCCATATCTTTGTAAAATTTTTTTCAAGATCTTTAAATCAATTTCCAAATACACTTAGTATTATCTAACATAACTAAAGATGAGAAAGTGGAAATAGAAAATTGGTCTTATTTTCTGTGACTACCACAGAATTTGTTGGAGGGCATGGTCTGGCTCTCCTGTTACCCTCCTTGATTCCTGTCAACCTAAAGTCCCCAAGCTAGCTTAGCATTCCTCGAGTATTCCCTTTCACCATTTTCCTTGTGTTTCTGTGTATCATTTTCTCTCTGTGCTCCCTTAAACTCCCAATTGTAATCCCATTGACTGGAATGACACTCACCAGCAAAGGCAGGCATAATCAATGTCAAAACTAGCCCAAAATCGGCCTTGGGCTCTTGTAGCTGCACCGTTTTCTAATTCACTTAGAGCTTTATGGACAGCTCTTCTATCTCCCATCACAGAGCGGATAACAGCACTGAGGAGAAGGAGATAGGGCTGCACTCTGCTCCTCTCCTGGTCCTATTTAATTCCAGGTGTGTTTTCAACTGGGGATTTAGAAAAGAACAAAATAAAACCTGGAACATCTTTCCTTTATTTTCAAATGATTAGTAAATAAGAACATACCTCCATTACAGAGCTGGTATATAAAGTTGAACAGCTCTCTTGCCTGCTGTACCAATTACCTGGTCCTTGAAATCAGCGATGATCTCATCTCTAATCTCAGATACAGAGTTTGGTTTTAAGGGGATCACTGCCT
The DNA here is from genome assembly GCF_964194135.1 of Talpa europaea. Lineage (NCBI taxonomy): Eukaryota > Metazoa > Chordata > Mammalia > Eulipotyphla > Talpidae > Talpa > Talpa europaea. The sequence goes on from NC_140073.1 coordinate 112,631,806, forward strand.
AGCAGGAGGAATAATTAGAATGAAATTTCTGATTCCTAAGAGATGCATAGTTCTTGGAGAACCTTGCTTAGACATCTGACTTAAGCTACACAGATCTTTCTATGAGGAATGATTTCTATGAAATATATATATATATGTACATACATGTACATTTTGTATCCCGGTATTATAAGGAAACTCAAATTACCTAGCCCAATCCCTGGAAAGATTCAAGAGCCAGAAAGATCAAGAGATTTAATAACACACAGCTCACATGAGGTTACAGGTAGTAGTAGTAAAAGCAATCATAACGGCACTTACTACTGATTTAGCTCACACTGCGTGTATTGTATTCATTAATCCAGTCCTCAGAATTACCATATATAGTACATGTTATTTACTCCCTTTTTAGGATGAGAAAAGGGAAGCTTAGCAAATTTAAATATTACTAGTAGACATACCTGCCAATATGGAGAGATGGTTCTCAAACCTGGGACTGTGTAACTAGTGCATACTCACAAGCACCCTGCCAGGTTCATTTGTGTTATTCTGGATTTTGTAGACTCCATCTAATCTTACCATGCCAAGATAATATACACATTCAGAAGAAATAGCATGACACTTTATTTTGAACTTTACAGTTCATATTCTTTAACTCTAACCAATGTTCATTCTATTTCGACCAAAAAAAAAAAAATGAGCCTCATAATATGACTTAAATCTAATGCTTGCATTTATTAAAATAGCTTGTAGACAATGTATAACTCCATCTCTTTACAAAGCATGGTATTCTCTTTCCTTAAAGCTTAGAAAATTGTTAGGAACACAGTAAGTTTCTTTTCATTTTTCCTTTAAGTATTAAAACAAAACACCTTTGACTTTATCCTTTTTGATCTCCCCTATTTATCAGATTGACATTTTGAAATTTGGGTTTGCTATGAAAATAGCTTACCCAATGAAAGAGCATTGTGTTGGGCCAATGTCTTTTTTGAGCGCTGTGACTCCTGGTTTCATTGTTCTGTTTTGCTACAGAATTACCATTGCTATTTTTAAATCACTGCTGTAGATTGTCAGCTTTGAACCACTCCTGCTCTAGGCTGCACAGCTCTAGCCGCCTTTTCAGTCCTACTGATAAGCTATCCCATGTGTAATATTTTTATGGCTTCTCATCTATTTATAATTGCTTCTCCAAAACTAGAAAATTGTGTTTGTGCCCTACTTTTTTTTTTTCCCTGATCTACATTACCCCTCTGACTGAAGTAATAACCTGTCATGCTTAAACAATTAGTGTAATGCAGAGGACACTCGGGCCTCCTACACGCTGCTAATGGAACACCAAGTGTGGCTTTAAGAAGTCAGGTAAAATGTGTTTTACATAGACCAGCGCTGCATTCTAGCAAGCCACTTTACAGACGTGGGACCATGACAGGGAGTGGTTCTCAAGGGGTGGTCTTCCTCCATCTGAAGTCAGACTCAGTGGGGAGGCTTCCATGACTCAAATGCAAACTAGTGCATCACCAATACTGTCACTGTATGTTCAATGTGACGTCATGGAGCTACCACGTCCAGGTCTCCCAAATGCTGATGATTCCAGAGGATGGTTCTGAGCCATCTCCCTGGCTTCAGAGCATGCATGAGTTGTTTTCATCCATACATTAATTCACTCATTGTTTATTCATTGCTTTACTAACTCAATAGGTATAGATGAGCAGAATTTATTCAGCAATACCCCAACTTAAGAGATATGTTATCAAACATTCCTGAATTAAACTCTTAAACTCTTTTTAATAAAAATATAAGCAATAAATAACATTTCTGAGCTTCTAGGAAGAGGCAGCACAACACAGAGGTTAAGATCTTGAACTCTGAACTCTGGAGCCAGTGTGCATTTGGGTGAATTTTTGCTTTACCACTTAACTATGAGATATTGAAATTCTCCTGAGTCTCAGTTTCTTCACCTGTAAATGGGAATAATTATAGTCTCTATCACCATAAGGCTGTTATGAGGATTAAGTGAGTAAATGTAAGATGAGCTTTTAAAACAGAGTTGGTAGGTCCTTACTGTCATTATGTGTCAAGAACCTTGTAATGTGTACCACATACACTATCTCAATTAAAATTTGCAAGCAGGCATCATTTTTATTCTAACTTAGAGGTGAGAAAACCAGTGCTTAGAAAGGTACATAACTTGCCCAAGGTTGTGGAAAGATAATGAAGAGTGAAGCTAAGATTCCAAGCCAGGCCTTCTGCTGACAGTACATGTGCTTAATTCTTCTGCTGTGCTACTCTGACTTCTAACCAAGCCAGACCAGGCTGGGTGAAGTATGGTGTGACTTGGCTCGAACTCTGGACTGCAGTCTATGGAAGAGTATAAAGCATGCATCCCTTAAGATCCTATAACATTCTAATCAGCAGCAAGGCCTCCATGTATAAAATTACCTCAATTAACTTCATTAATTTCTCTACTTCTCCAGGATTCTTGCTGGTGACTGTGGAATTTTCTGCACTCTGAATGAGGAATTTATCAGCCAGAAAAACTGACCTTACTGAATTGGTTGTTAGTCATAAAGCATGAAATCAAACTGAATCACACCAAACTGCCAATCAGTTTGATTTTATGCATTTCCCAGTTTTCCTTGTAGCTTGGGAGCAACACGTGACTAGTCCTTACCAGTAGAAAACAGCAGAAGGTATGTATTAACTACTGACTGAAGTGTGCCTTCTTCACACTCCCTCCTTACCTGCTGGCTAGATAGATGCAGAAGGTGCTGAAGTTCTAGGAGACAAGAACCACAAGAAGAAGCAGCCTCATCTCTGAATCACAACATGGAAAGTTGTTTACCAGGAACGCCAGCACTGGAGTATTACACAGGTGAGAAATAAACTTGTATTGTGCCAAAACACTGATAATGTGGGGTTTATTTGTTTCAGCATCTGGTGCTCTCCTAAGTGAAATACAAGAGTGCCCTGAAGAAGCCAGAAAGCAAATCAAGCACAACTCCAGAGTCCCCATTCCTCACAACTCCACTGGGGTGCCTTCCAGTTCCCTGATGGCAGCAATGTAAAGGGAGATAGAGATGGTATTAAGAGAGTGAGTATAGTTAGCATTTCTGCAGAGAGCCCAGTTATACTTGTCTTTGCATTTATCTTTGGCCACTTGGTGTCCAAAAAATTTGTATTATCTTTGAAATGCTGCTCACAGGTAGTTCATATCTCTTTTTCTTGCTTTAAACTGAATATCAAATCTTCTTTCTGAGAACTTATCAAAGAAGATGTTTCGAAAGAAAAGTAAAATAATTATTCTAGATATACTTCTGTGTGATTAGGTCATTTCTGAATCTCGAGCACTGAGAAGAGTGGCCCTAACGCAGCTGCACGCAGACTCCATAGCACAGGCTGGATGGCAACCAGCACAGGTGGGATTAGGTGCTCACTGAACTCTCACAATCTGGACTCCAAGTTCTCTGTCCCCCACTTTCCCTCACTCCACTCCCACACTTTCCCTCAGTGCCCCCCCCCTTCTCCAGGCCAGTGCATGCCTTTTTTTTATGGGCTAAGTTTCCTAGATGGTTATGATTTTAAAATCTCTGGCCTCACAGTGCTGTAGTTACCTCTTGATGATGTAATTAGTAACAAAATTTAACAGGGTATCATGGGATACCTAGAACCTTTCCAAAAGCACCCACCTCATTTATAAAGGGTTTTGAGCCACTTCCCCAACCAACTACCCATAAAACTAGGGCTCCCATGGTGACGGAACTCACCTACTCCTAGGGAACAGTACACACTGACCTGTGCAATAATATCGGGTTGAAGAATATTATAAATGTTGTCAGTGACCAGTAACTCACAAGCGCTCTCATTACCTTACCAGCAGTGGAGGCAGGTGTGCTGAAGTTAGCACCCTGGGATACATTAGACATGATGTAGGGAATTAGTCATTAGTCCCCATAAGGCATGTTTTCTCCCACTGTGGTAATGTGGAGGGTTTAACATGAGAGCTCGGGTGTGAGAGTTGAGCCACTCTCTGGCAGCTGAGATTCGGTCTAATGAGAGCGGTGCAGGTCAACCCCAAGTTCACACAAGATGGGGATTTTCCTTTCAACCCTGACCCTCATCTGCCCCATCACGATGAAGATTGCCAAAGAGAATAGAGCATTGTCCTAAAGAGACGTTGTTAAGGCCCATTACAGCAGCTTAATGTCCAACACACTCCCTGATTGTGGCTGTTTACTTTTCCAGGCCTTATAGATTTCAAAATGCAGAGTGAGAAGAAATGTTTAGCAACGAATTCAGCAAGTACTAAAGGAGGGCTTTGTGCATCGGATGCACCATTTCAAACATAACAGCAAAATTCTATGATCTGATAACATGTTACCTCGTCAGAGAACAAGAGGCAGGTAAGCTTTGGAAGTCCTTTGGGCCTCTTTGGGAAAGTCTAGAGCTAGTTTAACAAACCATTGGTGTTGAGACTTCAAGTCGAGGAACTACACGGAAATGATCTTTGACTTACCTAGAGGAGAGAAAGTATCTCTGCAACCGCACCTAGTAGAGCATGTTCACCTCATAACTAATGGGTCATAAAGCAATTTACATTGCCATAAAAAAACTAAAATCACAAAAAATTAAACAGGAACATTAATTTGAAATAACACAATGAAAGTCTTATTCTTTTTCACTAAAATTTCTTCCTTCATTAGGAGAGGTATCAGTTTGCAGATATGAGGGTGCATGTTTTTAACGGAACTGAGATTTGCATTGGGAAAGCTTTCTGTTGTTTGACAGAGGAGGGGTGTGGTTGTTTTCTCTCGTGGTTCTTAACCTTCAAATTAGTGCCTTGAAGGACATTCAAATGTTCCATCACATGCCCTGTCCTTACATTTCACCAAATCATCTAAGCCAGATTCTGTGCCAAACACCAAAATTCTGTCCATATCGTGTTCGTCAAGACCAAATAGACAAAAAAATTTCAACATTTTCAAGAAACGTCTGCTCGTCAGGTCACACAGAACTCTTTTATCTTTGCAGGAGAAAGAACATGATTCTCCTTTTGTCTCTTAACTTTCAACACTGGGTAATAAATTTGGTAAAAATGGCATTAGAGAACAAGCTTTTATATCTAGAGCAGCTAAAGAATTGATAACAAATGCTCTTGACGACTGTTGGGAATTCTTTGCCATCCCTTTTATATTTGCCATAACTTGGTAAACCTGTGGTTTGACGTGTGGGCGGGATGACTGTGCTCGTGGAAGGACTTGATTTTCGAGTGTAGTGTGCTATCTGGCTTCGCTCTCTGCTTTCACACTGCCAGTAAATTTTATCACCCTACTTTTAAAGTATAAAAAAGAGACGATTGCATCAGTTGAAAAACCAAACTGTCAAACCAAAATGTCGACCAATTATTTCATCCTTTGTGGCAAAATTGCCTTACGGCCAATTAGTTACAGGGCAAAAATATTTGCTGTGAAAATGCAATGGAAAAGCTTGTGGCAAAAATCCTTAAGGCAAAGAAATTAAAGCCAACCTACCTAGAACCAACACAACAAATGCGAATTGGAATACAAGCTTGCTTGATCGAAATCTCTGTTAGGAGTAGGGAAAGGATCTAACGCTGAATAGGATATTCAGTATTCCCTCGAAACTCAGGCTAAGCTCCAAGTTTCCAATCATCTCCCCGAACCTGACTCGAGTTAAGCCTGCAAATGTGAGAACTGAACTGAGAAACCTGAAAGAAATTCGATGGATCAGGGTAGAAAAAAACGGGGATTCTTGCCACTTTTCATTGCAGGTTGGTTCTATTGAAATCAATATAGTCCGGAGGTGGAAAGTTTGAATCTCAAGATCATCTTTCACTAGCTGTGTTACCTTTTTAAAATTAATTTTAAATATATTAATTGACGGTTATTGTTGGTTTACAACAATGTAGTTGTTTTAGGGGTTATAGGTTCACACCTCTCCCAATGTGTGTCTTCACACCATGCCCACCACCAAAACCCCAATAATCCTCCCCTGGGCTCCGTGTTGTCTCCTCCACTCCAACCCTGCCACGGGTTCCTTTTGGTTTCCTCAATTTGCAGTCAGATGTTATTTTAAGCTGGGCATTTATCTTCTGTAAGTCTCACCAGCAGTAGGGAAATAATTTCCTGAATTACTTCTCATATTCTTGCACCTTAGTCAAAACAAAACAAAACAAATCAAAACCTGAAATGGCAGCACAGCAGCTTGTGGCCATATCAGCTGGCAGACACCCTGTCCTCTGGAGCCAGGAGCATAGCCAGACTGCTTCCTCAGAGTGACAAGGACACCATCAAAGTTCATTGTCATGAAAAATGGTGTCTCCTTTGGAAAGTGACCAGTGCATCATGTCCCATCTCTCGCCCCAACAGGGTATGAATTAGAAATGCCCATGTCTCTCTTACCCTCTACATTAATTCCCTGGCCCATGTCCCAGCAAATGTGGCTCAGTGGCTCCCTTCTGTATGAGGGATTGCAGCAGCCTAACAGCAAGGTCTCTGCTGCTAGGGCCACTCCACACCATTTCCTCAGCACTGTAGGCCAGTCCACCTTCCTAAAACACCACATGAAGGAAAATTCATGATTCTCCATGATTCACTCAAACTCCCTGCCAGCCAGTTGCAAGCCTCCATGACTTGGCTCCTTCACCTTTCAAAGTTCCTTACTCATAACCCGTGCCTTATTCAAGCTCAACATGTTTTCCAAATATACAACACAACTCCCTACCCCTCTGACTTTGCCCAGTCTGTTTCCTTCCTCTTTGAGGTATGCCATCCGGACCAACAGCAAGATCTTGCCAATGCCTTCCATCTGACCATACTATTGCATGGCTTCCTCGCAATGCTGCTCCTGGAGTATGCATTTTGAAACCCCTTCTCCTGTAGCTCTTTGGATTTGCTCAAAACATTTTCCATGTAACTCAGTTACTTATATGTTTGCTGTATTCTCTCTTCTAGATGGCAAATTTTTTATTTCCTCTGATTATCTAGTTCAGCAAGGTGTTTGATGTTTGTTAAATAAATGAATGTTAATGAAAAAAGTGAATGTAGTCTTAACTTCCCTCTTTTGTTCATTCTGCTCTAAGAAATTGCTCTTTTTTTAATTTCAAAACAGAAGCCATCCTTCAATGTCAACCTCAAGGCTCATTTGCTCTGTAAAGTCTTCCCTAAACTACCTTAGATCCCACCAACCCTTATGCTGTACTTACAACCCATATCCCCCAAAGCCAAATAGATTATCTCCTAAATGTTCACTCTGTTTGAAGGCACTGGTCTCCTCTAAAGTAGAAACTCTCTTCTGAGGTCCATGGATAGGATTAGGGAAACCAGGAACTTTCTGAAATTGAAGGCAAAAATTTTGTGTAAATGCCCAATGTATTCTAGTGTCCAAGAATCCCATCAACCCCAAAGGTCAAAAGAACCACTGTTATAGGATTATAACCTGTTCTCCTAGAACAGAGGAGTCTATCTTGTCTGTCTTTTCTATTTCCCTGTGTCCAGCCAAATTGCTGGGAACAGAGCAAAGCTGTCCTTGAATGGACAGTCCAACCGCCCATGTCGAACAAGTACAGTGCCCAGCCTGAAAGGTGGTAAGTAGAGTTTAATAGCGGCATTATAAGTAAGTAGTGAATGATCTCAGCATTATGGTGTGCTAATTCCTAAATCAGACTGGTGCAAGAGTACCTCACAGAATTGCCTTGCTCTGTGTGAAGTTAGTTCTATGATGAGATAGGGTAGGCAGTGCCTTGCTGCAGGAAAGCAACTCTGGGTAGTTCAAAAGCAAACCCATGAAGCAGCTGGTCTTTTCTGGAGACAAGGCCTCACTTGGTTCTGGGAGAGTGGGGCAGAATCCTTTCCATTGTTCTATCTCCTGCCTGCTGCCTGGCCTGGTCTGCTCTGGCCACTTTGTTGCCTCCCTGCACCAGAACCCATATGTGTTGAATTAATATAAAATAGCCTTTATGAAGCATAAATGCTTTAGGGAGATAGTGCTAGCAAAGAAATGTCAGAATTTTCACTTGGGGTTGGGCCGCAAGAGAAAATAAAAATAAGGTCTATAACCAGCTGTAATGCCTTTATAGGGGGAAAAAATCTATGGAGACTTTCTTTTTGAGTTACAAATGATGACTTTAGCTGTTTACCAGAAGAGTTGATTGAAATAACTATAGGAGAAGTAAAATTGGTGATTTTTGTTATAACAAGCTGATTCTTTTTTTTTTTTTTTTTTTTTTTGGTTTCTCCTTGATTTAAGTCATGGTTTGTGTTACAAACCAAAAACATTATAAGCGGTAGTGCAGTCATGGTTTCGATAAAACCCTCTTAAGTAATGATGATCCCACCTTATTTAGACAAGTCAGGGGTCAATATGGCCTTATTTGCTTCTGTTTTTCATTAGTGGCTCTCTCTCTGTAGCATCATACTTCCTACTAGCTCCTTGAATACACAGAGGATTCATGCTTCAGTTCTGCATGTATTAAGAATGCAGTCATAGCAACTACTAGCATTAATGAACTATTTGCTTATGCAGTAATAATTAACTTCCATTACATTACTTTGTGTGATTACTTTCTTAATTGCCTGAATTATGCATCCATTTAATATTTAATAACCATTCTCAGAAATCAGACACTGGTAAAAAACAAATTGCTCACAGTTTCCTTGCAATAATTAAGCTCACAAGAATAAATGAAACCTTTTAAAAACGAATGCCTTGTGATTATATCCTTGCATATAGAACAAGATCCTAAATTAGTTATTTATTAAATCTAAATTTAAGTCCAAATAGTGCATTTTTCACTTTCATCTTGGGAAATCAACCTGCACGGTACCTGATATCAACAACAGAATTAAATGCCTTCTATTTTCTTTGGGAGTCACAAGTGGCATTAATATTTATTACCATGCAAAATTCAAAAGTCTTTAAGATATTGTGTGTTTATTATTTATTTCAACTTGGTGCCTCTTTTACACAAGGTAAGTAAGATGTTTAGTTGGAGATTAAAGTGTTATGAAATGAAATCGATAGTGGTCCATTAAGATGGGCTATTGTGAGCCTCTCCCATTCTCTTCTGTTCCCTAACTCCCCCACCCTCCTGCCCACACACACACTCAGGCCCATACGTTCACCTCCTAGTCTCTTATAAAAAGTGAAAACACACATGTGCAAGGTGTTTTTAACCATGCAGGAGATTCCTGACAATATATCCTCATACACTCACACTCACAGCCAGGCAGTTGCTCTCCTTCCCTTTTCAGGTTGCCAGCTAGAGCTCTCAGAACCCCGTGCCCTTCTGCCAGCACCCAAGCACAGCCACATGCTGATTTGCAAAGTGATAATGCTATTATCCTATTGTACATCAGCTTCAGTTCCCACCGGCTTGCAAAGTCATCACTGTCTTAACAAATAAAACGTGCAACCGCTTTATCGCAGGTTTCGTGGTGAATAGATTCTATTGAATCTGGACAAGACAGGGTTTGTTTTTTTTTTTTTTTTATCTTCCTGGGACTGCATCTGCAAAATTGTTCTGCCATTCCACATTGATTATGGCAGCCATGTCCAGACGTGTTTATCTGAACCATAACCATGTTAGTCTTAAGCTACAGGGACACTGGGATGTTTTTTATCCATTGTTACCATATGCATACATAATATATGCAAAAAAAAATATGTGCCACATGGAAAAGGGGATGGGGAACTTAAAGCATTTTGTACCAAATGAGCTACTCCAGAAAAATAGGTGCAGTCTAAGCGATTATAGACAGAAACGCCAAGCAAATAACTGAGATAAACCGTTTTCCACCAGAGAGGAGAATCTTTTTTGCAAGGCACAGCGATAGCCACAGGGAAGGGCTAGCATTGGGGGTGGGGGTGATTGTGGAGGACAACTGGAGTTTAGGGTGTCACAAGTCAACAATGGCTGCTATTCTGAGTTTCAAAACTAAGCTAAATTGATGCCAATCTTGCTGACTGTTGTTACAATGGGCAAAGTCATTAGGATTTGCTTTTTAAATGATCTCTCGCCTGTAAGGCTGAGAGCTGCTAGCAAGGCAAGGTTAGAGAGAAAATGATAGCAGTATGTTGATGCTTCACAGACCTCATGATGGTTTCCGTCTGTCATTATTTACGTCTGACTAGATGCGTCATGTCAGCTACCTAGAAGGCACTTTAATATGAAGCCCCTGTTTGCCTCCGCTCTTGCGCAGCCAGACTGGGATACTATTATTTTTGCATCACTACACTTAGGTGAAGCTTTCTTCAATCTTTAAGTAATGACACACAAAAGAAATAAAAATGGTGTGTCCAAGTTATTACACATGCCTGTATTCTAACGGGTCTCGCCAGCATTGCTCAAAAAAAGAAAAAAGTGAATTTAAATCAATGAACAGACATTTGTTAAAAGGTCAGCTTAATTTTATTTTTTTTCAGCTTTTTTTGCCAATATTTTAGGTAAAAGCATTTTTCTTTGACTTCGGATTAGTGTCACTGTTTTTGGGTGGAAGCACTTGGGGGGCAGCTACAAAGCTAATATTTAATCAAGTTTGCTTATATTGTTTAATATCACCTTATATCATTTTTATAAATCTATCAGTGTCACTGTAAATTAATTCACGTGAAAAGCTTCTGTTTTATATCTACATATTGGCATCATAAAGGACAAATTTTCAAACAATGTGCATTTATCTGTAAAACTTCAAACAGAGATGCCTAACCACAGAGCTTACAGAGATTTTTTATATCTAATATAGCTATTTCATGTTGGGGAAAATACTGTTAGGGAAAAAATAAAATATTTATGTTGTCTCTCACCAATATTGTCTTAACAAATGAAGATACCACTACTTTATACCTGTCCCTGCTAAAGAAGAGAAATATTAGCTGCAAATATTCCAAGATGTTAGAATTCACTGATCCCATTTTATACTAAAAACTACAACATAGCTTTAGCAGGAAGCATATTTTAATAAGGCGAACATATTCTAGGTGATTTTTCCCATATGCCTTTAAAAGCGTAATAAATATAACTGTATTTAAGTGTGACTGAAAAATCTACAAACACATTTCAAAATATGAAAGCACGTATTTGTATGTAAAACATTGGTAAAAACACATGAGCATTTACAATTTTTCTTTACGTGCATAATTTAGTACAAAGCCTTGAAAAAAGTACAATTAAAAAATAAAATAACTCACATCGACTGTGTCTTAGCATCAAATGTTTATAAACTTTCCACCAAGATTCTACATTTAAAAGGAAATAATATTGTCCTATCCAAAACAAGAGCTCCTACTCAAAAATAATTAATTTAGATACAACACTGCCTTCCAAGTTCTAAGTATTTAACAGAATCTCAGAAACACACTGAACAGATTCCATCAAAGGCTTGGGTTATTCTGAAGTAGCTGGAGATGTCCAGTACTTGATCTTCTTATTTCAGTAGAAATGCTTGTCTTTTTTTTAAGTCTATACAAATAGAGTAAGCAAAGAAGTATGATGATAGAAATCTCTTCACTGTTTTAAAGATCAGGCACCAGATTCGAATTTGATATTTTCAGGTTGATACATTTGTGTTTGTGGCATATTTTTATACACTTCAAGTGTGATGCCCTGTCAAGGTTAAATGAAATGTCATATCTATATGTACACATTCATATATACACATATATATTTTCAGAACGCCTTAGAATTTGCATTTTTAACCAAGGTGACTGTCATAAACTACTAAGACAGTAATTTGGCTGGAATGGAATCAATCACATTCCTTGAGCTCTTAAATTTTAAAAATAATTACATTACAGTGCATGTTAAAATACTTTTTTAAAAAATGGTGTGCCCAAGGCATTTCTTACCTCCTGCCCCAAATACATGTCGGTTGTGGCGAAAAATGAACAGTAGGTGGCAGTCAAACCACTAAACTGTTTTCAAGGCTTCATTAACGAAAATCTGTTGTTAAGAGTAATAGGAAAGCAGTATATTTTTCCATTTTAAAGAATTCATTTTATAATTAATCTTGAAATACATTTCTAAGGTCCCAAGCTGATGAAATAGTGAGTTGATTGCATCCTTAAGCGAATGAGCTTGGATAAAAGTGATTTAGTACACAAGCCCTTCCTGCTCTGTCTCCGTGACTTTTTCTCCCACTACTCTGTTATTACTGTTTTAATGTGGGTCTTTGCGCAGTTTGGTGGTTGCAGACATGATCAGCACATTCTTGGGCCAGAGTCCAGGACTGTAAGTCTCGCTTATATATCTTTGTGCAGATATTAAGTAATTTGCAGGAGCGTTTCCTTCCCTGACCTTATAGAGTATATGTGTCTCATCCCCTTCCGTTCCTCAGAAAATAAACATGTTTATTGGGAGAGGATTCCAGACAAGTAGCTGAAACACAAAGAAACATCCTCTATAGCTGAGAATCGTGGACAATTCAAAGTCCAGAAAGTGTGAGTAAAAAGTAGCTTTGCATACAAGACCATGCCATTTCCATAAGAAGAGTCTTATCTGAATTCACGGAGGTGTCCTCACAGCTGAGAACTGGCTGCCAGGCACATAGGAAATGTTCTATGGATATTTGCTGACTAAATCAATGAAAGGCTCAAATCCAAGCCCTCCTCATTTCACAGATGTATACACCCTTGAAGTTTGGGTTCTGTCTCAGTTCTTCACAATGATAAAGCTATATTCTCACCCATCTTTACCCTTCCCCCACACATTGCTTTTAACGACTGTCGTTGGGAACTGACACAGCACCGCCAAGAAAACACAGCAGGACAAGACTCCACCCTAGTCGGTTTGGAATGTAGATGATGCCTTTACTGTGAGTTAGGGGCCAATTCTAAAAATCTAAACTCATGAGACAGAAAGAGAAAATTATGTAACAATCTAAAAGCTGAAGCAAATTGATTGATTTACTTACCTACCTACTTGTGCCTCAGTTTACACACCTGAAATGTGAGAATTGTAATAATACCCACCTTATAAGCTGTTGTAAGGACTAATTGAGTATGTAAAAATCTTAGACTCTTGTCAGGCACATAGTGACTCCTTAATAAATATCAATTATTTACATTTACATTTCATTATTATATTTGTTACTAATATGATTGCTGTTTACCACTGTGCTGACACGAGCCAGTTTATGAAGCAAATTTTTTTACCTTTACATGTTACTTTCAATGAAAGATCATCAACACAATGAGAGAACTTTGTGCTGCAAAGAAAGGTTTGTACTATAGAACCAGCAGCCCTGCGTGATGGACATGGACGTATGCATGGAAAAGGATATGTTTTAAGTTAGCCAAATACTTGATACTCTTTTCTTTCTCTCTCTCTTTCCTTTTTTTTTTTTTTTTTTTTTGGACCCAGCTTTAGGGACAGCCAGGAAATAATTAACACTCTTAACTATCCCCTCCCTGCACTTCCTCAAGTCTCAGCCCAAGTGAGCTCTGAAAATATTTTCCAAACATTTAAAGTTCACCTCAAACCAAAGACGCAAAAATTCTCACTGATTTTGATTTTCCCACTCAAAGCTCTATCTTGGTGCATTAAAATGACCAGCTTAAGGACAACTAGTTTTAAGAAGGAAACATTATAGGTGATTTCCGTTTAGCCTTTGTTGAAACTAAATTTACATCCCAAGAGGACCTATGTTTAGTTCAAACGTCAGAAAGGAGGCAACTCAAGCTGTGTTTACAATCTGGCAGTTTTTTTCCCTCCTCTGCAGATAACAGTGGGCAATCCCTACAGCTCAAGTTTTAAGGAAGCAGTAATGAGCACTGGAAATGTTTAGGAAGTAAAACCCTTTTTTCAACCCATGCAGCCATTCCTCTCCTTCCATGACTAACCCTTTACAGTGAAATGTGAACTAGTCAAGTCTAAAAAATACTAAGTAATTTGATAACTTTTTGAGAGATTGGCTCTCTTTTTCCAGAATCTCCTATTTTCTTAGGTGACTTTTTGAGGAAGGAGGTCAAAATATTGCGTTTGAGCAATTTAAATAAGAGACATTGAGTGATTTAAAAATGAGCTGTTCGGTACAAGACCCATTCATTTAAATTACATGAAAATCCAAGGTAGACTGTATGTAATTAGGAGTTGTGTAAGTCCTCAGGCAATTTCAGTGGGGGTTAGGAGATTGCTTTAATAGAATATGACAAGGTTCTTTTTGTTTTTCATAAAATATTGTATTCCCCTTTGAAATGTAACAAATCTTTAATGAAATCACAACCCCTTTGTTTCTAGGGAATACTTTTATGTTCTGAGAGATCAACAGTGTCAAAACAATTACTGCAAATTAATGATGGACGAACTGCAAAAGATTCAGCGTTTGGTTAGTTTAAGCCTATGCAGCCTCATGCGAACCTATTTGAAGGCGCTACTCAAAATCTTACCTGATAAAGGACTCAGGAGAAAGGGGGCAGGAGAGAGAGTTAAGGGCCCGTGGAATACAGGGTTGGTCTGGGGAGAAAATATGGGGCAAGAGAGGAAATCTGATTTTCACTGGATCTGAGTCATCTCCTGGATTATCCCAAAGAAATAATGGAAGTCATTTCTCTATTTGGTTTTTCTTTAGTTTTCCTTGTTTGAGGTTGTTTCGTTATGAAGAAAAATGCATTGTTTTCTATAAAGAACTGAAAGACTTTGGGGGAAAGAAAAAAGTCTATTTGTAGTTTATAAGTATAAAGTTAACACCTGTGATTGGATTAGTAGAAATTAACTTCTGCTAAGCCAGAAGCACACACTTTTATTTGATCCTCAAATAATGAAATTATAGGTTCTGGCCAAGTCCATAAGCAAAATGATGGTGGTGACGGTACGTATTATAGCTAATGTCACACATATTTAATGTATTTCATTAATAGCTAAGAGAATTGAGGGAGGAACAAACCAAAACTTTGTTCTATGAATAACTCACACCAAACCAGTCTCATTTCCTTATGATAATATATGGGTACTCAGTGGGAAGTCAATAAGATTTCTTGCAAATTGGGTATCTTGATTTCAGACAAACATGAAATTAAATAGCTTGTACTATCATGGACTAGATAAATAAGTGTAGGCTGGATAATGATGTAAACCAAGAGTGTTCTGTAATTGTTCCAGTCTTACTTAGGTTTTTATTTTTCAGTAATAAAGTTGAAGTCATAAAAGGCATGGCTAGCAAACCCCCAGAGAACAAAAGAAGGTTGGGAAGGAGGGAAGGAGGGAGGGAGGGAGGGAGGGAGGGAGGGTGTGTGTGTGTGTGTGTGTGTGTGTGTGTGTACTTAAGGCATTCTGTAAATTCAAAACTTGGAAGAATTATTTGTCTGCAACAGTTTGACTTAGTGTGAATTCTAAGTCATGAGTTGGAGTCACATACATTGGTTTATTGCCTCTTGTTCTCTGACCACATTCTCTGTGCCCAAGTCAAATCTGGCATCTTGTGAACTGCTCTTCTTGATTGTTCCAGGGGCTGTCTGATGGAGTGTAGTCAGTACAAAGCCATTTCCACTGTCAAGAAACTACTCAAAACAGAACTTTTCATGACTGTGCCAATAGATATCACCGTGGCACATAAAGCATCACACTTTCAATGTGGCTCACTTTTCTGCAAATAGAAAAACTTAACATTTAGACAAGGACAGTTGAAATGGAAAATATATACATATATCCATACACATATGCATGCGTGTGGTATGTATGAGATATAGAAAATACCCAAAAAAATTGAAACTAAAAAATAATAAATGCCAAATCAATGACTCAATTTTTATACATTCTAACCATTAAAATATGTGAGCTCTTCTTACGGACATCAACACATAGCATCTAACTTTTTTTCACTCATACCAACTTCAAAGTAAAATTCTAGAAATCATGGGAGGTTATATAATAAAACAATACAAGAATCATCTAAACAGTTTTAGAGTACAGTTTTAAACTTCATAAATCCAGGGCTACTAACTTGTAAGTCAGGAATGCTTAGGAGTTAGATATTATGTTATATCCATAACTAGGATAACAGATGTATAAATGTAGAAACTGGAAATGAGGTGGTTTGTTTTCAATTTCCTGAGATTTACATTAGGGAAGCACAACTGAACATGGAGATCATAATTATAATATGGAGGTTAAAGGTATCCATTAGGAAGAAGGCCCTTTAGGTAAGGGTTGGTTTAGGGCAGGAAACAAAACCTATTCCTCGAAAGAGAAAACCAAAGAAAAAGAATATACCAACTAGAGTTGAGATAAAATTATCTAAAATAAGAAAATATTCTGAAAGCATTTGGGCAAATTTTCAGCATGAATTTTCCATCTTGAAACCTCATGCTACAGATTACAATAACACTTTTTAAAGAGATAGTTTGGATATTCTAGAAAAGTGCTTGATTTGTTCTGTTGTTATATGGAAAGTTATGAATTTCTAAATAAAGTGCAAAATATTCTACTTTACACCTGCCCGGAGAAGATCTTTTGGGCAGTGAAGGCAACGACTAGCAGTCCATCAAAAATTAGTAGCTAAAGTCCATTTCTCCACCTCCCTTCAAGTTAGATGTGACCCATCTCTCATCGATGAATTCTCTATTAAATGAACTTAGGTGAGCAATTTTCACTTGCTTAAAAAGGGAATTCCTGACTCTGGGCTCTAACCCCTTCCTCCAGGTTCCAATAGCAGAAATTGGGTCACAATGTGTGGAGAACCACTTGATGCAGGTGACAGGACAGTCATCATCTGGTCCCCTGGTCAAGGGGGCAGAGCTGCCCTCTCCACCTGAACCCTTCACCTTGGAACTGCTGTGAGTGAGGGAAAGAAACATCTTTGTTTTATAAGCTACCTTATTATTGCATCTCTTGTTATAGCAGCTTAACATCTTACCTAATTAATACATAAGCTTTAGGAGCTATTTTCATTGCCTTCTTGTACACAAAAATATTGGGCTTTAGGGATAAACTTGGATTTAAAGTTTTTAATGAAATGCATGAAAAAACCTAGAAACAATATTTTGCTGTAATAACTTCAAGAATTAACTAGATGATTTATCTTAGATTTTGTTTTATTTTTATTATTTCCATTTCATTAATCACACAACTAAGTTTTATAAAAGCAGAGTCAACCATTTGAGTTCAAAGAGTGTGAATGAGAACCTTCATCTCACAGATGCTATTACAGACACAAAATAACACTTCTGCATTGCCTTCAGTTATTTTTATAACAGGTATCTAGGAATAAAAAGGTTGATGTTTACTGCATAGAAAAGACTTAATATAGCAGACCAGAGACTGCTAAGCTTAGAAAGCTCCATTTACAAAAAGCCCCATATCCTTAGCTGACATCTGGGGGTTACAATTTCAGGGGGGTTCCAATCATCCCCTAACTGATGAGCTTGAGTGAGTGCACCTAAGCCGAATGTCCAAACAATGTGGTTCATGCTGACCGACCTGCTTTTCCCATCAGGGATTCTGGACTCTTGGTACATACATGTCAGGCAGATGATGCCTATGTGACCAGCCCCCAGTACGAACCTTGGGGAGTCTGTGCTAGGCTTCCCTGAGAGACATGCTCCACACATGGCTACTGGATTTGGAAGAATTTCATACAACCTGTGTCTCCAAAAGGACAGGATTCTTGGAAGCTGTTCTTGGAAGCTGATTCTTCCTCTGGTTTTGCCAAATGTGCCATTTCCCTGGGCTGATTTTGCGTTGCATCCTTTCGCTGTGATAAACCATGTGCTGAGTCCTGTGAGTGTACAAGAGTGTGCCCAGAGATTTGCCAAACCTGGAGGTGGTATGGGGACCCTGTACCTATTACCAGTTAGGATTTGGAAGGGAAATAGCTAATGGCAAAATAAGCGGACTGGGAATATCCTAACCACTCAGGAAAGCTGGGTGCACAGTACGAAATTCTTATTGATCAGAAAATAAGTATAAGGTGTAGTTTTCCCAAAAGGAAGAAAATATTCAAAGATGGCACAAATGACTGCAAAATCATACCTCTAGATATTTACATGGTACCTCCAGTTTCACAATTCTCATAGCCCCATGGGGCTGGCGGGCCTCTGTCATCCCCATACCCATTTTCAGAGTAAAGGGCTGAGACGCAGACTTGCCCAAGGTCATAAAAAGCAGGGCTATAGAACAGACATGAGACACAAGTCATCTGAAGCTAATACCTTTCTCTTTGTCCAAAATCAATTTTTGTGGATCTGTTTGTCTGAGGGAATCCTCAGGGGTCACCACTGGAGGGCAGGACAGATGAGGTGGGAGGGCCCTTCTCCCCACCCCCCAGCCCACCCCGCTTCCTTCCCCTCAACTTCATCCAAGTAACTTCATATTTACCAGTTTCACGTATAGGAATTCTGCTTAAATTACTGTAGGCAAATATGTTTTCATTTAAATACCACTGAATTATATCTTCTGGTTCCTTGTAGTCAGTAAAATCTAAAATCAGTATTGAAAACCCAGTTTTTTACTTTTACATTTGTTGGCCTCTTCATTTTTTTAAAGGGAACTATTCCATTTATCAGGAAGTTCACAAATTTTGACCAATGACGCTAAGGTAGATTCTTACTAAATCAGTAAGACTCATGGAGGGTCGCATTGTAACTCCTTTATTCTACTCTTACACAGCCTTTACCTGTTAGTTCTTCCGCTATTTCTTTTGTCTTAAATTTCTTTCTGGATTCCTCATTCTTTTCCTCTCTAGCACCCTGGATGCTTCTGTTTCTTTCATACACACTAAACCTAAACCTGAAATAGTCACAAGCTATGCCCTGATGAAGTTCTACCCTGTACCCTAAAGGGCAAAAGAAGATGGGATATGACAAATTTACTCTCAACTTTCCACACACACTGTTTGTCAGTCATTCCATCAAATCCATTGGCTGATGCAGAGAATATAGGCTGAGGAGGCAGGTAGACCTGGAGATTAAATCCTGATTTCACCATTCTCCAATTGTGTGTCCTTGGGTAAGTCAGTTAACCTTTCTATGCCTTTATATATCAGCAAAAGGGCAATAATGACACTCATGTTGGAGAGGTTGCAAGTGTTAAAGAAACAATATCAACCCGACGGGAGTCGCTGTTATATTTATACAGCCCAATCACAAACATAATGTAGTCACATCTCCCTCAGACATGGGGTAGTTTTCCTAAGGGCCTACAGGGAAACCACAAGTGTTTGAATTGTGTGTTTTCTCACGACAGAAAGGGAAAATTTCAATTCTTAAGACGTGATATGTGAAAAATGCTGAGAGCTCCAAGCTGAGGTTGAGAAATATTTCAGGGAAAATTATCCATTTGAAAGGAAGTGAGAAGTCAGAGAATGGCTCACCCTGGCACAGAGGAGCTGGGTGCCCCCAATCACTGTAGGTGCTGTGCTTGCACAGGCAGCTGGAGCCAGCTGGGAATGCAAGGCACTGAGGTCAGGTAATGGGGGCGGGAGGAGGGGGGGGCGAGAAAAGAAGCACCATGAATTTATCATCTTTTCTATTTCAGGTTCCAATAAACAACTACAAAAGCTATAGATGCCAGTTTTAATTTGACACATGAAGAGAAAGCACCCATTTCTGCCCACATCTCACATTTCTTTATACATACTCCTAATGCCAACATTTCTGATTCTGAAATGCATGGGTGGGTAATAGTTTAGCTACTTACATTATAGTAATAAAAAGAGGCTTGAAAGAAACTGAATAAACAAGTATAAAAATGTGAGTTTTATTTGGTCTCTGGTGATGTCTAGGAGAACTGCACCATTTTCCAGGAATGAAATCTTGTTGCTTAACCTTAATTCAGTGACATCCAGTATCATCATGCACTTATCCCCTATTAAGAAATATGCCCTTTGCTTCACTGTCCAATATCCTAGATGCTTGCCATCTTGGAAAAATCTATCCTTAATGCAGCACACAGAGTTACCTGCTTCTCATACCAACTTACGATCCACACAGCAGCCCCAAGGAGCAGCTCTAAACTTTGTTGACCAGAAGTTTGGTTGGTTGCAGAATGTGGCTGTGGTGATGGTCTGGAGATTTTACCTATGAATGCGACTTTCTGGCACCACCTCATAGTGCAGTGCAGTGCCCCGATTGCTTCCATATGCGTCCTTCCCTGCAGCAAGTGTCTGTCCTACCAGCTCTCAATCTTTATTACCTGTAATAATATATCTTGAAGTTTACCTAAAATACAGATTTCTGAATGCTTACCTAAAATATTCTGGTTTGATGAATGAAGAGTGGGCTCAGGAATCTGGATTTTGAACAAGACTAGTGGGTTCTGAGGCTTGGATTGAGGTTCTGTTCCTTGAATTGTAATTTTTAAAGTGCATTACCTCTCCTTTTCTCCCCGATAACATCTTGATACACAGTTCTTAATTCTACTATGAGGAGTTAATGAGTTACAGTCCCACTGGAATAAAATAAAATAAGCAAAAGCCCTTAATACTATAATGCTTGAAGGAGTCTTTCTCTTCTAGCCTTCATGGATATTGCTGGAGGCTTTAGTTGGGGGTTCATATGAAGGACATTGCCAGACAATGAACTCTGCAATGAGACTGTTCACAAGTATAAACATTGGGTGCATTCAGAAATATTCTGGAAGAGTTGAGAGCAGGTTATGTTGAAGGTGATCAGATATATCACATTCTGATGATAAATTTCATCTGAGCCTCACACACTTGGAAAGGATAGAAAAGGCAACAAGTCAGGCTCTTTCTTATCTCCCAGCTTCCTAAACTTGAAGTATCCTTAGGCTGTGAGCAAGTTTGATCTAGTAATTTCAACTCCAGGAGCATTTATTCCCTACTATCCTCACTCTGTGGTCCAAACCTCTTAGCATGACCCTTCACAGCTCAATCATGTTTTACTTCTCTGGTCATAACTGCTCCACCTTCCTGCTCTAGACACAATTTGCTTACAAATTTGAGTCTTTAAGCATGCTATTGGTAATGCTATTAAAGCAGTACTTAGAGGGGAATTTATAGCACTAAATAGTTGTATTAGAAAAGAAGAAATGTCTCAAATCAATGACTTCAACTTCTATGTCAGAAACCAGGAAAAAAAGCAAATGAAACCCAAAGTAAGCATAAGAAAGGAAATAATGAAGATAACAGCAGAGGTCAAGGAAATAAAAAACAAAAAAATAGAAAAAATGAATGAAACCAAAAACTTGTTCTGTAGATCAATAAAATCAATAAATTTCAAACCATACTTTTAAGAAACAGAGAGAAGACACAAAATACTAATATCAGAGAGAGGTAACATTCCTACAGAATCTACAGATATTAAAAAATAATGAGGAAATATCATAAATAATTTTATGACAATGAACTTTACAATTTAGATAAAAGGATAAACCCTTTACATTATAGCTGCAATCACCATCTGCAAAGCCCTTCCAGAGCTTCCATCCTGCAGTGTCTTTCTTTCAGTTGCAATAACCGGACACTGTTTAAACTGAGGTGTTTGTACATACGCAGAAAGTTAATAAAGAGTAGTTATTAACTGTTCTGGCGAGTTAATAACTTCTAAATTGGAGGGACATTATATGATAATCTGAACAAATTAATCATCTAAAAGGCAGCAACACCTTAGTCTATTTCCAATTTGCAAAAACCTGAGAGGTGAAAACACGGCATGTAGCTAACCCAAGCAGTTAGCATGACAGGCCATGCAGTGCCTGGTCTCTGCCAGTCCTGCAGTGCTGCCACTTCTTCACTCAACCACCTCGTCAATGTTTCTTGGGTTCTGATTTCACAGGTGAGGCTCTAAGGCTGCAACGACGATGGCCACAGCCCCACAGGCAGACTGTTCCAGCAGGGTGCTGAGTATTGCGTGGGACAGACAGCCCAGAGAGGACAGGTGACTCTCTGTCCCTGGGGGTCAGTGAAGGCACCTGACAGACCCAACGTGTGTCCAGCAGCCAGCTAGGTGAGGAGAGTCAAATTTCTCAGAGTGGGAACTGGTCGTGCAAAAGTCTGTAGGCTACAGAGAGAACACACAGTGTCCTCAGAGAGGACACAACATCTGGAATGTAGACGGCAATAAATGATAGTGTAGGAAGGCAAGGGTCCAACTACTATATGCCACATTAGTCTGAGAGTTGGGGGAAGATCAAATAACTGAATTCAAAATAATAATTTCTAGCATTTCTCAATGCTTACTCGATGCCAGGGATTACAATAAGCATTTTATAATATTGTCTGTCTCTCTTTTTTTTTCCCTTCAAATTATGTTTATTGAGAGACAGTGGGTTTGCATCTTTGTATCTGTCTCAGGGGTTGTAAGTTCAAACCTCCACAAATGTATACTCTCACACCCTGCCCACTACCAGCACCCCAACAATCCGCTGCCATGTCCCATTGGCCCCTTTGCTGCCTCATTCAACCCCACCACCTCCCACTCTGGCTGCCTCAGTTTTGCAGTCTGATGTTAAGAGTTTATTGTTTTGGTTTTGAGTGACCCTTTGCTCTGTTTCTGTGTATTCCACATGTAAGTAAGGCCTTGTGGTAATTGTTTTATGTTGTCTCATTAATCCTCACCAAATCCTAAATGGTTAAGTAAGTTTTCTTTCCATGTGCTGTATATTAATTACAAAACTAATGTATATTCTTTGTTACTCATTAAACAATCCCCCAAAGCTAGCCCCTAGCGAAAGTGGCTACTTGGTTTGTATTCTTCCTTACACTTTTCAATGTTCTCACAGCAAATATGAATTTATAACATAAGCATAGTCATATAAAGATGGGTTTATACTTTAGAGATTTTTTTGGCCCATTTTACATTCTCGAACAATGAGAATAAAGGAACTGGTGAATGTTAAAACATCTCTCTATACTCACAACCCTTCATTTACTGCTGAGGAACTCCTGCCTCACTGCTGGGGTTGAACAGGTGCTGGGTTGTCAGGCTGCCAGATTCTAGGTGGAGATCTCATCAAATTATGAATGAACGCCTGTCATCATGGTCACATGACATGCCCCTCTGGCTGAGCCACTCTGCAATTGAGTCAGAATTTATTGCTATAACTACAGTTTCAATTTTTAGACATATAAGAAAACATATCCTTAAAACTATTTGCTACGTAATATATTTTTGAAAGTCTTAGTTGCATTATTCCTAACTAGATTTGAAGAATGTGGCAGAAACAGCACTTTAAAAAAGACAAAGACAGAAAGGGAAAAGTCTTAAGTTCAAAGCTAAAGCATAAACCTCATTTTAAAACTGTGCAACTTCTTTTCTTTATTTGACATAACTCTACAGGCTTTTGACTAGTGAAAGAGGAGTAACTTAAAGGCTCTACATTTAAAATATTTAGCAGCATTGCTATGAGCAGGACTTAAAATGCCTACCATGGGGGGAGAATGGACAGCAGGGTGTAGAAGGGACATAATTAACTCTGGTGGAGAGCTGTGGGTGTGGGTGCCTTGGTTGTGGGTGTGGTGTAATATCTTACACCCAAAGAGCTGTTATAAGCCCATGTTACCTCAAAAGAAAGAAGTTAGAAAATAAATAATTTCCTTTGTCCTGTGAAACTCCTAGGCAGCATCAGAAGCATCTGCAAAAACTACCCTTTGCGTGGAGCCTTTGTCATCCTGTTCATCCCCCACCATCCTATCAAAGCCCTTGGCCCTCAGGTATGGGGACTTCCTTCCTTTCCAGTCCCAGACACTGGAGTAAGCACACAAGCTTTTCTTACCCATCAGATGTCTTTCTGCTAAACCTTGCAGGGGAAGTCGTGACCCTGCAAAGGTCACAGGTGGAAGCATTTCTATAATCCATTGTAATATAAAGGGATACAGTTTCCAGAGTCAATCTGGCAGATCTGGTGGAGTCATTCAACTCCACCATCTTCAGAACCATTGGTAGTGCCTGTGCCATCTCTATGCCCAAAGTGGAAGCAGAGGGGCTCTGCTGGACCACTTCTACAATGTGATTTTCATCGTCATTCTGGGTCACAGACAGAGCCTCAAGCAGCTCACAAGGCTTCCTGGAGAGTCAGTGTGCTACTAGGATATCTTTTAATGAATTCCTTCTGTGCTTAAATTGGCCAGGACTGAATTCTGTTGTCTACAACTAAGAAGTCATTGGATAGTCTCTCACAATTAAGTCTTTAAAAGCTGAGTCTTGAATTAACACTGAATTACTGCTATACATTCTCCATGTACTCAGACGCCCAATTCTACTCCTGTGTGCTCTCCTCCTTTCGCATGTCTTTCCATAGCTCACCAAAACCTACTCTCAGGAAATATGCCCATGTGGGCTAGTGTGGCTATGCTTAAGTGACTCATGAGATTATCTATCCAACTGATGGTGGGAGTTGGTAGATGGTCCTTAAACAAAGGGAAAAAATTCTCTGTGAAATTCCAAACCTTAGCAAACAGGTAGAAAAGGTGAGGGAGCCAGGAGGAGCTGGGACACTTGGACTACCACTTCCTCCAATTTAGCATAAGGTTATTCCTAAAATAATACTCATTCATGAATCATCTACATTCCAGTTGGATGGATCCATCCTTATTCTGCTGGAAAAACAAGTAAGTCATCATGGTAGGGCTGTGCTTGCAAACCTTGGCTGACTCTGCATCCCACCAGGACAAAGGCCAACCCCCAACCTTGGGGTGTCAGCAGTCATCATGGCCACTATGTAGCAGTGGCCTGTGCCCTAACCTTCTGTGCCCTGGCACACCCCCTTTCCCACCTATACTCAGTTCAGTCAGGACCTCCTCTTTATCAGTCTCCTTTGCCCAGGTCCCTGACTCTGGCGCCTATTCTCAGTACTGTCTGATTATGCTGTCATTATGTCTTCAAGTCTGGACTCTCTCACCACTGCTATGTTCTAGACATAGCAGGGGCTATGTCTCATTTAAGATGGAAGTTTTGGGAGGACCAGCAAATACCCTATAATAGATAGTTGTTGAATGCAACAGGTACACATGCATAAGAGTTCCTCTAGAGTGACAGGGGCGCAGCCAGTGATCCTGGTCCCACAGACTCATGCTTTGTTTTCAAACTCCCACAAATTGTACTTTTGGATGAAAATCCACTTGCCAGAACCATGTCTTAAGAGACATGCCTCCATTCAGCTGCTGTACAGCCTTCTCTGGAGGACAACACCATTTCTTGGCCCCATGAGCTTAGCCACCATAACACACAGTGCAGGGTGTGAGAGTGCAGGTTCCCAGTCAGTTGTTGGGGTTCACACCCAATTCTGTGGATGAGGAACCAGCTGTGCCATTTTGGATGAGTTACGGGTCTTTTCTGTGCCTCGATGTCCTCACCTGTAAAATGGGTGTGGCAGTGGGACCTATTTCATAGAACTGTTGTGAGGATTCAATTATTAAGTAAAATGTCTGGCACATAATACTTCAATAATTGCTAGCCATTATGACCAAGATTAAATCTGAAATCATTTAATGTCCTTGAACATTATTCAAATTTATATATATGCAAATTCCACTAATGTATGCTCAATGATGCCAACATTAATCATATCAGAATTTGCCCCATAAGCATATTTTGAGCACAGGGTAACATGCCAGTATGCATAGGCCTTCAACAGCCATTGTTTCACAGACTAGCAATGAAAATGTTTTCCAGTGAACTTTGCCCTGGCAGTTAACAAATGATAAGAAAGTTCATTCTGTGGGAGTTTAAAGGCAGCTAAATTGCCCCAAGTTTAGACTATCTGAAAGTGTTATGGCAAAGCTCACCCTGGCAGCCGGGGCACCAAATCTGTGACCCTGGCTAGTTAATATGAAGGGGAGGGAGCAGAAGAGAGGGTAGCCCCACATGAATAGAGAATGTGGAATGAGAAAGAAAGTGGTCCTCTGAGATGCTCAAGATTTCTCTTAGGAAAAACATATGTGCTTGTGAAGCGAGTTTTAAGAAGTTCCTGTCTATTTTTTGCCATTCTGTCTTTCCACTTATATAATTTCTGCTGCATTGTTCAATCATTATTTAAGATTATTACCAGAGCTTACCAACAAAAAGAACTCAAAAACATCTCAGAGGAACTCATTTTTCTATCCTAACAAAAATATATACTGTTTATTTCCAAAGTCCCAAATATAAAGAAAAGTACTTTTTCATTTACCATGGCATTAGCTGGTCACCAGCTCAGGACAAAAGCAAGTTTCCACCAGCTTTCAGTGGTTTGACAGCCCCTACTTGCCAAAAACTCTACATTAATTCACAAAGTGACCTGTTCCAGTTGCCCAAGAGACATAAGAAGCTCTATTTAAAATAAACCCCATTAATTTTTGCATTACTTTTATCTGGATCTAGTTTCAATCAATCAACATACTGTCAAAAATAATAATGCAGTTCTAACTTCACTATTAGAATAAAATGCAGCAGTCTTTTTACTCCAAACTTCATGTTAAATTTAGCATGTAACTATTTTGGCTTCAGGATTATTTAAGGTAGTTCCAAGAGGGACATGCACACAGAAGCTAGTAATAGTCCAGATTCCGTAGTTGTTATAGACTGAATTGCTGCACCCCAAATTCATAAGTGAAGACCTAAGTCCCAGTACCTCAGAAGGTGACTGTATGTGAAGACAGGGCCTCTAAAGAGGTAATTAAGTTAAAATGAGGCTATTGAGATGATTCTAATCCAAGTTGATTGGCATCCTTTTTAGAGAGAAAACTAGGACACAGAGAGACCCTTTGTGTCTCTTTGACAAAGAGACAGGTGTGTGCGTACATAGAGGAACAACCTTCTGAAAAGGCAGCATTAAGGTGGCCGCCATACAAGAGCCAAGGAGAGAGGCCTCAGAGAAAACCTATCCTACCAACAACTTGGCATTGGACTTCCAGCTTCCAGAACTGTAAGAAAATAGATTTCTCTTTAGTATCACACCCACTCTGTGTTATTGTGTTATGGCTGCTCTCCCAGATGAATACTAAGAATGCAGATGTAATAATTCTCTATGAAGTAAACCAAATTCTTAAATTTGGGGCTGCAGTCAATGAGATAATCATAAGGAAAACTGTAGGGTGTCCTTGCCCCTTTCACCCAGACACCTTGGTCCACAGGGGACCACTGCTGTGAGCCCATTCTGCTTTATCTTCCCAGATGGGGACTCTACATTTCTTAATAGTTTTCCTAAAATATTAGATATTAGTCTCAAATATTAGTGCACTAGACTCACTGCAGGGTTTGTGGGACAGATTGCTGGGCCCTACTCCCAGAGCAGATCTGAGATGGGACCCAAGAATTAACATTTCTAAATACAGACTTTGAGAAACACTGTACAATGTACCACATTAGTTACCAGTCATCTCCCAACCCCAGTTGCAACTGCAATCAAAAGCAGTGCCATATATCTGGACCTGGCAGGTTAGGCTTACAAATTAATTTATGCTAATGTAAAGAAATATATTACCCCTCCCAGGGTATTTGATTTTATAGAATCATTTAGAAAGAGTATTAATGATGGTAAGAAATATCTTGCTGTAAGTCAGAAAAGCAGGATGTATTATTTAGGGCAGGCTAATAGCTTTTACAAGTAACCCCCACATCTCAGTGGCTTTACACAGTTACAGTTCCCATCTGACTCACCATCCAGTGTGGGTGTGCAGAGGAATGCATACTCTGCTCCATACAGCAAGTGTTTAGGGACCCACATCCCTTCTGTCAAGTGGCTCTCCCTCCGCTATAGCCTTGGAGCCCTTCACTGGACCCTCTACTTGACAGCAGATAAGGCTAGAGAGGAGGCTGTGTGGGAAATTCTTAAAAGCCAAGCTGTGCTTTTCACTTACATCCCACATCCCCATCCTTTTCACCCACCATCCTATTACAGGGCAGCGAGAGGGGCACCCCACACCCCGCAAACCTGCCTGCTCTAAATAGGTTCTGCCATCCGCCCCATCAACACAAAACCTATGAGACTTTAACTGGAAGGAACTTTAATATAATTAGGAAACAATACAGAAAAGACAAAGAATATAGCTCCTAAATCCAACACCCAAAGTTACCGTCCCCTCTGGGTAAAAGTCCACCCAAGCAGGATTGGCCCAGCAGCAAATCCTTTCAGAATCAGACAAAAGCTTTTTAATTTTTCTGACCCAGACTTGGCAAAAAATTCAAGTTATCTCCAAGAATCCATCAAGGCTACCAGCAATTACCAGTTACTGCTTAAGGCTACTCTTTCCTTAACACCCAGGCATACATTTGTTAATTTAAATACAACTGCTCCACAGTTGGCTTGCAAAACCTCTCAGGCTGAGGTCAGGAAGTAGTTGAAGAAAAAGCAACATATCACTGAAGAATCATTATTGCCTTTAGAAATGCTAATGAGACAGCAGAGATCACAAAAAGAAAAAAAAAAAAAAGGTCCAAAGTCCTAGCAACAGGAACCTCTGAATTTTACAAGAAACTGCCAAGTGACCTGAGATGCCATCTTTGATCTGGCCACATGGTCCAATGTACTACCTAATCTTTTGAGTAAAACTGTTGCATAGAACAATTTCCACAAAAACAAATCTCTTAGTAAGTCACTACAAACAATCTACACACAGACACACAGAATCTTCACAAAGCCCAAGCCAGTTTTTCAACAGCAAATCTACATATGAAACAAACACACTAGAGAAACCAAAAATCACATTTGCGCTTATGGTAGCCAGTGCCATAGGGAAACCCAATTTCCCCATGGTGCTAACCACGGATGGCTCTGTCCTAAATCACGTTGGGCACCAAATCTGTTACAGGGCTGAGAGAGGGGCACCCCAAACCTGCCTGCTCTAAATAGGTTCTGCCATCCGCCCCATCAACACAAAACATACGAGACTTTAATGGGAAGGAACTTTAATACAATTAGGAAAAAATACAGAGAAGGCAAAGAATATAGTTTCTAAATCAAGCACCCAAAGTTACCCATCCCCTCGTGGGTAAAAGTCCACCCAAGCAGAATTGGTCCAGAGCAAGGCCCCAAAGCCTGCCCCAAGTCTAAAGCATCTTCCAGTGGGGACCCACAGAAAAGATTAAGAAACAACCAGACAAGCCTGGACGGAAAAGAGCAAAATCAAAATTAAGACAAAAACTGCCGTTGTCACCTCCCCATGGGTCTCTCACCCACATCTGTGTCACCCAGTCCATGACCAAAAGGCAAGCGCAGTTTCTTCACGTGTCTCTCGGCCCCATGTGCCTCCTCCAGGTCTCCTTCTGTCTCCCCATCCTGCTTCCTTCCTTCCTCAGTCTCCTCTGCAGCTTCTTCTCTCTGCTCAGCTCCACCCTCTCTTGGGTGGGGCAGGAAACCTGGAACCTCCCCCTTTCCTGGAGACCACCCTGTTACAATCCATTGGCCAGAACCCAATCACATAGTCATCTGATGTGAAGGAGGGTGGGAAATATATTCAAGCTGAGAGGAAAGGGGGAAAGTTTGGTGAACAACTAGCCAATCTCTGCCACAGGAAACTTCCACGGGTCCCAAAATCATGATACGTGGCAATTTCAAAGGACCATGCAGACTCAGGTATGTGGCATTCTTGGAGGAAAGCTGGGCCTCCATGCCAATTGCCCTCACACCCTGTGCTGGCTGTGAAACAGGAGTCTGGGTATCCGAGCAGTCTCCACTACACAAAATAACAGTCTTTGTCTAGCTGATCAAAATGGTCAGTGTTCCTGCTCCAAAGCAGTTAATCTGGAAGCAGGCATTGGCTGGGGAAGAAGACAAAGAAGAGGAGAGGAGACTATTTGGCACAGAGGTACATGTCACACTTAAATTGTATCACTTAACTTGACAGCCCTGCAGGGCATGTGCCATTGTTCTGGTTTTATAGCTAAAGAAAGAAAGGCTAGTGCGGTAGGCGAACTGACCTTGAAAGATTAGGAGGGGTCAGGATTTTTATCCAGGACTATCTGAACTTTAATGTCCAGTCCTCTTTGTCTTTTTACCATACTATATCAACTTTGGCAGTATGAGTTGTTTAAATTTTAATTGATTAACATAATTGATTAACATAATCCATTAACTTAAATCAGTTATATTTATCACAGATTAGTATTTGTACCCAGAAACCTGTCAATAGGCCCCTTATCTCCTAGGGCACCAGCTTTGGAAAAGGAATGCTCTACTTTCTCCTGCTGGGTCCTTCACACTTAATGGGAATCATTGCACCGCCTTGTGGGAGTACATGAAATCATGCACATCAGAGCACGTGGGCCCCCTCCCTTCTCAAGTGCTAATTCCTTCATGACACTCTCATGTAACGTTGCAGGAGGTGGCTGCTAAGAATCAGTAAGGACAAGGACAGTGGATGGGAGAGGAGAGGTGTTAACGCCCCCGGGTCTGTTCTGAGCTGAATGCCAAGGACTTCATGCCCATGCAGACACTCCCTAAATGTGGGTGTGCAGGGAAGTGGTGTGATAAAGAGGAAACTAAGTGTAATACATACAGAGTTTGATGGCATGCCAAGTACTTCATTCCCACATGGGCACTTCATAAACATGGGTTGGAAGGGAAGTGATGTGATAAAAATGAAACCAAGGGTAACATTGACAAAGTTTGATTGCACCCTTATCTGGAAGGGCAAAGTGCACTTCAGGTTCTGTCCTGGCTTATCCAGTCCTGCTTAGAAGGCCCTACCAGTCAGGATCATGCTGAGGGCAAGGCCAGGCAGGGAGTAATGGGTTCTTGGTCCTTCTGCTTCCCTGCAGTGGACTCCCATGAGCCATGCTGGAGCAGACAGGCCAGTCAGGGCCATCTGTCCTGTCCATCCCCTCACCCAGCCTTCCCTTTGTCATTGCTCAGGAACTTTCCTCTACACACTTCCCTCCATGCATGCCCTCCTGTCAAGGCCCACACAGTGACCAGGAGCAACTCCTTTCCCTCCAGGCTGCCAGGGTTTCTCTGAATATGCACCTTCTCATGATACTCAATTGTTCTTCACATCAGAGATGAATAAATACATGCCCACATATGCTGCATGATAGAGTGAAGAAAGGAAGATCTGGCTTGGTGTCACCAAGCCCCGACACTTCCCAAAGGTGTGATTCTAAGCCAGTCCCTAAGCCTCAATGTCCTCATCTATAGAATGGGAGTAAGAAGAAAGACCTTCCAAGGAGTGAGCCCTTAGCCCAGAGCCTGGCACACAGCAAATGCTCACTAAATGTAGTCCCCTTGGCCCTTCCTCTCCACCACTTGCAGAATTCTTGAAGGCAGAAAAGTTCCTAATTTCACCTGTATATCCCCAGTGTACCATGCTGAGTGGGTACCCTCCCCTAAAACACCCAAACATTTGTAGAATAAAGGCATGAATGTACTCAGAGCACAGTCACTTTCCGAACATGAATGAACAGATTAATTGCTTTGTGTTTTCTTGAATGTCTCTCTTATCTCTTGTCTTTCTTCTCAAAAGATGATTAAGAGGACATGGTCTCTCAAGTTCTTAGGAGAGAAAAATTAAACCAGTCAGAATTGCTCACTAATTTTCCAAGGCTCATCCATGCTTGGGCTGGCCTCCAGGGAGACATTAAAGCGGCCTCGAGGGAGCCGGCGGCAGCTGCTGCTGCTCCAGCCTGCCACTCCTGTGTCTGTGTTCTGTGAGGCAGAGGCCGGCGATGGGCTGCTGGGGAGAGGGGCCCGGCCTTCAGCTCTGAACGTGACCGTAGGAATGCTGGTGGCAGCGGCCACAAGGAACAGCCGGGTGTGATCATCTAACCCAATATAGCCAGACACTTTGGATTTTTGAGGATAATCCCAATACTGACACTTGGGGGCCCCGCTCTGCCTAAGGAGATTCGTGCTTGATGTTAGCGGACCATGACTTTTGGCTCAATGTGAGGTTCCCACAACCTGCTTCCCACAGAGTGCCGTAGGACCGAACATGGCTTCATTCTGTCTTGAGGTCTTGGTAAGATTCAGACCAGGGAAGGGTTGGCATTCTCCGCGGTGCTCGGGAGGCCCTGCACGGTCCCACAGCACTCGCCCCAAAGCAGCTGCAAGGTTTGAATAGCACTGTTTGGAAACTCTGAGAAAGAGTAAATGAGGAAGGGCATGGAACACACATGGTGGGAAACCAGGGCTAGAAACACCTAGTGTTGCTGTAATAATCATAGGACTATTAAGCAAAATGTACTGAGTCCCCACTAAATACCATGCAAGGTATTATATACAGGCTTTTCCTGTTCTATCTCCCTGGAGCTTACCAACCACCTTGGGAAGCAGATTCACTCATTTCAGAATCAAGGAAATTGAGGCAAAGAGGAACAGTCACTTGTCCAAGGTCTCCAGACTGATAATTGTCAGTTTAAACATTACTTTTTACTGCCCTTTGTATTCTTTTACTCCACACAGCCTTTTTACTGTAGGCAGGGCTTCTCAATTCTCAAAATATATCAGAATTACCTGGAAGCCTTGTTAAAACACAGATTCCTGGGCCCATCACCAAAGATTCTGATTCCATGGCCCAGAGTGGTGCTCACAGATATATTTGCATTTCTTATCAGTTCCCAGGTGAGGCTAGGAACCATGCTTTGAGAAGCAAGATCTTGGGCAAAATGTATACCCGTCCTATCTTAGCCACCACAGTCTGAGGCAGAAAATCAAATCAAGAAAGTTTAGAATTGCCAGGAAAGCCAAAGGCGTTTGTCAACGTTCAGCCTGATGGAGTCAGAACTACCTATGCTGTCACAGAATTCTCCAAATTGCCCCAAATTCCCCTCTCACTCTAGCTTCCAACCTTCAATCTAAAGATACTGGTGACCCCTGGCTTATCTTGGTGACCAAAGCCTGGAGACTAACCTGGGAAAGGACCTACTAATCACGCACACTGAGCCATCTCTCCAGTGACATCCATCCAACTCTGGGGCCTCACCCTGGCCCCCCACCTCTGGGATGGACCCTCAACTTTACCTCCAAATGCTGGACCAGCTTCTCTTCAAGGACTCAGTCCTTTAGCCAGCCTGTTGCTAGAGGATCCAGCTCCTGGTTCCAGCTCCATGGGTTCCAGAATCTTCCCTGATAGGTCCTCAGATTTCTGGGAACAGGGCAGAAGGAAGCCTGTCAATAGCATAATCCAAGCTAGAATGTGGGCTCTGTCTCCTCTCTGCTCTTTCCATGACTTCCCATGATCCTAAGGATGGTGACACCATGGTATGCTTTAGTAGAACCTGAGATACTGCAACAGGACTAGGACTGCCAAAGCAAGGCTGATTTTCCTTCCCCAAGGAAGTTCATCATGGAAACAGTGACATTTTAAGCAATCTTCCTGCAATTATGACCCCTGTTTTAATTAACTAACTAATGGTCAAAATGGCTTTATAAGTGAACTAGAGCTGGCCCCTGAAATTTCAGCTTGACCCTGCCCCACAATCCATACATCTGGGGTAATTTATTAGGCAAACCACCCAATTAGAAGGTTCTTTTGGAACTTACAAAGTGGATCTTTAGGTAACTACATTCACCTAATCCTTAACTCAACTCTTTTCTCCACAGAGGACAATATCTAAGCTCAGAGAAACTAACTTACTCTAGTTTACAGCCAGGTGTACACCTACTCACAACTAGCAGAATCATAAAACCAAGACAGAAGGTGAGGTCTATATATTGAGTCAGAATTTACAAGTCTCCCTTAGGGCCTATGTAGTAACTCCTATGGACACCCCTGAATCTGGTGCGGCTATGTGGAATATTACTATTTCCTATGCATGCTTTGCTGATTTAGTTTAATTTCAATCTGTCTTTTCTAGTTATAATCCTGCAGGCCATTTCTGTTTTACATCTGTATTAGGTTCTTGAAATCTGAACTTGCTTAAATTCCCTAGAGTTAAAGTACTCTAAATATAGAGACCCTAGAGAGATAGTAACCCAAATATCTGGTGGTTACCACCACGACCTTCAAACATCCAGATATCCACAGGACACACACAGATTCTTAAGGCTGCCATTGCCATTCAAGTCTCTTCATACCAGAGGGAGAGAGAGAGGGCGAGAAAGCCACCTAGGCAGGAAATACTTGGTATCCTGCCCTCTTCCCCCTCTCCCATGATGGCTTTATCTTAAAGGATTTAAATTTCAAATGATAAAATATGCATTTAACATTTCCCAGCCTTCTGCCAGGCCACCTCTGACCCTACCTTCTGCTACAACTTAAGTAAACTTGAACAAGTAAATAGAAGAGATATTATTCTTTAACATTTCATTTAGAAGAAAAAGAAATATGTGTTAATGGGAGGAAGGAAAAAAAAGTTCTGGGGTAGCAGCTCCCTATTCACTTAGCATGAATAACTGTGAAGATACAATTACAACATTTTAGCAACAGCGTAAACCAAACCAGGCAGTAAGTGGGCAATTCTCCTTCTGTTCCAATATGCCCCAATTAACACAAACCGAGGAAGGAATAAATTTAAGCAGGAACAGCTTATCAACATACAATTAGCACTCAATAATTTATCCCTGTAATGCCAGAGCAAATAAAAACATTGTGTCATAAATCACTTACTCAAGTAAGCCAGCAACCTCTGCGCTGAAATGATCTTTCAGTTGATTTGCTTTCTATTCACCACCCTTCTGCCACAGCAGGGCCCCTTCCCGGATTTAAGACGGCATGGCAACTGCAGTGGCATTTGCTACTTTCTAGCATTCAAGGTGATATTAACCATAAACACAATTATAGTGAGGGTCAGCTCAGACCCCACAGAGCACACACCTGCCTCCAAATAGGAGGGTCCCCAAACAACTGCAAATAAAAATAAGTGCCTGGTTCATTACCATTTCTAAGGAAGTGAACTCCTCATTCATCCTTTCTAAAGTGTTTTTACACTTCTCAGGTCTACATTGAAGGTAGAAGAGTTTCATAACTTCTATTTTAATTTAAGTCAATTGATAGGGCTCTGCAGAAATTAAAAACAGCCTATCAATATCCTCCCTGTAATAATGTCTAAAGGCAATCATTAAGTTCTCAAATGTCTTTTCATTAATTCCTTCACCACCTAGTCTTAGTTTTTTAAGCTCTTTGTGTTGTGCATCATCCTTTTCTTGACAACTCTCTCTAGACTCCCTTGCAACTGATTGAATCTGAGAACCCTGGTGGAAGACTGGAATGTGGGAGAAGGGAAAATCCCAGATTATACCATCTCTCTGTCCTAGGAATGTCTCTTCCTAGGACATTATTCATGAGCTCCATGTGTGCAAATTTACCTGCTTACTAACATTTATTTGTAGCCTCAAATCAATGCCTGTGGCATTTTCATGGAGATGAATGGAGCAATGAAAAATTTGAGTAACAGGGCATCCCTGGTGGCACAAGGTGTTAAGCATAGTACTATGAAGCTATCCCCAGCCTCTGCAGCACGAGTTCGATCCCCGGTTGGCCAGGGAGCTACCCACATGATGCAGTAGACATTTTCTGTCTTGCCTGCTGCTCCCCTCAGCAATGTATTTCAGTAGATTCGCCTGTTCTGCTCCCCACTCTGTCTCTGGTGAATCCTCTCACTCCCCCCACAATACCTCTGGCCTGTACCTCAGTTCCTGTATCCATAAATAAATAAATCTTTAAAAAAAAAATTGAGTAACGTGATGCTCTATCACCTTCTTTAATACTGTTAACAAGTATTCATTTTGTGGTGAATTTAGTGCCATGTATTTCACACTTCTGTGCTCTCTGTTGGTGATTTAACTGTTTAAATTGGCCCCCAAGCATAATACTGTTGTGGAGAAAATGCATATGTTAGATAAATGTCATTCAGGCATAAGCTATAGTACTGATGGTCAGGGGTGCAATGTTGATGACAACAATAAATTTTAAATAAGATGACTGACTCCAAGCGGAAACACACATAAAACAAGCTTATGTATTAGCTGGTTGAGTAAAATTGTGGCCAGAGGCTCACAGGAACCTAACTCTGTATTTCCCCTAAGAGCAATGGTTCAGTATTTGCTAACTTACTGTTCATAGAACACAGCCACCCCAGATAACAAGAACCTACTGCATTTCCCTGCAATGCCCATGAATCCTCTGGGACTCCAGCTACCTACCAGACAGTCTATTCTTCCTCCCAGCTTCCCCTGGGAAGTCTGTGCCATGATTGTTATAAAGCTTCTGGATTATGATAACAATACTCCTTCCTGTGCCGCTGTCTTAAAGGTGAAGTAGCTTCCACTATTGCTAAATTCTAGGGTACTTCACCCTCTTTTGTGTGACTTCACAGACCTTCCATCCCCTGCATAATAAATTCTCTATTTAAATGTTAGAATGATTCCTGTTTCCTGGCTAAATCCCAACTGATCTACCATCTCTTACTAATCCTGTTTCCCAGCATCTTCATTTCTTGTTGTGGCAAGCGGAATAATGACCCCTTCAAGATAGTCACATTCTAATCCCCACAACTTTTGACTTACCTTACTTGGCAAAAGGGACTTTGCAGATGTGAATAAGTTAAGGATTCTTGAGGTGAGGAGATTATCCTGAATTATATGGGTGGGACCCAAGTAATCACTATGGTCCTTATAAAGGAAAGAAGAAAGAAATGGTCAGGGAAGATGTGAGGGCAAAAGCAGAGATGTGAGAGATGTAGACATCAGCCCGGAAAATGTCCATATGTGGAACTGGCAAGAAACAAATTTTCCCCTAGAGCCGCTAGAAGAAACAAAACCCTGCTGACACTATGAATTTCACTCAGTGAAGCTTATTTAGGACTTCTGACCTCTAGAATTGTAAGCTAATGCATTTGTACTGTTTTAAATCACAGTTGGTGTCATTTGTTACAGCAGCCATCAGAAACACACTTTTTGAGGCTTCTTGCTTTTCATTTGAAGAACACAAAGTTGACTTCAAAACCTATTTAAGTTCTGATATAAAGGCTCCATACCTGGAAACATCTGAGGGATTCATAGTAAACAGTAATCCCTGAGTACTAAAGACATTCAATTTCCTGAGACCGGGGGGTTGAAATCTACTTGAGCCTCTCAAGGGTTTTTTTCCCCTTTCAGTATAGAATTTCTAACATATGCAGGAGTAAAGAGAGCACTGTCATAAATCCCATGGCCCCATCATCCAGCAGCAACAACTCTCAACTCATGGCCAATTCTGTATCCCCACAATTATCCCTTCCCTAGATTATTTTGATGCCAAGTCCAGACATCATTTCTCCAGAAATACTTTACAGTGTATCAATAAACGATGAAGACCTTTAAAACATGTCCACAAAGTTATTATTGAACCAAAAGAAAATTAATAATAGCTTTTTATATATTCAATTACACAGTGTTGAAGTTTCTCCAATTGTCTCATGATTTCATTTGCATCAGGATCTAAATAAGACTATATTGTCGTTATTTCAATATTTCATATGTCTCTTTTAATCTATATGCTCCCTCCACTCCTTTGTTCTTATGATTTATATACACATACAATTTGCACACACATATAACTTATGTGTCAAAAC
This sequence comes from Talpa europaea, assembly GCF_964194135.1. Classification (NCBI taxonomy): domain Eukaryota; kingdom Metazoa; phylum Chordata; class Mammalia; order Eulipotyphla; family Talpidae; genus Talpa; species Talpa europaea. The sequence continues at coordinate 112,669,159 of NC_140073.1, forward strand.
CCACTGTATGGGCTTTATTAACTTATTCTGTGGTGTTAACCATTTTACTCTTTTCTCTATAATTTGGTAGTTGGTTCCAGGGGGTTATTAGATTGGGCATTGCTGGGAAATGAAGCAGGTTCTTGTTTTCCGGGGCGGCTGTGTCCTATGAACATTAAGTTAGCAGGGGAGGCAAGAACGATTATATTTTGACATACTCTGGTGTTATATATTTATAGATGGTGTTATATATTTTGACATACTTTTACTTTCTCTCTGTAACATTGGCATTCAATGATGATTTGCTATTGTGATTGATAGTAAATGTATATGGTTTTCTTTCCCATTCCTGGCACAGATCCCCTAAAACCTTTGGAATTTCTTAAGTGATAAGAGCGACAAAGGTTTGTCTTTTCTCATATCAGTGAGGGAAGGTTTTTGTAACTCATTGAGGATGGGGACTGGTTGCCAGGAGAACCAACACTGTAACTGGAGGGTTGGAAACATCAGTCTTTTTTTTTTTAAAGATTTATTTATTTATACAAGAACTGGGGTACAGGCCAGAGGCCTGGGAGGGTAAGAGGATTCACCAGAGACAGAGCAGGGAGCAGAACAGGCAGACAGACTGAAAGCACTCCTGAAGGGAGTAGCAGGTGAGACAGGAGAGGTCTGCTGCACCATGTGGGTATCTCCCTGGCCGGCCGGGAATCGAACTGGTGCTGTAGAGGCTGCAGACAGCTTCGCAGTGCTGCACTCAACCCACTGCGCCACAGGGGAGGCCCCGGAAACATCAGTCTTAGCCCCTGACCGCCAGAAGCACAGACAGACTGGAGGTTGTGTTCAATCACCAATGGCCAATGATAAAATCAGTCATTCCTATACAATGAGGCTATATTAAAAATCCAAAAGAACAGGATTCAGAGAGCTTCCAGGTTAGTGAACACATGGAGATTTGGGGGAAGCGGTACCTGGTGAGATCATAGACATCCTTGCCTTTCCCCATGGCTTGCCCTATATATTCCTTCATCTGATGATTCTTGAATTATATCATTTTATAATAAATGGCTAATCTAGTAAGTAAAATGTTTCTCTCAGCTCTGTGATTCACTCTAACAAATCAATAGACTCTAAAGACATGACCACTGGAACCTCAGATCTATAGTCTCTCCATCAAAGCACAGGTGGCAAAGCAGACTTGGGTCTCAGTGTCCAACATTGAGACATGTCTTACAGTAGAAGTGAAGGACTTACCTTCTCCCCTGGTGCCTCTCAAGACCAACAGTTCAGGACCAAGATGGAGGGCATAATTTGTGGTAAAAGCAAAGAGAAGAAGACAACTTGCATGCAATAATATAAACCCTTGTTAGCATGAAACGATAGGCACCCACACTTCTCTTTAGGGGCTTCACCCACAGACCCTAAATATGAGGAAAATAAGGGTCCTATGTTTGTAAATAGATATGTAAGCTCAGAGAAACTAACTTACTTTTTAAAATTTTATTTTTTTCAGTTATCTGATTAGAAATAATTTACCAATTAAATAGGACAACAGGCAAAGTAAAAAAAACCCATACATTGATATCTGTTAGCTTCAACTGTTATAGTCATTCTTCTCTAGATGACATATTGTTGCTATATATAGTTTAGATATGAGTAATGAGAATGTGATTGTAAGACAATATTTAGGGAAAAGTTAGGCTTATCACGACCACCACTCTGATGGATTGTCTTGGTGATGGATTTAGTATTCCACTGTCTCTATTTTTCTCTGGATGCTTTTCTATTTAGGGTATTAAATGACTTACAGTTGATGGACAGAGAAGGACACTTACTAATTGTGAAATATTGAGCAAGTTATTTAACCTTTCCAAGATTACTTATCTATGAAATAGGGATAATAATAGCATCTACCTCATGCAGTTATTTATAAGGCTTAAATGAAACCGTACACATAAAGAACTCAGTAGTGTCTGACATACAGTAAATTCTCAATAAAGTAAACTTTTTATTCTTGCTTGAGAATAGCTAAGAAATAAAAGGTCATTTCACCTATCTTAATTTTTTCCAATGACGCTCCATTGTTTTACATCCTTGATAGCAATTTTGACAGTGTAGGATTCCTCCCTTCTCTTAGGTACAGTTCTCCATAGTCTTCACACCACTAAAGCACCCACACCATCATCCATTCCGCTCTCCATCATCCACCATCCTTCACCATCATCCATTCCGCTCTCCCCACTCCTTTCTTACCCTCTTCCCTCTGGATGCCTCAAGTCTATGGTTATCTTTCAAGAGATGGTTTTAATGCTTATCTTTGACCCTTTGTCTAGTTTTTCTATAGTCCACATCTAAGTGACACCATCTGGTATTTATCTTTCTCCTGCTAGCTTATTTTGCTCCACGTAATCCCTTCTAGCTTCATCCATGTTGTCACAACTTGTATGAGTTTATCTTTTTTGATCTCTGAATAGTATTCTGTTGTGAATAGAGACCACATCTTCTTGCTTCACCCATCTATTTTGGGTCACTTAGATTGTTTCCATATCTTAGCTATTGTATATAGTGCTGCAATAGACATAGGTGTGTGGGTTTCCTCTCAAATTAGTGTTTTTGTGTTCTTTGGGTAGATACCCAGGAGTGGAATTAATGGGTTGTATGGCAGAGCCACTTTTAGTCTAAGTAAAAATAATCTCATTTGAACTTTTCCTCCTGAAATCATAGCTGATACTAGATCCAGGAGAAGTAAAGGATGCCAATAAAGGAGTCTCTGAAAGTAAGAAGAACATCTTATCAAAAGAAAGTTTTGTGGTGAATGTAGAAAGCTTCGTGCCCTACAGTCCAAGCACTTCTGCCCCTCTGGGACCAATGGGATGATAACTATATATTTAAACAACTTTAAGTGGAAAAAATAACCTAAAGAACATTTAATGGAAGGACCAATTCTGAGAAAAGGAAAAGCGAGGGAATCTGGACCTTACAAACTTGATATTTCATATGAACAGACCCCCTGCTTGGAGAAGGGGAAGGGGAGCACTACTAGAAAGAGGGGCCATGTGAGCATGTGAAGGTGCCAAATATGGCCCTAAGGGCAGGGGTAGCAGAAAGAGGCAAAATGAACAGGGGTGTTCTCTTACTGAATTAGAGAAACCCTTGTTCTCCTCTTCAGCATCAGAGTGGCTAACATTGCCCTCTGATGTGGTTAAAGCTGAAGTCTGGCACCGTGTAAAGTTTTGTAGATTTCTACATACCCTAGAGATAAGTGCAAATTCACAGTGAATCACATAGCTAAAGGTGATTATCTAATTATAAAATATGACTGTCATGAGAACCTCAGTGCTACTTTATGATTCATGACAGTTATGTTGGGGGGGAAGGAGAGTACTGGCATCTCATGGGCAGAAGCCAGCAAATGCTGCTAAACATCCTCCAGTGCACAGGAAAGCCCCTGTAACAATGAATTATCTGATCCAAAATGTCAATAGTTCTAAGTTGAAAAGCCCAGGTCTAGAGTGAGATTCCATAGCAGGCACTAATCACATTCTTAATGGGCCCATTATTAGACTTTGGCAAAAGGCCTCAAAGAGTTATGCTTGGCAAACTCATTTCATATTTGGTTTTCCTACATGCAACCAGGACAAAGTCCCCCAATTTCCTCTCCTTACATATCTCCAATTCCATCATGGCATTTACCTGTCTTACAGAAGGAAGAACTCCTGTCCACATGCCAGCTCACCTTTGAGCAAACCATGTCTCTGTGACGTGCTCTTTCTCTGATTAACTAAAGGCCCTTAGCAGTTCACCCTTTGACATCCTCAGCTCAACATATCTTATCACATACCCAGCAAGTTGCAAAGTCCTTCCCAAGCCCAGCTGGCTACGCTGTCACTCATGCAGGGTCAACGATCATTTCCTTGTGGCCCATAATCAACTCTCTTTTTGCCCTGCCTGCTGTAGACACAATCTCTAACTCCTGCTTTCATTCTATATAAACCAGACTTTCTAAAAAGCATGAAAAGGCAGCAAAGCATCCTTTCCCCACTTAGCAAAAGGGAACTCGTCCCTAAAGGAGGCAGCTGCATGGGAACCCTTTGGGACCTGTGGTGTTAGCCCTGGAATAGCTGGCACCATGAGCTCATGAGCTTGAATTCCTCTCTGAAAGCCGCACTCAGGCCTCCGCATGGAAAGGAGCCCTCCCAGTCGCTTTACACCCCACCACAAAGTATAAATACACACATTAAGTTGCTGCAATAAAACACAACATAACATCACCCAACCTCCACCATTATATGCTGCTAAATATTTAATTAAGAAATCATATGAAGCAAACTGTTATATATACAATAAAGAGAGAAGAAAGAAAAACAAAATGCAGGTGTAGCACAGAGCCCAGCCTGGTAGTAAGTACAGTTTTCATTTGCTTTTACCCAGGGGCATTGCTCAAAAAGACTGTTTTGCCAAATATTTATCTTTTTCTTCATTTTCTTGAGGCATGTCTTTTCCAGAAAGAAAAGACATTTAACAAGTATTAAAAACATGTGTTTAAACCATTTAGAAAGTTTAATTTTCTGTCAAAATGGTTTCCGGAGGGAAGGTCTTCTCCAAGTTTCTGGAGTTGAATTTTCACCTGATCATATGTCAAGTCTGACCTGAGTGACCCTTCCTGGGCCTCCGTCAATCAGGAGATTTTTCCCTGGACCCCCACCTGAGAAGATCTGCCATGCCCTGGAATCTGCTGCATTAACGAAGCAAAAGGGAGTGGAAGGCCTGTCATGGTTGTGTGACACGAAGGGCTTGGTTTTCTGGGAGCTCGTTTCATATCATTGTGAAGGTCATAAAGTAAACGTCTGGAAGAAGGCCAGGGCGTTTTGAATATCATGGTCCTGAGCAGCCCAGGCTCATAAACAATCAAAGCCTGTACCAAGTGTATACCTAAGGCAGTAGGAACAGACGACACAGAATGCAGTAAAAGATGCTGGCCCCAGTCTAGAGAAGAAGTTAATGAAACATGAATGAAAGTAAACAACTGCCTCACGCTGTAAATGTGCCCCATGCTGGGCCTGTCCTCCTAATGGGAAGCATGACTGAATGAAAGGTAGGTGCCGGCTTCCAGCCGCCCAGTTCCTGCTTCACTTTTATGGGACCTACCAAATTCACAAAGGCAGAGCTGGAGGGGAGTGGCTGAGACTGCTTCTGGAAGATTTTGCTCTTCTAAGTCTCAATTCTGGAACTGATAAGCCAAGCTATCGTTGACTGACTGACACATCTGAGGATGAAGGGTTAAGGATAAATTGTTGTCTAACAATTTCTCCAAAGTGTAATATTTAAAGAAAAGAAAAACAGACTGGCCCTTTTTCTACCGTGTCCTTGGGACTTCTTCATTCCAAATAAACAACAACAAAATGCACGTGGAGCTGACTAGTGCCGCCTTGATTCCTTTCAAGGGATGGATTTCTGAGCGCCCTATTTCTCTTTCCTCCAATGAGAGGTGAAGTTTTCTTGCACCATTCCAAACTTGCAGGGCACCCTGAATGAGCTGGCTCTCTTCTTTCGAGGACGAGAAGACAGATTTCCATTACAATAACATCAAGAGCCTCTCAAATTCTCTCTTAAAGTTTCCTTTCAAAAATGCAAGTGATCTTGGAGGAAGATTTCTTTTTTGAATACGCTATGGCTGAATTTCAAGATTCTTCTTGCTAAACTGCTGTAAAGTATGTGTTCAAGAAAATTCCCCCCAAAGATGGCAAGATTCAAGATTGAATCATGATTTTGCACATGTTTTTACAGGTGTTACTAAACTAGAAGCACGGCAACCTCGTTTTCTACTGTAGAAAGGGGTAAAGATTTGATTGCCTTATTTTAACACAAACAGTATATGTTTACTTTATTCTGCTGTTAACAATAATCTGGGTAGATTCATACTGAACATATGAACATACAGGTTATAAGTGTCACTGAATCTTATGAAAATGGTTTTAGTGACCAGGAAGAAAAAAGAAATACAGGTAAATATAAATGAGGGATTAGTTTAATCAAGAAATATCTGGAGTCTCAGCCTGAAGCTGGCTCAGCAATCTCACCTCTAGCAGTTACACCAGTGCCACATCATTTTGCATTTTTGCACCTGAAGTGTGTGAAAGCAGCTCAGTTCCAAATGACATACGGTTTTATACTCAAAGTCATTTGCGCCCCTGGATCCAAACTAAACCAGCAATGGTTCTCAGCTGCAGGAAAGAATAAACAAAACAGATCCTGAAAGGCATAGGTCTGGCATAGGTATCATTATTTTTCTATCTGGACATGAATTTCATACACAATTCAAAGTGTTTCGGTACTGTCTGTCTACATAAAGTCAAAACATCAGAAAGCAAATCACCAGCTGTAAGAAGGAACTAGATAGTTTGAAGGAGGAAACAAAGAGATCATGAAGACTAGAGAAGTTTAAGAACTATGGAAGTCGGGCCTCCCTGGTGATGCAAGGAGTTAAGATGCAATCTATGAAGCTATTGCAGCCTCTGCAGCACAAGTTCGATTATCGACCAGCTGGGGAGCTACCCACATGGTGCAGCAGACCTCTCCTGTCTCACCTGCTGTTCCCCTCAGCAGTGTACTTCGGTCAGTCTGCCCGTTCTGCTCCCCACTCTGTCTCTGTGAATCCTCTCACCCCCCCCCAACATCTGGCCTGTGCCCCAGCTGTTATATGCATAAATAAATAAATCTTTTAAAAAAAAAGAACTATGGTAGTCAATCATGCAAATAATAAAAAAAAAAGAAACATGTAATTAGTTCAAAAACTCTAAGATGATAAATATGAGCTGAGTAATAAAGACGTATTTCAAGTTCAGCAAAGATCTGTTGTACTTTTGAAGTACTGGGAGCAGAAAAGAAGGACAAAGAACGGCCAAAATCTCGGGACGGTTCCATATAGTAAAACAAAGATGCATGCCAGGGTCTTAAATGGCCAAGGGACTACAGGAGTTTTTATGTAGTTACAAATTGAGAATGCTGCATTTTAAAATCAAAATCTAGGATGGGAGTGAGGAGAAGAAACAAGACCAAAAGCCAGAAAGCATATATTCATGGGGAGATGAACACTGATTTACCAAGTCCTGATAATTGTTGGAATTTTGTGGAAAAATACAAAAATCAGCTCATTTTCTAAGAATAATTGTGTGCTTCTATACTATATATAATGATGTATACATATTTGTGCTCCAATTTTTTTAATGGATACATGAAAGTTAATTGAAGAAAACCAAAGTTGTTCTAGATACACCCCTACTGGTCATAGTTAGTCTCCAAAATATTGCATTGGTGCTAAGATCTAATAGGACAAATGTAATATTCTCAACCAAATGTGCTTATAAAAAAATGAAAGAATGAATAACATCTCATCAATCAATACTGGCCATCCCCATCTCCACCCCTACCAAAATATATTAAATTTCTCTTTCCCTCAATCTACAAAGCAAAGTACCACCTTGAGGAAAATAGAACAGAGTCTTTGAAATTTATGTAATGAACATTCAGTGCATTAAAAGTGGGGGTATTATATTAAAATTTAACCATTCTATAATCCTTTTGAGAAGACCAGCAGACATGGGAACCAGATGCCTTAAAAAAAATTATTTTATCAACAGAAAAATGGTTTTGTCCCATGCCCTTAAACCTATCCTAATGCATAGAAAATGCTCAAATTTTCATGCCTTTATCCATCATGTAGCAAGAAGCTATCACTGAAACTGTGTTTTGGTCCATACCACCAATCCAGAACCACACAAGAGAGAAAGAACTTGAGAACAGCAAAAGAGGGCCATCTGGGAGATTTCTGAGTATACTTTCAAGTCACAGCACTCAGGTCCAGTCACCAGAATAGTTTTGGAGCTAAGAGGGAGAAGCCACCTGGCAGATGTAGGCAAGATCCAGAGGAAGCAAACTGGGAATGGTGGATTCACCAGGAAATGATGCAACCTATTGATGCGTCACTCAAGGAGCTTGCTTCAGCTGCAAAGTGTCAAAATGAGTGGGTCTTGCGGGTTAGTCAGCTGTCCTAAAAACAGGATTGATGCAGAAGAAAACTTTGAGAAGGGGCAGAGACAGAAAGCCCACTGAGAACGGGCATACAGACTTCTCTTGGAAGGTACCTCTGCTGGCGCTGTATCTTCCCCAAAAGGCTTTGAATTTGACAGGTGATTGGGATATTAATCATGGCAGGAGTGTTTTCCAGGTCAGGAAGCCACCTGGGAATAATCAGGGTGTCCATGACAAGGGAGCTGGGGATGAAGGGTGGAGGGCAGACGGGACATGAAGGCTGTGTCAGAATGAGCAAAGCTTCATTCTCAGGCCTTTCAATAAATGGGAGGTGGGTGGGGGGAGTTTTTTTTTTTTTTAAAGATTTATTTATTTATACAAGCACTGGGTACAGTCAGAAGCGCGGGAGGGTGAGAGAATTCACCAGAGCCAGAGCGGGGAGCAGAGCAGGCAGAAGGACCGAAGTACACTGCTGAGGGGAGCAGCGGGCGGCAGGAGAGGTCTGCGCGCCATGTGGGACCCTCCTCCGGTGGCCAGGGAGCAGCCGGGGATCGAACCAGCGCTGCAGAGGCTGCGGGCAGCTTTGCAACCCAGAACTCAACCACTGCACCACCGGGGAGGCCCTAGTGGGGGCAGTTTTGAAACACTGATTCAGGGTAATCTCATGGTCTCTGTCTGGGGATTCCACTAATTGCCACTTACAAACTAAAAAGGAGGCAGTCTCTTCTTGCTCTCCTTGAGGCCGTGAAGTTTGGAAGTCTCCTCTTTCTTTAGTGGCTTGCCCATCTTTTTTCATAGCTGATTCCAAATCCAACCCCTTTACTTGCAGGATACATTTCCCTCCTTTTTTGCTCCTTGGATATTTTTAGGATGTATTTGTTTTTATCTCTCCCTGCTCCTTCAATATCATCTCTGCTAAGAGGTCAATGTGCTCTAAGTCAGTGGCACTGGGGTGGCTGTTCTGACTCTAAAATGGTATCCAAGCTGTTGGCTGGTGCTTTGGAGCCCTGTAGAAACCATGGAAATGAACATTAAATGATGTGAGTTATGCTGGTCTATCTTTTGGTCAAAATTACATAGTTCAAACTTTTCAATGTGTGTAAATCTCAAAAAACATTAAAATTAAGGAGTTGGAGATAGAGAATGAGTGGAGATAGATAGGAAGCAAGAATGGCAGAAAATGATAATTATTGAAGTTGAGTGATTAGTACAGGATAGTCCATTTTACTATTCTGTTTACTTTGTGTAAGTTTGAAATTTTACATGATAAAAAGATGTGTATATGTATTCACATATATTCACCTATACGGGTATTCACACATGCCCACACGCGCACACACACACACACACACAAATACACACACACACACACACACACACAACCACTCCGAAGGAGTGGAGACATTAGTTTTAGAGCCATCTGGTCCTGATTTTATCACACAAGGTTCACTATTCACCCAGCAAGGAAGCAAGGACTTTGATGTTTGTCAGCCAATCCAACACTTTGAATTGACATGAACACTTGGATATGAAGTCATCTTTACCATTTTTCTCAAGAATGGGAGCTTGATGAATGGAACACATCTGAGTAGCACCATTTATGCAACTTTCTCCGTTCCTTGCCTCCATCCAAAGTGTTTGTCTGCATTCCACTGGTCAGCATGAAAATGAAGTCTGCAATATGAGAGCTCAGGAATCAGCTAGGTATGGCAGTAAATACTTTCCCCTAAAATTCACATAAGCATACAATGCTGTTAGGGATTCTGTTCTTCTCATTGTCATCTGGTGGTGTAGAGCCTTTTCACTGGTACATTTTTAAATTAGCTAACAATGTATGGTTTCACACCAGCTCTCTAGTAGGTTTTCTCACCACCTCCCTCTACATGAATTACTTCCCATCCTTTTTTACTTTTTTCACTTTTGCTGCCTCTTCCTTAATAAGTTCTTAAATTCTCTGGAATGATTTCTATACCAAATGAACTTATTCCATTAAAAGGAAAGAAATATTTAAAAATAGTCTGTTTATAAACCCCTTAGTAGACATTTTAGTATAAGATAAAATATTTAATGATTTGGACTAATGAGGGATGACCTAGTCTGAATTATGGAATACTTAAATAGAAATATCCTATAAAATAAAAACTATTATACGCAGTAAAGGAGAGAGGCTTACAAATTAGTGGAATTAGGGATACTTACAGATTTATTCTAATGAATAGGCAATTAAATCCTATAATTAGGATGCTAATAACCTTTTCAGAAAACTTTTGCTTCTAAAATACTGGACAGAATGCCCTCACATAAGGCCCCCATGCACGTGCACCTCCATCACTTACCTGTTTCATAGATCCTTTCTCTTTCTTTAGTAAGATAAACCAAAAGACCTCTGTCTTCACTTTTGTAGTTTTTGAATCCCCGGAGTCCAAATACATGAAGTTCAGCTATCATGTAATAAAGTAATGGCTTTTAGCAACTGTAATCTGACAGTCTCTTTGAGATACTCTGTAGCTCTTCCTACTTTGGGGGGCTTTTTCCCCATAAGAGAGATGTTAATACCCAGAAATAATTCCCCATTACCACACTTGGCTTAATTGCAAAATGTAGAAAAGAAACATTCTGGATCCACCAAGAAAACACTAAGAGATGGATGACCAGCAGCCATAACTAGATGCCTACATCTTGGAGGCAGGAAGGATGGACTCCCATTGGCCCTATGAGTGTGCCTGGTGAGCCTGCTGCTCACGCTAACAAACCCTTGCTCAGGTGCCACATTCTCCTTTCCTCTCTCCCTCAGTACTTCCTGCCAGCTTAACCCTTTCATGCCTACACCCAGCCTCTTATTTGCTACTTCTCTTTCAGCTGGAAATGCTCTGACTTCTGTCTCAAGCTGTCTGTTGGGGGTTTTTGTTAAAGCATTTTCAAGAGCCTTTATCACTGGGATCCAAGGTGGGTCTAAGTCCTTGGATCAAGCTACGAGGTTTGAGATCAAACAGAAGGGCCTTAGTGAGGCTAATGACCAAATAACCCAGCACAAATAAAGCAATATTCAAAGTGAAGTGCAAGGTCATTACTGCGCTAAAGCTTGGGCCAAGTCCCACATTTAGCTAAATTGAAGAATACTGGTTAGGACATACATTTACCACTCTGGTTCAGTCTTGAGCACATAAGTAGGTATTTTATTAGTAAAAATGTGTCAGAAGTTCAGGTTAAAATGAACTTGACATTTAAGATCAAGAGAAGGGAGACATCCTGAAATCCCCAGGGTCCTCATCTAAGCTCCTCTTTATTAGATACAACTGGATTTCCCAGATTGTGGATTTTCAGAGAAAAATTCCTCTTGTGTTTCCCTCTGTTACCCAGCTCAAGCTAATTTACATGTGCCTGAGCAAAATGCAATTAAGAAAATCCGCTTAAAAAAGAAAAAGAGAGGGAAAAATTGTATTTCAAGAGTATCATTAGGGTTAGTTTGACTATTTGTTTCAGGAAACTCGTAGATTCCTAGGTAAGTGTCAAGAGCTATTTTTGAAGACATTCCTAGCATTATATGTTGTGTGTGTGTGTGTGTGTGCGCTTGCGTCCATGCAAGTTTGGGAATTTTCCCAAGGTCCCTGATTACTTGAGAATGGACATTTCCGGGAGTGAGACTTACGTTATGTCCCAACATCCAGACTTGCTATTCAGGGTGCGGGGATTGCACTTGAATCAAGAGACTGAGTGCACTTGTCTTCTAATTCTGGACCCAAAGCAAAGAGATCCAAGAGGAACTGCAAACTGGATACTCGAGGTAGAAGAAAAAGAAGGAAACCTGTTTCTAGTGCCCACCAGATCCAGAGCTAAGCATTCACATGAGTCCAACTTATTCTCCCTCTCCAATCCGCCCTTATACGGAGAGAAAACCGAGACTCAAACATGATAAGCACTCATTCGTAAGCAAAGAGCCTGCAGGTGCTCCTGGGCATCAAGGATTCATGTGGGTTTGTTTGTCTGGGCAGCTGTGGGAACACTAGGTTTTCAATAGTGGATTATCGGAAGGCTGGAAGGCCATTGCAGTGGACCACACAACATTTCTTAGGAGATGTTTCCTACACCACTTTTTTCAATTGCTCAAAGTCATGGAACATAAAATCATCTGATCTGCATATGATTGTGTACGATACAGAGCAGAAAAAGACTAAATATACTAGATGACGAAATCAGGATCAGAGCAAATACTGACAGGCTGAAGTTCTGAACTGAATGAAATGTGAGGTTACCATTAGGAGGTCAAGGTCAAAACCTGAGTACAGATTCAAAAACCAATCATACAACAACATGTGAGGGGGATAAAGCTTAAAACAACATCTACACACTATTTTTTAGTCAACAATTGTGCCAGAACTTGTTTTGTGATTCAAACATGATTCTACGCTATATCAGAAGATGTGTAAGATCTACAATGAGGGTGGTGATACTTCCATTAAAACTTGCATTGACCTGAAAACAACCTAAAAAGCCCATTTTATGCATTCAATTAATATTTATTGAGTGTCTTCTAGGAGCTAGGGGATTTGGTAGAAAACTAAACGGACCATAGTCCCTGTCATTGTGAAGTTTAATAGTCCAGCAAATGTAGGCATAGTGAAGTAAGCTCAGAGAAGAAGGACTTAAAACTATGTCTTAGAGGAATAATGAAAAGATTTTTAGCCATGAGAAAAGTCTTCTCGTGAAGCAGTTTTGAAAGGTTGCTGGGGAAACTGAATCATGTTTTATGATAGATTTTTATAATATCCAATATATGCTCTTGCCCTCTCTGTAAAAGGAATATACATACTTGGCTGTGACTTGTGATGTTCTTCCTCATAGAGATTTACATGTCTCCATGCCCAATGACATCCAGAGCAGTCACATGAGTTAGTTTGGACAATGAAAGATTGGCAGAAGTGATACTATGGAGAAAATGCAGCTAATCAAATCAGAGGTGGCAGTTCACATTTGTTTTAGCTAAGAAACAATCCATCAATTAGTTTGCTTTCAAGCAATAATAGAATGTTCAGTTTATAACCCAAAGGAAGTGTTCCTATTACCTTCGCCAAAACCAGAAGGGTCAGTTTACCAATAAGTCCCCGGAAAGCTTTCAAAGCTGAATTCTAATCATTACTATTTCTCAAAATTAGTTTGCCCACCTACCATTAACACAAATTAGTGTTACCAATTACACTGTAATTGTGGATTTGATTCAACTTGTTCAAATCAATTTTATTGATATATAAGGACACCGACAATGTATCACATGTAGTTTCGGCTAAAAGTTTAGTGATCGGGCTAGAAATGAAAAATTGATGCTTGACTTTATTACTGATGCTGTTTACTCCTCTCTTTCACAGTAATCTGCTTCAACTAAAGTCTCCAGAGTTGGGAAATGCATTATCATTGGTGAAGTCTAAGTGAAATTGTAAAGATGTCAGGTAACTTGGTAGTTTGCTTATACACAAAAAAGGAGGAGGCTAATGTGCTTCCTTTCCTTCATTCTGCTCAATAATTGGGCTTTTCCTAGCCACTAAAGTTCCTTTGGAAACTTATTTATCTATTTCTTGCAATTAGGAATTGCTGCTGCCGGAATGGACTACAGGATGAGCTTCAATTAGGTCTTGATTTCTGGGAATGTGCCTGCCAGCCACTCCCTTTCATTTCTACCTTATTTTTGCAGATGAATTTAAATTAGGAACCACCTTCATGACCACCCGAGCAAGTTGAAGAAGATGCTGCCCAAGCTATCCTGCTGGATTGTGTTTCAACTTCAAATCTGTATACTTGTCACGATGACAAGGGGTGAGGTGCCTCCTCCTTTTTTTTTTTTTTTTAACAATATCACTGGCTAAAACTTGAGTATAATCAGCAACATCTCATGTTTATTTATTTATTTTTTTAAAGATTTATTTACTTTTTTATTTATGCAAGCACTGGGTACAGTCAGAAGCGCAGGAGGGTGAGAGAATTCACCAGAGCCAGAGCAGGGAGCAGAGCAGGCAGACTGATGAAGTACACTGCTGAGGGGAGCAGCGGGTGGCAGGAGAGGTCTTCGCGCCATGCGGGACCCTCCTCCAGTGGCCGGGGAGCAGCCGGGGATTGAACCGGTGCTGCAGAGGCCGCTGGCAACTTCACAACCCAGAGCTCAATTGCTGAGCCACTGGGGAGGCCCTCATGTTTATTTTTAAAAGCATCCTCAAAGGATATAGAAATACAATTCAGTCAGTGAAATGAAAGGAAAGGTTTTTTTTTTAAGAAATGTCAAAGAAAAAAACATTTAGATAATAATTTCAAGACGGAATAGTTGATCTACCACTAGTTTCAAATGAATTGTGCCAAAAATGATTGTAGTCATGTTTGGAAGGGGGAGTGTTTATAGTAAAACAGAGTGGTAATGAAGAACTCTTCATTACATGGTAGGGGCCTCCCTGGTGGCGCAAGGGGTTAAGCACCGCACTATGAAGCAATCCGCAGCCTCTGCAGCACCAGTTTGATCCCCTGGCAGCCAGGGACAAACCCACATGGCGAGGCAGACCTCTCTTGGCTCGCCCACTGCTCCCCTCAGCAGTGTATTTCAGTCAGTCTGCCTGTTCTGTTCCCCACTCCGTCTCTGGTGGATCCTCTCACCCCCGGCATCTCTGGCCTGTACCCCAGCTCTTGCATGCATAAATAAATCTTTAAAAAAAAAAAAAAAAGAGTTACATGGTAAAGATTGATCTTTTCCAAAAGGGGATTTAGAGGAAGGGAGAATTCATTCTAGGGAGAAGAAATATGAATGAGAAGCAAGAGATGTGGGCAGGTCCAGGAATCAACTACTTTGACTCTAGCTTCTGGCTTAGTACCTCCCACACAGCAGGACTCACTAAGAGTTTGCTGACCGAAGGAGTGACTTAGAGAGAGCTCTCTTGAAATGAGACCAAATTAACTAGCTATGACTCCAATCATGAAGATTGTACACCCAGGTTATGGAGCATGGGTTTTATCTCTAGGGGAGGCAGAAGTGAGGGATGGGAAGTTGGGGAGGGCGTGTTTACTGCCCCAGGTTCCATACAGGCACACCCTCTTGAAGTATTGGGGCTTTATCTTTCACTTTCCTGCTTCTAAGTTTATCCATCTACCTTCTAAGACTACCACAGGCTGAAATCATCTCTGCTCCCCCAGGCATTGCTGAATAATTATTATCTGTGCAAATTCTTTAGGCAAAAGATTATGTACAATCTCTGATATATTCTTGTAATGGTTAATAGTATATGACAACTTGACTGGGCCATGAGGTGTCCAGATATTTGGGCAAACATTTTTCTAGATGTTTCTGTGGAGGATGTTTTTAGATGAGATTAACATTTTTGTAGGAGACAGAGTAAAACAGATTGCTCTCTTTAATGTGTGCGAAGCTCAACCAGTTGAGACCTGAATGGAACAAAAGTCTGACCCTCCTCCAACTAAGAGGGGATTCTTTCTTGCCTGTTACCTTCTAACTGGAAAAGCAAGGAGGCTTCTATATCTTTTGGACCTGAATCAAAATACCAGTTCTTTCTGGGCCTGAAGGCTGCCAGTAGGTGGATGGGGACTGTATATCAGGTCTCCTGGGTCTCCAGCAAGTTGACTGACTGCAGATCTTGAGATTGTACGTGTCTTGTTCTTATTTTCCAAAATCAGGGATAACTTGTGTCATCTTAAACCCCATGCTTGACCAGAGGCAGTAGATGAGGGCCTGGTTTTTGAGCTCCATCTCTTTGTCATTCCACAGAGGTGAGTTATTAACAAGTGTTAAAATTGTTATTAATGAAACTGTCTGCAGACAGTGTTCCTTGGAGGGTCTTCATGCCCCTGCTCTCTGCTCTCTCTGCTCTGGGCATCCTGATCACCCTCTGCTTATGAACTTTGTCCCAGCCCCATGAAGCCTCACTCTCAATCAATCCCCATAAATTTTAGCAGTTAACTCCTGCTGTTTTTACCATTCATGTGTTTTGATTTTCTTTCTGAAAAGCCTTCAAAACACAAAAGAGATCATCTAGAGCAGAAGGCACCCAATATTACACCAGAAATTATTACACATTTCCCTAAGGGTTCATGGACATTATAAGCTTGCCTTTTTGACTAATCAGCCCTCAGCATGAAGGAAACTTGGAAACAAATTCCTCTGGAGCAATGTCTCAAAGAGCTAGAAGAAGCATCCCAAAGACTGTGAACCCAGAGGAGAGCACCCAGGATTTGATAGAGCAGAACCTTCTGGGCAATTCTAAGATACTGAGCCTCCAGCCATGAGAATAGGACCAAGGAGAAGGCCAATGGGCCTATTTGTTTACTCAATAATATGTGTCAGAGGCAGGTAAGAACAAAAATAGAGCAAAAGCATTGACAACTCATGTAGTAATAAAAAATTGACATTTGTATTTGTATATCTTTTTTTCTCTGGTAATTCATTTTCATTGTATTTTACAAAATTATGGATCTCTGACCCCCTGGAATTTTTTTTAAAGGTCCCTCTTCATAATTTGATAAGCACAGTTTTAAAAGAACTAGAGATGAAAGTGAATTACTTGCAGCGAATCTGAAGAGAAAGACGATACATATTTCCTGATGATGTTTAGGTTCAAGATTTACCTGAAATAAATAATAATAAACGGTATATGTGTTTGTGTAAAATGTATTGTCATTATTTGTGTACTCATTACCTAGCAATACTGAAAACATGGAATATACTCCAGCCCAATAAATACACTACAGGTGGTGAACTCTTTTCCAAGTCCAAGGCAGATCCAGTAACAGGATAACAGCAATGGATACCATTTGGACTCTGTCATTAAAGCAACATCTGCCCTTTCAAATCAGTAGTTGAGAATATGATTGTTTATTTGGCACTGAATATTTCCTCATCACAGCTCCAAGGAATCTGGGATGATCCCTAATGGCCCCTGGCTGGCTCTGAAATACCATCTTGGCTCACTCTGCAGCGTGAAAGGACATCTCAGATCCACCTTGCTCATCTCCTCTCCTAACACCTGTTTCTAAGCCAACCACTTTATTGGCAGGAGAAAGGTGGGGTGGGCACTGTAGATGACAAATAAAGTTACTGTCATCACTGCAGCTGACTATGAAATGGGAAAAGTTAAGCAGCACATAATAAAGAACATCTCAGTTCTGACATTGGGGCAACCTACATTGAAGGGTTATATCCTGTGATTTTCAAATTTTGCCAATTTCCTATTAAGCTAAGAGCAGTCCTCTTCTTCTCTTAGTACAATTAGACAAAACATCGCCAGGCCATTCGCTTTTCCCATGAGTTTAGGAAGAGCCCTTAGAAAGTCAGACCAGTTCACATATATTTCTGACATTTGGATAACTTTTTTACATCTTAAACCTGTTTAAGAGAAAGTGATTCTCTGATTAGCTCTCACAATAACACAAAAATAAAATTAAGAAATCACATCTCAGAAATGGATTCAGAATTATGAAAAAGACTACATTTTTTTTCCTGGAACTGGGTTAGACTTAGTAATTCTGGAAGATATTATGTTGATTGCATTAGATTTTTGTATTAATCCAAGGTAGCTCCTGACATAGTTGATTTGAGGAAGGGAATGGAGAGGTGAGCTATTTATTGCAAAATGTGTTTCCCCATCAGTCTACCCTAATGTAAAACATTCTAACATTGAAATATTTCCTTTTGCCTAGATGTGTTCTATCTACCATAATAAAATAGCATAGGTTGGGTGGATTCAATACAGAAATTTATTTCTTACCATTCTGGAAACTAGTTCTGATCAAGGTGGAAGCAAGGCCTCATCCTGAGTCCTTTCCTCTTGGCTTGTAGAGATCACTTTTGTGGACAAAGTAGAATGGAGCTCTCACTTCCATGGGGCGACAGTGGGGAGAGAGCCCTTGATGTCTCTTGTCATAAGGGCATTAATCCCATCCTCATAATCTTGTCCAGACCTAATTATTTCCCAAAGACCTCATCTCCAAATACCTTCACTCTAGGAGTTAGGACTCCAGCATATGAATGCACTGAATGTTCTTTGCCTGTGAATTTAGTTTGGGGGTGGGGGGCGGGGAACAGGATGCAAATATTTAGTCCACAAAACCTTTTAATTAAGATAATATATAGTCATGGTATATTTTCAAATATTGCATTCTAATTCTTGGATACCCATTTTAATAAAGTTGGATTTTTTTCTTTGTTTTTCAGTTATTATCACAGCAGGGGAGGCAAGGAGTAGCGAACCCATATATAACTGGAGAAAATAAGTGTCAAATGCCTAGCCAAGGAAGTGAGAAAAGAAGAATAAAAAGAAAAGGAAAATTTACTGATTAAGAATTTCTCTAAGGCTGGCCACCGTACAATGTCACTAATCCACTCATTTACTCTGTAGTAACTAATTGAGCAGGGTAGGTGCAGGCCCTGGGCTGTGTGCCGGGGAAGACTAGCAAGTAACACCATCATAATGGACTTGACCGACAATGAGGAAGACAGACCCGTGGCAACGAAGGCTCACGTGATGCTTGGTGTTGAAGAAGCAAGTCCAGGGCAGAGCAGGCGCACAGTGAGAGGCTGACTCTACACAGGGACTCAAAAAATGCTGACAGGGAAGACTGTACTTAACGTGCTACAAAGGAACCGTGTGTAGTGGAAAAATGGGGAGGAGAGCAAGAGGTAGGATGTGGGCGATGGCCAGTGCATGGGAGCAAAGCAGAGTGGAAAAGTCAGCTCTGTGGGCCCGGGGCAGAAAGGAGACATGCAAGGGGCCTCCTTGGTGGTGCAAGGGGTTAAATCTCAGCACTATGAAGCTGTCTGCAGCCTCTGCAGCACGACTTCCATCCCTGGCCAGGGAGCTACCCACATGGCACAGCAGACCTCTCCTGACTCGCCCTCTGCTCCTCTCGGCAGTGTATTTTTGGCAGTTTGCCTTTTCTGCTCCTCACTCTGTCTCTGGTGAATCCTCTCACATGCCCACCCCCACACCTCTGGCCTGCACCCCAGTTCTAGTATGCATAAATAAATAAATCTTTAAAAAAAGAAAAGAAAGAAAGCAGAAATGCAGAGAGTTCCATCTGAGGCACAACAGGATCAGGGTGGATTTTTGAAAGCCCTGTTTCTTTCTCTTTTTTTTTTTTTTTTAAAGATTTATTCATTTATTTATACAAGCACTAGGCACAGTCAGAAGCGTGGGAGGGTGAGAGAATCCACCAGAGCCAGAGCGGGGAACAGAACAGGCAGAGTGACGAAATACACTGCTGAGGGGAGCAACGGGCACGGCAGGAGAGGTCCGTCGTGCCATGTGGGACCCTCGCCAGCGGCTGGGGATCGAACCGGCGCTGCAGAGGCCGCGGGCAGCTCTGTAGCCCAGCGCTCAACCACTGAGCCACCAAGGGAGGCCCTGAAAGCCCTGTTTCTATTTTAACAACAATCACTAATGATTATTTAAGAACCACAGAGTAACCAAATCAGATTTCCATTTCAAGAGATTACTTTTGTGGACAAAATAGAAAGTGAGGTGGAGGAGCCAGAGATTAGATTAAGAAGTCTGCAAGACTGTCACCAAAATATCAAGGTCATAAAAAGTAGAGGACAGGAGAGGATAAGTAAGGCAGTAGTAGCAGCAGGAGTGGAGAGGAGTTGTTGGGGAGCAATAATAATGGTGTTATTTACAATACTGTAAATAAATCCCATTTTGTGTTGACACAAAAGGAGGTGTCAGGTGCCCAAATGGCTCTAGGTGATGGGAAACACCATTCACTTGTAACAGGGTGGTCCCCAGGAAAGGGGGAGGTTCCCTGCCCCACCCAAGGGAGGGTGGAGCTGAGCAGGAAGAGGAGAAGCTGAAAAAGAGACTGAGGAAGGAAGCAGGATGGAGCCAGGAGACCTGGAGGAGGCACATGGAGCCTAGAGACACGTGAAGAAACTGCACTTGTCTTTTGGTCGTGGACAGGGTGACACAAATGTGGGTGAGACCCGTGGGGAGGTGACCATGGCAGCTTTTATCTTGATGTTGATTTTGCTCTTTTCCTTCCGGGCTTGTCTGGTTGTTTGTGACCCTTTTCTGTGGGTCCCCACTGGAAGATGCTTTAGACTTGTGGCAGGCTTTGGGGCCTTGTTCTGGGCCGATCCCATTTGGATGGAGTTTTACCCACGAGGGGACGGGTAAATTTGGGTGCTTCATTTAGAAACTAGACTCTTTGCCTTACCTGTATTGTTTCCTAGTTTTATTAAAGTTCCTTCCCATTAAAGTCTCATGTGTTTTGTGTTGATGCGGCGGATGGCAGAACCCATTTAGAACAGACAGGTTTGCGGGGTTTGGGCTGCCCCTCTCCCTGTCCTATAACACACTGACTAAGGATTTGGGGAGGAAGAATGGGTTTGGAGACAAGGACACAGGGTGCTCCTGTGTTAGGCATTTTCTGTTGGAGATGCCTACAGGACAGCCAGTTGGATAAATGAGCCAGGAGCTCAGGAGAAAGGCTGGGGCAGGGACCCTTAGTTGGAGACTACCTGCTTCACAGCGCCATGTCAGAGCGTGGGCTGCCTGAAGGAGGACCCTGAGCAGCTCCAATAAATGAAGCGTGTGTGTCTGTCTCCATGGCCACCTAGAGAGCTCCTGAAGAATCAGATCAACATGATTCATTTCATCATCTCTTCATTTCTTTTTTTTTTTAAAGATTTTTTTTTTAATTTTTTAGAGGCATATTTATTTATTTATTTATTTATTTATTTATTTATTTGCTTGTTTTGTTTATGCATGCACTGAGTACAGTCAGAAGCTCGGGAGGGTGAGAGAATTCACCAGAACGGGGAGCAGAGCAGGCAGAAGGACCAAAGTACACTGCTGAGGGGAGCAGCGGGCAGCAGGAGAGGTCTGCGCGCCATGTGGGACCCTCCTCTGGTGGCTGGGGAGCAGCCGGGGATCAAACCGGTGCCGCAGAGGCTGCGGGCAGGTTCGCAAACCAGCGCTCAACCGCTGCGCCACCGGGGAGGCCCATCTCTTCGTTTCTTAAGGCATTGTGCATATTGGAACTCAACCTGGTGAGAGCAGCGCCAGGAAAATGGGTTCAGTTTCTGACATAAAGTTCACTGTGCAGAACCTAGAATAGAGGAAATGGCTGCCCAGAAAGATTTTAGACACTAGCACAAGCCTAAAATCTCCTGCTTCTTGTACATTATGCCTTGGTTTCTTTCACTTTTCTAAATAAACAACTCATTTTCAGAATAAAACCATCTGTCTTAGTGACTCCAAAAATAGTATTTGCAAATGGATTTGAAGTCTGCCTTCCCAGGACAATCCAGGATGAGGTGGAAGAAGCATTTGTAGAATTATTTTCCAAGTAGGTGTGGTTGGAATGAGGAAGGAGAGGGGGCAAAATGAAGAATCAGAAACAGAAATGGCAGTGCCCCACCAGCTCCCAGCTGGCCTCTCATCAGTTAACTGGCCTTTATTGTTTGGGCTAAGAAAGGTCAATTAATCACCCAAAGTGCTATCTGACATTAATTAACAATCAGCAGTGACAAAATATCCGCAAGCTCAGAGAACAACAAAGGGTTGGGTTGGGTTGGGTTTTTTTGCTTGCTTTCTCTTTCCATGTACTCTTGCAAAAGGAATCATTGACATGTCATATTTCCTTTTATGGCTTCATTAGTGATTTTTGGCACCTAGGAAGGAATGAGAAAAATAGAAGTGTCACAGCTCACCTAAGCAGGCCCACAGGTAATTAGTAGAGTCCCACTCCCTCTGCAGAATTGTCCTTTAACAAGGCACTCAAATGTCTCAGGGCAAACCTTGTGGAGAGGCAGAGCAAAAAGTAAGTAGCACCCACTGTCCCTCTGCCTGAACTAAGCCTAATAAATCCCATCCCACTCCCTCTGCGGAATCATCCTTTAACAAGGCACTCAAATGTCGCAGGGCAAACTTTGTGGAGAGGCAGAGCAAAAGGTAGGTAGCACCCACTGTCCCTCTGCCTGAACTAAGCCCCAGAATTGATGGAGGCTGGATCCACCATCCATACACTGGCAGAATAGGAAGCTAGTGAGAACCAACTTTCTGGGTTATAAACATTCCTCACTGTGCCCTCACATGGCAGAAATAGAAAGGCGCCTCTCTGGAATCTCTTTCTAAGGGCAAGCAATCCCATTCAGTAATCACCTCCCAAAGGCCTGCACCTCCAAATGTCATCATGCTGGGGATCAGGTCTCAGCATGCGCATTTGCTGGGGGTGGAGGCTTGGGGGAAGAGGCACAAACATTTAATCTATGGTAATAATCATATATTAATATGGTACATTGATTATACAGTAATGATTTAATTATACAATAATGTTTAATTTAGTGATGAGACTACTATATGTAAATAATCATATATTTATATCAATATATATTTATTATATCTAAATAATATATAAATATATAAATATCCCATTTCTTTCCATCTTATTCACAAAAATACGTAAGATATTAAATGCCTTTGAGCAAAGCAGGTGTACTTTATCTCCAGAATTCTCCATGCTGTAACTTCTAACTTACAAGAAAGAGTAAAAGGAGGTGGGAGGGAGGGAGAGAGCAGGGAGAAGGGTTGGTCATATTGAAATGAATTATTCATATAAATCCTTGTAACTCTCTAATAAACATGACCTTTTCTCCTTCTGGGAACTCACACACCATGTTAGAATCAGTTCCAAAATTAGGCAGAGATGAGTAAACTTGGTCTTCTTTATTTGTCATAATTCTCTTTCTTGAAATCAAGACTGGTTGACCTCCCATCTTTGACTCCTTGGCCATCTTCCATGATTTCTCAAAATGACTGTCCAGAGTTATTATCTCCACCTCACATTTGCACATTATTTCCCCTCCATGAGAGGCCTGAACACCTCAGTCTGCCTTTACCTGAGCGCCTGCGCCGGCCTCCCACAGGCTCTGCGCCAGCCTTGCTGTCCGAACCCCCAGCCTTGCTGTCTGAAGCCCATTCTCCTTGAAGGAAACCTGGAAGCCGAAGGACAAGCCTCATTTGCTCCTGAAGGACAAGCCTCATTTGCTTGGGGACAAGGCTTCCCATTCTGCAGGGATCATTCTTGTATTACTTTGGTTCCCACTGTCAAAAACATTCCTTTTTACTTTTCTTCCTGGGTTCTTTTTCCTTTGTGGACAGGGAGGGCATCTT
The DNA here is from genome assembly GCF_964194135.1 of Talpa europaea. Taxonomy (NCBI): domain Eukaryota; kingdom Metazoa; phylum Chordata; class Mammalia; order Eulipotyphla; family Talpidae; genus Talpa; species Talpa europaea. The sequence goes on from NC_140073.1 coordinate 112,692,321, forward strand.
TGATTTTATGGGATTTTTCTTTATTTTGTGTTATTATTTGTGACTTCTAGCCACACCCCTAACCTTAGCCCTTCTGATCATCCCCTCCTATGCATCACACCACATGTTTAGGTGCATCTTTGATCATGTACCCACAGATGCCCGTCCATAGGGTGTGCATGTATTTTTAATCTACCCTCCAGCTCTGAGGCACCCACACATGTTAATTGTCACCAAAGCAGAGGCTTTAAAGTATCCCTGTTCCAGGGTGAACGTTCACAAACCATTATGGGACAATCACTGGCTCCAGCTTGGCCACACACCAGTCTGATCAGGAAGCCTTGAGAGTGTCGTTAAGGTTTGTCAACAGCTTTGATTGCTGTTTAGATTACTGCTCAGGTGAGGTCGGGGGAGACGTGAATCAGGTCCAGGACTACTGACCCCAGTATCTCCCCAAGGCTGGTTTAATGGGTAAGATAAAAGGAACTCTGAAAACTAAGTTCCGGGAGATTTTGCGGTAGAGTAAATGATGATGGTGAATAGGGACATACACTTGTCATTAAAAGTGGCATGTTTATGGGGTGCTGACACAGTTTATGGGGTGCATGCCTTCAAGTACCAGCCAGATCTGTGCTTTTTTTTTTTTTTTTAATCTTTTCAGGCTTTTCTCAAAGGTTTGGGCAACACAGCTGTGATGAAGGGGCCAAGAGAATTCCAGTACTTGAGGGTTGCTTTTCTATTTAGCCACTACTCCCTCCACAGCCAGTGCTCCAAATAGGAGAGGGCATTCTCTTTAGACATGCCCTTAGGGCCAGGACAGAGCATCACACCACTCCAAAGACCTCTTCACCTGGAAGTCTGTGTTGAGGGCCAGAGGGGACCATTCCCACTGAAGAGTAAGAATGGCGCCTGCTGGGGCTGTGCTATCCAGTGGCCCTGCATGGGACCCTGCAGACCCTGTACCTCTTAGCCTACCTCCTACCTTAGGTGATCAGACATCAATCAGCTGCTGAGATGATAGGGCCTTTACCCCACAGAGCACAGCGTCATCATGCAGTTTCCACAGGGCAGTTATAAAAACAATTCCAAGGAAATAGAATCGTACAGCCCCTCAGCTGCATCTGGTCCCTGCCACACAGCTCAAAGCATTTGATCTGAAGAGGTTCAGCAATCCTTAGTCACAGCTAGAGAATTCCATGACCCTAGACCTGGCTTTCTCTCCTCCTCTGTCTGGTGCTCTTTCCACCAACCCCCTGAGGTGAAGTTTGGTCTAGGCAAACACAGAAACTGAACTTACGTTTCTAGTTCTAATCAGTCGAATCCCTATTTTCTGGAGTTACACCCATGATGTTTAAGGTCTTTAATTTAGATCTTGGCTTTTTATCAAAATGGAAATTCATGACTTTGCCACCCTATCTTCCTTGGCCCCTTCCTTGGTGTTATTTAAGTCCTCTAAGATGCTAGGTAACTGTTTGAGTCAGCTGTTTCACAAACAGGACAATTCTGGAATATACCATCCAACTCAAGTTATAGACTAGGGCTGGGCCTCAAAAATAAGCTGAAATAGAACTCTCCTCTTTCTGTGCCTATGTTTTATTTTCTCTTAGAGTATATTGTCTTTTTCTGCCTCTCAGTCTTTATGTTGAAACACAGATACCAAGACTTTCAGAGAGTTACATATTAAAATGCAGTTGCTTTGAGACATGTCCATCTGCTCCTTCTGTCCCAATGTGATCTCTCTTGGAAAGTGAATGTGTGGACCAGCTTTGGTCAAATGTCCACCTTTGCACAATTCAGGTGTTGCTAGACTGGGCAAGTTAACACTACAGGAAACTCAAAAAAAAATGGGAGGCAAAAAAGGAGTAGAGGGTGAGGAGGAGGACATTACACAGTCCCAATGGCTAGAATGCTCCTAACTAAGCCCCTGTCATTAGTGTTTGGGTTGGGTCCATATTAGGTCTGTGTCCCTGTGCAGAGATGCTTCCAAATTCTACTCTGGTTTCTGATCTGGGCTTTCTTGGTGGCCCATATTACCCTGCTCCTCCCTGCCCCATTAATCTTGAGTCTCCCTGTGTTGATCGAACTCAACATTCTTTCAAGCCAAGCATGCATACCACAGGCAAGAGGAATCCACATTCACGTCTGCCTTCATCGCTGCTCTCCACCACCGTGGGCTTTGTATCACTAGGACCACCTGGCCATGGTTCCACTTTCTCTGCAGCCATACCCCATGTGAATGAGACTATGGATGCCACTGCAACCCCTGTCAACCAGAGGTTTTTGATAGAGGATATGGTAGAGTTGGAAAACAAATAAAATACTTTGAAAATTATTTCCAGCTTCTATCAGAAACAAACTAGCTATGATATTAAAAAGACAAAGACTGAAAGAAAATAGGAAAAGGGTATGAAAAAAATACTAAAAAGAGAGAGAGAATGTCTACATTAAAAGATTCCCTGTATTATTAACACAAACAATAACTAATTAAAACAGTGACATAGCTTTATCTTATCTCCTACCAAAGAGTAAAGGAGAGATTAAATTTAAATTACTTGCCTAATCTACATGTTAGAATGTGCAAAAAATAGCACTATCATATATTACTGGTGAAAATGGAAAGAATTTTATAATTGTAGTCATTTTCTAACATATCAGTCTATCCACTTGAAAATAACTGTAAACAGGGCCTCCCCGGTGGCGCAGCGGTTAAGCACTGGGTTGTGAAGCTGCCCGCAGCCTCTGCAGCGCTGGTTCGATCCCCGGCCACCAGTCGAGGGTCCCACATGGCGCGCAGACCTCTCCTGCTGCCCGCTGCTCCCCTCAGCACTGTACTTCGTCACTCTGCCTGTTCTGTTCCCGGCTCTGGCTCTGGTGAATTCTCTCACCCTCCCACGCTTCTGACTGTACCCAGTGCTTATATAAATAAATAAATAAATAAATAAATCTTTAAAAAAAATAAAAAAAAATAACTGTAAACATTTGAATTCTACTTTCAGGAATTTATCCTTCAGAAATACTCCCATTAGCATGTAAAGATACATGGTCCAAGATGTTCTTGGAATTATTTGTGAGAACAAAAAAATGATGATCAGTTCAGTACTCATCAGTTGGGGAAAAGCAAATAAATTATGGTCCAACCAAGCTATGAAAAGCCATAGAATAGTTAAAAAAGATAGAGATAAATGTATATTTATTTCCCCTGGGAAAGTGTCCATGATATATTGTTAAATGAACAAGCTAGCCATAAAATAGCCTGCAAAATGTTATTCCATTTATGTAAAATAATAATGTATTTGGATATTACTAGAAAAGAGCCATATGCACCAAGCTTTACCAATGGTTCTCCTTAGAGGGTGAAATTATGTGTTTATTTTAAACATTGCTACTATTTGGATGTTCTATGACAAGCTCATATTCTGTCTCTATTCAGAAATAACCACTGGACAAGTGCCCTGCATCTGGCCAGAATCCTCCATGTCACCTGTCAGGGTCTTAAACTCAGTGATATATGTATGGAATCATCTTTCAAAGGCTATATCCGGGGTGTCTTTTGAATCTGCCAAATTCAACAAAGTTGCAAAAGTAACCCTTGAACTCAGTCCTTATAGTGGAAGGACTAGAAAGAACTGCACTGTGAATAGCAAGACCAAATAGCCAAGTTTGCCATGGGATAATGCCAGCACATTTTTTCTGCCTGAGTTCAGAAATTGCAGGGGGAAACAAAAACCAAAACCAGTGTGTATCTGTGTGTGTGTGTGTGTCTGTGTGTGTGTGTCTGTGTGTGTGTTGTCAGCAAACCTGGAGGGTTTGTCCTTCTTTGATCCCTGAAAGTAAGAGTCAAAGAGAAACTTCACAGGCCAAGAATCTTGTGTCAAGCACCTGAACTAACATCTCGGGCCTGGATCTAATGGTTGGCATCCTTTCAAGGTTTTTTCAAACGATGCCAAATGATTAGAATGAGATCATGTTAAAGGCATTCAGACAGAATCTCCCTGGGGAGAAGGGGTATGAGTGGGAGAGAGGGGGTGAGGAAAAGATGCTACCCTTTATTCCCCACCCCCACATTTGATTTTGTCATCAGTTGTTCCTTATTAGCGTGCACTCTCTTTTTTCCAAGGAAATTTATCTAATTTAATTGCAAAACACGTGAGACGGGCCATCCATCTTGCCCACTGCCCATTTAAACGACACAGAAGGGTGGGCTGTTTTGTCTAGCTTCCTCTCTGGCAGGGCCCTTTCACTTTCAAATTAAAGGAATTATAGGGTAAACATAGTAACCACAATTAAGATATTTTTAGAAACATAAAATCCTCCAGAAAACATGACACTAATACTGGTATTATGATTGAAGTTAGGAATTATGGTTATTAGAAGCTTTGCAGTTTATGTGCCTCATAAATCTAATCGCTTCACACATCCAGTGATGCTGTTGCTATATTTACTGCAGACATCTATGATGACAGACAGTACCTTTGAGAAGGGCCAGATAAACAAAATATTTTACATACTAAAGCTTCTCAGTGTCTAATGGATTCATATCATGGAGAGAAAAAGGCTTCATTAAAGGAACGGCACCAGATGCTGAGAAGCCGATTTACCATGGAGATTTGATCTGAGTTATCTGCTCCTGGTTAATGGGAATTCTGTGCTCCCCTCCTGGAATCCTGAGCACAGAATGGATGGGGGGTGGATCAAGAGGTGTCGGGGTGCAGAGGAAGAGATGGGTAAGCTGACAACTATGTAGATAAAGAACTTTCCCTGACAACTCAGAAACCATCTGGAAGAAATATATGAATCCTGGTGGCATGTGTGATGTGTCTAGGACCCTTAAGAAAATCCATTGTTAATGGGAAGATATCTCAGGGAGGAGTGAATTGCATTAAGTGACCCCAGAATCTGCCTCCCCTGAGGGACCTTGAGGAAGAAATAGAATGAATAGGAAGTTATAGCCACTAGAGTGGCTATTTTTCTATTGTGCTGACCTTTGGTTGTTCCTGGAAATCTGATAAATTTTCATGGCTGAAAACCTAATCTCAAAGATTAACATTTTTGCTTGAAATTTTTACTATGTAGTAGGTGGCAGATTAAGAACATTTTAAAGGCCCTGAACTCCTTTTGGTTTTTGTTCAAGAATGCTAATGGAGAAATATTGTCACAATGATAAGACATAAAGATCAGTGATTTTTATTGTATCCCGATCCCCATGAGCCCCCACAAAAATCTACTAGATTAGGGCCTCCCCGGTGGCGCAGCGGTTGAGCGCTGGGTTGCGAAGCTGCCCGCGGCCTCTGCGGCGCCGGTTCGATCCCCGGCTGCTCCCCGGCCACCGGAGGAGGGTCCCACATGGCGCGCAGACCTCTCCTGCCGCCCGCTGCTCCCCTCAGCAGTGTACTTCGGTCCTTCTGCCTGCTCTGCTCCCCGCTCTGGCTCTGGTGAATTCTCTCACCCTCCCGCGCTTCTGACTGTACCCAGTGCATGTATAAACAAAAACAAACAAATAAAAAAAAAGAAAGAAAAAAAACATGCCTCTATATAAAAAAAAAAAAAAATTATAAAAAAAAAAAAAGAAAAAAAAAAAATCTACTAGATTATCTAGATTGACTGTGGGCAGAAATCACAACTTCTGAGCATCTTCATGGCCCTAACAGAGTGGCCCTTTCACACTGCAGACGCCAATAAATGTGATTAATGGAAAAGTCTGGACAAGGGCACTTGCCAGGCACAGAGTTTGCTTCAGTCCCTCAGACCACTTTGGCAATCAGGTTTAGATTTTCAAGCAATGCTTGGGGTGACAGGGTTATTCAGCAAAGAAGCAATGGTGTCTTGCACCAGGCAGTGCCAAGGAAGGATAAATAAGCAGAAGGGGGCAGGTTGGAGGATATTGAGAAAGTAGGCCTGACAGGCTTTGGCGTTGTTTGGATGTGTCAAGCAGAGTGGAATGAGGAGCCAAATGGTGCTCACTACAAGGCAGGGAAAGTTCAGGGAGGAAGATGATGGATTTAGTTATAAACGTACTGAGTTAGAAGCACCTATGGCTATCCAAATGGAAAGATTAATAGCCTGAATGAGGTATATAAGCTGCCGTAATAGGAATAAGAGAATGGACATAGGAATGGAGAACAGGAAATGGACTTTATGTGATTGAAGACTTTTCTTATCATTAAAATATCATTTTGGCAAGAAGAACAATAGAAGAAATTCCATGGAATGATGAAACCTTCGGGAACAGAGTGGCATGATTTACCTTAATTCCTAATAAATCAATGAGCTTTCATATTAGTCATCTTTGAAATCAAAAATGCTATCCACTTAAATAAGTGGGATCCTGCCATCTCACAAAAGGAAACAAACAAAAACTTACAGAACAAATAAGATCTAAAGTATCCACAAGAAAAATCTTATATTGCGAGATTTCCAGAATCAAACATTCTTCTGAAGAATAAAAAACCCACATATTTTGTTATATTCTTTAAAATTAAGTTTTATGGATAGCAGTAAAGAATAATATTTGACCTTATCTAAATATGTAGAATTCTGATGGAAAAAATAAGTGTGTGTAGAAAGCCAGAGGCATGAATTATGCATGGCACATCATCACACTTGTTCTTCAATATACAGCTGCAGCATGCTTTGCATGGAAAAGGAAATTAGAATAGAACAGATATTGAGCAATTTTCTCCATAACTGGTTCTTACTCACCTTAAATGTAAAATTTTATTTAGCTTATTTCAAAGGGAGACATCCTTATTAAGGGAACACATTTACTGGTGCCTGTTGGAAAGGATTTAATGCAAACAAGCCTGAAATAATTGAAGGAAAAACACCTTCTGACTGTTCTCAGAAGAGCTGAGCAAAGAAGAGGATGGCAGGAAAGAATTACTTTATTATATTGATTTTCTTGGAGAAATCAAAGGAGGATAACTCAAATAGACCAATTCGCTTTTGCCAAACTCAGTGGAAGCATGTAGAACAGCTGTGAATTTACGTGTCAAAAACTGTTTGGAATCATTTAGTTGAACATGCAAATCAGGATTCCCACATTATTACGCTAATAAAATGGCTAATACAAAAGGATATCTGGGTTCATCTGCACATATTCCCTGGCTTAAATGACTGCAAGTATAATGGGTGTGAGTTTTGTCTAACAAAATGTTTACAGTCCAATCAGATCATTAACCGAAAATATGAAGTGAGAGATGTGCTCTTTGTGGTACAATAACAAAGACACCAGAGCACCAGAGTAATTGGAATACAGCTCTCTCAAAGTTGAAATTTAGTTTCCTTTCACTTTTACAGAGACTGTTTCCCTAGTAATTGAAGACATGATGAAGACTTGTGTTATAATTAAAATACCACTTTGGCAAGAAGGACAATATAAGAAATTCCATGGAATGATGAACATCGGTCATGCATTCGGTGGCTTGTGGCCTCTTAGGAAGATTTCCATAATGTGTCAAACAACATTACAAAAATAATATTGCCCTTTAATAAAATGACTTTACATTTACTTGTTTTACACTTGCTTTTCAAGTGTTCTTTTACAAATATGCAAACTATTTAGCAATTTACGAAATTCTAATTCATACTTCTTTTTTAATATTTATATATATTACATCTTTGTTCATTTTTGTACTTCCTTCAAGTGAGATCAGGCTTAAGAAACCATTTCAGCATTTTCTAAAGAACATTCCACAGAACGCTAATTCCACAAGAAGTCAGATGTATGTCATTCAAAGAAATGTGGTTTTTTAGTTATATTAGAATGGGAAGTGCTGGGAAACAAAGTTAAGTAGATTTCTCTGATGCAGAATTTCTCAGGTTTTTTAATATGCTAATGCACAGTGAGAATCTCTAAGAAAGTGTTATAAAGGGTGTTGAGTTTCCCAAGTTTCACCTCCAAAGCCCTTTATCAGTGAGCATCTTTCAGAATTGAGCATTTAGGAGCCATGAATGTATTTATCTCCATTATCCGGACCTGCCAGTTTAGGTAATAAGTGAAACAAACAGACTCAAGTGACATTGGGGTGCAGGGGAGGGGATTCTAGAAAGGAGCATCCAACCAAGAGGACAGCCATTGCTCAATTTTGTCCACAGAAAAGTACAATAGAAGATTCGAATTTTGCTGGCAGTGGGAAGTTTGGATTTTTATGTGACTGAATTTGTTTTAAAACATGGGTCAAACATGTCTGCTACAAACACGGTCTTTAAGTTTCTTGATTCAGATTTTTATCCCCAAGACAAGCAGTTTGCAAACCATTCTATAACTTAAACTCTTTTAAACAAACAACAGTGATATCAGTTATATTGGATTAGGTCAACCTTAATAACCTCATTTAACCTTAATTGCCTTTTCAGAGGCACTATTTCCAAATATAGCCGCATTCTGAGGTACTGGGGGTTAGGACTTCGACACATGAATTTTGAGGGAAACAATTTAGCACATAACAGTAAATGACCTTACAAAGTCAAAAATATAATAGGTCTCTTCTTTCATTTGTATTTACTTTACAAAAATCACCTAAGATCATAAATAATAAAAATTTAAAGCCTGCCACAGGAAGGTGAAACATTAAGCTGAAACTGGAAAGGAAAAGATTGGAAGACATTTTTGAAAAGCCAGGTGTAAATCAACATGGTCTGCCAAAACCTAGCGTAGGGCTTCAAAGAATTACCAACCCTAATGTCCAGGTTAGTAGGTAATATTTTTGAAAACTTCTGGCTGAGGGGAAAACAGAGGAGAGAGGCCAGAATAGTGAGCATAGCATACCCTGCAGATCATAGGGCTGAGCTGTGCCAGAGAAAATATCAACTTCATGCCAAATTTCCAAAAGGAGTTAAAGGGATGGCTGGCAGCTAATAAAGTGTTGGGAAAGGTAAATCACATCAGATGGGATGTTGGTTATTATTTTTTTTAAGAGCATTGCCTTTTATTTTTTTCACAAGTCATACAAGGGAGTAAAGCACAGACAGCAACCGAGACAGTATACATAACTTCAGTGAGGTTGACAATTTTAACATAAAAGCTTCTATTACTTGGGCAGAACTCTAGATTGGTTACAGAGCTGGGCTCTAAAATGTCCTTTTAGTGATCTGATGTCACATAAAGGCATTCTCAGAATCAGTCCTTGGTCTGAAACATCATTACACAAGTGCAATGATGCACAGGCCATCCTGGCTGCCGCTGGTAATAATTTTAGGGGAAGAAACTTGCTTGATAGAAGTAAGAGAAGCAGAAAGTATGGCAGTGAGGTTTTCAAAGGTTCTCTTAAACTGGGGGAGAGCTTAGGGAATTCTAGACCTACCACCTTGAAGTGAAAATGTAAGTGTAAGCATACTCTTTAAAGGCATGACATTCATATTAAGAGTTGAGACTTTTTTTTTCAATCTACCTAAGAGACTTGAATCAATTTCAATTGGGTGGTGTGGCCTTATAGGCATGTCTTACATAGTTATATAACTTAATAAACATCCACTCCGGGTCCCACCCCAAGACTGGTCCTTGGTTGTTGGATAAAGTGCCCTCTGTGCATCTTAATTTCATTGAACATCTGGGATGAAAGGAGTGGTTCTTTTAATACTTTATATATATAATACCTTGCAGTTAAAGACTCCAAATACCTATACAACTATAAAGTTATTATTTTGGCTACAGACTGTGAGTGTGAGAACATTTCACATAAATAAGGTGGAGGTAGATTCCTGGCTCACTTCAGGCTCAAATGTTGCTAATGTCATCACAATTCTGTGTTTATCCTACAACAGCTGAACTCATGGCTTGGCAGGTCAGAAACCTTTCTGTGCACTTTTCAACCCAGACTGAGGTCCAATGTCTGGGAAAACATTAAGGAAAATATTATGTCCATTTGCAGATTTCCGTATGGTCACCTTGTTATTTTGGCGAAAGCTGACAGAAATTAAATGTCTGTCAAATACGTCCTACTGGCTCCACCAGCTAATGTTTTATTCTGATTTTGCCCTTTAATTTTCATTAGGGCAGCAAGAAATTGATCTTAAACTTTTTAAAATATCTATCTTCGGGAAACTCTAAAAAAAACTCATGTGTCAGACTTAACCTGCAGGATAAACCAAATCAAACCTCATCAAAACTGAAGTTTGCCCAGAGAAAACATACCCTCAGCACATGAAAAGCATGTGTGTGTGTGTGTGTGTGTGTGTGTTTGAACTCAGGCCTCCCTTAATTTAGTTTTACCAAGACTTCCTTTAGTTAACGAGCATTTACTGCACACCTATCCATGCTGGATATTGCTAAGCACTAGGGAAGCTACAATGATGAATTAGACAGGGTTCCTGCATATAGTATGCTCACAATCTAGGGACAAGAACCAGACATTAGAGGAAGAAATAAAAGTATAGTGTAGTTTTAATAGCATCAAGTGGCTGCTGTTGTGAGAAAACAGAGAATGGCATCCCTAACTATGTAGCTGGCGGAGAAGGGGAGATTTCTGTCTACCTGAGAACCCCAAGTCAACAACTGGTTTCCATTCTCTTGAAAGAGGGTTGGCAAACTTCAGTCCATAGGTCAAATCCAACCCACTGCTATTTTCCTAAATAAAGTTTCATTGGAATACAGTCTACCCATTCATTTATGTGTTGTCTGTGGCTACTTTTGAGCTACAATGGCTGAGATAAAAGATTGAGACCGTGTGGGAGGCAGAACAATTGTCCCCCAAAGATTCCAGATGGTAGAACTTGCAAATACGTTACTTTACCAGGCTCAAATCACTCACTCAACTTCATAAAAAGGGAGTATTTCCCCAACTGTGGCCAATGAGTGGGATGGCATCTTAAGAATGCTCTTGAATATGCCTGGTAAATATTCCAGGATGTTTTAAAAGCAGGTGGCAGAAGCTACTAATTGTCCTTTTGTGGCCATTCTCCTTTTTTTCTCTTTAGTGATAGTGTTATAGGACAGGGAGGGGGCAGCCCAAACCCCGCAAACCTGCCTATTCTAAATGGGTTCTGCCATCCGCCGCATCAACACAAAACATGAGACTTTAATGGGAAGGAACTTTAATAAAACTAGGAAACAATACAGGTAAGGCAAAGAGTCTAGTTTCTAAATGAAGCACCCAAAGTTACCCATCCCCTTGTGGGTAAAACTCCATCCAAATGGGATCGGCCCAGAGCAAGGCCCCAAAGCCTGCCACAAGTCTAAAGCATCTTCCAGTGGGGACCCACAGAAAAGGGTCACAAACAACCAGACAAGCCCGGAAGGAAAAGAGCAAAATCAACATCAAGATAAAAGCTGCCATTGTCACCTCCCCACGGGTCTCACCCACATCTGTGTCATCCAGTCCACGACCAAAAGACAAGCACAGTTTCTTCACGTGTCTCTAGGCTCCATGCGCCTCTTCCAGGTCTCCTGGCTCCATCCTGCTTCCTTCCTCAGTCTCTTCTTCAGCTTCTCCCCTTCCTGCTCAGCTCCACCCTCCCTTGGGTGGGGCAGGGAACCTCCCCCTTTCCTGGGGACCACCCTGTTGCAATCCCCCCTTTTAATTTTTATTCCACCATATCTATGGTGGCACAAATGTTAGGGTGTAGTCTTAGGAGACAGTGTTTTTTTAGGGTTACAATGTGTGTAAGAGAAGCAACAATTAGTCAGCAGCATTGTCCATGAGTGTCCAGTATGACAGGTTTTTATTACTTGAAAATAGTCCATTATCCAAGCGAAAAGAAAAAAAAATGGAGCGTTAGCTAAAACAAGACAGCAAATATGTAAAAAATCACAGGAAAAAAAATCTTAAAATGGTTCAACTGATGTAAAACACAAATTATTTCCCAAGCTCCTTTGCAGCTAAATGAAAATATGTGCAACTTCTGTATTACTTTCTTAAAAGGAGGTTGTTTACTTTCTACCTTCTCTTGTCTCCTCCCATGTGCTAGAAAGTTAAATCACTTTTGAAAACATGGAAGAGGATAATCCTCTGAGGAATGATAAAACAACAAAGGGTATCTGAATCTTCCAATAACCTTATGATGCAGAACTGCCTAACTACCCTGGAACTGACTACCTACAGTTGGACTGTTGCATCAAAGAAGAATAAACTTTTATCTTACTTGAGTCACCGTATTCTAGAATACACAGCCACCATACGTACTTGGAGCTTTCCCAGAGCAACTTAAAGCCTCTTGTGGAGCTTTTAAATATGCTTGGAAATTCTCAACAGTTTTCCCACCAAAAGTTAAGATCTATGTCTCCTTTCCTTTACAGAGAAGGCTTGTTTTCCTCTTTGATTCATGAAGAATGCCAGAAGTGATGACAGTGACTTCAGAGGCTGGGTCATGAAAGGTCATGCAGTGTCCATGTTGTTTGCGAGAGTATCTACACATAGATCCAGGAGCCACCATGTTAGAAAGCCAACTACCCCAAGACTGCCATGCTGCAGAGAACACATAGAGATACTCAGGTCGACAGTCCCAGCTGAGGGATCCTTCAACCATTCCAGCTGGGTGTCAGACATGTGATGAAGAAGCCATCTTGGAAGTAGATCATAGCCTCAGCTATTCTAGTCTTGACCATTTGGGAGAACCCTAGTTGTTTAAGACATTTCAGACACAAAAACACTAATTTAAAAGGAAATCTGCACTCCTGTGTTTATTGCAGCACTATTTGCAGTAGCCAAGATATGGAAATGACCCAAATGCTCCAAAATAGATTAATAGATAAAAAAAGTGGTGGTATATTTACACAATGGAATATTACTCAGTAATTAAAAAAGATAAATTCATGCCGTTTGCCCAACATGGATGAAGCTGGAAGAGATTATGTAAGCCAAAAGAAGTCAGAAGGAAAAAGATAAATATCAAATGGTCTCACTTGTATTTAGAAGATAGAGAAACCAAAAAAAGTTCAAGAAAAAGTCAAAAGTAGGAGGCTGACCATAGATCTGAGGCATACATCAAAGGAGGGGATTCAAGACAGGGGAGGGAAAACATAAGGGAAAATGGTGATGGTGATATGGTGGCAGGCGAACTATGGGGACTACAATGATGTAGAAAAAAAATTAATTGAAAGATATTTCAGATAATGTGAGGGCACCATTGTCTTTCTGAATTCCTAACACACAAAATCCATGGGCATTATAAAATAGTTACTATTTTATGCCTCTAAGTTTTTAAAGGATTGGCTATACCTCTCCCCTTAAGAATGAAGGAGAGGGCCTCCCCGGGGCGCAGCGGTTGAGCGCTGGGTTGCGAAGCTACCCACGGCACTCTGCGGCGCCGGTTCGATCCCCGGCTGCTCCCCGGCCACCAGAGGAGGGTCCCACATGGCGCGCAGACCTCTCCTGCCGCCCGCTGCTCCCCTCAGCAGTGTACTTTGGTCCTTCTGCCTGCTCTGCTCCCCGCTCTGGCTCTGGTGAATTTGCTCACCCTCCCGCGCTTCTGACTGTACCCAGTGCATGTATAAACAAACAAACAAATAAATAAATAAACATGCCTCTATAAAAAAAAAAAAAAAGAATGAAGGAGAAAGGAGAAGTTTGAAGATAAGGCACAAAAATTCTCTGCCTTCCAGACACTCAGCATCTAACCATAGGGATCCATCCTGAAGGGGCAAGTGAGATGTATCCACTATGACCTTTCTCCTGAGGTGATAAAATCCCAAAGACTTCACAGATTTTTGCACATAGGCTAGGTCCTCTTAGCCCCCCTTCTGGACTCAGAGTAACACATGGCACCACACTAAGAGGCAGTAATGCTCAGCTGAAGTGGCACTCGGAGGTTAACACCATCATGCTGAGTTTACTCATAAGAAACAAACAGCAATTGTTTAGAAGCCCCCAGGTGACAGCCCAGCTTTGGTCCTTTCTGCCAGTTATCTATATCTCACAGACAGCCTAAGACTATTTCTCTTTGCAAGAAGGATGTGGTACAGTGTATGTCAAATGATCCAGGAAATGTCACTATAGAAATGCCCAAAGACTTGGTCACATTATTCTAATTGTGATGGGGCAGGACTACTGCTACAAGATTCGATTAGTTCTGGCGCCCCATTGTGTAACGTGGGTTTCTCTGACATCTCTCTTATTAGAAGTGCACTGGTGTGCAATAACTTGGGGTTGATAATGAATTAAGGACCTTGAACCTGCTGACATACACTGGAAGCCAGGATAGGATCAACCCACAGCAAGAGAAATAAAGCAAATCTCCTTCCCTGCTATAAGCAACACGTTGACCGCTGGGAGCTCCGAGTCTTTGTTAATCCATGTTGACTAACACCTTTGGCAATCTTAAGTATAAGTCTGCTAGGCAAAAGCAAAACCCATACCCTTTTTAACCCATTAGCTAGTTTAGTCCTTGAGATGCACTGTACAGCTACATTCTCTAATTGTAAATTAATATATTCTGAACATCACACTGAACCTGCTCAATGCTCAGTAAGTCTGTAATGGCCTTTGGCCAAAAGTATTATACACTAGCCCAAGGTTTACTGATGAAAGGAGAAAGCAAATTAGAGAAAACTTTACCATTTACATAATGAGCTCACACTTAGACTTTCCTGTATCTGTAAAAGCATTGTCAAAGGATACCTAGTGTTCCTGAAACTGAACAGAGAGAATGTCCTTTTCCTTACCAAGTGGTGGAAGTTTAAAGTTTTGAGTGTCCACTGGTTATCTTTCCTCAGCACTGACCCATCACCACCATCCTTAGATACCCCTTTGCCAGGAAGTACCCATGTTTCTTCTTTTTTAATTATAAACTATATCCTTGCTATCAAACTTTGAGATCCAGAGATAATCCATCCAAGTAAGAGTTCATTGTTTCCTTAATGCACTGTGATATTTTCCAGCAGACAAAACCAACTAAAGAGACAGCAGGATGCCCTGTGAAATGCATAGTTCTAAATTACAGCTTCACTAAGTGGAAATCTTTCCATATTTTTGGACTGGATATCATCTAAAAGTCCCAGGGAGTTTGAAGGAATAAAATCTAGCCCTCTACCACTGGTCTGTTATTGAACTTTTTCCTGAATATTTTGATGATGAGTTCAACTGACACCCTTTTCCAAAAGTTCCCAAATGCTTTAGAGCTTTTAACATGAACATCATAATTCAAAGAGTTACAAGAGACTCTTTTGCCTTAAGGATACTTCTACGGCACCATACCAGAATCCTGAAAACTGAAGTCACTTAAACTTGAAGTTTATTTCTAGTGTAGTAACAATCCTGAGGCTGGTAGGGTTGTTCTATTGTTCTCTACACTTGGCATCCATTTCTGAATCCAGAAGAGTTGATGCAGTTTCATACAGTATTATTACAAGCAGTAAGGAATGGTAATTGCAGAATAATTTGGAAGCCACCATCTTTAAATGTCCAGTGTTCATCAGTGAAGAAATTAAATATCCAAAATCAAGCCTATCCCCATAGTTCCCAAAAGAATTCTATAATCCAAGGTGTTTTTGTAGGCTGTCCCCCCAAGTTGCTGTAGATGAAAACCAATGGCGCCTCAAGAGGAAAAACTTGGAAGGAAAAACTCACAGGTTGTATAAATGATATGACCATGACTCTACTGAAAGGCAGCCAAGAAGCTGGTTTGAAGAGGTTTGCTACTGTTTGGGCAGAAGCAAGACTGGTGTTTGATTTCAGTCCTTCCTGATGCATTGTGCAGCGAGATAGTTTCAAGCTTGAAAAGACATTAACAGGCTGTTTGCAATGTGCAAACTTAAAACCCCAACATTTGCTGGTTGGGGAGGAGGGTGATGGTTTGTAGAGCAACATAATAGATACTTCAAAGTTAATAACATTTACAGTCTTTAGTTAGTCAGGAGGGGAAATGTGGAGAGAACAGAGGTAGCCATCTGCAACATTCAAAAATCTGGGGAAAATGGGTCTAAATGAAATCATCCTGATAGCAGAGTATATCTTTTGGGGCTACCTCAGTAAAAAGGACATCACCCCCACATCTTCAGACTGAATATGTGTGATAATGAATTCATGAGCTTGAGAATGTGCCGATGACACTTCATCTTCTAACTTAATATTTCTATAAATGGGATTTTTTTCAGAGTCACTGGGGGGGAAAGTAAGACAAGGCAGAGGAGCAAATAGAAACATACTGCTTACCTTACATATTTCTATTTTCCTTTGTGTAATGGCAGAAAGTATCCTCTCTCAAACTGAGCTTCTTCAGTCTGTTTAAAGCAAAATAGTCCCCAAATATTTATGTGGAAAAAGGGTTATGCTTACAACTGGTGGAATAGTATTCTAATCAAGTTTCCTTTGAAAAGTTAGTCGTTCCCACCTTGAGTTCTTCTTCCAGCCACAGCAGTCAGTCACAATGGCTAACATGTTTTGACAAACTCTCTATATCTAAAAAGTTTTTTTAAAAAGCAAAAAGGAAAAAGACACAACCACTTTTATGTTATTTTCATCTTAATGTAGTCTACTGGTTAAAGATAAAACCAGACCGATACCTTAAATATTAACATAAAAATCTATGCCTACTTGGGCCCAGTGTAACAAAACCTAAACTATTATATATGAGAAATAAGGTTGTCTCAATTTGTGAGCTGAAATTTTTTTCCAAAGGCTCTCTGTTAAACATACTATATTTTCAACACTTTATCTAAAATCTGTGGGATATCATCTGCAATAGTCACACTTAAAAATTGTATTTTCACACTTATTTTGTTTAGATTTAATTATTTCCACCACTGAAAAGAATGCTGACTTCGTGACCTGATAGAGGTGCTCATGCTATGATGCAATCAGAATATATAAATGTATCAAATCAACATGTATACTGTAAGTTCACAGTGTTATGTATCATATATATGTGAATTAAAAAACATACACATATTTTGACAAACTCCTTATATCTAAAAGTTTTAGGGCTTCCCTCTGAAGCCCACATTTGAGACACTTGCCTAGACAAAGACGCAGAGCAGCCAAGCCAAAATGTTAGCTTCTTCCTTTTTCTTTCCTCCAGAGAGGAAAATCTTTTTCGTTCCTCAGCCTAAGATCCACTTCCTCAGAAAGCACTTTGCTGACCAAGCTCTAGCACTAAACCATCATCAGGCCTGTCAGCTGAGGAAGCCTCTCTGGATTTGGCCTTTTATGTTCAAAGCTTGTGAGGAAATAGAAGTGGGCACTACCCCATCAGGCCTTCACTTCAAAGCACTGGGTCACCAAGCTTCCCTTTCAAACTCAGAGTCACTGTAATGACCCCATGACAGAGATCTACTTGGACCTTAGGCGCGTGGTTCTCAACTCAAGCACTAACTGCTGCTTTAGTTCTGTGATTTGATTTTGACAACACCTCCCCCTGCCCCATCAAAACTTTCTCTCATTCTTCTGTGTTGAGTGCCTAAGTCTCCACCATTCACAAAGCTCAGATTGGAAGCTTCCGTGTGAGTCAGGCAGGCTGTGATCCCTGCTCTCTTCTCTGAGAACACTTGCTGTTTACAGAGGGCAAGCTGCTTTTGTGTGATTCAGAGCATTACTAATTAAAACCTGTTACCTTCCTAAGGGCAGATATATTCTCCTCCAGAGCAGCATTTGTCTGTCCCATTAGCATTAATGGGAGTAACACAAGTGCATCGAGAGGAGAATGGTCCCCTTGGGTCTTTGAACTTAAGTCTACTTCAAAACTGAAACCGATATATACAATGGTATCATTGATGCCATTAAAAATCATTATACTTTACTGCAACTTTTATAAAAGTAATTGTAAGCTTCTTGAAATATATGTGGCTCCTGGGAATTGTGCATTATTAGGCCAAGACTGGACATGATAAAGGGAATTACACTGTAATATTTGAAAAATATTTTGACCAGGGTAATTTATTAGATTCAGTTGAGCTTGTGCAGACGTCTGTGTTCATAAAGACAATTAGCTTGGGTAGATTTTAAAAGCACATGCAATTCCACCCTAAAATTCAGGAAAGGACCTGATAAAAGGATGGGGCTCAATGCAGCCACTATCTTTACAATGATATGTCTTAATGGGCTGCTATAAAATACCATCACCTTGTGTCTCCATAATATCCTTCATTTGCATAGTCTTAAGTGTTTTGCAGGCATTATGGAGCTGATGTTCCAATTATTTTAGAGGGAGAAGGAGGAGGGCAATTTTTCCCCCAGACTGAAGCTGAGGTTTAGAGAAACAGTGTGGTGATAGGGTGAGGGATGATGAGAAGGGGAGGATTTCTCAGTGCCAACTTGAAATGCCAAACTCCCCAACTGTTGGAGAGAGTCAGGGAGGAGTGCCCTGAATTTCTAGTCTAGAAGCCCTTGTCTGCAAAGTCAGCTGTTGCATTTGCTGTCCTGAGAGGCAGCTGAGAGTGACCTCATTTGCCAGGTGACCAAGAGTGAGTTTAACAGTTTCCTCATATGTCAGACACATTACAAAGTACCGACCTCATGGGGTTGTTTTGAAGGTTAACTGACTTACATATAAAACCCTTGACTAGGGGCTGGCACATAGTAAGCACTCAATAAATGTTAGTCATTACTACTAACCTTTAAGCCCAGCACGGCTGTGCTACCCATTAGGAAACATTGGCAGAGAAAACTACACCCCTTACTTCTACTCCCCCCAAAGGCAGTTCCATCATACTCTTGAAGTGACCAAGTCCCGCAACTTAGGGCTCTTTGAACATACAGGTTGCCCAGGAAAAGCACGCTACCCTTTCAAGTATCTGGCAGGCAGGCCCCAGTGTGAAAAACTTCATCGGATCCTTTCCTGGGAGGAGGGAAATGTTGTCTCTGAAGGAAGGGAGGGCCAAACAGCCGAGGCTGGTGCCAACATCCTGGCCTAGAGCCTGCTCCCGGCCCAAGGCTGTCCCTGCTGCCTTTTCTCTAATTAGCCATTGGTTCCTTTACTCGTTAAGTTGTCTGCAATTTCTGAGTCCTCACTGTGCTGCTGAACCAGAATCCCCAGGGTCTAGGGTCCTCTCAGTAAAGGAGCATTTGGCCACAGCTCTGAACGTGCTGCAAAGCAGAACACAGGTGCTGGCAGCGGCCCCTTCGACTGTCTGCTCTGTGTGCCTGGCTGCCTGGCCGGTCCTGGGACTGGAGGAAGCAGACCCTTGGGGGGGGGGTGCTCTCTGTGTCTACTAAATCCCCTTTAAGTTGACAGGTTAGTTCCTCTCCTCTGCTCCTGAGGATCTGCCAAGCTCGTTCTTAACATTTCTCACATTTTACTGAAATTATCTGGTTTTCTCCACTGGACTGTAAACTTCTAGAGGAGAGAGACCATATTTTATTTATTTTCTATGAGGACAGTGCCAATATTAGTGAACACTCCAATCTTTACTAAATATAAGACTTCTGGGCAAAGAAGCTTGCCAAATTACTTCTTGCAACCTTGAGTTTTAAAAGTGCTCTTGCAGTTCTTAATTCTATACTCTAGGTCTATTCCTCAGAGTTATTGAAGATGATTTGATTTGCTTCAAAGTTGATTTCAGTTTCTTACTTTTCGAATAATTACATAGATGCTAAAGTGGACATTTTTTCTTATTTTTAAATGTCAGTGATAATAAACTAAGCCAGTATTTTCTTTTTAAATGTAATGAAAATAAAATTGGGCCACCAGATCAATTTTGCTGATTATTTTCATCTCTTTGGAACTTAAGCAAACTAATAAAAACTGGGTCCCCAGAAAGCTTAAGAAGCATTCAAAACTATTGGTTTAATGAATGTGTGGTAATATATATACATACACACACACATACATATACTTAGCATGTCAATAAACCTTATCAACCTTCTTTCATTCCACTGGCAATTTTCTGACCTCCAACTTGAAGACTTGAGCCCTGAATTCTGCTCATGGGTGAGTAATCACAGCAAGCCCCTAGCAGAACCTATCCCCAAACTACAAATATATCATCTCCAGCATTGTAAATCAAAGCCTCAAAGAGCATCATTTAGCCTGCAGCTAAAATTGCTTGTTTATCAGATGGTGCCTGGTTTAGCGGGGAGCAGTCCCTTGTAAATCTCTGGGACCTTTTACAGCATATACTTAAGCAAGCACATCGGCTCCTGGGAGTCTTTCTGAGAGCTTTAATGACAGTGGGCTGCTAAAAGATCCAGGCCTTGGTTTAGTTAAAGTGACTACGGGTACAGTTTGGCTCCATTTTGTAAACTCACAAAGATAAGGTGTCTGCTTCCCCCAAAGTGAGGGCAAGCATTTGTTTCTTAGGGAATCTTTATATCCAATGTGTTAATGTTCTTGTGGCTTTGGGTATTTTGACCTTTTGTCTGCTAACTTTTGATTTAGGGGTGGGGTGGGGTGGGGGTAGGGGGGTGGGGGGAACTGGGAGAGGTAAGGGAGGCTGGGGATGTGGGGGGAAGAGTTTCTCTTGGCTTTATTGCCATTGTGGAAGGACAACGAAAGGCATGTGACTCTTCAAAATGACAATCACAAAAAAATGGTTTTGGCTTAACACTCTAGTCATCAGGCACAAGGGGAGCCCCCTCTCCCTCCTAGCCCTGCCAAATATAACATTACACCTTCTCTTTAGTTACATTTAAGTGTCAATGTGCCTCAGGCTTCTCCAGCAGGGCAATTAATGTGTCTGGGGCAGACCTTACTCAACACTCAGTCACCTCAGCACTTGGCTTCTAAGAAAGAGAACAGTTTATAGATTCTAGCCATGTAACTAAAGGTAGCAAAGGGAAATTTCCACCAAATTCCCATTGGTTCACAAGCAAGATACTTGCTAGAGTCATGAATAGCTTATTGACTAACTATACCACCAAGGACCCAGGCAGCCCACCAACAATTTACTGATGGACATTGGAAAAGACCTGATAAAATTCACTAATTAAAGAAATCTTTACACAGTTCTTTCTTATATATGGTCTCTTTGATACAAGTTAATTAAAGTACTCTTCAAAACCTTCACCTGACATGGGAAAAGTTCCCTAGAGAACTGGAGAGGCAGCTAAGCCCATTTAAGGGGCTTGTCTCTTGTTTTCAGGCCATGATCAATTGTTTCCATGCTAATTTTACAGCTACTGGTCTAGGTTTGGAAAATCAGCCTCTTTTCCTAAAACCACGGCCCTCTTTACAGAAGCCAACATTTAAATGTTTTTGCCTTTGCTTCTTAGTAAGGGTAAAGAATTTCATATTCTTTGTTTTGGGGGGAGCTATTTTGCCAGGAGTTTTCCTGTTCTCCACACAAGCACGCCGCTGTGGGTCAGCTCCTTCATCCTTGGCATCATTTCGATGAAGGGCATTCAAGCAGGGACTCCTGAGGATAAGTGCACAATACTTGTCATAAAAGCTAAAAATATGTGCACCTGTTGCATCCTGCTGAAATCACAACAAGCTGGCATAGCACTTGGGAAATAAAAGCTTAACTGACTCATATGCTTCCTGAAAATAGACTTTATATATTTATTCCTCCTAAACCAGGTCTGAGAGACAGTTTGTAATAGTCAAGCAAATTAGAAGACAAATGATGCTGGTAAGTCCCTGAATGATTTTTTTTTTAAAGTGGAGAAAGTAACTTTTCTTCTTTCACATGTGCCTGGTGATCACAATTTCAGCCTTTTCACTATAGCCCTCAAACAGCACGGCATGTGATACCAGAGCCTTCTTGAAGTACATGACCTATTTTATTCATGCATCTACTGTGCATGATGCAAGGCTTTGGGAGACAATTTCCCTATTCTCAGTGGAGTAGGTAGTCTAATAAGGAGAACATCTAAAGTAAGATAATAATCAAAAAATGTTAAATTACAATGTTTTCAGCAGTTATGAAGGAGAAATACAGAATACTGTGAGAGTCTGAGAGACAGAAGCTGTTTACCAAGTTTAGAAGTCAGGGACAACTCCTCTGGGACCATAACACTGTGACCAGAAGCCTAACTCAGAATTATTTGGCAAAAAAGACAGAACATTTCTAACAGAATAGCAGGCTCAAAGATGCCGAGGCAAGAGGGAACTTAGAACAGATCAGGCTGACTGTAGAGGAGACCCTAAAGAGTCTCACAGAGGCAGTGAAAATATCGCAGAGGCTGTGGGATAGAAAAGCAAGTAGGGACATTGAGGACCCCTCTTGTGGGAGATGAGTTAAGAGGGAGTTGCAATAATTCAGGCAAGAAATGATAAGGGCAAAAACAAAGGCAGGGATCTGATGAAAACTGAAGGGGAAGTGGAAAGATTTGATTAATATCTTAAAGGTAAAATCAATAGGACTTTGTTTTTGAACATTCAAGATGTCTGACAGAGAGAAGCCAAGAATGACTCCTACGTTCTGATGGTCCTGAGTGGGTAGTGTGTCCGTAATGTCCTAAAGGAGGCTGGGAATGGTCTCCTCTCAAGATCCTTAATGTAATTATATCCACAAAGACCCTTTTCCCAAATAAGGAGACAGCCATCGGCTCCAGGGGTGAAGATGTACACATGTGCTTTGGGCAGCCACTTCCACTTGCTGTTTCTCCTAGGTACTTAGTTTGGCACCAGAGTAGTTACCTGCATTCAAGGTCCCAGACAATGCTGTTCTCAGAAGTGCCACCCTTGGTTCTCCTTGCCTCACCCACCAAAACTTCAGCACACTCCCAGGTGCTGCTTTGCACTTGTAAAGTGCTTTGTCTTGCCAAAGATCTTTTACACATCCCTTTGGATCTTCCCAATAGCTCTATGAGACATTTTTCCAAAAGAAGTGAGATATAGAAATGTTGGGTGGCTTTCTCAAGGTCACAGGACTGCTTAAACCAGGAACCCAATTCCCACCCCAAACCTGATCCCAGTCCAGGATGCTATTTCCCACAGGTCCAGATTTGCCATCAGCCCATATTTATTGTTTTCTTTTAGATTTATTTTATTTATTTATACATACAAGAACTGGGGTATAGGCCGGAGGTATGGGGGCAGTGAGAGGACTCACCAGAGACAGAATGAGGAGCAGAACAAGTGGATTTACTGAAATACACTGCGGTGGGGAACAGCTGACAGGAGAGGAAAGGTCTGTTGTGCCATGTGCATTAGCTCCCCGGCTGGGGATTGAACTCATGCTGCAGTGGCTGGTGATGGCTTGATAGTACTGAGACTTTGATCCCTGTGCCATCAGGGAGGCTCCATCATCCCATATTTGTAGCTATATATAGCCAGAAGCCTGGGAGAATCTGCTAACTTGTCACCACTTTCTCCAGGGCTCACTTGCACCTGAGGTTTAAAGGAAAATGGTACCAACACTAAGGTCTCTTCTCTCCAATTTGACTTCCAAATGGGTGAAAGGAACATTCAAAGCATGTGTTCTTTGCCCTCTGATCATTCTGGAGATGAGGTGTCCCCAACTTCATTCTCTAGCATGTGGCTGCAGTGACATCTTTGTATAAGAACAATGACACTTTTGATAGATAAAATGTAATTTGCCTTATTTCCATTAACAAACACTTCTCCAGGGAGCACTTCTCCAGAGAGCAACTCTCATAGTTAAGGCAAATGTGAAAGTATTGCCCACCTACCAGTGGGTTATATCAATCTACATTTGTCTTCTCCACCAGGAGGTGATATGAATTGATGGTGGTAAAGTGATCCAAGATGAGCAGCACATTATAACACTTTTCATCACCTAGGTTAAAAAATAAAAGAAAAAACACAGGAAGAATTTTCAATCTGTCCTTAGAACAATCAAACATAGATTTTAAAGCAGGGAGAATTTCCTCCCAAATAGTTGACTATTTATAAAAAATAACAAAGATTTATTTTAGATTTAAAGTCAATAACTGAATTTTTAAGAGTTGTTGTACTAAAATTTTGAAATTCAGATTGGGGACGAATGTTTTGTAGAAAGTAAAAGTGATCGTCTATATTTCTAAGAAAACAAAATCAGACAAAATTTCTTATTATCTGTCACTATTAATATTTTCATTCATTCATTCAAGACATATTCCTTGGACATTTACTATGCTCCGGCACTGTTCTATGTCTCAGGTAGGAAAACAGATGAAACCCCAGGAGTTTTGGAAATGGGGGGAAGTTTTGAAAATTTGTCCAGATGTGGAAAACATGAAGAGCTCATTTCAAGAAATTCCAGATTTAAGGAAAATTGATAAGGCTTTGTGTTTAGAGGAAATATGCCTGCAGGAGAAATTGGGAAAATGA
This sequence comes from Talpa europaea, assembly GCF_964194135.1. Classification (NCBI taxonomy): domain Eukaryota; kingdom Metazoa; phylum Chordata; class Mammalia; order Eulipotyphla; family Talpidae; genus Talpa; species Talpa europaea. The sequence continues at coordinate 112,716,381 of NC_140073.1, forward strand.
CCGGGACTATAGATTCAAGTTCTGGCCTTTTCTTTTAAAGGATCTTGAGCGGCTATGGCTCGTTTTGTTTGTAGAAAAGTGTTAGGAGAAATTTTCACTTAGACGATATGAGGGAAGGTGGACTTTTTACTAGCGATTCCAAGAAAAATGCCCATCTTCTCACTAGACTAGAAGCTCTGTGAAGGTGAATAGCCCCAACAGTCTCAGGGCCTGGTCCACAGCAGCTACTCAACATTTGTGGGATAGAATTGGAGCTGTGACAGGTGCCCCTCCTTTCACTCGCAGGAAGCCCTGCACTTAGCCCCATGACAGCACACACACACACTCAATCGTCTCGATCAGGGAGTCAGTTCACTTGTCTTCGCCTCCACTGAAGGGAAGGGAGGATGTGTCTTTCATCCTGGTGTCCCCACTGCAGCCCCCATGGCAGATATGGAATAGCTTCTGAGAGTCAACATTATGGTTTCACTTATGGGAGAAATATAGGGGAACCAAACAAGGGATCAAGGGAAAAAAATAACAATAAAAACCACAACAAAACAAAACGAAACGAAACAGACAACTATAAATCAGAGACATTTTGCAGGGGGGAGGGAAGGAGAAGGATCAAAATGAGGACAGGAAGGGACTGTGGCGATGGTGCATGGGTGACTTGGTGTTGGAAATTCTATGGGGACTACACCTGAAAAAAGAAAGCAAACACTGTTAAAAAAAATGAACAATTGTGTAAAATATAAATAAATAAATAAATAAACGTTAATGTTGAAAAGCTGTAATTCATGCTATGTCTATCTTGAACAACATCAGTAGCTTTAACTATTGAGTATGCTGTCAGATGAAGTAAGTCAAGCATAAGCCATCTCTAAACTTTAGCCTTTTTGTTCTAAAAGCTGGTGTCATTTTTCTTAGTAGAAAAGGACTGAAAGTGCGGTTAATAATCCCTAGTGATAGGGAAACACAAGATTCATGTCATGTTGTATGTTTTATATTAACTAGGGATCCTGCCACTATTGCCATGTTTGTTTCTTTTCACATTGGAATTTTTATGAAAAATGAATAAGCAACAAAAAAGACTTGTCGGACATCTACTCTGTGCCCAGCATCGTCCATATCCAGAAGAGAAAACAGATGGTGTCTCCCACGCAAGAGGTTAAGTTTGGGAGACAGTGTTAATCCACAGTAGCAGTGAAGCCTGTGAGACATCTGCACGCCATATAAAGTGCTGGATGTGAGCGGATGGCTATCACTTAAGTGATTCTTTCATGATTCATATGGTTCTCTTAGGCCTCTGGGGAGACACCTCTCCTCTCCCCACAGGGAGCCTCCTGACATGGTTTAAAAACAGGGGGCTCAGTTAGTGATGCCCAAGGTTCAGGGCCAGACAAGCAAAAGCCAGGCAGTCCCCTCCCCTCATAGAATACCAGTAGGTGAATATATTGGTCTTTCCAGTATGAACAGATTTTGACTTGTAAAGTTAGTGCCCTGATATGCATCATTCTATCTGCTTTTAAGATTTAAAACCACATAATTTTGAAAGACAATATCAAATGTTGGTAAGGACACAGAGCAACTGGAACTCATGGGCATTGCTGGTAAGAATGCAAAACAGTATCTCACTTAGGAAAACATGTAAACTTAACATATAAACATAACATAAAGTTAGACAAAAGTGACCCAGAAATCCCGCTCTTAAAAATTTAACTAAGAGGAAAGAAAGTAGAAAGGCCTTGTAAAGGAATGATGAAGCCCAGCTTTATTCACAATAGCTCAAGTAGGAATAATACAAATTGACAAGTGAACAGATAAATTGTAGGGTGGATACATATGTGCTTTTCAATTTACAGTACACCTTGATACCAGATATAATGTTTTTAACTGCATAATAAATAAAGTCTGGAAGCTCCTATTTATTACAGAAAATTGGTTTTACATTCTTAATGACTTATTTCCTGCTTAACAGCTTCAAAATAAAGCTTTTTTGGCAATAATCATCATGAATCTGACATCACGAATATGAAATGTTCCTAGAGACTGTTCTGAAGGGCAGTTGTGAAGGGAGGTTTCTATTTCATAGGAAGATGAGAGCTGTGGACTGATAACAGAACTGTCCACTGCATCACCCCTGTGTTTTTATGGCTACACGAAAGATCCCATTCAGGAACCCATTTCTCTGGGAAAATGCCATGAGAAAGTAAATAAATTAGTTGTTCAATATTAAATCCCAGTGGATTCTTGATCAAGTCGATCAAGTCTGCTTTAGAGAAATTCTGTCATTAAATCACAGAACACCAAACTGCTGGAAAAACAGATGAAATCTGCATGATAGTTTTTGTCAAGAAAGGCAGTACACAGAAGAATCCAGGCTCTGAAACTTTGGCTGCCTGCCAAATCTGGGTTCCTCCTCTACAAATTATATGCATGTAGACACAAATTAAAATCCTCTCAGTCTCAGTTCTCTCTGTGCAAAATGGGCATATTAATAGAGATCTGCCTTAGAGGATTGGGTAGTTTCGGCAAAATACTACAAGTGAGGCCCTTGGCATAGTAATGGCCACAAGTTACATCCCCCATAAATGTTAACTGCGGCTAGGAAAGAACTGACAGTTTCTCTCAGCCCCCCTAAGTTGGGGAAAGAATACATGGTATCAAGACTACTTAATCACAAAAGAAATTGGAGCAGCAACATGTTACATGACTCATTATGAATTTCATTAATGTATGAACTAGATTTAAAATCTCTGCACTTTTCCATTAAAATTCAAATATTCAAAGTCCTACTTTAAAAATTTTTTAGAAATGAATATTAACTTTGAATTTAAATAAAATTAAATTGCTCAAACACACAATTTGAGTGAAAAAAAAATTTCTTGGGCAATATCTGAACTTTAGACCATTAACTTATTAATAACTCCGTTAGTGAATTCATGCTTGGCACCACTGTTTCCCTCTTGAAACATTCCAGCCCCTTCCTTTATGGAGCAAGTGGCCCATAGAAGTTTTATGTAAACACATCGACTTCCTATTAAGAATGTTAAATCATCTTACACAAGGAAGTGATAAACGATGACAAATCCTCTGAAATGTTAACAGAAGTCACATTTTCATCATCGTTTAAATGTGAAAGCTGACAAAGCTGACTTCCTACCTGTTATATTTAAGAGCCAAGTGGTAGGAAAATTGTCTCCTGAGGGCTCAGTTCATTTCAGCATCTGATACCCACTGGGACTCCAGTCTTTAAACTGTGTGGCTGCAGGTGAAGGGAGAGAAAGTGGATTGGATGTTTAAGATGGAGGTAAAGGAAGCTAAAACAATCCTGTTTTGTCCCAGGATTCCCCTAGAGAAAATGTTTGCTAGATGACTTAAGGAGGAAACAAAATACCATTTTGCTACTTTTAAGCAAATAATAAGAGAGCATGGAAATGTCCTCTTTGGCTTCTTATAATTTTGGTCTCAGGTGTTAGAATCTCTATGATATAAAAAGAGATTCTCTTAGCATGCTTATTATAGATTTTAAATTACACAATTTCAATAAGTAACTTCCAAGATCCAATGCAAAGTTCACATTAGATAAAATTCGATTGGTGTCAGAAAGTAAATAGGTTTCATATCTGAAAGCTACTTTCAATGCTTATTATGAAATATTCTATACTCAAATTTTGATTAAGCAATTTCTATTATCATAGGAATTAGTAAAATTTTACAGGAACACTTTATATTTTAATTCACTTCAGGAAACTAAATTCTAGAAACTGCTAGCTGCCAAATACTTCTCTCTCCACACTTTCTGCATTCTGGCCCCCAGCAAATTAATTTCTATCCTCTGTTTGGAATTTTCTTCTACTTCTCTGTACCTGACTAATACATTTCAGGAAGACTTCCCCACACACCTTCAAGTCGGCCTGTGAGGGCTGACTTCCTTCAGCGCTTCCCAAGCACCCTGTCCTTCCCCAGTAACTACCTCTTGTGTTAGATTGTAAGGTCTCCAAAGGCCAAAGTCTGCGCCTATCTTGTTCACCATTATTTTGCTGCGGCCTGCACAGTTTTCAGCGAACAGTTGATTCATTCATTCATTAATGCCTCTCCCATTAACCTAAAATATATTGTCCTTTTGATAGAGCTCTTCTACTTTGATCAAAATATTGACCCTAGACTCCAAGGCTTCTATGCACACCCACCGCGCACTAGATACCATTTTGTCAACTTCTCCAATCAGTTTAGATTGATCTTCATTCCTTACTTTTTCTAGTCATCTCATGTTCAATCTGTCTTCACATTCTGAAGCGCTACCTCCCACAAATCTCTTCAGTCCCAAGCGGCTGTCTTCTGAGGCATCTAGCACATAGCAGCAGCACTCAGCTTCTTCAGTCCTTGCCAGGTCACTTTCCTCTGTAACAAAGGTGGTTCATTTCACATCCATTTTTGAGTCAATCAACTCTGTTGCCTGCTTCTCAGTTGTTGCCTGCTTTCTAATTTGGCTCTTGTCCCTACCAGGGGCCTCTGCTCACTTTATGCTGGTAACTGCCTGAAATTCCAGAATCTGTGCATTCCCCAGCTGTGATACCACCATGCTACCTCAGGGAGCCTGAACAGCTTCATCTTCCCATCCCAAACATACACACTGTGCATCACCTCATCCACCAAAGCACTACTCACACAGGTCAGTGTGTATAACAGGCTCTCACTGAAGATTCTGAAATAATAGAAGAGGACACAGCTCAGCACAGATCAGCAAACTGCCTAAGATTATACCAGTCTCCATTTGTCTGAAGTGTTTATTCCTGCTTCAGGGAATTTCTAACTTCTTCAAAGCCAGCCTGCATCGCCCTTGGGGACCCTCTCCCCTTCTTCATACAGACCACAGCCGGGTCTCCTTCTGCAGCTCTAAGTTCCAGAGAACTCACAAAACTACTGCCTCTCAGGAGAAAATGAAAATTCCTGTGACTCCATTTGGTAGAATGCACTGACTGTTTCCCAAAGGGGGCCTCCTTTATACAACACATTGTGCCCATTAACCAGCTTTCCTGGCTGATGGATTCTCCCTCAGCCCTAGAGAGAGATGCTGCCATGGCCATTTCTTCTTTAAAGTAAACATCTTGCTCTCTCCTTGCAACAGGGCTTTCTTCACTCTTCCGTCAGCTTCTGTCTGGATTCAGGCTGTCATCACTATCAACGCCTCGCTGACTTCTCTAATCTGAGTCCTGTTCCCTATCCCACCTCTGCCTCTGCCACCAGATTTGTCTTTCAGAGTCCGACTGTGTCACTCCCTACTCCACTAATTATTTTATTTTTATTGAGGTAACATTGTTTTTCAACAATGTATATGATTCAGAGGTCTGGGTTCACATCTTTGCAGATGTATGTTTCCATACCATGTCCACCACCAAGGTTCTAACAGCCCTGCACCATAGTCATTGGGCCCCCTCTCTCCCTTGTTCCCCACCCTCCCTCTCTGGCAGCCTCAATTCTATAGCCAGATTTCTAGGGTTTGTTTTGTCTGTCCCCTTGTTTCATTTCTCTATATTCTCTGTATTTATCCATGGCATCATCTGGTGTTTCTCTCTCCTGACTTATTCTACCTAGCATAATCTCCTCCTGTTCCATCCATGTTGTTCCAAATGGCAAGATTTCATCTTGTTTTACACCTGAGTAGTATTCCATTGTGTGGATATGCCACATCTTTATCCATGCATCTGTCCTTGGGCACTTAGGTTGCCTCCATGATGTGGCTGTTGTAAATAGTGCTGCAATAAACATTTAACAATTTTTTTGTCTCTTGTAGAAGTATCTTTGCATGCTAGGCACTCAGGTTGTGATTTGTTTCTGGAAGCCTTTGATTCCACTCATATTAAAGTTCTGGCCATACCCTGAACAAGTCCCATTCACACCTCCTTGAATTTGCACTTGTCCTTAAGAACTCCAGCTCAGAGCCTCCCTGGTGGCGCAGGAGGTTAAGCGCAGCACTGTGAAGCTGTCAGCAGCCTCTGCAGTGCTAGTTCGATCCCCACTGGCCTTGGAGCAACCCACATGGCGGGCAGACCTCTCCTGTCTCACCCGCTGCTCCCCTCAGCAGTGTATTTTGTCAGTCTGCCTGTTCTGCTCCCCCCTCCCCCCGTCTCTGGTGAATCCTCTCACCCACCTGCACATCTGGCCTGTACCCCGGCTCTTGTATAAATAAAAAATAAATCTTTTAAAAAAAAAATAAAAAAGAACTCTAGCTCATCCTCCAAAATTCAACTCTAACATCATCTTCCCTGTGAAATCCTTGCTGGATTGTGGCGCCTCATTAGGGTGGCTTTCCCACAGGACTGTGGCTGACTTCGACCAGCCCTGAGCAATAGCCCAGACCAATATATTTGTGTTCCTGTCTCATTGACAACACTCTTTATCCACAAGAGAGAGGCCCTGTCTTTTACCCTTTGATTCCAGGGTCTTGCACTGTGATTGCCACAAAATTAACATGTGCCTGTTAAGTGAAAACATTAATTTGTGAGTGAAAGCACAACATGGGGGAGTCTGGAGACAGCCAAGAGAGTGTTGATTGACCAGCATGAGTCCTTTGGTCAGACTCCATGCAGCAGAGGATGGGCACAGGAGGATTTGTCCCACTATATCTTCTTGCACCCATTTCCAAATGGAAGGCATCTAAGATGAACTGATCTCTCCAAAAGAGAGATCTGCTTGAAATACTTTGAACAAGACTAACTAAAATTAGCAAAATATTGATTCTTGAAAGCAGGGAGTGATTCTTAAAAGCAGATTGATCAGTGTGAAAGAGCATGAACTGCAGAATCCATTTTTCTCAAAAATAGGCGTATTCACAGACAATGGCTCTGGATGGCCACTAAGCCCACTGATCTTGCTATCATCACACACAGAAAGAAATAGAGAGAGAGATTAAAAACAAGTAAACAGAGGGCCTGCCTGGTGGCGCAGGTGGTTGAGCGCAGCGCTGTGAAGCTGTCCACAGCCTCTGCAGTGCCGGTTCGATCCCCACCGGCCTTGGAGCAACCCACATGGCGAGCACACCTCTCCTGTCTCGCCTGCTGCTCCCCTCAGCAGTGTATTTCGTCAGTCTTCCTGTTCTATTCCCCACTCTGTCTCTGGTGGATCCTCTCGCCCTCCTGCACATCTGGTCTGTACCCTGGCTCTTGTGTAAATAAAATAAATCTTTAAAAAAACAAAACAAGTAAACAGAGACAGGAAACATTTCTTTTTAGCTATGATTCTGAACACAATTTCTTAACATCTTGCTCCATCTGCCATACAAGTTGACCAGTGTCAGGAGGAGTGGTGTGGACAGTGGGACTTTTGGTACCCAGGGACTACAGGAAGGCAGGAAGCTAGTCCTAGAGAATAAGCAACAGAGAGCTGGCAGATAAACTGGCAGTGTAAATGGGGAGGAATAATGAAAGCTTTCCTGAATCACCCAATTTTCCTTCCCCTAGCATTTTCTTGTTCTGTAAAAGCCCCACCAGCGAGAACACTATATTGGAAGCATCCATGAAGCCCCCAGCATGAGACTGCAGGGTAAGTTTACAGCCCTAATGGCTGCCTCACAACAAAACGAACATTTAAATGGAGAATCTGAGTCATAACTGCCTAACAAAGAACCACCCATCTGTGCACATTTAGCAAAACGAGGCTCACAGCAGATGCTGGTGTGGGCTGATGCCTTACTATGGGCTTTCACGACAAATGCAGCTAAAGCCCGGCGCCATCAACTCTAACTGGAGTTTCTGGAACTGAGATTATTCCATAATGTTCTAAAGTCAGGCAGAGGCAGGCGGGTGGTACTAGGTTTTAAATTCAGTACAAAGACCAGGGATCGCATGCCAGGACACCACACTGAATGATAATCCTATTGGCCAGGCTTCTCAGTCTACTTCCAAATCAGGTGTTAAAACATTTAATATGACAGCAAAATCCATCTAGGTCAGTCCAGGAATTATAACGATGTCTTTGATTCATGTAAAATCACAGTAATGTTTAAGTCAGCAATACTAATACCTAACATTTATTGAACGCTTGCTTATGTCAGAAATTGTGCTAAAGACGACTCTGTGTTCAACCTCAATTGCCAGAGCCACATTAAGCAATGGCTCCAATTCTAATATTATCCCATTTGACAGAATGAAAAACTAAGGGTTGAGAGGGTACATCACTGTTACCTGAGGTCACACAGTAAGTGGAATGGAGGGAAGTGAATGTTAGAGCTCACACAAGTGAGCTCACATAAGTCATGAGTAAAAGGAGATGGAATCTGGGATTCATACATGGGTAGAATTTCAGCCCTTCCTGGTGTGGTGAACCCCTATATGCACAGAAGAGGCTGCAGGCCACAGCTCCTGTCTGCTAGAAGCTTGCGTTGCTAGGCATGTTGTGGCTTGCCATGGAAGAAAGCAAAAGGTCAGTGGACCAAGCAAGCTGGGCTTGGAGGTCAGTAGTGTTCCTTCACCATGTGAGGGTCACAAAAATGCACCTGTCTCTGGTTTTCTGAATTCTGGTCCCTCATGTAATTCATTTACACTGATCTCACCCAGTCTTGGTCTGAATGAGCTGTCATCCAAAATGTCATTTAAAAGCTTTCTGACTTGGTTTTTCTTCATGTTATGCCAAGAGTAAATGGAGCTATGCCTCCCTGGTGGCACAGGCGGTTGAGCACAGAACTGTGAAGCTGTCGGCAGTCTCTGTAGTGCCGGTTCGATCCCCACCAGCCTCGGAGCAACCCACATGGCGAGCAGACTTCTCCCGTCTCGCCCACTGCTCCCCTCAGCAGTGTATTTCATCAGCCTGCCTGTTCTGTTCCCTGGCGAATCCTCTGTCTCTGGCGAATCCTCTCACCCTCCTGCGCATCTGGCCTGTACCCATCTCTTGTATAAATAAAAAAAAATTAAAAAAAGAGTAAATGGAGCTAGAGCATGTTAAAATTATAAACTTAGAAACAAGAGTGTCTAAAGAGATCAGAAATAGGGCCAACAAGACCTTCTTAGCTCTACAGAGGACACTTCCAAAAGTGTAAGCATAATGCTCTCAGAAATGTAACCAATGAATGAGCCTTTAGTATAGATTCAAATCAGGAAGGGCTTGTCTGAAAACTTCAACTGTAGCTCAGGTTTTTTCTCTAAGCAAATACCCTGAATACGTCACAGCATTTAGAATTAATGACCAATTGGTGTTTGTGTCAGGATTTTCATCTTCCAAATCCAAAGTTAAATATATGCTTGAATATATGCCCTTGGTATTGACAGGGAAAGCAGAGGGGTGGGGCACCAGGCAGAACAGAAACACATAATGGACAGCAATCTACCTCACTTTCTCATGAGAGTTGGTTTCAAAACATCCCCCATCACCCCGGAACAGAATTCAGTGTTTGTCACTTTACTCACCATACCCAGTGGCATCCGAGTATCTGAAGCTTTCTACTCAGGACATCAGCCCATCCAGATCAACAGAAGAAACCGAGTAGCCTGAGAAAGTCATCATGATCCCAGAAGGCTGGAGGAACTTAAAACCTGGAGGCTTCAGGGTTGCAGAAACCCTGCACCTCTCTGTGGATGACTGAAGGTAAAACATCCTTAATATCTACTTTCCTGTGGAAAAATACAAGTCTGTATGCTTCCATCAGAGATGAAGGCCTCCTGAGAGGGTTGGATGTTTTTACTTGGATGGTGATTATGGCGGGGGAGAGGCCTCTCAGGGGTCATGAGAGTCTTCGAAGCACATAATGTGCCATTAAAACAATGGCCACGGAGAGAAAAAGACCATAAGTACTATCAAGGATGCTGACGAATTGGTGATTTGCATGCTTATTTGATTTTTCTCCAGAAATTTAAAAAGACATGAAGTTATAGCTCATTAAGTCTTTATATGCAAAACAAAACAAACCTGGTCATGTTTCTCTAGGAGAAGGAAAGCCAGAAGCCCTCTCTTTACAGACAGGGAGAACCCACCCACCATATGCACCTTCGTTTAAACTGGCTGGTATTTGGTGTTAAAATGGTCCCTAGTTGACCTCTAACATTAACACTTTCCTTCTGGTCTTACTTCCCTTTAGAATTAGTATATAATAAAACCAGACTGATTTTAAATTCATAGAATCAGTGGGCCCCCAAACAGAAAAATAAAAATAAGAAGGAAAAGTGAAGTTTGATGCTTTAGATTCCCTGGGATCTTTTTCCTTCAAATTCTTGAGGTTTTAAAAAATAATTCCACTTTCAAAGAAAATAGAATAATAAATGTTAGGGAGAAGTTCCATTGTTCTAAAAGGGAAATCCAATGCCATTTGGCAAATCCTTTGGAGGTGTACATGAGATGACCATAAAGTGGGGATCCATCATCTGTAACCAGATAGATACGTGACTTTGGGCACATCACTTTATCTGTCATGCGTTAATGATCTTTTGTTGCATAACAAATTTATCACAAACAGCAGCTTAGAACAACAAACATTTATTATCTCATTTTCTGTAGGTCAGGAATCCAGCCAAGTTTAGCTGGGTTCTTTACTCAGTCTTTCACAAAGTTGCAATCAAGCAACCAGTCAGAATCAGGGTCTCATCTGATTGTTCAGTTGGGGAAGTGATCACTTCTAATTTCACTTGTGTGACTGTTGGGAGAATTTTGGTCCTCAAGGGCTATTCGACAGCGGGTCTCAGTTCCCAATTAGTGGTTGGCAACTTAATAGACTTCGTGATTGCAGGATTCCTGCTGAGATGTTCTCGGTGGATGAAAATGGGTTAAGTGACTCTGCTTTTTTGCGGAAAAATAATTGTATTCCTTGACACATGGACCTTCCTGAAATGAGAGTCATCAAGGGAGAGAATCTGCTAGCAAGACAGAAGTCAAAGTTTTATGTAGCCTCATCACAGAAGTAACATCCATCACCTTTGCCATGTTCTGTTGATAAGAAGCATGTCACAAGGCCACCCCACATTCAATGGGAAGGATTATATAGAACACAAATACCAGGAGACAAGGATCACTGAGTTAGCTTAGAACCTGTCAACCACATCTCTACACTTCAATTTTCTCATCTGTGAAATGGGAATGATAATGGTCCCCATTAGACCAGAATGTTGAAAAAATTGAATGTGTTAATTTAATTCTTAGAAGTGTCTAGCACTTAGCAAATGTTCAATAAGTGCTAGATACTTGTATCATTGGTTTCATTTATTTTTTAATTAATGTGCTACAAGTCATGCTCTTCTAGCATCTTTTTGGTTTTCTGCAAACATTAGAAAAATAGGGAAGAGAAGGTATACCCAGACACCAAACATGGCAGGCCTGCTGACTACCATAAATACCACCCAACCCAGAATCCAGTTGCTCCTACCCCACTTAATCATCCATCTAACAACCCTGGAATGTTGATTGAAATAAGGGGGAAAAAGAGGCTTTTTTGTTAAGACAGGAGAGATCACTAATGCCTCATGACTTACATCTGATTCCCTATCTACCCCTTCAAATAGCCAACCTATTTACTGACTTTAACCTTTAGGGAACATCATCAATTTTCTATTTCTGAACATTATTTGGACTATAAGTTTATTAAAAAATAACTAGAATTACATGACTTTGAGCCCCATCACTGTTTTTATCTACAGAGTGCTTAGGAAATCCGATTTACTGTCCCAGCCTCTGCATGGGGTAAGAGTGGAAGTTTACTGATAGTGTGCCTCATCTGAAGAAAATCTACCATAGACAAATCTAAACTTTAAATCTGAGGAATCAAGAGTGCTTACAGAATAAACAAATGCATATTTATTTCCCTTAGGAAAGGATTCACCTTAGTTTCCCTCACACAGAATACTCATCTAACCATTTATGTGTTTAAAGATTAGATAGATGACTTGAGAAAACTGAAACACAAATTAAAGGTTAGGCGTTTTTCACACTAGTGATGATTAGGTATTAATAAAGAATCTCTAAAGTCATAACATAAATGATGATGATTTTTTATACAGATTGGTATGGTAAGTTTGTCCTTTGTTTCCCTGCACAGACCATGAAATGCTGAGAGAAAACAAACCATGTTCTAGATACTTTTGAAAGGTTGGCACTTTGCAAAATGCCAGGCATTAAGCAGGCACTCCATATATGCAAGTTGAGTAGCTAAATGTAAACCTAACTGATTAGTTATTAGACTCACTTTTCAACTGACTGAGTAAGGTTATCTGAAAGGTTAAAGATGCTGGTTTTATTTTTTTTTTTTTTTTAAATAAATTTTATTGTTATATTCCCCATACAATTGCAGCCCCCCCATTCTGACCCCAATCCCTCCCCTCCCGCCCCCCTAAAAGTGTCTCTGGTTCATAGTTTTTTGTTGATTTTGATTTTCACTATCTTATAGTTATTCATTTTCCTGGTCCCTTATTTAAGTTTTCTAGATTCCTGCTATGAGTGAGACCATCCGGTATTTTTCTTTTTCTTTTTGGCTTATTTCGCTGACCATGATCCCTTCCAGCGCCATCCATGTTGCTGCAAATTGCATGTGTTTATCTTTTTTGAATGCTGAGTAATATTCCATGGTATATATGTACCACATCTTCTTGATCCAGTCATCTATTTTTGGGCATTTGGGTTGTTTCCAAAGCTTAGCTATTGTAAACAGTGCTGCTATAAACATAGGGGTGCAGGTGTTCTTTGGAATTGATGTTTCTGTGTCCTTTGGGTAAATACCTAGGAGTGGAATTGCTGGATCATATGGAAGCTCTATGTTTAGTAGGTCCAGAAATCTCCACACAGCTTTCCACAGTGGTTGGACCAGTTTGCACTCCCACCAACAGTGCAGAAGAGTTCCTTTTTCTCCACACCCTCGCCAACATTTGTTGTTGCTAGTTTTTTTAATATGTGCCATTCTCACTGGTGTAAGATGGTATCTCATGGTAGTTTTGATTTGCATTTCCCTGATGACAAGTGATGTTGAACATTTTTTCATATGCCTGTTGGCCATTTGCATTTCCTCTTCAGAGAAGTTTCTTTTAAGCTCTTCTGCCCATTTTTTGACTGGATTATTTTCTTTGTTGTTGTTGAGTCTCATCAGCTCTTTGCAGATTTTTGTGATCAGTCCTTTATCATTAGTGTTGGGTGCAAAAATGTTCTCCCAGTTGGTGGGGTTTCTCTTTGTTTTTGTTATTGTCTCTTTTGCTGTGCAAAAGCTCTTTAATTTGATGTAGTCCCAGCTGTTTATCTTTGCCTTCACTATCACTGCTTTGGGTGATGTGTCTGTAAAGATGTCTTTGATGTGCAAATCACGTAGTGTTTCGCCTATATTTCCTTCTATATATTTTATGGTTTCAGGTCTTATGTCTAGTTCTTTAATCCATTTTGAGTTGATTTTTGTGTATGGTGTGAGGTGGTGGTCAAGCTTCATTCTTTTGCATGTAGCGACCCAGTTTTCCCAGCACCATTTATTGAACAAACTTTCTTTGCTCCAATGCATATTCTTTGCTCCTTTGTCAAAGATTAGTTGACCATAAATCTGTGGGTTTATTTCTGGATTTTCTATTCGATTCCATTGGTCTGTATGTCTGTTCTTGTTCCAATACCATGCAGTTTTGATGATTATGGCTTTGTAGTATAGTTTGAAGTCTGGGAGTCTGATGCCTCCATTCCCTTCTTTTTTTTTCAGGAGAGCTTTGGCTATTCGGGGTTTTTTGTGATTCCATATGAATTTCATCAATAATTGTTCTATTTCTTTGAAGAATGACATTGAAATTTTGATTGGAATAGCATTGAATCTGTATATTGCTTTTGGAAGGATGGCCATTTTAATAATGTTTATTCTTCCAATCCATGAGCAGGGGATGTCTCTCCATTTCTTTGTGTCTTCTTCTATTTCTTTTAACAGTGTTTTATAGTTTTCTTTGTATAGGTCCTTTACCTCTTTTGTTAGATTTATTCCCAAATATTTGATTTTTTTTGTTTCAATAACAAAAGGGATGGTCTTTTTGATTTCTTCTTCTTCAGATTTATTGTTTGTGTATAGGAAGGCTACTGACTTTTGCGTGTTGATTTTGTATCCTGCCACTTTACTGAACTGATTGATGAGTTGAATTAGCTTTTCTGTGGAGTTTTTGGGGTTCTCTATATATAATATCATATCGTCTGCAAATAGTGATAGTTTGACTTCTTCTTTTCCTATTTGGATTCCTTGGATGTCTTTCTCTTGTCTTATTGCCCTGGCTAGGACTTCCAGTATTATATTGAAAAGCAATGGTGAGAGTGGACATCCTTGTCTTGTTCCAGATCTTAATGGAATTGCTTTCAGCTTTTCACCATTGAGAATGATACTGGCTGTTGGCTTGTCATAGATGGCCTTTATGATGTTGAGGTATGTTCCTTGTATCCCAAGAATTTCAAGGGCTTTTATCATGAATGGGTGTTGCACTTTGTCGAAAGCTTTCTCAGCATCTATTGATATTATCATATGGTTTTTATATTTCTTTTTGTTGATGTGTTGGATAACGTTGATTGATTTTCGGATGTTAAACCATCCTTGTGCCCCTGGAATGAATCCAACTTGGTCGTGGTGAATTATCTTATGGATACATTGTTGGATTCTGATAGCTAAAATTTTATTGAGGATTTTTGCATCAGTGTTCATTAGGGAGATTGGCCTGTAGTTTTCCTTTTTTGTGTTGTCCTTGTTCGGTTTTGGTATTAGTGTAATGTTGGCTTCATAAAACGTGTTTGGTATTGTCCCTTCCTTCTCAATTTTTTGGAAGAGTTTGTGAAGGATAGGCACTAATTCGTCTCTGAATGTTTGGTAGAATTCATTTGTAAATCCATCAGGTCCTGGGCTTTTGTTTTTGGGGAGGTTTTTTATTACCATTTCAATTTCGCTAATTGTAATTGGTCTGTTTAGGTGTTCTATTTCTTCTTTATCTAGCTTTGGGTGATTGTAGAGTTGTAGGAATTTGTCCATCTCCTCTAGATTGTTGAACTTGTTTCCATATAACTGTTCATAGTAGTTACTGATTATTCTTTTGATTTCTGCTGTGTCCGTTGTGATTTCTCCTCTTTCATTGATGATCCTGTTTATTTGTGCTTTCTCCCTTTTTTCCTTTGTGAGCCTGGCTAGGGGTTTGTCTATTTTATTGATTTTTTCAAAGAACCAGCTCTTGGTTTCATTGATCTTTTGGATTGTTTTTTTAGTTTCAATTTCATTTATTTCTGCTTTGGTTTTTATTATTTCTTTTCTTCTACTGGTTTTGGGGTTTTTTTGTTGTTCTTTTTCTAGATCTTTGAGCTTCGAGATTAGGTTGTTTCTTTGCGTTCTTTCTTGTTTCTTGATGTGAGCTTCTATTGCTATATATTTTCCTCTTATTACTGCTTTTGCTGCATCCCATACATTTAGGATATTGGTGTCCTCCTTGTCGTTCAATTCAAAAAATTTTTTAATTTCTTCTTTGATCTCCTCATTAGTCCAATGGTCTTCCAGTAGTGTGGTTTTTAATCTCCATGAGGTAGGAAAGTTCCTTGCCTTCTTTTTATGGTTTATTTCTAGTTTGATGCCTTCATGGTCAGAAAAGATGGTTGATATGATTTCAATCTTGGTGTATCTGTTGATGTTTGTCTTGTGCCCCAGTATGTGATCGATCCTGGAGAATGATCCGTGTGCGCTTGAGAAAAATGTGTACTCCGTTTTTTTGGGGTTTAGTGTTCTATAGATGTCTGTTAAGCCCAATTGCTCTAGGTCCTTATTTAGAGCTTTAGTTTCTTTACTTATTTTTTGTCTTGTTGATCTATCCATTGTTGATAGTGGTGTGTTGAAGTCTCCCACTACATATGTGTTTTCTCTGATGTCTGTTTTCAGAGAGGACAACAGTTGTCTGATATATTTTGGTGCTCCTTCGTTTGGTGAGTATATGTTAATGAGTGTTATTTCTTCTTGAAGTATTGTCCCCTTGATCATAATGTAGTGACCCTTGGGGTCTCTTTTTATCTTTTTGAGTTTGAAATCTGTTTTATCTGATATAAGTATAGCTGTTCCTGCTTTCTTTTTTGGTCCATTTGCTTGTAGGATTGTTTTCCATCCTTTAACTTTGAGCCTATTTTTATCTTTTGTAGCTAAATGTGTTTCCTGGAGACAGCAAAAGGTTGGGTTTTGTTTCTTAATCCAGGCTGCAACTCTGTGTCTTTTTATTGAAGAGTTTAGTCCATTTACATTCAGAGTTATTATTGATATGTTAACATCTGTATTTGCCATTGTGTTTGTCTTTCCTTTGATTTTATTTATTTATTCTTTTGATAACTTTTTTTTTTTGGCCTTCTTTCATTGTTATTCGTCCCTCTGAGGTTCTGGCTTTAGGACTCCTTGTAGTATTTTTTGGAGTGGGGGTTTAGTTGCAATGAAATTCCGGAGTTTCTGTTTGTCTGGAAAGGTCCATATTCTTTCTTCAAAGAGGAAGGAGAGCTTTGCGGGATAGAGTATTCTTGGTTGGCATCTGTTTTCTTGGAGTCTGTTGACTATGTCCCTCCACTCTCTCCTTGCCCGTAGTGTTTCTTCGGAGAAGTCTGATGTCAGCCTGATTGGTTTTCCTTTGAATGTTATCTGTTTCTTCCCTCTTGCCAGCTTCATTATTTTTTCCTTGTCCTGGATTCTTGGGAGCTTTACTATTATGTGTCTTGCTGTATTTTTCCTTTCGTCGTGGAAGTTTGGTGTTCTTCTTGCTTCTTGTATATCAATTTTCAGCTCCTTCTTCACATTTGGGAAGTTCTCTTCAATTATCTCTTTGAATATTTTCTCTGTTCCTACATCTCTCTCCTCTCCTTCTGGTATTCCTATAACTCTTATATTTCCTTTCCTCATGGAGTCAGATAGTTCCCGAAGTCTTTCTTCGTTCTTTTTCCTTCGTACTTCTCTTTCCTTTTCTGTTTTGGTTCTTTTTATTTCTATGTCTTCAAGATTACTTATTCGTTCTTCCATTTCATCTATTCTGCTTTCATTGCTTTTCCCAGAATTCTTTAGTTCTTCCATTAATTCTTTGATCTCCTGCATTTCTTTTACTTCCCTCTTTAGGGACTCAATTTCTTTCTTCTGACCATTGTTTTCCCTCTCTAGGGACTCAATTGCATTCTTCTGATCGTTGATTATTTTTCCCTTATCATTGTTTTCCTTTATGACTTCTGTTAGTTTTTTAATCACGGCAATTTTAAATTCTCTTTCTGAAAGGCTCAGAAATTCTTCCAAGTTATTGTCTTTGCAATCTGGGGGCTGGCTTTCTTTTTGTGGTGTGCTTTTTCTCTGGAGAGTTGCTAGGTTGCGTGTGGTTCTTCTCTTCCCTACTGTCTGTTTTCTAATTTGCCGTATGCGTTGGGACACTGTGTAGTTGGGACTGGCCGGCATCTTGGGTGGGCTTCTCTGTTCCCCTCTGGTTCTTCCAGGAGTCATCTGTCAGTTTCAAGCAGTCTTTACTGGAGAAAGGTCCCTGTTCTAAAATGCCGATGTAGGGACACACTCCCCTGTGCGCCTGGTCTGCCCCGGCGGTGGGTTCCTGCTCCCCTCTGGGCTTGGACTGCAGGCCAGAGGGGGTCTGGCGTGGGCGAACTTCCCCCGCTCACCTCTGGCTCCTGAGGAAGCCTTCTGCAGGTAGTCTTTACTGAAGAAATGTCCCTGTTCTAAAATGGTGATGTGGGACACACTCCCTGCGTGTCTGGTCTCAGGCACACTCTTCTGTGCACCTGGTCTGCCCCGGCTGTGGGTGCTCGCTCTCCCTGTGGGCTCAGACTACTTGTTCGGAAGGGGCCCGGTGTGGGCAAACTCCCCAGCTGGCCACTAGCTCCTTCAGGAGCCTCTGCTGGCTTCAAGTCGCTAGGTGGTGCCAGAGATCTCTCCTAGAGCCCTTGGGGAGCTGATTTTCCACCCCGTGGGACAGGGAGCAGAGCGGGGATGGTAGGGTACACCTCAACGGCTTTGGGGTGCTGTGTCTGCCTTGTGCCCCACCGTCGTGGGGAACCCACGCCCCTAATTTCGTGCCCCGGGTCTCTGTTCCAAAGCCCTCAGATCCAGGACGCGGGCTGTAGCCCAGATCAGTGGGGCGGGAATGGCGCCTTTTGAATCCTGCTCCCCTGCCTGGGCGCCTTGTTCCTGCTCACTCAGGATGGGCCTCCGCCGTCTCCCCTTAATTTCGTGCCCGGGTCTCAGTTCCAAAGCCCTCAGTTCCAGGATGCGGGCTGTAGCCCAGATCAGTGGCGCGGGAATGGCGCCTTTTGAGTCCAGCTCCCTTGCCTGGGCGCCTTGTTCCTGCTCACTCAGGGAGGGCCTCCGCCGTCTCCCCCTAATTTCGTGCCCCGGGTCTCAGTTCCAAAGCCCTCAGTTCCAGGACGCGGGCTGTAGCCCAGATCAGTGGCGCGGGAATGGCGCCTTTTGAATCCAGCTCCCTTGCCTGGGCGCCTTGTTCCTGCTCACTCAGGGAGGGCCTCCGCAGTCTCCCCCTAATTTCGTGCCCCGGGTCTCAGTTCCAAAGCCCTCAGTTCCAGGACGCGGGCTGTAGCCCAGATCAGTGGCGCGGGAATGGCGCCTTTTGAATCCCGCTCCCCTGCCTGGGCGCCTTGTTCCTGCTCACTCAGGGAGGGCCTCGCCCGGGTCTCAGTTCCAAAGCCCTCAGTTCCAGGACGCGGGCTGTAGCCCAGATCAGTGGCGCGGGAATGGCGCCTTTTGAATCCCGCTCCCCTGCCTGGGCGCCTTGTTCCTGCTCACTCAGGGAGGGCCTCCGCCGTCTCCCCGCAAGCCTAGGTCGCAGGCGCGGGGACCTGGGCAGCTGCGATCCGGTCCGGATCCGCGCCGCTTTCCGCACGCAACCTTACCGGGCGGCCGGGGCTGTGTGCTGGTGCTGGTCTCCTCCTGGGGGGCGGGGCTCTCTTTAATGGCGCCTGGAGCTCACCTCCGTGGCGGATCCTGCAGGGTTCGCCTCTCCCGTTCACGGGGTGTGGTGGCTGAAATAGTTCCTTTCCACTCACAGTCCCACTTGCTGCTTCCGTTTTTCTTGTTGGGCGTTTTGGTTTGTTGTTTTCCTCCTCTCTGCCGGTCGGAGAGTGCCGCCTCTGTGGGCGGGGGAGGGGAGCAGGGTTCTGCGCTTCCCTCCCTTCTCGTCCTCTTTTATGGCAACTTTCTTCTTCGGGCAGTTTGCTGGAGTCGTCCGTTTATCTTCCGTGTCCCAGTTCTCACTGGGACCTGCCGCTTTTCCTCCCTATTAACTTTTTTTAATGGGAGATCTTACTTGCAGCGTCTCCTCGCCGCCATGTTCTAAATTTGCATTTCAAAGATGCTGGTTTTAAATATTATCATTGTTTTCAAAATGTAAATGCATTTATTAGCTGATCCATAAAGACAAGTTTCAACAAATGGTGTGGGAACAATTGATCATCTATGTACCAAAAAATTAATCTCAAACTAAACCTCACACCTCTATAAACATTAACTCAAAATGTATCATTAACCTAATGATAAATTGTAAAACTAAGAAACAATTAGAAGAAAACATAACAGAAAGTCTTCATGACTTGAGAAGAGCCGATGAATTCTTAGCACAACAAAAGCATGATCCATAAAAGAAAAAATGGATAAATTGTATTTCATTGATATTTAAAATTTTGCTCCTTAAAAGTTGTTCCTAACAAAAGGAAAAGACAAGTGATGGACTGGGCAAAAATATTTGCAAATAATATATCTGAGAAACGACTTGGATTTCGAATTTGTAAAGAGCTCTCAAAATTCAAAAATACAAGAACAAACCAATTAAAAATTGAGCAAAGAGGGCCTCCCTGGTGGCGCAAGGGGTTAAGACGCAACCTATGAAGATGTTCGCAGGCTCTGAAGCACAAGATCTATCCCCGGCCAGCCAGGGAGCAACCGACATGGCACAGCAGACCTCTCCTGACTCCCCTGCTGCTCCCCTCAGCAGTGTACTTTGGTCAGTCTGCCTGTTCTGTTCCCCACTCTGTCTCTGGTGAATCCTCTCACCCCCCCCCCCCACATCTCTGGCCTGTATCCCACCTCTCATATGCATTAATAAATAAATCTTTAAAAAAAAATTGAGCAAGGATTTGAGCCAACACTAAACCAAAGATAGAAGCACATGAAACAGTGTTCAACGTCATCACTAAGGAAAAGCAATTAAAACCACAATGATATACCACTGCGCACCTGCTGGGATGGCTAATATAAAAAATACTGACAATACCAAGTACTACTAAGGACACAGAACAACCAGAATACTCATTCACTGCTGGTGAGAATGCGAAATGAAACAGCACTCTGAAAACTGTTAGGCAGCTTCTCATGGAGGTAAATACTTACCACATGGCCCAGCAATACCATTCCTGGGTATTCTATCCCATTCTAGAAAATGAAAGCTCATGTTCACGTAAAAACCTCTACACAATGTTTATAGCTCTATCTATAATTGCCAAAACCAAGAAACAACCCAAATTTCCTTCAACAGGGTAATGTTTAAACAAACTTATACAGCCCAACAGTGAAATACAACACAGCAATAAAAAGAAAGAAATTATAGATACATGCAACAACTTGAATGAATCTTTTTTTTTTTTTAAGATTTATTTATTTATTTGTTTTTATTTATACAATAGCTGGGGTCAGGCCAGAGAAGTGGGAGGGAGAGAGAATTCACCAGAGACAAAGCCGGAAATAGAACAGGCAGACAGACCAAAGGCCCTGCTAAGGGGAGCAGCGGGCGTAACAGGAGAGGTCTGCTGTGCCATGTGGGAATCTTGTTGGCTGGCTGGGAATTAAACCAGCACTGCAGAGGCTGAGGACAGCTTCACAGTGCTGTGCTCAACCCTCTGCGCCACTGGGGAGGCCCCTTGAATGAATCTTTTTTTTTTTTTTTAAATAGAGGCATGTTTTATTTATTTATTTATTGTTTGTTTGTTTTGTTTATACAAGCACTGGGTACAGTCAGAAGTGCGGGAGGGTGAGAGAATTCACCAGAGCCAGAGAGAGGAGCAGAGCAGGCAGAAGGACCGAAGCACACTGCTGAGGGGAGCAGCGGGCGGCAGGAGAGGTCTGCGCGCCATGTGGAACCTCCTCCAGTGGCCGGGGAGCAGCCGGGGATCAAACCGGCGCCGCAGAGGCCGCGGGCAGCTTCGCAACCCAGCGCTCAACCACTACGCCACTGGGGAGGCCCTTGAATGAATCTTAAAGACATTATGTTGTGTGAAAAGAGTCCATTATCAAAAAGTTACACAGTCTGTGTCTCTTAATGGCAAAAATATGTTCTGAGAAATGGATCATTAGGCACCTCTCTCATTTTATGAACATTGTAGAGATCTATACTAGATAGGAGAGCCCACTACACACCTAGGCTATATGGTGTAGACTATTGAAACAGCTGATGTATATACATGGCCATTATCCAAAGTGTCATGAAGCAACACATGACTATATACCGTATAGTCTTTCAAGAAAAGACCAAGCTGTGTGATAGAGAATAGCTCAGTGGTCGCTAGGGGCCAGGGGTGGTGCAAAGGTGTGACTGTAGCCCAAGAGAGTTTTTGATATTATGGAACTTTCCTGTAATCAATTGTGGTAATGGTAACACAAGTCTATTCATATATTAAAATTCATAGAATTATATGCCTAAAAGGGGGGAGGAGTGTAAAGTCCACTTTAGTGCATGATAATTTTTAAATAAAAAAGTTAAATAATAAAGAGAGATTTATCTGGTTTTACACAGATAAACTCCATGACTGAACAATCTCATGACAATTTTCTACATAAATGAGAGGTTTCTGGTTTTAAAAAGCATGTAGCTAGCAGTGCCTGACATAACCTCTCGCAGACTCACTCTAAAATACATTTGAAAGGGCCTCCCTGGTGGTGCAAGGGGTTAAGCACCACACCATGAAGCTATCCATAGCCTCTGCAGCATGAGTTCAATCCCTGGCTGGCCAGGGAGAAACCCACATGGTACAGCAGACCTCTCCTGTCTCGCCCGCTGCTCCCCTCAGCAGTATAGTATACTTTGGTCCATCTGCCTATTCTGTTCTCCACTCTCTCTGGTGAATCCTCTCACCGCCCTGCATCTTTGACCTGTACCCCAGATCTTGGATGCATAAATAAATAAATCTTTAAAAAAATAAAATACAGTTGAAAGATGAGAAAAATGATAGAACTCACCAGACCAACAAAGATAAGGACTAACTGCATCAAACTCAAAATCTCAAAGAAGATTCCACATGCTCAAGGGAAGAGAGTGGAGAAATAAAACTGGACACCCTTCTGTGCTAAACACAAGCCAGAATAGATGGGGAGATCTTTCTTCTCAACCCCACTGTCTCCTGGTCATGTCCATACAAACAGGAAAATGGAGTAACCATTTCTTCATTCTGTTGATGCCACAACCAGAGAGCTGCTCCCATCTCCTCAGGGCCAATTATTGCAACTTTCGAAAAATAACTACTCAGTGAGGAGGTAGCCACAGAACTAATGTGTGGCAGCAGGACTGGTTACATGTTATCACCACAGATGCAGAAACAGGAAGAACCTAGGAAAAGTTCAGCCTGGGGATTATGGTGCTCCTTGTACTCTCTGTGTTCAATGTGTCAGAGAATCAAGCAAAAGATGAGAAAAGAAGCCTATCTTACTTCAGCATGGCTGAATTAGACTAGCTGGTTGGTTTCTGAAAATGGTGTTCTTGGATGTCAGATCCAAGACAGGAGAACTGAGAATTGGATATGACCAGTACCCCTGGAATAATAATGAGGCAATGGTTAAACCTGCCTGGTTTATATACTTGACGCTGCCACTTACTAGCTGCATGCTCTGGGGAAAGTCATTTACCTTTTCTGTGTCTCCAATGTCCAATTCCTCATATGCACAAAGAAAATAATAGTATCTGTCTCATAGTGAGGATTAATGCGTTTACATATTGAAGATCAGAGAAGTGAATCGTTCCTCACTTTATACTATTTTCCTCCTCTGCTCATCTTTGAATTAGAAGAAATTAATTTAGAGGTGTATATGATAATAATTCCTAATATTTATATGACACAGCATTACACTAATACACCGCAAGCTCAAATTACTCAAATCAGGATAAAATCTTTATAGCAGACAAAAATGATATGATCACAGAGAGAAATAAAAATAGGAACCAATAGCAAACTTTTTATCAGAAACTCTACAGACCAAAATAGAATAGAACATCAATAAAGTACTGGGGGGAGGGGAACCCCGTCAACTTTGAACTTTATAACTGGCAAAGATATCTTTGAAAAATTAAGGTGAAATACAGATTTTTTCAGACCAACAAAACTGGTAGAATTTATTGTTAGGAGGCTTTTAAGGTCTAAAGAAATTAATTTTAACAAAAAATGTTCTTTAAGCAGAAAGAAAATGATATCAAATGAGATTGTAGATCAGCAATAATTGAACAGTGTTAAAACAGCAAATACATGGACAAATATAAAAGACATTTTTAATATCTTTAAAAAGTAATTTACTGTTAAGGCAAAAATAACTACGTAATCCCTGACTTTCAATATAGAAAGAATTAAAGTATATAAGTATCTCATGAAAAAACAAGAAAGGGGTGGGGCCTCCCCGGTGGCGCAGCGGTTGAGCGCTGGGTTGCGAAGCTGCCCGCAGCCTCTGCAGCGCCGGTTCGATCCCCGGCTGCTCCCCGGCCACCAGAGGAGGGTCCCGCATGGCCCTCAGACCTCTCCTGCCGCCCGCTGCTCCCCTCAGCAGTGTACTTCAGTCCTTCTGCCTGCTCTGCTCCCCGCTATGGCTCTGGTGAATTCTCTCACCCTCCCGTGCTTCTGACTGTACCCAGTGCTTGTATAAATAAAATAAATAAATCTTTAAAAAAAAAAAACACACAAGAAAGGGGGAAATTGAAGTATATTGTGGTAGCGTTCTTAGACCACATGTGAAGTGATATATTATTTGAACACATACAATGATAAGTTAAAGATGTATATACTGTAAGCCCTAAAACACCCACTACAAAAGTAAAATGAAAAGAAACACTAATAAGTTAATTGTGGAAATAAAATAATAAAAAAGTGCTCCATTAATTCAAGAGAAGGCAGTAAAAGAGGTGGAAAGGGATACGAAAAATAGAAAACAGTTACCAAGATGGTAGCTTGGAATCCAACCATATCAATAACTATATTAAATGTAAATGATCTATAAAGACTCCAAGTAGAAAGCAAAGTTTGCCAGATTGAACAAAAAAAGCAAGACCCAACTTCATGCTATGTCAAAAAAACAATTTGAAATATAAAGACACAGATTAGTTAAAAGTATAAGAATGGAAATAGATACCAAGCAAATTTTAATCAAATGAAAAAATGGCCATATTAACATAGACAAGGTAGATTTCAGAACAAGGATTATTAGCAGAGAAGAGGGAACATTTCATAGTGATGAAATGTCATTACACCAAATTCAGATAACAATCTTAAAACCAAATTCACTTAATAACAGAGCTCCAAAATATATGAAGCAAAAATAACTGAAATGGAAGAACAGGCAAATTCACAATTACAACATAAGGTTCATCCTTAAAACATAGTTACTATTATTATCAACATCATCATTCATCTCTGCTGTTACATGCTGACATTCCCAAAATATAAGAGTCAAGACAGAGATGCCTATCACAACACTATTATTTAACAATGTTCTGAAAATTTTACCCAAAATAACAGGAGAAAAAACCAAAATAAGATATCTTAATTATCAATGTAATTACATGCTTAGAAACTAAAAAATTCAACAACAATAAAAAGAAGTTATTAAAATAATAGTGTTCATTGAGGGAGACAAGTTGAAAGTAATTACATTTCAACAACTGTCATGTAATATATCAATGACAAATTATAAAATAAAAATAGAGAAAAATTTTCCACTTGTAGAAATAACCAAAATTTTTTGAGTTCCCAAGAAAAATATGCAAATCCTCTATGATGAAAATAAATTTTTTATTGAGAACTGCTGTTTTTTAATTCATGTGCAACAGACAGAAAAGTTCCTGATGCATAGCAAACACAAAATATTATTGGGTGGGATGGATGGATGGATGGAATAAATGAACAAATGATTTATTTATAAGCACTTTCCAAACTACATTCATCTCTCTCAGAGCTGGCATATATTTAAAGAAAATGTTGTGGATCCTTGGGCCCAGAAAAACTTCCTCAGAATTAACTGATTCCCTCCTGCATTTGCTACAACGATTGTAGAGCAACTCCGATACTAAACAGGGTGCCTGACTGTGGGTCTCCACCCGTGCGCTTAAAAGGACTTATCAATGCTCTACTGCAGGCACACGTGAAAGGTTAATGAAAGGTTTATTTACAAGGGAAGGGGAAATGAGGAAATGTACAGCTCAGGGAGAAAAGTGGGAGACAAAGTTTTAAATGAGTCCTACCCGATCCGCCGATCAGGAATCCCAAAATGGCACCCTGAGAGCTGGCCGTAAGCCAGGAGCCGTGAAGCAGGGAGGCGAGCGATAGCGAGCCCCCCAAGGCCCACGTGTTTGGTTTTTATACCCAACCTGGCTGCTTAACTGCACCTTCAGGTCCCAGCCACCCTCCCTTTGGTGGTGATGGGATTTGTCTTTCCCAATGTCCTGATGGCTTTAGTCTGGAGTGGGGTTGGGGTCCACAAAGCCTGTATGGGATTAGCTCAGGACATCCTTTCCCCCTAACACTAGGACACCTCTAGGAACAATCCAGGTCCCTCATGACAGAGGTAAAAGGAAATAGAACTTTTGTGATTGTTGCACAGAGATGCCTGTAGTATCTTCTGAGACTCTGAAGATTTTCATTGGCATCACAAGTCTTTTACGTTTCAGTTTTCCAAGTTATATTAAGGATATGATGTATTTTTGGCATGAAAGTAACCTGAAGGTAGGAATCAGGCTCCTGAACACTCCTAAAGACTGAAACACTCTTTCAGGGTGATAGGAAGGGTGGGAGAGAGCAGGGTTGGAATAACTTTTAACAAAATATGCATCTACTACTACTATTGTTAGTAGATGCAAGAAACTTCCTTCCTGGAAAGTTACTAAATATTTTACTAAAGGACCCCACATTTGGTGCTAACTCAGACTATCACCATTTCTTGGTGCGAGTCATCTTCCAATGACTCCCAAAACTTCTAGCAGCATTCTGAATCAGTCTGCTATTTCTTTTTCAATAAGAACATATAGGCAACCTCTTCATAAACAAGAGTCCAAGGACTTCAAGTTAGGAAGCCAAGGAAGAGGGCTTTCAGCTCACCTGGTGCACTGCTCTGCATTTCCTCACAGTGCTATGAGGCCTGCTGGTCTGGATGGCAGGAGCCACAACGCTGTTCTCGCTTTCCAGGACACTGCACCAAGATTTCACACAACCCTGACTAACATTTCCCTGAGATGTCACATCTATCTCTATTATCACTATACCGCAATATTGAATCTATCTGAAAGGAATTACTTTTAATAAAGTTTTCTTCTAAATCACACTGGAAGATGCTATCTTATTTAACCAAATGGTGTTGATTACAAGGTTGGAATGAATGCTTAGTGAGCTGCTTTGTTCACTGGTGGAAACAATTATTTCTTCAGGCCCAGTCTTCATCTCCATAAATTAATGTTCTTTTTTTCCCTGTACTTTAATGATGGGTGGTGAATTATGCAAATGTTTCTCCTACAAGAAATTAGACAAAGTAGCCTCACCACTTCTTAGAACAAGAGATTATAAATAATGGTGAGTTACAGTTTGATTAAAATATTGTCCTCAATATAGGTCACCTAAGTTCAAATATTTTAACCTTTAAATCAACTATGAAATCAAATTACATTTGTAAGTGCGTGATTTTTCAAGAGAAATGAAGTCATTTTGGTATTTCTTTTAATAAGAAAGTGATTTTAGACCATTCTAGAAAAAAATATCATTTCATTAGTCATCTTCCTTTCTACTTCAGCACGACTGTCTTCAAGATAGTCATTTCATCCTGACACCATAAAAGAAAATAAGCATTAATTTGATTAATTAATTCACATAGTGTGCCTATTTCACAATAAGAATGTATATGTATATATATATTAACAGTTTAAAAGTCAGATCTCAACAAAGTGCAGCAATTTAAAAAAAAAATCAATGAAACCCAAATAACTCAAAGTAGTTCACAATTAAAGCACAAAGTTGCTTGTGCCCTTCTTCCCACAAAGGGGGCATTTTTAAATGCAAATTGGTGAGCACTCTAATTGCTCCAAAACCATTTCTGATTAGCAATCTTATAATGTGCTAGTGCCTTTTTGTCCCAGTTCCCAGGATTTTGCATTATGTGTCAGCATGACTCAAGAGAAAGCCCAAACCCTGGTCCCAGCGGACTGACGCAACCCTGGATTGTAAACAGAGAGCCTCTCCACCCCAGGCCATCCCATCTCACTTGACCCCTGTCTACCCAGAGCAGGAAACCTGCTTGGTGGTGCTCAGCAGTGAGGGAATGAAGTGCATCGATTGCTCGTGATTATTAGCTGGAGTAGAATGAGCCTCCTCCTTATTATGCAGATTAGTGGAGCTCCCCATCCCAGCATATTGTGCAGATGCAGGCCAGCAGCTGCTCCTACAGATGGCAAGTACACAACTCCATTAGGAAGGATCTATTGTCTGCTCCTGGCTGGCGAAGAGGCTGGCGCGGACTAGGAAGAGAGGATTGTTACAGCGAGATGTAAAGGCGCACACACACACTTAAAATCTGCACCCAAGAGACTCTTTACACAGCAGGGCCGACAGCACTCAAATTAGAAATCTACCCTAAATAAGGACTTTCGTATGTCACAATTAAGCTTGTGTATTTTTTAAACCAGATTAACCATTAAAATTGAGTAGCATAATTCAAATTTTGCAATGCCATGCTATTAAATATTCAGATTAAAAACAAATCCTAAGAGATTCATTCAGAAATTTGCACTATGTTCAGCTCTTCTGGGGCCTTCTGTTTTGTTAGTTCCCTTTCAAAGAACCTTTTAAAGAGTCAAGTTTGTTTTTCATAATATCAAAATGCAATAAAGAACTGAGTTTCCCCTATTAAAATATTTGCTGTAGGATGGTTTGTCTTTTTAGAGTTGTTTATTCTGAAAAGCACCAAAGCAGTTCACTTAAGTTAGTCAGCGGTGAAAGTGGGCACACGAATCCTTTTTGAATAAATATTATTTCAATCATTAGCAACTAAATAACATTGTCTGGTGCATAATTTTGGATGTGGTGTAAAAATAATTTGATCACTAACTAATTGAAGCAATTTAACTGGGAAAAGGATTGATTTTGGTCCAGTTTTCATTTTTTTAACTAATGCTTTCCCTAGATCTTCTTTTAACGCTGAGCTATGTGGAAGCTCCCCAGTCAAGAAAAACACTAAAGTAAATAGAACTTTCAAAAGACTAGGAGGGAACTGCCAGAATGTTACAAGGAGAAAAATAAACAATTTATCAAAATAAACATACTGCCTTAAGACTGATCTTTATTTTTTGTTGTTTTAAAGATTTATTTTTATTTATGCATACAAGAGCTGGGGTACTGGCCAGAGGTGCAGGGGGTGAGAGGATTCACCAGAGACAGAGTGTGGAACAGAACAGGCAGATTGACCAAAGTACACTACTGAGGGGAGCAGCGGGCGAGTCAGGAGAGTCTGCTGCGCCATGTGGGTTGCTCCCTGGCCAGCCAGGGATTGAATTTATGCTGCAGAGCCTGAGGATTGCTTCTTAGGTTGCGTCTTAACCCCTTGTACCACCAGGGAGGCCCAAGATGATCTTTAAAGCTTAGAAGATTCAAGATTAGAGATGAGGTCACAATAAAACTACTCATTTTTTGGTTTAAATAATGTAGACAATCAAACAAAATAATTTAAGCACATATCCAAAGACACCCGTTATAGAACCAGAGTTAAAGCTGCAGGAAGGAAAAGGAAAAAGTTGTAAGTGAATTGTTCCAGAGTCATGTTTTCCAAACTTGTTTTTACCATCTCTCATACGAATAAATATATCACAACCCAGCACACAAATGCATATACATTTATAATGAGCTTTCTGAAACTTACCCTTATATTTTCTTAGTCTATTCATATTTCCAATGTTGGTTATGATGGTAAATGTATTTCATGGTCATTTTTATGATCTACAGTTTGAAAATCACTACTCTAGAAAGTAGCCTAGATGGTAATGTTAAAAAAAAAAAGACGTGTGAATGTCACCATCAGTGTTAAATGTGAGGTTACCCTGCACCAATTTGCCAAACTCAGACAAAACTGACACTTTGCAGGGCTCTTCAGGGAAGCAGAATCACGGAAAAGCCACCTCCTTTTCTCCAGAGCAAGTCATAGAATCATTGCCAGTGGCTGAAAGAAGCACGGGGACTGGAACAAACAGGCTTCAAGGTGGTATGGGGGGATGTGTGGTCCCAGAATTCATGCTAGCTGTCTTAAGATCAAAAACCCTAAAATAGATGCACCTTAGGAGAGAAAGGGTAATATGGCTCAGCCCAAATAGGACAAATAAGGCGGCTGAGAATCAGGAAAGTGGAACTCCTGTCCCCAAGGCAGGAAACAGATCTCTCTTTCAAAGATAATCCTGGCCTTTGTAGAAAGATAGCCCAAATAGAGCCAAGATTTACAACATCACATAGCTCCTGTTAATCCAACCACCACAATTAACCAAGAATTCAACAGCCCAGTGGGAGCACATGATTACAAACCAGCAAATTTAAGAGATTAAAATTATGATTCAACAAAGTGAATGTCTTATCAATGCTTTAAATTTGAACCTAAAGTTCAAATTGTCCAGTAAATTCATTTGAGCTCAATATACAATTTTATTTTTTTAAAGATTTATTTATTTATGCATCCAAGAACTGGGGTACAGGTCAGAGGTATGGGGGGTGAGAGATTCACCAGAGATAGAGTGGGGAACAGAACATGTGAATTGACTGAAATACACTGCTGAGGAGAACAGCAGGCAAATCAGGAGAGGTCTGCTGCACCATGTGTGCATCTCCCTGGCAGGGGATCAAACTCATGCTGCAGTGGCTGCGGATAGCTTCGTAGATTGTGTCTCAACCCCTAGTGCCACCAGGGAGGCCCTCAATATACATTTTTAAACAGAAGCCCCATGAGTCCAGGCACGTGACCTGTCCTATTTACTGTTGTCTATTGGCTTACACAGAGTAGGCACTCAGGAAAGATTTCCTGTTGAAAGAATGTGTCAGCACATGGATTGACAGAAATGATGTAGATGCATAATTACACCACAGTATAACAAGTGCAAATATTTAACTATATCCAGCAGAATAGGGAGAGAAAGATTTAATGGAGAGTCAGGGAGCCACAGAATACCTTGAGATGGTTTTGAAGGGTAATCAAGAGAGAGATGGGCATTCCATGGGGAAAGCAATAGACTGTGCAAAGGCACTGAGGTGTGGGACATCAAGATAGCTGCAAGTAGTGCCTCCTGGCTTTGTGTCTAGGGAGGTGGAGGGTAGAGGTGGAGGATAGGTACTAGACTGGAGAAGGAAGCCAGGAGTAGGTCATAAAAGGCCATATATTGAGACAGGAAGTGCCCTAGGACAAGGTTCAAAGACAGAACTTTGCTATTCCAATTGTTTTTACCTGGCTGGTAAACAAGAAGCTTAACAGACCTGATAATTCCAGGCCCAGACACCTGCTGCCATAATTTCCTTGGCCCATTGTTTTTATCACTAACTTTTCCCCAGTCTGTGCAGTCCTGAACAACTTCTTTATAGGCTGTTGCAGAATAAGGGGGTTATAGACTCTGAGACCAGACCAGTCTAACCCGGAGCTGCAGGCACACAGTGTCCATGAGCTATTCGCCCATGAGATGCTCACAAGCCTGCACAACCACCAAGTGCAGATGATGGGCACTCACAGTTCTCAACAATAAATGGACCACACTCTGATGGACAAATGGCCATTAGCCAAGTCCACTCTGCTTATATTCTCATCAATAAAGTTTAATTCCTTTGTTTTCAAACCCCACACCTAAAGCCTATATGGACGCCTAGCCCTGCACCCCAGAGAGTCTCTCATGCCCAGAGAGGTCTTCTGGAACTTTCTTTCCCTGCTCTTTTGATGATCAATAAACACTGACTCCTTGCCTGCCCTCACCAATGGTGGAGTCCTTTTTTCAATCTTTTTTTTTTTTCAATCTCAAGAGCCCTTTCCTTGCCAGAGGAGCAGAACTCCTTGGTCCACCCTTTGATTCCCAGGAGGCGGAGCAGTGGACACAGCTGGTTCATTCCCAACTTATTCACCTGTGGTGCTGGAGGGTGAGGTCAGACTGAGAGATGCCCAGATCCTTTCTTTTATCCAGTGACAATATTAATCCATAAAGGAACATGAACTCAAAGACACCATAAAAAGTTTTAAGCAGATGGGAGGCACAATCAGATTGGGTTCAAATTTTCTGAATTATATTAATGGAGATTGCTTGGTTGTTTAGTAAAAACCCTTCAAAATATATTGAGGGAGCATATATATATATTTTTTTTACCTTTCTGGCAATTAACAGCCTTGGTGTCAGCCTTCTCCTATCTGTCTATCTGTTGCCTGGCCTTTTGTAGGCTATCATCAAACCTGAGAACACTCGACCCTCCCTCTAGACAGATCTAGACAGAAATAACAGATAAGTCATTTCTGGATCTTGATTTCCAGATTCAGTTCTCCCAGAGACAATGGTGGTATTTGATTTCCCTTCCCCTCAAACTGAGGCTGCTTGAATGTAGACCATTGACTGATCAACATTTGACCATTAATTAAGACAAGTTAAAGATTCCCTTCAGTCTTAGGAACATTTGTGTTAATTTTAATTGCGTTAATAGAATATTTGCTACTGATTTGCTCTTCATGGCAGTTTTTACTTTGGCTTCTCCAAAATCTGCTTTGTGCCTCTGCTCAAGCTCTTTGTGTCACCCAGCAGTCTCACCATTCCCCATTTCCATTTGTCAAAATCCTTCTCCCCACCCCACCATGGAACTGAATCACATTCATTCTTGTTTTATAGTTGGACATGAATTTATCAGTCTTCCCCATGAATTTCAGTCCTTTCGGGCAGGAACCAGGAGTGATTAATCTTTGGTCCTACTCACTTCCAAGATAGTAAATAAGATAGTAAATGAGAATAAATGAAATAGCATATGTGAAATCCCTGTGTATAATGCAAATTACTGTCAAAGTGGTAGTTCTTATTAGATGATTACACACAGCCCAGAAGAATTCATTATTTTTCCCATGGAGTTGTCTATCCATCTGTAGAGTCTATCCCACATGCACTGAGAGTTCTTCCTCCCATCTCCCTCCATCATTCTCCTTGTCAACACTCAGTCCTCTAGCTTTATTTTTTTAATCCCTCTGCCCCATCCCAGAGTCTGGATCAACAGCCTGTCCATTCACAGCAGAGGCCATTACCAAATACCACCGGCACATGTGTATTTGGCCCATGGGTCACATACTTAGTGTGTGTGTGTGTGTGTGTGTGTGTGTGTGTGTGCGCGTGCGAGTAGTCAACACATTAAAAATTAGAAGTCACTGAAAATTCAGCTTTGGGTTTCTGTTGAAACATGGTAATAATAAACTGTTGCCGAGGTGAAGCTGCTACTTTGACTGAGCTATACATACCCTGTCTGGTTTAGCAGTGCTTCTCTCTCTCTATTGTCTCCTTGATATTCAGCCAAGCCAGTTGTGGTCTATCAATATACTCATGCTGTTGCCTTTCTCACAACAGGGTATATTTCTACCAAAAGTGGGTAAAAGAAAAACAGATGGAGATGGCGGAATGATTTTCTTTTACATGAGACCTGCTGCACTTATGTTACTTGTGCAGTCACGGAGACATTCAGTTTTCAGATCTCTAACACAGAATGTATCAGTGAGTGTTTGACCAGGGAAGCAGGACTGCTATGAGTGATATGAAAGAAGAGACTTCTTATGCAATTGAAGAAGCTAGAAAAAAATATGGTGGTAGGTCTGAAACAAAGCACTATAGGTCAGCAGGACCAGCAGTCAGGAAGAAAAGCTGAACATGAAACAGGAAAGAAAAAAACGATAAACTGGATCTTCCATCTGTGTCCCATCACCTCCAACCTTGATGATGAACCAGGAGACCAGAAAAAGAAACAGGTATCCTTCCCACGTACCTGGTCCAGGACTCAGGTGAGCTGAAGGAAGAGTTCTAGCAGGTCAATGAGCTCCATATTAATGCCAATCAGGTTAGGCAGCATAAAGACCAGCAGTCGTGTTATGAACTGCAAGGAAGACAGGAGCTGCACACTGACGCGTGGAGATTCATGACTGGTTGCCTTTTCAGCTCTGCCTCCCAAATCTCAGGTAACCAAATCACTGTGACCATCTCTACCCAGAAACCTTAGATGAAAGGAGATTCTGGGAAATGCATTTTCACATTAGCTAAGTAGCACAGTATCAAACCAGGACAGCACCCACTAGTACCGTGGGGCAGGTCACTTACTGGAGGACACACAATGAGTCAGTTTTCATTGCACTTCATCTGAACAAATAAGTCTAACCTAATAATACAAGACAAAGCAAAGATAGCTTAGAAAATATAAGGATACATTATAACATTTATGTTTCACCACTGTGCCTTAGCACCCAGCAGAGTGCCTGCACATTGTAAATGTTTGATACATTTTAGTGGATTACATCAGCTAGGTCTGGCTACCTAATTAAAAACCAAATCTAAGGGCCTCCCTAGTGGCGCAAGGGGTTGGAATGCAATCTATGAAGCAATTGGCAGCCACTGCAGCATGAATTCGATCCCCAGCCAGGGAGCTACCCACATGGCGCAGCAGACCTCTCCTGACTCGTCCACTGCTCCCCTCAGCAGTGTATTTCAGTCAATCAGCCTGTTCTGTTCCCCACTCTGTCTTGGTGGATCCTCTCACACCTCAACACCTCTGGCTTGTACCCCAAATCTTGTATGCATAAATAAATAATTCTTAAAAAAAACAAATCTAAGATTCATACTAGGGGAAAGTATAGCAATAGCATGAAACCATTTTTTAATATTGTTTTTATTATTCAAGAATGAGGCTTTGGCAAGTAAATAATGGTGTTTGTATATATAGACTACAAATTTTCCATAAACATAAAAATGACCTTCATTTAGCAATCCTGATCAATAAATAAATCCTAATTAAGCAAATCACTAGCATTAAGAATAGAGACACAAACAAAAAGGCAATTAATAAATGTATCGTGGGCATTAACCACAATAAACAAATATATATCAACTATTTCACAAATTTCTTGCAAATGGATAAAAATAAATAGGGAGTAAAAAAAGAAAGAATAACCAAATTAACCAGGAAAATTAGACTTGTATTTTTTCAAATAACCAAAAAACTTCAAGAAATCAAGTATATTTTTCTTGATAAGCAATAATTTTTAAAAATCAGCCATAAAGCTAAATCAGCTTACATAAAGACATAGAAATCGATCATCATTGGGTAAGACAGACTTCTTCACCAGTTCTCACAGCTCTCTCAGGTCTAATCTCTATAATAAATTCCTTTTTTCATATCAGGTCTTTTTCATATCAGGTCCTTTTTTCATAATGGGTCCTCTTCCTGGCCTCTAATACATAACAAATTTGTAGGTTCCAGGGGCTTCAAAATGAGATACATCCAACAGAAACAAAAAGAAAGGCTCCTCCCATGTGCAACTGATATACTTAATGTATTAAGTGTCATTCCCAAAACTAGCTGTTGATAGTTAGGAGCATTCCAGAATAAAATTTAATTGGTGTCAACTGGATTAAAATTAGTTTAGCAAAGATTTATCAGAAATTCTCTAAAAAATATTTTGATGGGTATTAAAAACAAAGCAGTACATGACTGTATTAATACAGTATTTAGCTCAAAAAACAACTTTTTGAAGAATTATACTCCAGTATGCAACTTTCCAGAATAAATATCATTAGAACAGATCTCAAAATGGAACCCGTATTTATTGAAGTCTTTCCTCAAAATACATAAATCTAAAACATCCCTGAATAGTCTGTCTCTCTGTCTGTCTCTGATAGTGTCTAAATATCACTCAATTGCATAACTAATTATTAAACGAATGAATGAATAAACTTTTCCATCAGAGTTATGAACCTATACATATATATTAAAAATCTACTTCAGACTGCCTTTAAAATCTATTCTATGTTATGAAGGATCACTAAGAATCATATATTATTATTAATCAAAAGTGATTATATTAACAAATATTTACACCCTGGAATAACACCAATATTAGAATAAACTATAGTTGGGGAACACCACGACACAAATGGAAAACTGACTCTTTCAAACTAAAGTGACCTAGATAAGAAATTCAAAAGGACTGGGTAGAGTTCTTCATTTGGGAAACTGAAATGAGAGCAGAACTACTAGTGCCAACTGATAATTACTTAAATGCTTTCTTAAGTGCATATCCCTGATGGATTTATTTCAAATTCAGTTTCACATTTAGGCAGTAACGAGATTAAAGAATGTGTATATCTGCATGGAGAAACATGTATACCTGTTTACAAACCAACAATAGCCGAGCAACAACAGTGCAGCGCCATTATTCAGGCATTTTGAGTGAGCAGCTCACCAACGGCTGTGGTTTTATAGGCGGCAGAAACAAATGACTTCGGGGTTCCAGATGTCAAATCTTTCCATACAGTTACTCAGCGCAATAGCTATTTGGTAACATCAAGCCCTGGAATGGAGGCATTAATTTAGAATTTTGGGTATGAAAAAAGATATAATGAGAATCCTATTAAGATCTTCTGCCCACCCCTTCCTTCTTTGCAAACACACGCTACACATGACCCTCAGCCAGTGTGCCCTCTAATGGAGCACTAACAATAGTCATGACTTGGTGGCCACTTTGGGAACTCGGCTTCCTCCATCTTCTCTCCATGACAGTGACATGGCACATACACCATCATCAGCCTGACACATGTATGCGATCTCCCTTAATAACTCAGGGAGGTCTGGGAGTCAGAGGTTCCCCTCAACTGACTGACAGCTAGAGAGGCACCATACCGGTGATAGAGCTGTCATCTCCAGTGAGGAGGCTGGGTCTATGGGGAATTCCTTTCTCTCTTGACAAGGAACCTTCATGCAGCATGACCTCCCCTAGAGAAGCTTTGGACAAGGTCCTTCCTTTCCCATTTCGAACTCTGCCTTGCAACAAGCTCTCTCTGCCACCTGCAATGGCTATAAATCAATTTCCAAACAAAATATGCATAAACCAAGATGGGTAAAGAGATGACAAGTTGTCCTGTCTCCTGTCATGTCGGATTTCCTCTTTCTTCTCCCACAAAACCCTAAGTAGATAAAAGAGCACTCAGACAGAATTTAGAGACTAGAGGTGGTATCAGGAAATTATCCAGTCCTGCCTTCTGGCCTTACCCACAACCTAAACTACGCTTGCTCTTTTTGGATTGAGGCAGTTATTAATGTTGTTGTAATAAAACCCAAGTGTCATCTTTTGTGATGAGAAATATAATTACCAAAGGAATCAGAGACTTGAGTTCCAGTCATCACCCACTGCCACTGTATAAACCCCTTTTAAATCTTAATTTTATGTACTTTGTGATATGTCGCAATTTGGTCTCCACTATTCCTTTTCAGAAAATTCATCGATCCTAGTAGGCAGCATTTTAGACTTGGAAAGACTTTACCCATGAGGAAGTCACATGGCTAGTTAGCAATAGGACCACGACTAGTATTGAGGCTGCCCAACTTCACAGCTAATGCTCATCTGATCATACTATGTTCACAGGACACACATGACCACAAACTAACAATAGACCAGTACAGAACTAACCAGAACATTAGGAATGGGTGCCATGCAGGTGGAGGGGCAGAACATAGGTGTCTATTTGGAGGCCCAGACTCCAAACAAGGGGAGGGGACAGGGAAAGCAGTGAGCTCTCTTCTAACCAGCTCCAGAGGGTTCCTAAAAATGTTACCATTCATAGAGAAAAGTTCTGGAGAAGCAATGACCTCTGATGATCCAGGGGCTCCACAGCATGATGGAGTCTATTAATAATAGTAATACTAATCACAATGAGCACCACCAGTGATTTAGCAAGCGGTAAGTGAAAGCCAAACCTGCATGACTGCAAAAAGCCAGACCTGCATGACTGTACCAGGGTCGCTGCCTACTGGAAAGCTCCTGGCCCTCACTAGCAGTTGTGGACATTTCAAAAGAAATGGACTCAATAAATATCAGTGTTTATCCCAGTACTAACATTTGCCAAGAAGGAGAAATATAGAATAAATTAGCCTAGGATTAGCTCTAGGAAGAATATAAAGCAGAAAATTCTTTTGAAATAGTAGGCTCTACCCACCCCAGCACACCACTAACCACAGAGACTGATGCCCACATCAGGCGCATGGGTGCCAAGCAGAATCAAGGCCTGCTCCTGTGAAGACAGACACTCTTTTCAGACACCTTTGAGGCCACCTACCAATAAGACTTGCGCTTTCCAGGCTTCGTTAGCATATTTTTCCAGTGGTCCTGGCTCCAGCAAGCTAGAGAGAGCAAGTCTTCCATTCATAGGCCATGGTGGATCTCTTGGTATAACTAAAGTACTAAAGGCGTAATTGGCCACATGTGGAAGTTGGCTTTTTGCACAGGTCATTCTTAACAAATTCATAAAAGAAATGCTATTTTTCTAGCATTTCTAGAAATGCTAGCACTATTTTTTAGTATCATATCCAACTATGTATAGTGGAGAGAAATTTCAGGGTTTCTCACCATATTCGCTGTGTGTTGTCTGCAAACACTGCTATGAGAAATGTGTTTGAGGCCACCTGTTACTTTAATAGACTGGAATTTCTGGATTTACTCGTCCGAAAATTATATAGCTACAGATATTTGAATACTGACAGATAACTGATAAGTGCACTAACACCTCTCAGGAATTTTAAATATACGTTTTTTTTGCTCATTTCACAGTTTGAGAATCCAGACGTGTTCTACTCTGATGGTGAATGTGTCTGCACTCCTGACAAAGTTGCCATGTTCTACTTAAGTGAGAACATTAAGAGCACCAGCCTCAAAAAAGTGCAGGTGGATGTTATTGGCACGGAAGAAAACCCCAGAGGTAACAGTGGAGCACTTCTTAAAGAAATACTGTGTCACCAATGCTCGTGATGACCCAGAAGAAAATATTAGAAAGCATTGGGACATAATTTAGTTGGCAGCATTTTCCCCCTTTCTTTGTAGTAAATAAAATAATGATATATCTTATAAGCAGTAATATCTCCAATACAGTGAATTACAACATTAAGTATCAAATGTACCAAAATTCAGGAACAAAATAATATAAACCCTAATCATTAAAAGAAAACAAACATAGTTTCCTCTTACTTCAGAAGTGTCAAAAATTTAAATGTCACAGTAACATTTATGTCATTGAAAACATTAACATCTGAAAAAGGTATTAAGTAACCATTTTATGTTGCTTTCCAAAATCTTGTTTAAAGCATATTATCTAATAGATGTTTAATAAAAAATGATTGGGAAAATTCTTAAAAATTTTAAAAAAGCAAATAACTTATATTACAAATGTTCAAGCATTTAAAGTTAAATAGAATCTTGCCCTGCATTGGCTGCTTCATTTGTAAAATGAGTATTTTAAGAAACTACCTCATGAAGTTGTTGGGAGAATTAAATGGCTCACACATATAAAATGCTTTGGAAAAAGCCATGTGATAGGAGCCCAATAATTCGTAAATGTACTATTTCTGATCACTAGTTTTATGATTCTTTTACATCCTGGCCCAGGGCTCACAAATATTTTTGTTAAGGGTGGAAAATGTGAAGTGTCATATTTCCATCATTTTAAAAGATTTTATTCTCAGAAGTGAATTATTTGAAAATGCTATTTTAGGTTTACATAATCATTTACTCATAGACTCAAAACCAGACAATTTTCAAGGCATTTTTGCAGGGATAGAGATAAAAATGTAACACGTTTTCTTTGAAACTGTTGTATTACTAGAAAGGCTCATGGTTCAGTACAATTAGGAGGAAGATGCAGTAGGAGGAGAGTTTGGTTGGCAGGGAGGTAGGGTTGAGGGTAAGAAGACAAGGAGGGAGAGAATTCCAGTTAGTTAGAGCTCATAATTCCATTTCAATTTTCGAAGAATCAGCTTCTGTTCCCCTTAACACACACACACTCACACACACATGTGCGCACACACACCCACACATGCGCACACACACATACACACACATACTTTTTTAAGATCTTGAAAACATTTAGTCAAATGTGTCTTAAATGTCAGTCCTCTGGTGGTAAAGGAAAAGGGCACCACACTCAGATCCTTGCCTTGTTTGGTTCAAGCAAGATGTATAAGAAAACAAGCTCAAAATGAAACAAGGGATAGCATAATGACAATCCATGCTGCTCAAAAAAGAAAAAAACTGTCTGTGCCTGATGTTAAAACATGAAACACCTCCAGAGGTGGTTGTGGATTTTAAAATCTTATAAGCAAGCTTTTTAAAACCCTAAAGATAAGCATGTTTGGTAACATGCTGTTGCATCAACATCCATTTATATGGAATACTTTCTGTGCATACTTCACATTTGTATTTCATATGAGCCTTTGGGAACATCCACCCGACACTAAATTACAGATAGAAAATCATAGCTGCTTAGGGAGGCAGTAAGCTCAGGTCAACAGCCCAGAGCAGGGGAAGACTGTGGTGTCTTTCGTGTCACACCCTGAACCAGTCGAGTGGCCCTAATCTCATCTCTTCACCCTTGGATCTCAGTTTTTCCATTTGTGCTTAAAGACCTCTAAGTTCTTTCCAATTTAAACGTTGTTTGACTATCTTTTGTGTTTTGCCCAAGGTGACCTTAGTGTCGACAGCAAGTGTAGGGAATAGTATTTACAGTTCCTATCATTTCATTGTCTTAACTGCTACTCCATTTTACCTCTTTTACGATTCAAAACACACTGTCAGCCTTTTATGGTTACATGTATCCAAACACACACCCTTCAAGGAATGAATAACAAAGAACTATGCGGGGAGAATTACATATAGCATTTCACGTGACATCTTGGACATAGCCATATTCTCGGTGCTAATTATCAAACAACAAATGTAGAAAGATGGTGGCCCTCTCTGAACCTGCCAGGCCCACTTTACATTTCCCTCTACAGTCAGAATAGCTTCCACGCGAGCCCTTCTCCTCCACCCTCTGCTGGCTGGGCAACACTGACCCCCGTGAGCTCCTCAACAGCACAACTCCCAAGAAAAGGTGCAATTTAATTCTTAGCCTGAAACACAGCCCATTTGGAAGGACACCAGTCACCAGGGTATTGTTAGTGCCTTGAAATGGCCAAGAGGGATTGCTGACTCTGCGAATATCACTCCAAAGGCAGGAATTCTATTTGAATTACTAACATAACAGATGTTTGCTAGGCTCCACCATGCAGTCTGCATACACAGCTATGCTAATTTGGCAGGACCGCTCTTCCAGTTTGCTCGGAGCCATTAGTGCAGGCAGCTAGTAGGTCCTTCTGTCTAACTAATAATTGCCTATTATTGATATTAATTAACATTTTTTGCACTTTTCCTCGGTTTTGACCTGGTATCTGTTGGTAGTCTAATCACTGTGGCCTATTAAAAGTCAAAATAAAGGGGCCTACAGTAGTCATGAGCCATTTATCAAAAAGCAAACAAGGCCAATTAAACAGGCGTCCAGACAGTTGTCTTGATTTGCCGCTGACTGTTTCTTGATCACCATTATAAATTGCTAATAGGGCAGAAAGCGCTAAGCGGGGAGCATCTGTGGGGGGCTGGTTATTGCTCACTCCCCGCCTGGTGACAGGTGAGAGAGAGGCTAGTGATGGTCTTATTGATGTGAACTGCCCATCAGTTGGTAGTTATTGTTAAAGTTCATGATGCTACAGCTGATCCCGTCCTGCTGAGAGTCAATCAAATTAATTAGAACTAGAAATTCTTCTTTATTATTTTAGAGCCTGGGTACAGAAAGAAGTCCTGTAATTTGGATCCAAAGGCAATGAAGAAAAAAAATCTCCATGTAGTACAGTGTGGAAAAAAAATCAGATATTGCTTCTTCCATTATTTATAATAAGGGCTGCGGCTAAAGGTTTTTATAGGCACAGATCAAGAGATCATAATAGAAGCATATTGACAGATTTTTTTCTGCAATACTCTAAGGAACTGGCTGTAGCAGGAAAATATATCAAAACCTTATCATCAGAGCTGAGATCTTCTGTGAAAAATCAATAAAGAGTTATACATGGTTTGAGTTTAAACAGTTCTCTGTAGTCATTTAAACATAGTGCATCTGTACAGCTTTTTACCTCTGGAGACCGAGGTAACCTAGCAACCGCAGGGCTTAAACCGATTAACTACAAATGAAGTACTGTACGCCTATCAAAGCAATTGTTCATCGCTGCCTTTGTTGCAGAGACTAAGCTAATTGAACATGATACAGTATGAAGATAATTAACACCCATGAGTTTGTTAATTGCCTGTTAGCATTACAACACAGTCTCTTGGTTTCTTTTTAACTGTCTCCTTTGTAGCCTCTTACTTCCCTTAAAATGGTGCAGGACCTTTTTAACTGGCTATGATATCTTGGAGTTTATTAACCCTTTTTAAATTGGGGAGGGGGAGCCCTGTCTTAATGAAGCATATTGCATGTGCTTGTTAAATGCAAGCTCTCACTCCTCTCTATTTTCCCAAGACTAGGAATTTGTTTTACAGATACTGTACAAACTATGTTTATTTTTTGTGCTAATTTATTTCAAGCAATTTAGCCATTATAAATGCTCTCAGAAAAAAAAAAAAAACGGCTCTAGCGTTTCCCTTTATTACTCAGCTGCTCTGCTTTGGAGAGTAAGCGATAAATGTCTTTGAGGGTTGGAATATTAATTGAAGGCAGCATCTGGTCAGCAGCTGACCGGCTCTGGTTGTCCTGCTCCAGCCAAGCCACTGAGAAAGAAGCTTTGCTAGTTCTATTTGCCAGGCTCTCAGTTTTCCTCTGAGTCGTGGACTAAATGAACCCCCATTTTATCTCTGCTGGATCACTGCATGGATGCCAGAAAATCAATTGGGCAGGAAAATCTGTTAATCTAAAGTGAATTCAATCTAAGGAATCATTTAAAATAAAAATTTCAATCATTACCTTTTCGGAAAAGCGCTTTTTCCCCCTCAAGTCTGTGTGTGCATGTGGCAGACAACCCCTCGAAAGGACCTATCACAAGAGTAATTCAAAGTCAATAGAATTGTCTAGCAAAGAACAATTTGCTTCTGGGGGGGAAATAGGATTGCTGATTAAGAGGAAATGGAAAACCCCAACGCTTTGCGGCCAGAAACAATTAACAAGCTCAGCCCAGAGTACACATAGGATGCTCAAAATGGGCTTTTCTCCCATTGAGAAGAAGCACCTTGGCTGTGTCACAATTGTTTAACATGGATTTTCCAGGATGATCCTCTGTGTTGTTGTTACTGTGTCATGGTTAATACTTGCTGGTAAGCCAGTCCCA
Source organism: Talpa europaea (assembly GCF_964194135.1). Classification (NCBI taxonomy): domain Eukaryota; kingdom Metazoa; phylum Chordata; class Mammalia; order Eulipotyphla; family Talpidae; genus Talpa; species Talpa europaea. Next base: position 112,758,948 of record NC_140073.1, read on the forward strand.
GGAGAACCACTTCTAGTGCCCAATTACAAGTTCTATCATCAATCATAAGTATTATTTATTCAACAAAATGAATTGCTAATTAATAACTGATGAGCATTATGGCCTTGAAGACTATAACGCTATTAATTATGGTTGGCATGAAAGGGATCTACCTGGCACGTATTCACCACAATTAGCCTTCGAAGCTTTCAGGGAATATGTCTATTAAGACAGCCAAAGAGAAGGCTGGTTTTCCTACCTCTCTGCATGAAGACTGACAAACACAGCACTGCCTCTGGTTAGTACTCCACCACATCAACCCAACAGCCCAACAATCATTTTCTGTGCACCTGACTTGTGTAAGAAACTTGACAAGACAAAGAGAAGTCTCCATGGGGGCCTGCAGGTACAGAGTATGGCCCCACGCCCTTCCATGCTCCTGCCGAAATGCTTGGGGCTGTCAGCCACAGCCTGGCAACTGCTGTGTGGCTGCTGCTTATTTTTAGACTTGGTTGTTGCCCAGCTCATGTTCTTAGTCTGGGTGCAGGCACACGGCAGCTAAATCACTTTAGCAGGCAGCCAGAGGGCCAGGACTGCTCACATTTATTTGCAGTCAAGAGGGATTCATCATTGTTCACCTTGAGGACCTCCTGGTCAGAGACTTAAAGAGGAGAAGCTAAGAAATGCCCTCTTGCCCACTGCTGGGGAGGGGGAAAAACAGTCGTTTGGAAGAATAAACACAGAGAAAGTATAATAATGCTAGGAAACTCTTTGAAAGCAAAACAAATCAACTACCTCTGTGTTCTCTATTCTACACCTAAAGCCCTGCAGGTTCTGAAAAGGTGTGGATGAAAGATTAAATATTACAGGCTTTAAAAACTTACAGGACTACTAGAGGAGAAGGCCTTCTTCCCCCATCCCCCGACTCTGGGTACATGCTCCAGAAGATGAAAAGCTCATTAAACAGTTACCTAGATCACTCTGTAATTTAAACAATCATTTCAGATTTAGTGCTAGGTGGGTTTTGGAAAATAACTTATCTGCATGAATCATATTAATTATAGAATTAGTAAAGTGTTCCTTCTGTGCTGGGTAAGCAAAATAGCAACTTTCATTATTTCAGTTAAAAATGCTTGAGGGTTCCAATTCTGCAAAAAATATCCTTTGTTTTCTGCCAAACTGCAGAGTATGCAGCCCCCTTTCTGTGAGCAGGTACAAAATGTCCTGGGGTGAGGGAGGAGGAGAAAAGACTGGTGTACCCCCCCTCCAGATGGCACCATGATTGGTATATTATTTTTAGATTCACCAAACAACAATTAGAAAAGTTGTTAAAATGAAGGAATTGTTCATAAAATAGTTTTGCCCGATTAGGCAAAACATTCTACTAACTTGTCATCACATTCTCTTTCTATAGAGGTGCAGACATGGAACTGCACAAGGTAGGTAAAGGCTTGCCAGCATGCAGTCTAATAAAGAGGTAAATTACTACAGGATTTTACAGTGGCCGGTATACCTAGCGCCAGACAGAACAGCACAGTGAGGCCACTTGGTTGACACTGGTTAGTGAAAATAGCAGCAAAAAACTTAAGGAAGGGAGGGTGAGAAAGGAACAAGGAGAGGTAAGTGGGGTGGGAAAGGAAGAATGAAAACAGAAGGTGGCAGACAAGAAAACTTGGTCTCTAAATCTGGCTCCGCCATTTTCTGTTCAGGAGTTTGAACAAATTATTGAATCTAGTTGAATCTCCGTTTCCAATTTGCAAAATGGGATTATTAATACCTGTTCTGCTTATCTTACAGATTTATAGGGATGATCCAATGAATAATGTATTCATGACTTTTGTTTTGAAAACTATAGAATTATGTAGAAATTAAAGATTGCTAATAATTATATTTATTTGCTCCTAACCCATATTAACCTAATTACCTCAAACAAACTGACCAAGTAGGTTCCAAAGGTCACTGAAGGAAGTGTGTCTATCAGACCCTAGATTTGAGAACTAAAGAGCCAGTAGACACTTAGAAGTCTTTGAAACTTAGGTGAGGAGAAAATTTGCTTTCTTATATTAAAAATCAGGCAGATTTCTGAACAACAAATAGTCATGTCTAGTAATCACACCTGAGGTGATTTACACAGCAAACTCAAACTTTAATGTACATAAAAATCACCTGGGGAAAGGAAGAATGCCAATCCTGGGGGTGGGGTGAAATGGGGCCTAGAAACCTGCATTTTAGCCTAAATGCAGGTTCCTCCGAGGCAGGTAGCCTACAACTCCCAAAGGGAGACCCAGACCCACGTTCCCAAAGAACATGTACATGTACATGTTCCCAAAGAAAATGTACAATAAAAATAACATAAAAGTCAAGAAAGGTGATGATAGTTAAAATTTCCTAAGTTTCTTATATTGTTTGGGATAAGAGCAGAGCTGTTAACTTTAGACTTCGATAAGACAAAATTATTTTTTAAAAAAAAAATGTTTACAAGAGATGTGCTAAAACTAAGTATGTGAACAGTTAAAAGGATGGTAAAAAGTACACAAGGCAAATGTTAGGTCTACCAACAACAAAACTCAGGCCCCTCATATCAGACAAAACAGACTCTGGTAAACAGAATTACCAGAAACAAAAGATTCACTACATAATAATGCTAGGTTTAGTTCACTGGGAAGCAAGTCTAAACTTGAACATTCTTGTAACATAGTCTCCAAATTGTCAGACACACAAAGAATTACAACCAAATATTTAATTGGTCAGTCAAGTGCAAAAAAATCAGTAAGGAAATGAGATGTGGAAAGGCTGGTAGAAGCTGTGACTTGTGACAGAGGTGGAATTTAAGATCAGGGAACTTTCCTCCACGCTGGGGGTACTTTCCATGTCTCCTTCAATTGAGAAAGAGGAAATTGAAAAAGAGTCAAGGGACAAGAAGAGATGCAATATCGATATCAGACTTGTTGTAGAATATATCTATTTGGTGGGAATGATATTTTCCTATTTCTCTCACTGAAATCTAATACTAAGAGTGTTTAAAGTTATGCTAATATCTCTAAAAGCAAATGGCATGATTTTCAGAGACTAGTGAGGTGACTCTAATATACCAATTACTCCTGATTTGTTGTTCTTCTTCATTGCTATGTGTGGATGGCAATGCTCAGGACCAGACAATATTGATCATCACAAACAGAACCTCTGCTTAGTCTAACTGGTCTGGAAAAAGTGACTTATCATAATTTGAAATCTTATCTGAAGAATAAGAATGATGTTTCCTTCCCCCGTCCTCAGTTACATTGTGTCTTATGGATAAGCTAGATCTGTTATGTAGTTAGATAAGCTATAATCAATGTCACCAGAAAATTGCAAAAGCATTTGCCCAGAATATAAGGATTTTGCCTCTCTTTTCCCTCAGTAGAAGTCGTGGGTAATGGCACTTAGAGAAAAATGTTCCAGTTGCAGTGACCATTTTTCAGTTTTAACAGGCTTCATCTTCCAGTAAATATACATGGAGCCCAGTCTGGCAAATGAAATGCTTACCAGGGAATGATTTCTTCCAGCCAAAGTCCTCACAAGGACAGACAGCTGAACCCCTGGAAAAGCACTTCCTGGGAGATCCAGCTGGAAGTTCCAAGCAGGGGTCCTCACAACACAAATCAGCCTTGTTCCCCTGAGACTCCACAGGCAGCCCCAGAGCCTAGTCCTGGCTGGGTGGCAGTTTGGGAGACTCACCTCTGACCCTCTGGAATTCTTACTTATTAGGGGTCATTGATTTCTCTGGCATAGGAACCAATACTATGTTCTCCCAGTCCTCAGAAAAACAAAAACAAAAAGCATAAATTCAAACATACTGATTTTCACTCACTAACTGGAAAGTCTAGACCAAGTTAAAAACCATTGCTTGTGCCTTCACTTCACACAGGACTTCTTCTGAAGAACAGGGAACAATTTGTCGAGAAGAAGCAAGTGCTTAAGGGCCTAGTTGTGGGGTCAGGTAGGTTTAAGGCCTTATCACTTGTGGTGGCCATACCTTTACCTGTGAGTACGTCAGTGTAAGGGCCGGACTGGGCACAGTGCAGGTTTTCTGATCCCATGCAGACCGGGTAAAGGAGGAGTCAGAGTCCTCAGTGGTTTTTTGCAGGTCTTTTATTGGGGTTCACCAGGCATATGGTAGGCAGGGGTGCTGGCAGGCCTCCCAGCCCCCAGCAAGTCTTCACTCTATCTGGGCTCTCTAGAGTTCGTTCTGCTGCTTCTCAGCTTTCGGCTTCAGCTTCGGCTTCGGCTTCTCCTGCTGCTACTGGTGCTACTAGCGTCCCCCCGTGACGCTGCCCTTAAAAGCACAGTCTTAGCTCAGCTGAATCCCATCTACCTATGCCCACACCCTATTCCAGGTGCCCGCCATCAGGCATGCATTCAGGACAAGGATCCATCATCTATCCTGATGGCGGAAGGGCAGAAAAGCCTGACATTTTCTTTACCCTACAGTCAGGTTCTTTATCCATAAAATGGAGATACTGCCTATTCCTTAAAGATGTTATTAAAATTGAGTGAGCTCTCAGGCAAAGAGTTTAAATGAGTGCCTGGCATATATAGCAATGATTCAACATTTGTAATTTTCATTCTTCACTGCTAGTCCCTTGTAGGGGCAGGACAGGACACAGTGCAGGTTTTCTGATCCCATGCAGACCGGGTAAAGGAGGAGTCAGAGTCCTCAGTGGTTTTTTGCAGGTCTTTTATTGGGGTTCACCTGGTATATGGCAGGCAGGGGTGCTGCCTGCCAGCCTCCCAGCCTCCCAGCCCCCAGCAAGTCTTCACTCTATCTGGGCTCTCTAGCGTTCTTTCTGCTGCTTCTCGGCTTCTCTTTCGGCTTCTGCTTTGGCTTCTACTGCTGCTGCTGGCATCCCCGTGACGCCGCCCTTAAAAGCACAGTCTTAGCTCAGCTGAATCCCATCTACCTATGCCCACACCCTATTCCAAGTGCCCGCCATCAGGCATGCATTCAGGACAAGGATCCATCATCTATCCTGATGGCAGAAGGGCAGAAAAGCCTGACATTTTCTTTACCCTACGTCCCTTGTGAAGGCTTCTTAGTATTTTTGTCTTGACCAAACCATTTCTTGGTCTAGTCTCTTCACTCAAAGGATCATTCAAGAGGTGATCGGCCCTAAATGATCTCTGGCCTTCATTTTCTTATCTTGCCATTTTTGCTTGTGCAACAACTTGTTATTGGCACACCCCCCCTACAAAGCTAGCATAATCCCTCACTATTACCAAATTTAAGAATCTCTCAAAGTATTCTTCAACTAAGTCTTTTCCTGAACTTTTGTGTTGCTATTTGAAATTGACAGTTTTACTCTGTACCCCCAAATTTAAGGTTGCAGGAGTTACAATATGTCACTGGGGGGGTCCCTGATTCATGTCTTCTTAAAGGGCTCCATCTCCTTTCCCCATCTAAGTCTGGTTGTATTAGCAGCTGGTCTCCCCAGAGTTCAGTGACTTAATTACCCTCTCTCTCAGACCAAAAAAAAAAAAAAACAAAAAACCCTCTATCAGTGGACAGACCCAATGAACATCCCCAGACCAGGGCTGTCGACCCAAGACCTACAGAGACCCAGAGAACATAACATGAGTGTAATTTTCACCCTCATGATGGGTACAGTCCTCTCTGGCTGAGTCAGGAAAGAAATCATTTTAACCTTAGAGCTACTCCTAACTCCTCACTGATCTCGCTACTCCATCTCAGGACTTCATCCAAATGTACCCTGGGTTTCTCTAGAACCTCCCCTCCAAGGGAACAAACTCACAAAAACTGAGCTGTTGCCTCACTTGATGATTTTGAATTTTAGTGGAAAATTGAAAAAGAGAGCCAAAGACAACGGCATCCCCAGTGGAGGCTTTTCATATATGTAGCTCTCAAGGGTGGGGTGGGACCGGCTGGAGGAGACACCTCTCTCAGCCACCATATTAGGAGCTACCCCTAGCCCCCAGTCTCAGGTCTGCCCTGGCCACAGACCCATACCTTCTAGGCACACAGTTGGTTTTACATAAATATTTGTTGAATCAATTAGCCATCATTGTAAATAATGTAAAAATATCCCCAAAATGGTTCAGTTGTGCCCTGAGCACAAGTGTGTCACCCCTTAGAGGAAAGCCTTTATATGATAAGGGGAAATGCCGTATGATGTGTGAGGCCCCTCTTAGACCAGATGGTTCTCTTGTTTTACTTCATTTAATCTTTCACACATTTGATCAGGGTTTGTAGCAGAATCTCTCCAGGAGCTTAAATAACTTAGAAAGACATAATGGAATAAAAATGTAATGGTTTTTGGCAGCTTTTTAGCTTTAAGCCTTTTCCCCTAATATGTTTGTAATTATTAAACAGATAATAGTAGAACTTTTCCCAAAGCAGAGGCCCGTCATCACCCGAGCTGTGCACCACAGTCCCCTGCAGAACACCTCCCTCCCAAAGAAGAGCATCAGAAACCCCTGGATTCAGAGCCTTTCAATCCCAGATCATCACCCACAAGTCACAGAACTTCACATGTCTCTATTTTCTGTTTGCCCATCTGTGAAGGAGCAGGGGGTGTGAAGGCTACTTGAGGTGAGGTGGGCCTAAAGTGTGGCACACACAGATGTGCTCAGCAAACTCTCTCATTTGCACAATGAACAAGGGGCAGGGGCCAGATTCAACCCCCAATCCAAGATGTCAGAATTCGTGCTCTTCTGCCCTGTCATTGCAACTCCAGATTCCCAAACAAACAAAGAAAAAAGAACATGGGACCCACAAATAAGCCAATATAGGAAAAAAGGCTAACTGGAAAGAAATAACACTGGCAAATCTCAAAGTTTACAAAGGGAATCACTGGCCCCAGACATTCCCCGGAATGCTGAAATTGCCCAGCACCTAACTCAATGGGTGGAGAGCTGCAGCAGGGGAAAGGCTGATGGGAAACAAGCGTGCGTCTCTGGAAGCACATGTGACTGGGAGAGCACCGTACACCCTATTTTGAAAGACGAGAGTAAGAATGCATGACATCCAAAATGTATTGTTTGCAAGTTTCTTTTTCAGTTTATAAGTGCAAGATGAATTTTAAATTTTTGTAAATTATTTGTAATTATAAGATGAAAACATTTGGAGCTTTGAAGTCAGTTTGTCAATCATTTCCCTATCAAAACCTCATCAACTCTGACACTAAGTTTAAAAACAAGAAAGGCACACTCTTTTACCCAGTGCAGCAGTTAAGCCTGCACATTCACCCACAAGGGGGGCAGGCAGCATGCAGTTCTGGGATATGCTCTGTCCACATACCCCGCCATGGGAACAAGCACCTACTTCTCTTCCTACACCAGCCTCCACACTGCAAAGGCAGCAGTGGGACCAGAAATGCCTGCGAGTTGTCACTGTCAAAATTAGAGCAGACGGGGCCTCCCCGGTGGCGCAGTGGTTGAGCGCTGGGTTGCGAAGCTGCCCGCGGCCTCTGCGGCGCCGGTTCGATCCCCGGCTGCTCCCCGGCCACGGAGGAGGGTCCCACATGGCGTGCAGACCACTCCTGCCGCCTGCTGCTCCCCTCAGCAGTGTACTTCAGTCCTTCTGCCTGCTCTGCTCCCGCTCTGGCTCTGGTGAATTCTCTCACCCTCCCGCGCTTCTGACTGTATCCAGTGCATGTATAAACAAAACAAACAAACAAACCAGCAAACAAATAAATAAAGCATGCCTCTATTAAAAAAAAAAATTAGAGCAGACGGTTCAGGCTTAGCTGACACCAGCTGGCAAGGCCAGTGCTGATTCAGGGGTAGCATGAAGCTCCCCAGTTTGGGCTCAGTGACAGATAAGGTGATGAAGAGGCACACTTGCAGATTATTACTATGAATGATAAAATTAAATAGAATAGTAGGGAGTGAAGAAGACAGATAGGCCAGTTCTTAAGCAAAGTAAACTGTACAATGGATTTTCCTGTGAAGATCATTCAAGACTTCTTACCTATCTTTGAATCCACACAATATCTTAAGATACAATTTCAGGTAGCTTCATTATAGGAAATAACACTGTCCTAATTTTTTTTTTTTAACTGAAGAATTTTCTACTTGTAACCCCTTTCTCCATTTGAATAGGGCCATTAATAAGGTTCACAGGCATAACATGAGACTCAGACTAACGTATGACAAGGGAAATGGGTTAGATTTGATGTATTCCATTGCTTTCTTTCAAAGTGTGCACTGAAGCTTTCAAGGTATATACAAATAATTTCAGGTTGGGGTTCCTTCTCCTTATCCCCAAAATACCCTTTGTTCATCGTTGTAGAGAAAATAATGGCACCCTGGTCGACAGCCACTCCCTAGAACCTATAAATATATTCTTCTACTTGGCCAAAGAGACTTCACAAGAGTGATTAAGGATTGGTGAAGGGGAAATTATTCTGGGTTTCCCAGGAGGGTGCAATGTCATCACAAGAGTCTTTCAACAAAAATGACGGGCAGGAAAGTCAGAGGCAGAAATATGATAATGAAAGCAAAGGTCAGGGGGTGCAATTGTGGGGTTTTGAAATGGAGGAAAGGGGCCAAAAGCCAAGGAATGCATGGGCCTCTAGAAGCTGGAAATGGATTATTTTCCAGAGCTTCCAGAAGGAGTGCAGGCCCACCAACACTTTGATTTTAGCCCATTGAGACCCATTTCGACTTCTGACCTTCAGAATTTGCATTGTTTATATAATATGCTAGTTTATTATGTATTAATAATGTATTATACATTTAATACATTTAATAATGTATTACAGCAGCATTCATGTATTACTTCCTTCCTTCCCATCCCATATTGCATCTCTTTCCCATTTACACACTGTGGCCTGCCCTGGTTGAAGCATCCATTCCTCCAGGAAGCCTTCCTTTCTAACTCCCAATCCACCACCCCATCGAGGTGAGGAGTCTCTCTTGGTTGAACTTCTATGTGAGCATTTGTTACATGGTATTATAATTGACTGTTGGTTCATCCATCTCCCCTACCAGAGGATGAACTTGTGTAGGATGTGAACTGTGTCTTGGGATATATTTCCCTGCTCTCCGCATGACCCATAAGAGGCCCTCGAAAATATTTCTTAAATGAGCATAATTCCTTCTAGCTACAGAAATAAGTCAGAAGGAAAAAAGAAAAGTATCAGATGGTTTCACTTGTAGCAGGAACATAGGGGAACCAAATAAGACATCAGTGTAAAAAAATAATTATACAAAACACAACAAAACAAAAACAAGACAATTATAAGTCAGAGACATCCTGCAGGGGAGGGGGCAGGAGAGGGATCAGAGGGAGGGAGGGAGGAGCACAGGGGACTGAGGTGATGGTGCACGGGTGCATTGGTGAAGGAAACTCTATGGGGACTACACCTGAGGGGATGGGGGGAAGCAAATATTGTTTAAAAATGAACAATGATGTAAAAAATAAAAATAAATAAATAAAACTTTAAAAAATAAAATAAGAATTACTATTTTAAAAATATTTCTTAAATGAGTAACTATTATTTCTAAAGCTTTGAGAGGTTCATCTTCTCCTAAAAACAAATCATACCATTTTCACCTAAGATAGTGAATAGCCATTGAATGAATGAACAAATGGGAAAAAAGCTATTGAAGCAAAGTGCCTTTATCATGCATCATGTCAGAGAACAATAATGCATGGTGACCGGCTCAATGGCTACCTTAAGTTCCCCATATTTCCTTAAGACCAGAATATCAACTGCATCCTAGGCAGCCCTCTCTGAGGCATCTCAACAGCTATTTCTAGGTTTAACACAGATTTGCCATTGTTCACTTTGCTCAAATCACTTTGTTTCAGGTTATTCTGTACACAGCAATATCACCAGAAAAAGCAATCTATATCATTTAAGGAACTTGAAATTTTTATCTATATTAATAAAAGAAAAAAGTTAGCAAAACAATGTAGCTGTTTTTCTGCAGGAAGGAGAAAAAATACCTCATTGAGGGATATAAAATTCTGAAGGGAGCAGAAGCAAGATTTTACAAGACTATTTGAGATAATGTCAAGTACAAGAACAAAAGAACATAAACTAAGGCTCAAAAAGGGTCAGACCCTCAAGGAATTTAAGCAGAATTTCTTTAGACATAGAGAAGGAAGTTTATAGAGTAAAAAGCAGAGGGTTGAAATGGGGGAAAGGCTGTTGTAAATATATTTGAAGCTGTTAAACCAAAATTGTTCCCAGAGTTATACTCAAATCATAGATCATAGCTTCTATTTCCTCTGAACAGAGCAACTTGAGTTGAGTAATGGGCTCTCTTTGGGTGGTGTCATTTTTATCTTCTTTCTAACTTCCTTGAAATCTGTCCTTTAATTTAGCCATTTGGCAGGGCTTTAGGGTAAGTAATCTAGGCAGCCCTGCTCTCCCAGGTTACCATATAAAATCATGGTCTCACAGATGAGAAAATCAAGAGGTGGGGATGAAAATGTTTGCTATAGGCTAGGGGGTGAGTCTCTCCCTGGGAAGACTGAAATTCGGAGCTACTGTACCACCTGCTGCTGATTGAACTGCACCCTGGGGTGGTGATTCTTCTTTTCTATCTCAGAAATGAGGCTGGCATGATGAAATTCCCACTGACTCGGGCAACCATTGCTGTTCTGCTTACTTATCCCATGCCATAACTCCTTGGTACAGAAGAGGCTAGTAATTGTCTATGTCATTGACTTGCCACTGAGTCTTGTTAAATGACTGGACTGTTCAACATGTGTGATGTATTCACTGGGGAAAGAAATCACTCCTAGAAGGGATAGTTGAGCTCACAGAAGTAGGATGGGCAGAAGTTAGATGGGTGTAAAGAAGGAGAGGAAAGTGAAAGAGGTCTGAGGTGCACAATGGTGTGTGTTTCCTCAGCAGAGGTCTTGTGTCTGGGAGATGGCAGCAACCTCCTGGTGCATGGCAGCACAGGACAGGGAGGATAGCCAGGGGATAGCCAGAGGCCAGTCCTTAGAATCCAGATACAAAAGTCACCTAGGGCAAGAATTACAGAAAGCCTGGCCTATCAGAGTAGTGATGGAGGTAGTGAAGTCAGAACATGAATCAAGCCATCAGCTAGCTTCTACTTTGAAATGAAGAAACTGCCACTAGATTTTTGAAATGTACATTAAAAACAAAAATGAAATGATATATCATTCTATCAGATTAGCCCCCCCAAATTTCAAAATATTTAATGCTTAAAAGGGTGCTGTAAAACAGACTTATACTCACTGGCAGGAGCCTAAATTGGACAAACTTCCTGCAAGCACTCCTAATTCACATATTTAACAAATCAGAGCACCTGTAATATTTACAAGACACAAGCCTTTAAATCCAGCTTGTCTCCTGTTCACCCTTCTCTTCCCCAGGGTTCTCTTGTTAACCTCTGGCTTCTCAGAGCTTCTCATCATTGATCTTCCACCCAGACCTACCCTCTCAGACAACAGTCCAGGATGTGGACCTATTCCTATATCACCTTTTCCTTTCACAACATGCTGGTGTTTCCTTCTACTAGGGCCCTGTTCTCAGATACCTCAACCCAGCAAAGTACAATAACATCAAACATATTAAAATTGAGTAAACTTAACTATGTATCCCCAAAAACAAAAATATTTTTTCACATCATCTAAATCCTAAACATTAGTCAAATATTCCATCAGATACTCACCTGAAAATAGTGATCTATTCCAAAATCTCCAGTAGATTTGCTACAAGCGTTTTTACCACATAGCTCATTGACAACAAGGTAATTCTTCCATTAAAAAAGTATAAAGTCACAAAATATGAAAGAGTCAATCATTAATGATTCAAGATCTAATGTTGAATGTAAGTTCTTTATGATATGAAAAAATTGCTATAAATCTCTTCAGATTTTTATAAAAACAAAATAAACAAGAGATACTGCTATTTCTTATCATCTTTATGTAAACGTATATAACTAATTGTACATATCTGGACGAGATTAAAATATTTCACCCAATCATCTAAGCTAAATTCTGTGTCCTGTACCAAAATTCTGTCTGCATCAGGTTCTACACTATCAAATAACAAAACAATGTTTATCTTTTTCAAGAAACGTATTACACTCATCAGGAATCACATAACCATGGGAATAAGAACTTGATTCTTCTTTCCCTCCAACTTCTCAATAACAGTGCATGATAAATTTGAGAAAGACAGTGTTGAAAAACAAGTGTTGTCTCTAAATCAGCTAAAGAATTGATAATATCCTTGAAGATTTGTGAGTTACCAGGCACCATGTTCTTATTCGCCACAGCTTAGTAAAATTTTGGTTTTGACAGTGGGAGGGATGATTGTGCTCACTGAAGGATTTTCAAGCTGATACATTATCATTTTCTAGTGTAGTAAGTATCTGTCAAAACCAAACATGAACCCTAATTATCAAACCAAGCAGTAACTTTATCATACATGGCAAAATTGCCTAATGGCCAATCAGTTATGTGGTAAAAATATTTGCTGCAGAAATGTCTGTGATAAGAAACTTACCAAGAATCTACCTAGAACCTATCCCAATACTGAGGGAGAATTGTGTTGTCTAATTACATACACACAAAATCATATACAGTGGAATTTATGGGCAATTGACCTTAGAATCTGACCTTGTGCCCAAGATGCTCCTCTAACTGAAGCTCAAACCAACTGATGCTGAAGAGCTAATGGTTAATAATATATCATGTTGTTTCCTGTGCAGAGATATTTGCATTGTAAAAGAGGACATTTGGAGGAGCAATGTTTTTTCCAGAAAGAATAATACTGCCTAGGTGCAATGTTTACCAGGGAGGGGCCTTTTTGCCTGCCTTCTATTTTGACAGCAGGTCTGGAATTCTACTGCCTTCAGGTTTATTAAAATAACTGGACTGGTCTCACAAAGCTGTTTATGTTGTCTCAATGCCCTTTTCTATATAGGCATATGATTTTGGAACATTGTCATGACTCAGTGAATCAAATCAACCCTTACTGAGCACGTGATAGGAACCTAGCTATAGAAGCCCGTTCATATGTACTACCTCAAATCCTCACCATCATTCTGTGAGATAGGTGGTATAACTACTATTATAGGAGAGGAAACTGAGGCTCAAAAACATCACATTTTACAGTAGGTCTAAAGCAAAAGTTTGGGGGCTCCCCGGTGGTGCAGTGGTTGAGCGCTGGGTTGCGAAGCTGCCCCCAGCCTCTGCAGCGCCTGTTCGATCCCCAGCTGCTCCCCGGCCACCGGAGGAGGGTCCCGCATGGCACGCAGACCTCTCCTGCCGCCCGCTGCTCCCCTCAGCAGTGTACTTCGGTCCTTCTGCCTGCTCTGCTCCCCGCTCTGGCTCTGGTGAATTCTCTCACCCTCCCGCGCTTCTGACTGTACCCAATGCTTGTATAAATAAATAAGTAAATCTTTAAAAAAAAAAATAAAGCAAAAGTTTGAACTCAAATCTGACTGACCACTGAGGCTTGTTGCATTGGGACAGAGATCCTAAGTTACTTGCTATAAACAGTTGATACCACTTACAGTCTTTGAAATGGTTACAAATTTCAAAGTTCCCTGTGTCATCCTTGTAATCGGGATGACTAATCACTCCCTTCGTTTCTGTATCACTTAGCAGGGAAAAACACATTTTCAGATATATTGTCTCAAGCGACTGTCAAAACTTCATGAGCACACGGCAAATATTATCATCCTCAGATTTATCAATAAAGAAATTGGGGCCTCCCTGGTGGCACAAGGGATTAAGTCAAAACACTGTGAAGCTATCCGCAGCCACTGCACCATGAGTTTGATCCCTGGCCAGGTAGCTGACCCACATGGCTCAGCAGACCTCTCCTGCCTCGCAGGCTGCTTCCCTCAGCAGTGTATTTCAGTCAGTCTGCCTGTTCTGTTTGCCTCTCTGTCTCTGGTGAATCCTCTCACCCCCTGCACCTCTAGCCTGTACCTCAGTTCTTGTATGCATAAATAAATAAATCTTTGAAAAAAAGAAAGAAAGAAATTGATGAGCAGAGAGGCTAAGAACTAAGGTGAGATGATTGGGGAAAGGTGGACATTTTGTAGCTGGGAATTATGGGAAATGAATTTTGGCCCACCCTGTGATGCCATCAGGACCAGGCTTAGCGTTTTCATCAGCTTCACTGAGCAGCCACCCTGTACCAAAAGAACTGGTACCTCTGACACCAAAAACAGTGAGGCAAGATCCACCTTGAGGAGTCTGTGTCTCTCCTTAGGAAACTATTTCTGGCTCATGCTGAACAGATTAAAATATTCCAAACCCATACCACAACTTGAGCCAGAATCCAAAATATTTCTTTTCTGTTTCCGTGATGTTTTTCTCTTTTCTAAAATCTTTCACTTAATTATTAAATATCTGCCTGTTCCTATCCCTCCTCAGTTACATTCCAAAATACGAAAGTTACATCAAAGAATGTCTGTGCTTGCTCCCCAAGGTGCTGCGTGCTTGCATCCCGCCCAGTTTCAGATTTCGCCAGTATATCTGTATTTTAAATGCTTCAAATTCATGGCCAAGGAGAGATTAGATGGCATTTGGCTAGCGATCCAAGCGCATACAAATTCCATCTTCTCCACAGGGACCTCGAGACAGAAAACACACAAGGAGAAATAGCAAATAGCAAGAGTGAAACAAAATACCACTTTCTTATTAGCCAGATGTGAGTGTCTTAGATACATTCTACTTCTCACACACTGGTGTGGGCCATAGGGAAATCCCACTGACCATTATTCTGTATTTATGTTCCTGGAGTAATAGCAACAACCTTGGATTCCATCCCTGGAAATTTTTCCTCTGTCGACCTGCCAACACATACCAAATCATATCTTCAGAAGCCACAAAGTTGAAATTCAGCATATAAAGGGAACAAAATGGGGTGTCCACAAAGCTGCTACAGGGCTCTGTCCAGGCAGAGACAACCACAAGGCTATCAACAAGCGGCAGAGTGGAGGAAACGTTTACCACAGACGGGACTAAGCGCGCCTAATGGTAAATTCCCCCTAACGCAATGGAAGGTCTGAGGGGTTACAGGCAAAGTCAGGTGTGTGAGTGAGACCCACAAACCCTCCAGCACTCAGGGCTGGATATGCCAGTCCAAGATTTAAACAGATGGAAAGCACCTCTTCTGTCCTTGAGAGGACAGATAAACATAATAAAAAGGAATGTGATGCCTGCGTTTTAAATTTCTTCTTTCAGTCACTTCTTGGCCATCTATTTCCTAAATGTTACAAGAGCTTAATGCTACAATAATTCAATATGCAGGAAAATGTAGTCAGCCCTGAATCCCAGGATCCAATTATTGAAGTGTATACCACTAAGGTTTTTAGTTATTGGTTTAAAAGTTCTTTGGGAGCCACTCTTCATGGAGTTGAAACTTTTCCAACCCCAATCTTGCTGATTCCACGCATTAAAAACTACAATACATCCAAACTTTATTTCCAAAGGAACATGTTATACCAAGGGTGCTTGTTATATTAAAATCTGGAAGCTCATAATTTGGAGTTTGAGATAGTTAAATAATCCTTTTTAAAAGTATACAACAGGGCCTCCCTGGTGGCGCAAGGGGTTAAGACACAACCTATGAAGCTGTCCACAGCCACCGTAGCATGAGTTTGATCCCCAGCCAGGGATCAACCCACATGGCGCAGCAGACCTCTCCTGACTCACCCGCTGCTCCCCTCAGCAATGTGTTTCAGTCAGTCTGCCTGTTCTGTTTCCCCACTCTGTCTCTGGTGAATCCTCTCACCACCCACACCTCTGGCCTGTACCCCCATTCTTGTGTGCATAAATAAATAAATCTTTAAAAAATAAATAAATAAAAGTATACAACAATATTTTCTCTATTGTCCTTATAGTCCATGGAATCACAATGCTAGAAAGCAAACCCAGAAGTCAGGCTTTGTTTCTTAAGTTACTTTGAAAGCAACTCATTTTGAATGACTTCATGGACGCTCAGACTTAGAGAAGGAACCCTGATATCCCAAACTGCTTGCCTTATGTGTGTTTTGTTTGGCCAGCCCAAGGTTTTTACATTTTTAAATCTTTAAAGATCAGGAAGTTTCTCAGAGTCTTGGCTTTCCTTTTAAATCAGAAGCTCTGGCCATGGAAGCTCTGGCACTTCCATGTGGCCAAAATCAGCCCGAGTGGGAGAAGGGCTGCTCCCTACAGACTGGCTGAGGCCAGAAGTCCCGGCCCCACCAGCCAGCCCCCTCCCTCCCAGCTAAGTGGACATATCAGTTCCTGTCCCCTTCTCCAAAGCAATGGTTCTCTTCTGGGGGTTCTAATCAGAATCTTCGGGAGAAGACTGATCCCTGGCCCCCCATCTCCATCCCAAATTCAATAGAGAAGAACTGAATTAAATATCATCCAGTCTGTCAGTGACATAGAAAATTATGGGTTACCCTGATTTACCTAAAAGATATTCATTTACCATTTGCTCCTATTACTGAGGCAATAACAGATCCTACAATAAAGTGTTCTGACAATCAAAACCAATTTGCCTTATACATTCAAACAACCAATCAATACAGAGAAGGGGGAAGACTCCCAAGTTATTTTACTAATTAAAATGGCAAAGTGTCTTAGTCAAAATAGTCAAAGTAGCAGTAGTCCCCATAGAATTCCCTTCACCAATGTACCTGTGCACCATCACCTCAATCCCCTGGGCTCCTCTTTCCCTCCCTCTGATCCCTCTTCCTTCTCCTCCCCTGCAGGATGTCTCTGATTTATAGCTGTCTGTTTTATTGTGTTTTATTACACTGTTATTATTTTTTACACTGATGTCTTATTTGCTTCCCCTATATTCCTGCTATAAGTGAAACAATCCAATATTTGTCTTTTCATTTGTGACTTATTTTACTGAGCATAATTTCTTCTAGCTCCATCCACATTGCTGCAAATGGCATGAGTTTATCTTTTTTGATTGCTGAATAATATTCCATTGTGTATATGTACCACATCTTCTTGATCCAGTCATCAATTTTGGGGCATTTGGTTTGTTTCAGGCTTTACCCAGTGTAAATATTGCTGCAATAAACATAGGGATATAGGTGGTCTTTTGAATCAATGTTTTTGTGTCCTTTGGGTAGATCCCTAGGAGAAGAATTGCTGGGTCATTGAGGAACCTCCAGACAGCTTTCCATAGTGGTTGGAACTAGTTTGTACTCCCACCAGCAATGTAGGAGAGTTCCTTTTTAACCACATCCTCGCCAACATTTGTCGTTGCTAGTTTTTTTGATATGTGCCATTCTTACTGGTGTAAGGTGGTATCTCAATGTGGTTTTGATTTGCATTTCCCTGATTATAAGGGATGTCAAAGCAATTGGTTCTGTGTCCATTTATATGAGTCAAGATCCTGCTGTCTTAAAATAGCCACATTGCAATAAATTCAAAAACAGTCAGTCCCAAGCCTAGTCTAGACTGGTGCTGCTCAAAAGTGTGGACCATAGACCAGCAACATCAATATCACCCCAGACTTTACACAAAATGCCAGTTCTCAGGTCCCAGCCCAGGGTTACTGAATCAGAAATTCTGGGGCCGGGGGGGGGGGGGTGAGAGGAGGGAGTCCAGAAATCTGTGTTTTAACAAGTCCTCCAGGCAATTCTGTTGTGAGCTAACACTTGAGAATCATGGGTAAGGCTTCAGAATCTTCTGGAAAGACAAAAATATACAGATTCCTTGACCCTGCTCCCATGTCTATTTCCAACAAATTTCGAGGTGGTCTGTTGCTCTGGCCAAGGAACACACTTTGAGTAGCACTGCTCTGGGCTCATGATTCTCAGCCCTGACTGCCGATACAATCACCTGAAAGGAAGAAAGTGCAAAAGGGACTGCTGCCCAGGTCCCACCCAGAGTAAGTGAATCAGGAATCTCTAGGCAAGTCGCCAAGATCCTGGTAATTTTAAAGGCCCATCAGGTACCGCTAACGTGTATCAAATTGAGAACCACCACTCTCACACAGCTAATCCTTATCATCAATTTAGCTCCCTTAACATAATGATGTACTCATTTGTCTTTTTTCTGGAAACGTTCTGAGACTATTTCTGTTTCAAAAGACAGCACAGCCAATAATCTCAACTGTTTTAGGAAGCTTTTAAAAGAGCAACCTCCATCAGTTTGGTAGAAATTGTCCCTAGCTGTCATTTTCTGACCCATGCTTGGGTTCATATTTGAAGATGGTGTTATTTGGGGATAACTAAGGGACAGCGTCAGCAAATTATTTCTGCCAGTAGGTAGAACCCGTAGCCCTGAAAGCCAGACATCCTCCAAATAACACATTCCAAGGCAAAACTAAATGATTTGGCTGAGCAAGAGACACACAGATGTTCAAGTAGTCTTAATACCAAAGCAGTTTCTTTCCAAGCAGATTTAACAATTCCAGAAGAGATTTGTTCAGCCCATTACCTAAAGTCAAGGAAGGAAGGAATCAATATGCTAGCAGGGGTTGGGGGACACCCAACCTCAATGCTTTCTGTCATTGTCATTGTCCAAAACCACCTTTTGAAAACGTGCTGATAAAAAGAAACAGGTAGGCGCCAATGTTTGCCCAAAACATTTCTAAAAAGATTTCTAAAGAAATATTCCATAGACCCAAAGGATCAAAATATCTGAAGACTTGAGGTTTTCCCTGAAGTGTATGCATATTCATGTGTAATAACAGAGTAAGAAGACACTGTGGGAGAAAACACTGATAAACAAATATTCTCCTAGAGAAAGTGGCCTGTATATTTTTAGCTTCATAAAAAAATACTTGAAAGGGGGAAAACTTTTTTTTCCATTTTAGCTTTATTAGAACAAGAGACTTTGTGTCTCCCTTCAAAGCCTATCCAGGCTCTTTCGTCATGTCTGAGAAACTATTGATTCCTCTATTAAATTGTGCTATATGGAAAAATCTTGACAAGAGCAATAGCATTTATTAGACTAACAAATATGTTAGTTGAGTCAGCTTTGGAGACTTCTAAAATCTATTATATAACAGTAGCTCTTTTTCAGAGACCAGGATGTATTACAAAGACCAATTCTCAGGATACAGTATGACTAATTTACTTGCACATTTCAAGAGACCATTATTTCTTTGGAAGAGTAGAAAAATTATAACCTTCAACTTTGGGGGAAATCACCAACAGCTGATATGTGTATACTGAATATCTCAACAAGCTGTTTCTAAATTTCCTAATATTTCCAGTCTCAGCATTTTCTGACACTAAAATTTTTACAAGAGGAAAGAAGCAAGAGGTGGGACTACAAAGAACAAAATTGACCAGGTAAATTGAGCTAATTTTTGAAGAAAATAAAGAATTAATAGCATAGTCATCAAACCCTCCCTCTGCTGCTGCTCTTTCAGAGTTCAATTTTTTACACACACACACACACACACACACACACACACACACACCCCAATTCCCTCTTCCTCCTCTTTCTGTTTCTTCTCTTCTGTAGACAGGAGGCAAGAACAGGACCTGGGTCTGCACTGCAAGACTCTACTCTGATTCTTTTTCAGAAGTCAGCCTATCCTGTATCCCTCCTACTTTCTGTTTCACCTCCATTCTCTTCCTTCTTCCTTCTGCCCTCCTCCTATGTCCTCTCCTCCCGCTGTATTCGCTCACTCCACACACAGCAGACATTGGTTCAGGACGATGCCATGGCTGGCTGCGCTGCTTAACAGCTTCTTACCTGTTCACCCATCCCCTTTGCAAGGAAGGATGCTGAGGCCCAGAGGGAGAGACTCACCTGACAGACACAATAAACAGATGGTGGTGATTGGTTCCCAGATACATGTGCTTCCCCAAACCTGTCAGCCTCATAAGCTCTCTTCATCTGTTGAAAATGTGGCCCTACCAAAAAGAGAAAACAAAAAACAGTCTCCATCAAAGCATCCAAGGCCTCTGAGGCCACTTGGGACACTCACCTGGGGATCTTCTTGGTACTACCAAGATGTTAAACTGATCACTCCTTACAGTCAAGGCGAGTGGTCAGTGCTCATGTGCAGAAAATCAAACACAGTCTTCCGGTGCACTGAGCCATGGCAGACAGTCAGCACAAGCTGCCTTCTGCGGGCAGAGGGGTTGTTTCTGCATTGCCTGGTATCTCCACGTACAAGACATTCTTTCAACCTCTGGACCATGTGCTCAGATGACAGAAGGATTTTTCATAAGTCCCCAGTGGAGCCAGAAGGAGGAAGAAACTATGTTGCCTTGTCTACTTCCAGGCAAGAAGCTGATTGCCAGCTCGGCATTGTCATTAGTCAATTAGTCAACATCTGCTCTGTGTGGAGTGAGAGAATACAGAACAGCGGCTGGAGTGAAGTGAGAGGAGAGGACACAAGACAAGAGACAGAAGGAGGAAGAGAATGAGGTGACAAAGAAGGTAGGAGGAGTGGGGAATAGACTGACTTGTGAAAAAGAATCATAGTAGAGTTTTTCAATGCTCACCCAGATCCTACTCTCCTTTACCTTCTGGAACCTTCTGTGCCCATGAAGCAGTGATCCTCCCAGTCCTTGGGAGGGTCCCTAGTCCAAACCACAGCAGATGGAAGAGACATGGGGTAAAGTCTTCAATACCAGCTTGAGCCCCTTCGGGGCTGTGGGGAGGAGGGGTTCTTTGTTACCCTGGGGAATGCCACCGGGTTGGAGGAGCTGGGAGTGCTAAGCAAACATGTGGGAGACATTTTTCTTGGAGTGTTTCCCAGATCTCCAAAATATTTTGCTGAAGTGAGATATAAACTTTGCTATATTAAACCACCGAAATTTTAGAGGTGGTTTACTATTGCAGCAAGCCTAACCTATCCTGGTTGACAGAACAGATAGAGACAAAGTAGAGAAGAAGAGAGAGAGAAGAAAAAGACTAATTATAATAAACTAAAAATCAAAATCAACAGGCAACTATAAACCAGAGACACACTATAGTGGGGGAGAAAGGAGTAAGATCAAAACAAGGGTGGCAGGAATTTTATGGGGATGATAACCAAGATGAAAATACATACATTGCACAAAAATGAAAAATGATGTAAAAATATATAAAATTAAATTAAAAAAAAATTAAATTAAATTTTTTTTTAAAAAAAGGAAGAAAGGACCCTGGGAGTGAAGAAGACACACAGGCTGACTGCAATGACTACTAGGACACCGCCTTGCCTGGTATTCAGCTAGCTCAAGGAGCACAGAGGTCTGGGCTGATGATGCTGAGTCTCCGCTGCCGTGCCTCAGCGGTCATCTCCTTGCTGAGTCATGCTTCCTGTGATGCACATATGTTCTTTTATTAATTTTTTTTAGCAACTGCTAAATGCCAGGCATTGTGGTTACCACCCTGGATACAGACAAACACGTTTCCTGGCACCTTGGAGCTTACAAACTATTATTTCCTTACCCTTTAGCCCTGTGGGGAAGTCCATTCCAACATTCCACCTGACAGAGAGACAAGAATAATTGCAAACATCAACCACTATGCAGTGATAAGTTTGAGGAACAAAGTCCTAAGTCCACACAGTGCTAATTCTGCCAGGAAACAGCTGTGGAATGGGGCATGGAAACTACTAGGCTTGGGAGCCAGTTTCTTCATCTCTGACACAGAGAGGTTCATCCTAATGACCTCCATGCCCCTCTTAACTCTGATGACTGTGGGAAGAGTAGCAACCCCAACAATAATACCTAACATATTTTGAGCTACATGCCAGCCACAGAGCTTAGATGATTGCATTTGATTTTCACATCACCCCCAAAAGTAGGTATTATCAGACCCACCATGCAGATGAGTAAACAGATCAAAAAGGTGAAGAAACTTACCTAAAACTACAGGTCTAGAAAGTGGTGCAGTCATTATCTGGAGGGGAGGTGACCTAGTCCTGAGCTATTCTCTCAACCACCTTTCCAATAACAGTCACCATGAAGTGTATTGATTACTGTGGTCACAGGAAAAGGAACTGTGGAAACAAAGCAGATGTGCTCTTTAACATTCTCTTTGAGCTGCTCATAGTCCACCCACCCCAACCACCCAAGAGACCTACAAGAGATCAGGTGTCTATTGTAAACAAAATGTAATCATTGTTTTCCATCTTTTCTGAGAAATGAAACACCTTTGTTCTGACTATATAGCATTCTTTTTCTGTTTGATCTAGTGGCCTCATTGGCTCCACAGAAAGGACAATGTGAGTCTTCCCTTTAGATGTCACCTCATCTCTCGCAGCTCCTATGATTGTTGGGTAACACCCTTTGCCTCCTTTGTCTACATCTGACCAGCTAGGTTCCCAGATGTGCCTGTCCCATGCCCACTTGCAGTTGCAGGTCCCTGCAATCTTCAAGGCCAGACACGTTTCACCTGAAACACCTCCACCCATCACTCTTTATTTCAGCGAGTGTTGGTTACTTGTGTCCCTGTCTGTCGTTAGAACTAAATAAGAGAGAAAACCAACAAACAGTTACCGACATTTTTCTCTAGGCTTGTAATGGAACTGTAGGCAAACCAGGAATTTTGTGATCTTGGGAATCTGACTTTTTAATTAAAAAGTTGTTTCAGAAGAGCACTTGAACAGAAATTCTAAGTAACTGCCTGCCAACTCCAGCTTCCATATCTAGGAAGCCAGCAACAAGAATTGTTTGCAGAGGAAACAAGATTTCAATTGCAGTGTTGAGGGAAAAGACACCTTAAAAACATAGAGCCAGGAGGGTAGGGTGCACTGTGATACAGCACAGCTGGACAACTTTATTCTGAGAGATTGCACCCTTCTGTAGGAAGCCATCATAGAGTTTGGTTCCTATTCTGTCTGTATAGTGTGTCTGGTGTAATATAAATTTTTTTTTAATTTCCTTTAAATATTTTTTAATCAGAAGATTTTGCATAAAATTCAGATTTCAGGGCCTCCCTGCTGGTGCAGGGGTAAAAGACACAGTGCTACCAAGCTATTGCCAGTAAGAGTTCAATCCCCAGACAGGGAGGTGACCCACATGGTGCAGCAGACCTTTCCTGTCTTGGCCACTGCTCCCCTCAGAGTGTATTTCAGTAGATCTGCTTGTCCTCACTCTATCTCTGGTGAATCCTCTCATCACCACCACCACTGCCCCATCCCCACCCTGGTCCTACACCTCTGGCCTTCACCCTAGTTCTTGTATGCATAAATAAATAATTTTTTTAATTCAGATTTCAGACTTGTCTCAAAGTCAGAAGGCCTTGCAAAACCCTCAACCTACATCCCCACAGGGATACAATGGGCCAGGGCCTGAGCCCTATTCCCCACAGTCCATACAACTCCCTGCTGTCTCCCACACTGGCCCATTCATCTGTTTGTTACCTTCATGGATCCTGCAGATCCTTGAGTCATCCCATCCCCATTGCTCAGTGACTAGGGAGAGCAAGATGATGATGACACTGGGGTGTACCTATGTGTTTTTTAAACCCCTGATCTGATCTCTTTTTTCTCCTTATAACTAATTCTCTATTCAGTATTGCTACATTGGACCTAGTAGAATAAGGCATACCAATATGGGCATCTTCCAAATAATATTACTGGTTATCTACATGGGGTCCCCCCTTCTGAATTCCATATGCAAATCTATAGGCCTCCCCCAAAATGGGGAAGACTGTGAGAGGAGCTGGAATAGAAGGGCACTGACATATCTATTTTAGATATTTCACATTTGAAATGTCCACTAGGCAAGGAAGCTGAGAAATTGGGTAGAATGGAATATATAAGTGTAGGAGAGAGGCTGTTTGACCGATATTGGAACAACCAATGAAATTTCTTGGAAGCAACTGATTGAACCAAGATTTAACAAAACGTCTCAGCCTTCTCATTATGTAAGTTGCTGATAAAAAAAATGCAATAGGCAAAATTGCAAACATGCATGTGTGCACATATACAAACATGTGTATATAATATATATGCGCTATACATACACAGTTTATTTTTTGTTTATATTCACATATATCAAAGTGCTCATACACTGTTAGAAGTTAGGCAGGCATTTTTGGGGTAAAAGAGCCCTGGATTCAGAGCTGAGGCAAGAACATAGATTGTGGACAAAAAGGATTATATTTCATATATACTATTTTCATGAAGAAATAACAATGTCCTAATAGGTTGGGAAAACTTAATATTGTATTGTTGTTAATCATTCTCAAATTAGTCTATAACTAAAATAAAACTCCAAATAGAACACTAAAGAAATTATAGGAAATAAAAATTATAAAAACTAAAAAAATTCAATAGTAAGATAATTTGACTGCAACTTTCTTCCTTCCAGCATCATAAAACCTTAAAAGTTTAGACATGTAAGGGATTATGGAGTATATTTAATTTGAGCTACATAGATGAGACAGCATTCCCAAAATTGAATGAATCAACTGTCCACAAGCATGTACCTAATTTTTAAAGTAAATATTGCATGAAAGTAATATACTTAGTTGTATACCTATCTTTCAGAAGAAAATAAAAATATAACTTTGTATACTGTGAAACATATCACAAGAGAATGGTTGTTGTGGGACCAAAGACTTTTTACATTATTGGACTTTATAAAAAAAATTCAATGAAAATCAGTTTAGCTACATAAGTCAAAATATTAAATATATATGTCACTGAGGTGATTTTTCTTATAGAAATTTATGTAAAAGAGCTATTTGGAAGTCTACAAACATTCTTCATATTTTTATCTTATGGTTACTACTAATAAATACACATAGGGTGTTATTAGTAATATAATTTGAAAGTAAACAAAATACTTATCCTGATTTTAAATTAAGTAAATTAAGGCACACCATAAATGCAAATGCTACATAATCATAAAAATAATAATGTGGTTCTTTATTTACCAATATGAAAAGATATCTAAGACACATTGTTGAATATAAAAGAAAACAAATTTAAGAAGAAATGGTTAAGGTTTCTAAATTTTAAAAAATTGAAAACCTAATATATAGTATTTTCCTATTTCAGTGTATAGAAAAGAATGAGTGCCTTTGGAAAGGTGGAGGGGCAGAGGAGAATGGGGTAAGTGATACAGATATCTGAAAGAATGTTCACCAGAGGTTGATCATGGTTTTTCATGAGTGTCAGGATTTGAGTATGGGGGGGGGGGGTAAAGATGGAGATCAGGCAGAAGGTGTGGGGACCACACAACTATAGTTATTTCCCTGATATCAGATGGGTCTGTCTCGGAAGACAGAGCGATATTTCCCTAGGAGTGGAAGACTTGTCTTGAGTGGAAAGCGGTGAGGGCAGGGAGGGAAGAGGATTCCAAAGCACAGAGCTGAGGGAAGCCCATGAGGACAGTGCGGGGAGAGTATAGTTCTACTCACGGCTCGGCCCCAACCATGAGCAATTTTGATGATTTCTCAGCAGCAGCTATAGCCCAGGTTCCAGCGAACCATGCACCAGCCCCAGAGCTCCAGCCCACAGAAGCATGTGTTCCTCTCCAAACACAAAAACACCTTTCTCTTATGTTGATTGCTTTATGGTTTGTTCGTTTCCTGTGGTCATGGGGAAGGATTCATAAATGACAACCTTAAATCCTGCCTTCTGACTCCCGATCCCCAAGCCAACTCAGAAAATATCCAGCATCTTTTCTAATCAAGAAATATGCATCACTCCCAAATTTGAAGAAAACTGCCAAATCGATCAGATGATAGATGTCACAATAACTGCAAGTCCCACCAGGACCATCTAGGCCCTTGAACGACCTCTGAAAAAGTTCCGTGTTGCTTTCTCACATGACCCTACTCATCAGCCCCCTTCCTGTTTGCCCACTGAGAAAGGTTGAGTATTTTCTTTTTTGTGACACTAATACCACTAACGCCTTGGGTGTCCCTCCCACTGTGGCAACACCTGCCCCCCCAAAGTAGGGGAGAACTCTAGGTTCCACTTCTGAGACTTTGTAATTGAAGGAAGATTTTTGGGAGTCACTGATGTGCCTCTGGGAAAATTTCCTAGTGAGCAATCACAGCGCAGACCGGCCTAGACCTGCGTAGCCCTGCATCTCACAGTCTGAGGCAGATGTCTTTTTCAGGGTCCATCTCTGCAGGAGGAAAGCCAAGAAAGCCCAAGGCCCCTTCTAGAATCATTGCTGCCAGCTCGGGAAGAGCCCCAGCCGAGATGAAGAGTCCTGGGCAGCGAACACATGTGGCTCTGGCCCACACTGGTCCCACGGCTTCTCCATAAGTGAGTTTTTATGCCCAGGCTTGAGGGAGCCCTGTATCTGGGCCCCTGAGCCCTGAGAAAGGTGGGTACTCACAGGGAGGGCTGTAATCGGCCCTGAAAAACATTTCATACTGTGTTACAAGCTAGCCCCGCCAGAGAGAGGGCCCCTACTTTGCTTTCTCCGTGGTTCTTAAGTCTCTTCAAAGCACTCAATTAAAAAATGTGGCTTCTATAAAACTCAGAGCGGACTATTATCCAGAAAACAGCTGCCATGTGATTAGAAACACAGGAAATGTTCCAAGGAAGGACGCTTGGTGCTATTAAGTTCTTCCTTTGTGTTCTAGTATGGTTCCCAGAAAATAATGCAAGGGAATAGTGTGAGCTTGTTTGTATTTTCAAAACTGCAACCATAAAAGAAATACATATTCATTGTAGAAAATGTTTGAATATGCAAAGCATTAGAGAGAAACTATTTTGACTCATAATCCCCACTCAGAACAACTCTTTTAGTGTTTTGTGATCTATCTGGATACCACATTTCTTCTATTTTTTAAAAACATAATTGAGATCATATTTCACATGAAAGTTCAAAATTTGCTTTTTTCTTAATGATTCATTTTACATATTGTTAAGAATTCTTATAAATATGATTTTAGTGTCTATGTAGTGTTTGATCACATGGATAAGACACTGCACACTGCAAGTATCCCAATACATAATTCTGTGATAAATATCTTTGAGTCACTCCGCATTTCAGGTTATGCTTTGAAGAAAGTTTCTGTAAAAGGTAAATTCTACATCTGGTTACATGACAATATAATAATTCTCAATCTTGACTTAAAGTTTTACCATGTCCTTTCATTTCATTTTACCTTGAAATAGTCATTAACAAGTATTCGTCTATTACAAAGGAAGTTTGAATTCCAGATTTTATTTTTTTTATCCAGAAAATGCTTTGTGAATAAGTTAATTGGATTCCAACAAGGGAAACTGAAGTTGTTTATAAAAACATGGACTCAGGGGCCTCCCCGGTGGCGCGGTGGGTTAAACGCTGCGCTATGAAGCTGTCTGCAGCCTCTGCAGTGCAGGTTCGATGCCCAGCTGGCCAGGGAGCAACCTACATGGCGGAGCAGACTTCTCCTTTCTTGCCTGCTGCTCCCTTCAGCAGTGTCCTTGGTCCGTCCTTCTGTCTGTTCTGCTCCCGCTCTGTCTCTGGTGAATTCTCTCACCCTCCCACACCTCTGACTGTACCCCAGTTCTTGTAGAAATAAATCTTTAAAAAAAAAATGGACTCATTTTTTTTAGTTCCACCTTTATGATTTGAATGAATTTAAGGCTACTTTGTAGTTTGACTGCTATAACAGAATACTGTAGATTGAGTGGCTTGTAAACAACAGAAATGTGTTTCTCACTGTTCTGAAGACTGGAAGTCCGAGACCAGGGGCCAGCACACTCAAGTTCTGGTGGGTTGCAGACTGCTGGCTTCTTCCCAAGTCCTAATGTGGTTGAGAGCAGAAAAAGGAAGCAAGCTCTCTTGTGACCTTGTAAGGGCCCTAATTCCATTTATAGGGTGCCTCTCTCATGAGCTTATCTAATCCTAATTGCCTCCCAGTGCCCCCACCTCCTAACATCATCACATTGGGGAGTAAGTTTTCAGCACATGCATTTGAAACACATTTGGTCCATAATAGTAACCAAACAAGACCCATCTTTCCCAAGATACTGCACATGCACACACACACACATACACACAGACACACACGGGCTCATTTAACACTCAGACTCCACCTTCCCTGAAATAGGAAAGCAAACCCTAAAGGAAGCAACAATAAAACTCTAAGTCAGACAAATGGGCAGCTCCTAATGCCCTCATCAAAGCAAGTGCTATTGTGTATAAATAATTTCTTCTTGTCACAGTTATAATTTTTAATTCATTTTCTTCTCATTTTTTGTTTTTAAATGCTTAGACAGCAAAAACATTTGATTCCTTTCTCACAGAAATACATAGGTCTGAAGTAAGTTGCAAGTTATCTGGAAATAATGAGTTCATTTAAAAATAAACGTTTTGTCTCGTTTGCATCAAAAAACTTTTATACCAGAATCAAGCAACCCAGGGAAAAGGATATAACTTGGTTATCAAGTGACTTTCTGATTTGAAAAGAAGAAATTAAACATTATTGAAAGAATGTATTGAAGTATTTGTTATTGTCATCATCATTATTAATGATGATAAATAACAAAAGAGAGCATCACAGGATTTTGCAAGTTGACTTAGGAAAAAAGAAAAACAAGAATTCGCTAAGAAAGTTCTGTGGAAAAAATGTTTCTATTAAAAGACAGCAGGAGAAAAGACTATTAGAAGAAGAAATAGAGGAAACCACATGCATTATATTATCATTAATATTTCTCCATGGAAGGGGATAGTATTGCCTGAAGTTGGCGGGGAAAAAAAATACTTATTTCTAAAGTCTCAAAGGAAAAAAATTTTGAGAACAAGAATAGCTATAAATATTCTGGCACCATATATATATTTATAGGTATATATGCGTATATATATATATATATATATATATGTAGTCAAATATACAAGTTTCACCATTTTGTGTCAATGAGAAAAGCCAGAGTTAAATCATTACAGTTTGTAGCAGTTGAGGCTTAGTAATGTTCTTGTACCTGGGCATTTATATTTCTTTTTATCTTGTTCTGTATTTTATTTCATTGTTCGCACCTACAATTAGATATATAATTTTTGTATACCTTTATTTTCAATGGCATGATTCTCCAGAGAGAGCGAGTTTAATTGACAGGTTCTGACATGACTTTCTTTATGCATGATTGGTAAAAGTCTAGGTAAAAATCTACAACTAAAAGCATTAGTGTTCACCTGGTGGAAGCTACCCAAATCTTAGGCAAGGGGCCAAGGAGAAGATATCCGCTAAAGGGTTATAATGACAAATGCAAATCTAGTAATTAAAAGCAAACTCACATTAGCTTAAATACTTTATGCCAGGGTTAGTGCTTGCTTTTTCCTGCCTGGTTGCCATGGAGATGTAGAGCAGCTGGTAGGCTGTGTGTCTGTGGGTCCCCGCTAACCATGGCTGCACATCAGAATCACCTGGGGAACTTCTAAAAGTACAGCTTCTCTAGCCTCACAGCCCCCTCCTTTAAAATTCTGGTTCAGTAAGTAATACTGGAAGAAAATCAACTAGCCTCTGCATATTCAACTCCTTTTTAGTTCATGCAGTTTTCTCCAAATTATATTTTCTAGTTCATAGTACTTTCGATGAATAAGAAAACATATGAAAAATCTAGTCTCTCACATCTTATAACATTCTTCTAGGTATAGTTGCATAGATGTTTTAATTGATTCAAAGTTTTTTCAAAAAATTGGTTTTGATGAGGTTTGGTAAAATATATTCTGTATCAACATATCATCAAAACATTGCTGTTTCACCCTTTTCTGGTTGAACCTTTGAAGTAACTGATATCAATGATTACAAGGATTCCCTGAGCAATTTTTAATGTTAAGGAAACTTGATAGCTTATTAATTGATTTGTTATTCTGACTGTCTGACCAAGACAGTAGGGCCTATAAAGACATTTTCCATTCTTCCCACTTCTTGTCCTCATTTGCAAACAAATAAAATGATGGTCCCAAGAGGGCAGAGCTGGTGAGAGGGGGTGGGGATCTGGGGGCAGGAACAAATGGGATTAGATGGCGCTCCAGAAAGATAGCCAGTAACCCTAATCTGATACCACATTATTTTACTACATTGGGAAAATGCAATTTTCCCATTCATGTTTCAGACTGAACCTGTAAATACAAGAGAGATAAATGCCTACGGGAGATTGAATACTTTGTTCAGTGAATTAGAGTACATTGAGAGCAATAAGTTGTGTTGCAGATTTAGCAACTCATTGCTATTTTTGATTTGTTTACTTGGCTAAGTAAATAAGTTGCCAGTCCCTCAGAGACTAAACAGTATTAGCACCACATAAAGGCACATCAACCATAATTAAATAAAAGAATGAAGCTAAGTCCATAAAAGTTTTGCACCCACATAAAAGTTTTTTTAACCACATCCATCTCAAGTCTTTACCCAAGGGATCAAGCTCGGGAGGCAAAATGGTGCCCTGTTCCTTGGGTGGGAAATTCCTCAATTGCACTGAACAACTCCAGAGAAAAAGAACAGGGCTAGAGTGAGCTCATCCAGGAAAGCGAGAACCATAATGGGCACTTTCATCCTCCTCTGGCCCTCCCCATCCCTGCTTCAATTTGGCTGGCCTTTCAGGGGGCTTGGACAGGTGCCATGGCCAGGAGCGCGGTACCTGGAGAGGTCTCCCCACCCTTCACATTATCATCAATGCTCCACTCACAAGATTCTCCTCTCATAAGGCTAAATGTCTCTTGACTCCTATTGAACCCTGGGTAAGCGGCCTTCCCGCAGCACGCCCGTCTATGTAAAACGCTGCAAAGAGGATATAAGCAGTATAAAATCTTGATAGAACAAAATAAAATGTGCACCAATGTGCATCTGATAGATGTAGCAATTGATTTGTGGATTAGGTTTTTATTTTCAGCCCATTGAAAAGAAATAATGTATGGAGGCAATCTAGTACTAAGCATTTTAGAAAATCTATTTGAGATCATTTCAGCAGAAGCTCTGGCAGTTTGTCATAAGAGGGGAGGAGAGCAAAGGATAATTGTCTCCAGTCTAGTAAAACACAGAATAACTGCCATCACACTTGAGTGAGCTTATAGCCAGCCGGTCCCAGGGCCTCCAGAAGATAGAGCAGTTAATGTTCCCTTTTATTTCAGAGGTTATGTCACTTGTATCACAGATTTATACCATGATACAGCAATTTCATCCAAACAGATGGATAATGATGTCAAAGGCAGAAACCCTGTTTTTATTGAGTTTTGCAAAGATTGCTCAGATAGCTGCTTCAATTGAAAAGCCCCAGCAGTACTTCAGCTCTTAATCTTTGTAATCTCAGTGGTATTAAATTTCATCATTTTTGTTTGAAGGAGGAAAATTCTACAGTAATGGCTTCCTAATAGGAAACACAGAGGCTGCAAAGCTGGGGGCTCTCGGTGCGGCCGCTCCATAAGCACTGCTGATTTATAGGGCTGTTTATGACAGAAAGGAAAATTATCTTCTGCAGGTATAAATCAGGTAAAGAGTAGGAAATTGAACTTAGATATCATCTTGTCAGATGCTTAATGTTCTTCCTCCTGTCACTTTGGATAGGCCCAATTTGTAGAATACTGCAGAGGTAAAAGAAGACAATTAACAGTGACAGGATAGTAATAGATGAAGCTATAAAAGCAACCTGCTGGTGCTGGATGCTATGTATGATTTTAAGATGAAGTGGTGCCAAAAGTATATATTAGCTCAAACCAACCATTTCCTGTGTTCAGCAATACCCAGTGTGGCACTTGTTTGTCACTTTCATTGAGATCTACATACTACCGTTTACATATTAATGAACCCATAACATCTCACCTTTCCTGAAAGTCAAAGGAGCTCCAACGGAGCCTTATTTGTTGTTTACATATCAAAAACACAAGGATTATTTGCTTCAGGAGCAAATATGAAGATTACTCATTACAGTGATCACATTTCTGGCCAACACCCAGAGGGGACCTGGAGACAGAAAGCTTCAGCCTGTAGAAGCCAGGGAAAATGTGACTAGGATGATACCCGATTTGGGCAAGTGACATGAACATGGTCCCCAACCCTAGTCTAGGTGACACTCCAGAATCACCCCCAGAGAGTTGAAGCAGCAGTTATGTGGCAAAATCTGCACCATAAAGGTTGTGAAGGTTAGGACACAGGAGGTGGAAGAAGCTGGCTGACATTGGAGCTGAGGTCACAGAGGTGGCAATTATTTGAAGGGACCATAAACAACATTACAGGGAAATGAACTCAAGGACGATCGTTGTTTTAGGGCTTTGACAAAGCCACGCTGAGGCTCCGGTTGTCAGAGAGAGACCCAGAGTTTCCCATCGTGGATACTGTTTGTATTTGTTTTTTGCCTTATCAAAACCTCACAGGACATTTGGTGTGACAGGGAGATTCTACTTAGAGAGAGCAAGGCACAGAGCCCCAAGGATCTTCTGTCTCCTGATTAAATTTCAGCAGCTGGTGGAAGAGATTCCATTACATGCTGGAAGCTGGTCAGTAAATTGACAGGTGCCAGGCAAAGAACATCAGGGTTGGAAGTATCCGCCATGACTCTGATAAGTACTAACTGATAATAATGTTCAAGGAAAAAATGAGTTTCCTGTGCACAAGTAATAAGTTCCCCCAAAAGGAGGAAGCACGGGATTCCAGAAAAAACCACAGACATGAGGAAGCTCTAAACCACAGCTGCTGAAAGCAGTCATTTCTAGAGAGCTGGAGCCAACTGTTGCAATGTACATGGAGAAACATTGCAACGAAATACTAAGAAAGGCCTGGATCTTAGCTTACCCACCTGGGAAATGCCCAGGCGCCAGTTTTCCTGCCCAAGCCGCCTGTCTGTTAGTTGTGCTACAGGAATGCAAAAGGCCACATGCAATTTATATCCAAGGATTCAACGTGAACCAGTCAAAATTTGGAATCTTCCTTTTTTAGGAGATAGTCTGCTAGTTAGCTCTTCAATCATTCTCCTCTCTAGTAAATAAAGATTAAGAACAAATATCTATTATTGGACATGTGGTTTTAGAACTATATACTTTTTGTGTTGTAACTATTTTCCTACTAAACATACCATTTGTCTAATATGTGAACACTGCTTCAGCTTTCTATACCAACGAACAAGGTAGGGAGGGATCACAGAGTGAAAACTGGGCCCGGCCAAGTGCAGGTTGGAACAGGTACAAATGGAGAAGAATTGGACAGGTGAAAGGTCAATGCTAGCAAGTGCCCCACTTACTGCTGGTAAAAATCAGAGATAGAGGTTGGGACAGTGACCAGGAAGTAAGAGCCAAAAACATAAGTGGGACCAAGCAGTTACCCAGGGCAAGACTTTGTCAGTTGGCTCATGAATAATAGTGAGGGAGAGCAGAAAGGCCCTGCTGAAGGGCCTGCAGCAAGGTATAGCCCCCCTTCTGTGCTGAGGCCAGAAATATCAGTCGTGTTGTTATTTGAGGGAAATGAGAGAATGCATTTAATTATATCCATGTTCACCCACACTCTGTCCTCCTGCTCTTTACCATCTACTGTTCCTAAGGCAGAAGCATGAGCTGTTCTATCTAAACTCGTCAGGCACCAAGTTGCATGTGTATTATATTTAATGTAGGACATTATCCTCTTCATTGTTAACAATGGAATTAGCAAACGCTGCTCCTGGCGGTGCCTCACATTTAACTTATTTCGTGAAAACCCATTGGAGGGCCAAAAGAACAGCTCCAAATTACAGTGAATACCAAGTGAATCCTGACTAGTTCACAAAAGCACATTGCCTGAAAACACCCTCAAGTTGAATAATCGCATCATGCTCCATTCCACAAATGTCAATTTAAAGAAGGACAAATATCCGTCTATAATAAAGATGTGGTCGAGGATATCAGTCAGCACATTTCCCAGTCCTCTTTGGAGACGTCATTCGGGTCTGTCTCAGCACAATGACTAGTTGTGTGGGGAGATCAGATTTGCTTTTGCTTACAGAAATCATGAATTACATAGCTTCTCAGGTTTTTCCTCTTTTCACTAGCTGCATGAAAACTCAGGATCAAATTGGAAATGCTAAACATTGCCTGCATTCGGTATTTACACATGTTTAGTCTCATTTCTGGCTCCATTTTTTTTTCTCTACCCTTTCTCTTTCTTGCTGACTTTTGAGAAGTTACTTCTAATATATATTATCTAGATGTATTTTGGTTTTAATAAGATACCTTAAATCTGTTATGGACAGAGGAGGAGAGAGAAAAGATGAAGGTTGAGAGACAGAGGGAGGGAAGAGGAGAGAGCGAGAGAGCACAAAAAAGAAATAAGCAGTGTGGATAGAGGAAGTAACAGTTCCTTCCCAGAGGATTCTAGAAATAAGACAATGTTTATGACTACAGTGGTGTTAGCAAGACAAACCAGACGCTTTGGGTCACGTGCCAGGTCTTCTCTGTTCACAGTGGCTCAGAAATTTCTAATTATTGGGACCAGTTCTCATAGCCAAGGCTGCCAAGGGCAGCAGGCAAAAAAAGGGCACCACTTCTGAAGCAACAAAGAGCTAGCATCTGTCGGTAAAACAACAGAGGGGTTTATTAAGAGATGAAAACTGGAGCTAACCCTGAGGTGGTGTTGTTTGTTTTTTTTTTTTTAACTGTCATCATCAAAATGAACAATATCTGTGGATGCATCATTCTAATCATAGTCCCAAGAACACTGAGATTATGTACTGTGCCAATATCAGGGTGATTACAATCTTTTGGAAGTTATCTTCCAGTTTGGTTCCTTGCTATGTGATAAAATATAATTACAAGCAGGGGCTGCACTTCACTGAAATCACCAATTGGTTTGGTTGATTTAGTCGTCTATCGATCATTTGCTGAGCGTGTACAAGGGTCAGGTGTGTGCAAGAACCAACCTAAAAGAGTTATCAGTCTATTAGTAACAAAGCTCAGGAGAGGGAGAGATAAATGAGACATGATCCCACCCTCAGGGCCCCTACATTCCAGCAGGAGACAGATACAAAAATTATAATACAGTGTCTCCAACAGAGTATGAACTAAGTGTGATAAAAGCACAATAGAGTAGTGGATTAACAATGTCCTAGGCTTAGGGGAAGGGAGAATAGAGAGACTCAGGAGTAAAAATTTGAATTGGACTTTAGGAATAAGGAATCCTCAAGCCTCAAGCCAAGGAGATCAGGGAGAGGCATCTGCTGGAGCAGAGGCCCGAAGCATGCAAAACACAACCAGGGACAGCCTGGCATTTGGCATGAATGAAGCTTAGGTGGAGACTGGAAACCACACACCATGGCTGTGCATGTTTAGAGGGTTTGGTCATTATCCTACATGTGGTGCGGCATCAGAAGAGATTTTAAGAAGGTTTGTGACATAATTCAAATTATATTTTTAAAAGATAACTAATAGCAAGGCAGGAAGTGGACAGTTGGAAGTACAAAGTTATGGGAATTGTTACCAGCTTATTTCTGGAAATACCAAATTTGGTATCAGCCTGTGGGGACATGCTGTAGTTAAAACCATAATAGTGAGTGAACTCACCAGTAAAAAACATATAAAGAGGCAAGAAGAGGATCAAAAGTAATGTCAACACACTACTGGTGGGCTGGGCAGAGGGAGGTGAACCATTGACAGTGACTGAGAAAGGAGCCAGCAGTGGAAATGATCTTTTACAAGGAAAGTGAAGGTGCAGATGGAACAGATACCATAGGTGTTGCCAGAGGGCAGTAGAACAAGGTCACGGGACCAGGCGTTGGTGGGACATGGTGACATTTGCAAGGGTAGTTGCAGAGAACACTGGAGGCAGAAGCCAAACTCTGAATGGAGTCAGAGCGGAGGAAGCAGGAAGAGACTTTTTCAGATACTTGGCTGGGAGGAGGGAGGAAACAAGTAATTATAAGAGAGGCAGGATGCTGGAAAGATTTGTTGAGGATATCAAACACTTGAATCTCCAGGCTGATAGGAAAGTGCTAGTAAGAAGTGGCAGCAGGGAGGAAGAGCAGGAAGCTGGAAGAGAAAAACGGGGGCTATCAGGTCTGGCGATGGAAGCTGGGAGATGTAATCAGATGAAACGGATCAGCTCTGGAAATCCATCTAGTCACTGGGATGGGGGGAGGGGGAAGACCAGTCTAGCAAGTTATTTGGCACGCCATGCCCACATTTTTAAACTGTTTCAGCCTGTTCTTTAGGGCTTTTGCAGACACAGCCATGGTGACCTATTTAGAAGCCAGCCAATAGAAATAGTGGTTTAAAGTATTTTGCTTTGTTTTTAAGTAAATCATCCCAGAAAATTTTCACAGTGCTTGGAAAAGATCACCCTCGCCTCATTTTTTAAATCTAACAGTTTTGATGTAACCATTGAAGTTTTAAAAGCTTTTTTTTTTTAATACTAATGAATATTTAGATAAAGTATCCCATGAATGAAAACTTACTGCTGGTGGGATGAAATATACAGGCCTGCCAACAATGAAACAGAGAGGACATTGTGGTTCACAGAATCGCACCCCAGATCTCATGCATTTGGATCCTCACCAACTCAGGTATTATTTCTCTGTTTTTATAGACAAGGGACTCTGTTTTTATAGATAACAGGAACTAGGCCAAATTCCAAGTTGTTCCCATTTCTATCTATTATGGTGCCTCCTGTTGGGAAAAACAACCACCTAAACCATAAAATGAACAGAAAAAGAAACACTTTTCTCCAATTTGAGTTTGGGAATACTTCTGTCCATACGTCTTCGAAATTTAGGGCACCTAGGGCATCGGCTAGCCTTGGATGAATTCACATTTCCAAAATTGGCAGCTGGTCTTTGTCCATAAGCTGCGGACTGTTTTTTTAATCTGATCTTTGTTATCTACTAGGAAAAGCATAAATCCCACTTATTTCTTCTTCATTTTTGCAAATTTTCTTTTAGCTTCTTAAGATTGGTTGGCTTCTCTGTGCTTAACAATGTTAATTAATTTAAAACCTAGTAGAGTCAGGAATCAGAATTCCCAATTTATTTTATAATAGAATAAATCCTTGAATAGCCTTGATATTTTTACCAAGAATATGCTAACAAGATTTCAAATTAAGTATAAGAATTTGGGAAATAAAGGGACTCTTTGTTGGTGATCAGGTATACAACTATATTTAAAAATACATTAAGCTGATGTTATTACATCCAGGATTAGTTACAGGTACTCTATCTATAATGAAAGAGATACATTTATTTGGACTACACACTTTCTTTGTATGCAATTATAGAAAAACACTCTTTGTTCTATTCATTGTTAGGTAAACAAATACCTACAATAAATGACAGTGCCACGTGAGTGGAGAGGAAAGTGTGCTGTTAGAGTGTAGAGACTGGCTGGCTGGTCAGTTTATGGCTGACCAAAAATAGAGCATTTGAATTGGGCTAAGGAGCACTGGTAGGCTTTCAATAAGACAAGCAAGGAAGATGATAGGTGAAATGGCATAGCAACACCAACAGGAGAAAATTGAAATATGCATGCTTTTTAGTCACCATCAAAAATTGATCTCTCATCTGTTAAACTCTAAAATGTGGAAACGAACCATATTCCTTACTCCCAGATTTTCCCCAGGACTCGGGAAGAGCAGAATCTGCCACCCAACACTAGAATGTCAGTGTTTTCTGCCTCTAGGATGATGGGGCAAAGCGAGGTCTGTGACTCAGCTGGGGCCAAGGTTACTGAGAGAGTAAGAGAGGAGCCATCCCAGCAGCAGGAGCAGCATCTACAAAGACACATGACATTCTTCCTCTAGTTTGTTTGTTTGCTTTTTTCCTAACTACGTAACCAGGAGAATAACAACAACAGCAACTAACATTTATTAGGCACTTAAATGTTTGCCTGGTACAGGTCCTGGGACCGAATCCTGTCATCCCTCTAAGGTTGGTACTATGTAACAGATAAGGAAACTGAGATATGGTGGTAAGCAACTTGCCCAAGATCATACCAGCAGGGGGGATTTCAACTCAGGAAGACTGGCACCAGAGCTCCAATCCTTAACTGCAGCTTCACCACAGATTACCTATGTAGTAGGTCAAGAAAATGCAGGAGAGTTGTTCTTACCAGTTCTATAGATTGGAGACACTTATATTTTTCAAGCTCTAAAAGTTATTTGGAAGGGAGTCTAAAGCATGCATTCCTTGAATATTCAGAATATTCTACTCAAGCCATGCGTTGAACATTTGGAATATACTATTCAAGCTATGCATTGAATATTCAGAATATTCTACTCAAGACATTACCTCCTCTATCCCCAGGGCACTTTAATCTCTGGAACAGGTACAAATGGAGAGGAATTGGAAATTGTGATTATTGTATTTTCTACCCAAAATCTCCCTTCTCTTGAGAACTCTACTCCCCACCCTTTTCTTCTCTTCCATGTTATCCCAGTGAGGACGCCACATGAACTTCATGGCCATGAAGAAGAGGTGTCCAAGTGGAATATCCTAGAACTGGGAAATGTCAGTGGGAGAATCTGGTGGCAGGAGCTGTGAGCTGCAAGTCACCAGACTTTGAATGACTTAGAGCCCCTGTTCTCTCAACCTGTCAACTGTCTGTCAACACCTGTTGGTTTTGCCCTCCACTGTGGCAAGGCAATGTGCTCTGTGTGGCAGAGAACACATGAGCAACGCTGTCAAGCCTTGCATCTCACAGCTCCTGCCACTAGTGTCTCCCTAAGGTAGCCACATACTCACATCCACCTGAATTTAGATCACATGAGATAAACCTACAGCCTTCCAAAAAAGTCCTCCTTTCTTGGAGCTGACTGGAATTCTTCCACTTGCAGTCAAAAGGGCCCTGACACCAGAATAAAGAATGAACACACATGAAGACGCTCCCAATACCATATAAAACAACATGCCAGGAAAGGCTGCTGCAAACACAGATACCGAGCTTGACGGAGAACACTCTCCTGAAGGCAGCGATCCACGACAGGCCACTCAGTTCTTGTTGCCAGTGCTTTACCTTCCTCCACAGTTTTTGAGACCACCCCTCTTGTCCTGGCCCAGAAATTTAAGGGCCAGTGATCTGGTGCTTTTTTTTTTCTTTTGATCTGACGCATTTTAAACCACGGTAGCTCTTAAGAGTTTTCTGAATTTTCAAAGAGCCTGGAAGAGAAGCGTTTCTAAGATAAATATAGTACACATGCTGTATGCCCAGTAAGGCAACTGATTTTTAAATAACATGTAAGAGCCTACCACTCAGTTGTGTGTTTTTTCCTTCAAAACCATCAGCCCAAGACTGCGTTCTCGCCTAGGAGGCAGCCATTTCTCAAAGCAGCTTGAAACTCCATTTTGCCAGTGGCTTCCACAGCTCCCCTCCTATGCCTCTGAATCGTCTTAATGGCACCAAAGCTTAAATGTTGGAGACAAGTCTAGATTTATGGAATGAGCCAAAGTATTTGGAGCCAAGGTTGTTGATTAAGGGGAGTAATCAAACTTAGGAAACTACTTGGCATCAGAAATAACACTTGAATGTAAATAGGGAGATAGATTTTTTTTTTGTTTATTACTTACAAACTGCCTCTGACAGATGGATTTGCTCAGTTATATACTGTTATAATTTTTAATGTAGTTTACCTGCAATGTAAATTTTTTTAAAGATTTATTAATTTTTTTAAATTTATATGATTTATATAATCAGACTCATAAGTGAAGAAAGGACAATGTCTTGTCTTGAAGTCTAAGATCTTATCATGAGAGCAAGAGGTATACCCCCTAATGTACTTGGGTGAATTATGTCAACTTGTTTAAAAACATTACTTTGGACTACAAAATCTCCATTCCATCCTCAATAATACTGACTTCTCTGAACTATGATCTAGCCTAAGGGGGGACATTTATTACCTTGAAGGATGAGATGTGACAGTATACAGACGTTCTTCACTCTAAATGTGATCATTTCCTCTTTGAAAAGTGTAACAGTTAAAAAATAAACAATGTTTTTCTTTTCTTTTCTTTTGTCTTTTAAAACATATTCTTCCTCTGCAAGTTATTTTTTCGCCCACTCATTTGTCCCTTAAGACTGCTGAGGACTCTTTAAGTGTCCAGGAGACAAGGACATAAAAGATCCTCTTCATACTTTCAGAAATGCCACCACTATAAAGCACTTACAAAATCACCTTTTCTACATATTCTTTGTGAAACTATAGAACACAGAGATAGCAAAGAAATCTCTCACATTTTCCAGAATATAAATACATCTGATTTAGAAACTCTTACATCAGCGACATTGTGCAAATATTATTTGTACCAGTTATTTCTTAAATAAATAAATAAAACCCCAGAAAATCTTTTTAAAACATCATTTCAAAAGATAGAAATAGAAATGTGACATGCATGGTATGATTGTCTGTTTTACTTGTACTGTTTTACTGTTTCATATTCTGAGCAAACAGAGAGGCTATCTTCTCCCAAGGGGTCAGGAGGGCATGAGATTTCATTTCTTCAGAAAATTGTTTCTCAAGATTTCAATCTTCTTAGCTGGAGATGACAAAATATAATATCAGAAACACTTATGCTTTTTATCTACTATATTTTCAAAGCATAAATAAAAGCTCGGTATACATTTAACACAGGTAGATTCAAACTTAGAGATAAATCACATACATATTGCAAAGTAGTCTTATAAGACCATTTCAATTTTAAAATGTTTAAGAGAAGATCAATATAAAAACTAAGCCCTTTAAAAATATTTTTGCGTTGTTACTCTTATTTTCAAGGTAACATTCAAATTTCTAAATGTAGGGGCTAATGAGACAAGTAATAAAAAATTAAATTGGGTTTTTAGAAAAAAGGGTTTAAATGGGCAGCATTCAACTGAAGTTTCTTCTTTTTATTTCTGCGCACAGTGGTGAGCTCTATTTTGGTTTTCAACCTCATTACACTTCTATTCATAAAGCTTGGTATAAAAACTTTAAACCTCAAATGTTTTAAGAATAAAACAAATCATGCATCTACGAAAAGATGAGCATAATGGCTTTTTGTAGCATGCCTCATATTCTTCTCAACTGGTCTTGCACAGCATTAGCTGAGTAATTCCCATTAGCATTAATATGCTCTTAAGTTTCTACTGTCCTATCATTTAAACAATAATTTGAGGATCAATTCAATTTCATGGGAATTTCACTATTCCAGCTTGGCTTTTAACATAGAGAAACTTAGAGATTGAGACACTTAAGATTTCACGGTCTTCTGTGGAGTAATTGAACACATACGCACATGTCCATACCCACCACGCACACGTCATTGAGCCAATATCATGGATGAAAGCAGTTACAGAATAAGGCAGCCTCTGAGGAACGGATGCCCGCCAGCGTCCCGCCATTCTTCGCTCAGGTCCCAGCTTGTGTGCAGACACCAAAGTGAAAAGGTCATCTTTAGGTTGATCCCTTGAGTTTTAAGAGACGCTTAAAGATTAGCTGAATTTCTATTCCATCCTGGTGGCTGTCTAAGGGTAAGGCATTGCCTCTTAGAAGTTCTCTGGTAAAACCAATTTCAGATCTGGGAGAGTTAACAGGAACTCATTAGCAGAGTTTCCTCTACATAGTAGATGTTCAGCATGTGCTTATTGAATTGAAACAGCACCCTTGAGATCACATGCACGTCATGGTCCTACTACGAGTAAGTAGACGCCTTGGAGTACAGAGGAACAGTCCTGAGTGGTGGGTGGAGGGCAAGAGAAGGAGCAAGAAATAAAAATCCCACCTGAAGGGGCCTCCCTGGTGGCACAAGGGGGTAAGCACCACACTATGAAGCAATCGCAGACTCTGCAGTACGAGTTCCATCACGGCAGGCCAGGGAGCAACGCACATGGCGCAGCAGACCTCTCCTGTCTCACCCGCTGCTCCCCTCAGCAGTGTACTTCAGTCAATCTGCCTGTTCTGCTCCCCACTCTGTCTCTGGTGAATCCTCCCCTCCCCCACCCCCCACCCCCGCATCTCTGGCCTGTACCCCAGCTGGCCTGTATGCATAAATTAATAAATCTTTTTTTAAAAATCCCACCTGAAAAATCAAAAATTTTATGTAAGTGAGAAAGGTTTAGAAAAGGACTCCATTTGTGCTGAGCAAACTCATCTTGACAAGAAAAATTATTTCTGCTGGTTGCAAGAAAGTTTAGAGACGTCACCATTATAAACTTGGGCAGCATTTTATACAGTCCCACTCACTGGAAGCCGAGAGAGGCTGCAGAATACACTAAGACTGATATGTTGTGAGACTTCTGAAGCTTTGGCACCTGCAAGAATTTCAGCAAGTCTCTTGGCTGGTCTTGGAACCTATCAATATGTTCTTTATAGGTCGTCCTACTCCAACCTCAGTTTAACTTCTTAGGACAAGTTCTGAAGATGATCAGTTATTACAGCCATATAACAGGCACTGAGAAAATGAAATACTCTTCTGCCTTAAGGGATACAAGTGTTTCAAAATTTATTTGCATTCTTCAAAATTACAGGACTTACAGGAAAAATAGAGGTAGAAGCAGGTGACTCAAAACTGAGGCAATTATGTAACAAATGCATCAACAAAAAGAATAATTAAAAATACTATAAATATTTTTAAAATATTTATAATATTTTATATTTATAAATGTTTTTAAAAACATTTTTTTTAAAGTCAAGCTAATTTCCTGATTTTTAAAGAAAAGGCTACTGTAAACATCAGAATTTTTAACTTAAAAGTGGGTATTTTGCACAATAAAAAAAATGGAGAAGACAGTTTGATAAAGGACTGCAGTTGTTGATTTGTAAAGACCAGAGAAAAATACCCAAATACCAGAGAGAACCCTACAATAAACACTTCCAAGACCAAGCAAATGGACAACTCATTGACAGGATGGTCTTTTCCTTAACTTTGCTTGGCTGTAGGTTTTACATGTTCTTTGGTAGATTGTTGCACTCAGCTGCTGTTGTTTGGTGAGGCACAGTGTTAGTGATCTGAAAAATATCATGTATGCCCAACATGACTTCTGAGTTATACTGGCCTCATTCTCTTATTTACCAAGTGCATGAGAACTAATTCATTTACAGAAACATATTACAGATCGTACTAGAAAATTTGTGGCCCAAGTGTTGACAGGTGTATTTTGAGAAAACAGAGTTCTACAGGCACTATCCCCTTAACAAGCTAAATGCAGAAGCCTGAACCAAACAGTCTCCAAGACCCATCTAACTCTCCCATTTTAGGAAATGAATTTCCATTTTGGGAATTTTGAGAGTCAAGAACAATGACAATCATTGTAGGCGAGATAGCTGTAGATGACAATAAATGTAGATACTAACTGTGAGAGACCATTCATTGTCCAATGCTTCAAGTAGAAGAGGATGTCTCCATAGAGAGCTAGTGATTTTGAAATCCCAACATATCAACGGAATTCAGTCAAGCAAGAGGATGGTAGTCACCACCAGGGGATCTCTCAGCCTTTAAGAAACATAACTCCAAGGTCTATTGGGGTTTATAGATCCAGGAAGGAGCTCTTCATTTATAGTCCTTTGAAGATACATTCACAGGAGTCAACATTTTCCACTTTTTTTTAATACATTAATTTATTTATTTTTATTTATACAAGAACCGGGGTACAGGCCAGA
Source organism: Talpa europaea (assembly GCF_964194135.1). NCBI lineage: Eukaryota > Metazoa > Chordata > Mammalia > Eulipotyphla > Talpidae > Talpa > Talpa europaea. Next base: position 112,802,308 of record NC_140073.1, read on the forward strand.
TGCACGGGAGGGTGAGAGTATCCACCAGAGACAGAGTGGGGAACAGAACAGGCAGACTGACTGAAATACACTGCTGAGGGGAACAGCGGGCGAGACAGGAGAGGTCTGCTCGCCATGTGGGTTGCTCCAAGGCCGGCGGGGATTGAACCAGCACTGCAGAGGCTGTGGACAGCGTCACAGCGCTGCACTCAACTGCCTGTGCCACCAGGAAGGCCCAACATTTTCCACTTTTTAAGACTGTTCGATTAACAAATGGTCAACAGGCTATGTTTTACTCTGTTGCTTTTCAGCAAACAAATTTATTCAGGCCTCTTTCTGTTAGTCCTTTCTTGGTGTTAAGCAGCTAACCCTTTTAATCTGTTTTATTCAGCACAAAATATGAAACACAGAATAAAAGCAGTGGTTGACTTCCATAACTGCCTTTTATTTTACCTTGTTGGACCCCTTTTGCCCTATTTGAATGCTGCTGTATCTCCTTCACATTCCATTCTTAATGGGGTTGTTTGCCTTGCATACCCAATGAGATTGTATCTTATATAATAAATTCTCTTTTCTGAAATATGTCTAAGAGGGCAGAATATTCAACTATTAAAAGGATTAACCTTTTAACTGAGAGTGGTCTTAAGGCTGGACACAACTTTCATGCTGAGCTTTCAATTATTTAAAGATGTCACCATAGTATACAGAGGTGTTTACATTTACATATACTAGTAGATCAGCCTTAAAATAGCCATTTGCTAACTTTGCAAAATGGCTAGCAAGGAAAGCTCATTTGTTGCTACATGTGTATTGCTCTTGCTTATGTGTATTAATGCAATACATGTGTGCTGCTAGTGCAAACCAGGAAGTAAAGAACAAACATTTTTTTTTTTTTGTGGCACCCTCACTGGTGGCTGGGGAACGAACCAGCACTGCAGAGGCTGTGGGCAGCCTCGCAGCCCAGCGCTCAACCGCTGCACCACCAGGGGAGGCCCAAAAACAAACATTTTTAATGCACCAGTATTGCACTGATGGGATACAATGCATGTGAACACTTCAAATTTCATTTTCACCAATAGTTAGTTTTCTCTCCCATCCAACTTTATACCATCATAGAGAATACCCTAATGAATACCCTAATGTATCCTTTTTATAGTGTCATCCCAGGTAGGAAACAATGATAGAGAAATGGCAAAAAAAAAAAAAAAGAAAAGAAAAAGAAAGAAAAGAAAAAAAAGAAAGAAAGAAAGAAAGAAAGAAAGAAAGAAAGAAAGAAAGAAAGAAAGAAAGAAAGAAAGAAAGAAAGAAAGAAAGAAAGAAAGAAAGAAAGAAAGAAAGAAAGAAAGAAAGGGAAAAGAGATGGGGACAACGCAAATGACTTGGATGACACACCATTTAGACAATAAATTTGGCTTTACCTCATCAGTGGGCCCGTGGTAGAGATGAAAGGGGGGTGGTTGGTAGTTGAAGGCTAGGGGAAAGAAGAAAGAAATGGTCTGTTACTATTTGGACTTTTGTAAGTTAATATTACATTTGACAGTAATATTAAAAGAATTTTCATAAATTATTTTTCCCCCAAAATTCAGCTGACTTTTGTAGCACCTCTCATTCTCAGATTCTCATGAACATTATCATCTAGTCTGCTTGATGCAATGTTGTTATAATATAAAATGAATCTGTTCATAGTAGTACCTGAGGCACTAGGAAAGTTGCCCCCTTAAGATGAAACAATTTGGTCTCTAGTCTCAAGAAAGAAGTAATTGAGGGCCTCCCTGGTGGCGCAGCGGTTGAGCGCTGGGTTGCGAAGCTGGCCACGGCCTCTGCTGCGCCGGTTCAATCCCCGGCTGCTCCCCGGCCACCGGAGGAGGGTCCTGCATGGCGCCCGGACCTCCCCTGCTGCCCGCTGCTCCCCTCAGCAGTGTACTTCGGTCCTTCTGCCTGTTCTGCTCCCCGCTCTGGCTCTGGTGAATTCTCTCACCCTCCCGTGCTTCTGACTGTGCCCAGTGCTTGTATAAATAATTAAAATAAAATAAAATAAATCTTTAAAAAAAAAAAAAGAAAAAAGAAAGAAGTAATTGAAAGGAAAATCACTCGTGGATACAAACCATCTTGCCCATCTTCCTGCAAAATTCCCAGAAAAATCTAGCCTATTTACTAATGCTTTGGGGCTCATAGATTACTTCTAGAGATTTCAAATATTTATTGATAACCTACTTTACCTGTCATATTCTGGGAATATAACAGGGAATGAAACATTCAGAAACTTCTGGCAACATGGATTTTACTTCCTACTAGGGGAAAGGAGTACAATAAACAAATAAGCTCTCTAGTATGTTCAGTGGTGACTTCATTGCTACTCAATTTTAAGGATAGTAGAGAAGTTTTAGATGATTTTAACAGAAGGCAAAAACAGGAAAGGGGGATGAAGGGATATTTTAAAGGTGTTATCAGATCAGAGAAGGCAACTTGATTTTTGAGAAAAGACCTGGGGATGAGAGGTTCAGCTAACCAATATGTTTAAGACAGAGGGACCACTAAGAGGAAGACTTTAAGGCAGGAATGTGGTGGCATGGAGAGGCAGTGTTAAGGTGGCCAGCGAGGCCCTAGAAATGGGAGAATGAGAACAGGAGCAGCAGGAAGGGGTGGAGAGTGTCCATCTTTGCAATGATTTGGGCTTTTACTATAAATAAAGAAGTAAACACGGAAAGGTCTCAGAGTACAGGAGTGACATGATTAGACCCATTGGCTGCTGTTGGGAATGGACTATGGGGCAAGGAGATGAGTACCTATTACCTAGTCAGAGGAGCAAAGGGAGGACTTGGACATGGCAGAATTGCTGAGCCTACATGTGGACAGCAGGTAGTAAGAATTGAAGTTGCCTATGAAAACAGCCACCATTCAGGTACAAATGAAGCTATCAATATTTTCAAAATTCTAAGTCATAATATTTATGTATCATGAAATCAATTCTTCAGTGAGATTTATTGACCTCAAGGTATTACATTTGTTATAAATTTAACATTTGTGTGTACATACTTTTAATATGAATGTGTAGTAACTTTAAAGTTGAGTTATCTGTTTAAGGAATGACAAAAGGACCCTTGTGGAATCTAGGGGTTCTGTGGAACACAGCATGAAAACCAGAGCACCCTAGTCTACTGAGAAAGATGCCAGGCTGTGTGAAGCCTGCTCTTGGGAGGTGTCAGGAGAGTTAGGAGCTGTAGAAGTGTCTGGAGGCAGTGGCCAGTCCACCTCCTCACTGCTCTCCTTGGGGGAAGGGGTCTGTGTCTCAGCCCTCAACAATTTGTTTTCCTCCCACACCAAATATCTGGCAATATGTTTGAGAGTGAAATGTGCTGGAAGGTTTCAGAAAGCATGCTCTTTGTAACTGGAACCATCACAATGATTGAATTACATATTATAAATAGGGATCATGGAAAAACCACAGAGGACTCAGGGAAAGGTCGATAACCATCCCACATTCAAAGAAGGACATGAATAGACCTGAAGCATCCTTGGGGGAGGGTGAGAATGGCTGAGCAATGAGCACAATGGACTGAGGTGGACATGGATGCTTTGGTGGTGGGAGAGTCCCAGGGACCACACCTGAGGGGAGACATCTCATACTGTCACAATATTAACAAAGATGTAGAATAGTGGTACTGGGCCTGCCTGGGGGTGCAAGGGGTTAAAACACAACCTATGAAGCTATCCACAGCCTCTGTAGCATGAGTTCAATCCCCCACCAGGAAGCTACCCACATGGCACAGCAGACCTCTCCTGACTGGCCTGCTGCTCACCTTAGCAATGTATTTCAGTCAAACTGCCTGTTCTGTTTCCCACTCTGTCTCCAGTGAATCCTCTCAACCCCACATCTCTGGCCTGTGCCCCAACTCTTGTATGCATAAATAAATAAATCTTTAAAAAAAATAAAATAGTGGTACTTTGCTAAATGAAAGACAGTCATTAAACAAAGGACATGCAAAGTATTGGGGATGCAGGTATGCTGTGGGCACAGAGGGATGGTGGGGGAAAGCTGTGCACGAGCGGAGAGGCAAGACAAAGCAACTGGCTTGTATGGGGTCCTTCCTGGGGCCCATGCCTGTAACCAAAGGAAGCTGGTCCTCAATGCCTGCCCCTTCCAGGGGAGCCCGAAGGCAGGGAGCTGCTGACAGCAGCAATCCTCTTCCATCCCTGGCTTCTGTAAAACACCTAGAGGAACAAAGTAATCCCAAATCAAGATTTCTTCATCATAGTCAAGTATCCCACATTTCAGAGAAGACAGTCAACCGCACCCAGGCACAAAGTCCTACTAAGAAACAATTCAACAAATGTGGGTGGAGAACGCTCGCCAGTGCTGCTCTGCGTGGAGAGTGGATGGGTAACTCAGTGGACCTCAGGCCTTGCAAACCTTCAGCCCAGGGGGAAGCCTGCACCCCCTGTATAAGTCATGCCAACATTCGAAAGTGCTCAGAGAAACATTTTTTTTTATAGACAAGAAATAGATTATTCTCACGGAAAATCTCATTGGAAAGATAATTTCCTAAATGGAACAGAATCAAAGAATTTAGCGCTTGTTTTACCAATTCAATACCTAATACCAAAGTAGAAACATCATTTATGTGCAGCGTCACTTGTAATCATCTTGGCTGCTATTTTCACAAATGGTAGGACAGAAGCGACATCACCGAGGGCTCAAGTGGAGAGAAGGCAGAGTGCTCCTTACAAGTGGTGGAGAAGCCAGCCAGCACCCTGGTAGTCTTCCCAGCTACATGAAGAGCAACTTCTTCAGGAGTGGTTTGCAAAATCAGGACAATCCAAGGCGTGGTCATCTTACTAAGGGCTTGCTTCAAGATGTTCTTCACTTCTTTGGAATATGCAACAAAAATTCTACTATGACATGCTTTTATAGAATATCTTAATAACCTTAAAATATATATAAGGTAAAGAGAAGTGTTGCTCATAAAGAGCCCATTTTAACAAATGGATAAGGCTGGATGGATGGAGGTGCCGTGGGTAGTGAGACATCTATGGATTGATAATTAGGTACACACTGCTTCAAATCCCACCTTTGTCACTCACTAGTTGTGTGACCTTAGATGAGTCCTGGAATTTCTTGGAAGTGAAGTTTCCTTATCTATAGGCTAAAAATGAGAGTGATTTATTCCAAAGAATCCTTGTAAGGATCCAATGACACTGTGTATAGAAGTTATCTTGAGCAGGTGTGGCATATGCTAAGCAACCAGTGTTGGTTTCCCCTAGAGGAAATCAAGTCATTAATGTGGCCTCCAGGTCCACTACTGCATGTAATCAGACATTTAAAATAACTACATCTAACACATTTCTACAAAATATTATGTATACTATAAATTCACCAAAATTATAATCTTCTAAACTGAGAAATTTACTCCCATCTATTATAAATTAACACAAATTCTCAATTTGGGAAACTTGAATCAGATTTTGGTATAATTATTATGCCTAGACAAAACTGCATGAGACGAAAATACATTAAGATGAACTATGGCAAAGTGCATTGTGGTTATTTCTGAATGTTTATCAAAGCACAGATTTGGGAAATTATTTGAACATCCATAAGAAGCAGCTTTGATATAAACTTAATTATGAGCTTTCTAAAGAAATATATGAAGGGAAGATCAAAGATGGTGCCATATTAAGTATAACAAAGTAGCTACTTATTAGAAGACAAAACCTTTGAGTCATTCCTCTTACTTAAAGGAATTAATGAGCTGTATACGGCTGTATATGTGCATTTAAAGGGAGGCAGAGAAAATATGTAAATGTGTGGGGTGCTTTCATTCCACTCTATCAGCTCATGGTGCTTTATTTAAGCTGCTGAAAGAAGGAAAATATTATCTGGACTTCTCAGATTCCTCCTTAATTTTTAGCTTCCTATATTTCACAAAGCAGCATTTCTTTTCTTTCTATATTTTTGCTGCTCGTATAATCTCATTTCCAGCCCCTTCCTTTTGATAAAAGATCCTTCCCAAGAGCTCATACATTTGAAAATGCTCAAAACTATTAACTTGAATTTAGAAATCTTTCCGTAATCTCTTGACCAGTTAGCTCAGTTGGTTAGAGAAATCTTTCTGTTGTGCAGTGATTTGTTGTAGGTAATTATACTATTTTTAATTTTTTTTTACTTTACAAATTAAAATTGTTAAAAGCAGTACACATTCTTCATATTTAACTTGGAAAGTACAGGGAAAAGTTAAAGGAAAGAAATATCCCATATACTACAATCCAAGTATAATTAGTTAAAATGTGTTGCATTTCTTTCCAATCCCTTTAAGATGCCAAGATGATAGATAGATAGCAGGTAGATAGAGCATAGACATACACATACATATGTCTGTATACCCTTATTTGAGACCAGACTAGATATCTAACAATATATTTATTTTTTATTTTTTTAATATTTTTCTAATACTAAATCATGAGCATTTTCTTCCATTTTCTTCCATTATTAAAAATATTTCAATATATTATTTAAAATCTCCCCTACTCCTGAGCATTTTGATCACCTTTATTTTTTTCATTATCATGAATCTTTAAGGAACTTCATTTCACAATACAACAGGTGCAGAATGACAAATCAAATGCCCAAACTCAAACTCAAAACATACCTAATGGAGAAGAGCAAGAGGAGGCACCAGCTAGAGGAGTGACGGAAAACACCGAGTCCTCAGCCCGTGTCCACCTGAGTGTGAGCGGGAAACCCATTACCTCTTAACCGTTGCATCATGCGCTGTAAAAAAGTAAGATGTCCTGGGCCTCCCTGGTGGCGAAAGGGGTTAAGACACAACCTATGAAGTTATCCGCAGCCTCCGCAGCATGAGTTCCATCCCCAGCCAGGGAGGTGACCCACATGGCACAGCAGACCTCTCACAGCCCGCTGCTCCCTTCAGCAGTGTGCTTGGGTTCTTCTGCCTGTTCTGCTTCTGGTCCTTCTGGCTCTGGTGAATCCTCTCACCCTCCCACACTTTTGACTGTACCCAGTGCTTGTATAAATAAATAAATAAATCTTTTTTTTTTTTTTTTTTTTTTTTTTTTTTATGCTTTTTTTTTTTTTTTTTTTATTTTTTTATAGAGGCATGCTTTATTTATTTGTTTGCTGGTTTGTTTGTTTGTTTTGTTTATACATGCACTGGGTACAGTCAGAAGCGCGGGAGGGTGAGAGAATTCACCAGAGCCAGAGCGGGGAGCAGAGCAGGCAGAAGGACCGAAGTACACTGCTGAGGGGAGCAGCGGGCGGCAGGAGAGGTCTGCGCGCCATGTGGGACCCTCCTCCGGTGGCCGGGGAGCAGCCGGAGATCGAACCGGCGCCGCAGAGGCCGCGCGCAGTTTCGCAACCCAGCGCTCAACCGCTGCGCCACCGGGGAGGCCCTAAATAAATAAATCTTAAAAAAAAAAAAAAAAGAAAAAGAATCCTCATGTTTAATGGTGATCATTGATTAGCTATCTGCAAACCAAAAACACACTTAAGATCCATCCACATAACTAGAATACCATTTTTATGCTAATTTTGCTACTAGCATGGCATAAATTGCTTCTTTGTACCTGGCATATAGCTTTTGGCCATGGGAATAATTTGAAGGATTTTTTAATGCCTGGAGAAAAGGTACTTGAGATTCAATTGATTTTTTTACATCATTAATCCACATATTACAATCATGGTAAGTAATGCTTAAAGAGCTAGCTCTTCTAGAAGCTACAGCATTCCTGCTCTATTGACTCTTGGTTCCCTTAGAAAATTAGATGAAAGTCATTCATTCTGTTCCTGAAAAAGCTGCGTGCACACATACAAAATTCTGTAGATTTCAAAAAGCATTTGATTCTGTAAATACCTATTACCTGCATATCATAAAAGGAAGAATTTATTTTAAAAATCATAAACTGGCTGACTGAGAGACATAGAGGGGGAGAGTAAAATAAGGGGGCTTGGAAAAGGAAGTTTCCCATTCTGAGCCATACTTGGCCTAGACTATATGCTTACCTTTCACAGCAGCTCTGTATACTTCAAGTTGTATGTTTTCCTTTTTAAAAAATTCGTATCTTTCTATAGTCAAGGAAAGTAAGCTTCAAAGAGGTACAACTTCCCCAAAAGGCCATACTTCTGGAAAGTGCAGAGTCAAAATGCAAAGCTGTTCTCCAGGCTTTCTAAGTCTCATGCACATTTCACTTAGCACTTAATGAACTGGTTTTTATCTTGGGGCTTCTCAAGATAGACTGAACTATTAGATTGAACACATCTATGAGACGATGAACTCCCTGAGAGTAGCATCTTTGTCTTGTTCACTTCAGATGCCTGGTGGCTAGCATATAGGAGGCACTAATGAAGGGAGAAATGGGTGAATGAATACACTGGGGCAAGAATCCCATAAGCAGTGTCAGAAGCTTTATGAGGTTGTGGGTTGCCACAATATAAAGGTCCTTGTCATCACTAAATATTTCTTTAATGACCATTGAATGACTTCCATGTATTTTAAGATACACATGCTAAACTCTTTTTTACAGAGAAATGCTTAATCCTTTTGAAAAATAATGTATTTATAAAATACAAAGTAAGTTTATAGTAAGCTGCCTAATGGTATCAGGTCAACATCTCTTGATAGTGAACTAAAGTATCTAATGCAAATCCAACTAAAGTTGGAAATAAGTGCATAAATTAGGGCTATTTCTAAAGCTACTTTGTTTCATAAATTTTTATAACTAGAACTTAAGTGCTTTTGTTTTTGCAATAATTGCTCTGAAGATGAAAACTAAGGCACCGTTTCAATGTCGTAGAGGTAATTGCTGCATTCACTGCTCATGTCATGTTGATGTATGACTATGTATCAAAGGTCATCCTTCTGTACTCATATATTATCAAATTTGAAAGCACAATATTTGATTCTGACCAACCTTTAAACTGCCCACGATGTGGTGAAAAATAGATGGAGTTCTACTTTGGGTTTAAAAAAAATGAACCCATGTTTCGGAAGCAGAAGGGTCAAGAAGCCAGTGGCAAGGTTAGATGTCAGCTCTATGAATCTCATACTGTCTTAGCTTATCAATGAGGTCTAGTACAATGATCACAAGCTAAAATTGCTGTACTAATGAAGACAAAGGTCTAAAAAATTAGATAGCACAGACCCTCTGACAGAGGGCAGTACCTTGTGGACAATAATGCAGCAATAAGGACATAAATCACTCTTTAGAAACAATAAAACCTCTAATGCACAAATTGAAATGTTTACATGTCTATTGGAGGCACTGTTAAGAAGTGTTGGCACCATACTTCTTGTTACTCATCTGGAACACAGCAGCCCTGGATTCAGCTTCTTTATAAGAAGGCTAGTCATCTGCTTTTCATCTCCCCCAACTCCAAAGTCACAGCACGACCAAACTGAGACACAATTTAGTAGTCTGGTTGGAGACTTGGAGACTTAGACATCATTCACACTTGCCTCAAGCTATTGCTTACAATTGTTTACTGGGTAAAAAATTGGCCTTCTCAAAATGTACCAAAACCTAACCAGCTACAGTCCTCTCCTTTGGTGGTGGTGGCAGCAGGGTGTGTGGGGGAGCTGGGAGGGTGCGTGTGTGGGAGTGTGTGAGGGTGAGAAGAACAGAGGACAGCAGGAAAGAGACAATCCCCTTGCTCAGTAGTGATTGTGGTTGTCTTTAAATAAATATCATTCAATTTCATCAAGGTCAACTACAGGAGATTGCCTTATTGAAAAAAAGAAAGATCATACAACATGCTAAAAGAAATCAGGTCTTCAAAACCCAAAAGAAAAAAATGTGCTGAAAACGACCCTCAGTGTGCACACAGAACACTTTGCAAGTATATCAATTTTATTTCAGACTGTGCTGTTTATTTTATAAAGTTCACAGTCTTCTATTCTGAAAACTCATGTATTCTTTGGCTATGTGAGCAGTCATAATTGTGAATAGAAGTTCACTCCAATATCTGATTTCTTTTTGTTCCTAGGAAAGAGATTTTTTTAAGCAAACCACTGCAATTTAATAAAATGTGTCAATTTTTGGCAGCCGGCAAAGCTTTTAGAATTCATGCTATAGATAGTAAGGCACAAGTAGATGGCTGGTTTTTTTTAGAAGAAAAATTATGATTAACTTGAATGAATCATAGAATATACCAAACTGGTGTAAGTTTTAATTATACTTGCCATGGACTGCATGCATTTTCTCTGTGGCTTTTTTTTTTTTTTTTTAAGATTTGTTTATTCATTTACACTGGGGTACAGGCCAGATGTGCGGGAGGGTGAGAGGATTCACCAGAGACAGAGCGGGGAACAGAAGAGGCAGACTGATGAAATACACTGCTGAGGGGAGCAGCGGGCAAGACAGGAGAGGTCTGCCGCGCCATGTGGGACCCTCGCCGCCGGCAGGGATCGAACCAGCACTGCAGAGACTGTGGACAGCTTCACAGCGCTGCGCTCAACCACTGCACCACCAGGGGAGACCCTCTCAGTAGCTTTTTTGAGGCGAGGACTCAACTTTAAGGTCTAAATTCTTATGGCCTATTTAATGAAAGAGGAAATATTCTTATATTGTGTGTGTTCATGCGTGTGTATATCTAGGCTCCTCCAGATAGTGTAAAACAAGCAGCAACTTAATCCAGAAAGTTTCTAAGTTAACATTAATTATAACATTAAATAGGTCAGAAATGATATACTGAATCAAAATAAACAAAAAATGTATTTTTTAAATTTATTTATTTATTTAGTAAATAAATTTTATTTTTATATTCCCCATACAATTGCAATCCCCTTATTTTGACCCCAATCCCTCCCCTCCCCACCCCCCATAGAGTGTCTCTTGTTCATAGTTGTTGATTTTGATATTTTCTTTCTTATGTATTTTTAATTACTATAGGGTAAGGAAAAAGTATCAGGCTTTTGTGCCTCCCGCCATTAGGATAGATGAGGGAACCCTGTGGTCCTGGATGCATGCCTGATGGCGGCACCTGAAGTGGGTACACCTGGGCTGAGAGACTGAGTTTATAAGGGCGGCGTCATGGAGACGCCAGCAGAAGCCAAGAACAAACGGAAGCGGAGAGAAGAGAAGCAGAGAGAATGCTAGAGAGCCCAGATAGAGCGAGGATTTGCTGGGGGCTGGGCAGACTGCCAGCCTCCTGGCCCCCCAGCCCCTCTGCCTGCCATATGCCTGGTAAATCTAAATAAAAGACCTGCAAAAGCCGTTGAGGGCTCCAGGACTCCTCCTTTACCCGGTCTGCCGGATCAGAAAACCTACTCCGTGGCCTGTCCTGCCCCTACAATTACCTCATTCCATAGGTAAGTAGAATATGGGATCAGCTATGGAGGGTGTAAGGATGTTTAGGAGGAGAGTTCAAAATTTTTTATATACAATTGAGAAACTTTACCCAAATAATAGATTCGTGTGAATTAGACCAGGGCACTGGCTCATGGGTCTCTCCCGCGTGGTTCCTTCCTTCATAGCTAATGTGTCAGGCACTGAGGGCACAAAATCAAATGAACCCTCACCACCCTCAAGGTGTTCACAATTCCCACATTCTCTATCTTGAGCTGGTCCTTCTCACTTTCTAGCCCCAATTTCTTTATAGGAGTTTCAGCTAGAAGTAGCACAACCACCACAGGGGTTGACAAGTCAAGACTATCACTTATTTAAGTGAATTGAAACTATGGCCACACCTGCAACAGCACCATGCCAGGTTTTGGTTTTGCTTTAATTTGTGTTTTGTTTGAGGAGAGCAAACAAAATCAAGAAACATGAAACCACCTTGAGTGTTTACACTCGAATGAGAGAATTAGACAATAAGAAGAGGTCAGGAGACTACAAGTTACATATAAAGCACAGTGGGAACAAAAAGCAAGTAACTGCTTAGGGAAGCTGAGGAGGATTACAGGTAAGTCTGGGTCTTAAAGAAACGAGAATTTAACAGTAGCATTATGTAAGATCAGTGCAGAGCATCACACAAATACGCAATACTCATCTGTGATCAAAGCATAAAGGGGAACAGTGCAGTAAAAACTAGAAAAAGGATTTTGGTTCTGAAGAACATGCTTACAATTCACCTAGGGAGTCTGCAATACACAAAGGTTCCTTAGAACATTCTTTGCTTTGGGGTTATAAAACTCAAACAGCAAAGCACATGATAAAAAAAAAAAAAGACAAAGGAGTCAATCAGAATTTGCCTAGTTGTAACAAATTATCTGGCCTTTTTCCTACTCAATAATTCAAATAATGTGAGATTTGCAAAATTCCCCACACTATAAAATTTGCACTAAAACTATAGCAGTGTCACCCACTGTGTGTGTGAAGGCGTGCGCACATGTGCTGTCTGTGCAACAGATCGTTTATTAAGTGTCCTTTCTATGCCAAACACTAGGAACATAATGATAAGCAAAACCAGATATGACCCTACCTTCAAGTTCATAGACTGGCATGGGAAACAGAATTTCAAGGGGGTGGTGTATGAGTGGAGAGTCTGATGGGTGTTAGGCTATCAGGCCTTGAAGAAGGAACACTTGAGTATCAAAAATATGGAGAAACCAGAAGAGCATTCACATATTTCTTTCAGCTACCAAAGAAAGAGGGCTCATAGATGGTAAAAGCGGCAAGGACTGGGTGCAGCAAACAATTCCTGTCTTGCTCACTGCTCCCCTCAGCAGTGTATTTCAGTACATCTGCCTGTTCTGCTCCCCACTCTCTCCGGTGAACCCCCTCACGCCTCCCCCGCCACCTCTGGCCCATACCCCAGCTCTTGTATGCATACATAAATCTTTTTAAAAAAAAGAGGCAAGGACTTAAAGAGCCAATGTTCTAATTGCATTTACAACTTCTTTAAACTGAGTGATCTTGGGGAATTAATTTAATCCCCCTTGATAGGATCCCTTTTCCTCACATGGTTGCTGAGAACGGAGGGAGGACGGATGTGAAAGTCCCTGGAGCATAGTGCTTCCTGAGAGCAGGTATTAAAAATGTTCCTTTAACTTTCTTCACCCTTCAAAATCAGACTAAGAAGTACTCATTTTCATAAAAATGAATGATTTTTTCCCAGTTTTCCTAAATCAAATGCCAGGGATCTAGTAAAAGTTTTTGGCAGCTGAAAATTTGGCCTATTCTCACACAATTCTGGAATAAAAACTTAAAAATCTAATTTATGAGGCAGATTTTTTTGAAGATACTTTTTAATCTTCTCCAAGTGCTTCTAACATCCATCAGTTTTGCTACCACAGAAAAAAAGGTATATATTTTTTTAACTAGGGAAAATACATAAAGCAGAAAACCTAGATTTTAAAAATTAAATAATACAGAACTACAGAAGTGGGTAGTGTTTTCTTCTAATGCCCATGAGTAACACAAACTAAGCCACACATAAAGACCCCTGGAGGAAAAAGAAAGGAAAATTAAATGGAATATAAGTTTCAAACTTGAGGCGAGGACCCCCCCGTTGGTGCATGGGGTTGAGCGCAGCGCTGTGAAGTTGTCTGCAGCCTCTGCAGTGCCGGTTCCATCCCGGCCAGCCAGGGAGAAACCCACATGGCACAGCAGACCTCTCCTGTCTCGCCTGCTGCTCCCTTCAGCAGTGTCTTTGGTCAGTCTGCCTGTTCTGCTCCCCACTCTGTCTCTGGTGAATTCTCTCACCCTCCAGCGCCTCTGACCTCTACCCCAGTTCTTACATAAATAAATCTTAAAAAAAAAAAAAAGAGGCGACACCTACTATCCAGTAAATTCAGCAATTTTTGAAAAAGATGTCTTAAAATAGTATTAAAATAGAATATAGTTTCTGTGGATAGAAGAAACTAGGCTGAGACAAATTAACCATTTATGGATAGAATTTAATAGGATTTTAATTCTGTATTCATATTTTAATTGTTCATAACAAATGTACTTTTCTATATTTAGTTATCTAAATTCAGAGCCTGAATTTAATACTATTAATTGGTGGTTAATATATTTCAATCTTTAATTTTTAAAACAAGCCAAATTACAAACTCTGAGATTTAGCAGATCATTTTAACAACCATCTTGGCTCAGGTTTACATAAGTATCTGAAACTTTTTTAATATAGCTCTTAGGTAAGAGCTATTTATTATTCTATAATTTTTATGATGAATTGAAGTAATACCAGATAACTTTACTGCATCATTTTCTCCCAATTCCTAAAGCAGTTCTTATTCCCCATGATTGTTTCAAAATAGCTATAACGCATCAATTCTTTGACATTTCAACTGATTTGCACACAAATCCAACAGGAAATATTATAAAGGAATATAAATAATAGTGTAAAGTAATGTAAGAAAAAGTATAAAAAGTTTTTAAAATACTTAAGTAGTTGCTCTCAGTTGGAAATAGAAATAAACATATCACATTTTTAAAGTAATCTTAAGCTCGAACACCAATATTGATAGGCAGTCAGCTACTTTCTTATCCAACCTTGTATAAATCATTCAGCTTTTCTGATATTCAGAATTTAGTGAAAGTCGTTGTATGAGTATCTCCCTCACACGCACATGAAGCTACTGCCCTCCTGACTCATTGTTCTCCATTACAATACTATTGTGTGTGATGCATAAAATAAGGAAGACCAATTTCAAGAATAAAAGGTATAGCTTAATAACTATCAAAATTCCCAAACTTGGGTTCTAACTGGCATTATTTCAATTCAGTTCAAGAACAATATATTGTGTCCCCTTATGTCTATGTGAGTGAGAAGATACCACAGGCAGAGAATCACAGGACCTTCTCCCCAAAACAGTAAGGAATCATTAAAAGGCTTAAGCAATGTTATGGCGTGATTAAGTTTTGAATTTTAAAACTCAGTAAGCTACAGTGCAGCACAGATAGCAAGTAGGCAAGACTGAGGAAAGGAGACCTCTTAAGAAGGCATTTTGAGACGAAGAAGACCTGAATTAAAAGGCAGCACAACAGTAATTAAAAGCAAGACCTCTGAAGAAATTTGCTTGCATTCAAGTCCTAAATTTCCCATGAACCAAATTGTTCATTCTCTCTACACTTGTTTTTGTTCCCATAATCCCACTGGATCGTTGCCAAAGAATATATACAATAATAGCTATCCAACAGCTAATATACTGACACACAGAGTAAGAATGCAGATGTTTATATCACTATTAATGTAATGTTAATGGAATAGAAAAATGAGAGCTTAACTGAGGAAATTTAGGAGATACTGATAGATAAGATATAGGCTAAAATAGGAAGGGATGAGTTTCTGTTCCACACAGTGGTGCTATTAGATGAGAAACACAGAAGGCTTGATAAGTTTGAAAGGTTTGAAGAAGGAAAGAGTTTTACTTAAAAATATATATTTTGTGAGAGAGACATTCCAGCAGGCAGGTGGATACATAGCTCTAAAGTGAGGGAAACAGATCGAGGCTGGCGGTCTGAGGATCCACGAGATAGATGGTAATTAAGCCGATGGAGGTTGAAGAGAAGAAATGCAATGGTTAAGTAGAACCTATGCAATACAAAGGATGGGCAGGGAAGGAAAGCCCACAAAGGACACTGAGAAAGGCAGCCAAGAAGTAAGAAGTAAACTGTGAACAACTTAGAAATATTTGGCACACATACACCATGTGTGATAACACAAAAGCAAAAAAAATATTTCAAACAAAAGAGAGTACTCAACAATGTAAATTCTGCAAGTGAAATAACTTGAGAGTTTTCACTGGATTTAGCAACAAAGTTAATCATCCACATAATAAATGTATCAAGCATTGTGTGAAGCTTTGGAGACAAAAAAAAAAATAACAAGACAAGTAAGAGTGCTACACACAGACATTGTTGTGAAGATACAGTAACTAGTGAATAAGATACTTATAAATTGTGATAAGGCCAATACTAGAGATAGTGATGTGATTGAGTATAAAAGGTAGAAGCCAGGCCTCCTCGTGGCACAGCGGGTTGAGAGCCACGCTGTGAAGCTGTCTGCAGCCTCTGCAGTGCCGGTTCGATTCCCGGCCAGCCAGGGAGCAACCCCCATGGCATGGCAGACCTCTCCTGTCTCACTCCACTTCTCCCCTCAGCAGTGTCTTCAGTCCGTCTGCCTGTTCTGCTCCCTGCTCTGTCTCTGGTGAATTCTCTCACCCTCCCATGCCTCTGACTGCACCCCAGTTCTTGCATAAATAAATCTTTTAAAAAAAAAAAAAAAAGGCAGAAGCCACCATGCAATAGGGAATCTGGGAGGTCCTCTAAGGAGGAAAAATTTAAACTGAAACTTAAGGCAAGAAAGGACTCAGCATGGTGAGAGAACCAGAGGCCCAGGAAGCTATAGCTCAACAATGGGGAGAAAGGAGAGACAAAAGCCAGATCATGCTTGTGGATCATGCTGAGGACATACTAAGAACAGTTTAGATGATGACCTGTTGAGCATTAATAGTAGGGAAGTTAAGATCACACTGGGCATGGTCTTAATAGCTTGCTTTTCTTCATTTATACTAGTCTTAATAATTAGAAATGGGGCATTTTACACTCTTTCAACCATTAACTTTATTACAGTATCAGAATAAATATTTCTATTTTACAGTTACAGCAAATTACCAGTTGCATTAATTTCACTTTAACCTTCTTATTTTTTCCAAAGATATTTTTCTTTTCTTTTTCTTTTTTTTAAAGATTGGGTACAGTCAGAAGCGTAGGAGGGTGAGAGGATTCACCAGAGCCAGAGCGGGGAACAGAACAGGCAGACCGACGAAATACACTGCTGAAGGGAGCAGCGGGAGGCAGGAGAGGTCTGCAGGCCATGTGGGACCCTCACAGGCGGCCGGGTATCAAACCGGCGCTGCAGAGGCTGCAGGCAGCTTTGTAGCCCAGCGCTCAACCGCTGCGCCACCCGGGAGGCCCCCAAAGATATTTTTCATAATATCTACGTGATATTATCATTAAATTCTATTTCTTGAGATAGTTCTCATTTTCAAGCAACATATATCATAAAGTGAAAGTTTTAGAGAAGACTTTGCAAGGTATTAATAGAAAGTTAATGGGTCAATAACACAAAAAAACATAGTGGAACTCATCAAAAATAAAACATATTCCATAGTTTCAGTTTCCTACTTTATCTCAAAATGATTTAATCTACATATTTATACACACATACATGATAGAGAAAAGTGGATACAAAAAGCTTTGACTTGATTCTGAGCAGCTGAATACATGTTCATATATATTTTTAAAATTTCCTTATTTGCAAAAGGAAAGATTCATGGCCCTTCCATACTTCAGAAGGATATATTATATACAGATATATAAAATGCTATTATTTACTTAATATCCACATCACATAAAATCTCGATCATCTCCATATGCCCCAGAAAATATTCTTCCCACATTATGGATAGAAAAACAGTCTCAGGTGAGAAAGGTGACTTGGCCAATATAGCAGTGCTTGAACTTAAACCCAATTCCAAAATCGTGAACACTGTGGTCCCATATCATGACACCTCAGACTATTAACAGATTGAATTCCTTAAAAATATCTATCAGACTATAAGATATTAAATGATAAAGATGGCTTTTTAAATGATAACAAATATTATTTTATTAATTTTTTAGTAAACTGTGTACAACTTAGAAGTATTTGTCACATACACCATTCCTACATATTCCTCCCTTTGGCATAATTTATTTTTTAATAGAGGAGTAGAGTGATCAAAGGAAGCTAGAAAACATAGCCACACTGTAATTAAGTCTAATTACCATTACGGGTAATTTTTTTCCTCAGTTAATCCTTTATACACATATTAAATCCAAGAAACAACCAGTAAGTAACTCATTGCCTCTTTTCACAAAATTTGTCCTCACAATCCCTGAATTTGAAAAGCAACAAGTCTGAATAAAAGCATTATAACACACGAATCTATAGATTTATTTACTGTATTATCAGTTCTTCCTACTTGGATTTTTCAGGTAGCCAAGTCATCCACCAAAATACTGTTTTGAAGAAGTCTAGATAGTTAACAGAAATAAACTGCCAGATCATCTGTATTTTCCTTAACAAAAAAAACATACAAGAGCACAAAATTCACGTATGTATCATTATTTTACAAGTATAAATAATGTTCAGAATTCAAGTACAGTCAAGTGCAGAGATGTTTCCTATATGTAAATATGTAAACATAAGCTAATTATATACATCATGTGCCTTTGGCCCAGCTGCAAAATAATAGACATCAAAAAGAAACACTGCACTTGACTGTTGAATAGCATTCTTACTGAAAATTCGTACCAACTATGTAGTTACGGTTAAAACTTCTACACCACTAAATGTAAATGCTTAAATAGATATCCCCCCAGAAAATGTCCAAAAAGTTAAAATTCTATCCATTTTTAATGTTGACATTAAAAATCTCAGTTGTGTTTCATTCCTCAAAACAAACACTATTAGAACTTAACCAAAGTTCTTCCTATGTTAAAATGGATATTATTTACAGGTCACACATAGGAAACAAGGATGCTATCATGTTTGTTTACTTTTAGAATGAAAAAAATCTAAAAGCTATCTCAACAGTATGGGTCTTTGTACATCCTTTGTACAAAAGGATCTTACTTTACTGACATCACTTGCTTTTAATTTTAACTCCCAGTAGATATATAACTTTGACATATTGAAATAGGTAGCAAATCTGAAGTCAAATGATTTCAAGCATTTCCTCAGAGGTGGAAAAATATAGAAAGAACCACCTAAAAAGCAACAAACTGACATCAACAAGACTACAAATATCCAGTTGAAGGCACGTGGAAGCATTTACTACATTGTCATTAAAGATTCTTCACTTAGTTCAGGGTTAGGACTAGAATCAGCTATGGAAACTGTTGACTTGTCTTCATTCACTGAAGTTTCCTCACTCTTGTTCTCTTCTTGTTTCTCCTCTGATTCTTCTGTGACAGATGCTTTTTCAATCACTTGGTCCATCTGCTCTGTATCTGATATTTTGTCATCTGTCTGCTCTTCACTGTTATCAAGAACATCTGGTTCTTCTAAAGATTCTGAAAAGATAAAGAATCAAGACTTTAGGAATACCCAAATGTCAAAACCACTACATAAGGTAAGCAAAAGATAAATACACACATATATGAACTAAGCGAATAATAGCCTATTATCCTTAAAATATTTTAAAAGATGTATTTAATTCCTAATAACATACCACATATGAACTGGAATAAATGAAGAAAGGAACACAATTTGGGGTAAACAAACCTTTTATACAAAGTCCTATATTTTCATAAAATTAAGCTCCTAAAATGTATTTGAAAGTTGAATGTCCAAATATAACAAAGTCCCAACAGAATTGGGTGCTATAAGACAACCACCCAGCAAACAAAGCAAGTGCACTATTACCTCCCTTTTACCCAGTCTCCCTTTTCCTCTGTGTGCAAGGGTCAGGGTGTAGGGGGGGTGCTATTTCCCATACTAATTTGTACCTCTATTATTCAAACACTGAGGAAGTCAAGATCTACCTTTTCCAAAGACACAATATTTTATTTGATAAAATGTTGAATTATATATTAAAGGATTTGAATTTAATGAAACTCTGAAGAGAGTATAAAGGAAGTAAATTTTAAGGGAGAGATCAAGACCTCTGCTTAGCTTCTGGTGCGTGATGGGAAAAGGCCCTCCTTTTTCTCGCCCAAGCATTGTGGTTCTAGGTATGTAGCATTTTCAGACCTAGAGGTTTAAATCTTGAGGGATGAGAGACCAGTTAGGGATATCCAAGTTAACAAGGTTTTACTGTATAAAAATTTCACATGATCACAAAAAGTAGTGGGGAATACTCACAATGATATTTGTGACCTAATTTCTTAAAGGGAACTTAAAAATGGCATTACTTGCAATCTTAGAAAAAAATCCAAAATGGAGAAGGAGTAGGCAATATGAGTTTTGTCATTTGAATGTCGCAGTGCACAAAGGAGAAGCAGAAAGTGCAAATGAAACCTTGTGAGCATGTACAGATCCTACAGGGCAGGCAAGTTCTGCAGTGGAAAACTTTAGGAGCTGCCAACTATTTGTAATTCTACCCTCAAAGAATTTATCCAGAGTTGAATTTTAAGAGTCACGGTTTTCCACAATTCTCTGGCCTTAGAGCAATATTTACTTGCCAAGAACTTTAAAATGTTGTAATTTAGTAAGTCTCTGAAACAAACCAGAAAAGCCATATGACATGAAAAAATCAAAAACTCAAAATCCAGAACTCACACACAAAAAAGTCTCAATACTGAACTTATACATGAGGTATCAAAGTTCAAGATTTATCATA
Source organism: Talpa europaea (assembly GCF_964194135.1). Taxonomy (NCBI): domain Eukaryota; kingdom Metazoa; phylum Chordata; class Mammalia; order Eulipotyphla; family Talpidae; genus Talpa; species Talpa europaea. The sequence goes on from NC_140073.1 coordinate 112,822,572, forward strand.
TTAAAGCTGTGTGATATCACTATTTCCAGAAACAGGTTACTAGTCACATCCAATTTATTTTTTAAATTCTGGAGTCTTACATAAGAAGTTAGTATAAAAAGAAAAACTATAATCCTGAAAATTTTAAATGTTTATAAACATGAATTCAAAGAAATGCCATGTAACTGTCATAAGAAGACAATAACATCAGTTACAAAGCATGTGGTCAATGCTGTATTGTATTTCAGAGAATATATGAAGACTAAAATATGGTGAAATGGTGAACAGGGCTTGAAAATAATTAGATTACAGATTAATGACTATATTTCTTCCCCAGGTTAATTTTAATAGCAGTAACGAAATAAAAAATTGATGTGTCGTGATGCCTACAATGCAGGCATCAGCTAGTTACTAAATGAAATAGATATTCAATGTTTGGATGCCTGTGCTATTTTGTGAGAAGTGATTGAAATGAGATTTAAGTGAACTAGGTGTGTAAGATTAAGAGGGTATTACATATTAGTTTAATAATGAATTAACAATCACTTAATTACTTTATAATAAGATGATTAAATATTCCAAAAGTATTTTATTTCTATGGGAGAGAATCATTTGTCTATTCTAAAAAAAAAAAGTACATTTTTTTCTGTGAGGTTATACTTTAAGTAGCTTAGTGGTATAAAACATAGAAGATGTTAACATTTTAGACATAAAGTACTCAAAGAGAAACCAGTCTTTGCATTCATACTAATTCAGCAGGCCTACTCTCCCCCCATTTAGTACCAGTTTAATATTAAATTTGAAAGTTATCTGAATGACCTGATTCCAGAGTTAGGAAATTTTTGACAATCAACTATGGCATCAGTAGTGCCAGGAAAACAATATACCACAATGTGATAAAATACAAATGACCCTTTGCCCATTCCAGCCCCTGCCCCACTCCTATTCCAATATTCTTGAGAGAAAAGCTTTTCCTACCACAGTGTAACAATTGCTTCCAGTTGTTTGGGCAAATTCAAACTAGACAAAGCTAGACAACTCAAACTTATAAAACTGAGCATAAATGTATAATGAATACCACTACTCCCCAATAAATACACGCATGCAAAAACATGAGTATCACCTTACCTTTAGATATTTATTCTAGCTCTTAAAAGAAAATATCTCTAAGAAAACTAAAGAATCATCTAGTAAAACAATTTTACTTCCAAAGGAAATATTTAATTTCCACAGGAAAATATATGATTCTATTTAAGTTATACTTTCAAAAAAGCCCATTTATTTTGGTGAATTAATTTAGATTTTTTCCTTTTAATTCCTTTTTAACAATGAAAGGTTTTTTCTTTTGCCTTGCTAACATCAGTACCCATTATATTTGTATATTATAAAACATATCCAAAAGAAATGTTAAAATGTACAAGTTGTCTTTGAACTCAATGGTTTTAAACAAAATGATTTTTACAAGATTTTTCTGCCTTAAAGAAAATGGCCAGCTTCTATTTAAGGAACAGACATGAATTTCTTCCCAACTCAACCCAATGACTCAATGAATAAAATCCAATTACATAACCAACAACTTTGAGAAAAATCTTGTATTCAAATGCACAGAACACCATTTATTTACTATTAGTAAACCAATACATTGGTAAGTAAGAATTTCATTATTAAGTAATGCTATAAAACTACTAGTAAAGATAATTTAGAAAAGGGAATCACAAGGCCAAAACATCTCTATGTCAATACTAAAATGAAACACCATACTACAGGCAAATTACATCCTGAGTAAGCTATACATAATTAAATATATATAAAGGTAAAGCTTTTTGAATCTGGTAATACACAGAATTCAATAAAACAAAAATTACATTATCAAATAATTCAAGTTAAGCATCATAACAACACTAAAAAGAGAATTTTTCCTAGTTCAACTTAATAGTAACAGTATATTACTTAAAATAAAGAGCAGAGGGCCTCCCTGGTGGTGCAAGGGGTTAAGCACCGCACTATGAAGCAATCCACAGCCTCTGCAGCAGGAGTTCAATCCCCAGCCGGCCAGAGAGAAATCCACATGGTGAGGCAGACCTCTCCTGTCTCACCCGCTGCTCCCTCAGTAGTGTATTTCAGTCAATCTGCCTGTTCTGTTTCCCACTCTGTCTCTGGTGGATCCTCTTTCACCCCCCACATCTCTGGCCTGTGCCCCTGCTCTTGTATGCATAAATAAATCTTTTAAAATAAAGAAAGCAGAAATCAGATTATCAGGGCAAATTTTACTTGCTCTTTTAGTTTTGTTTAGAAGCCATTATTTTTAATATTTCCAAATGAATAAAAGCTATTTTCTAATAAAATAGTGACGTGAGATCTACACAAATACAACTGAGCAATGAAAGCAACATTAAAGTTTTCAAACATGGTAGGCCAAAATCACTCTGTAAGTATATAAACAATGTAGGAACCATGTACTCTATCCACAATTTATCCATAAAGTACTCCAGTTATCTAAACAGAAAGCTCTTTATCAGGTATTTTTGGAAATACACTTTTTTTAAAAAAGTAAAATTTATAGACCACTTCAGTGTGGCTTCTCAGAGATTCAAGAATTATTGTCCTGTTCTTTTAACCATAAGAGAAACTGAGAAACCTAAAAGCAGTTCATTAGTTTGATATATCTAGTATCTGTTAGATAAAAAGATAACCCATAATCCTAATTTCTTATTTCTCTAATACTCTATTTCCAAAGCATCTGTATTCACAGTTCTAGAAAAAAATTCTAGGAACTCAAATGAACAATCATTGGGAGAAATTTCTTCTAGGTCTCCTTCTTTGTTGAAAACTTTCCAAGATTCCATATTAGTGCAGAAGATATGTTCTAAAGAGTGGTTGAAAAATTATAAGGGTCTTGTGCCTCATCCTAAATGTAAAGTCTTCCAGGAGCAGAACCAAGACAAAATTTAATTTCAAAGTCTTGCATCATAGAATAGAAAAATAAAAAAGGCTTCCTCTATTAATTCTAGGTTATTCTTCTATTAATTCTAGGTTACAAATGGTTCCATCTATAACTTCAATAACCTATAGTACATTAGTGCAGAAGATATGCTGCATATCTTCTTCTGTTGCTTCAATTTCTAGTACTAAGCATGTACATATACTATATGTACATATATATTAAAGCAGGAAAGATTTTTTCCAGATCTAAATTTCTTCAAGAATGTAGAAATCAGAAATCTAATCTTTCAATTACATGGGCTGTCAGCATGGAGAGGAGATGAGTAAGATGATACAGTCTTAATAGTTCAATTTAATCATAAAGGTATGCCACTGGTGTTCAAAACCATCGCAGCTTCATCTGTTCATCAGAAATACTTCCAGTCAGGGCCTCCCCCGTGGTGCAGCGGTTGAGCGCTGGGTTGTGAAGCTGCCCGCAGCCTCTACAGTGCCGGTTCGATCCCCGGCTGCTCCCTGGCCACAGGAGGAGGGTCCCACATGGCCTGCAGAGGGAGGGTCCCACGTGGCGCGCAGACCTCTTCTGCCACCTGCTGCTCCCCTCAGCAGTGTACTTCGGTCCTTCTGCCTGTTCTGCTCCCCACTCTCACCCTCCCGTGCTTCTGACTGTACCCAGTGCTTAAATAAATAAATAAATCTTAAAAAAAAAAAAAAAGGAAATACTTCCAGTCATTTACTAAAGAAATCCAGCTTGAAATTTATAACTGTTTATCATAATGTTGAGACCATAGTCTTGGAGAAAAGTTTCAATCTTCTGGAAAGCCAAAGAAGTAAAAGGTGCTTTATTGCCATTTTGATGAATCCAAAGAGAAGTATGAACAGTTTACTATTCTAAAGACTACCTTAACTACATGGAATTGTTACTTCAATTTCTAGTACTAAGGAGTATCAGAATCTGATAGAAATTTTGTCTTCACCTATTAACATTACCTTATCAGGACTGAGTTTGAGGCAGTTAGACTTCATTCCAGGGGTTTCATACAGAAAATAAGACATCTGGGGTATTGCTCCTCCTAGATTAGATGAGAAGGAAAGGTATAGCCGGTGTTGTTTGCTAACTATCCATCTAGACCTTAGAGGAAGACATAAAGAATGGGATTCTTGTCAAGATTTTTGTTTTGTTGGCTGATTTTTCCATTATTTTCCCCAACTATTGGCTTGCAAATATCCACAGTAGCTTTCACAAGCTAAGTTATTCATGGAAATGACTTCAATTATTCCTCTAGGCATCTTCAGCATGAAGTCCTTTAATTTTCAGTTCCAAGAGGTTGCATGGCAAGACAGATGATTTGTATGTGACAGCATGCAGCTCGGAGCATGACTTAAGCATAAGAAAAAAATTTTATATTGGATTTGGAGTTGATGTTGCAGACTTGGAGAAGACAATTGTATTGATTCAGTATTGGAAGTAGGATACAAGCCTCCTGTAATGGCTATCTGTATTCAAATTCATTTTGACATTTGTTAGCCAAAAGCCAACCCCAAGTTAGCATATGCATTTTAAGTTCACTCTGCAAAATTTTTTTAAAAAGGTACTTAAATCTTCACACTAAACTTCTGATATCTGAAAATTCACTGCTTCAATATTGTTCTGTTAAAGCAATTTTTTCAATTCTCAAAGCTTTGATAAATAAATATATGCAAATAATAAATCTTAGAATTAAAAGAATACTGACTGCTAAATAAATTATATGAATTATACAAAATCATACATATTTTACTTTAATATAAAAATATGTACATTAAATTATATGAATTTCAAATAAGGCTTTTTTCCTATACCAGTCATAACACCAGTATCATTGTCTGTGTCATAATTTTAGCAATCTTCATAACTCAGAGTTGCTAAACAAATAGCTCCTAACAAAAAAAATAGTTGCAATAGTCAAATTTTCCATCTTATGTTTTCCATTATTTTTCATGAAACCACGCAAGAATTCTTAAAACAGAACTTGAAGTTGAGTTTTAAAATGCAGTGAAGGGCCTCCCCGGTGGTGCCACGGTTGAGTGCTGGGTTGCGAAGCTGCCCGCAGCCTCTGCAGCGCCAGTTCGATCCCCAGCTACAGGAGGAGGGTCCCACATGGCGCGCAGACCTCTCCTGCCGCCCGCTGCTCCCCTCAGCAGTGTACTTTGGTCTTTCTGCCTGCTCTGCTCCCCGCTCTGGCTCTGGTGAATTCACTCACCCTCCCGTGCTTCTGACTGTACCCAGTGCTTGTATAAATAAATAAATAAATCTTAAAAAAAAAAAAAAAAAAAAAACCTGGAAACTTTCCCTTTAAGAAAAAAAATAAAAAAATAAAATGCAGTGAAGTCTGATAAATTCTGTTTCTCTATTATAAGGTTGTTCTATATCAAGGACATGCATCAACGATGTTAACCTCTACAAACCATTTCAAAGGTATGCCAGTCCTATCAACACTGTCATGCAAGAATGCAAAGAAGGGCCTCCCTGGTGGCATAAGGGGTTAAGCACAGCACTGTGAAGCTGTCCGCAGCCTCTGCAGCATGAGTTCCATCCCCCAGCCAGCCAAGGAGCTACCCACATGGTTCAGCAGACCTCTCCTGTTTTGCCTGCTGCTCCCCTCAGCAGTGTATTTCAGTCAGTCTGCCTGTTCTGTTCCCCACTCTATCTCTGGTGAATCCTCTCACCCTCTGCACCTCTTGCCTGTACCTCAATTCTTGTATGCATAAATAAATAAATCTTAACAAAAAAAAAAAATGCAAAGAAACTTTCAAAGTTTCCTGCTTTCTAGTAATGTCTACCAATTCAAGTGGTAGGGACAAACTTATTTCATTAATATTAACTAAAATTTTATAAGAATTTAACCCTTATTAAGTAGTTTCATAATTCATTCAAATAAAGAAAAATAAAATGATTCAACAAGAACATATCAATCAGATCTCACAAGTTATTGGACAAGGTCACGCCATGTTTACCTAGCTGTTGCTAGATGCTGCTTAACACAATACTACTTGCATTTTAAAAATGAAACACATCGAGGGCCTCCCCTGGTGGCGCAGCGGTTGGGCGCTGGGCTGCAAGGCTGCCCGCAGCCTCTGCAGCGCCAGTTCATTCCTCAGCCGCCGGCAAGGGTCCCACCAAAAAAAAAAAAAAAAAAAGGAACACATCATACCAATCATACAGAAAGCTATGATCAGGGCAATAGCTGATATATGCATACAGCAAAATATGATCTATTAATGCATTATTATCTAAAAGCATTATGCCTTTATTGTTAAACAGCAAAATTTTTATTTTTCAAATAAAAATTTAAACATATTCATACCTTCACTAAATTGGTTCTCTGATGAAATCACACTTCCTGAGGGCAACGGACCAACTAAAGTTGAGCCTTCCATTGCCTGCCGCTTCTCAAAACTAAACTCTGGAAGTCTTGGCGCCTGGGGTCTGGTTTTTCTTGCAGGATTCAAGAAAAAACAGTAGGCACATCGAAAAGCTGCAGAGAATTTAAAAAATAAAATCACAAACCAAAGAAAATTCAAGGACACTCAAGATTACTTTTACAAAAAGGCAAAGAACCCTTCAAAAGTTATTTATCATTTCTGAAATTTATCTGTGATTTTAATATTATGATGGTAGGTGTTCTAATCAAAGTTAATTTTAAAGCATGCTTTCTACTTTATAGAATTACAACATTAACTTTAAAGCAGAAAACAGTAAGTTATACATCAAGTTAACTAATGGCAAAGCAGTACTAATAATAATCTAAATATATTACAGTAAAAAAAATCACATTTCTAATAATCAGAATCATGTTATTTTAAAATACAAAATCTCACTGATCTGCCCAAGAAAATGTTGTCTGTCCTAGCTGAAAAGCATAATTAACTGAGTTCGGTGGTTTTAAAATAATGGCTACATATGAGAATTATCTGAGTAGCTTAAAATAAAAAGGTACTGATCCATGGACCCCAGGCCAAATCAATTAAGGTCTTTATAGCTGGGTGCTGGGCATCATAATTTTTAAAAGCTTGTCAGGTGATTGTGATAGTGAAATTTGAGAACAACTAGCTGAGAGGTTGCACATTGTTTAAGTAAGAAACCTGCATTCTCTATCTGCCTTGTGTTCTAAAGTAAGAACAATGTGCCTGAGCAATATATACAAAGACAGTACCTAAAATAAATGCCATTGCATAGGAATTGGCATAAAATATTTAAATCTAATTGCTAATAATTCTTACCAATGTATTCAAATTCTTCTTTCAAAGCCATGCCATTATGAGAAAAACACTGCTGACATATAAGGGCATACCTACACCCCAAAAAAGAGCAGACAAGTTATTTTTCTGTTCTTTTTCTCCTTAATAATTTTTTTCTTTCTCTAAGCAAAAAAAAAAAAAAAAGAAGAAAGAAAAAAGAAAAAGTAGACAAGTTATAAATGGAGACAAAACTCATGAGAGGATATTTTAGTTATTACAGCTAACTTATATTTTAACATAGTTACTTATGTTTTAACAGATTAGATGCAACTTAGTTAACAATAAACAACATTCTTTAAAAGCAAGAGCCAAATTTCAAACATTCCAAAGTATAATTTATACATCAAACTAAAAATAAACTAAGCAGCAGTCAAATTACTGTATCATTACTAAGTTAGCAGAAAGTCTTGATAACAACATTAACGTTTCAGTGTCTTTCAACATATATTCTTGGGATCCCAAATTTGTGGTCTGACAGGATTGGAAAAGATGGAATCACTTAGAGATTCACAGTGAATATTATTATCAAAAAGTCTTGTAGTAAGGAAATGGATTTAATTTTCTCTAGCCCAAAGGTTATTTTTGTACATCATTATTCCTGTATCTATCCCAGTTATACTTAAATATCTTCCTTATTTTCTATTTAAATATTTTCTTTCTCTGTTCTCTGTGTATGCATTTATCAAAACCTGACCATATCTAACAATAATCTATTTTGAGTAATACATAATTATATTAACATTAAATTCTATTCTTCTATAATAATTAGAAGACATTTTGAGAATTATAAGTTCCAAATACATGCAAATTGTCTTTATTTTTATTAAAATTATCACCCTCAGGCCTCCCCAGTGGTGCAGCGGTTGAGCGCTGGGTTGCGAAGCTGCCCGTAGCTTCTGCAGCGCTAGTTCGATCCCCAGCAACTGGTGAGGGTCCCACATGGCGCACAGACCTCTCCTGCCGCCCGCTGCTCCCCTCAGCAGTGTACTTCATCTGTCTGCCTGCTCTGCTCTCCCCTTCGGCTCTGATGAATTCTCTCACCCTCCCACACTTCTGACTGTACCCAGTGCTTGTATAAATAAATAATATTTAAAAAAAATAAATAAAATTATCACCCTCACCAAGTATAGTACTGACACATATAAACTCCATTTCTGATAACCTACCAAGCTTTCATTATTTTTGTGCTCTTCAAGTGTAAATTTCAATGCAATGATTTAATTTCTCTAAAAACAATCATTTGGTAGGGTTATAATAGTTATATTTTTCTATTATATGTTATACATTTTTCTACAGTTTATCTTGACTACTTTATCCAAACTCCTACTGAAAAACTATTGAACATGTATTTTTTGCTGGGCTACAAAGTATTCCATTATGATCTATAATCACTAGAATATCTAGTACATGGATACACACAGCCTAGCCAATAACTTTTTCTTCTTTTTTATTTATCTACTACTCTAGCGAACATTACCTGTTTTGTGGTCCATCACCAACTAAATATTCAACAATTCTATCCAGAGCACCTCGTTCTCGGGGAAGAATGGGCCTTGCCAAAGGTGGACCCGGAGGATGAAGACCTAGTAAATAAATACATGTAAAATTTATAGGTATAAAGTACATTTAAATTTTAATTCACTTACCAAGAACTATCTAGGCTTATCAGAACCTGTATAAGACTTTAACAAAACAAAAATATTATTGGTTCTTAAAAATCTCCATAGAACATTCAAATTTTCATTAAAAATACTGCACTACAAGAAGTAGTGCTATATCAGAACTACCAACATAATATATTAGGTAATGACAGCATGTTTCTGTACAGACTAATTTTTAAAAATACCCAAACTTTTAAAGTTCACATACTAATAAATGAGGGGACTTCTACTTTGGACCATAATAAAGTTATGGGTCAGATTTACCTTCCCAACTGAAATAATAACACACCATGCAAAATTTGTGATGCAGCAGTTTTAAAGACACTGATGACCAACTAGGCAATGTAGAATAAAAAGCAAATAAGATGAAGATTACAAATGCTTTGACTTGTTGGTTGGGAGTTTCAAGGCTGCAGCTCAGAGAGAAAAAACCCAGGTAAAATGCCTCAGTCTCCCTGAGTTGAAGAGAGAAAGCTGGAACTCTGGGAAGGTCAAGGTAGCTTGAGTTCACAAGAAGGAGTGCCAGATAGGAGAGAATAAGCAAAGCAAGAATACCAACGATCTGTAGAGGTCTCCCAAGGGTATTTAGCAGAGTACTGAATTGGCTCATGCATGTGAGGATACTACCCACAAGCAGAGAAAGAGCCACCCAAAAATATTCAAGGAAACAGTGCTCATGGGGAGCTAAACTTGTGCATGTCCCCACTAGCCAGAGTGAAACTTCATAATTCACAGGTCACTGGGTAAGTATTCAGAGTTTTGTACAGGAATATAAAAATATACAGCATCCAGTAAGGTAAAATTCACAACGTCTGGCATCAAACCAAAAATCATGAGACATACAAATAAAATAAAATCCATAATGAGAAAAATCAATCAAAAGTGAGCCAGGAATGACAGATAATAAAATTAGTAAACAAAAACATCTAAACATTTATTATAACTAAATTAAACATGCTTGAGAATCTAGAGGAAAGATTCAACATAGAAAAAGTTGAACTTCTATAGATGAAAACCACATCTAGAATGAAATATCTACAGACAGATGAATAGCAGTTTGGACATCAGAGAAAAAATTATTAGTAAACATGAAAGTGTAGCAGTAGGAACCATATAAAACAAAACACAGAGCAAAGACTAGAACATTTATAAGATATACAAATTATCAGGAAGGTATGGTGCAACCTCATCCTGCCTAATACACATATAATTGGAGTCCATAAAGAAAGGAGGAAAAGTGGGCCTCCCCTGGTGGCGCGGCGGTTGAGCGCTGGGTTGCAAGGCAGCAACCCAGTTCGATCCCCGGCCACCGGCGAGGGTCCCACAAAAAAAAAAAAGAAAGGAGGAAAAGAAAGAATATTGAAGAAATAATGCATAAAAATTTTCCTCATCTGATGAAAACTAGAAATTCCCAGTTTCAAAATTATCAACAAATCTCAAACACAAAAAACATAACTTTGTACCAAGACATGAATAAAACTGCTTAAAACAAGAGATACAGAGAAAACCTTAAAACAGAAAAAGATGCATTATGTACAGAGAAACAAAGGTAGAATAACAACAGATTCCCCATTAGAAAACAAGCAAGCCAGAAAACAACATTAAGGAGGGGGGTCTCATATAAGAAGGAGGAGATGCCTTCATGTGACAAAACATTGCTCATAGATGTTTGCCCTGCCTTAAGGTAGCTTTCTGTGATAAAAAGGTTATTTATTTCCTCCTACTTTTTCTTTCATACTTCTCTAGGGATGACCCTAAATCTGGGTAATCTGGATTCTTTAAGTAATATAACAATTATTTCTGAGAGCCAAGGTGAAACACTGGAAAAAGTTTATTCTTGATATCTTGGAACATTTTTTATTTTATATTTTTAATGACATATCACTATTTTATATCCTGATTTGTTTTTTCACAATTAGGATTTCTCCCCTCAAGTGTTGTCAGCATAGTTTTCCAACCACCAAAGCACTCATAGTCCCCCACCATTGTCCACTGTGTGCTCCTTCCTCTCTGGTTTCTCCCCTCCCCCACTTCTTCCACCTTCCCTTAACCTCCTGGGTGCCTCAGATCTATGGTCAGTTTTCAAGGGTTAGTTTTAAAATTTGTAAATAATCACAAACCTAAAGGCTGTTACCATCTAAAAAAGGGCAATTAGGGCCTCCCTGGTGGCACAGGGGTTAAAGTCTTAGTGCTACCGAGCTAACTAGCCACTGCAACATGAGTTTGATTCCTGGTTAGGAAGCTAACCCACAAGGTGCAACAGACCTCTCTTGTCTCACCCACTGCTCCCCTCAGCAGTGTATTTCAGTCAATGTGCCTGTTCTGCTCCCCACTCTGTCTCTGGTGAATCCTCTCACACATATCCTGCAGAACCTCCCTTCCCTTGCACCTCTGGCCTGGACCCCAGTTCTTATATGCATAAATTTAAAAAAAATATTTTTTTTAAATAAAATAAAACAGTGTAGTTGATGTCAAAATTACAACTACTAGTAAATAAACTTCAGATTCCAGAGTAACTTAACATTAAATATAATTCTTAATATAAGAATATAAGATAAATATATATTTATGTAAGAATATATTTTATATTATTTTTAATATAAATAAAATACATTTCTCAGATTTCATCAGAGAAGTTATTGGCTTACTTGCCTAACAACATTTACTCACTATCACAAAAAAATAAACAAGTGCAAATCTTAAATATCATCCATCAGGATTATGTTCAGTGAAATAAGCCAGAAGGAAAAAGACAAATACAGGATAATTTCAATCACATGTGGAATACAAAGAGAGAAAACAGAGCAATAGACAAAACTAAACCAAAACAAACTCTAGAAACCTGACTATAGAAATGAAGGTAGCAGTGGGGTGCAGACTGGGGAACAAAAGAGAGAGGAGGCCCAATGGACTGTGGTGGAGGATGCTATGCTATGACTGTGGTGGGTATGGTGTGTTAACACATATCTGAAGAGTTGTAAACCTATACCTCTGAATTGTTATAAACCACTTTACCTCAATAAAGAAGTCATCCCTCATTATAAATTTTCAGCTTGAATAAGCATGCCAAATTGAATTTTGAAAGCATATAAGCCAACTTAACCTTTACTGGAATATTTTCCTTCCACAAATTTAAAATGAAAAGTTCCATAAAAGAATATAAATACATGAAACAACAGGTTTTATATTTTAAGCTCCTTGCATAGTAAACAACTTTAAAAATAATGCATCTTCATATTCATGCTGTTATGGATAACAGTAATTAATACAAACAACAAGGGTAATCATTATAGGAATACTGGTCATTCTCACACAGCTTGGCAAATTATCAAGTACCTGCTGGTTATTAATTTTCAAACATATGGAAGCCCTGTTGTAATACACATTAAACTGAATCACTTCCATAAATATGGCATAATGAAAAAATGAATTATTAATCTTCTCTATAAGAAATCACTTAACTCACATTTTTGGCAATGTACAAGTGTCTTTTACACTTTTAAAATCTTCAATAAACTTATATTTTCATGATCACAAAATTTAGGCCACTGTGCCTCCTATAACCTTAACCCTGTATGTACAATATCATTTTTATTACTATCTGTAAGTTGCTAATTAGGTACACAAATATATGTATTGTATGCATATTCCCTCCAAAAAGTTCTTTCATTAGACAACTAAGAACTTTACTTTAAAAATCCTGGGTATCTCAAATCAACCAGATTACTGAAAAATGTCTCATTTTCAAACAATTTAATTTTCCTAAATTTCAAAAACATGTCAGATTTAAAAGTATTTTTTCAGTAACTATTTCAAAAGTTATGATTTGTATATATTTGTAGCCAGCTTTCTTTATAAATTATTTTCTAAAATCTATACTGTTTTTTTAAGAAAAGCAAGACAAAAATCTACTGTAATAACATTTAGAATGCTGGCTGATTTTATTACATAAATGTCCTGAATACCTGGTATCACCTACTTCATAGTCTCAAAATCATTAAAAGTTACATATTAGTAATTAGTAATGAAATACCAAAGTAATCTAAATTATAATTAAATGTCCCTACATAAGATAATTTACTATCATATTCAAGAATTGACATGGAAATTTACATGAAATATTGTTATCTGCTGAAGCTACAGTTTCCATGTCTAAATCACACTCCAAAAGAGGTTAATATAATCTATTGTAAACCAAAATGGTATCTTTCCCTAGAACTCTACCATTCAAATTCTCAAAGGGGTGAGATAGTAGTAAAGGCAGCTATGCTAAAATATGTCAGGATATATTATGATTCCATGACTTAAAAGAAAAATCTACCATCCCTTGTTAACAAAAGTAGAATTGCATATCACTATGCAGGAATATTCTTCCTGAAATAATTGTCATGTTTAAAAATATATGTAGAGGATTCAGCAAAAAACATAAACATATTCCAAAAGGGTCCTCTTCCTCCTCCATTTTATATAAATCTGGAGCAATTCTAAAGCTGAATATAAAGACATACTATATTGTTGACTACAGAATACTACAAAGTTTTATTGCCATTTAAACAAAGAAGCCATAACAGTTAAATGAGCTCAAGAAATAGGTTTCTGTATCACAAGGTGCCAGCTGTAAAGAGTTATGGCTAATTGAATATGGAACTCCCGCTTAATCAGATAACTGCTCTGCTATTTCCAAATGAAATGCCATTTCCATACCGTCTGAAAATGGCCCGTTTTATTGGTAACCAGAGGAAACAATATAAACTGTAAATAACATTAAGTGCTCTGTTTACCCATTCCAGGCACTGAAGTAGCAGGGGATCCAAGACGTCTTGGTAACACATTTGACGATAAGGCTGGAGCAACAGTTCTTTCTGGGGGTCCACCAGGGGCTGAAGAGTCCTTTGGTGATCCAGGAGACACTGGACCTTTCGGAGGAGGTCCCTGACTAGGGCTTGCTGGTGTTGGAGAAAGGTTTCTTTGAGCTGCAGTTCGCTGACGAATCTCTGGAAGTAATAAAAAGCCTGTATTAGATTTAATATACAACATACCATATTAACCAATACCAAAAATAACTTACATTTAATAAAGCTTTGTGGCACCACAGGCATTTGTAGGGTTAAACCTGCTTGTAATAAGGAATCTATAAAATATTGAAAACTCACTATACCATAGTACTAATTCTGAATCTACAAAATTCAACAGTATACACAATAAATCTTGATCTAAGTCAATCTATGACTTTTCAAAATAAATTCAAATAAAATAATCACCCAATTATATGTCATCTTTTATAGTAATTCTTCCTAATTTATGATAAAGCTTGTCAGAATTTGCAGTGAAAACCTCTAAACTGAATTTTTTTCAAGATAAAAAACTGGTATCTAAGAAATGAGTAAGTAAAGTATATCCTGGTCCTTTTAACACGAGCCACCATCTTCCAGTAAATCACCAAAATGACCAACACAAAGGGAAAGTAGAGGCACTAGCTACATGTTCTCTAGCTCTTTTAGAAAATATGGAGTTCTGGGGCCTTCCTGGTGGCATAAGGGGTTAAGTCTCAGCACTAAACCTATCTATAGCCATTGCAGCACCAGTTCAATCCCCTGCCAGGGAGGTGACCCACATGGTGCAGCAGACCTCTCCTGTCTCTCCTGCTGCTCCCCTCAGCAGTGTGTTTCTGTTCTGCTCCCAACTCAGTCTCTGGTGAATTCTCTCACCCACCCGACCCCCCATCTCTGGCCTGCACCCCAGCTCTTATATGCATAAATAAATAAATCTTTGAAAAAAGAAAAATATGAAGTTGTTCCGTTGACCACATATGTGAATCTACAAGTAGACATCAAGAGAATAGGCACTATTCAAAAAGATATGCCCCACAAAGGTTACCACAGCAAAACTGGAAGTGTCTATAATGTGGACCAGCATTCACTTGGCATTGTTGTAAACAAACAAAGGCAAGATTATTGCTAAGAGAATTACAGTTCATATTGAGCATAGCAAGCACTATAAGAGCCAGGATAGTTTCCTGAAACCTATGAAAAAAAAAAAAATCATCAGAAAAATAAGGAAGTCAAAAAGGTAAACTTGGGTTCCAGTGAAACACCAGCCTACTCCAACCAAAGAAGGACACTTTGTGAGAACCAATGGAAAGGATTACGAGCTGCTACAATCCATCCTCTATGAATTCAAGCCATGATAGGTAATGGGGGAAAAAAACAAAAGACCTCTGGACTATAAAAACGTTTCTCTTAATTGAGTAGAAATGTTGTGTCCCCTCCTCCAACTAACAAACATTTAAAGCAAACTTTAAAAAATAAAAGTATATCTAGAATTATCAAATAATTTATTAGGTAATTAATCTAGGCAGCCAGAGACATGCTGAAAAGAAGTGTTCTTTATGCCAATAAATTTCAGTAAGGGAAAATATCCACTCTGCAAAAACAACGTATCATCAAAAATAAATCTTATCTATCATTTGTATAAATTAAAAGATTCTCTGTAACCAGGTTGGCAAATGTTCCATATTCTGGCTACCTGCTTTTGCAGCTTAACTGAAAGACAGTAACACACTTTTGTTTATATATATATCTATGGCTACTTTAGAAAAGTAAGTAGTTCCAACAGAGACCAAATGGCTTTCAAAGCCATTTGCTATATTTACTGTCTGGCCCTTTAACAGAAAGTTTCATGCTCTCCTACATGATAACATAAAATTAGATTCTATCATTTCCCCATTTCCACCAATATCGTCCTCAAATGTCAGTGTTAAGATCTGATGCAAAGAAGCATTATAGCTTTTTAATTCTATACATTGTATTAAATTGTCACAACTCCTGAAATAGTAAAGAAGCTATATTTTTATTGGCCTGATTGGTAAAAATGCATACTTCCAGAAGCAAAATACTATGGAGATGAATTCTATTTGACAGTTAAAGATTTTTATTAAAGTTCACTGCAATCAAAAGTACAGCTCTGGTATCAGATCTCAGTTAAGAACGGGTCTAGTTAAGAATCAGGTCCTATAGTCAGAAAGGTTTGGTTAGAATCCTAGTTGTAGCTACATGACCTCAGATGGGTTAAACCTAGTTCTTTAATCTGTAAAATTAAGGTAATAATAATCTTAACTCATGGGCCTCCCCAGTGGCGCAGCGGTTGAGCACTAGGTTGCGAAGCTGCCCGCGGCCTCTGCGGTGCCGGTTCGATCCCCGGATGCTCCCCGGCCACCGGAGGAGGGTCCCGCATGGCGCGCAGACCTCTCCTGCCGCCCGCTGCTCCCCTCAGCAGTGTGCTTCAGTCCTTCTGCCTGCTCTGCTCCCTGCTCTGGCTCTGGTGAATTCTCTCACCCTCCCGCGCTTCTGACTGTACCCAGTGCATGTATAAACAAACAAATAAAATAAATAAATAAAAGCATGCCTCTATTAAAAAAAAAAATCAGTGTTTAAAAAAAAAATCTTAACTCAGAGAATTGTTATGAGGATTAAATAAGCTAATGTCTATAAAGTGAGAGTTGACATTTGCAAAGTATAAGTTTCAGATGACAGTGTTTTCACACAATTAAGTATTTTCAAATGGCCACTTAACTATAATTACTGGGGCCAACTAAATTTTCCACTGGTTCTTAATTTAGTATCTAAGTTACTGAAATAATAAATTAGAAGCATGTCACCATTATATAAATGGAGTTGTCTTTATATTTTGCTACTTTCCAAACAATTTATACACAAAATTTCAGATTTTGCCTGGACTAATCATATCCTAACTAGTCCTAAGGAGATCCTGCAAATTAGTTGGTCAACTAATTTTTACTCACAACTAATTTTTACTCACAAAGAACAGGTGGCTGGCTACACATTAGAAAAATCATTAAATGCTACAAAAGGTACTAACATCAATGAAATCACATTAAGACTTGATCATTTAGGGCCTCCCCAGTGGCGCAGCAGTTGAGCGCTAGGTTGTGAAGCTGCCTGCAGTCCGCAGCACCGGTTCAATCCCCAGCTGCTCCCCAGCCACCAGAGGAGGGTCCCACATGGCGCGCAGACCTCCCCTGCCACCCGCTGCTCCCCTCAGCAGTGTGCTTCGGTCCTGCCTGCTCTGCTCCCCACTCTGGTGAATTCTCTTACCCTCCCGCGCTTCTGACTGTACCCAGTGCTTTTATAAATAAATAAAAATAAATCTTTAAAAAAAAAAGACTCGATCTTTTAAATTGTTAATGAGATAAAAACAAGGCATCAAATATTGTAAATTATTTTTGATCCAACTTTGGGGTAAACCGTAACTCAACAGTATGACAGTTTTCTCCCAGATAAATAAAGGTTTAACACGTGTAAGACTGTATTAGAAGGTTTGAGACTGCTTCCTTTGAATGTGCTTTTCCACATGAAAATTAACTGATGCATTCTTTTAACATCACTTGTGAGCTAATAAAAGGTGAGATCTATAATTAACTATAAAGGGCACCATAATAACATTCTATGAAAGAAACTTAGCTTGCTAATTTCTAAATCTAACTTTAGGCAGATAAAAGGGGGAAATTATAGAGAAGTCACAAAAGAGAAATATCAGTTTCATCATTTTCAAAGGAAAAGCAGATAACAGAGAATTACAGTATCATCAGTAACTTAAAATAGCTAATAATACAACACAAAACTGTATTTGCCAAAGTAGTATGAAATATTCTGGTAGTCTCAATTTAAAACATCTAAGATGGAAAAAAATTAAACATCTAAGATGTATCAACTTTCAGCCTCTTCCCATTCACAAATGTCTTCTATTATAATTGCTCTAAAAAGTTTCTAGTACTCAATGAAGTGTTTTTATTAATTATTTTCAACCTTTCCTGCATTTAAATGTAAAATACCATCATCAAAAAAGAGCTATCAAATATTCCAGATCAATCTGGTAAAGTTATCATAAAAAGTGTTCCATACAGTCAGCTCTTGACTGGAAGATTTTTTTTTTTTTTTTTAAAAGAGGCATGTATTTTTATTTATTTATTTATTTGTTTGTTTGTACATGCGCTGGGGACAGTCAGAAGCACGGGAGAGTGAGAGAATTCACCAGAGCCAGAGCGGGGAGCAGAGCAGGCAGAGCAGGAGAGGTCTGCGCGGCATGTGGGACCCTCCTCTGGTGGCCGGGGAGGAGCCGGGGATCGAACCGGCGCCGCAGAGGCCGCGGGCAGCTTTGCAACCCAGCGCTCAACCGCTGCGCCACTGGGGAGGCCCTTGACTGGAAGATTTTTTAACATCCTTATCAATAATTCAATAAAAATCATGTTCACCAAGGATATGCCTATATTTTAAAATTTGAAAGCAAATAGAATGAAAATGAGATTAAAAACTATGTATGTAAAAGAAACAAAACAAAGTTTAAAATAATGATAAAACAGTAGAGTTGTTAAAATCATAGACTATGGTATAAAACTGTCTCCATTTAAGTTTTAGCTCCATTCTATTTATTAAATGCACATACAGCCTTTTCCCAGTTGATGACATCTCTCAGTTAAACTTCCTCCTGAGAATACTCTTACGGCATTGTAAATATTAAATGAGATAATCAACACAAAGAGCTTAGTCAGAGCACAGGGAAAGTAATAAGCGATACTATTAGTAGAAGCAGTATACATCTACTTGTTCCAGACATTACAATAAATAACAAACTAATCGATCTCAAATTTCTAAAGCAATTATTAAAATAAAATGCACTTTAAATGTTTTCCTATTTGGAAATGCAAATCAAAACTACCATGAGATACCATCTTACACCAGTGAGAATGGCACATATTAAAAAAACTAGCAACAACAAATGTTGGCGAGGGTGTGGAGAAAAAGGAACTCTTCTGCACTGTTGGTGGGAGTGCAAACTGGTCCAACCACTGTGGAAAGCTGTGTGGAGATTTCTGGACCTACTAAACATAGAGCTTCCATATGACCCAGCAATTCCACTCCTAGGTATTTACCCAAAGGACACAGAAACATCAATTCCTAAGAACACCTGCACCCCTATGTTTATAGCAGCACTGTTTACAATAGCTAAGCTTTGGAAACAACCCAAATGCCCAAAAATAGATGACTGGATCAAGAAGATGTGGTACATATATACCATGGAATATTACTCAGCATTCAAAAAAGATAAACACATGCAATTTGCTGCAACATGGATGGCGCTGGAAGGGATCATGTTCAGCGAAATAAGCCAAAAAGAAAAAGAAAAATACCGGATGGTCTCACTCATAGCAGGAATCTAGAAAACTTAAATAAGGGTCCAGGAAAATGAATAACTATAAGAAAGTGAAAATCAAAATCAACAAAAAACTATGAACCAGAGACACTTTTAGGGGGGCGGGGGCGGGAGGGGAGGGATTGGGGTCAGAATGGGGGGCTGCAATTGTATGGGGAATATAACAATAAAATTTATAAAAAAAAAAATAAAATAAAATAAATGTTTTCCTATTTATGTGTAAAATTGTTTAAATGTGTAAATTCAAATTTTATATAAAAACTTAAATCTATAGTACTATCTTGCTATTAAATAAGTCCTGAGATGAACATTCTCTACTGCAAATAAACATTCCCCATTTTAAATTAAGAATAGATTTTGCTATACAGTTCCTTAGCTCAACATTTTACTTTTTTATGACCTTGATGACTTATTTTTACATCAGTTTGTTTTCTACCTCTCTCAATTTTAAACAACCTGCACAACTTGCAATTTGCCAAGATACAATTTAGTAAATCACTGTTATATGACATTTAAACAAAACTCATGAATAGTAAAAAAAGTTTCCTTTTATTTTCTTTAAGTTAACACACTAAGTAACCACCATAAGTAAAGCAAAACTAAGGGTGATTCAGAATTACATATAGAAGTGGCAAGTAAAGATTAACACAGGATTATGCAATATATTAATGCAGGGCAAGTGCCATAAAAAAGGAACCAACAAAGTTTTAGGGGGAGATTAAATTCAATGATGGGACGGAAGAAAGGGCTTATGGTAATGAATATATTTAAGTTGAACAATAGATATGTCTTTATTACTTTTTTGAAGTACATAGTGGCAGTTTTAAAGTAGTAGTCCAAACTTCTTTGATTTGCCTCTCATAAAATAGAGAAAGGGTCATGTCTGTGTTCCCTCCCTATATTTTGTTACTGCTTGACCAAAAGAATATAGCTGTGCAAAACATACTTTCTATCTCTTGGGCTGTTTGCTTAGACCCCAGCTACCACCCAAGTGACCCCATTATTGAGGTTGATATGGAGAGGATCCACAGCCAGCATCAACTTGCCAACTATGTGATAAACCATCTTGTTTGTAGATCTTCTAGCCCCAGTCAGGTGTCTTCAACTGACATTGTGAGGCAGAGATAGCTGTTCCTGCCAAACTACAAATTCATGAGCTAAATAAATGAATGTTGTTTTAAATCCCATAATTTGGGGGGTAGGAAAGTGGAGGTTGTTACAAGTGTAACAGTGACTCTTAAAACCCCCGCAAAGTGAATGTACTATTTCATTTGCTATCAAGATAAAAATGATTATTGACTTCTATTTTAATCTTGCACATACACCATGAAACAGAAGTGAGTAAACTCTTAAAACCTACTTAAATAAGTTGTTCTGATCCATTTGCTACAACCATTAAAGTTTTCTACAATACTTATTGATTTCAAATTTAGTTGTGGCAGGATACAATTGACTTGTAGGAACAAAGATAAAAGTGAATGTATAGGCTGCTTCCTTTTAAAACTAATACAGGACAGGTAAAGATTTATTGTTAGCTATCAGACAGCATCCTCCAAAAATCTTATCAGTCTCCGACTACTCTAGTCATTCATTCACTCCTTTGTCATTCTCCAGTCCTAAACCTTGCCATAAAGGTGCTCCCCTCTCAAGTTCAAGATTCTCACTCTCAAACCAGTTATTTTTCCACCTGACTTCCTCCTCTATTATTCTTTCAACTCCAAGGATATATGCAATCCATTAATTATTAATTATTAAAGGGATCAGCAAATTTTTTATAAAGCATTGAGGCTAAATATTTAAGGCTTTGTGGAGCACATACAATTTTCTGCTGCATATTCTTCTTCGTTATTTTTTAGAACACTTAAAAAGTATAAAACTGAACCTAACTAATAGGGTCAAGATAATAGCAGCTCTTGCATTACTTGCACACTGCAGTTTGCAGCCCCTTATATACTACCAACACCTTTTGACTGTCCCATCCTCCTCTCATATCCTTATTTTCCTCATGAACAACTCAGATTCTATAATACATTGTTATAATTTCTCCCTTGCATACAAACTTCATCTCCCTGACGTGTTACCATTTTATCTAATCTACTAGGCAAAACCCTAACCCTGGTTAAGACCAACCCTCTGCCCACCCCAGGCCTGTACCCATGCAACCAAACATACCTGGAAAACAAACATACAACCATGCTTTAAATTCATGACCATCAAGTGGACTTTAGTGTCCTATGTAATTCCTACATTTTCCTAGCCCATTTACTCTCTCACTCTCCTAGAGAATTATTTTATACCTTTTTCTTCAGGCCTGAATAGCTTTCCTATCTTCATATTAAGAAAACACATATAACCAGAAGACAATCCCCATCACTTGCTTATATCTGCCCATGTTTTCTTTCTTCTCTTTTGCTATTATAGACAAACAGTGCACATTCCTATGAGCATAATGTAGTATATACAGATATTTATTCATAAGCCTATACACATGAAACAAGCATACTGTTTTAAACCAGTTACTGCAATTTTTTAAAAAAAGGCCAATTCCACCTACACACTACATCCAAGCCCTTCTTGCAGCCTCATGCAGTTTTCCATAAATTTCCCCCTTTATTTCATCCTTTATTCCATGTATTCTGGGTCATTCCCAGAAGCACAAGAAAATGCTATCATTACTTTCATATTGTATATTCACCCCCACACAAAATGCTTTCCCCTCTAGATGCCTGTTTTTCTACTTCCTTTTACTGAAAAAAATTGTCTCTTCATCATTGTCACTAACTTCTCTTTCTTGAATCATACTTTCTTAAACCCACCTAATCAGGCTTTTGCCTCAGTACTCCTTCAGAACTGTTCAATATCACCAAGGACCTCAAATTTCTAAGATCAATGATTAATTATCAACGTTCAACTTACTTGGCAGCAGTATTTGTCTGAGATAATCACTACCTAGAAATACTCTTTTTACCACGTAAGGACTCTACAATCTCCTGGGTTTCCTATCTCACTGTCCACATCTCAGTTTCTTTCTCTGGTTCCTCTTCACTAATCTTAACACCTTTATGTTAGAGTACCCAGAAAAAGAAACTGAGCTATGGTTAGTGAGCTAGGAAACCCAGGAGAAGAGGGAGTCTGAAGCAAGTAACTGGAAAGATGGATTACCATTTACGAAGATAGTAGGAACTATAAGAGGAACAATTTTTTAGAGTGAGGTCAAGGTGAGGTAGTGAACAGGCTTTGATTCTGAACATGTATGCTTCCAATATTAAACAGATCCAGTAGATACCTTTAGTTCTCTTCTTTCTCCATATTTATGTCCTTTGTAATCTCATCCAGTCTCAGTTTTAATACCATCCATATACTGATGACACCCAAATTTATATCTCTAACCCAGAGAGTTCTGTTTTCCAGACTCATATTCTTAAAATACGATTCTTAAAATATCCACTGGATGTCTAATATCACAAACATACATATCCAAAATCAAAGCCTGTTCTTCACCACCTCACCTCAAACTCCTTCCAAAAATTGATCCTCTTACAGTTTTTATCCTCTCAGTAAATGCCAATTTCATCTTTCCAGCTACTCAAGCCAAAACAGTTAAGTCGTATCTAACTCCTCCCTCCCTGAAGCCACATCCAATCTATCAGGAAATTTTTTGGGTTATCTTCAAAACATATTCAGAATCTGACTGCTTCTTAAACTTCCTCCAATCTTACTAAACCTAGATCCCAGCCACCATCAATGTTTTCCTAGAATTACGGCAACAGCTTCCAAAGTGTTCTCCCTACCTCTACTTCTGCTCCCTTTGCAGCCTCTTCTCAACACAGTCACCTTCTTTTTAAAGCATAATTTAGATCATGTTACTCCTCTGCTCAACACAAAATAAATTTTTTTAAAAAATAACTGAAAATGGGGCCTCCCTGTGGTGCAAGGGGTTAAGCACCACACTACGAAGCAATCCACAGCCTCTGCAGCATGAATTCAATTCCCGGCCAGACAGGGAGAAACCCACATGGTGCAGCAGACCTCTCCTGTCTCGCCCACTGCTCCCCTCAACAGTGTATTTCCGTCTGTCTGCCTGTTCTGTTCCCCACTCTGTCTCTGGTGTTCCTCTCGCCCTGTGCATCTCTGGTCTGTACCCCAGCTCTTGTATCCATAAAGAAATCTTAAAAAAAAAATAACTGAAAATGGAAGGTCTTAACAATGGTCTACACTCTACAAAGTCCTACATGAGATGATTCCTTGCTATCTCTCTTATTGTAGCTCTTACTACTCGTCCCCCTATCCAGCCTTACTGGTCTCCTTACTATTTTTTCTAGAGTAATAAGGGCACGCTTTCCACTCAGTCTTTACATTTACTGATTCTTCTGTCATGAATGTCCTTCCCTCAGATATCTGCATGGCTCATGCCCTCACTTCTTTCATGTCTTTGATCAAATACCACCTTGTTGATGTGGCCTTCCCTGACAACCCTATTTAAAACTTCAACCCACCCTCATAAAGCACTCCCTATTCACTAGCCTTTATTTTCCTCCACCTAATATAGTATAGAGAAAGGGTTTATTGTCTATAACCACTCCCCTTAACAAAGGAAGACAGATTATTGTTTTATGTTTGTTTTGCTCACTACTATATCCCAAGACCTAAAACAACACCTGATAGCACATACGGTAAACATCTATTGGGGGGAAAAATGAATAGATCAGATTTAGATTTAGTACATAAAATTCAAGTTTATTCCTATATACCAGTTAAAGCCATGAAAAATAAATTTACTTTTTCACCATCCCCTAACATCTAGATATCTTTATCCTATAGAATTGATCCAGGACAAGAAGATGTGGTACATATACACCATGGAATATTACTTTGCATTCAAAAAAGATACACACATGCAATTTGCAGCAACATGGATGGAGCTGGAAGGGATCATGCTCAGCAAAATAAGCCAGAAAGAGAAAGAAAAAGAAAAATACAGGATGGTCTCACTCATATCAGGAATCTAGAAAACTTAAATAAGGGACCAGGAAAAAGAATAACTATAAGAAAGAAAATATCAAAATCAACAAACAACTATGAACCAGAGACACTCTATGGGGGGTGGGGGGTGGGGAAAGGAGGGCTTGGGGTCAAAATAAGGGGGCTGTAATTATATAGAGAATAAAAAAATAAAATTTAAATAAAATAAATTTAAAAAAAGAAACATGTAAAAAAAAAAAAAGAACTGATCTAGGAATTTATTCTAGGAAAATTCCATTTTTCATTAAATTAAAACTTTATAATTTTTAATTTAGTAGAAATATAGTCTTTTTATCTCTAAGTCCATGATTTCCACTAGAACTAGAATACTAACCAACAGAACAAACTAGAATTGAATAAATGTATCTCAGTACCATACATTATTGAATGCATATATGTACACAAATACACGCACACCCCTAATTCACTTGCTCCTTTATTCCTTTATAGCAAATGGTGATGCCAATTTTCTAAGATTAAGTATTCCACTCACAAGAATTGCTTACAAGTATGGGCCAGGGATAAATTGTAAGGTTATCCCCAAAATGGAAAGTCTGAGAAGGTGTCACAACCAGAAGAAGCCTAAGAAGACTAAATATAATGTCTATGTATAGGATCTTGGAATAGAAAGAAATAAAATAAAAGGAAACTTGAATAAATTAATAGTCTTTAAGTTAATAATAGAGTCAATACTGGTTCAATAATTTGAACCAAAAAGTACTGCCTTAAGATGCTAATAATGGGGGAAACTTGGCACAAGTATATATGGGAACCCTTTGTAATGACTTTGCAGTTTTTCTGTAAATCTAAAACATTTTCAGAAGGCAAAGATAAACAGCTGGGACTACATCAAATTAAAGAGCTTCTGCACAGCAGAAGAGACAATAACAAACACAAAGAGAAACCCCACAGACTGGGAGAACATTTTTGCACACAACACTAATGATAAAGGATTGATCACAAAAATCTACAAAGAGCTGATGAGACTCAAGAAAAACAAAGAAAATAATCCAGTCAAAAAATGGGCAGAAGAGCTAAAAAGAAACTTCTCTGAAGAGGAAATGCAAATGGCCAACAGGCATATGAAAAAATGTTCAACATCACTTGTAATCAGGGAAATGCAAATCAAAACTACCATGAGATACCATCTTACACCAGTGAGAATGGCACATATTAAAAAAACTAGCAACAACAAATGTTGGCGAGGGTGTGGAGAAAAAGGAACTCTCCTGCACTGTCGGTGGGAGTGCAAACTGGTCCAACCACTATGGAGAGCTGTGTGGAGATTTCTGGACCTACTAAACATAGAGCTTCCATATGATCCAGCAATTCCACTCCTAGGTATTTACCCAAAGGACACAAAAACATCAATTCCAAAGAGCACCTGCACCCCTATGTTTATAGCAGCACTGTTTACAATAGCTAAGCTTTGGAAACAACCCAAATGCCCAAAAATAGATGACTGGATCAAGAAGATGTGGTACATATACACCATGGAATATTACTCAGCATTCAAAAAAGATAAACATATGCAATTTGCAGCAACATGGATGGAGCTGGAAGGGATCATGCTCAGCAAAATAAGCCAGAAAGAAAAAGAAAAATACCGATGGTCTCACTCATAGCAGGAATCTAGAAAACTTAAATAAGGGACCAAGAAAAAGAATAACTATAAGAAAGTAAAAATCAAAATCAACAAACAACTATGAACCAGAGGCACTCTATAGGGAGTTGGGAGTGGGGAGGGGAGGGATTTGGGTCAAAATAAGGGGGTCACAATTGTATGGGGAATGTAAAAATAAAATTTATAATTAAAAAAAAATTTTTCAAAAGATAGTCATTACAAAAGGGAGTGGCTATCAGGTTAGATGGGTTAATTGTCCTCAAAAATAAATTATAAAGATGTAATCATTTCCATAATAACAGAAGAGGGGAAAGCCTTATAAAATGTTAGTAAAGTTAATTTTCAAAAATAATTATTTATTGAATCTCAGATATTCTACATCTTATCAACGTATTCCTGTCAAAATCAAAACGAAATAAACTTATTATATAAGTCATATCTCAAATTGCCAAATATAAATTAACATAAAAGCATTCTACATAAGTTTTTACACACCTCTATCACACTTTTGAACTCACTTGGATAAATATGGATCTTTCCAACAGCAGCAGCAGTTTCTACAAATTTATTTACCTTGTCCAGGTCTTGCAGTTACAGCTGCTCCAGCAGATGGCGGCTCAATCTCCTGTCAATTACAATAATGTTATTACAGTGACCTATTAAATGTGTAATTTATAATAAAATAATAGTGATATCACAGCCTTACCTTTGCTTTCTTTGAATCTGGATCAAACCTTTCCAGAATTAATTTAGCTGTCTTATAAGTTTCTTTTTCCATGACTTCTTCAAGCTGAAAAAAAAATTCCATAAATTGTCACATTTTAAAACACACACTACTTATTTTTATACGTCCTACACAAAAGTGCTCATGTACAAGGCTTAAAATAAACAGTATATAATATATCCAGATAGCATGAAAGACTTCCTACATTCAAATAATTAAAATCCAGATTTTAAAATGGCTTCTAACCTCTAATATGTTACTTGTATTTAACAGCTTTACTGCTAGGAAATACCAAATATTGCTAATTGTTTACATATAATGAGGAGAATAATTACATGCACCAACTTCAATAATGGAATGTGCAAAAATCTATCAGCCGTCATTATTGGAAGTTATTAGACATGACAAGCAAATGACAGGCAATTCCTTAGATTTATTTCCTCATAGCATTTAGTGCTATTAATTTAAAGAAGGTCGTTAGCCAAGAGCTTTACAAAATAAAATCTCTGTGCCAATTAACTGCTGTCAGCATTGATTTTAGATTATTTATTAGCAGAAGCAATTAGCTTACTGCAAATGCAGTGAAAATTCACTAACTGGGAGAACAGCCATGGAATTTGTTCAAGTGATTTTTAAAAGCTAAAGCTTCCCCCTTTTTACTTAGGTTCAAGCAACTTTAAAGTGAAAAATACTAAACAGAGTAAGAATTTAAGTAAAAATTTTACTGAGTTCTATGATCACATTAGGGACTGTTAATTAAAATACTTCATTATTATAGCATTTTATTTACAATGTACTCAAATCACTTTATGGCTTAATACATTGGTTTAATTTAAAAAGTAATCACTAGTAAAGTATCAGTTTAGAAGTTACAGGCCAATATCAGAAAAAGTTTAACTTTAGTACAAGACAGTCATATTTATGACAAATAGCTAGAGTGTAGAACAAAATGCTTTTGTAACAATTGGAAAGGGAACTTTTCCTTCTCAATAACTACTGATAGCCATGTAAGATTCATTAAATATTATATTTATTTCAAAGGACATCTATTTTTAAATGTAATACAGAGCACATTACCAATAGTTTAAAATACGCTGCCACTATAGTTATTAGATTCCTCATAAAATACTTAACATATAAGAACTAAAGTGCTTAAATGAATGATTTACTTGGTTTAGTGAAACTAAAATATTCTAATTATTTCAGAAGTATGATAAATTCTCCAAACAAGTAAATTTTCTGATGTAAAGGTAATGTATCTCTTTAGATACTGGGAGTGGGGTGTAGAAAGAGGTCATGATAAAATATATGCCAAAATAATCTATACAAAATATCAAAAATTGGTAGATCTCTACAAATTAATTTGTTTATGTTTTAGACAAGTGTAGCAAAAAAACTTTGGTAATTAAGGAAATGGTTTATATCTGCACAATACAGTAGCTACTAAGCTACGTTGCTGGTACCACTGAAGAACTAAACTAGTTTATTTCATTTTTAATAATGTCAGTTTAAAAGCTACATGGAGCTACAGTGACTACTGTTTTGGATAGCGCACTTCTAGACTAAAACTATTACTAGGTTTAAAAAGAAGATTAGATACAACTGTAATCTTTAAAATCACACAAAACTCAAAACTAAAATGTCACTTGGTTGAATGACCCCAATTCCTAGCATGTCATTCAACAGGTAGTAATGTTTGTGTTTAAAATCACTTTTAAAACTCCATTCTCCTTTTGAATTTACTTCTAACAAAAAGTTACTTAAAACAAACAGCTTCATGAACACGCTTACCATCACAACATTTTAAATGGATAACTTGTTTGAAATAGAAATTTTGATCAGTGGAAAGAACATAAACTTGAAACTTTGAAGTCAGAAAAGATTTGAGTTTCAAAGTGCATCTCCATTCTTATTTAGCAAAAAAAGACCTTGAACAAGTCTGTTATCCTCAGTTTCTACTTTTCTAAAACAGATACATCAAAACTTTCTTCATAGTATTATTGTACAATTTAAATATGTATAGTATGTAGGACAGTCCACAACAGTACCTAATACAACAATCTTCAATTATTCAGAATGGGTCTGAAACAATGTTTCCAAATATCCAACATTGTCATCCCAGATTTAGAAATGAGAAACTGGATTATCAGAATTCTCTAAATTATAAATTACTCTGCATTAGGGAGGAGAAGGGAGAGGGATCAGAGGAAAGGAGGGAGGAGCACAGGGGACTGAGGTGATGGTGCACCGGTGCATTGGTGAAGGAAACTCTTGGGGACTACACCTGAGGGGGGGGGGAGCAAATATTGTTTAATAATGAACAATGATGTAAAAAATAAAAAAATTGGGCCTCCCGTGGTGGCGCAGCGGTTGAGCGCTGGGCTGTGAGGCTGCCCGCAGCTTCTGCAGGGCCGGTTCGTTCCCCGGCTGCTGGTGGGGGTCCCACAAAAATAAATAAATAAATAAACTTTATAATGTTGCTAATTTAAGAACTTCATCGGAACTATAAAAAAATTAAAATAAATTTAAAAAATTAAAAAATTAATATAAAAATTATTAAAAATAATTAACTCTGCATGTTTCATAAATGTTTATATATTTTAAGTAATAATGAATGCTATAGCAAAGAGTACATCATTTTTCTATGATATAGTCATACTAAAAGTTTCAGGGTATTTCTTAATTGAAAAAAGAAAAGAAACAAATAGTTGTTGCTATAAATCAAAATTATTTTGACAAAATTATGTTTTGATAAAATATATAATTTTATTATTATTAAAAATTACTTCTACCTTTTATAGACATTTCATCATAGACAACATTAAAAAAACATGAACACAACATAAATGTCAATTTTTTTAATTTTGAAAGATACTTCTATAAACAGTTAATATTTAAATTATCATTTTAGAAATAAAATCTTAAAACATTAATTGCCCTATGCAATATTTTTGATCTTTGTTTCATGATAACTTTTTTAGATATAGAAAAATGCTTTCATTTTGCATTGACTTTGGTCAAATTTTTAAGAGTACTCAAAAGCATCTTCAACTTTAAATTTTATAGTACTCAGAACCCAGAAAATAAAAAATTTCCTGAGAAATTCAAGAAAAGAACTACTACCTAGAAAAACTATTCCAAAAAAATCAAGAAATCTTCATGAAGTCACTTAAAGAGGTCATTTTAACTCATGTATCTTGATGGATCTCTGTTTTGCTGTTTTGATGGGATGTTCACAAATGCAGAGAAATTATCTACGGAACAGTGACTTTTTGAAAAACCAAATTTTTTTAAAAAGACCAACTACATAATTGGGAGTTTTTTTAGATCAGTAAGGACTAATTCCTAACTTTAATAAATTAATACTTACATTAAGTTCTTAGATTGAAAACATTAAAATCTTAAAATTTAAAACAAGACGTTATTTATTTTTCTTTCTAGATAATTAATTTTTAATCTATTGTTAATTCATGCACATTGTTACAAACCACACTTCTACTCAGATTAAAGAGCTGTATCTCTATGGAAACCACCTTTAGTAAAACAAAGTAGCAAGTATATCTTATCTTGTATTAACTTTTGTTAATGAAAGAGAATTAAGAGTTGGGCAGTTTTATACTAATGAATTTATTTTTCCTGCAGGATTTCAACAATAAAAAACAATTTTTTAAAGCTATAAATGTAGGGCGTCCCTGGTAGTGCAAGGGGTTAAGTCTCAGCACTGTGAGGCAATCTGCAGCTGCTGCAGCACAAGTTCAATGCCTGATGCCCAAGTTTGATACCAGAGGCCATGTTACTAACCCACAAGGTGCAGCAGACCTCCTGTTTCACCTGTTGCTCCCCTCAGCAGTGTATGTCAATCTGCCTGTTTTGCTCCTCAGTCTGTCTCTGGTGAATCCTCTCACCCTCCACACCCCCCTATCTCCCCCCGCCCACCCCACCCCCCGCACCTCTGGCCTACACCCCAGCTCTTGTATGCATAAATAATTAAAAATAAATCTAAAAAAAAAGACTATAAATGTAAACTTTGAACTTAAATGCGAATGAACAAAATTGGTTTTGATTACAGCTAGCTTTTGCTCAAAGCTATGTTCTTCATTTTTCCTTTCACTACCAGGTGACTCACTATGTCACCCTTAGCACTTATTGTTCTAAACAAACTGTAAAGCTACTCAAACAAGGCAGTTTTGTTAAGGACTTGAGCAATAAAGTCCCAGGGACTAGTTCCCAGAAGCAATACTATTAAGCCAACATCAATCAAATCAATGCAAATTGTGTTCCCTATTAATAAAATGGGTTAGAGCAGCCAACTTACTTTCTTTACTCATACTGTTAGAGAAACGCCATACTAACTTATTTTGTAATATTGATACCTCATGAACCATTTAGATACACACAACTATTGAACCCTGAAGTGACTTTCCCAACTATCAAGGCTTTTATGTTGTGACTCCTACAAAGGGTATTAAAGAGAGAAGTAAATAGCTTGGCTTGCCCTAAAACAAAATTTTCCAAGACTGCCCTGTTCTCTATTGAGTTTTTCCTCAATCCTGTGTTCTCCAAAATTCTGTTTTCTGATGATTTGATGCCACTGACATTGGGTTGGTTTCTCATCACTTAACATTCTTCAGTTTTTTTCTGTTTTTTGTTTTCCTATTTTCTTCCTCCTTATCTTTTCTACTTTACTCTTTCTCCAGGTATGGATGGCTTGGCTATGATCACCACTACCAGCTCTTCTTTTTATCACATCAACAAACCAAACCAACCATATCACAATTTCTGTATTAATGAGAACAATCAGTATTTCCTCACCTTGAATTTCTGGCTGCTCCATAATGTACATAATGCCAGAAATATAATAAGATACAATGGGAATATTCTGTTTCAATTTAGGACTATCAAGAATGTCAATGCAATTTTGATAAATAGCTCACAGAATATTGAAGCAGCATCCTACAAACAAACAAAAAAAATAAGGAATTCTTTCTAATTAAATTTCCTTTGCTTTTCAAGTCCTTTGAAAACCTCAAGACTTTTCTTTCAAAACAGTATCTTTTATTACCAATTCACAGAATAATTAACATTAATCTTACCCTTCATAATTTTTAATAGCTTCACACTTAATTGTTACATGTGAGACTAAAATACATTGATCATTTGACTGATTGAATTCTATTTAAAAAGTTTTCACATAATATGATGTTGCTATCAATTAATAAAAATTTTCACACTTCAAAAATAATTATATGAAAGAAGATATGTAAATTCAAGTCAAATACCAAGTTCAATTCACTTATTAGAGCTATTTTATATCAACTTCTAAATATCTAGGGTCCTTTATGTCTCACTCTTAGTCCTTTTTCCAACACAGCTAAAGGATGCATTTAATTGGCCCCATAATACAGACCCATGTGATGAATGTTACTGACAGAAAATTAAAGAAATCAAATGAAAATCTTCTCCCCCCCCTTCTTTCAGCCTTTTCACATAAAATTTTCCTTTTATAACCAATCTTTTCTTCACCCTCTCTTTTCCGGACTTTTGGTGTCAAAAATCTGAGAGCAGACATATGCAAATTTTTTATTCTTTCATGGGCCTAATAATAAACCTGAACAACCAGCTTTTTATCCCCTCTACCTCACTTAGTTCTCCAGTATAATTCATTTACTTCAGCTTCCAACTGACACAGATTCTCAGAACTGCATATGTCCATCTAGTTACTCTTTCCTGTCAATCATTATTAACCATCAAAATATTCGTAATTTAGCTTCATCATTAAAATGCCATCTAAAAGCATGTTTGTTCCTTTGAGAGTGATTACTTATAACATATAAACATTAATTATTCAGTTTTTAATGTATTCATTTTATACAAATTAACTTTAAATAAAAGTTAACTTACTATTTTTTTCTTCTGGGATTTTAAATCATCCAAGGCTTCATCTAAAAAACAAGATTTAAATCAAAGCCAAATCAGTTATTAAGATGCTTAGACATAAGGAAAAATCATGCCAAATTATATACATTAATAAACTGCAAGAAAACTTTCTCATTTTAGGATTTCTCTAAATTTTACTGATGGACACAAAAATTTCCTTTACCATATATACTTCATATTAGCCTTAATTATACAATGCAAGTATGAAAAAAATGGACTCTACATAAAACACTTTTCCAAATTTAAAACTATATTTTCAGAAACATGGCTATTACTTTTCCTTCCTTTCAACATCCCACACATTTAATTTATAAAATGAATACCAAATTTCTCTTCATGCTTGGAAATAAAGATGTTCTCCCTACTTATAAGGAAAGAGGCTTATAATTTATTTTGTTAAATAATTAAAACTTCAAGATAATGAGCACTAAGAAAGAAGAATTTTTGAAAATCTATATATATCTGAGGAAGATCTTGAAAAGGAAAGAAATACTAATTACTTTTCAAAATTAAGCATTTCTAAGATTTGTCTGCTTATTTAGCTTAGCATAGTGGAATACTTCAAAGGACATCATTTATGGGCCTCCCTGGTAGCACAAGGGGTTAAAGCACCGCACTATGAAGCAATCCACAGCCTCAGCAGCATGAGTTCAATCCCCAGCCAGCCAGGGAGCAACCCACATAGTGAGGCAGACATCTCCTGTCTCATCTACTGCTCCCCTAAGCAGTGTATTTCAGTCAGTCTGCCTGTTCTGTTCCCCACTCTGTCTCTGGTGAATCCTCTCACCCCTGCAACTCTGGCCTGCAACCCAGCTCTTATATGCATAAATAAATAAATCTTAAAAAAAAAAAAGGACATCATTTACGATGAGGGGAGCAGCCAGGGAAACAGGAGAGGTTTGCTGTGCTATGTCGGTTAGCTCCCTGGCTGGGGATTGAACTCATGCTGCAGTGGCTGCTGATAATTTCATAGTTCTGAGACTTAACTCCTTGCACCACCAGGGAGGTCCCCTGTGTTTATATATTTTTTAAAGTCTCTTATGGGAAGACATATCTGGGATATATTTAAAAATAATACAGAAGGAGGAGTGAGTGTTGGTAAAAACTAAGCAATATTAACCATGAGTTGATAATTGTTAGGTTTTTGATAAGTACACTAAGGTTCATTATATTATTCACTTTACTTTTGTATTTGTCTAAATTTTTCTGTAGTGAAAGTTAAAACAAGAAAAGAAAAAAGTCACAAAGTTCATTTAAAATGAAAATGTATACATCTTTGGTTAATTATAACTCATAGTTTTAAGACCTCAAAATATTTAAAATCTGTACATATACAGAAGATAGACAGGAGATTTTTCCATAATTTGCATATTTCAATAAAAACAAGTCAAGGGGTTTTGAAGTTTAAAAAGATAGTGCAAATAAGAAAACTAATTAATGCAAATAATAAAACTAATCAAAAGATGTATAACTATATTGTATTCTGTAGAAACATAGTTTTAAAAGATTAAAAATAATTTCTCTTGGTTAAAAAAATGCATTATTGTTTTATATTTAAAATATCTAAATAAACATGGTGAAAAGAACACAAAAACAGAACTTGATCATTCAACCTTTAAGTTTTACGTGTTGTAAACAACTCTTCACTATTTGCCACATCATTTCAGTAGACCATTTCATGACATGCCATTCTATCACAAACCAGTATACTGTAAGATGGGCTTTTTAAATGTATTTATAAAAACTTAGAAATTAAACTTACTATTTCTTTCTGTTCTCTTGGAAAAGAAGAAAATAAGCACTGTTCTTATGCTCCAGATGCTATAGAAGAAGCAAATTTCAGAAACAAAAAAACATAAGTAGGATAGTTGGCTTCAAAATCATATTAAAATGAAAACAAATACACATTTTCAACATTGTTTCCCTCATATTTTGAAAATCAAAAATCTTTCAGAAAACATCAGAAGTCTACCTGTGCTTTGAAAGGAAGCATTCTCAATCTAAAACCCATGGATAGTCTCAGAGTCTCCCTGAACTGCAAAATTGTCATTGTATGTATCAGTGCACTTCTCTGGAGAGACCATAGCCATTCATCATAATCAAAAGGGTCTAGGAACCACCACAGCACTCGCAGAAGATTAAGAACAATATTATAGAATCCCTCTTACAAAGAAAGCATCAACTCCAAAAGCTTGCCGGAATATTCCTATGCATTAAGAGAAAAGCATGTTTTACAAATCCTGAAACTGAATAAATATAAGTAGCTACTCCTTCCCTGTTAAACATTGGAGGGATCTTCTCTACCTAATAGGAACTATCTGGAGAGAAAAATAAATCTTATCTTCAAATAAACACTTGGTAAGTAAACTCAGCTAAACACTTCCTTCTAAGATTTTATGAGGAAAATTCTACAAGACTTACATTAGTAATGCATCAAATGATATTAAAGGAATTAAGAGAAAATGACCCCAATCACAAACTTGTCAAGGACAGCTCTTAAATTTAATGCAAATACAGAAAAATACCTGTCTTCATAGAACACAACAAAAATACATATGCAAAAATTATTCATCATTTTTTAAAAAATAAATACATTGTATTGACTATAAGTATGAAAATCAGTTCTTCTCTCTGAAATATATCATTGCTATTCTTGGGAGTAAGCCAGCAAGTTAGCCACCAGTGAACCCTGTCTCCTTGTATTCACATCTTTGTGTAGTCCTCTCCCACTAATGTTGGTAGGTGTGACCATTATTGTGTGGCAGAAGTGATAGTATGTCACTTCAGGATTAGGTTGTAAGAGATTGCAGCTTCCACTGTGTGTGGATCTCCTCTTTCACTGCTATCTTTCTCTCTTGGATAATTTGCCCTGAAGGAAGTCAT
The DNA here is from genome assembly GCF_964194135.1 of Talpa europaea. Lineage (NCBI taxonomy): Eukaryota > Metazoa > Chordata > Mammalia > Eulipotyphla > Talpidae > Talpa > Talpa europaea. Next base: position 112,857,853 of record NC_140073.1, read on the forward strand.
TTGCTATGCCGTGAGGACATTTTGGGAACTTTATAGAAAAGCCCATGTGGTGAGGAACAGAGGTCTCTGGCAAACAGCCAGAGAGGACCCGAGGTTTACCAACTACTACAAGTGGAGCTTAGAAGTACATTCTCCAACCTTGAGATGACAGTAACCTCAACCAACAGTTTATTTGCAATTCATATAATATATGAATAAAAGCTCCTAAGCCAGATCACCCAACTAAGATGCTCCTATTTTTCTGACCCTCAGGAATTGTGAGAAAGAATAAACATTTGCTTTAAAGCCACTAAATTCTAGCACAATTTGTTACACAGTAATAAATAATACTTTTTATAGTATGAGAATTTATTTTTATGATATGAAAACACAAAATAACTAGCACTGGATTTCTATAAGTAAACTTCTATATGGTACTTGGACAACTACCTAAACACTAAAAAGACACTGAAAACTGTCTTAAGGGAAGGGAGATAAGAAAAAAGAAAAGGGAAAAAGGAAGAGGAAAAAAGAAAAGAAAAATTCAGTGCTTCAGTGTACTAAAAGGAAAAATGCTTAAATACAGCAGAAGACCTTAAACTCAATATTAATCTAATCTTCCTCATTTTTACTAAAGTATTAACATTGCATAAATTTTGATGGTTTTTTATCAATCAGGCTTCATGTATGAAGAACTTCTAACCCATTTCATTATTCCTGCCATAAGCACTCTTTCCAGCAACCACATAAATCCTATCCAATTTATTGAAAAAACATCTAATGATATTTATCAACACATAAAACCAAAATGAAGAGCTATACAGTTCTCAATATTTATAATCAATTAGACTATTTTGTCAGTTTACTTTACCATCAAAGGTATTAGCAAGAATTATCTTCACATTCAGACAAACTACTAATAAAGATTCATTTTGTTATTGGGAATAAGATAAAAATGTCTTATATTTTTTGATATGATGCAATGCCACCTCCCCCACTGATTTGAACTGTCATCTTATCATGTATAAAAACCATATATTCAAAAATCTTTGGGCAATTTATTTCTGGATGCTTGTGTCTTTCTTTGGTCTGTATGTCTGCACACTATGTCAAAATTTCAATTAATGAAGTTTTCTAATGCACTTGATGCCAGGTAGAACCTTTGCTTCTCATTTCTCTCCTTATTATAGAATTTTCAAGACTATTTTTCCATTAAAAATTGTGGAATAGGGCCTCCCTGGTGGTGCAAGGGGTTAGGACGCAACCTATGAGGCCATCCGCAACCACTGCAACATGAGTTTGATCCCCAGCCAGGGAGCTACCCACATGACGCAGCAGACCTCTCCTGGCTCCTGGGCTGCCCCCCCTCAGCAGTGTATTTAAGTAGATCCACTTGTTCTGCTCCCCACTCTGTCTCTGGTGAATCCTCTCACCCTCCACACCTCTGGCCTGTACCCCATTTCTTGTATGCATTAATAAATAAATATTAAAAAAAATAAAAACTGTGGAATAAGTGTGCCTAAATTCTTTAAATTTTTTTTATTGCAATCATACTTTAGAGTAATTCAACAACAAATCTCATTACAATACTGAGTCTTCCCATCTAAGAACAAGATCTGTCTATTATATTTCAGCACATAATTCTTATATTTAAAGTACAAAATCAAATGGCAATCTATCAAAATTCAAATATCTATCAATAAAAAGTGATGCCTGCAAAATGATTTTTTACCTACTAAAACTGAAAACATCTATTTCCTGGAGTAAATATCAAAAGATGCTCATGGATACTTCTTCTCCTTTAAGAGCCTATAGTTGACAAGAGATATTTTGTATTCTTATTAAGTGCTATGAAACAATTGTTTCACTTTCTTCCAAATGCTAAAAATTACATTTATCAGCAACCTCCTATCTGGATTGAGGAACTGTCTATTGTGTTCTTCTTGATAGAAGGGGGTGTGGGAAAGAAGCATAAAGTTGCATAAAACCAAACCCTTATCCTTAATGACTTTCAATATATGTAGAAAAGCAGAAAAGCATAAGAAACAGGGACAAGATCATTTCCCTCAGTTCCTTTATTAAAATTTCTTCCCTATAACTCCATTTTAAAAGGCAAAAAAATGTAACAGTGAAAAAATCCTCTGAGAAGACCAGCATTTTATGATAATTGGTCTCTGAAATGATCTTATAGAGAATGAAATTTCTAGAAAATTATAATCTGTAAGAATAAGAAATCCAGGAATAAAAGTCTGTAAACAGGCTTGCAGGCTTAGTTATAGGTAGAAACAAAGTTTAAGGGTTGTTCACTCCTAGAAAATGAACCAAACTTGCCAAAATAATGTGGAAATTCAAAATTTAATTATAACCTAAACTGTCCCCCATTACGGAGCATGACTCCCACAAAGTTCAGCATCAAGATTATAATTTAAATTTCAATAATAGTAGAGATGAGAGATGTACTACTGAATCTGAAGGCAGAAAAACAATAGGTTGGAATCATCAAGTTCTTCTATATTGAATCCTGAAAAGAAGATGTAATAAAAAAATTTTTGTTTTATTAAAGATTTTATTTATTTATTTTTGCATAGGCCAGAGGTGTAGGGGGGTGAGAGGATTCAACAGAGATAGAGTGGAGAGCAGAGCACAGGGATTTAATGAAATGCACTGATAAGGGGAGCAGAGGGTGAGACAGGAGAGGTCTGTTGTGCATATGTGGGTTAGCTCCCTGGCCGGGGGATGGAACTCGGGCCTTCGCTGTGGGCCAGCTCAGTGACAGCACTGAGACTTAACCCTGGGCCACCAGGAAGGCCCTGTAATAAAATTTTTTACTGATATTCTACTACACAAGATGATTTTGAAACAGTTGTGATTATACAAGATATTCTCAGTGCCGCACCCACAATCTCTCTGTTCGGTAAAAGTATTTGGGAAACACAGACCTCACAGACAGGAGTCACTTTTTATAGTTATAAGGTTTATAGCTATAAGCTGATGAGTAAAGCAGTATATTTTATTGCTCCTTCTGCCTCCTGGTCCAGCTCTCAAAACTTTTGTTTTCAAAGGAAAAAAGTCCAGGGATAAAAGCTTAGACAATGTAGTTCAAATTACAAAGAAAAAATGCTCTGTGCTAAGTTTTCTCTTACCACAACACCCACCTTCCACCTTCACATTGTTGTATTTTATTTCATGCTTTTTTGATTGCCATCAATCAGGACAATTCTATTCTTTGTTGATAACTGATCTATGCTTCCAAAAGTGAGGAGCTCACTGAAATAGGAGCTGCAACTGTTAAGAACCAGGCCACAAATATGAATGAGACCAGGTGAGAAATGGTTTTAAAGCTTAACAAGTCTAGAAATACTAGATACAACTGATACAGGACAGGCAGAGTGATACACAATAAGAACAATAAAGCTACTTCAGCAATCAAAAAAGAGAAACTAAAGCCATTCGCAGCAACATGGATGGAGCTAGAAGAGACCATGCTCAGTGAAATAAGTCAGAAGAAAAAAGAAAAATATAGGATGGTTTCACTTACAGGAGTAATATAGGAGAACCAAATAAGGCATTAGGGAAAAAATAATAACAATTAAAAAATAACAAACAAAAATAAACAGACAACTATAAATCAGAGACATTCTGCAGGGGAGAGGGAGGGAAAGAGATCAACAAGAGGGAGGGAAGAGCACAAGGGACTATGGTGATGGTGCACAGGTGAACTGGTGGTGGAAATTCTATGGGAACTACTATACCTGAGAAAAGAAAGCAAACATTGGAAAGAAAATTAAAAAAACAGATGTAAAATATAAATAAATAAATTTAAAAACAAAAAAAGGGGGAAAAAATGGAGCTCCAACTATTTTGGACTATGTCACAATGTCTGACTATAGTAACTGCACTGTTGTATCCAACCCACAGACAATCCAATACCTGATATTAAAAGGTCTATGTAGAAAAAATAAATAAATAAAGCTACATATTAGGACAGTAGAAAAACCAAACAAGAAATTATGAAAATCCTTTAAGAAGTTAAGTTTTCTGCTTTTAAAAACAAATCATATATGATTTAGTCCCCAAAACAGGTCAGTCTGAGTCATAGCAAATCCAGTAGATCACAAGTTGTGCATAGCTATTAGAATTAACAGCTCCCTCTCTTTCTTTTGCAGTTAGATATAAATTTTTTTATAATCATAAAATCAATTATTACATGGAAATGGGTTACAAGAGGACTTTTTTATGTTTTTAAAGATGTTTGAATCAACTAAATATCTCTGACCTATTGCATTTGTTTTCTTTCCTCTCTTGATGAAAAAAAAAAAATAGAAAGAAAACATTATAAAATCTACTACTCAAACCAGGATAGGAAGCATTCCAAAAGATTTCATAATAGAAGGGAAAGAAAGAAAAGGGCAGAGACAATTATTTTGCAGTACTACATATGCACTCAATTTTCAGTTCTTCCATCTCATACAAAGCTAAAATTTTATGAGCCTTAGGAGTTCCAATTTGAAAATATGCCCTTGACTGTATACTAAATAAACAAAATATTTTCTACTATAAGTCCCAAAGAAAAAGATCCTATCCTCCCAAATGTCAACAACAACAATAATAATAACAACAATAACAACAAGAAGCATTGGCCTTTTCCCTACCTCCATTTCCTCCCATCAGGTTGTCTCAGTTTTACTTCCAAAATTTCCCACTAGGCATTCCACCACATCTACATCTTTAAACTTCTGTAGCAGCTTCCTAGCTGATTTCCCTATTTCTACTCTTGTCCTACTCTTACCCAATATCCAGTAGGCAACATACATGATCCTCTCAACTTGTATCTCATCATGCCATTCTTCCACCAAAATCTTTACAAACTTCCCATTTCACCCACAATGAAATGCAAACTCACCATCACCCTCCCTGATCTAGATTCCACCTGATTCTTCATCACTCTTCATGTCCATTATACATTCCAGATACACCTATCTTCTTGACCTTCAAGTGAGGCATGCTCTCTCTTAATTCACAATTTTGCAACTCATTTTCAGCGTTATTTCATAAATTTGTTGTTACATTTTGCACAGCATGTTACTTTGATGCAGTTATATATTCTAATGAATGTCAGTCTTCACATTTTCTGTTCTTTCCTCTTAGAAAAATATTCCCTCGACTCTTAAGATTTCTGCTTTTGATTTTGGAACTGAACAACACATTGATGTAAAAAATTCAAACAATATCAAAAGTCTATGTAAAAAAATAACTATTTAAAATTCCAACACCTGGAGAGAATTACCATTAGTGTTTTGGAGATAATCCTTTTATACATTTCTCTATAATATACATTTCTCTGTATGTTCAAATAATGTCTCATAAATTCCAACTTATTCCACACTGCCTCTTCTCATCCTTTAGTTCTCAACTCAAAAAACCACCTCCTCAAAAAATGTATAACAAAATCACCCCAAAGTAATATATTTCTAGATCATCACCCTGTTCATTTTCTTCATAACATCTCTCTCACTAAATTAACTGATTATTTGTCTCTCACTTTTTGTCTGTCCAACCCCAAAAGAATATAAACTCCATAGGCAGAGATTTTGCCACTACTTGCTTAATCAGTAGGGCCTAGCCCTATACCTAACCAATGCAGGTGCCCAATATTTACTGAAGGAACAGAGGGTGGCTTTGACTAACATTCATAAGCTGCCAAATCCTAAGTTTATATCTCTTACTCAAATTTCTCTCCTGAGCTTCATACTCATACTTACCCATCTCAAATTGGCAGCTCTATCTGGATAGAACATAGGTCTACCAAAACTGTTCCTCTTCATGCTGCTTCCTACTTAGATGAATGACACTACAATCAACCACTTTTCCCACATCAACACTTGAATTTTATACTTGATACAACTCTTCCCTCACCTACATGTACCAATCCCCAAGTGTTCCTCAATTCTAGCTCCTAAATGTCTTCATCCATCTACTTCATTCGGTCCATCTTCTTCTTTTCAACCCTCCTCAACCCCACACAAGTGCATTTCTCTCCAAGACAACTATAATAACCTTCTAACCTGCCACTCTAGGTCCAATCTTATTTCCCTCTAATTTATTCTCCATGCTGTAGCCTCAGTGGTATTTTCAAAATAACAACATGACCATGTCATATTCCATTTTTAAAACCTTGAAGGTGGGCCTCCTGGTGGTGCAGGGGTTAAAGTCTCAGCACTATCAAGCTCTCGCCAGCCACTGCGGCCTGAGTTTGATGGCCTGAGTTTGATCTCCCACCTGGGAGCTAACCCACATGGCACAGCTAACCCTCTCCTGTCTTGCCAGCTGCTCCCGTCAGCAGTGTATTTCATTAGATCCACCTGCTCTGCTCCCCAAAGTCTCTGGTGAATCCTCTCACCCCTACACCTCTGGCCTATACCCTAGTTCTTATATGAATAAATAAAAATCTTTTTTAAAAAAAAAAAAATCTTGATTGTTTCCCTCTACTCTTAAAAGCTAAAATCCTTATCATAGACTATATGGCCCACAAGAAATATCCCTTGCCTAGCTAGTCAGCCTTTTTTATATAATGCAATTTTTTGCCTTTTTCAGTTATTTAAACCCATTATGCTCCATCCTCTCGCAAGACCTCAATATGCTCTTCTGCCTAAAACACTACCTACTCACCATGTGGCACCACTCTTTATACACATTCTCATCCTTCAGGTCTCAGACCCAAATATCACTTCCTCAGGGAGGTTATGGTAGGCAAAATTCTAAAGCTTCTCCCCTCTAAGATTTCCCTCCTCTAACTATACAATGAAACAGCAATATAGGTATTGAGACTTTGCAGATATAATTATTACTCAGTTGATTTTAAGAAAGGAGATCATCCTATGGGTCTAATATAATCACTTAATCCCCTAAAAGCAAAGCTTTCTCCTACCCAAGGGAAGAATAGGAAGTCAGGAGATGCAGATGCATGAGAAATCTAAGAACTTGGTTGAGCCTGGAAGCAGATTCTCTCCCCAGAAACTCCTAATAAGAACCCAGGCAGCAAATACCTTAATTTAGGCCTTTAAGACACCAGTAAAGAATCAAGTCAAGCCACCTGAACCTCTGACACACAACTGTGATATAATAAGTGGGTGTTGTTTTAAGCCACTAAATTTGTGGCAGCAATAGAAAATGAATACAAAGGCCCTTCCCTGACCCCCATCTCTACCCCAATCTGAATTAGGGACACTGTTAAAACATTTAGCACTTCTCTTTCATAATATTCATCACATTTGTTAGCTCATTTAATATATGCAGCCTAAGATCTACAGTCAAAAATAACATATTTTTGTGTGCTACAGACTCTATAATCCAACATCTAGACAACTGGTATATATACATGTTTGTTGACTTAATGAACAAACTTTTTATTCAATTATCTAACAAAATTCTCAATCAAGATATGCCTTTTGTTAAGTGCTATACTATAAAATATTTCTATAAGTACCAACCGCTTTATAGGAGTAACTAAAAGAGGGGGAGAGAAGTGGGATGAATCAGAATCATTGAAGTAGTTGTTCATTTTGGTCTACAAATCCTCCCCCGACTTGGCCCTACTGAAATGTCCACTCTGTTCCCAATAGCCCTAGGGGAATATAAGCATCAGCGGCGATTACAAAAGATTGCCATAAGAACCATTATTACTAATATCACTGGTCATATTCCTTAGGTTATATTCCTTAGATTATAAAGGCTTAAAATAGTTGTCCCAAAGTTTTAAAGAAATATTTTCAAACTGCAAAACCATGCAAAATTTATTCAATCTAAGATGTTACTATTTCATAAGAAAAAGGAGGCTGAATATATTAATATATTGGAAAGAGAAAAGGTTAAAGAAAAGAACAAATTTACTTACATCAATGGGAAAGCAAAAAATGGGAGTGTCATGGTAAGTCTTGCTGTAAATTCATCAGGAAGATACCACAAGTATACAATTAAACAAGTAAGCAGATAGAGAACTGAGGAGTAGAGAATTAATCTTCCAACCAATAGTTTTTGTAGTCTCTGATTTTTTTCCCTAAATTCTTCCAATGCTTGAATTTCCTGTAAAGAGAAAATTATTCTGTTTTTAAATCTCAAACTTCAGTAACATATAATACTTTAATATTTTAAAACAGGAGGTAATACAAAAAAGAAAACTAAAAATAAAGTAAAAAATAAGTGAAAATACCTGTTCTGTCAAATCACTTTTTAAATGTGAAATTAAGCTACTAATTTACCCTAGCAAATCATAGATCAAATTGTGAAACTGGAATCAGTAAACAATATTTGTTTAATCAAACAAGCATTCATTCTCCCTATAAAAGATCTTAAAAAGATGTGGCTATAAAAAGAAAGAAATAATAAAACTTAAGAGAACCACACTAGAGTCTTTCAGTTTATTCATCACTCTCAATATTCCCAAGGAATAACAATTTTTGATAGTGACAAAAATATGAAAAGCTGTAAAGTCTATCGCCTAGTAAAAATTGTTACGGACTATCTTGTAACTGATTTAATCCTATTTGGAACACTGATTTACACCATGCTGTAGATCTAATTTCATTCTAACATACTCTGTAACTTAACACATATTTTTATATCACTGGTAGACTTTGGATTACTTTGAAATCATACAATATCAAAGTTCTCAGGTGTAGCTTATAATTTTTAAATTCTCATACCAGAGCTGATCTTCAAAATAATACATACGAAATTAATATTTACTTAACACCTAAATTAATTAAAATACCCACAGCCAAAGAACATACCTTATCTATATTTTCCAGAACTTCTACAGTTGAAGGTTTTGTCTGTTAGAAATGAGACAGCATTAAAACTTGTTACTGCAAACTTGGAAATTCTTTGATTTATGATAGGAAAAGAATATTTTAACTCAAAATTTAGTTTTTTTCAAATTTTAAGCGACATGGACTCCTATATATTTATCTATAAGATTTAGATTTAAATGAAAATTTTAATTACAAACAGAATTAAGCATTTTCCTACTTAACTACTTTCTGTCCTAGAAGCACTTTCAACTGTGAGCTCAATGTTTACCATTTTTTAGCTCTAACAGAACACATTTGTATAGAGAGAAACAAATTTTCCTCCCAGAAATTTTCATAGATATGATTATTTAAAAGAATTCATGTATTAAAAAATTCACAAACCAAAGATGGTCTGATTTGCTACGGCTAAAGGTTCACTTAGGACTCTGTAGGTTAAAATCAACAAGGTACCATCATTCTGAATTCCTAAAATACTCCTCTGAAGATCAGATTTTAAAAGGACATCTAAGAATACTTTAAAATAGAAGAGCTTGTTCATCAAAGTTATTTTTATACCACCTAGATTAAAAGTCAACCAAAATGGTTCATACAACACTTGAGAAAATAGTTACCAATTATACACTCAACATCAATGAATATCAATTCATTTTAGTTCCCACAAGAGTTGTTAACATTAGGTTGAACCATATGAAACTGCTGTTATCTAAGTCAACGCTGTTAAGTACTGGCAATTTCACATGGTTCAATCTAACAAGAAAGACAAAGGAAGAACAGATAAATTTGATACTTGGGCAGAATTGTAATAAGGTTTTAAGGGGCCGGGGAAAGGGGATCAATAAAATGCCAATCCAAAAAACAGCTGTTTCAACAATAGTAAAAAACTAAAGTATGTACCCTGCAAGTATTGCTAGACTCCATAATTATGGTAATTAGGAGTAAAATAAGTAAGCAAAGTACAATAGTTTGTCCTAGACTACATTACCTTAGATTAGAGAAGAGCCATTTATCAAATTATTTTATAGCTCTAAATTTGAGATATTTTTTTCTAAATGCTTAACCAATAAAATCAAACATGGTTTTAGTTTTATTTAACCTATAATTCCTGAAAGCACGTTTAGTGTAACTTGAGTAAAAATTTGAACAAACCTATTTAAGCAAAAGGTATAGCCTATAAAACATAAGTATTGTATAGAATATTTTATTTCAACTATCTTTCAAATAGAGTGAAATTTAAGCAGCATAAGAAGATAATCATTTGAATAAGAATAGAAAAAATAATTCCAAAGTAATCTATTAAACAGAGAGACATTAGCACCTATATAACAAGTATAACAATTAAAGCCCAAATGAAAAACAAATATGTTATAAGAAAGGGAAAACATTAAACAGAATTAGGAATAACATCATACTACAACTCAAATCTATATCACAAAGGAAATTTTTACAAATAGCTTTATGTGACACTTTAATGTTAGACTAAGATAAGGTTATAAAGAAAAGTAACTTACCCTCCATCGAGAAAATAATCCACCCATCTTTTATTTGTAGAAACTGGGCACAGTAATAAATATCATCAATTGTTCAAAGGGATTCGCAGCTAGAAATAAAGTATTTTTAAAATTTTAATTAAAAAATTAATTATAGCACATCCATTGTAAAATTTAAATGTTGCCCACTGCCTAAAAATATAAAATATTTTTATTTGGACTCCATTTAGATGAAATTTAATTCAGTCCTTAAGATAGGGTCCATTTTTTAATATTCCTTTTTTCTGAGCCAGGACATATTTTTTAAAAAGTGAAAACAAAGCTGGAAACGTTTTTTAAATGGTAAGGCATTTAAAAATTCATACCACTTCATATCACTTCACTATTTTCTGACCTTTAAAATGGGTATCCTATGTTATTATGCTAAGAAAAATATTCTATACATTTAATTCTACATGTTCAAATACAACCATTAGCTGTGTCCCAACTAAACTAGTTAATTTGGAATTAGGGTTGTTTTATCTTGTTTAGAATAACATCACCTTACAAGTAATAATATAAAGTTAACTGAATTGTGAATAAGGAGATTACAAGGCTGCCTGTGATCTTGAGCAAATGTTTCAGTCTTGATTTTCTTTTCTGAAAATTAGAGTTAATACTGTTATAGAGCAACCCCGATATTAACCGGGTTCCTGGCTGTGGGTCCTCACCCCTGGCTGTGGGTCCTCACCCGCGCGCTTTAAAGGGACTTATGAATACTCTACTACAGACACACACAAAAGGTTAATAAAAGGTTTATTTACAAGAGAAAAGGAAATAAGGAAAATGTACAACTCAGGGAGAAAATAGGGAAATAAAGTCTTTAATGCGTCCTACCCGATCCGATGACCTGGAAACCCAAAGTCACTCTCAGAGCTGGCGGGACGCTGCGAGCTGGGAGAGCCAAAATGGGGATCCCCAAAGCCCACGTGTCTGCCTTTTGTATCCACCTGGCTGCTTAACCCCACCCTCAGGTCCCAGCCACCTTCCCTTGGGTGGTGATGGGATTTGGAGTTCCCAGTGTCTGGCTTTGACCTGGGGTGGGGGTGGAGTCCACAAAGCCTATATGGAATTAGCTTTGGGACATCCTTTTCCCCCTAACAATACTACCATTTTTGTTATTACCATTTTACAGATGGAATTAAGTGCAAAGAGGTTTATTGATTTCCCCAATAACTTAGAAGAACCATGGCCCAACGCCATTCATTCTATTTCAGACTTCTAGTCCACCACTACTGTTCAATACCCAAATAAACATTTCTCTCTGAAACTGCATACATGTCCCTCAGGTTAGCTGATCTCTTATGTCACCTCACTTTATATCCCCTTCATTAAGCTTTTTCCCTAAGATTGGAAAATGTATTATCATATTACCATATGTATGGAAATATGTTCAGCAATATTATAGTGCAAATCAATTTACCAGTCAATAATTACATAAATTTTTTTAAGTTGAAATTCTTTTAAGTTGAGATAGTTAAAGTACACTTTCAAACATATATTTTATGAGGTTTCAGTTATGCCAATGTATAAAACTACTTCATTTTCACCTAAAAAAGTTAGATAAGCCATAATTCTTATTTTTAAAACCATAAATGTAATCACAAAGTAATGCCAGTATCATGTAAGCACATTCACTCTCCAACACTATTTATGGTTGGAATTAGTTTAAAACTTACCTATCTTGCACTTTCTTGTTAGGGAATTAACAGTCTAATTATAAAATACTCTCACAAAGTGATTTTTGAGGACAGAAATACCTATAATCTATCCTAAAAAATCCCGAAGTTCATAAATATAATAAATAAGCCACACTGAAGTTGAAATCTAAATATCATTAATCCTTCAACATTATTTCAATATTCAAATTTCCTAAATGAAGTTTTCTAAAATACAGAAATTTTAATAAATAAAAACATAAGTTGCTGAGTTTAGAGAACAGGTAGCTCTAAAACTTAAAGATGTGGGCCTCCCCTGGTGGCGCAGCGGTTGAGCACTGGGCTGCAAAGCTGCCCGCAGCCTCTGCAGCGCCAGTTCAATTCCCGGCCACCGACGATGGTCCCAGAAAAAAAAATTTTTTTAAATAAAATCAAACTTAAAGATGCTAAAAATAATCACCAAGAAAGGTGACTGCAGCAGGAAGATTCAAATGAACCTAATTTGGTATCCCAAAGCACACAACATCCCACTCTTTGGGAATTAATATATGGTATCTAGCGCAATGTTTTGTACAAATGAACACAGCTGTAGCCTTCAAGTTAAGTTTGAAGGCATCACAAAGCAGAATTTTTAGTATTTGAAAGTAATGACAATAATGATAACATCAGTTAAACACTTGTTAGGCACTTAGTCTCTAACAGGCCCTAAAAAACTTTTTTTTCAAAATTTTCAAGTAACCACAGAAAAAGTAAAAAGAAACCAAAACAGTCAATCTTAATGCATTTATTTTAACAGAATATGTCCAACATATATCAGTGTATTATTTTTGAGAACATTATCAATATAAAAGTATTAATGAAACACATTACTCCTTGTTGTGGACTATGCCATCAACATTCCATGTGTAACTTTTACTTGCAGCACATGAATTCACATGCTTAATTTTTATTTCTCTTAATTTCTATCTCTTTATTTTTGAAATAATTTTTTGACTTATGGAAAAAAATGCAAAAATAGCATAGAGATTCCCATGTAATCTTCATCCAGCTTCCCCAATGTGAACATTTTACTTAATTGTAGTCTAAGGGTCAAAGCCAGGAAACTAACATTGGTACAATGAAGATTTTAATTGACTTTTATCAGTTTTCCACTTATATCATTTTTCTTTTTTTATTTTTTAAACATCGTTGTTTATTTTTTTTTTTCACACTACAGTATTTCTCCTCTCAGGTGCAGTTACCATAGTTTTTCCACCACCAAAAAGCCCAAAAGGCCTGAACCATGCGCCACCACACTCCCCTCCCCCACCTTCCCCACACTCTGGATCTCCCTTCCTCCTCCCCTTCTCCACCCTTCCTTGAGTCTCAGATGTAAGTCTGCTTTTAAGGATCACTTTTATAGTTTGTCTGATCCTTTGGTTTCTCTAAATTCCATATTTAAGTGAAATCACTCAATATTTATATTTCACCTTCTGGCTTACTTCATTTAGGATAATTCCTTCAAGTTCCATCCATGTTGCTGCCCTAAAACACTTTACATGAATTTTATCATTTACTATTGCCCCATTTTACAAATGAGGAAACTGAGGATAGGGAAGAGATTTGCTAATTTTCCAAAGATACTAAGTAGCAGAGCCAGAGAGCATTTTAGTTGTAATTTTAAAAAGCAAGCAGTTATTTCCAGTAACACAAACTAAAAAAAAAGTCTGCTTTATATTCTATTAGGTTATATTGGAATATTTATAATATATATGAAAGCAGCTCTAACATTCTCAAGGTGTTGGTAAACAGACTTACTGAAGCAGAAAGTGAGTTATAAACACAAAAGACAGTGTTATTACAGTGTATCACATAACCCAAATTCTTCATTTGATTAAATTTGAATGCTTAAATATGTATGAAAGAGAAGCTAAATGACTTACCAAAATCAGGTAGCTCCAGGTAGGAACAGAACTGATACTCTATGTCTGCAGGCACTACCTTTGTTTATTCCATACACCAAATGTCACTTTTAAAATAAGTGTAATATGAAATGAATGCATAATATTGCAATTAAAACCAACTTTGACGTCAATTATTTGCTTGGATAACTGTTTTGGTATGAAAGAAACAAACTAAAAGTTTAGCCTTTGAGATCCCTAAAGCAGAGGATTGTGCTTTTAAATTTGTCCTGTAATGTTAGGATAATAGTTAAATGACACATCCATGATTTCAGGTTCATAATCAAAGAATCTAGCCAACCCTCATCATTCCAATGATTTTCCTATCAAATTCTGGTATTTGTTAAAGTAACTGATTTACTATAATGCACATGCAATGGTGATACATTCCAATAGCTCTAAAGGCACAACAACATTTCTCACCTCTTCTATTTTCAAACACTTTCCACACAAACCTTTTAACTGTAATTTCTGATACCCATCACTTGCTATGAAACCTTGGGCAAAAAAATCACTTCACCTCTCAATTTTCTCACATGCAAAAGAGGGATAGATAAGGACCCTCTTAAATGTTGAACGGCCTCAATGACATAATGCATTCTAAAGTATTTACAGCAGTATTTACTAATTTCTCAATACAAATTATGTTTTCACTGCTGTGGTTGGTGGTATTCCCTAGTCCATTTCTACTTCTTTCAAAATAGGAAAACACATGAGAACCAAATAGCTAGCATTTCTTTCTGAAGCATAAGTCAATTTGTTTGCCCTTGAGTGAACAAATGGCTCAGTCTCAAGTGGCTTCTCCCCAAGAACTCTTCCATGGACAGCTTTTTTTTTCTGATATCACAATGGGACCTAACATGGTCTTAAGAGCTAGGCACATTTACTGTCTTTTACAGTAAATATATGTCTCCCACATTAATTGAGTGGTATCAATTAACTTTTAAACAAGTTGTGGCTTGGGTGTCAGAATTTTAAACCTTAAAGTAGCTATTCTTAAATTTTTTCAATTCACTTGAACTGTCATTAAAATAATGGGAAAAATAGGTCTGAATTCAAAATATGACTCAACCACATATTAGTTATGTAATCTTGGGTAAACAACTCCCTAGGCCTCAGTTTGTAAAGTGGTGAAAATATCTACATTTCACAGAATTGTACAGATTAAATTAAATTATATATCACTTGGATATCACTTGGCACAGACTAACAAATAGTAAATGCATAATAAGTTACTGCCATTATTATTACTAGTTCCAGAAAACACATGCAGTACAAACAAAACTTCTTATATTGTACATATTTCTTTCTAATTTCTTATAAAGGGCCTATTTTGTAATTTTATTTATTTTTTATTTCATAATTTAAAATTGAAAAATAAAATTAGTGTTATAGCTGAGATTGTATTGCTCTTTCTCTAGTATAAAAAATAAACAAAATAACTACAAACTCTTCCATTAAAATAACCTTGTAGTTAAAATAGCAAAAGAAATAGCAAAGAAGTTTAGTTTTTTGTTTATCAAGTTCCAATCTGAAATAAAAACTGTGCAATCACTAACAACAGCACCTCTAATACAAAGTACTATTTAATATTGAAAGTGATTTCAAATTACGATTCAAATATCCTAATTGAAAAGGCAATTATAAAACATCCCAAGCCACATTTATAGCCCAGAAATAAAATTATTGGGGGAAAAAAGTACACCTCTAAAACACTTTTATGATGTGATGATTAAATTCTGGTTTTCATGGTAGGCCAACTTTTATTCTGAACTAAATACTATCCCCAAAATGACTATTTGAATAGAAAGATTTCTATATGAAACCATACCTGTTTTATAATTACTTAAATTCTTCCTCTTATATTCTCCTTCTGCTTAATAATATATAAACACTGTATAAGTTTACTAACAGCATTGGTCTGCTCTCAATAGATGACAGAGAACCTTAAAATTATAATTTTAAATGCACCACTCCTGTTACCAAAAAAAAAAAAGTGTTCGAAATCAACTTGCTCCTCCTAATATGGAATTATGGTGGCTACTAACCACAACAGTTGCATTCCTTGCCAGTTTCACATTTGCCCGAAACCAAGTTCACTCACATCCATACAAACTACTATCGAACAGGGTTGGGTTTTGTCAATGACACCCAGGCCACAGGGAAAAGAGAAAACAGCCTACACGAGCACCGCAACAGTCAGTCACAGGCTTTACTTAGCACTATGAGGACACCAGCAGCAAAACTGAGTTCACCAATCCTCTCCCCTGCCCCTCCTCCTCCGTCTCCGAATTAAAACTGATGTACTTTAGATCAGCTCCTCTTCTGCCTCACCTAGGACACCTACACAGCCTCGCCCTTTCCTCGACACCGCCCACCCTCCCTCCCTCAAAGGACTACGGGTGTTTGCACAGAAGCTTCTCCAGATTGCACATAATCCACGCCCACACTCCAGGGCCGAGCAGCATGACACTGACAGTTTTCAGCCTCCTTATCTTTACAACTCGTGCCCCTTCGCAAGACTCAGGGAAGGAACAGAGGGAGGAACAGCAAGGCGGCAGCTCAGCGGAGGGCGCCGGACCCTCCCTCCCGACAGAGGTGGACCAAACTGGGGCCGCCGCCCAGCTCCACCCAGGGACTCCCGGAATCCCCGAGAACAGGGCTGGGAACCCGCTGTGCCGTCGGGGAGAAAGGGATCTCAGCACACCAAGACCGCCCCAGTCGCTGTGCTGCACAATCCAGGGGCGCAGGAGGCGCGGTCGGGGCGGCGAGCACCGGGGCGCGAGTTTCAGCAGCCGCGCCGCAGAGCGCTTAGGCCACTCGGCGCCGGGCGGGGAGAGCCGGGCGGGGGCATCCAGAGCGCATCAGCCGGGGAACGGCTCAGCGCGCCTCCCCTCCGCGGAACACCCCCCAATTTCCCTCCTCTCGAGCACCCTACCTTCCAGAAGAGGGCAAAGCCCGGCGCTGGAGCCCACCCCGGCCAGCCTCGGCCGCCACCGCGCAGCGGGCTCCCGAGCAGGCAGCAGCCGCCACTGACAGAGCGGAGGGCCCGGCCCACGCCTTCCCATCAAACCCCGCGCTCCCGCCCCGGCCAATCGGCGCCGCGGCCGGCGCGCCCCGCTCCCCCGTCACGTGACAGGGACCCGGGCGGACAGTTGGGGCGAGCGGGGCGAGCGGGGCGAGCGGGGCGAGCGGGGCGAGCGGGGCGAGCGGGGCGAGCGGGGCGAGCGGGGCGGTTGGCTGGAGGACGCCTGTCCCGGGGGCGTCGCGGCCAAGTGGGCTGTGTCGCGCCGACAAGTGCACCGCGGCTTAGACGCTCACCCATGCAGTACTTCCTAGTCGTCCGCTACCGCCTTTTCCCTTAAAGCCCGTCCTGCCGAGAAGGGTTGGAGAAAGAAAACCCCAAAGTTGGTCCCGGGGTAGTTCTGGAAGGGGAGAGACGTGGGGGGTCGAGCGTGGAGATGGGCGGGATCCGCTGTCATCCAGCTGGCTGCAGAGCGAGTTGGAACTACATAGCTTAGAGGAGCCCAGTTCTCACACCAGCCCGTGGAGAAAATTCAGCCTAGACCCCAAGAGGGCTTGAGGCTTTTATCACGCGTGGACGTCAACAAGGGTCATTTGATGAGTGGACGCTTACCTCACGGGGTGTGGTGAGCTTCACACGTCGAAAGCTGTTGCTGTCAAACCTGTAGATAAACACATAGCTGAGTTTTCTGTCTTAAAACTCTGACCTCAAGAGCACTCCCTTCACAAGTCTTGCATGATACATGTGCCCACGAATAAACCGCCCAAACTATATTTGACTCAGCTTTGAAACTTTGCCTAGAAAGTGTTAAGTTTCCAAGTCAACTGGGAAAGGCCAGTCTAAACAACAAATGATACTCGAATGAGAACAATACCAGAGATAGGCAAAAGGTAACCTAGGGACCGGTAGGAAAACGTTTTACTTCTGAGTGCAAATATGTTTCATGTGATTTTCCTGTTTTGTTTAGTTACACATATTAGAAGTTTTCATGATTTCTAAGGAGTGTAATTGTTTTAAAGGGCTATGTTTAAAATTTGACAGTGCAAACAGGTTTAGTAAGACAATACACTGAATGGTCGTATGCCGTTGGAAGAATAATTATACTGAAACTACCAGAAAATTCACTGTGAAGATGCTCATCTTTAACTGCTAAAAATCTTCAGTTACAGCTTTTAAAACTTGAAGGGATGAAGGAAAGGAAGCTAACCTTTACCGTTTATATTCTGTGCTTTAGCCACTTTGCAAATGGAGAAGAAAATGAAAAAGTTTTCTCCTGATACGTGAAAATTTAACCATTTGTTTTTTCAGCTTTTGCTATCTTGCAGTGTTTATTTAAGAGGAAATTACTGTGCAGTTATGCAAATACATCTCACCTCAGATCTCCTTCTATAAGAGAAAGAATGTTTTTCCTTTTAGTAATTTGTTCTCTAGTTTTAATTGAGCCATCAAGACCTATTGTAAAGGGAGGATATAGAGACCCTAACTGTGCAAAAGATTCCAAAAAACTAATTCTGGAACAAAACTCCCTAGGGACTTGTTCTAGGAAGAGGGGAGAATTTGGCCTGGTACAATGGAAGAGAAGCAGGTATCATTAACTCTTTTAATCCTCCCAACAGTCTTTTAAGGTAAGTATCATTTTCAAAAAAGACACAGAAAAGATGATGCACATTGTTAAGTAACACCATCTCACTGCCTCCTTTATATCAAGTAGTAAGAGTGTATCAGGCACATTAAAGTAAGGGAAGACATTACAAGCAGAAAAATCAACATGTGCTAACTGGCAGGACTACAGGCTACCGAGGTCATTTCAAATATTTATTGAGGACAAGGCCCTGGCTAAGGGCTGAGGATACAAAGTTATATAAAACAAGTGCTCTAAAGCAACTGAAACTAGCAAAACAAACCATCAAGAAAATAAAAAAAAATACATTTTTGTGTCAGTGCTGTAATAGAGGCAAGTTCAAAAGATTGCAAAATGGTAATGCAACAGCAGCCAAAGGGGTTATGGGAAAGCCAATGAAGATGGCACTTTAGCTGAGTTCAAATACTGAGTTATTCACTACTAATCCTAAAATTGTTCTAGCATAGAGTCTCAGGAAGTAAAATCTAAAATTACCAGAGAGGGTGAGAAAGGAAACAAACTGCTGTAGGCACAGGACTTCTAATAGGTCTAATTCAAGAAATAGATGAGTCACATTAATCACAGAAATAAATAAAAATTGCAAAAGATAGGTTATGACAACTTACAGTAGAGTTATTCATTGATCTGACCGGAAAGGTATTGGACGGTTTCCTTGAGAAAGTCACACTAAAGAATAAGAAACCAAAAAAAAAGGAGAAAACAAAACAGGAAACAAAACAGATAAAGACCTTTTGTAAGGAGGAAGCTTTGGCAAGTCTAAGGAACAAAATGGAGGTGACTGAGGCTAGAGTGCTGACTGCAGAGAGTGCTACAGTATGAAGCTGGAGACCAGACTAAGCAGGGCCTCGCTGGCCATGTTCCTTCTCTATCAATCCCCTGATGATAAAGCCAGTGTGGAGTGGGGAGGTGGGAAGGGGTTGGTAATGCTATCACTGAGATAATGAGAACACTGGAAGAGAGCTGGTTTGGGGGGACGATGGTGATTTTAGTTTGGAAAATGTTGAGTTAAAGATGTTTTTGTGACTGCAAGGAAAATTGTCTTATAAACAGCTATGCATCAGCAACTGAGAAGTCTGGGCCAGAGAATAAAAATAGTTTATCGTTTGTAATCTTCCTTTTTCCACAAGGTATTATTTTTTTCAAAATGCAAATATTATAAATAAAATTATTGTTTTTAACTCCATTGTGGAAAAAAATAAAAGTGAATATCCTTAATGAAAATACGAATTCTCAGATAGACAAGCAGGAGAGTCCAATGCTAAATAAGGCCTAAAAATTTGGGTTTGTAACAAGTGCCAGTGATTCTTACCAAGTTTCTCAGGGAAGTGATATAATCCAGTGCCACAACCTGCATGCATGAGAGTTACCTGAGGTGCTTATTAAAATAGGAACTTTTGGGCCTCCCTGGTGGCACAAGGGGTTAAGATGCAACCTATGAAGCTATCTGCAGCCACTGCAGCAGGAGTTCAATCCCTGGCCAGGGAACTACCCACATGGCACAGCAGACCTCTCCTGACTCACCTGCTGCTCCCCTCAGCAGTGTATTTCAGTCAGTCTGCCTGTTCTGTTCCCCACTCTGTCTCTGGTGAATCCTCTCACCCCCCATAATTTTGGCCTGTACCCCAGTTCTCGTATGCATAAATAAATATTTTTAAAAAATAAAATGGGAAATTTTTTGCCCTACAGAGGTAAATGGTACAGCTACAAGTGGCCCAATACTTTACCCTCCATCCTCTTTGACAAAGACCTCCAAGGCTCTCCACCAGGAAATTCAGAGGAAAGCTGGTGTCCTTTGCTGGCTGGTGCATATACTGATAACTGGATGCCTTTGAGGCTATTGTGATAACAGCTTTTAGGCTCCTAACCCAGGCCTCCTGCCCTGGCCACTGAAATGTCACTCAGCCTACTCAGATGCTCTTCTCCAAGCTCATCCTTCTCTTCCTGCCCCCTAATTTTCTTCAGTGTTAGCTCCAGTGAAGTATCTTTCTATTCCACCAAATTCAGGGTGTTTGTTTTTATTTTTTAAAGATTTATTTATTTATGCATACAATATTTATTGTTTTGACTTTCAAATTTATTTCTAAGAACTGAAATTGTTTCATATGGAGAAAGTCCCCTTACTCCTCACACCCACCCCCCAAGCGTGGGAAATTAAACCCCTTGTGCATGCACCATTTATTGACAGATGGTCTTCTCTATCCTACCCAACACTGCTATTTTGGTCATAAACCAAATCATTGCTTTTGTTCAGCATTGTTTTTGCCCTTGCTAATCTGTGCTATTGGTCTGTTAACCCTTTTCTATATTGCCGGACTCAATATGCTAATGTTTTGTATAAGATCTGGGGGATGCTCATAAATGAGACTGACCTGTCTCATTACCTTTCAGGTAATGCCTTTTCTTTGTTTGATATCAAAGCTCTACTAGCTAACCTTATAAAATAAGTTGAAAAATGTACTTTTTCCTACTTTTTTATTATTATTATTAATTTATTCTTCTTGTATTTGAATCAAGTTGTCAGGAACCCTCCCAGAAACTCATATAGATTTTTATTAATATTTCCTTAATTGCATATATTAATTTCAGAGACAGTAATATCATTCCACATGAACCTTCCTTTCTGGGAATATGAGATGACTCTAAATTTATGTACCTGTCTTCACACAGCCTCCAAAAGAGTTATTGTTTTTATCACATAGGTCTTATTCCTTATGTAGAAAGAATGCAGAAGAGTTCCTTCCCTTGGTTTTGTCATTAAAACACTAATCTAGATACTGCTATAATCGAAATTTATATATTTAATTAAAGTTACGGATGGGCCTCCCCGGTGGCGCAGCGGTTGAGCGCTGGGTTGCGAAGCTGCCCGCGGCCTCTGCGGTGCTGGTTCGATCCCCAGCTGCTCCCCGGCCACCAGAGGAGGGTCCCACATGGCGCGCAGACCTCTCCTGCCGCCCGCTGCTCCCCTCAGCAGTGTATTTCGGTCCTTCTGCCTGCTCTGCTCCCTGCTCTGGCTCTGGTGAATTCTCTCACCCTCCCGCACTTCTGACTGTACCCAGTGCATGTATAAAAACAAAAACAAACAAACAAACAAACAAATAAATAAAACATGCCTTTATTAAAAAAAAAGAAAAATAATAAAGTTACGGATTACTCTATATAGCTTAGATGAGCCCAATTCAACTGCTTGATCCCTTCTAAAAAAAAGAGAGAGAGAGAGAGAGAGAGAGAGGATGAGCAAGGACTACACCCTTTGTTACTGACTTTGAAAATAGAGGAAAAGAACCATAAGCCCAGGAGTGCAGAAGATGAGGATGCCTTCTGGAAGATAGCTACCAAGTACATGGAAAACTCAGTCCTACAACTGCTTGGAATTGAATTCTATCAACTGCCTGAATGAACCTGGAAATAGATTCTCCCTTGGAGGAAAGTACACGGCCTGCTGATACCTTGATTTCAGCCTGGTGAGAGCCAGAATAGAGAAACAGCTGAGCAATGACGTGAATGACTTCTGACCTACAGAACTGTCAGATAATATATGGGGAGCATTTTAAGAGTCTAAATTTGTGGCAATGTGTTATGGCAGCAAAATAAAACCAATATGTTTTTCTTACTAAAAAGTATTTTGGGTGTCTCATCAAGAAGCCCTTTAAGCAAATGAATCAAGGAAATTCACAATAAAGTCCTGTGCTGAGATTGTTTCATATTTTAGAAGTCAGACTAAAAAGCACATATCTAAGGGAGGCAGCACTTTAAAATATTCTCAGCTACTTCCTGAAGTTGGGTTTGATAGACATGATACCTCCTTAGGAGAAAAGGGGCAACAAGTAGGGAAACACAAAACCTAAAAACTCAGAGAGCAGTGGAAGTGCTCAGGGCTCTCCAGCTGCTGTTTGCTCACTTCAGATTTAGGATTTGTCCACACTCCTGAGTAAATGTGTGCTAAATGTGGTTCTCGTGGCCCACTAAAAAAGGTGAGATGAGTAGACTACTGTGAAGTGATTCTGAAAATGTCCAAAGTACTTTGATAATGACATTTATCAGCTCTCATACTAAAGATTCCCATAATCATAAGTAGTACGTAATTCCAAAGACCATGTGTGTCTGAAAAACATGATTTAAAATTAGAACACAAGTTATTCTAGTATGTAGACATTTCCTTCTTACAATCAAAAAAAAAAAAACTTTGCTTGTTCTGGAAAATATATATGCTAAGCAGATTAAAATAAATTCCTGGCTTGGTACCCAGTAGTTCCAAAAGGTGGCATTCTAAAGCTACCTAAAAATAATGATACACATGAAAAATCAGATTGCTGGTGAACCTTGAGTTTTTTCTTGTATGTATGTAAAGCTTACATACAAAGCAAGGAAAATGTATCTTTAGCTAATTCATACTAAGATGTATTGTTAGTAGGAGTCATAAGAGTATGCACTATTTTACAAAGCATAAGATACGGGAGACAAATTTTCTGCCCTGAGTGTGCATGCAGTAGATAATAGGAAAAATATAAAATCATGGTGACTGAGTATAAAAAAGATCCTTACAAAGTCTTACAATGCCTCATAAAGAGAGAAGTGGAAAATGCTAGGGATATGAGAAAATAGTTTTATTGCAAAGCCTTAAGAAAGAGTAGGGGGGAAAAAAGGATGAGAGAAACAAAAGACAAAGTTCTAAGAAATGAGAAAAGAGAAAAAAATTGAAGATAAAAATAAAGGAAAGGCACTTGGCTGTTGTGAAACATGAACCAATATATCAGTTACAGAATGAAAGATTTGCTTCATTCACAAACCTCTGAAATCAGACAACTGGAAATCCTAACTGTACAACTCATTTCTTATAAAGTTAAGTGCTACTTTTCCCAAACAAAACCAAAACCTCTTGTAAGCCATATTCCACCTGTCACAGATGTATATATGAATAAAGTTCCATGTAGATTTGTATGTAACTGAAGTGTAATAAACAATTTTAAGGGTATTTTCAAACTATAGTGTAGAGGGGACTTCACTTTAGAAGATATGTTCAAAGGCATTCGTTTTCTTTACATATACATACACTATAGAAAGTTTCCAAAGTTAGCAATACTGTAATCAGACCCAATATTTCCCTATAAAGTAAAGACCAATCCTGTACAGTGTGTATTCAGGGCCTGAACCATCTCAGGTGTTACCTTTGTGGACACAGCAGTGGCACAGATTTCTTTATTCCCCAAATAGGTTACAATCAGGAAACTCTCTAAAAAAATTTGCCCATTTTTAAGTGGGATTGTTTGTCATTTTATGGATGAGTTTTTTGTGGTTTTTTTTTTTAAAGGCATGTTTTATTTATTTATTTGTTTGTTTGTTTGTTTGTTTTGTTTATACATGCACTGGGTACAGTCAGAATCGCGGGAGGGTGAGAGAATTCACCAGAGCCAGAGCAGGGAGCAGAGAGCAGGCAGAAGGACCGAAGTACACTGCTGAGGGGAGCAGCGGGCGGCAGGAGAGGTCTGCGCGCCATGTGGGACCCTCCTCCGATGGCCGGGGAGCAGCCGGGGATCGAACCAGCACCGCAGAGGCTGAGGGCAGCTTCACAACCCAGCGCTCAACCGCTGCGCCACTGGGGAGGCCCTTAGGGATGAGTTTTGAGCATTCTTTGTATATTCTGGATATAAGTTCCATTTATAATATGGAATTTTCAAGTATTTCTCCAATTCTGTGACTTATCTATTCATCCTCTCAACTGTCCATTAAGGAGTGAAAGTTCTTGGGCCTCCCTGATGGCCCAGGGTTTAAAGTCTCACCACTATTAAGCTATTGCCAGCCTAACCCACAAGGCGCAGCAGACCTCCCCTGTCTCCCGTGCTTCTCTCCTCAGCAGTGTATTTCAGTTGATCTGCCTGTTCTGCTCTCCGTTCTGTCGCTGGTGAATCCTCTCACCCCTCCACACACACCCTGCTCCACACCTCTGGCCTACACCCCAATTCTTGTATGCATAAATTTAAAACCAAAAAAAAAAAGTAAACTTTCTTAATTTTGATGAAGGGAATTTATCATTTTTTTTCTAACTTGTATTTTTGGTGTCATATCTAAAAAACCTCTAACCCAAGAGCACAAAGATTTTCTCCTATGTCTTCATCCATAAATAAAATTCAAGTTTCAACTCCTATAATAAACTGTATCCGTGTGCATAATAGCTCTCAGTGAGTTCCATGAGTTCTTATATTACAGGGTAAATCCAGGGGAAAGGGGAGTGACGTGGTTTGTGAGTCCCCACCTGCTTTAATACAACAGCCTGTCTGTGTTCAATCTTTTTAAGGTTAACCTGTGGACTCCACTCTGCCCCTAATTCCCAGCAGCCCCTGTTCAGGAAGTCACAAGGTGGAATTCAGAAAGCTCCAGCTGGCTATGAGCACCACCCACTGGCTGGGTGGTTGCTCCTCACTGTTCCTCTCACTTAAGAGGGAATTATCAAACTGGAGTGTGGTTTTGAGACCAATCCTGCATTTGCAGTTGACATCAGAAATCTTGGGTGGATTGGCAATCTGGGGAACTGTACCCTCAAACTTCACAGTTTGGCTAACTCTAGGTAGTATGCATCAATCTATTTAAGTTCAGAAAACAAATTTCATTTCTCCTTCTGTAGGCGATGGCTCCAATATCTATTATTTTGGTTTGAATTTTAGGTTTTCAGGGTCTTTTGGTTTGTTTTGATTTATTGATTTTTGCTAGGCTATTTTGTATTTGTCTATTTACAGTATTGTGACATAAGAAAAATACAACTGAACAAGATTTTTCTCATATGTTTTTGATCATTACCCACAGTTCCTGGCTCAAAACTCCCCAAACCTTTGGAATATCTTAAATGTTGAGAGTTATAAAGTTGATGCTTATATGTTAATATGGTAACTTTTGGAGAAGCAGGGAAGGATGGGGGCTGGGTGCCAGGAGAACCAATTATGTAATTAAAGGGTTGGAACTTCCAATCCCACTTCTAGACCAGGGAGGTGGTAAGGGGAGAAAGGCTAAAAATTGAGTTCCATTGCCAATAGCCGATGAGTTTTTCATGCCAAAGTAGTGAAATATCCCTAAGTACCCCAAAGGAGAAACTTGCTGACTTATTTGTAATAAATTGTTGGTCTGGTGAGTAAATGGGTTTCCTGAGTTCTGTGAGTCATTCTAGCAAATTTATCGAATCTGAGGGAGGGGGTTGTGGGAACCTCCGATTTGTAGCTGGCTAGTCAGAAGCACAGATAATAACCTGGACTTGTAATCAGCACCTGAACTGTGAGGAGGGGATTGTTGGCCTTCCAAATCTATAGCCAGCTGGTCAGAAGATAATAGTGTGCACTCACAACCAGTGTCTGAAGCAAAGGTCAGTCCCGAGAGACCCAGCCCTTAACTGTGGATGTTGTTTCTGAGAAGATAGTGTAAGGATTGAATTGCATTCTTGGATACCTTGCTGGTGTCTGAGAATTGCTTGCTGGTGTGGGGAAAACACAAACTGAGGTTGGAATTGAATCCAGGAACCCTACACACTCATGTACACTTGCAGGTTAGTCTGACATTTGAGATTTGTACTTCCGTTCTCAAAACTTTAACTTATGTAACTTTAGGTCAGTGTTCTGGGATAAAACACAAAATATATATTTATTTTTTAATCCCTCATTCCTGACACAGAAGTGCTAAACCTTGGGATCTCCTGACTGATGTGTCTTCATCGTGCTAATGAGGGAGTTCTTGATTGACAGACTCCTAGATAGTTTTAGGATAGGGGCTGGTTGCCAGAAAGACCAAATGTTCAGATTAAAGACCAATGCAGGGATTAAAGACAGTGCTATCAAGTTATCGCCAGCCACTGCAGCACCAGTTCTCCTTCCTCAGGGAGATAACCCACGCAGCAGACCTCTCCTGTTTCCCCTGCTGCTCCCCTCAGCAGTGTATTTCAGTAGATCTGCCTGTTCTACTCCCCACTCTTTCTGGTGAACCCTCTCACCCCCTGACCAGCACCTCAGCTTACATCGCAGTTCTTGTTTGCATAAATAAATATATCTTAAAAAAAAGAAACTTTAAACTGCAGCCCCCAAATTCTACGGGAATGGGGCTAGAGATTGAGTTAATCACAAATGGCCAATGATTTACTAAATCATGCTTACATAATGAAATCTCCATTTAAAATAAACCCCTAAAACCTTTGCCCTCTAGAGACTGTTAAGTGTTCCATTCTTGATGGAATGTGCTCATGGACTGGATGATTCTAGCAGTCACAGTTCCCAAGCCTGACCACTTCCCCTGGTTGCCATGTTGAGGAACACAGAAATGAACAAGGTGATGCCACAGAGCAATAACAAGAGAATTATTTTTCTTGGATTGTCTGCTGAAATAAAGTTGATGTTCAATAAACAAAATAATATGATTGTCCTTGTTACTGTTTACTCACTTGGATAAGAACTTCAGTTTTAATCTCTCTTCTGAAGATGGAAATGAGGACAAAGAAAAAAATAAAAATAAAAATAAAATAAAATAAACCCCTAAATTACAGCGTTCAAGGAGCTTCTGAACTGGTAATCACGTTTGGGTGTTGGGAGGGTGGTGCTCCTGGAGAGGACAAGGGAGGTCCTTGCCACCCGCTCTGGTCCAAACCTTGCCCTGTGCATCTCTTCTTTTAGTCTCTTCTATTACTCACTACTAGAAGTAGTGTGGAAACTGTTTTCTTTGGTTCTATGAGCTGTTTGAGTAAACTGTTAAACCTGAGGGAGAGGGATTAGAGAACCCCTAATGTGCAGCTACATCAGACAGAAGTGTGGATACCTAGGGGCCCAATTCTTGTGACCAATACCTGCAATGAAGGCAGTCTTGTGGAACTGAGCCTTTAAATCTGTGAAGTCTGATGCTAACTCTGGGTAGTTGGTGTCAGAAATACATTGAATTATAGGACACCCAGTTGTCCAGGGAGTTGGAGAACTGGTGAGTACTAGGAAAGAATCCACACTTTGCAAGTATTGTGAGTAAAAACAGCTCACTCATGTACTGTGACTCGGCATGAGAACTTGCATTACGTTGACATCACAGAATTTGGGTATTATCTTCTCTGAGTGTCTCCCTTCTAGGATTCCCCCCACACTGTCCTTTTCACAGTTCATATTCCTCATCTTCCCGTTAGAAAGATAAGTTTCCAATAGGTAAGCTATGGAAACAACCCAAATGCCCAAAAATTGATGACTGGATGAAGAAAATGTGGTAATAAACACAATAGAATATTATCCAGCAATCAAAAATGATAAATTCATGCCATTCACAGCAACATGGATGGAGCTGGAAGGGATTATGCTCAGTGAAATAAGCCAAAAGAAAAAGAAAATATTGGATGGTTCACTTAGAGGAGGAATGTATGGGAAACAAATACAGGATCAGGGGGAGGGGGGGAATAATTATAATAAATTAAAAAACAAAATTAACAGGCAATTATAAATCGGAGACATTTTGCAGGGGAGGAGGAAGAAGAGGGATCAAAACAGGAGAGGGGAGAGCACACGGGACTACGGAGATATGCATGGGCAAATTAGTGGTAGGAATTTTACAGAGCCTACACCTGACAGGAGAAAGCATACATTGCACAAAAAGGAAGAATGCTGTACAATATATATATAATATAAAAAAAGAAAAATAAGTGTTAAGAAACTTCCATGTAGGAAGATGCCCATGCTCCTGCACATTTCCCACAACTGGAGCCACCCATGGAGCAAAGCTGAGATGAAATAAAGTTAAAACAGGATTTCTTCCAATTCACTGACCATCAGGTCTTATCAACTCCTTTATACAGAAAGACAGACTGTCCACGGCTTCAGCTCCACCACTAGGACAGCCCACCGTAAGACACAAAAGAAAACGAAGGCCTCCCCGGTGGCGCAGCGGTTGAGCGCTGGGTTGCGAAGCTGCCCGCGGCCTCTGCGGCGCCGGTTCGATCTCCAGCTGCTCCCCGGCCACCGGAGGAGGGTCCCACATGGCGCGCAGACCTCTCCTGCCGCCCGCTGCTCCCCTCAGCAGTGTACTTCGGTCCTTCTGCCTGCTCTGCTCCCTGCTCTGGCTCTGGTGAATTCTCTCACCCTCCCGCGCTTCTGACTGTACCCAGTGCATGTATAAAGAAAACAAAACAAACAAATAAAATAAATAAATAAAACATGCCTCTATAGAAAAGAAAAGAAAAGGAAAGGCCATACTACACACTTTCTGGTCTGCAGGGACCCCCTTCCTGGCCTTCTGGAGAGAAAGATCTCACTGCATTTTAACTATGTAAAAGGTGAATTCCCCAACTCTGTCAGAGGCCCACTTTTGGCCTAAGACCATGAGCAAAAAGATTTTTAAAATGGGAAACTAACCCATTGACTCCCTTTCCCAATTCACCTGCTTTTCTTTACTTCTTAAAGTACTCAGTTGTTGTTTGTTTTGTTTTGTATTTTTGTCTAGAATTTTTAGTTGTAATCAGCACAGGCAAAAAGAGTTTAGTGGACTTACTCCATCTTGGCCACATCAGTTCAGTGTGCATACTTTTTAATTGCCTCTTCAAGTGACAATGATTTTATGATACCATTTTTTGTAAATCATAAGAAATTCAATATTTTGGTTGATCAAGAAAATCTTTGCATTATGGACAATTTAGGATAATATTTCAGTTTTGCCTTAATAGGTATCTACTTTTAGAATGGTTGTCAGTGTGGGAAAAAAGTGTTATCAGGGCCTCCCTGGTGGCACAAGGGGTTAAGCCCAGCACTATGAAGCTATCCTCAGCCTCTGCAGCATGAGTTCCATCCCCAGCCTGCCATGGAGCTACCCAGGGAGACTTCTCCTGTCTTGCCTACTGCTCCTCTTGGCAGTGTATTTCAGTCAGTCTGCCTGTTCTGCTTCCCACTCTGTCTCTGGTGAATCCCCTCACCCTTGCATACCTCTGGCCTGTACCCCAGTTCTTGTATGCACAAATAAATAAATCTTAAAAAGAAAACAGTGTTATCAGGTGATTTGGGTTGTTTTTTTTTTCATATTTGTAAGATTTGGGGGCATTTTAAGTTGTCTGGTAATTAATTTGAAATATTCTTTGAATTAATCACAGTTTTTACCCATCATTGATGGCCTTGTTATATAGGCATATTTTGATTTTTATATTACTTTTTCAATGTAACTATCTTATATCAAATCAAGAAGAACTTAAACCCCTTTCCAATTTGTTCATATGATTCCTTCTTCTTATTAATTGGATCATAAAATAATACAAGCATCTAATCATTACTTCTATATGAAATATATCTCTTCCTTCTAGTGAATTCTAGTACTTTTGCTGATGACTTGAAATATTTTCTGTTGCAAATACTTCTTGATGTCAGAATAATTTCTATTGATTTACTTGCTTAGCTTTTGTACTTTTCTTCCATGTTACATTAATTTTTATCTGAAAATGTTCTCAATTCTTTATATATTTAAAGATGGCAAAAGAAGTTCCCCTTCATATAATTCAAATAAGGTGATTGCATTTTCCTAAATGTTATGTATAAACATTTCAAACTGTTTTCTGATTTGCAGTTAAAATGATGTATTTGATTTCTATCAACATTTTAAGTAAGCTTTTTGCCTTCTTTGTGTTGGAGTTATTCTTCCAATCTTTGAAAAATAAATTTTAGAGACCTTAAAATGCCCTTGACCCTTGTTGCAAGACTTGAACAGCTTTGTAGCGGATAGCCACTAGATTGTACCTTTACTTTTTTAAAAAATCCAAGTTAAGATGTATATTTAAAATACTCCATTTATTAGAGGAGCCTTAAAGGAAAATAACTGTTGTAAAATGCCAATGTGGTTAACAACTGTGGAGGCAGCTTTTTCTCTTACTAGATTAAAGGAATGAGCTGCACATGGTGTACATCCTGCACACTTGTTAATCTCTTTAAAGAGTGCTAGCAGCCCTTTTCCTCACCTTTCACAGCAGCCATGTTGTTGAACAACACGCCATGAATGTTTCAACCACAGGCTACTATTGTCCAAACGTTATTTCACATTGGTGAATAAAGCCACAGGCTGGTGAAAAAGTCTAAGAATGAACACAGAGTTTTCAATCATAGCAGTGGAGCACAGTAACAGCCAGTGCAGTCACATCCTGCACAGCCTCTACATTTATGGTATCTTCTTTGTTAACCCTTTCATTATGTATGTATTTTCCCATTATGCCTCTTCATTCTTCATAAACTGTTGCTTTTTTTATTTGAGGCACTTTTTCAAATTCTCATGCAAAAAAATGAGTTAAACTTAACAGTTTTAGGATTCTTATTAAATTTCTGTCATTTAAATCATGATCATTATTTTTAATGTGACTCTGAAAACTCCCTGAAAAATGCAATAACCTCAACTACTCTTTTTAACACTTTGTTATGTATAAGCCAAGAGAAGTCATTCTCTTGTATTTCATAAATTCAGTCACAACTTTTGAGGGTTTTCAATAAATTTATTAAGTGTGAAAGCCCATCCTATATATGTCTGAGTTGTTAAAAATAAGTTACAAATCAAATAATACTTATGACTGTTTTTGCCTTGTAGTAAGCTGGCTAGTATCTCATAATGTATGACTACACTAGACATTTTTTCCAAGACTTTTTTTGAGAAACAACCCTGTTGTCCACCTTATATTCTGTTTGATTCTATATATTCTTATATTCTATTTTTGAATAGAAAATTGTCTTTAGCTAGAATATTGAGTGATAATATTACTTTTTTGTAGCAGGCCATAATGAAAGAGTACAGTCTTATTAAAGTCAATGAAGTCATCAACATGAGGCTACCACCCACCTTTGTTGACTACAAATTAATTGTATTTTGCTTTATTGTTTCCTATTCTCCTTTTAATTTCCTCTTTGGAAGTATCCTTATTCTCACAATCTTTCTATTGTCATTTTTGTCATCTGTATTTTCTTAGCTCTCAGAAATGCTTTATTTTCTTCACAGTGTTTACAGACATTTAGTGCATATTCCAATATAATATAATTTCTGTTATTTTGAAGATTTTGTGAATGTTCTTAATATCAGCTTAAACTTTTTCTTACAAAAGGAGTCTTTCTTTTAGATATATAGATAGATTCCATATATATATTTGTGTGTGTGTGTATATATATATATGTTAGAGAGAGCAATAATTCTCAAAAGATATACAAAATAAACCTGTTATTAAAACATGTAAAGGAGCAATTCAATTGCAATTTTGTAATTTGCTGCTATATTGTAATGAGCTGGAAAATTTTTTAATTAAATCAACCATGTTATATACATTGGTCCATTGATGAATATGTGCAGGAGTTTTGTTACTGAAACACTTTATCTGTTCTCACTGTGTCACTGTGTTATTAGCAACTTTGCACGCCCATCACTGTGTTATTAGCAACTTTGTATGCCCTGTCCCCAGAATGACTAACTTTCTCACAATTAGATGTACCTGTTAGGCTAAAATACTTTATAATATAATGGGATGCTGAAAATGCACATAATGTTCATTATTTTAGTCTTGCTAGGTATTTGCCCTACAAACACAGGAATGGGGTAAATTCTATTTTGCACAATCCCCACCAAAAAATAAAAAAAAAAATGAGTCATATTTAATTGCATTTGCTGTATTGTTAAGTGAACTCCTCATGGAAAAGAACTTTGATGTTAATGAGAACTCAGTCCTCCACTTATAATTATACTCCTCTGATGATTGAAAGAATTTTCCACAGACTAGTTTCTGGTCCCATACATTGCAAACCTTGTTTCTGCTCCTCAAACAACCTATTTCCACTACCCAGCTACTGCTCATTTTGTGATGGCCTCTGTCCTTGCAGCATCACACCCCTGTGCCAGGGGAGTTGGCAGAATGAGCAATTGGAGTATTCCTAGAAGATATTCCTGTCCTGAGAAGGCTAGAAGTAACCATAGGAGTGGCTGTAAAACATGTAAACAGATCCCACTAAATCCAAAATGGCCTGTCTCTAAATTAACTACCCCTAAGCTTGATCACAAGAATGATGGAGCAATTGTAAGATCACTTAACACAAGGAGAAGTGTGATGGAGGGAAAACCAGAAGAGAAAGACACAGCCATCTTTACTGATTGGAATTAAAATACCTTACATGGGAAATTTTTTCAAGAATATATGATGTGAACACACCATTAAAGTCCCTGCAAGAAGCTCAATAAGGGTTTCTTCTGAGAGGTCATGAAATATCAGCTTCCTTATAACTTCATGGTAAATCTGCACATAGTGCATTACTTCCGGGCTTTAGCCACCATTTATTCCTCCCACTGCCACTGTGTGGAATGTCTTGTCCCTTTCTCCACCCCTGAAAAATTCTTACTTTTATTTCAGGGCTTGATTCAAATTTCACTATTTCCCTGAGCCTAGGGTGTCGGGAAGAATTTAGGTTTTGATAAAAGGTAAAGGTAGGATTCAATCTGCATTGGGTCACATGTTGTTTGTGCGTATAAGCAAATTGCTAAATTCTTTAAGTACTGATTTCTTTATAAAATGCAGATAAGGAGATAATACTTTACCGAGCTGTAAGAACCTTTTAAATTTAGTAATTTGTTTTTCATTTTAATATATCTCCTTAAGGGAGACTTTAAATTATTTCTCCTAACATCATTTTATAATTTGGGTCATCAATAGGACTGGTACTGGATGAAGTGAGTGAGACATACCAAAAATCCAAAATAAAAGGAAAGTGTCAGAAAAAAAAAATTCAGTAATCAATAAAAAGAATACCTTATTTCGGTATTTTAAAAAATCAATTCAAAATCGATGATGAACAAACTATCAATGCTTAAATAGAGACAGGATCAGAATTACTGATTTTTCCTTGGGCTCTAATGTGGCCCACGTTGGCACTGGTCATCAAAATGTGATGGAAGAATTCAGAATATTATTTCTCTTTATAAATTATTTCATAGTAAATTTCAAGTATTCTTTTTACATTCTATTGTTTTTACAAATGCTGTCATTCAATGCCTCCAACATTAATTTTCTAACATTAAAGTTTGACCTAATACAGCAGACAAATATGAACAAATTATTGTTGTTTTATCTTAGAAATATTGTTTGTACTATAAAAAGTAATTTACTATTAGAATTTTGGAAAACTTTTTAACAAAGGCTATTAGAGATATTTCACTCTAGATAGCTTCACTCTGGAATGATATACTCCATTTATCCCCCCTACACTGAAGCTATTTAAATTTCACTCTCAACCTTTTGCAAAACGGCTCATTTCAGAGTCCTTCAGAGACCTCATGTACCCTTTAGGAATTCTACCTTCATATTTACTTATAAATTATTTAACTAAATTTATGACAACTTCTCTGAGACCACCAAGTAAAACTCTTCAACTATTACATTATCTGTGATGTGTATTCTAAACACTGTTGTGGAAATATAAATTGTGGTCAATATACATCTATAAGAAAGAATTTCTTGAACTGCTAGAAATTGCTGAGTTAAAGAATATGTACAATAATAACTTTGCAAGATATTGCCAAGTTACCCTTTATAGGGCACACAGTATGGCATCCCCACCAGGAATGTTCCTCTTTCTTTGCCCAGTATATGATCACATTTTTTTTTATTTTGATAATACACACAGGTTAAAATGGTATCTCACTGTAGTTCTGTATTTGTTTAATTATAAAGTTGCAACATCATTTCATGTTTTAAGAGCAACATTTGCTTTCAAGATTTATTACTTAAATAAAAAGAAGTCAATATTTCCTTCTAAATTTAACTAGATTTTCTTCAATGCTCAAAAAACCTCCATAGTTATAACTATAATATTTACCATTAAAAGAAAGAAACCCTTCAACATCTTAGGATATAGAGGCAGTTTTCCACTTTTTTCTGGGAGAATTAAAAAGTCCATCTTTGGACTAATTACAAACATGTAAAATTTCATGCAAATTATCAATTAGTAAAGTTAGAAATCCCCACATGTATATAAACTCTCATATATATAAATTTTCCATTTACATTGTTTATTACAATACCATGCCAAAATGCAAAATATATATGCCGATCAAAATATGTTTTCCTTTAAAACAATAGCTATACTACTTTTCAGTAATGAAAAAAACCAAACTTCCAAGACTTAAAAAAAAATTGTTTAATAAAAACTTGTCTTTAGGGACCTTTTAACATGATTATTGATAAGTAACATACATATGGTATAAATTTTAATGCAGTGTCCATAAATAGCATTTTCACATTGTTGCTAGTGTTACAACAACAGTGTAAATAAACATTACATTTGAATATCAATGGTAATATTTCTCTCCATCCTGTGTCATTTTACTGACATTAAATTATTATCTTTCCAGCATTGCTATACAAGTGAATCTTACTAAATAAAATCTAGTACTTGAAATATATCAAAAATCTTAGCATTTTTCCAGTTACGGTGTATTGATTATATGGAAATTATTTAGTATCTTAAAGTTCTAGATCCAAAATAAACTTTTCAGTATCATTATTTTGGGAAACTAGTCTTACTATGCTCTACTTCCTACTCCACCCAATCAGTATCACCCAGAGAAGTGACTCCAAGTTACAGATAAGAGATGCCAATTAATCAATCCGTCTGGTCATTGCCAAATCCCCTGATACACTATATTGTGGCATGGCCTCTTGGAATTGAAAGGAAGCAGCTCAAGGAGTCATTTAATCCAGACCCCTTTCTTCCTGCAAGGCTCTGCCTGAAATGTTTAAGACAGATGGCTTGTCCTTAAAATTCACCAGGGACAGAGATTCTACAATATTACTCTGGAGCCTTTTCTAATGTTTAATCACTATTACTGTCAGATCAGTTTAAGCTCTTTTCCTACTAGTTTTTCCTCTGCAGACATGGAAAACAGTTGGTCAGTAATCTCTTTATAATCACCTTCCCAATAACACAAAGATAGTTACCCAGGTGCAGTCAGTCATGCTTTCTTATAGTTATATAATTGATCTACCCATTTTTAATGTATTAATGGTTTATTTCATTAATTATTTGCATTCCTTTTTACTAATCTCTTTACATGTGATCTATATCATTTCATATTAATAGTAAGCTCTTTCATTGTAATGTGATCATTTTTTTTGTTTTTTTTAAGATTTATTTATTTATGCATACAAGAGCTGGGGTACAGGCCAGAGGTGTGGGGGGTGAGAGGATTCACCAGAGACAGAATGGGGAGCAGAACAGACAGACCAACTGAAACACACTGCTGAGGGGAGCAGCGGGCGAGACAGGAGAGGTCTGCTGCACCATGTGGGTTGCTCCCTGGCCAGCTGGGTATCGAACTTGTGCTGCAGAGGCTGCTGATTGCTTCATAGTGTGGTGCTTAACCCCTTGCACCACCAGGGAGGCCCCTGTAATATGATTGTTTTAAATTTTAACTATTATATCGCAAAGTAATTACACTTTCATTTATTCACTAAATATTTACTGAGTGTTTTGTGTCAGCAAGAAAAACATACGCAGATCTCTTGCTCTCATATCATATATATTCTAGTAAAAACTATCAAGAATAAACAAACAAAAATGGATCTGTAATATAATAAGAATAAAGCCTCTTAAAGTAACTTTTAAAAAGTAAGATTGCTGTAATTCAGTGGTTTCAAGAAGTTTTTTTCTCTTTTCCTAATAATCCAATGTTAATGTTTTGGATCGTCAAGAAGCTCTGGTCCACAAAGTCATTCAGGTACCCAATCCCTCTATCACATTACATCATTATACCTTGACCATCGTCATTACCTCCACAGTATAAGCTGGTTTCACCATAAGTTCTAGCCAGCAGAGAGGAGAAAGACAATATAAATGAGGTTATCCTGGACTCATTAGTGGCACACATCACTTCCACTCCATCAAAGAAAATACAGTTACATGGTCACACTTGGCAAGGGAGGCTGGAAATGTGATCTAATCGTTTGTCCAGAAAGAACAGATTTGGGTGACCACATTATGTGTTGCAAACACTATGAATGTTTCTCCCCATTATCCTCAGATCCCTTTTTCCTCTTTGTATGTTTCTACTTCTAATAGCAAACACTGAGTGTTTTCCAGCCCTGGAAACAGATAGTGGATCTCACTTTGCCAACACTGGAAAATGTCTAGGAATTTATCGCCACCTTCCACCTCACTCCACTTCATCACAGGAAGACTGAAGCGGGCAGGGAATATGAAAGACCTGCTGCTTATCCGTTACCCTCTGGTTTGGACAACTCTGAGACATAACTTTCCAGAGTTCCCACACAGGCACAGAATAAACCCCCTTTATTGGAGCTGGCATGAGATTCATCCTTGTTTGACTGTTTTGTCTTTCTTGTCCTGCTTTCCACATTCCATGACTGGTTTCCCTCAACAGTTACTTTCTAAATAAATAATTTGCACATGAATCCTCCTCTGATGATGGCTTCAAGAAAACCTAATCTTCAACACAAGGTAAAAGGTTAAAGGTGCTGGGTCATATTTACTTGTTTCAAACATAGGATCAAAAGGATTATTTGCACAAGTATGAATGACTTAGCTTGCACCTGTTACCACTACTGTGGAAAAAGAAATCTGAAATGTGTATCCCCACCACCACCCCCTGTACCTCATCAGTCTCACACAGGTGGTTTTCCCTAAAATATGTATTTTTGTTGTTTTTGTAGGGTCACCTTCATAATACAAACCAAACTTTTGTGATGTGGAGATGTACAACCTGATGAAAAGTGAGTGCATCTAGATCTTATTTTATATTACCAAGTTAGCTTCATAAAAGCAATATCTTCTAATTGGATCTTTGAAGATAAAAGGAATACAGTTAAGTGAAAATAGGCAATAAATGTCCTCAGTGATCTCAGCAATGAATAACAAACTTTGGAGTATTTCAGAACAGAGAATGTCATAAGTCCTAAGTTCCTAAAACACTGAAGAGTGTCTTCTCTCTGTGGGTCAAATACATGACCCATAATTGTTTGGAACAAGAGTATGACTGCTGTACCATAATGAAAACAATTTGAGGGTAAGGGGGAGGCCATAGGAGGGAGGACTCTGGAAAGAGCCACAGACTGAAACTAGCCAATTTAATTTTTACTTAATTATTTTAATGAACTATGATTCTCTTTTATCATCATAATTAGTGAAGTAACACAGAAATTTAAGTTATACAGTATTTTAACATAATGATGTATGTGAATTTTAGATTTATTTGTGTGTTGTAGAATTACTAGGTTTTGTATGAAAGAAAACCCAATCTTCAGATAGACTTTTTAGACAGATTGACTCAGATACAATTTTTTTAAAATAGGTTTCTAAAATATCTCCTTTCATAAAACCAAAAATTAGGAAATATAGATGCTACTTAAAGCAAAATTAACCTACACTGAGATTATTATACTACAAATATTACCCTCCCAGTACACTGTAGAATTCTCTCAGACAACTTTGTGGCTCAGATCACAATTACAATTGTACATTTATTTTTGTGGTTATTTGATTAATGCCTGTCACTAAAATATAAATCTATTAGGGCAGCTTTTATCACAGTTGTATCCCCAGGATCAAACAGAGTGCCTGACACAGAGTAATACCAAGAAAATCTGTTGACAAAAATAATAATATATAAATACAAAATAGTTTGTATTAGTTGTCAAGTAATAGTACCCTATCATCTAAAACACATAGCACAGGTTTTATTTACTGTTCTGTAAAGCATATATAATGGATAATACAAAAGATTCTGGTCAATAGAAAGACAATAAATTATATCCCATAGAATGTAATTGATTATTGCTCTATGGATCAAAAAGTTGCATCAATTTGTAAATGCATTTTAGCTTCCCATATTGTCCACATTGTGTGTGGTTTTTTGAATTCTCCTCTGGTTATAACAATTATTTAGGTCCTTAATTAATTAATGTATTAAATAAAATATTTGACAGTTTCATTTTCTAACTTGAGTCATGATTTTACCATGTTTTCAAAAATATCCTTTAACACCTTCTTGATAACCTTAAGAACATCTTAAATAATGCAAATAGGTTAACCTATGTACACATAAAAAATACTGAGAATGAAATCTCTAGGTATGATAAGCAACAAGTGCAGAAAGTCTAACACTTCTTTCAAAAAACTTTTCTAGTCAAGTGCAAAGAAATTAGTGGAAGCATTAGTACAATTTTTTTTATCATTATTGTTACTTCATGTAACCACAAAGTACTAGCACTACATTATATCATTGGGACCCTGCCCTAACTTCTTGGAGTTTGCATGCAAAGGAAATATTTTACACAACATTATCCATCCGAATATTCCAAAATGTTCCAGTTTGCAATTAAGTCCCTTCTTTTTATTTTCTGTTTTCTTTTGTGCCATTTTATGAACTTTATAACTGAAGAATGACTCAAAATTGGAAGAAAAAGAAAAACCTATAGTTCAAGCATTGGAATTTCAACTCCAAACATGTTTCAAAGAGAGCAAAAGGTTGTATTTCAGGGGGGTACTAAAATTACATAAGATTTTTTCAAACAAATATGGAGTACTGTATCTGCTAATAAGTTTTGCTCAGCTTGGAAACCAAACTCAGTCATGTAGTATGAGAATGCCAGATATACGACAATAAATATTTTTGGCATAGTTTCAAAGCTACATAATGCCAGACATAGACATGTAAAAGTAATGGCAAGAACTACAAAGATTATAAAAGAAATAAAGTCACAGTTCGTAATTCATATGATTATGTTCAATAGAAGGCTTAGACAGCTTTTCCCATAATAAGATCCACATGTAAAAGCATCAGCTTATTTTACCCAGAAAAAGATAACAAATATTAAAATGGCTTTTAAAAGTAAAATTTTGTTGAGAGCTTGTAAATGTACTTTTGCAAGCTGAAGGAGAGTAACTAAAATTGTTTTCTTGTTTCTATTTAGATACCCAACTTCTGCTTCCCTTTTCCTCAAAAAGTTAAAAAAAAAAAAGTTCCGTCTCAAAAACTGAAGCATCTTTTAAATATTGTCACTACAATCTATATATTAAAGCTGGAATTTAAGGAAAACACCAGTCCCCTAAAATTAAATACATTTAGAGAAAAGATAAGAAAATGTCATTGTCAGATATGTTCAAACTGATTTGAATAATGGGTGCAGATTACTGTACTCAAAGCCACACTGAATACAATAGACCAAAGCAATTCTGTTGTAGCCTCCATTGCAAGGTGAAGATCTAAGCTGATTTCTAAGTGCAACTAGTCTACCAATATTTTGTGCTACTTGAAATACTTTATTTTAGACCAGGAGAAATCAAACTAAATTGAGTTTGCAATGGAATTGTTTTCCAGAGATAAAAGAAGCACACTTTTGTATTTTCCTTCCGTTTAATTTATGGTTTGGAAGTGGTGAGCCATCAGGGTGGGCTAATGAAAGGCAAGACCAAGGGAGAAATGCTAGTGAAAGAAGGATGGAAGAAACTATAGAATCTGAGATAAACTGTCAGTCCCTGAGGCAAGATAAGCCAGAACACTGGGGTGCCAAGAACAACTAGCTCGGGTTTCAATTCTCAGCCACAAGCAACACTGTGATTTGAGATTCTGTTTTAAAAAAGGAATGTTTCCAGTACAGAAAATAATAATTTAGTAGGTGGATTGAAAATAGTCACATTTTAAGATTTTATATTATATGCAGTAAAATGTGTGTTAGTACTGTAGGCCTATATTGTAATTGAAAGTTTATATTGTTATGTAGAATGTAAAAAAAAGATTTTGTTTGCTTTCTACCCAATGAAAATTTATAACGTAAGATACGTTGCTTCTCTTACCTAGCAATTATTATAAAAGAAAAAATATGTTTTGCAAACACATTTTCTGAGTTCCAAGTTTTGCATGAATTTTTTTAACATCCCTTTAACGCACTGTTTGTATTGAGAACATGGGTGATGGTGATAAACACTTTGACTTAGAAGTGGGTGAAAATGCTGGTTACAAAAGACACTTTTCAGATTGAGTCCTATCCCCATTTACACATGCATCCCTTTAATGGATGTTGAGAGTCTTGATTTAGAACTTTTAACAGGCTCGTTTACATTTTGCAAATCTCTACCTTTGAAATAAAAATGCAGTGATCCACCCATCTGCAGACAATTAAGACCAGCAGCCAAGTATAAAAGGGTGGAGAACTTTTAATGGGTGTTTATAGATTGGAAGCACCGACCCCCTTTTAAATGAAAGAGGCCTAAGAAGAAATAGTAAGTGTTAAGGATAACCATGAAATTCATTTAACCCCCCAAGCAGAAGATCTGTTATCAAAGAATTGGCTAAGAATCTACACCTTCCAAAGGTTCTTAGCTTAAGTACTTAGCAAAAGTACTTAGCAAAGAAATATCTTATTTAGAAGTGTTTTGATTATAATTTCTTAGCTGTATTAAGGTCAAAACACAAGCCCACAGGAAGACCAACAGTAAGGTATGTGATATAAAAACAAATATTTCCATAAAATCTTTGCCCTAGCAAAAAGAGAAATTCTTAGTAGGTTCAAGGTGGGAATTTAGGGAATAGTATTTTTTTACAGGAAATACTGGTTAGGCGTTTTATATAGGGGGTTCTGCATTTGTGAAGGGATAATTTGCTCTCAAATATGTGGGCAACCAGCCTAAATTCTCTAATTGAGTAGTTTGCTCATAACCCCAGGCCATTAGGTGAATGTAAACTGTTACAGGCTTAGTAAGAAAATAGTCCCATTAGGATTTTTGTATTTGTATGTGGTTGTGGGTTTGAGTAACTGTTTCTAAAATCATGGATTAATGAAAAGCTCTTTTTTCTGAGTTTGCAAATACCAGCTTTGAAATGCTCAAACTCAAATTAAGCCAAGGATTCTTTTTTTCGTTGTTTTTTTTTTTATAGTTAAAAAAATTTTACAAGATTAAGCCTCAACTATAAGTTCCATTGTACGTTATCTGAGGAAAATTAGAGATATTTAATTGACTGGTTGTTAATAAAGGAGAACAGCTACATTTCTTTGATACTCTCATGCAAATAGTTTGCTCATATCCAAAAATTATCATCATTGGCAACTGTCAAGCAACTCAATGCACAGAAAAAGGATATGACTTCTAGAAAATAAAGAGACTTGTGCAGAAATTCAAGAAATTTCGTGTATATTTATTTCATTTTGAACACATGGTGTGGATAAGCTTGTATTTCTGTGAAGAAGACAACTTCATCACTCAAACAGTCTATTATTTCCTTTTCTGTTCACCAATTCCTGTGAGCTCATCATACACTGTTTCATAATAAGCATAATATACTTAGATATGCCTGAGCAGGACAAAGAAGGGACTCAAAATATGTAATATTTTTTCACATTAATAACTAAATAGGTAAGAAATTTAGTTTAAGGAAGAAAATATCTGAACAAACATCAGATAAATATAATAGACATTAAAAGTTAAGATAATTCCTGAGTTTTCCTAGTTATTCATTTCCCCTTTGAAATTGCTCTCATACTAATAAAGTTGCTAGTATTACATCAACCCTTCTTTTAAAAACTGAATT
Source organism: Talpa europaea (assembly GCF_964194135.1). Classification (NCBI taxonomy): domain Eukaryota; kingdom Metazoa; phylum Chordata; class Mammalia; order Eulipotyphla; family Talpidae; genus Talpa; species Talpa europaea. Next base: position 112,899,971 of record NC_140073.1, read on the forward strand.
ACACAAGAATTTTTCTTAGCAATTAAAAAATAAATTGCAAATCACAGTTAGAACCCAGCACCAATCTCTTATTCCACCTGGGCAGTGCTAGCATTTTCATAGGCTGTTTAATTTTTACCCCTTCAGGATTCTTTTTTCCATTTTAAATTTTCTTATTTCAAAATTTTATAATGGCATAGTAATATCATAAAATACATTTGCCTGGCAATTTCAAAAAACTAGAATAATGTGGTATTGGAGGAAGTATATTTTTTCAAAATAAGAAATTTGAAAAAAGAAGATACTGCACATGAGATACTAAACTGAAATGTTTTGTGGAAAGTGAAGAATTAATTCGAATACACAGCAATGTGTGAAGAAGACATTTGAAGAGGACCTTGCTCTACTATGATGGCATGAGCTTCTTTAAAACTTCTAAAAGACATAATAAAGACAATGTATTTATTTTCTTCTTTAGATTGAGGTTGAATCTAGAACACATGACAAATTAACAGATGAGATTTGCTGAAAGGACTGACAATAAAGGACACACAAATTGACTTTGGTGGCAACCAAATGGAGAAAAAGAATTATCAAAATTCTTCCCTTCATTGCTCATTTTCAGAAGTTATAATACTGTGAAGAGGAAAGGCAATGATTCCCCAGATTCTTTCTCATGCTAGCTACAAATATTTGAACTACCAACATAACTATGAATGTATAAATAGAAAAATGAAAATGGATGTTTCCATGTAGAACAATCCCACTTGGAGTGAACCAAAAACACAATAAAAACCATAGCTGAGACCTAACTGAGGAAAAGAAAATCCATTAATGTAAACATGAAATTAGGAACTATTTTCACGTAAAAATGCCTGAAGAGGACCCACAGCTCAGAATAGATGTGGGTAGAATTGTAAAAGAATAAATGTCCCATCCCTCTTAGTTCCATCTTGTACATGTAATATCTTCAATAAATATTTTTAGATGAATGAGAAAGAAAAGATAGACTGTTATGACACAACATTGATTTTTTGAGAAAGAAAATACTATAAGTCTAAATATTTTCTCTTTCAAGTTGACTAAAATATGATTTAAAATAGGGCCTCCCTGGTGGCACAGGGGTTAAATTCTCAGCACTGTCAAGCTATTGCCAGCCAGTGGGGCATGAGTTCTATCCCCAGCACAGCAGATCTCCCCTGTCTCTGCTCCCCACTCTTTCTCTGGTGAATCCTCTTACCTCCTGCATCTCTGGCCTGTACCCCAGTTCTTGCATGCATGCATAAATAAAAATAAATCTTAAAAAAATATATGCTTTAAAATATATAAAATATATAAAAATATATAAAATACATATTCTTTAAAGTAGGTTCCTGGTAGATAATTGCTGAAGTCAGGTAAGGGGGTATCATTAGAGCATTCTCGTTTGTGTATGTTTGAAAATTTCCATAATAAACACTGAAAAAGTGAACATGTGTATTCTTTAAGGTTTGGAGAGTAGATAAATTGGCACTTGTAAGAATCATAAACTTTGGGGGTTATGTGGAATAAAGATATTGTAGAATACCTTCTCTGGGAAAGATTGGTTGGGGAAACGAACAACAATGTCCTCCACTCTGTCTGGTGACAGGGAAACAAAGTGGAATGAGGTAGAGAGGAAATCAGAGGGGAGAGGTAAGGCAGCTGTTTTAAGTGTGGTGGCTATTTTAATATTACAAGACTTTGTTCTTCTGATGCTTTACCACCTCATTAACCTAGGTGTCATTCTGAAGCATTTTGCCATGCTCTGATGATTAGCGACTTGCTCACTAACAACACAACATTCTAAATGCAAGCTCTTCCCTAGAGTCATAGTGAATTAATTTTCAATTAGTTTTCATTAATGAACTTCATTTTTATGGGTCTAATTGCTGTCCCAGCTTCAAGATATTCAGCAAATACTTACTTTGGTGGGGTGGGAATGTGGCATCTATAGGAGTCAGGAATATCCTGGTTCTTTTCAAAAGACTACTTCAATCATTGTCCAAATCAAAAAAAAAATTATGTCTAAATTATAAATCAAACATGTACCGGTAGAACTCATGCCTCTTTTCTGGGGTCTTTCAGAGGTAAGCTTTATTACTAGCTGCATTTGGTGTTTGTCTTGTGCCCCCAAACCAGGCTTAAAGGGGTAAAGATCTCATTTAGGCAGAGAAATGCTCTGAGCAATTTACTCTTTCTATGTCTTATTTTCCTGTCATGATAAAAGATTAAGTCCAGATTGTCTAGATTCAAAAATAATTCTATATTTAGTTAGCAAATAATCACAAATAAATCTAATATAGAAAAACAAAGTATACAATAAAACCAGCGTTCTTGGGTTGCTGATGAAGAACTAGTAGCCACAGTGGCTTGCCCACAAATGGAAGCTCAAACAGCTTTTCAGGAAGAGTGAGATGTTCCTGTGTCAAAAAACAATAAGGGCTCTACACTTTTTCCATTTCCATTTTCAAAAACCTGACACTGAGACCCATGAATACACGCACCACCCTCACCATGAGCCTTGCTTTAATAAAATTTAACAAACATTTTTCTTCCTCATGATTTTTCCATCAAAATTGAGTTTCAATCTTTTGGTGTTTGCTCATCAGGAGGCACAGATTTTAAAATACAATGTGGTGTTAGAATTGTAATAAGGTACTTAAGTTTATTTCTTAGTTAATGATGTTTATTCTCCCCTTCACACAGAAATGATTATTCCAGCAAGTATTTAGAGTGCTGATTCATTCATAATACTGACATCTTCAGTATCATATCTAAAAAACTAGAAAATGGGGTTCTGTTCTGGTGAAATTATAAAATAGTTAACATGACAAAAGAGGAATACATGAAATCATAGACTGGTGACAAAGCAACAAATGACTAAGTGCAAAGTAAATCAGTAGACACTGTAAGGGGAAGTGCCCAGGGCATGTAAATAGAATAACTTATGATGGCTATAGACATTAGCTAGTGCTTTATTGTCTTTATTTACCCTTTCATCAGAGGTAGTTTCTCCAAAACAAGGAGTCAGAGAACACCAAACCCTAGAAACCTGACTATAAAACTGAGGCTTTAGGGGCAGGTAGACGATGGAGGACTAGGCATGTTGTAGAGTAACCCCGAATCAAAACGGGGTGCCTGACTGTGGGTCCTCACCCGCGCGCTTAAAAGGACTTATCAATGCTCTACTGCAGGCACACGTTAAAGGTTAATAAAAGGTTTATTTACAAGGGAAGGGGAAATGAGGAAATGTACAGCTCTGGGAGAAAAGTGGGAGACAAAGTTTTAAATGAGTCCTACCCGATCCGCCGATCAGGAATCCCAAAATGGCGCTCTCAGAGTTGGCCGCCAGCCAGGAGCGGTGAAGCCAGGAGGCCAGCGATTGTGAGCCAGAGAGACCCCAAGGCCCACGTGTTTGGTTTTTATATCCAACCTGGCTGCCCAACTCCACCCTCAGGTCCCAGCCACCCTCCCTTGGTGGTGATGGGATTTGTCTTTCCCAATGTCTTGATGGCTTTACTCTGGAGTGGGGGTGGGGTCCACAAAGCCTGTATGGGATTAACTCAGGACATCATTTCCCCCTAACAATTATGCTTTGATGGTGGGTGTGGTGTGGTAACATACTTCTGAAGAGGTGAGAGCCTGTATTTCTGAATCATGTATGTTGGCTGTAAATCAATGTTACCTTAGTTTAAAAATCATTTGAAACCAGAAGTAGTTTCTCTGGATTGCTGATCATTTTATTGTGAAAACAAACTCAAAATTTAATTTTTTTTAAATGAAGTAGTGTCTTATAGACAAGTGCTTTTTGGCATTCAATTCTTTTCACAGAGTGATGTAAGACTGGAATGGGGGGTCTTCCTGCTGATTTAAAGAAAATAATTTCCACAAAAATGTGAGTATTATGTAACTTTTAATGATCTGAGATATTACAATACATATTACAATCCAGTCTGTCAAAATATGAAAAGTTTAATAGATAATAAAACTGAATTAATGTACAGGAGCAAAACTAATCCCCAGAAGAAACAGATGACTAATTAATGCAGTGAGTTAAGGACAATTTGTACTTTAGAATGTTTATCTTTAATAAATGTGTGTTTTCTTTTTTTTTTTTTTTTTTAATAGAGGCATGTTTTTCTTTCTTTATTTGTTTGCTTGTTTGTTTTGTTTATACATGCACTGGGTACAGTCAGAAGTGCGGGAGGGTGAGAGAATTCACCAGAGCCAGAGTGGGGAGCAGAACAGGCAGAAGGACCGAAGTACACTGCTGAGGGGAGCAGCGGGCAGCAGGAGAGGTCCGCGCGCCATGTGGGACCCTCCTCTGGTGGCCGGGGAGCAGCCGGGGATTGAACCGGCACCGCAGAGGCCGCGGGCAGCTTCGCAACCCAGCGCTCTACCGCTGCGCCACCGGGGAGGCCCTGTTTTCTTTTTTTTTTTTTTTAAAGCAATTTTTTTTTAATATTTTTAATATATTTATTTATTTATTTATTTATATTTATACAAGCACTGGGTACAGTCAGAAGTGTGGGAGGGTGAGAGAATTCACCAGAGCCAGAGGGGAGAGCAGAGCAGGCAGAGTGACGAAGTATACTGCTGAGGGGAGCAGCGGCCATGTGGGACCCTCCTCCGGTGGCCGGGGAGCAGCCGGGGATCGAACCGGCGCTGCAGGGGCCGCGGGCAGCCTCGCAACCCAGCGCTCAACCGCTGCGCCACTGGGGAGGCCCAATAAATGTGTGTTTTCAACAAAATATTGTCTAAATATTGTCATGAACCTAAGGTCTGAAGTCTTATGATGGTGTAGTAGAAAGAGCTCAGGTTTTACAGTCGCACAGACCTGAATCAATGCCTCTTATGACATTTATGAATAAGTTCTTGGGCAAGTTTCTTAACTTCTCTGAGTCTTAAGTTTTATTATTGGTAAAGTATAATGCCTATATTATGAGAATTTTTGTGAGGATTAAATGGGATATATACAATGTTTTGCACAAGGTCAGTACCCAAACAAAATGAACTTTTACAATTAATAGACTTGGCTATAAACATTTGAAAACAAGCAAGGTTCTCTAGGAGGATAAAGAACATTATCTTACAAAGTCATCACATCAGTGAAGTCTATAAAATATTTTTATTAAAAACCATGAATAAGTGTGGAGACATAGCTAAATGAGAATTATGTGATTGCCATTACTTAGGCTGCCTGGTGGTCAATTCAAAAAGTTAATGAAACCAGTTTCCAAATCTCAATTTCTGGCACAAAAAACAAGAATTTCAATTATTTTGCCATTATAATTCCACAGAAACACTAAACTATTAGGTAATGCCTTTTGTCCTAAACTATCAGGTTCTGCCTTTTGTCCTTAACAATCCTAAGTTAAAATGAACAATAATATACATGTCTTGTGTCTTCTCATGAATAAAGCCTAAGTGGATATATGTGGTTTTATTAGGTCAGTTGGGAAAATAAACTTCCCTGCAGCCATGCACCTGTTTTCTACATATTCCAATATGAGAAATTCAACTCCCTTAAAAGAACCCCTGTGAAACTGGCCTCCAAGTACATTTTTTTACAATATATTAAAGTTTTTTTCTTACATGAAACATGTTTTTCCAAAACACTGAAGAACTTTTTCAGGATTCTTTCATTTTAGTGCTGTTATAAGATCAATGATTTTAATTATATAATCTTCTCTTAGACATAATCAAATTACAAAAAAAAAGCAACAGAAAAAAGGAATGTAAAATGCTAATTCTGCCAAACACTTTTAAAAGTCATCTTACCTGTGATCAAATTAATAGACTATATTGCCCCCATTCTAGCCTCATGAAATGTTATTTACCTTTTTTCAATTTTTTGGAAACAGTAATGTATGTACACAGTTTCAAAAATTAAAAAGTTCAAAATTATATGCTCCTTGGGCCTCCCTGGTGGCGCACTGGTTGAGCGCTGAGTTGCAAAGCTGCCCGCAGCCTCTGCAGCGCCAGTTCGATCCCCGGCTGCTCCCCAGCCACCAGAGGAGGGTCCCACATGGCGCGCAGACCTCTCCTGCCGCCCGCTGCTCCCCTCAGCAGTGTACTTCAGTCCTTCTGCCTGCTCTGCTCCCCGCTCTGGCTCTGGTGAATTCTCTCACCCTCCCGCGCTTCTGACTGTACCCAGTGCATGTATAAACAAAAAAACAAACAAATGAATAAATAAATAAAACATGCCTCTATAAAAAAAAAAAAAAAAAAGACACCAAAGGAAGCAAGGAAATGCACAATTAAACCAGAAAGATCCTGTATTATCCAATACTCTAACACCACAGGGTATGTTAAGAGAGCCATTAAAACAGCATTCTGGGGCCTCCGGGGTGGCACAGCGGTTGAGCGCTGGGTTGCAAGCTGCCCTCAGCCTCTGCAGCGCTGGTTTGATCCCTGCCTGCTGCTCCCCTCAGCAGTGTACTTCGGTCCTTCTGCCTGCTCTGCTTCCCGCTCTGGCTCTGGTGAATTCTCTCACCCTCCTGTGCTTCTGACTGTACCCAGTGCTTGTATAAATAAATAAATAAATCTTTTAAAAAAAACAAAACAAAACAAACAAAAAAAAAAAAACAGCATTCTGTTATGTTCTGATGACATATGGTAGGTTTCCAAAATCAGCAAAGTATTTTGCTACCTACTGGCTTGTATCACAATCTTAATATTTTGTTCTGTGGCTTTTTGGTTGTATACAGATGGGGAACTTTAAATGCTTTAGACATGTTACTAAGTACTTTTGAGAGTTTATAAAGCATTAATCATCTTCAGATAGGTGATTCTGGCTAAGAAAACACTTAGAAATCACATTTCTTCTGTTTTCTTTATAGTTCTCCACTCTATGCCTAATCTCTCCTCCTTGTTCATGGAGTAGCTGCTCTTTTCTCTTTCTGTCAGCCAAACAGCATTTTTATTTTTTTTTTATTTTTTTTTTATAAATTTTATTGTTATATTCCCCATACAATTGCAGCCCCCCATTCTGACCCCAATCCCTCCCCTCCCGCCCCCGCCCCCCTAAAAGTGTCTCTGGTTCATAGTTTTTTGTTGATTTTGATTTTCACTTTCTTATAGTTATTCATTTTCCTGGTCCCTTATTTAAGTTTTCTAGATTCCTGCTATGAGTGAGACCATCAAACAGCATTTTTAAAAGAAGATATTTTAAAAATAAGTTAGAGAAGATATAAACTTATTCAGTTGTGATATCCATTTCTCATGCCAGACTTAATAGCATGTGAGTTCCCCTTGATCTTTCACACTTGTAATAGTATCGCCAATTTTGTTTAAGACACACAGGGTAAGTTTTTCCTCGCACACCCTTGCTACCCACCACGTAACTGGAGTCACTCTCACTCAACTTCAGCTTTATAAGATATTTCAGCATATGCACTAGAACCTGTTCACTCTATAAATCAGATTTCAATATGATTCCAGACCATGGAGTATATTTCTAAACCATCAGGAAGAAGATAGAATCTCATCTCAAATTCTACATAGCCACGTCACTATTGTGACACTGTTTTCAAAGTGAAATGAAGGTTTTCAGAATCATATAAACTCAACTTCAATGTCCATGTATACACTTTCTAAATATTAATTAGGATACCTGTGTCTTCAGTGAGCCATAGCAGGACTTCCTCCTCCAAGCCTCTAACCACTATCATCTGGGTCTGAACCTTCCACTGGTGACTTGTTCTACTACCGGGTATCAAATTTCTTTTTGAGGGTTTCCTTTTTTAAAAAAAAAAAAATTTGCTTTTATTATTTATTTGTAGAGGATCTGGGTGTAGGCCAGAGGTACAGGGGGTGAGAGGAGTCACCAGAGACAGAGTGGGGAGCAGAGACAGGAGAGATCTGCTGCACCATGTTGGGGTCAGCTCCCTGGCCAGGGACTGAACTCAGGCCATGGAGGTGATAGCGCTGAGACTTAACCCCCATGCCACTAAGGAGGCCCCTTTTTGAAGGTTTTAGATTTAGATTTTTGAGAGAGATGGCAATAATACTTAGCTCTATGCCTATGACTTACCCCCATGCCCCCAAGGAATCAAAAAGGAATCAAAAGGCAGTGCATAATTTGATGTCAATTACTCTGTCTCTTAGGCTTTAGAAGGACTTTAGTTACATAATCTTCAAGACACAAAAGGTAAAGGTGTCTTCCTGCACCCAAAATTACTGACACCACACAGTGAGAGATTCCAGTCCTGCTGAATTCCTTCTTCACATGGTGTAACATGACAAAGTACAGATGCAAGTTCACCCGACAAAGAATAGTTGGAATGTTAGTTGCTTTTAGCTAACTTTCTGCTGCTGGAGCCAGGCAGAAGTCTTAGACAATATGTGTTTAAGAACACAGAGTTTAGACAGTTCGGGTTCAAATTCCACACACGACTAAGCTGTGTGACTTTGGGCAAATTAATTAAGCTTAACTTTCTCCTCTATAAAATAGTTTATAACAGAATCTAGACTCTACTTCATAGTACATCAATACGATAATGAATGAAATGTGCCTAGCATGTGATAAGCACTCAGGTAAGTATTGGTTATTATTTCACTCATTCATTCATTCATTTGAAAACCTACTGCAAAGCATTTTATGGGTGGAGAAACTGAGGCAGAGGAATCTTGGGTACTTATTCAAAATTACTGTTGAAATAGGACTAGGACACAAATGTCCTAATATCCATTCTTATTTCATCAAGCCAACATGGTGAGATATTAAAAATCGAACTTAGATTTTGGAACTAGCTAGGAGTGTCTCAAGAAAAGTCAATTTCTTATTTTGGCTTTGTGAATACTATAATGATTATAAACATGTCTACATATTCTCGTAAGGTTAACTAAATAAGACCAAGATGTGTGACACACATACAAAATGGCAACAGATTCTTAAATCACACAAAAATCCATCTCACTGCTTTACCTCTATCTTTCACAATCTGAAAAATATACCTTATTGTGAAGTAAGGGTCTAGGATTTTGTTTCTTTGATTGTACAAATTATTTTTTCATATAATGAGATTTTTATAAATTTTAATCAGTGCGATATGAAACAGAAAATAATGATGAACAAGGATAAACAACAGTGAGGGGCAGGAAGAGAAAGGATCCTTTGAATTGTTTTATTTTCTGAAATTAATGCCAACTCCTAGAGGTTGCCCAACAAAGTTATTATATTAAACAAATTAGCCCACATTAACCCTACCAAATACTGATCTTAGATTTCCTATTGAACAAATATTAATTAAATCTTTCATTTCCACATTACTACTACTGAGTTGAAAAATCAATTAGACCTTTAAGAGGTGAATGTTGATTTTCAATGATGCTTTATAACAATGTTATAATGCAATGTTAATTCAATTAAAAAGTTACTTCAATAAAAAAATTAAAAGAAAATTTCAGACTCTTTAAACCCAAAATAATATATGAATGGAAAAAAGACTAAGGTGAAATTAAAGTAAATATAAATTTCTTCACATATTCTACTAAGGCTATAAACATATGAAACTTTGGCTGTTTCTGCACAACACAAAAATATGTGTATTAAAAGCGATAAAATCAATAACCAATTAGTGTGGTCACTAAAATACTTCTATGTTTATTCATGATCAATCCAACAATTAGACTTTTTCCCACTAAAAGCACAGAAAATGATTAAAGTTGTTCAAATAACCTGACCAAATTTAATTAATGCTCTAGAGATGGATTTTCAAGTATCTTTTACTGGAATGCTAAGGTTTGGTGGGACAGAATAAACCCACATTTGCTGACATAAATATTTCAAAATGTTAGAGCTTGATTTTTCCTAAATCCTTTTTAAAACTGTGCCAAAATTAATATGCAAATAAACTAAAACAGCCAGGAGTTAATTTGTATATTTCAAATGACTGTCGTTCCACCAGCTTATAATCATTTCTTTAGCCCAGATAAAAACCCCTTTATAGCTTTGGTTCCATGATTGTGCATTTCGGATACAGATAATTTATTATAAGCAAGATAGTCATGATGTGTGTAAGTACATTTAAAATTTCTCTGCTGTGAGATAATCAAAGAAAGTGGGAATGAATTCTCCTACAAAAGACAAGATTTTTTACGCAAAACTGGCATTTGACAGTGTCATTTACAATAACAGTGAGTTTTAATCCAGGTAATTCTTAGAGTGTTTTATCTGCTGTCCATGGCACTTATCAGTTAAGGGTCACCTTGAATATTAACCTTGCATGAGGTTAATATTCACTTTTATATTCCTCCTCCCCTGGTACCATAGCAATTTTGAAGCTTTCTCATTACTGAATAGAGTTGAGGTGAATCCATGCATTTCACACTTTTTTATTGAGTATCTATTATATGCCAGCTAGAGACCTGTGCTGAGAGAAAAATCATGGTACCTACTCTTATATAGCTTAGAGTCTAGCAGAGGAACCAGATTTTTAACAAATTATCACACAAATAAGTGTATACTTCATTATTTTTAAAGATTTTATTTATACAAGAACTGGGGTACAGGTCAGAGGCACGGGGGGTGAGAGAATTCACCAGAGAGAGCAGGGAGCAGAACAGGCAAATGGACCAAAGACACTGCTGCGAGGAGCAGCGGGCAAGGCACGAGAGGTCTGTGGGCTTCTCCCTGGCCGGCCAGGAATGCAGAGGCTGCTGACAGCTTCACAGTGCTGCACTCAACATGCTGCGCACCACTGGGGAGGCCCTAAGTGTATACTTTAAAGGGAAAATTATAGTGTGCCATGAGCTCTAGTTGGGAAGACTCTGAGTTTTACAGATCATGCAAAGCCTCTCTGCAAACCTGACTAAAGAACTAAAGAAAGAATATGAATTAGGCTGGCAATCTAGTGGAGCAAAGAAATCGATTTTGTGATTGCTTCGTCCTTAATCTCACCCCACTTAGCTCAATACAGTATACTAACCACAGGTTTGGCTTGCTGTAGAATCCACCCTCATCTCAAAAATTGGGTCCGTATTGGTCTAATCAAATCTCCTTGTCATAGTGATTGGTTGAGAGATGAACTGGTCTAAGCCAATCAATACAAGACAACTATCAGGTTGCAGTAATTGGTTTACAGTGGGATGTGACCCAAGTTGGATTAATTGGGATGAAGGTCAAGACTTCTATTTAGGACCTCCCCCGGTGGCCCAGTGGTTGAGCGCTGGGCTGCGAAGCTGTCCGCAGCCTCTGCAGCACCAGTTTGATCCCCAGCCACCGGTGAGAGTCCCGCATGGCGCGAAGACCTCTCCTGCCACCCGCTGCTCCCCTCAGCAGTGTACTTCATCACTCTGCCTGTTCTACTCCCTGCTCTGGCTCTGGTGAATTCTCTCACCCTCCCATGCTTCTGACTGTACCAAGTGCTTGTATAAATAAATAAAATAAATCTTTAAAAAAAAAAAAAAGACTTCTGTTTAAAGGTGGAAGAAAAAGGGCTGAATTAAGAAATCTAGCCTGGATGCCAACAGCAGCCATCTCTTCAACAGAAGAAAAATCATTTTGAAAATAAAGCCAGCACACAGTTGAGGGAAGAACCAGGATAACCACAGTGAAAAAGAGCCTAGTGGTATAATGAACTGAAGTTTAAGCCAATCCCTGGTCTTTCCTACTAGGATTTTTTGTTAATGGCTACCACAAACATTCTTTGCTGGCAAAGAGGACTCTTGGCAGAAGGACAACCTATGCAAAAACCAGGAAGCAGGACAAGATTTGATACAACATTCTTTTCAACATAGATCCATTCCTTTGGATCCCTGACTCGTGGTCAGTTTCAAAACTATGCTCATGCTAATCTGTCTCTGTATTTTTCCACCTAAAATCTGCCTATCAAATCCTACCCATCCTTCAAAATTGTATTTAAGTACTTCCTTATCCTTGACAATCTTCTCCAACCATTCTTACCCATAAGTATGAGCCTCTCCTTACTAATCCTAGCCAGTATTTTATTCCAATTTCAATTTAAGTATCTGATGTGTCATTCAACCTCCCCCTTCACTCTGTTCTCCAGTGTGTACTTTTGCACCTACACGCCTTTATCCAGCACATTTCATATTTCCTCAGTCTGCAATGACTTTCCTTTTACATCTATTTAAAATCCTACATACCTTCAAACATCTCTAATGCCATCTCTCTCAGAGAGCTCTCTCTATCCCCTAGTAAGACCTAAGCATATCTAACACTCACACTAGTTGTCCCTTCTTGAGGACAAGAACCATTTTTTATTCAACACTGAGTTCCCATTGAACTACTACAATGGAATAGACAATAAAGACTAATTTACTAAGTGAATAAGTTGTTGAGTGAGTGCATGGATGAAAAAATTGTTATTTATAAATCATATATATGTAAATTCTTAGAAAAAGGAACCATATACATTTTTTTAAATTCTTAGTATATAGCGGAATTCACATGCATACTGAAGGAACCAAATATAAATATTGACTAAAAAAACTTACATATGAGATGCTAGAACTGTGTTTGATGTTTATCTTGTTTTTTTAATTTCCATCTACTGAATGTCATTTTGCCACCTTTACTTTCAAGAGAAAAGGTAAGTACATTTATTCATGACTTAAACCATTGAAGCATTCCTAACGTCACTGATGCACAAGGATATTTTACTAATAGAAACCAGAGCTATTATTCATGTGGTTAAATCCTAAATTTTGGTAAATTGCATTTAAATAGCAAATAGCTTCAGCTGTAAACACTGGGCTAAAACAATTAAAGATCAATGTTTACTTCCTTCTGTAAAATGCTCTTTCGAAGTGGCATGTAGACTGTTACAATGAGAATGTCTTCCAATACATCAAACTAGAAACCTAATTGTTTTATCATTTTTCTTTAGAGTAAGCAGCCTCAGATTTTGAAGTTAGGTTAAGATTATTGGTGTCACCTGTACAATCTTTAGTAGGAATATGATTGTTACAGAGCTTTTGAAGGACAATTCGATATTATAACATTTGATCCAGTGAATTCACTTTAAGGAACCCATCCCAAATAAAAACACCAGAGCACAAGGAAGTACGGACAAAAAATGTTTGATGCGATATTGCTATTAGTTGGAGACAACTGAAATAGCTATCAGTATGTGAAAGGTTATATAAGCCGAAGTGTTTTGACAGTATACTTTACTATACTGTACTTTATTATAACACTGTCAAAAAGAATGAAGTGGATCTCAGGCCTCCCGGGTGGCGCAGCAGTTGAGCGCTGGGTTGGGAAGCTGCCGCACCCTCTGCAGCACCTGTTCTATCCCCGGCTGCAACCCGGCCACCAGAGGAGGGTCCCGCATGGCGCGCAGACCTCTCCTGCCCCCCACTGCTCCCCTCAGCAGTGTACTTCGGTCCTTCTGCCTGCTTTGCTTCCCCCCTCTGGCTCTGGTAAATTCTCTCACCCTCTCACACTTCTGACTGTACCCAGTGCTTGTATAAATGAAGTGGATCTCTATGTATTGATATGGAAGAATGTCAATGACAAATTTTTACAGAAGCTGGGTGGTTAGTACTTACTCTTTTCTCTACTTTGAATGTTTGAAATTTTCCATAATACAGAAAATTTTTAAATTTTAATTTAGAGTCTAACTTCTGCCAAAAATCTTTAAGAGCTCATTCCCATCCCAACAATAAGAAAAGTCCAGATAATGTACAAAATAGCAATTTTTCTTTAATAAGGCTATCCACCATGAAGGTAGATAAGAAGAAAACAACTGAACATTTAACATATTCTTAAAGGCAAAATGTGGACTAGTGTATCAGTTTAGAATAAGTGGGGAGTCCAGACTTCTAAAAGGAACTTTGCAATTATTCCTTAGCTCTAACCCACCAGGTGATCACAAAAAAAACTGGGGGAAGAAGAGATATAGGAGAGTCTCCTTTGGGAACTTAGGCATACAGGTGGAGTTGGTAAGTCAAGTTTTAGGAAATTTGGAGAAGTATTTGGATCATGTCCAATGCCGGGCCCTCTCACCAAGGGCAGAGGCAACAACAATTCTCCCTTAAGCGTCATTTCTTGCTAAATACATGTTACAGACAAAGGCCAATTCAGTCATTAATTTAAAAGTTTACAGACTACATTTTGTTTTCATTCAAAATGAAGTTACTTTTATTAAGTCTCATGGGGAAATTGGAATGTTGTAAAAAGTAAAACTATTCCCTTTACTGAAGTGACAATGAGGAAATTGATACTATTTTCCCACTAAAAAATATTAATATTTGACAATATTTGACTGCAGAATTATGAGAGCAATTTTCATAATCTTCCTAAAATTGGAAGGTGAGCAGGTCTCACTGTGTCTATGAACTTGGGGCTGATCTCCATTTGAGACAAAAAACGTAGAAAGTAGGGGCCTCCCTGGTGGTGCACAGGGTTGAGCACTGCACTATGACGCAAACCGCAGCCTCTGCAGCACGAGTTCAATCCCCGGCCAGGGAGCTACCCACATGGTGCAGCAGACCTCTCCTGTCTCACCTGCTGCTCCCCTCAGCAGTGTATTTCAGTAGATCTGCCTGTTCTGCTCCCCACTCTCTCTGGTGAGTCCTCTCACTTCCCCCCCGCAACACCTCTGGCCTACACCCCAGCTCTTGTATGCATAAATAAATCTTTTAAAAAATAAAAATAAATCTATTTAGGGACATATGTGCATTTATCTTGAGCAAATACCTAGAAGTGAGATGACTTGGTGACAAGGCAGTCACATGTTTAACTTTATAAAGAATTGCCAAACAGTTTTCCAAAGTAGTTATATGATTTTTACATTCCCACCAACAACATAAAAGATCTTGTTTTTAATTGCTTCATATTTTCACCAGTATAGATGTTGTCAAGTCTTTTCATTTTAGTCACATAAGAATTAAACAAACAATACATTTTTTGGTACATGCTAGTACTTCGGAACATTCTATTTTCCTAGAGAATTTTATACTTTTACTAAAGCATTAGATATACTCACCAGCCAATCAATCTGCTTTTATCTCCATAGTCATGTACCCTTCCTCTCACATTATTTTGAAACAAATCATAGGCAAAATGCCATTTCATCCATAAGTATTTCAGCATGTATCTCTAAAACCTAAGAACTCTTTTAAAAACTAACTGAAATGCCATTACATTCACCTTTTTTATTTTATTTTATTTATTTATTTATTTTTAAAGAGGCATGTATTATTTATTTATTTTGTTTGTTTGTTTGTTTGTTTATACATGCACTGGGTACAGTCAGAAGCACGGGAGGGTGAGAGAATTCACCAGAGCCAGAGCCGGGAGCAGAGCAGGCAGAAGGACCGAAGCACACTGCTGAGGGGAGCAGCGGGCGGCAGGAGAGGTCTGCGCGCCATGTGGGACCCTCCTCTGGTGGCCGGGGAGCAGCCGGGGATTGAACCAGCGCTGCAGAGGCTGCGGGCAGCTTCGCAACCCAGCGCTCAACCGCTGCGCCACTGGGGAGGCCCACATTCACCTTTTTTAAAATGGGAATGCCTTAATACCATTAAATATTCAGTGTGCACATTTCCAGTTGTCTTGACAATATTATAAATGTTTTGTGTAGTTTGTCCAAAAAAGTATATCTATTACATTTAGTTGCTATCTTAGGAGCATCTTTTAATTCAAAGGTCCTTCCCTTTCTGCTGTGCTTTGGCATGTCCTCTAAAATTCAACAGATTGAATTTTGCATCATTTAACATATTCCTTTGTCCTCAGTATCTTCTGTAAATTATTATTTGAATGTAAGAGTTCGATCATATTTGGGTTCAAATATTTTTAACAAAACTGCTACAACCAGGAAATATATAATGTCTGCTGTCTCCTTTTTATGTCAGCACTGTTGATGTTCAATGCTGAACCATTAATTCATTTGTGGTTGCAAACTAGTAATGTTCCATTTCTATTCTGTCTTCATATATGTGTTAAAATACTTCAATATGGAGACAGTTCACACCAGAAAGACAAAATAATTATTTTCCTTTATCAATTTAAAAAAGCATGTGTTCTCTAGCGTTCTCAGTAATGAACAATTTATTGAGGACTTGGGGGGTATCATTAGGATAAACTATAGTTCAACATATTTCGTGTGTGCTAGTCAATTGTGGTTATTATATAACACTTTTGATTATCATTTTTTTCTGCCAATCAAAGGTTACTTGGTCTGTTGTAGAGCAACCCCGATACAAAACGGGGTGCCTGACTGTGGGTCCTCACCCGCTCGCTTAAAAGGACTTATCAATGCTCTACTGCAGGCACACGTGAAAGGTTAATAAAAGGTTTATTTACAAGGGAAGGGGAAATGAGGAAATGTACAGCTCAGGGAGAAAAGTGGGAGACAAAGTTTTAAATGAGTCCTACCCGATCCACCTATCAGGAATCCCAAAATGGCGCTCTGAGAGCTGGCTGTGAGCCAGAAGCCGTGAAGCCAGGAGGCAAGCGATAGCGAGCCAGCCCAAGGCCCACTTGTTTGGTTTTTATATCCAACCTGGCTGCCCAACTACAAGCTCAGGTCCCAGCCACCCTCCCTTTGGTGGTGACAGGATTTGTCTTTCCCAATGTCCTGATGGCTTTAGTCTGGAGTGGGGGTGGGGTCGACAAAGCCTGTATGGGATTAGCTCAGGACATCCTTTCCCCCTAACAACTCCACTGACAGGTAACTTGGAAAAGCACTACTATGCTTCCCATGGTTTTTATTTTCAATTTCCAATGTGACTGTCTTTCTAATTCAAGTGATTACAGAGTATAAAGCTATGGTGAGAAGAAGCAAGATGTTTACAACAGCCCCACTGTCACCAGCACATCAGACAGAGCTTCTCTGTTCCAGTCTCTTGTGAAAGCTTGTCAGGAAGAAGAATTCCCCAGTCGTAGACTTAGCTAGCACTCTTCTATAGTACAGTAGGGCCACCCAGAAGACCACAGGAACTTGGGCAACATACTAGAATGGAACCCTGAGCCTAACTACTGAGGTTCAAATCCTGTTCCCACCTGCCAAGTTTGGTGAAATTACCTTACCTCTTTCTGCCTCATTTTCCCTACCTGTAAAATAGAGAGTAATAACAGTAGCTCAAAGGGATGTTATGATGATAAATGAACTAATAGATGCAAAGCACCATTTGCCTGGCATATGGTGAGCCCTCAATAAATGTACACAATTATTACTGTTCTCATCATTCAAGCTGAATTTGGATTTTCTTTAGGGCTCCCAGTCCTACCCATGAATGGAGATTTGAGACCTCAGATGCCAGAAGGAGCCTTCAATCTCCACTCTCTACTAAGAAGAAAAACACATCCGTTAGGTGCATGAGTAAGAGGCAATTGAACCATGATGTGCACTAACCTTCATAAGACACAAGAGAGGAAAGAAAGGTGTGGCTCTAACTACTTTCCTTGTTTGTTTTATCACTCTTAATTTTCTTAGGTCCTTTTATGTGCTAATTGGGAATATCTACTTTGATAAAGACTTTAATCTTTGGAAAGCATTTTTTTTTCTGCATTACTTACTAAATCCACTTAACATTCCCTTATGATCCCCTTTGACAAACAAGGGAGCTAGCAATGACCTGTCCAAGGTCACAGTTAATTAGAGGCCCAGCAGGAACAAAATTAGGCCTTCTGACTCTTATCACAATAACTTTCTGCTTTCACTATTATGTCCTCCTCACCCATTGATGTATTCATTAATGGCTATTTATTGAGCATCTATTTATTGTCAGACACTGTTCTAAAACAAGTTGTTGATGTATCAGTAGATGCAGCAGTGGCAGGAATGACACAAAAAATTCCTGCCCTCAGTAGAGTTTAAATTCTTTTATTTTCTTTTTTTAATATTAATTTTTTTTATTTTTTACATCACTGTTCATTTTTAAACAATATTTGCTTCCCCACCCCCTCAGGTGTAGTCCCCATAGAGTTTCCTTGAAGAGGGATTCCCTGGTGGCTCAGGTGTTAAAGACAGCACTATCAAGCTCTAGCCAGCCACTGCAGCACAAGTTCAATCTCAGGCCAGCCTGAAGCAACCTACATGGCACAGCAGACCTCTCCTCTCTTGCCTGCTGCTCCCCTCAGCAGTGTATTTCAGTAGATTCGCCTGTTCTGCTCCACACTCTCTCTCTGGTGAATCCTCTCACCCCCTGCACATCTGGTCTGCACCCCACCTCTGGTATGCATAAATAAAGCTTTTAAAAATAATTAATTAATTAATTAATTAATTCTAATGGGAAGAGACTAAAAACAAATAAAAACATATCGTATGTCAGATAGCATTCAATGTTATGGAGAAACATTAAAAGAGGGCAACAAGAAGAAAAATGCAGTAATAGGGAGGGATTACTGCTTTTATCGGCTGGTAGGGAAGGTCTTATTGAGGGAGGAACCTTACAACTATTTGATGGACAAGTTATTACGCAGAGAGAAGTAGCAAGGGCAAAGGCCCTCGGGGGAGGCATACCTAGTATGTTCTAAAAACAGCATGAAGTAACTATAGCTGCAGTGGAGGTAGCAAGAAAGAGAGTAGAGTCAAAATCAAACTATTCAGGGCTTTGTAACAATTATAAGGTCATTAACTTTTAGTCTGAGGGCCTCCCCGGTGACGCAGCGGTTGAACGCTGGGTTGCGAAGCTGCCCGTGGCCTCTGCGCCGCCGGTTCGATCCCCGGCTGCTCCCCGGCCACCGGAGGAGGGTCCCGCATGGCGCGCAGACCTCTCCTGCCTCCCGCTGCTCCCCTCAGCAGTGTACTTCGGTCCTTCTGCCTGCTCTGCTCCCCGCTCTGGCTCTGGTGAATTCTCTCACCCTCCCGTGCTTCTGACTGTACCCAGTGCAAGCAAGCAAGCAAGCAAGCAAGCAAGCAAGCAAGAAAGAAAGAAAGAAAGAAAGAAAGAAAGAAAACATGCCTCTATAAAAAAAAAAAAACTTTTAGTCTGAATTGGATGGGATGCCATTGGAAAACTGTTATATAATTCTTACTGGAAAGTAAAATCAATAATAATAATACATGCTAACACTAAGCTAACCCAGCAATTCCAATCCCAAGTATTATACCCACTAGAAAAACACGTCTGTGTGCAATAAAAAGACATATACAAGGATGTTCATAGCAGGGTTATTTAAAATAGCCAAAACTTGAACACAACCCAAATACCAAACGACAGAATAGATACATAAAATTTTATGGCTGCTATATTTCAATGATGTTTATTAAAGAAATAATATGAATAAAATAAATATCCACCCATGCACAAATCATTATTGAGCACCTATTATTACAAGGTGTTGTTAGTCACTCTCAATTTTTATTAATTATTATTATTGTACCACAAACAGCAGATGTTTGGGGAAGGGGTCTTAGCTCTCTCAACAGCAAGTTCATTGTTCAGAGGGCAGAGGCCTAATACTAAACCCTTCCACACAACTGTAACCCAATAATCAACAGCAGTGATGGAAGGACCTCAAAATAAGCACCTCCCCTCGAGTTCAAGGATCAGCAAAACCTATGTAAGCTATCTGGCCTCCCTGATGGCACAAGGGGTTAAGACGCAACCTATGAAGCTAGCCACAGCCACTACAGCACGAGTTCAATCCCCTGGCCAGGGAGCTACCCACATAGCACAGCAGACCTCTCCTGACACACCCACAACTCCCCTCAGCAGCGTATTTCAGTCAATCTGCCTGTTCTGTTCCCCACTCTGTCTCTGGTGAATCCTCTCACCTCCCACAACTCTGGCCTATACCCCAATTTTTGTATGTATAAATAAATAAATCTTAAAAAAAACAAATAAACTATGTAAGCTTTTATTTCAATGCAGTCTACCTGAGTGGGGTGTCTTGAAAATATAATCAGTAATAGATGCTAAGTGACTATAAGGAAAGTATGATTTATGTAAATTTTTTAAATTACTATTCATTGAGAGCCACAGAGAGAGTTCACATTTCCTCCACTGACTTAAAGTCAACCCTTTTTGCCTATTTATTGGTTAGCTATCCATCTAACATTTAAATCCCATCTTTTAGGAGACAAGCTGACATGGTGGGTTTCTCTTATTTCAAACTAAGGAATCTATAGAGCAGTTCACTACCCTCAGTTAAAATCAGACTGCATTAAGTCCAAATTACCTTAACTATGGCATGCGTCCATGTTATTGTTCTACTTTTATTATGTATTATATCTGAGTATTTCTAGAGGTCCACAAGATAGGTGTTATAGTGTTGGGAGCATTCACTTCCTAGAACTAAAACTCATGTGGATGAAAGGAAAAACCAGAAATGACTCCGGAAAATTCTCAGGGAAATAAGAAACCCAGAGCTTAAAACAAACTATAAACCACAGCTTTCTAATCCTGAGATGATAGTGGGAAACATCTGTTTATCAGCTACATACATTGCCATTTACATGACGGAACACATTTAATGGACAAAGCACTGAGCTCACTGACGGGTGGCATGCTTTGTTTGCAGTAATGCGTGACTGCATAACCTTGCCAGCCAGCACCGTGTCCAAGATGACTGAGGAGCCCTGTGAGCCCCTCCCATCACATCAGATTCTGGCTGTTGAAAGTCTGTGTCTGACTAAGAAAACAAAGCTGCTCTGGATTGTTCATGTTGTGAGTTCTAGGACCATGGAGCAACTGGAGATAACTCCTTGGAGATATTTAACACTGAGGAGCCATAGAATCTAAAACCATGAAAACTAATAGTCTAATGACTGCATTTTTATGATTATTTCAATCATCATTTAAAAGAGAACTAGAGAGAACTTTCCTAAACACCTTGACTAATAAATTGTCAGCGTTTAAACAACAATTACATTATGAAATGGAAATTAGCTGTTATGATCAAGCCATATGGTTAATATAATTGATTAGTTCATATTTTTAAAAGATGGAATGCACAACCCAAAGAATACTGAGTAGAGTTTACAAAATTAACTAGAGGTGATTAGTTCTATTTTGCTGAACAGGCTGGGGCTTTTATGTGAAGAATAGAGAAAGAAAAACCTTTTATCTCTGATTTTTGAATGGAAAAATATGAATGAAAAAGTTCAATGATAAGACTAATTTAAAATGGCCCCCTCACTCAAAATGGGAATTTGCACACATACACAGGCAAATAGATTTATACACATGTGGGGCAAAAAAAGACATTATAATGAGAAGCTAAACAAATATACATTTCTATAATTGAAAGCATGAGGGGAAAAAATGGTTCTGAATTTCCTTCCCCACTTCAAAAGTATACTCAGCATGTTTGAAATAACTCTGCAATGGCATCAGCTCTGACCACGTTTTATCTGCTGCTCTTCTCTAATACATGACAAGTTCTTACACTGATACTGGAGAAACTGAGATGTGTTTACAGGAAAATATCCCCATGTTGGATGGAGACATGTCTAGGATTTTAAGGTAGCAAACTGACACCATTGTGCTTTTTCATAATTGAGTGTCCCAAACCCCCTTCCCAACAACCAAGCCAGCCTGCACATCTGGATTGAACCTATTCTTCTGTTGACCTCTCCACCGGAATGAAAATAAGCCTAATCATTCTGCACTGGAAATGTCTTTCCTTTTCGGTTTCTTCTCTTGGCTAAAGTTTTATTTGGAGGTTCTTGATGTTACTGATTTTAGCAGACTGTTGGCTCTATTTCCCTAGATTGCCAGTAGAAAATGCAACATACATTATTTCTTTTAACTTTCACAAAGATCCTTTAAAGGGGATGTTATTCAAATTCTAAAAATATGAGGGCAGAATTGAAGCTGCAAGACTGGGGAGGAGAGAGAGAGAGACACAATGGACTATGGTGGAAGGCTAGCGTGCCTGGGTGGTGGGTGTGATGTGATATGCAACTGAGGAGGGGTGATCTCATGCCTCTGAATCATATATCCTGTTATAAACCAATAAAATAAAATAAGGTGATTTCATTAACAAACAGCAGAAAAAATAAAATAATCTTCCTTAGAAAAATAAAGGAGTCATTACCATCATCATCATCTCCATTTTATAGATGAGGAAATTAAGAATCAGAGAGTTTAGTGGATTTCCCCTTATAGAGTGACAAAGACCAGAGACCGAACTTCTAAATTTGCATTAGTTTCACTTGGTCATATGCAGAGAAAAATTTGTCCATTTTTTCCCCTTTGAAATGGATTTTTGGAAGGTGCACTGGCTAATATTGCCTTCATTTAAATTTTTTTAAAGGAGGTGTTTCACAGCACATGGGAGCAGAAAATCACAGACCTGGAACCTTGGATTATGAAAGTGGAAAAGCATATTTCTCAAATCGGTTTAGCCAAAACCTGTCTGTCATTTTGAAGCCTCTTGACCTACCCTTTAAGATACACTCCTCTGCAACACTTCATACCTGCAGATCCTCAGTCCACTGGTTCTTATCCTGCCCTGTATGTTAGTGTAGGGGAGAGCTCTTGGGTTTGCCCTGAAGTGTGCATAAAGAGAAAAGTCATTTATGGAGTGCCTGCTGTGAGGAAGCACTGCTTTCTGTGTAACATAAAATAAAAGGTGAAATCCTTTTATTTGAGGTAGGACTATTATTTATCCCCACAATACAGAAAAGGACACTGAGAAAGGTTAAGTTACTTGTCCAAGGTTTCAAAGCAAATAAACGATGCAGATGAAGGTGGGGTCTGCAGTTGGCAAAGGAGCTCCCCAGACCCACGCTGTTTACTAGAACTCACTTTAATGTTAACCTATACTTGAGACAAGATCTCACTGCAATCACTACCGGTGGGACCTAAGGCCGAGGCGGGGGAGAAAAAGGAGGTGCATGCCTCAGGGGACGGTTCCCTCAGAAACTTGAGCATCTTGTAGTCCACGTCCACCTTTACTGAGGGTCTTTAGAAAAGCAGCTAGACTGGAAAGCGGGGAAGCCCCAGAATCCCAGCTTCCTACCACCCTTTGCCAGAGCCTGTGGGCGGATCTGCCCCCCAGCAACAACGCGGGTCCTGGGGGCTGCGTGAAGTCCCGCCCACCTCGCAGAAACAAGCTCCCCGCAAATAACGCGACACGTTGTAGAAAAGCCCCGCCCCGTCCCGTCCCAACGCTTTAAAATGGTGAACCCCAGCTCTCCCTAGAGCTACATGTGGGGAACCCACACTTTTCAGGAAATCTCCGAATTTTTCCGGGCAGCCCAGAGCAAGATTTTTTAGCTGCCGTCCGGGTTCGGGGATACCTGGCCTGCGGGTCCAAAGGTGATGGCGTCGGTGGCTGGAAAAGCGTGGCGAGCTCCCCCAGCGCTCCTTTCAGGCCTTGCGGGGCGGCCGCGAAGGCTGTGCCCCGCGGGGTGCTTCCAGCTAACCTCCGGCTGCCCCACCCTCGCCGCCCAACCGACTCCACCTGCAGGCTGCGAAGGACGCGGCGGGGCCACAGCCGCTTGCAACAAACAGGCCCGCAGCTGCGGCTCCCGTGAGCATCCCCTGCTTTTCCAGACAGGAGCGCCTGTGATCTTCTGAACTGAACTGTTCCTTCAAGAAAAAGACGGCTGGGCCTCCCTGGTGGCGCAAGGGGTTAAGACGCAACCTATGAAAGCTGTCCGCAGCCTCTACAGCATGAGTTCGATTCCCCCGTCAGCCAGGGAGCTACCCACATAACACAGCAGACCTCTCCTGCCTCACCCACTGCTCCCCTCAGCAGTGTATTTAAGTCAGTCTGCCTGTTCTGCTCCCCACTTTGTCTCTGGTGAATTCTTTCACCCCCCACACCTCTGGCCTGTACCCCAGTTCTTGTATGAATGAATGAATGAATGAATGAATGAATAAATAAATAAATAAATAAATAAATAAATAAATAAATAAATAAATAAAAGACAAAGAAAAAGACGAAACAGAAGGACGCCTTGGGACGAGATGTGACCATCAGGTGAAAACTGGCCTTAGCAAGGCCACCAAACCTGCCGAGGGCACACAGTTGTTTGACAGATGGGAAGCCCTTGGTGATTTTCGCGGGTGCCAGAGTTTGGAGGCCGGTACAACTGGGTAGGGGCATCCCTTCCCTGTGTTAAAAGCACCAAGATCTGCCCTGAGAGTCCCGGCCTACCAGGCTCCGCTGGCCTGGGAAGAGAAGAGGGACTCCCGCAGGGCTGTAGCCCCCAGGTTTGTGGGCTCCCTCTCCCTGGAGCCCTGCTCCCTCAGCCTGACTGGACAGCACCAGTTGGGGAATGGTGGACTCAGCAGACCACCTCGCCACTTTCAGGACAAGTCCCTGAGGGCCTGGGCCTCTGTTCCTTCCCCACCCACCGCATACCCCATCCTTGTCTTCTAGTCCCTAGAAACAGGGCTGGGGACACCTCAAGTTTGCACAGCAAGGAAAGGGCAGAATTCAGAAATGGGACCCTGGAACCTCAAGTGAAGTGTACCACTTTTCACTTTTCAAGTGTGAACATGTCCAGTGCACAGAATTCATAAGCGCCAAAGACCTACCAAAAAGATGCTTGCAGGGAGAACTTGGGTGGGGTCAGTCAGGAGCAAGTCTGATTGCAGGCTTTCAGGAGTCCAAAGGAGGCAAATATAAAAGTCCTTTTTCTACATAGGGAAACAAAGATTTCAACAGAAGATTTGAAAACTTGCCTGACAGTTGCATTTGCATTTGCCTGAGAGTTGGTGGCCCTAGTTCCCCTAGGTCAGTTGCTCTATCTCTTCTGGATCCCTTCCCATGACCCACAGACCTGTAGTTGCTTATGTTGGGCATCTCCACCCCCATTCCATTAAAGACCCCCATTCCATTAAGGACCCACCATCTATGGGTTCAACGGACTGCTTCCCAGCAGGGTGGACAGCATTGTTCTCAGCCTGACCCTGTTATTCCCTTGGTACCTGGGATCCTTTAAGGTGCTTTAAGGGTGTCATCCACTTGACTTGATGATGGCTTGATGGCCAGTTGACAACAGCACCTGCAGCCCAAACCCCCTGTCAGCCAGGTTGACCACCAACACTTACCCTGTATGTCCAAGAGCAGCCCCAGTCCTGCCCATAAATTTCAAAACCAACCATCAAAACTCAAACATGAAACAGATGTGAGGGGCTCAAACACTTGAGCAGGTGTCCCACCCAGAGGCCTTTCTCCTGCTTACTCAACAATGGTCAACATTTATTAAACATTGACCATGTACCACGCAAACTTAGTTTTCTCAAACAAGTCTCCCAACAATCCAATTAAACTAATTCAATTTTTATACCCATTTTACAGATGAGAAAACTGAGGTGCAGAAAGGTTAATACATCAATTACCATTACCTGAGTCCCAGCCAGGAAGAGCCCAAACCCCTGCTGCTTTAATTTTAGAGGGCAAGATGTGGAGAGTGTTGGTAAGGAACATAGAACGTCAGCTGCAAGACTTGATTGTACTCGCCAATGCTTTGTTCTTTCTAGTCACCCACCAACAAACTGTCAAGAGGATTTCCAGTGGACCCTGCTGGAGGTGGTTGGGCAGAGCAAGTGGAGGCAGGATTTCACTGAGACTTTTGGATCCCAGGGACTGACACCTCTCATGTGGATTCTAACTTTGGCTCTGCATGTTTTAATTGTGTAACCTTGGGCAAGCTGCTTGACCACGCTCAGCTTCTGCTTACCAGCTATAAAATAAGAAGGCAAATACACAAGGCAAGCAGACAACTCTTAGAATTATGTGAGGATTAAATAAAACAACACTTTTCTTGTCTTCCCTTAAATTCCCTCACCCTTCAAATGGTGCCCAGGACCTAGTGAATACTCAATATTAGCTTACTTTTTTCCTTCTGCTTTTCTGGAAGCAACCCAGGTAGCTCTTAGCACCTTGCACTCTGCCCTGCCCATTGCTTGACTCATTCCAGGCTAAGTGTAGGTGATTTTCCCTGGACCTCAGACCTGGATCTAGCAATGTTCTGAGGCAGAGCATCCAGAGCACTGGCCTTGCTTTAGGTGCTGGGAGAGCAGTGCACACAGGAAGGTAAGGGTGTTGCTCCCAGGAAGGAGCAAGCCCAGGTCAGCAAGACTTGCTGCTTTTTCACATTAACCAGAATGATAAACAGAATTTGCTCTGTACCAGACTCTAGTGTGAACTTACATATATTAATCTTCCCAACAATCCTTAATACATAGAACTGTCCCTATTTTATGGATGAGGAAATTGAGGCACAAAAAAGATCAGTAATTTGCCTATATTCACACCACCAGTAAAGGACAGAGCAGGAAATCAAACCAGCAGGTCATACAGTGTCTCACAGTAGGGGAGTGCTGGCAGTAGGAGCGGAGGAGTTAAATTAGAACCCAAGTATTTGAGATTTCCCCACAAAGCTCTTAGGTCTCCAGGTTTCAGACGACAAAGCTCTGCCTATGAGCCACCTCCCTATGCCATTCCCCAGTTACTCTCCGCAAGACCTGGAACCCACTGCCAGAGAGGCTGAAGCTTTGTGAGAAGCTCAGTCTGACCTTATCTCTGGGTCTTGACCTACCTCAGGCCTTGCCACCAGGAGTCTAATCCTGACCCTGCCCAATCTCTGGGCTGCCTCCATCACTAGTCTGTCACTGGAACTCTTCTATCATCTCCTGGGGACCTGTCTGGATCCAGGTCCCTGAAGTCTAAGTGCTGGAGGTCTTTTCTCTGCTTTGAGATCTGGTGGAATTCCTAGGAAAACTCTGCTCTACCCCCCGCCCTACACCCCCATTCAATTTTCTTGCCTCTAGAGACCCACATGGGGGGCAGCAGGACCTGTGCAATCTGGGGGCAAATTTCTTGGTATTTTGGAGGATTTGTTGGTTGGTTGGTTGGTGCATTTGGAGACTGCAGAGAGTTCTGGGCTCCAAACAAAGGATATGGGGAAAGCCAGCCCAGGGGAGAATACAGCTCCCCTCAGTTCCAAACCCTTCCATAACTTCTCCTACTTAGTATCCTAGACAGGAGCTGTGCAGAACCAGACACTGAACAGAGTCACTACCTCTGGGGATCCCCTCCATCCCTGCCTTCTGACAAAGGGTGGCAGTTAAAGCAGGCATTTCTGGGTCTGGGGTTTTCCTACCCTTGGATTGGAACTTGTAGGGCTTTGCTTCCCCCACACCCCTGCTTGCCCTCCATCACCGGCCCTTTGGCCTCTCCTTCCCTCCACTTATTCTTTCAGGAAACTTTGGCCTGTCCTTCCCACCACTTATTCATTCATTGATTCAACAAATATTTATTCAGTCTCTATTCTGAGCCAGACTTAGAGAGCGGAGCTTAATTCCAGGCTTGCTTTCCCTGGCCACCCATGTTCAAGTTGATGTTAAAAAAAAGTATGGCAGTCTCTGAGCGGGAGGAGGGAAAAATCCAGGACGGCTATGGAGGAGGTGACCCAAAGGGTGAAGAGGAGTTGAGAGAGGTGAGGGGGAGAGGCTGATCGTGTCTTTCCTGTGGCAGTCTAGACCTCACTTCCACACTTGCAAGTGACCACTCTCAGGACAACCTGGAGGTCAGAGAGGTAGCAGGCTGGGTTTGGAATCCAGATGAGCAATCTTCCTGAAATGGCCACTTCACACGTCCCTGTTAGCCTCCTGCAGTTTGCAGCAAAGCTCTGAATGTGTCCTGGACACATTCAGAGGTGGCCTGTCCCAGAGCTACAGGGACATTGTTGGCTCCTCAACACCCCTGGGCCCATGGTGGTAACCAACTTCCCCAAAACACCTGCATCCAGGTGCTCTGGCAAAGGTGGGGGGAGGCAAACCGACACAGTGGACTTTGGGGGGCGGGGCAGGGGAGGAATGTGCTGGCAAGGGCTAGTGCAAACAGTCGCTGCGGAGATTGCAGCCTTTAAACTTTCTCTCCTCACTCCCGTCTCATTCCTGCACCCTGATTTCATTCCTCGGCTGAACCTGTGGAAACTGCCGGGAAACACCCTGTTCCAAGTTCCCGCCGGAGGCGGCAAACAACTGGAGACTGCTCTAGCCGCCCAACCCCCAGCCAGCGCCAGCGGAGAGCGGGGAAGAGCCGGGCCCCGCAGTGCTGCCCCCAGTTCCCAGCGGGGCTTGGACCCGAACTGTCTTCCCCGCGAGCGGCCGCACTCCCGCCTCTCAGTTGCGCTGGCGAGAGGCCTCGAGCTGACCTCGCTGTAACGCCAGGCCACCCTTACGCGCCTTCTCCCCTGATCCCCCAGCTTAGGGTGCAGAATGAGGGAGGGGGGAAATGTCAGGGTGGGCATCTCGCAGCTGTGGAGGCCTGTCCAGCTAGGCTGACTCTGAGAAATCAGTTCCCTGCAGCCCTCTACGGATCTGACCCGCCCGAAGGGAGGAGGGCCTGCCTGGGAGACAGCCCCAAATAGTGTGTGCTGAGTGGCGTGCGCTAAGCCGCCTCTCCCCTGACCGATTCAGTGACTCGCTACCCTCAACCCAGCCGCAGCCTTCTGCCAGCTAGAGGGACCTCAGTGTTGGGGAGCCAGGTCGGTTTCCTTGCTGCTTGGTCAGCACCAAAGCAGATAGAGTCCCTTGGGTGCCTTTGTGGAAGGCAGCGGCTAGGTGTGGAGCTGCCAGGGTCACCTGCACAACACCCCTCTTTGAGGGCGAGCATTGCAAATTAGATCAACAGAGTGGCTGAGATCACAAACTCAGGATCTGGGTAGCACCAGATTGAACTCAGGTCTGCCACCTTAGTAAAATGAAGATTATAATAGAGACAGTCTCATAAGAGCATAGTGAGAATTAAATGAGTAGATATGTGTAAAGTGCTTTTTACAGTACCTAGCAATGGAATGAGCTTAAAAGTTAACTACCCACGATTTTAAAACAGGGAGGGGTAATGGAATGTAAGAAACCCCAGTGGAACCCCCATTTTAATCCTTTCTGCCTCCCTGCATAGCCTTCTGCTAAAGGACTCCGAACCTTGTCTGAAAAAACTTGAGTCAGGCCTGGCGATCAGGGTCGGCAAACCAGCGCGGCTTGGCTAGGGATAGGGGAGAGAGATTGGGGCTTAGAAATCTAAAGCCAAATCCTGCCCGCCCCACAGCTTCCACTACTGGGGTAGCTTCCCACCCCCAAAAATGCTCAAACCTATCAGGAGATCTTCAGGGGTTTGCCTACAATCGTGGCATGGGGGTGGAAGACGGGTCCCTGCCTCCTTGACTCAGCTGGCGCCAAAGGGCTCATTAAATTTCCCAGCCTGCAGTCCCTGTCCCAAGAATAAGTAAATTGTCTCCTGTTCTGTCTTGGAGGAACCAGCGATAGAAGGAAACTGCCGGATTCGTCCATCCGGTCCAGCCCGGTCCCGGAGAGGGTGAACCCTGGGCCACCCAGGGGCATGGCGTTCCTCTTGCGAGCACAGCCTGAGCCCCAAGCAGGTCTGAGGCGACGATTAATGACCGGCCGGGAAAGCTGAAGCTCCGGGCCCGATGTCTCAGCTGACGGGGCGCTCCACCGCCCCTGGGCGGGCAAGCGATTCCTAGCAACTTCTCCCAAAGAGAGAGTCGGTGTTTATCAACCTGCGCGCCCCGCCGCCCTCTTTCTTTGGTAAACACTCTAAACAAACAGCCCATCCGCTCCGTTATTGCCAAAGCCGCTCAGAGCTTTAATAAAAGCCCAGGGAAGATCAGAACC